>NC_136071.1:555684754-556884754 GCF_964261635.1 Lissotriton helveticus | reverse complement strand
TTCCGCGAGAGCGCCAGCCGGCCATTTTGCCTGGGCCTATGCGTGACGGCCGATCCCCGGCCTAGATTTCTGAGGGCCGCCGGAGCTTCTCTGACGTGGGAGGCTGGCGGGCGGCGCTGACGGGCGCCTGAGCACTGGGAAAGGACAGCGACGCCCTGGGGTCCTGCGGGCCGGACCTGAAACACCGGACATCGGCGGGGCGGACGCCTGGACACCGGCGCAGCAGAAGGTTAGAAGCGGCTGCTGGGGGCGGAGGTGCCCGACGTCGAGGAACGGTGCGGTAGCCGCCTGGCGCCTTGCTCCTGTGGCTGAGTTAGTGGAGCGCCGCCGGCCTGGTGCCCGGGGGCACTGATTTGGAGGCGGGACTGTTGCACTCTGGCAGAGCTTGCCGGGACTAGTGGCCACAATCGTTGGGGGGGCCCTGGGATCACCGGAAGGAGCCCCCTTGTGTTTTGCGGCGACCGGCGGCGCCGGTGACCCTGTCCCTGCGGACTCCCTGGGACGACCGGCTGGTGCCGAGGAGGGCCTGGGCCCGTTATACCCCCGTCACGGACATTGTGCAGCAGGCGGCCGGCGGGGACGATTTGGACGCAGTGCAGGATCCCTGGCGGCCTACGCTGTTGGCGCCGGAGGCCTGGGGCGCAGTGCACCTCTTTGGAGATAGTGGGGCCGGGTCCTGGCTGTGCTGGCTGGTCACCCTCCCTTCCTTCCTTTTTCGTCCCTGTGCTGGGTCCTGTTGACCCGACAGGCTTCTTGGCGGACTACCTCATTTGGCCTTGTTGCGGACCCAGGTTGGGTGATCCTGCGGGGCTGGTGGCGCCGTGATCGCCGGCTCGCTGCCATGGGGAAGCCACGGAAGGGAGTGGGCGCCGCGCAGCCGGACCAGGTGGAGGATTCGACGGACCCCCTGGATCAGCAGCAAACTGCGGGTGATCGGACAGCGGGGTTACAGCAGCAACAGCTGGACCAGATTCTTCAGGCTATTGGGGACACGAGGGAGGCGCTGCGCCAGGACATCGCCCAGGTATCCACGAGCCTTGGCCTTCTGAAGGCGGACCATGGAAAGCTTGCGGACCGGGTCAAAGCCACAGAACTGGCGATAGAAACGCTGGAACCAGCCCAGAAGGCGTCGGACGTTGCCCTGGAAGACCTAACCCGTAGGGTGCGGATGTTGGAACGGAGGGCGGCCAACGCAGAAGGACGCAACAGACGCAACAACATCCGCGTGGTGGGATTGCCCGAAAATATCGAGGGGGACGATATGGTTGCGTACCTGGAGAAATGGCTGCGGGACGTGGTGGTCACTGAGGGCTTGACGCCCTTCTACACTTTGGAGAGGGCTCATAGGATCCCGGCGCGTCCCCTTGCCCCGGGCCGACCTCCGAGGCCGGTGATAGCCCGGCTGCTCCACTTCAGGGACCGGGACCTTATATTGCGGCAGGCCAGACTGGCTGGCCCCTATAAGGTGGACAACGCCTCTGTATCGATCTTCCCAGACTACTCCCAGGAGGTCCAACGCAGCCGCTATTCCTTTATAGCTGTCAAGAGAGCTCTCCGTGATGAAGGGGTTCAATACTCTCTGTTGTTTCCTGCCCGCCTGAAGGTGCTGGTGGACGGAGTAGCGACGTTCTGTGATTCCCCGGACGACGCCTGGCAGTGGTTGGAGCGATACAGAGCGGGCAAGGATGGTTCGGGTACTTGGACGGAGAGTGCAGAGACCCGGCCGAGACCGCGCAGGCGCAATCGGAGGAGAGAGCAGGGCAGGAGGTCACCTTCAGCTTCTCAAACTGCACAGGAAAGGAGAGATGCCCTGCAAGCAGTGTCGGACATCTCTGGAGTGGTGCATCAGACTCAGGTGGCAGACTCGGGCTCGAAACAGGATTCGGATGAGGCAGAACCAGGAGGGTCAGATAAAGCTTCGGACAAGGACGTAGGGGAGCGGCTCCGGATCACGCCGCAAACGGCGGATGGCCTACTGGATGAGTGACTACGAGCCGTTGAGTACCAGACAGTAAGGGGAACTGCGGGCCCGGCGGGGTGAACATACTGAGAGCCCCGGAGGCCCTGTGCCCTGGGCGCCCAGAGGGGCACTTGTGCTCCGCATCCTATGTAGGGTGATGGGCTTCGGGCCTGGTTGTTGTTGTGGGGTGGTGCTGCCGGGGGTGGGGTGGGGGAGGACTGTTAATAGCCGGGATCGGCACCTCTGGTGGGATGGGTTTTGGCTGTCCGGCGGGTTGGTGAGTGGACACCTCCTCGACCTCACGTACTTCGTGAGTCTCTGGTACTTACCAGAGTTTCCCTCGTAATCGGGGGTGGGGTTTGGATGGGTGACAACTGTTTGATGCCTGTTCTGGGGGTGGGTGGGAGGGGCGTTGGTTGGGGATGTTATGGGGCTGTTGAGTTGTTGGGTACTGTCAGTATGCTGGTGAGACTGTGGGGTTTTGGACTACGCTATGTGCCCATTGATGGCGGCTAGATTGGAACTGAAGTGCATTACCTGGAATGTGCGGGGGCTTAACTCCATGAGGAAGAGGTATAAAGTACATGCATATTTAGTCCGAAGGGGGGTCCAGGTGGCTTTCTTGCAGGAGACGCATTTAACTTTGGCGGAGGGTCAAGCGCTGCAGCGGCGTTGGAGAGGGCAACTCTTCTATACTACTTATTCTGCGCATGCGAGGGGGGTACTCATTTGGGTGAGGGTGGGTGTCCCCTTTCAACCGTTGATCACTAGAGTGGATCAAGACGGGAGGTTTGTGGCAGTGTTGGGGAGGCTGGATGGCCGGGATGTGGCGTTCTGTAGCGTATATGCCCCCAACTTTGATCAGGTACATATAAAAATGGCCAGAGTCTATTGCTTTCATATACAACAAATGTCAATCAACATCACATTTCAACATTATACAGTTAAGAGTCCATAGGTGCAGTGCATATTTTATTTAAGCACATCATAGAATACTGGGGATCAATCTCTGAACGATGAGGTACGAAGAAATCAACACTCAAAGCAAATCAAATCAATTACTTCATTAGATTGAAGAGAGATTAGGGAATACAAATTAAGGAAAGCAAATGTGTACTTTCAGTCAGACAGTCATTTACAACCGCTTGAAGTCTGAGCTAACCTCGCGGTGCCGCCGCTCGATACTTCCCTGAGGTTGCCGTCAGAGTAAGACGATCATCACGGTGCAGAATAGATACCACCGGGTTGGTGAATTTAGCCACGCACCACCATGACCAGCGTGGGACAGATGATGACTCCGAACTATATGGAATAACCTTCTGGAAAGCTATTCCGTCCCAGCCATCTTCAACCACATAGGAACCAAGGAAGGTCCTATCGGTACGGCCATTGATCTGGCCGCATGTAAAGCGCTCCTGCTTCTTTCGTGTCCTGATGAAGACCCCACCATGAGGTTCTCAATAACCCTAACCACAGGGGTCGAAACGTAGACATCTAGCCCATGGCATTCTATCTGGGCATAGGAACAACTAATGGATAAATACAGATCCTGTGCCTAAGACCTATACGGAACCACCGATCTAACCCAGACTGTAAAGGCTATATTGAATTTCACTGTGATTGTCTACAAGTCACAACACCTTTACCCGGTCCCCACCTTTATCCCATCACACCCATACCCTCTAACTAATCCATTTTCTTGTTCACTTTTGAGCGTGTTGATATACCATAAATGTAAATGACTGTCTGACTGAAAGTACACATTTGCTTTCCTTAATTTGTATTCCCTAATCTCTCTTCAATCTAATGAAGTAATTGATTTGATTTGCTTTGAGTGTTGATTTCTTCGTACCTCATCGTTCAGAGATTGATCCCCAGTATTCTATGATGTGCTTAAATAAAATATGCACTGCACCTATGGACTCTTAACTGTATAATGTTGAAATGTGATGTTGATTGACATTTGTTGTATATGAAAGCAATAGACTCTGGCCATTTTTATATGTACCTGATTGACTGACCCCGGTCAGAGAGTTCTTAGGGTTTACCCCGTTATAACTCATTACCCAACTTTGATCAGGCAGCGTTCTTCTCCGTCTTGTCGAGTCGACTTTCGGATGTGCTCGTGAGTACGGTGTACATGGGTGGGGATTTTAACTCGGTGACAGATGTGGAGTTGGACCGTTCTCATCAGCCGCTGGCTCGGTCGGTGGTGCGTAGAGTGGCCGCGGTCCGGAGAGACTGGCAGGACCGCTGGGGACTGCAGGACGCGTGGCGGACGTGCCATCCCACGGATAGGGATTATTCGTTCTATTCGGTACCGCATGATTTACATGTGCGTCTTGACACGTTCCTCTGCTCAAGTGGGGCCCAGGAGCTCACGCATGATAGCGAGTACCTGGCGCGGACCATATCGGACCATAACCCTTGCCTGCTTACGGTCATCTGGACCAGGCAGCGACAGCCGGTCCCTTCGTGGCGGCTGAATCCGTTGACGCTGGAGGACCCAGTCTTTCACGCTGACTTGCAGAACTGCATTGAGCGCTATTTCCTTGAGAACTCGGGGACAGCGTCCACTCGAGCAATTGAGTGGGACGCCTTCAAGGTGGTGGTGCGAGGCGCGTGCCTCTCGTCCACGTCGGGGGTTCGCCGGACGCTGTTAGCCGATGTCACGCGGGAGGAAACTACACTGCGCCTGGCGGAGAGAAACAGTCACGAAGCGGGTGGTAATAAGGACGATGTGCTGGAAGCTCGGGAACGGGTGGCCGCCCAGGTGGAGAGGCTCCGATGTTATGACTACCGGGAATACATGGTCCGGGCGCATGCGGAGCGAGATTGGGTCGGCACGCTGCTGGCCTGGCTGGCGACCCCTACTACCAGGGGCACACCGATCCTGTCGTTAGCTACATCGACCGGGGGCGTGGTCCATTCGTAACTGGAGATTAACACTCAGTTCCGGGAGTATTATGCGGAACTCTATCGGAGTAGGATGACGGCTTGCCCTGCGGAGCTGGGTGCTTTCCTTGAGGAGGCCCAGCTGCCACAGCTAGAACTAGAACAGGGCACTTCACTTGGGGCGGCTATTACACAGGGGGAGATTAGGGCGGCGATTAAACATATGGCCAGGAAGAAGACACCGGGGGGATGGTCTACCTGTGGAGTTTTACGCGGCGTATGTGGATTTGCTGGCACCTCGCCTCCACCAGGTGTATGAGGAGGCCTGGGAGCGGGGTGAACTACCGACGTCGGCACGAGAGGCGATTGTCATCCCGCTGTTGAAAAAGGGCGGCGTCCCTACGGCTAGAACGGCGTATCGGCCGTTGTCGATGCTCACGGTAGACTACAAGGTGTTGAGCAGGATATTAGCGACGAGGCTATCAACTCATATGTGCTCGTTGGTTCATCCAGACCAGTCGGGATTTATCCCCACTAGGAACACCTCGACGTGCATAAGACGTCTTATAAGAATTATGGATGTAGAGGGGGAGGGCCCTGCGGGGGCGGCGGCGCTGTCGGTGGACATTGAAAAGGCCTTCGACAGCGTGGATTGGCCTTATTTGTACTGCGTGCTCCTTCGGTTCGGGCTGGGTGAGGGCATAGTCCGTTGGACGAGGCTACTCTATGAGTCGGCCACTGCTAGGGTCCGAACGGGCCGCTCAATATCGGCAGCATGCGTGGTCGGGCGGAGCACTAGACAGGGTTGCTCCTTGTCCCCGCTCCTTTTCGCATTGGCAATCGAGCCGCTGGCGGCTCGGGCCCGACAGGGTCGGTCCTTTGCCGGAGTACTATCCCGAGGCGACGTGCATTATATCTCACTGTATGCAGACGACCTCTTGTTGTTCCTGGCGGATGTAGATTTGTCCGTGTCGGGGGCACGTGCCTTGCTTCGAGAATTCGGGGACCTATCGGGCCTTCGGTTTAATTGGTCCAAGACCTGCCTCTTCCCCTTAACCGCTCGCTGTGTTCAACCGGCGGTGCTGGATGGTCTGCGCTGGGAACCGGATTGCCTGCAGTATCTCGGAGTTCATATATATCACACCCATTCGCTACTGTACGAGGGGAATGTGGGAAGGGCCATGAGGGGCATCAGAGGTAGTATGAGGTTTTGGCATGTCCTTCCATTATCTGTTGCGTGGCGGATAGCCTTGTTAAAAATGGTGGTCCTGCCGAGATTCCTTTATTTTTTCCGTACGTTGCCGGTGTGGATCCCATCCTCCTTCTTCCGCACTCTGAGGTCCGTGGTGATCGGCTTTATTTGGGGCACTGGCAGGCGACGGGTAGCCCTGAATACTTTGCTCTGGGCCCGGGATGAGGGTGGTATGGCCGTACCAGATTTTTAGTGGTATTACTTAGCTGCTCAACTTCAATGGCTCACGCAGGCGGTGGCGCGAGAATTCAGAGGACCGGACGGCCCGCAGGGTCGGCTTGTGCAGCGCCATGTTCTGTCCTTTATTGTGCTCCAACAGGAACTTCGGCTGGAGCAGCTGACCCTTGAGGAGCGTACTCTTCGCAAGTGCTGGTTGCGCTGCCACAGACGGGGGGGGTGCCGAACGCCCTATGCACCGGAGATACCACTGGGGATGTGTACTGCCATCCCGCACGGCGGAGATTGGTCGGCGCTTGCAGGCTGGGAGGACCTTGGGGTCCACATGCTGGGTGACTTATATCGGGACGGTGCCTTGCAGCCGTTCGGTGCACTACAAGAGACATTCGGGCTCCCGCGGGGTGACTACCTGTTGCACGCGGCTTTGGTTGCCGGGATTCAGAGGCGTTGGAGGATGGGGCTGGTGGAACCGCCCACGTCACTGGGCTGCCAGTACGTAGTGATGGCGGCTGGCACGCATAAGGCCATCACATGCTTATATAGGAGACTGGCGCTGGCTGAACCCCCTCCCCTTGATGGGCTGCGGGAGCGCTGGGAGGCTGACCTCGGACGGCAGATACCGGAGACGACTTGGCCCCAGCTAGTACGTAGGGCCTGGAAGGGCACCCGGAATCTCCGGTTCCAGCTGGTTCAATATTATACACTCCATAGGGCATATTGGACACCTGCCAGGATCCATCGAATCTTTGGAGGAGCGCAGTCGCCCTGTCCACGCTGCGCTGCGGGGGACTCTGACTTTGCACATATGTTCTGGTCCTGCACGGGGCTCGGCACGTACTGGATGGATGTTTTCGCTTGCCTGAACGCGGTCACGGGTCGGCAGATTGATGCAGACGCGGGTGCATGCCTGCTGCTTTGGTTTCCCCATACTCCTGCCACTAAGGTCACTAGTAAATTTTATGATTTGGGGTTCATAATGGCCAAAAGGGAACTTACCCTACACTGGAAATCTAGAGGGGGACCCAACTTCCTGAGGTGGCGGAGGTGTTTCCTGCAATGGGCCTCTTCTGAGAGCACTCTCCGCTTGCAATTAGCTAGGCGCGCAGCTAATGATAAAGCGATGGAGACAGCAAGGGCGTGGAGCGCACTAGTGATAGAGTTGCAGTCGCTAATGGAGGCTGATGATGGTGGGGAGACTGGCGAGCTGGCGAATAGGGCAGGGGGCGCGGGACGGAATGGGGTGGAGGCCGCAGGGATGGAGGGAAGGAGTTAAACTGAGAACCGGAGGCAGGGAGGGGGCGGATTGAGGGGTTACCGAGCTCCGGGGTTGTGATACTGGAATTTGGCAATGCTGGATTATACCTGGAATTCTATGTGGGCGGTGAATGAAGGGGAGTGCCACCCGCTGTCGCAATGTTGGACCAATCGAACCGTAATTGGGGATGTGAGGCACACTGACAAGGGGGGGTGGGGGTAGAGAGGGAGGTGGGATGTTATGTTTAGGATTTGTTGAACGGGTATGTGTGTACAAGGCGGGGAGAAACGGAATATGAGTGGGATGATCTGAGAATTGAAATTGTCTGTTTTGTGCACAAAATTAATAAAAACATTAAAAAAAAAAAAAAAAAAAGTTCAATTGAAAGAAAAAATGTTCCTTGTTGTTTGTTTGGCAGCGAGGGAGGCACCCTTCCGATGATACAGGCAGCGCGGTACCACAGGCAATGTAGGTTCCGGGGTTGAGGCACAAACAAGGGAAACACGAGTCTCTAGGCTTCAATAACAGATAACTAGGATGACAGGATTACAGGCAAGGAGAGGAGGATGTCTAGTTATCGAGGGTTCAGCTAGGAAAACCAAGCACCGCCATCTTCTCTGGAGAGGCTTAAGTACCTCCCCTCATGTCACATGGTTGGTCCCTAAGCAGTATGGGACAGCACACAATCCCCCACTATGGTGATGCATTCTGGGATTTGTAGTGAGGTGAGGGTGCACATGCATCTAGTCCTAACACCCAGGGCATGGTGACCAGAGAAGACCCCTGAGGACTGCAGCACTGATTGTGCCACCCTCAGAGGCCCTGTATCCTGACACCCACACACTGCCTTTGTGCCATGCCCACAGAACCCACTGCCCTGGCATACTTCAGTCACCCCTCTAGCTGGGTGCCCTATGCCAGAGGTGTGGCCACAGGTGCATGAGTCATGTGCCCCTACAGTACCCAGGACCATTCCTGGGCACTGTAAGTGCAGTGATGCCATTAAGAGTATATGGTGCTGGGAGGTTGTCATTACGAACTCCACAGCACCATAATGGCTACACGGAAGACTGACAAGTTTGGTACCAAACTTCTCAGCATATTAAACCCGCACTGATGCCAGAGCGAGATTTAATTTAAAATGCACCCTAGGGCATCTTAGAGATGCCCTCTGAAAACCTAACCTACAATCCACGTCTGGGCTGGGTGGCTGCAGAGGCTGCCACACAGCAGACATGTTGCTGGACCCCTGGGTGAAGAGCCCCCCACTCTCCTGGGCCTGCAACAATGCACATCCTGGGCGAGGTGCTAGGTCTCCTCCCCCAGGATGGGCAGGGGGAAGCTTCAAAGGCATGCCGGCTCTGTGAGTTTCTACAGACCATTTTCTGTACCCAGCAACTGGCCACCACCAGTCCTGACCCCCACTCTGACGGGAAGACTGGCAGGAAAAACTACTTCAGGAAGGGGGGTGTGCCAACCTGTGTCAACCTCACCCCTCAGGTGGGGGAGACGAGGTGAAGCACAACCCCGGGCTCCGGCCATCTTGAAGATGGGAAGCCCTGCCCAATCACAGCTAGGTGCCTGCCCCCCTCCCACAGGAGAGGAGCAGGTTAGGGAGTGTACCCACCCCAGGACAGGGACCTATTGGTCCCTATCTTCGCCCTACCTTATAAAGCCCCTAAATTCAGTATTTAGGGGCTCCCTGAACCTTCCTTCCTCAGATCCAAATACGAAAGGAAGGAAGAAGATCAAGAGAAAGAGGACCCGGCGCGCAGCTGCTAACAACAGGACGACAACAACTGACTTGGCCCCAGCCCTACCGGCTTGTCGACCCTGGAACCTGCTCCTGCCTATCCCTGGCGACTCCTGCGGACAGCAACCTTGGGACACCCAGAGGACCTGCCTACCTTGACCCTCCTCAAGATTGGGACTCCCATCAGCAGAGGCTCTGCTGCAACAAACCCCCTGGTGCCAGCCAGGAAGCTCCGAACCAGCCCACTCTGCACCCGCCAAGCCCAGCCCGTGCCCAAGTGAACCAAGACCACGAGGACGTACCCCGGGCGACTGAGACCCGAAGTCCAGTGCCCAAAGACCCTCCTCGACGAACCAGACGACACCTGCAGACTCAGAACCAGGGGCCACCCCAACCGCGACCAGCTGCGGGTAAGCTTTTCCGACACCCAAAGACCCCCCTGCACCCGGCGCCCTACAGCTCCCTGTGCCTCCCTTTGGGGTACCTACCTGTGATCCAAGATCCCAACTTACCTCTCGAAGTGCTGGTCGCCCCTGGAGAGTCTCCGTCCCTGCAACATTTGTTCCTTTTTGACCTTTCCCATTGGATAACATTGAGCGACCGACGGCTCAAAAGCACCCTGCACCCAGCCGCCCGAGTGTCGCTGGCTGTGCCACCTTTACCCTATCCTACTTCCTCCTTTGCCCTGAGCAAGTGACCAGGAGCCCAGCTCCCACAGCCGTGTGGCCTGCTAGCCAGCAGCCACCATCCGGAGGCCCCCTGACCCGCATTGGATAACATTGGGCCTAACTACCTCTGCACCCGGCCGCCCCTGTGCCGCTGTGGGTGAACCAACTGTACCTACCTGACCCTAGGAGACCCCTGTGTCTAGGCCTAGAACCATAACTTCACCAGTCGAGTACTCACCTGGAAACCGGTAACTCACTTACCTGCCATTGAATAACATTGACTGGCTTGACTCGAAAAATCTTTTAAGTGTGAAGTTTTGGAAACTAACAATATTCATATAAAATCACCCAAATTCCGAATTCCGAAGTACGCACCTGTGATCAAGAGAGAAGCCAGTACTGTACCTTGTAGCCCAGTACTGAATCGTAAAAGTAAACCTTGCTGGGTTTACTAGCAATCTGTATTTTCTCCATAGGAATCCATTGTCTGTTTTTCTATGAAATTTCTTCTGTCTACTTCTGAAAACTTGAAATATTCTTTAAAAATTATAGGAAATACTGAAACACAATTACCTACCTGTTTTAAGTTGAGACCCCAGTGCTGGACCTAAGAACCCAGTACTGGATTACAAAAGTAACAAGTTCGTACTTTACCTGCAACCTGACTTTTCTCCCATTGGATAACATTGCCAGATTTTCATTGAAAAGTTTCTAAGTGTGAACTTTTAAAACAGCTTTATATTTCTGAAAAATCACTGCAATACCTAAAACGTTTTTACTAAATTGGTTTCAGCTTAGACCCCAGGACTGAATCTAGACTCCAGTCCTGGAACTACTAAAGTACCCATTGAATTCAATGCTATAGTGTGTTTAGAAGTGTGTTGCCTACTGCAACCCCTGTAATTATTGTGTTCACAAAATTCATTGCCTCTTTACAAAGTAATTACATGAGAGTACTCATATCGAGAAAAGTATATTTTTATGCCTGTTGGATCTAAAAATAAAACAACTATATCTTTTTGGAGTTCAGTCCTTGAGTGTGTGAAATCCTTTGCTGACTGAGTGTGTACAACAAATGCTTTACACTGTCCTCTGGTACTGCCTCACTGCTCGACCAAGCTACCCCTTTTGAGAGTAAGGTCAGTCCTGACTTTAACCTCTGTTATACCTCTGGGGTTTGTGGACTCTATACACACTGTACCTCATTCTGGTGTGTATAGAGCCACTTTCTCACACACGCCGACTGACAGACACCCACACCGGGAGCAAAAACCCGGGCCACGCAGGGAAGACATGAGCGGGAGGGCAGGCAATGAAAGGCCGAGCTCGAACCACGAGGCCACAAAGGCAGGAACACCACACAACAGCAAGACCCGGGACCTGACAGCAGAGGGACCAACCACCCAACAGGCGGAGAGTATACAAGCCAGGATATCAACACCAGGAAAATGGGCAGGGGGATGCCAGGCCAAACACACCCCAGAGCCGGCTCAAACCCAACAGCACAGTCAGCCCCAAACACAGCCCCATCAGACCGCCCAGGAGTGCTGCAAGCAAGCGCCCGGGCAACACAGAGCACACAGCCCCCCGGAAACACAAGCAGACACCCCACCAGGCCGTAACATGACCCGAACCAGGCGAAGCCGCAGGCAGAAGAGTAGGCAGTGACACCAAGGAGGCACCTCCGGGTGCAAAGCCGAACCAGCCACAAGCCGGCAGTCCAAGAGCGACCGGAGACAAACCCCAGACCACCAGCCACAGAAGGGGAAAAGAAAGAAGAACACCCACAGCAGCACAACGCAGGGTGAACTATTCAAAGGAGGGGCCTGGGACCCCAAGAGCCGCATGACTGTGCCAGAGAGCAACAGACCCAGGTAGACAAAGAATGAAAATGGAAAACGACCCAGAAGCACACAACAGCAGGGTCCCCATACATGCATGAACAAGGCCAGATGCAGCCCAGGGGCAAATAGGGCGTAAAGGCCACCGGCCACAAGATAGGCAAATGAAGGAGGGACGCCGGGGCAATGGGGGAAGACAACCAAAACCCGGAGCCCAAATCTGCCAAAGAAACCCAGCAGAACCAGGCAGGAAAACACAGGCACCCAACAAGGGGCGAACCAATCCCATGAAGAGAACAGCGGGCAAGAGCAGGCCCAGGAGAGGACGCAAGAGAACACGTGAGGGAGGAAGCGACCACCCCAGGAGCGCAAACAGGCGAGCAACGACAAGAGGAGCATGCCCATCACAGAAAGGAACTAGCGGCCAACAGATCAGGCATTAACCAGGCCCGACCCTGCCCAAATCCAGAGAGCAGACAAAACCAGGTGCCCCCAGGGCAAAAGTCAGGGGGCGGAAAACAGGTGCAAGGCAAAGCAGGCGCACCAGTCTCCCAAGTGGACCCCCAACAGGGAGAACTGTAGAGAAGAGAGGGGACCAGGTGCCAACGACCAGGACACAGCTCCAGCGAAAAGACAGCCCGGCCCACACAGCAGGGGCACGAACCCCGAACACCCAGGGACTAGCACCACACAGAGCCCCAATGCCAGCAACGTACCGAGGAAGCAAAACAGGCCGCCGCCACAAGGAACTCACCCGGGGGGGGTGGGCGACATGAACAAGGCTCCCCCCAGCCAGCCCAAGGCGCACCACCAGCCACCAAGCCAGGGAAGGAGGAGCAACCAGCCCGGGCGCCTGGCACACCGGGGGAAGCAAAGACCAACCAACAACCAAGCCGTGAGGGGATCGGGCACCAAGGTATCCAACGGACACCCAGAGGCAGACCCCCAGAGGCAGATCCCCAGCCGCTCCGCACACCAAAGAACAGAGAAGAGCAGGAGCCCAACACACACCAGCAACAAAACAGAGTTGCTCATACAGTGCGAACCAGACCCCAGGTCGTCAGGCATCCGAGCGCGCCACAGGAGAACCAGTTTGGATATAGAGGGACACAGTCAGTTGTGTCAGGCGCGGGGAGAGTATGTGATACGCCCAAAATCACAGGATGGTGAGCGTCGACGTCAAGACACAAACCCGGTAGCCCCTGCTTAGAGACCGACTGCTCCAGCCGTAATGCTACATCCTCACTGAAATGGGAAAAGGGGAAGGAGAACACACAATGCAACAAAGTACAACAGCCAGAAGCACGAGCTGGAAAAGAAACAACAGACTGCAGCACACAGCACGTAAGTGGCAATTATCAGGGCATTGCGCCAACCAGCCAGCCGAAGCAAGAAAGGAGACATGTAGCAGCCCAGAGGCAGAGCGCATGCCGCTCACAGGCATGAGGCCCCAGGGCAATCCCCGGCATCCCCAGGCTACCCCACATGTAACCCAGAAGGCTGGCCAGCCATCGTGAGAAAGATAAAAGAGCTGCAAGGAGTGTCCGGCCGTGATTGCAACACCAGCGGCCTCCGCTCGCGATGGGAAGCCGGTCGGAGGGAACCTGAGATCTGCGAGCCGGAGGAGATGATACCAACCCACCCCCACTGGTGGGTTGCCCTGCGGGAGGTGCGAAATTGCCGGGACGGAGAGAGTCCATGATGCCCAGTTCCCCTTCTGTGTGATACCCGGTTATGCTAACAGCCCTCCCTGGGAACCGGTGGGTGACTCCCGGGCGGCAGGGAGCTTGTTTAGCCTTTCGGTGACTCTCCTTTCTGCTGCCTGCCCTGACTATTGAGATCCCGCTGTGAATCCTGCTGCTCCCGGGGGTCGGGCCCGCTCCTGAGGTGCGGTGGAGGGGAAAGAGAACGTGACGGCTGCAATGGCGGATGGCGCCTTCCCGTGCGCCCCTCACCCGGGCAGAGAAACCGGTGCGCAAGAGAACCCCGGGGTCTGGCTATATGAGAAACCGCCCACGCCCAAACATATACTGGCTGCACTAACAACCCTGAAGACAGCCCTGATCCGGGAGGCCCGAGATTTGGAACAAAGGATGGCCGCCATTGTTGCCCCGCCATCTTGTAACGGCACGGATCGCTCTCAGGGAGGCGGCGCTGTGTCTGCCTCTGCTTCGTCGCCGTATTCCCCGGATGAGTCTACATTCTTAGAGACGTGGATAGATTTGGTTCCTGAGCCTACTGTAGACCCATCTGTGGCGCATGTGGTTGTCTCACTGGGGCCTTTCTCTGATCGGCGAGTGGAGGAACAGCATTGATACACGGCTTGGGTGGCCCCGTTGGGGCTTTGGCGCTTCCCGCTTCGTGTGTTTCCCTTTCCGTGTCTGGCAGGACTGTGTTCGGACTCGAGACTGTTGGTGGTGTTGACATTGTTCCACTCTGACTTCCGCCATGCATCATCGGCGAAATTTCGGTGGCTGGGGCCCTATGGAGCGGCGACACTGCCTGCTCCTCTCGATGTGATCGGACCCTTTGTGCTACTTTGTATCCCGTTTGAGGGATGGTTCACCGTTGGTACTATTGACAAACGTGGCCAGGGTGAATTCGATTGGCACATGGAGGGACTCATGGCTGGTTGATGGTGATTTGAGGGGCGCTTAGCGGGGCTGTTGTTGATTGTGTTCTACGTGATTGCTGCTACCTGTGCTTCTTTTATCATTACTGTTTATACGATTTATGCACGCGGTGGTGGGAGGGGCCGGATGACCGGATAGAGGGCCGTCCTCCTGTACTTTTTGTCTTCTTTTTCTCTTTTCTTCTCTGTATTTCGGGTCTCTTATTTAGGGCGACAGGCACGCTGCTGGGGGGTAGGCCGTAGCCTTTTGCAGGGGTGCAGGGTTGAGGGTTGGGGGATGGGTTTGTTATTTTGTTCTATCTTGTTTCTATGGCCCTTTGCCCTTTTCTTTTTCGATGTCGTCGTCTTCCATGTCTCCCATATTGTGTTTCGCCTTTAGGGGTGGGGCTAGTTCGCCGTGCTTGCTTGGTGTCTATTGCATCTATCCTGATTCACATACCCCCTCCCCCATCCTTCATCTATGTACATCATTGGCGTAAAATCCTTGCTTTAGTTAGCTGTATTAGGGGGGTGTGTGATTATGCGACATTGATTCTTGTTTTCTTTTCCGTTATTATAAAATGAACCGTCTCAGATCCTTATTATCGCATGGTGCTTCAATTATATGGTATATCCTGGATGGCACTCAGCTCTTGACCTCCGGACCGCTGTATGTCTTTCTAATACATTACTTTTTAATCGATTTAACTAGCGGCCGGCCGGACTGGTTGTAGGCCCATGTTTGTATCTTCGTATCATGTAATAAAGGTTCTTTAAAAAAAAAAAAAAAAGAGCTGCAAGGGAAATGGTGTTGCTACGTAGCTCATGCAGGTGAGAATGTGCAGCGTTTAATGGGTCAGCACGCTCCTCAGTCACCGTTTCACAAGAGAAACCCCATACA
Source organism: Lissotriton helveticus (assembly GCF_964261635.1). Lineage (NCBI taxonomy): Eukaryota > Metazoa > Chordata > Amphibia > Caudata > Salamandridae > Lissotriton > Lissotriton helveticus. The sequence continues at coordinate 556,869,441 of NC_136071.1, read as the reverse complement.
GAGGTGGCAAGATCCCCTGAAAAGAAGGGGAAAACCGGTACCGCTATGCGTAACTCACCTGGGGGGGGGGGGATTGCAGGGAGACACAAACATGGCCCCCCCATTAAGCCCAAGGCGCACCACCAGGAGCTCCGCCAGGGCAAGGCAAACATCCAGGGAGAAAAAAGCGACCGTGGCGCGTCTTCCACCCTGCCAGGACCCAGGAAGATGCGCCCTTCAACCCGGAAGAGGCCCGGAGGCCGATGCACCAGCCGCAAAGGGCCTGCCGGCACACAATAGCCAGCCGAGAACAGGCCAGTCTTCCAGCAAGCCTGGCAGGCCGGAAGGCAGGACAGCAGACACCTGACCGAACAGCCAGGCAGCCAGCCGGGGAGTTCCGAGGAAGAAAGACACTTAAGCCCAGCAGGAGAAGCACCTCGTTCCACTTCTGTCGACAGACAGAAAAAAAGAACAGGCGGAATGCTGGGTGAGTACTGCTTATGTACTCCCAGTGGGAGGGGCAGGGTTAGGGTCCCCAGCATTCCTATGCTCTTTTTTCTGTCGGGAGAAGTTTATCTCCACTTTGTAATGAATGGGAGAAGGAAAGGAGGGACCTGCGGGTAATGATAAGTTTACTATAGATTTTCCCTCTTTAGACAAGAATGCATATTGAGAATTTAGGATTGGTTACTGATATGTCTGGTCCAATGATCTAAAAAACTGTCCCTTTACACCATTAAGGAATTATCTGTGGTCCAATTGCTTTTTGAAGTAGACTAGCTCCAGGAAACATTGCTTGAATAGAACATGAATCATTATATCAAACAAGCCAACAAGACAGACCTTGAGTTACACCAGAACATGATCTAACCAGTCGAGGCAATGAATATATTTGCAAACAATAATTTAATTTATTTTACCAACTCCTACTAAAGGCCTTAAACAATACGTCAAAGTCAGTAGCAGTCTTCAAGCTTGTATAATGTATTTTCTAGGAAACAGTCAAATACATAGAGCCCTGTTCACAGACCTTTGCATACTGACATGTAACTTAGGTGTGCAAAAAAGATTTTTTGGGGTTCAAAATTCCATATCCTGATTCCCTGAATCGGGAGTAATTATTGTTTCAAACCGCAACAAGCACTTAGGATGCTGGAAAATCTGCCAGTATAGTTGAATTTACAGCACCACAAGTTGAAGGGTATTTATTTGGGAAAGTAGAGAGGGGTTTAAGGGGATCATGGCAAAATGTAATGACCAGTCACAACACACACATTTGTAAGTACTCACCAAAATGTTAAAGGTAGTTTGTCAGCTGAAAACACATATAATACTCCTGTTAAAGGCTGACCTGTGGCATGCTCTTACCTTTCTGTGCTTAGCCGGCATAGCAGTGCAATAATCCAAACTTGAAGGCCCTGCTCGAATTCAGAGATAGAAGAGGCCTGCCTTGCATGTGGAGCATAGGTGCCTTTTGGAAAGAGGCTTTGCAACTTCGCCGAAGGAAGCAGGGTGCAGCTTATATATAGACTGCCCCGCCACTGCTACGGACTGTGTACGTCTTTTAACCCCTTCCATGCTCATAACGAGCTCATCTCGTCATGCAGTACACTGCTTGTGTGCTCATGACGAAATGGGAAACATGGATCTGCAGCACAGAGGATGAATTGCTGTAGCATTGATAGTGTTAAAAGAAATCTAAGGATTGCCTAATCTCGTCTGCCGTAACAAGTATTTCAGTCTCATGCTGTAGTAGTGTTATTTTTACTTTGAGAGACAACATCTGAAATTGTGACGTTATCGATTGCATCTTGGACAATTTTGAATCTTGTGATATTTCGAATTTCTGAGCACCTCATGGGAATCCTGAATCACTTGTGTATCTAAAAAACATACAGATACAACTTTTACAATTTTGGGCCTTGAGAAAGTCGTCTACACGAGGAAACACGTGTTGGCTGTCTGAATGTACACTCCAACTATGTGTCACCAAATCAAGAATTGATCCATTTATGTACTTTTACTTGGACTCTATCACATTGTTTGCTTTGTGCTGCAGTTTCGAAATGACATTTTACTGACAACAAAGACAGTTTGAATTGTACGTTGGTGCTGTGCTCTGTTATCTAATTGCAATTGAATAAGGATTTGGAGATTTTTTTTTTACATTTAATGAATAACACTGCTTGGTGGTCCAGTGTTTACATTGAGCATGCTATTTATTACATTAGTGAATTAATAATTGCAAACAGAATGGAGGTGCTGACTATTCTTTTATTACCACTGCCATCTTTTTTCTATGTGATGCACTATGCAAGGCATCTGAAGGTAAATCAGGAAAATACATTTACCCTGAAGCCATGGAACTCTCACAAGGTATAAAATGGCGGCAACCAGTTTGAAAGTATCAGATATAAGTTCCTTGTGGTCCAGAGCATCCTTGATAAGCAATGGAGATACATTTTTGCTGCAGCCAAGACCTTTTTAGCAGAACATATAGAAAATCTTGAGGAGGTTTAACATTTTGAAGGCATGTTTGAAGGTTCCTAGGAATCCAGTTATATTGCAGAAACAAACTGCCATTGTTGAAGTACTGTTTCAGTGATATCCTTTAAGAAGTATAAACTTATATTTTCTTTTGAATTTTTTTTGCTAATCTACGTGAGGAATTGGAATGATCCTTATCTCTTTAAAAGGCTTTTGATACTTTTCTCTAGACGCATATATTGCAATATAGTAGTTATGTGAGATTAGGGGAGTAATTATTTGGTATCAGTGTGGTCTATATCATTTCTGATAAATGTTTACAGTTTAAGAAAACAACCTCAAATGTTCATTCAAACTAGAGAGTGCGTTCTCACAAATAGAGTAGTTCCCTTTATCAGAGAAGGGAGTGAGAGGATTCCAAAGCTCTATGACCTTGACTGTATAGAAATTATTTGTGTTGCAGTTCCATAAATGTCAGAGTTCCACTAGAACACAGAGTATGAGTTATAGAGATATTCAGAAGGTATATCATGTTTTATAAGTGTTTGATGCTACAATACCTTGATGAGATACTAAAAATATGTATTTTGCCTTTAGGTATCTGCTAAGATTCAGTAGAGGCCAGTGCCAAGAAGAGTGAAGAGCCAGAGTGGGGTTCATCGTCTCTGTTTTCTATCTTATCCCAATTTCGATATCCCCATCTATACTGCTAAGAAACATATTCCTATTGTGTATGGTTAGCTGTGGATTTGAAGAAGTGCAGAAAATGTCATCGCCCCCATTGGATCCGGAATACAGGTTAGCACATTCTTATACTGGCAGTTGGTGGGGAAGGTAAAGGAATACTGCCCTATTTTATTGGGGCATCGGGGGCCGTATTACACGTTATCACTGTTTGTGCCCGGCGCACCTTTCAAAAGGTGCGCTGACACAAACAGTGATAATGAGCCCTATTATGGCGAATGCACTGTCCCCAGGGAAGCCACGAACACGTGCTACCCCCAGCGCAGCGCATTCTTGTGAAAACACCGAGCAGCTGCTCTGTGTTTTTACAGTGAAGGCGGCACCGGCCTGCCCTTTCAACGGGGTTTAGAGATCCCCTTGCAGGCGGGTGCAGTTAGTGACTGCACCCGACTGCAAGGGGATGTCTTGGGGTCCATGGGACCCCCTTTAACCCCTGCAGAGGGCTGTTGTCAGGAGGTGCAATGACAGTGCGCCACCTTTTAAATGGCGCACAGTCAGTGCGCCTCCTGAGGGCTTCTTTGACTCTGCGCCGCGTCTGTAATATGGCGCTTGCGCAGAGTCAAAGGAATTCCCTCATTTGCATAGGACACGCCCCAATGCAAATGAGGAAATAACCTCTGTTGATAGCGCTGGCGCTTTAAGTGTGCCAGCCCTATCGGTATTATAGAAGGGGACGCACAAGCGTCTGCGTCCCCTTCTATAATACCAAAGTGCCCAGGGCGCGCAAAGCGGGCACAAAGGCCTGTTGCACCCCCAGGGCACTATCTGTAATACGGCCTCAGTAAGGGGTTTACCACAGGAAAATATTTTCTTTATTCAGAAAAAGTAAAAAGTTCCAATGCATGTTTCTGCATGGTGTACTAATAAAGATCATGCATAAAGTAAGTTTGGGGTTTTAGGAGTAATCCTGTAAATCTGTCTTCAAACCTGGAAATTCAAAGTAATTCAAACTACTGACAGAAAAGGGTTTTCTAAACGGCCAATCTAGATTTCAGGAATAAAATATAAATATATAAAAGCTGAGTATGTGGGGGGCATTTTCCGGCGTGGCAAAGGTGCGGACACTTACCTTGTGGCAGGACGCTCCTGGGGGGCTAACGCTGTAGGTCACCCCGCCGCCGCATTCCAGATCACCGCGGCCGGGGGACTACAGCTCCCAGCGAGCTTTGCGAGGACTTCCTACTTCCCGCCCACATCGCGCCCGGAGGCGCTACTTAGTTGGAGTTGCTCCCTCCGCGTCGCGGGACGCGCAAGGGTGACGCCGGGAGAAGCCCGGGACAAGGGCGGGCCCTCTGTGGCCCTCAGAGGCACGAGGAGGCCGGGACGGGCCCCCCCATTTGGCTCTAACGAAGGAGGAGGTATCGGGTTGTTTTGTTTTATTTATCCTTGTTATTGAACTCTCATTGCACCTTTTCTTTGATTTCCTCTCAACATGTCCATCTGGGAGGAGTTGAATGCCTTGTGTGGCACGAACTACGCCCAGGATGTGTCTACCCCCTCCATAGTGGGTAGAGATCCTGACGCGGAAAAAGACAATGACGCTGGGAATTCACCTAATCCCGATAAAATGTGCACTAGCCCCTCATTATCTCCTCCCAATCCACCTCTATTATTGCCGATTGAGACCGTGAACACAATACCTGACTCTGTATCACCACTTCAATTGTCCTTACTGGCCCAGATAGAGCAACTGTTAATATCTGCATTATCACCACTGGTCACAAAAATCGACGCCCTGGGAGACAGGTTGACCTGTATTGAAAAAACAATACCAAGGAGCTATACTCCAACTGAAAAAATTGCTACACCCTTCCACCCCATTTTTCCCAGCAAAAATGAAAAGCTTAAGCCTATGACAAGCACGATAGCTCAAACTCCTGAACCCCTTATGTCTATACCCAATCCAATAAGCCGGAATATCACTTTTAACTCTGTACCTGTACCCCATAGAGTTCCCAGGACCGCACTCCGGATTAACTTACCACCAGAAGCCGCCCCCTATGTGGCTGTTCTCTCTGGGGTCCCTGCAGCAAGGCTGAAATTTGAAACTCATCAAGACCTGTTATACAAAACCATGTCCTGGCTACAACAAAACAGACCATTGCCATCTGTTTTAGATGGTGGAATTCTGAGTGTCAGGAGGGTGGGGTGGCTAGGCACGTCGCCCAAAGACATCCCGGGCGACTTGATTTTAATTAAATTTAAGAGTAAGAACATTGTCCCCTATTTGCGATCTTCTCTGCCTAAAGAGGGAGATGGCCCCATTTGCATCTGGGACCTGTATGATTTTTATCCTGGCCCCCGACTCAATTCGCCCAAAATGCAAATGACATTGAACCACAATTCTTGGTGAAAGGGGTTTCTAAGAACTTTGTGCCACTAACCATCTACCCTTTTTGTTTTCGCACGTACACTGTCAATTTGATTTTAGTTGTTTTTAATAGTTGGATCTTTCTTATTTTGTATATAATCTGCTGAGTCATTTATACATGTATGTATTTTCATTTGCTGCTTTTATGGTTTCAAACAAAAGAAACCGAATAAAGCTTATTTTGATTTTGATAATGTGGTCTTGCTTTTACTCTCATGATGCCCACAGAAATTAAAGATGGAAATAGGGATGCCTATAAGTGATGTCCTTAACTTATGAATAGGCTATCCTGTTTTAGGTTTAAACCTATAACAACTGACAAAAACCCTCACCAGTGTAAACATATAAACACTGAAAAAACACCCACACAACCACAAACTAAATGCCATTCAAAGAAAGGAAAAGGAGAGTGAAAGTGTCATTTTTATTTCTTCCTGAAAGGGCCAATACAATGTAACTTTGTTAATGAAGGTAGCGGCAAGAAAAACTGGGCTAACATTACTCTGCTTGAGATTTGTTGTTTAGGGATGTCACAAAAATATTGTTTCTTCTCCCTTTTACTTTTTTCAGTTTTGTGGTCTTTGGTCTAAAGATGCAGAGTTTAGAAGCATGTTTTAGGTATTTTTTAATTATTTGATTAACTGTAGAGAATAAAGAAGTATCAAAATCATATTTTATATTTTGGCTACATTTGATTCTTTCACGGATAGGTAAAATGGCTGGTTTCATAAGAATCTTCCCAATATGTACCATCATATTTACCTACAGAGAATAGGTAAATACCCATGATACACCAGCCCCCTTTTCTAGAGAGTCAGTATTGATAGTAGGTGTATTGTCAAACAACCCAGGCTTTAAAAATAAATACAATGTGTAGTGACCGTTATATGTGAAAAGAGTGCTGTTACCAAGCATCTGGGATAGTGATAAAAACATGACAACCGACTTTTGGAAAACATGGAACACAGTGTCACTTAGAATGCTACTGCAAAAAGTTCTTACCAAGTTCAACAATAATTGGAGTGATATTGTTTGTATATGCAGTGATTCAGCTACATAGATGAAAATGTTGTATGATGACCCATCAAAATACATACCTGAGCTGAAGTGCTTCCCTGTAGAGATCCTTGGCTCTTGCTAGATGGTATACTGAAATCATCTTTACAATCCTCAGAGTTAATGAAGAATGCTAGTGCCCTTTTAGTCCATTCTGGTGCACTGTTTTGTTATGCGCGGGAAGTAAAACGCAAATATTTCCCATTTTGTGCTTTGTGGCATCTAAGAAAGAGTCATCCCAACTGTGTAATTTAGCTGGTGGCACTCAGTCCTAGAGGCTGTGAACGCTATATTATCCATGTGGCTACCATTTAGAGACTTTTTGATGAGTGATGATGCCAAAGGCAAGAATTGTCAGGCTCTTCTGTCGCATATTGATAGTGATGTGAAAAAAAGTACATTCTACTTCATTCATAGATTTTTACAGAAAAACATGACTGCTGTAGTGAAGATAATGAAAAAAACCTGGAGTCTGGAAACACCCTATCAAGTGTTCAGCATAATTGGTGTTGATGTGAAACATCTCCGAGAGAATAGGCTGGGCAATACTTTTAGTGACTTTGGCACTGCAACATCTTCCATGTTAGAGTGCTTGTCACTTGGTAAGCAAAGAAATGTTGAGGAGCAATTCAGGAAATTCTATTTTACAATGTATGAGAAATGGCTTGCAATGATGCATAGAAATGTCCCTTCACCAACCATGGCATTTGAAGTCAATAAAACCTCACTGTGGTACTCTGCACAAGTTCTAGATCCCTTCCATACAGGAGAATTTTCTCCTGACTTTCAATAGTGCTGCTTCATTTGTGACCGCTTCAATAATTCTAAGGGCATGTGCGCGCAGTTGAATGCATTTGTTGCAGAACCTGTTCCAGAGAATCGCAATCTTCAGGTGCACCAGTATTGGCATGGAGCGCTATGTCAGTAGTCAGAGTTAGCAAATTGAGTATTGGCCTTTTTGGCATTGCCCATCTCAAGTGCCAATGTTGAGAGAGCCTTTTCACAGATAAGAGTTTATATCGGAAGGAAAGAGCGAGTGCGGATGACCAAAGACTCACTGAAGAAGTATTGTATGATGTACTATAATAAGTGCGGTTTGTAGAAATGTATTTGGACCTCATATACATTGTATGTACACTGTCTATACACCATGCACTAACAGTGCAGAAAGTGAGCAATATTTAAAGCAAAATGTTCTAAAAACACCGGAAAAACACTGTTTCTGTTGTTTTTAATGGTGCGAAAATGTGAAACCACTGATAACCATTGATTTTTTTAAGATATTGAATTCACTTGAAAACACTGGAAAAAACAACCAGAATTTACCAGAATTAGAAACTGAAATCAGGAAAGCCTACCTATGATTTTTGGAATTTGCTTTTTCAGGCAAATTAAATAATCTCTGAAGGAATAACAGTATTACTTTATTGCTTTTCTATACATGATCAAAGGGCTTAAGGACACACTTAAAATCACAGTGATCAAAAGAAGGGTTTTCTATTATCATCGAGATTAATTAAACCATAATGACAAGACGTTTCACTCTTTTATATATCGAGATCTGAAGACAATGAGGATCACTGATAAACATCAAGTATTACGTAAAGGTCGAATTAAGGAGATATGTACATCATATTCATTAATGAAAATAAAACAATTATTTTACCATTCATATGCATTTGATCTGTGATTTCTAGATAGACATGTCATTATTAAGCTATTCATTTATCTAGATTGCAATACGTGCGCTGAAAACTGAATTAATTCCTGGCAAATATCTGACTTGGCTAATGCACAAGAATGTGATGTCATTTGTTAAGGTGTTCCTGAAGGACAGGAACAAGAGGAAGACACAGATGAGCAAGTGAAGCTGGGCCTTGAACTTAAAGACCTATTGAGGGAAATCATTTGTCCAGCTGCTCATATTTTGGAGAAAGGAGTCAAGAACAAAACTGCTAGCAGAGTAGAGGTGTAAATGATTTTATATATTCTTTTAGTATTCGAAAATATAAAGTAATACGAAACCAGGGCATGTACCAAGACAATTCCTTTTGGTTTAAGGCAAATGAGGACATTTTGGGCACTGTGCTGAACAAGACGGATTAGTTTCTTAACTGTAATCCTAGTTCTCTTCCAGGGGTATCCTCATCAAAGTCATAAGCATTAGAATATTCCCGCCCATGTGCGGGAGCCCGGAAACACTATATTATATGTGCCCCACATTACCTACTGGCGGTCGCCAGTAGGTATATATAGTTAGGATTTTTTCTCTATGGGATTTTTGAAAATTCTATGTCTAATAACTTTGGCGTTTGTGGACGGAATTGGCTGAAATTTTCAGGAAAATGGCACATTTTGTTTCTGAGCAGCCCCTGAAAATTTTGGGGGGGTTCGTCAAGGGGGGGCCGAGAAAAAAGGGGGGTCCCAAAACGCGTTTTTCCCATGTTAATTTCCATAGGGCGGTTGGCCTCACTTTTAGCCCGAACGGCTGAATGGATTTGCACGAAACTTGGCAAAATTGTAGGGACTGGTAGCCCGATGTGCCTTTTGTAGGTCTCAATATATGTGATCCAGTGGATTTTGAGAAATTAATGTTTAAAAAAAGATATATATCTATAACAGCAGACCGGGCAGCGTCCCAGGACGCGTACTTTTCGCGCAACGGAGCTTTGTGAAGCGAAGCTGATTGGTTCTCCGGCGTCTGTCAACATTCCAAACAGTCCGTAGCGGCCGCCATCTTGTCTCTCGGTAGGATCGAGAGACAAGAGGAGGCGAAAGCGAAGGGGCAAATGACCATAAGGGGGCATAGTAGATCCTCGCTGACCCCCTAGGTTTGATGTGGAGGTTTTAAAAGGGCCCCGCGGGGCAAAAAAAAATAAAATAATAATAATCGAACGGCTGAATGGATTTGCACGAAACTTGGCAAAATTGTAGGGACTGGTAGCCCGATGTGCCTTTGCTAGGTCTCAATATATGTGCTCCAGTGGATTTTGAGAAATTAACGTTCAAAAAAAGATATATATCTGTAACAGCGCTCCGCTTCGCGTACTTTTCGCGTTACGGAGGTTTGCGAAGCTGATTGGTTTTTCGGCGTCTGTAAACATTCCAAACAGTCCGTAGCGGCCGCCATCTTGTCTCTCGGTAGGATCGAGAGACAAGAGGAGGCCAAATCGAAGGGGCAAATGACCATAAGGGGGCATAGTAGATCGTCCCTGACCCCCTAGGTTTGATGTGGAGGCTTTGAAGGGGTCTCGCAGGGCAAAAAAAAATATACAGTTTTTTTAGTTTTTTTGCGTGGAGTGCGCCCGGTTCGCGAACCGGGAAGCGTTCTGGGGAGCGTACTTTCTTGAAAATTAGTGAAAAAAGTTAGAGTAAAATAATAATTGTGAGTGATCAGATGTAGGGTAGCTCTGAGAAGAGCTTTTGGGTTTATGGTACATTTAGGTACTTATAAGTAGGTACCAATGCACATTCTTAAATTCAGAGTGAAAACTCTGTTGCCCTCATCTGAGAAGTGAACTCCATCTCCTCTGTAGATATCTTGCATGTAGTAACGCAAGTTATTGTTGTACAGGGAGCCCATTCCATGGTCTCTCATGTAAGCTGAAACAGATTTGTTTACATGCTTCCTCGACTTCTCAATTTGTGGACAAAATTGGTTCGACCACCTCCATTTCTGTCTTTGGCATATATTTGAATATACCAAGGCAGTCTGAGGAAAAAGTGCCATCAATTGCTCAAAGGTGTCCTTTAAAAGCATTTCCAGACCTACCCCAGTCAAAGTGCCCAAATCATTACCTCCACAGTGCACAATTAACAGGTCAGGTTTTGGCAAATGCATAAAGGTTTTCACCAATGGTATCAATTGGTGACATTTTAATCCTCTGTGGCCAAACCACTTAATTTCCACATCTTGTAAATTGAGGTTAGGTAAATTCCTGTTTTCAGCGTACCTTTGAGCCCAATAGATGTAACTATGTCCAACAATCCAGACAGAAAACATGGTGAGAGAAGGTTCTGCTGCAGTCAGATGAAGTGTGGCAATGAAATGGCAGTTGAAAAAATGAGAGTGTAAAATGAAAAAAACTGAGGAGTTTCTGTGTTAATGAAGCAGTAAGAGTGATTGGTGGATTTTGATTGCTGAAAACAGAAAGTTAGTGTGCATGGATGAGTTCGTTGAAAGATGTATTTTGAGTGGCGAAGAAAAAATCATTAAATGAAAGAATGCTCTGGATATGCAGGTGCACTGAGAGTTCAGAGTTCAATTGCAACATTGTTGTGTGAGAGGTCTTGCAAGAGGTGGTTGCTATGCAGAAAAAGCAGAGAGGGGGCAGAGGGGGGAAGGGTTTTGCTTTGAAAAAAAGTGAGGGAAGAGTTTTGATTGGGTGACATGAGAGATATGTGTGAGGAATTACAGCATTTCTGTGCTTTTGATAGCTGCAGACTCTGGAGTGCATACCTTTTGCTCTGCTGAAGACAAATTGGTGTGTTTCTGAGACTGTTTTGAAACTCAAAGTATTTGCTAAGGTGAGAAAAGATTTCTTTAATTTAGATAGAAAATAGTGTGCTTTAAGGAGAAAATTATGAAGAAAGTTGTGTTTTTCAAATGTTGCTTTGTCTCAAGTGTTTCACAAATAGATTTTGTTTCTTTGAGAAATTGTAATTGGAGAAAATGTGAAGTATTAGTACTGACAGGGCTTTTATGTGCATAGGAGCTGTGGAGTGTTTTCAAATTATGACTTGTAAATCGTTTTTGAGAAAAAGCAATGGTTTTAATATTGATGAGAAGGACATAATGGTGTCTGCTTCTTTATAAGGTAATTGAGAGTCTCTGATGTTATTTTTCCCATTTCAATGTAAGAAGTTTGTCTGTGGAGCAAATTGCTTGTAAATATGCTCCCACCTGTGCATGGCAAATTTAGATTTTGAATGTTTCCGTTACATAGGCATGTTAAAGGTGACTGAAACATGCTGCAAAGGCAATCAAAAAATGCTTTTATGTGTCTTAAGGACATTTTAAGTCATTTCCCCATGTGCAGTGTTTTCAAATTATGAGTTGAAAATCGTTTTTGAGGTAAAGGAATGTTTTCAAAATTTATGTGCGCCATATGACCCCAAATTTCTTTTTCAGGGGTGCAGCAGGGTGTTCTTGAGACACCCCTGCACCGTCGGAAAAATTCGTAATTTGCGATGAGGTAATTGCTAATCGCAAATTGCACCTTCATTCCTATGGGCCTCCTGCTGCATGGAAATGAATGGGTAATTTGTAATTAGCAAATAGGTCATCGCAAACTAGGAATGGTAAAGAATCGCTATTTATTCCTTAAAGTTCGCTATTTAGGAAATGCAAAAAACTTTGATGATACATATGGCGGTTTATCTCTAACAAGATAAGAAGCATAGGGATAGATTTATGATGACTGGCGCATCACCAGGGATGTGTTAGTCATTCTGTGCCGCTGTTCCGTCAACTATGGTGTGCTGCATTTACAATGCGGCGCATCATGGGGCAAAAACAGCACAGATGCGTGACGTATTTGTGCCGTAAAGTTGGCGCATTGCTGGAGTTGTATCGCAAGTGTGATGAAGCTCCAGTAAGGTTGAGGGGTGCCCCTGTCGCAGGGTTTCTGTTCTGACACAGAACTGTGGACAGAGGATTGGAACCTCGGCGAATTAGGGTGTCCCAAAACTCACCTTAGTAATCAAAACCCCTTAGCAAGCTAGGTACAGTGTCACATTGGATATAACAAACTCTCAATGTTTAGACAATCCAGAATATGAACTTATAGTACCTCAGGATACGTGGAACTCATGAACAGTCGGTCGTTATATATTTCTTAGAAACGAGAACATGGAGTTAAGAAGAACACATGTGTATTTGAAATGTTTATTTACTAATGCCGTCTTCTCAGGCGTAGTATCTTAGATTATACAAGTACACATATTATCAGTAGCAAAATTACCAGCATAGTCAATAGTACATAAAAAGCGAATGGTGACAGTATGTTAACATGCTGTAAATGAATAAGAGTTAGCAACACTTATAAGCAGCCGCGGGCCGTGGAGGAAGTTACGGTGGGCAGGGAGGCGGGGAGGGGGAGGGGTAGGGTGGAGAGGGCTCCACCCTGCCCCTCCCCCTCCCCGCATCCCTGCCCCACCGTAACTCCCTCCACGGCCCGCGGCTGCTTATATCTCACCCTCCCTAATACACATAATATATTATTTGCTAAGAAGGTCTCTTTGTGTTGGTTTAGGGCGTGCCGATACTTTAGTGTCTTAGATTTGAAGGAATCACATCAGCATAGAAAACATAATCCATATGCCGTGCTTAATATCGCCAACGGCATTGTGCCATAATATTCTAGCATGCGATTGCGGAACAGTGTCAGCAGCTGCAGGGCGGGAGCTTGCACAGGAGGGACATCCATATTTAAAAATGTAAAAAAGCACAAGAGCGTCCGCTGGTAATGCAAGTAAAAATGGGAATCCACGAAGCAGAGTGGAAAAAATAGAATGTAAGAAAGCAGGGATGACTCCAAAGATTTTCTCAAATGAAGTCACGAGACCACTGGTAACAATTTTAAAAAAGTGCGCCAGGCCCTTTGTGGAGGACGCGTTAGAGATAGTCCGAACCATCTTGCTGAAATGGAAAGGCGAATCTGTATTTAAAAGGGTCTGCACCTCTGTACGGGTGTTCGCTGTGTGAAGCACGAAAGTTTCACGGGCCGAACTCAAGGCCACCTCTCTCTGAGACAAAATAGCTCTTATTCTTGCCATGCCGTTGAAATGTGCTGCCAAGGTTGGTATTTGTGGCCAGATTGAAAACTCCCTATGTTCATGTGTGGGAGGAAATAGAACATTTCTGCAGCAAATAACCCGTTCATTTACTGTTACGATAAAATGAATACTTTTAATTAACCCAGAACAATCTTCATTATTGAGCATCAAATAACTACCATTTTCCAAGAACTTGAACGTGGGGATGATAGCAGGAACTGGTGTGCCTTGCAACACGCAAGCCATATTTGGTCGGTGTTTGTTGCATGAACCGTGTAACTGTATGTGCCTACACATTAGTGAATGATCTGGCGTCTCAGTGCATTCCTCTCCATTCAGATAAAGTTCTTGATCATCTTTGAAAATCTGTATGTGTATGGAAGCGACCAGACTTCATGAAGAAAACCACTACCTAAAGGTTAATAACGACCTATTGGTATATATTTCATACAATTTGAAAACTTATATAAAGCAAAAGGCAGCGTTATTAAACCGTGGATAAGGCACGTTGCCAAAGCAGTCAACCTTTTGGATTTATACTGGAAATGTTAAAGGAAGAATTACGGAGTAGGGCCTGTAAATCTTTAATAGACAACGAGTAAAATTACTCCAACCATCATATTCCTCTAACTCCGGGATAGTAGGGGTGTTTAATTTTTTAGAAGTAGCCAATCCAAAGCATTTGGTCTGGGAAATTGTTTCATTCACAAACAACATATGTTTTGGGATGAGACATGCACGGTGGAAAGCCTCAGTGCCTTGTACATGCCAGGTTCGTGAACCCCAAACTGATGTAGATCCTGGATATTTTTACTCTGTATTACGTTAGCATGGTCTCATTACTGGTTTAAACGCCATTTTTCCTTTTTTGTAACTTCTGCACACGACACTTAGTTGTTGCTTTAGCTTTCAGCCTACCTGCGTCAAGATCTATGCCTGCTTCAAGCAGGCGCAGGGTTTTGATGTAGCTTTGTCCTATCTGATTGTAAATGCGGCACACCATGGGTGGCAGAGCAGCGGTGCACGTTAACTGGTGCATCCCTGGGGATGTGCTAGTTAATATAAATCTGCCCCTTTACATTTAATTATGTGCAGGGGACACAGAGTAGGTGAGGTTTATCCAAGGTTAACCCCTTCCACACTCATGACGAGCTGGGCTCGTCATGCAGTAGCCTCCCAGCACGCTCATGACGAGCCCAGCTCGTCATGAATAATGGGTTTTTGCATATTCCAGCACAGGGCTGGAACTCATCGAGCATCGATGTGGTTAAGAAGAGATGAGTCCTGTTCAGTGAAAAATTGGAGATAGGCTTCAGTATATTATATACTTAAGTAGTGTGTTAAGTTTTTGATGACTGTTATTAATTTACTGTTGGGTAATAGTGGTTAATAACATTTTTTATTATATTTTACCACAGATTCAACTGCAGATTATTTCAAGATTTTAGGATGCCTAGCAAAGAAAGAGTAAGAAAGGCTGCAAAACGTCAAAGACAGCAGGACCATGGAATAATGCAGCAGTCCTCTAACAAAAAGATTTGTCAAGTCACCAAGAAAGCACCGGGTAAGAGTCGAAAAACAGTCATAAGAAATATGTGTAGTAAAAAAAATATTACTACAGAAAATGTTTCAGTCCAGAAAAGGAGAAAGAATTCAAATGGTAAGGAAAGGCCAATGAGAAATGTTACTGCTAGAGTAAGAGATAACTCTATGCATGAAAGTAGAAGGAAACAACAGTTTAGGGATATTCGTAAACGAATGTTCCGCAACAGGATAATTGGGAATTTGTTAAAAAATATTAAGAAAGGTCAGCAGAAAGTGGTTTTTTATAAGAGAAAAAAAATAGTTGAGAAAGTTATTGATCAGGCATTTGAAATTAAACGTAAGTTATTTATTTTGACAATCAATAGAATTAGGAAGCTAAACAAGGTAATTTATGATTTCAAAAGAAATAGTAGATGGAAGAGAATAGTTAATCGTAGTAATTTTTGTGAAATTTTTTCTGGAGAATGGATGCATAGTTCAAGCTCTGAGGCATTTTTTAATGAGGAGAGTTATTTCCAGGATAATGATTTGGTGCATGCAGTTGACACCAGTGGTCGAGCTTATGAAGTGAAAGATGGTTGTCCAGTTGAAAAAGAAAAACTTGTGAGAACAGAGATAGAAGAGGTGTTAGGTAATGAGGTTTTAGGGAGACGTCCTAAGGGTCCTGTGTACACCTGGAAGTGTAGTAGTATTTGCAGTGTACGACAGGATTCCATCAATTTGCTTTGTGATTTTATACGGTCATTTAGTAAGAAAAGTTTGAAGCAGAAAATGAAGTTGTTGCAAGAATTAGATCCTTGCAGAGTGAGAGAAGTGATAGGTTTGCATGGTCATTCACTGGCTTGTCTTTCCAGGAGAGTATGCCAGAGTGTTTTTCATCATTTCAGGATGCTAGCAGTGCATCATAATAAAGTGAGGAAATTAGTTAGAATGTGTACAGGTTTCCAGTACAGATAATTTCCAGAGGGAAATTGCGACGTTTGAGGTGAAATCAAGTGAGAGGCCAAATTTCACTTGTGTGTGTTGTCGACGCACTTATTATAAGAATCAGACTAAGTTAGTGGATTTATATGGAAAAAGTGAAAGGGAAAATAATAGTGAATGGAAGGATTTTACAACATACTTGATGGTAGAAAATTGTTTTGATTTGGGATTGGATCAACGTGTGTGTACTTATTGTTGTAACAAATTAAATCAAAACCAGATGCCTGCTAGAGCAGTTCATAATAATCTGGAATTGGTTGAGATTCCTTCTGAATTGAAGGATTTAAATACTTATGAATCTATTTTGATTCAAAGTATCCATCCCTTTCAGGCTATTGTAAGAATGGAGCCAAAGACAGGGAAATTGCCTCCATCAGATTTACAGAGAGGATTAAAGGGAAGAGTTGTTTATTTGCCTCTAGATTTGAAGAAAAACATTAACACAATTGGAGTAGAAAAAGTGGAAGAGGAACCTCTTGTTATCTTAGTTAATGGGGTTCCGACAAAGAATAAGAAAATATGGCAAGATTTAGTAGATGTTAGGAAAGTCAAAAGGGCAACATTGTATTTGAAAAAATATAATAAATACTATAAAAATGTATATGTTGCAGAAGAGGAAGTAAGTGAGGAAGAGGATAGCGATTTGTGTGCTGGTCAAATTGAGAAAGTAGAACCCTGTACTAGTGAAGAAATATATGAACATTATAGTGTTCATCCTTTGCATTCCAAGGAAGTCATGGGGAATGCTATTGAGTTGTTTCAAATGAAACAAGCGAAAGGGAGTCCCATTAGTGTTTGGGAGGAAAGTTTGGAAGCTCGGTGTTTCCCACAGCTTTTTCCAACAGGTCAGGGAGGAAGATATGATGAGCGACCTCATCAAATTCCTGCTTCTGAATACCGGACTTTGCGATTGTATGCAGGAGATCCTAGGTTTCGACAATGCATTCCTTATTTGTTTCATCTCCTGTTTGAAAGCGATCTGTCTGGACTGTCATATGCAGTGAACCACATCTTGAAAAGTGGTATACACATGCAAAACATCTCGGCAAGTGACTTTATGGATAAAGTAAATGTCCAAGACAGTATTTTGGATTCTCACCTGATTAATCTCATGGCGTGTCAGCGTGGTACTAATGAGTACTGGTACCGTCGTCATGGTGATTTAAAATGTATGCTGAGGAACTTAGGAACTCCCACATGGTTCCTCACTTTGAGCTGTGCTGAGTATGGCTGGGAAGACTTACTTGAATTTCTACGAGAGGCAAATGCTAACGTAGAAAACATCGAATTCAAGACACCCGGAGAACTGTGCTCTTTGGATCCAGTCAATGTATGTAGGTACTTCAATCATAGATTTGAAGGTATGATGTCTTTCATCATGAATAAGAAGAATCCACCTCTTGGAGAGGTGTTGGATTTCTTCTGGAGGAAGGAGTACCAAGCAAGAGGTGCTCCTCATATACATATGTTGCTGTGGATCAAGGATGCACCTAAATTTGGAACGGATGCAGACGACTCAGTGATGAGTTTCATAGAACAGTATTCTACGTGTGCTGTTCCAAACGCAAAGGAGAAAAAAAGCCTAAGAGAAAAAGTTCTACGTTTCCAAAGCCATCGATGTGGAAAGTACTGTCGTCGTAAATTCCGGAACGAAGACAAGTTCTACACCAAATGTCGTTTCGGCTTTCCACGATCGGTGATTTCTAAAGGAAGAGTGAACAGTTTGATGTCTTCGCTGCGACATAATGTGATGAAGAAATCACCTAAAAACACATACAATTTGAAGAGGAACGAAGAGTCTAAGTACATCAACGACTACAACCCGGTGATTTTGTCCATGTGGAATGCTAACATGGATATACAGTTTGTGGCTGATAACTG
Organism: Lissotriton helveticus; assembly: GCF_964261635.1. Lineage (NCBI taxonomy): Eukaryota > Metazoa > Chordata > Amphibia > Caudata > Salamandridae > Lissotriton > Lissotriton helveticus. Next base: position 556,851,617 of record NC_136071.1, on the reverse strand, counting down.
TATGGCTGTGGCTCGGTATGTGACATCTTACATCACCAAAAAAGAGAAGACAGAATTGAAGGATATGTGGGAGGACATTTCCCATGAAAAGAGCCTCAGCAAGAAGTTGTACAGTTTCAGTCTGAAGATGTTGTCGCATCGAGAAATCGGAGCTTACGAATGTTCTGACCGGTTGTCTTCAGCAAGTCTCTATGCCAAGTCCAGGAGTATCGTTTGGGCGAGTGTTGGTCTTGCTGCAACGCGTAATCGAGTTCTGAAACCTGTGCGGGAAATTGAGTATTTGGCGGAAAAGGAGCCAAACAGTACCGACATTTTGAAGAGCAACATGTTGGATACATATTATCCAAATCGAAGCAGTCACCTCAAAAATGTTTGTCTGTATGAGGTTCTGCAAAATTACATATTCAAGAGGAACATCAAAGAAGATACTGAGAAGGGAGTGTATGCTGTAATAGGAAGTGAGGGATGTCTGGTCAAGCAAAGAAAATGCCACTTGATAAACCATCGAAAATTGAGTGGCGAATCTCCTGAAAAAAAGGAGTTTTTCTATTTAGCACTTTTGCAACTTTTTAAGCCTTGGCGTGCAGAAGAGGAACTGCTTGGAGATTTCCTTTGTTACGAAGACTCATTCAATGCTGCCAAGGAGACCATAGAATGTCCTGCTTTTCCCAAACATGTAGAAATGTTGAATGTGGAAATTGAGCAGGAAGCAACGATTGCAGCCGAGATTGCCAGAGACAGTTCTCAGGACAGTCAGAGTTCTGCTTCATTGAGTCAGGATCCACTAGGAGGACCTCTTATCGAAAATGAAGCTGCCACTGCTATGAATGAAGTGGAAAGAGCCATGGCACATGCTCAGGAGGATGTGGTTAACTTAGAAGAGTTGGAAAGACAACTCAACGTTGAGCAGAGGAAAATATATGACGAACTTACCATGCAAATTGATCATGGATTAAGTCATGACAAGAAAGAGTGCTCATGTACGTCGTTGAAGCCTGTCCGACTGTACGTGAGTGGAGAAGCAGGAACTGGAAAAAGTTTCCTTATTAAAGCAATTTCATGTTATTTGCAGGAAAGGACAGAGTCATCGCTGTCTTGTGTTGTCACCGCTCCAACTGGACTGGCAGCACATAACATTAAAGGGATTACTTTACATCGTTTACTGATGCTGCCAGTGGAGCATGACAACAAATTAGAATATCACAAGCTATCTGGAGATGCTTGTTTTGAAGTTTCAAGAGTCTTGAGGAAAATGAAACTTCTTATCATTGACGAAGTAAGCATGGTTTCCAATGTCATGCTTGCCTTTGTGCATTTGAGAATGCAAGAAGTTCTCAAAACAGAGTATGATGTGTTATTTGGTGGCAAACACATCATTGTTTTCGGAGATCTTCTGCAGCTGACACCAGTGAAAGGGCAACCTGTGTTCAAAATGCTCACGCATGAAGATACCAGGAAGTGCTTAGGGAGTATTGGCAACGTCAATATATGGTTAAACTTCAATTATGCTGAACTGCATGAAAATATGCGTCAGGCAAAGGATGAAGTTTACAAGACTATTCTACAAGATGTTAGAATTGGAAAAGTGACCGAGCATGGGAAAGAAGCTTTACATGCACGATTACTGACAAATTTATATCCAGACGAAGATGTTGTGCCTGAGAATATTTTTCAGAAAGTTACTGAGAAAAAATCTGGAATATGTTTGATGCCAACTCTTGCAGAATGTGCCAAATTCAACAACAAAATGTTGGATTTAGAAAAGCAAGAGATTGTGAAATTGGAAGCTATTGACAGAGTAGAGCATATGGGATCAACAATTATTTTGTCTGAGAATCTGAAAACAAAATTGGATTCATTAGAGAAGAGTATATCTAAAACTGCGGGTTTTGAAAAGACTCTGAATGTGTGCTTGAACTGCCGTATAATTTTAAGAAGGAATTTACATGTTGAAAGAGGCCTGGTAAATGGATCAATGGGTAATGTTGTTGATTTTGTGAAATACAGAAATAGAGATGGAATTGAATTTTTAAAAATTAAATTTGATGGCATTGAGGAAGTACAGCTAATTGCTCGTTGTTCTGCTAGATTTTTGCTTGTAAAAGACTTATATGTTCGTCGTAAGCAGTTTCCTGTTTGCTTGGCATATGCGGTGACAATCCATAAATCGCAAGGTTTAAGTGTAGACTGTGCATTGGTGAATATTGGCAGTTCTGTGTTCAAGGAGGGTATGGCATATGTGGCATTGTCACGAGTTAGGACTTTATCGGGATTGTACTTGATTGAGTGTGATGTCACAAACATTTGTGCGGATCTAGATTGTGTTAAGGAATACAATAGGTTGAGAAGAGAGTATGCGCCACATTTGCCTCAGTATCCTTTGTTTGAGAAACGTGTGGTAGGCCGGAAACGAAGAAATGTGACCAATACTGGGGAGGTTGTAGCAAAAAGACGAAAAGTCAATGAACCTGAAATTATAAGCAGAAACAAAAAGGATTCTGTTGAAGATGTTGTTGGTTTTCAATTTGAAAACAGTTCTGGTGTCAACTGCTATGCTAATGTAGTGGTTAATGTTTTGTTTTCTCTACAAAATGTAAAAGAAGAGATTGTGGTCAATTCTGATCAAAGATTTTGCAGTTTGTTAAATTCTGTGTTAGAGAAATGTAGCACTGATAGAACAAACATAGAAAGTGTGTCTGAAATTCGAAATCTGTTAGACAGATGTTCAGGCCAAACACAATTCTCTCAAAATAGTCAGCAAGATTGTCAGGAGTTTTTAATGTATATGCTTGATGTATTGTATGCTGAAGGTGTAGATGTAGATCATCTGTTTGGGCTTTCTTATCAATGGCAGCATGACTGCGAGAACTGTAGGGTATCAAGTAGTACTAGTGTAGACTCAGAAAGATTTATATATTTAACTTTGCCAGACAGTAAATCAGTCTCTTTTAATAAGCTAGTAAAAGCAGCTGATCACAATATGGAGTGTAGGCAATGTAAATCTGAAATGATGTCCACATTATTTATACGAACATATGGCCAGTATGTCATTTTAATGTTCCAACGATGTAGGCCTGATGGAACAAAATTGACAAGTTTAATTAAAAATGTTGTGGCTTCACAGTTGTCAATATCAGGAAGGACTTTTGTAACTGTAGCAATTATATATCATGATGGTTCTTCAATAACATCAGGACATTATACAGCTTATTTAAAGTGTAGAAATGGCTGGTCATTCTGCAATGATTCTGTTTTAATTTAAAAAAAAAAATTGCCATATGACCTTAAAAACTCTTACCTGGTGTTTTTAAAACCAAAATTTTAGGGAAAGAATCTCGGGATGTGCTCTGAGGAATTTCAAGAAGTTCTCATGGCTCCTACACTATTTGGCCTTGAAGATAAGTGTAGTACAGAGACATAACTTTTTACCATAACACTGGACGTTATTGAGAAATACGTGCACTTTGAATGAGTTCAGAAAAACTATTTCTTTTTATAAGCTAATTGAAGCAGCGAATCAAAACATGGAGTAGAGGGAATGTAAGTCTGCAATGCTGTCTACTGTTTTACATTGCTTTGTGATTAAAAGTGATGTAGAGAATTAAATAATTGTACTAGTCATAAAGGTAGTGTAAGTCTGCTTCATAGTAAGCAGTATCAGTGTGATAGGAAATGTAGAACATGATTGAGCAAGAAGGGGAAGATATTACTAGTCCAGGATTGTGTAAATGATCTTCAACATTTTAATTCTGAAAGTTGCGGAAATGCGAAAAGACGGGATTGGCTAACAAGAAATCCAAGAGTTAAACATGGCTCTGACAAGATTTGGCCTTGTGGAATCTTGTGGTAGAGAGCAAGAAGTCATTTATTGTATGTAACATGTTTTTGAAAACGATGGAGGTTTTCTTTCAGAAAGTGGCGGGTTGAAAGTAATAACAGCACAACAGAGTGTAAGCTGTTCATAGGACATCCTTGGCCGTCATGGAAAGTAAGTTAACTTTAAGGAGTTCTGAATTCTGATTTGTAATGTTGTATGGGTTTTTTAAACACAATCATTTTGATTGTGTTTTTTTTTCCCCGCTGTTATATGATGAATACCTTCAAGTCACTGTTTTAGTGAAATTTGATACATTCTGAGAACAGCAAAAATAAACCATTTAACATGTATAATTAATTCTGTTCTGTTTGCATTTATGATGTACATGTAGAACTGTGTAGGAGGCATGGAGAAGGTGAGGCTTCTGTAAGTGTCAAAGTTGTTGCATACAGTGCTCATATTCTACGTAGTCTTTTATATTTCATTACTTTCACTGTTTCTGACTGATCTAAAAATTTTTTTTTAAAAAGAACAGTAAGTATAAGGGAAGGAAACAGACAGTTATGTTAAAAGAAACACAGCTATAGGGAATAAACTAGGGATACTGTTACCCGCAATCCTCTGCTGATGATGTCACTGAGCATGTCATGAATGATGTAATATGTGACATCATCAGCAGTGGATTACGGGTAATAGTATCTCTAGTTTACTCCCCTATAGCTGTCTTTCTTTTAACATAACTGTCTGTTTCCTTCCCTTATACTTACTGTTCTTTTTTAAAAAAAAAAATTTTTGGTTCGCTTCCGGTTCGCGTACCGGGGAGCGAACTGGGAAGCGAACTAAGAGAAATAGAGGTTGGCACAGTTGCAAATATTGTACCAATTTTTTAATAACGGGGAGGTAGTTCTGAAAAGAACTTTTTTTTAAATTGTTTTTGTTGTTTTATATTTTTTTTATTATTTTTCTGAACATTTTTTTACTTTTTTTGAATTTTTCTGAACAGTTTTATATTTTTTTTGTTTTTTTTCGGAGGGGCAACGAAAACGATTCATTGTAAAGGGCTCAACAGGAGCAAGAAAACAAAAAAAAAGAATTTATTGTTTGGGGAGTTTCGGACAAACATGAGCATGATTGTCAATAGCTCTGTTGATCAGAGTGATGCTACTTTCTCCGTAGCAAATGAATCCACTGCAATGTACGCAGACTTGTTTTACTTCACGAAATCTCGTTTGTATATTTGGCACCATCTCCCTGCCCTCTGGTCCCGTTACTTCCGGTACAACAGATCTTCTGGCCATAATAGGGAGATTATCTAGGTCGTCCTGTTCCTCTTCTTCCTCTTCTTGCTGAATTATAACTTTAGCAGGTGGTCCACTCTTCCTTGGATGTGGTGGAGGTGGTGGGGAAGCACCAGCTGAAGCTAGTAAAGAAGCCATTGCTCACTGGTAACAAAGGGTCTTTCTCTCACAATGATGAAAGTCAGAGTGAGGAAAGAAGGAGGGATTTTCACCATTTGGGAAAAAAAATAGTTCTCAACCAATGAAAAGTGTTCATTTTAGATCATATGACCTAGTCTTACATCATTAGGAAACCGAAAGTGAAATGAACCAATGAAAAGTGTTATTACCAAGTCACATGACCTGCTGTGTTTACGTTACGCGCTTTGCAGGGCCTCCCGGTTTGCTTCCAGAAACCTGTGCTTTGCGACTCGGTAAGCGTACGAGTTCGCTAACGTAGCACGTCATATGACGTATCACGCGACAACGCGAAACGTCATGCGGACGGGAGGCGTCACGATGTTGTTTTCTAACGCGGCAGTTGCGGTAAAGAAACGTTTACAGGCTCGCTGTCTATTTCGCGGCATCAAGGTCAGCTAACGGGAAGCTTCCCGATTCGCGAAGCGGGAACGAAGAAAAAAAAATATAAAAAAAAAAAGTTATTAATAAACATATAAAATATATTTTTGGATTTAAAGAAGAATACATTTTACAGCTACAGATATTAGCTGTTAAAAAACCAATGAAATTCACTGAAAAAACCATAGGTTATAGACCATATATAGTTAGGAATTAGCATTTACAAAACCTTGAAAATTCACTGAAAAAACCATAGGTTATAGACCATATATAGTTAGGAATTAGCATTTAAAAAACCTTATTTTACTCACACAAAACCATTGAAATTCCATATATAGTTAGTTGCACTAACTATATATCGCGCACCCGCAATCCACTGCTGATCATGTCACATATTACATCATTCATGACATGGTCAGTGACATCACTGATGACATCACTGATGACATCTCAAATGACATCACTGATGACATCACTGATGACATCTCAAATGACATCACTGATGACATCTCAAATGACATCACTGATGACATCACTGATGACATCTCATTTGACATTACTGATCACATCACTGATGACATCATTCATGTGATAATACTATGAACCTCTTCAGACTCTAATATAACCTTAGATACACTCAGTGTAAACAGACACTCACAGACTGTCACTCATCCATGGAGTTACTCACACACCTATTCAGTCATGCAAAGAATCAATCACACCTCCATTTCCTCAACTATACAGTTATACACACCTTACTTATTCAAACATATACTAACACATATTTACTCTATTATACAATCCCTGATACAAGTTCACAGTGATCCATACAGCCACTCACACATTCACTGGCTCTTATGCACAGTTATTTATATATGTCAACTCTCACATGTACTGTGTTTTACATATGTACTTACTTTGACATGCAGCACTGAGATATCCATTCACTCACCAATACACTCATGCACACAGTCAACCGCCCATACAGCTGTTTCCACATGCACTTTTGAACCCATACATCTAGTGAATCAACTGCTCACACATCTATGCACAGAGTCATACACCTCCCAGCCACCCACACACACACTCAGTCTCCCATACAAATACTTGGGCAACCAATCAATAACCCATATAGTTACTCATATAGCTACTGATCAACACATGCAGCAGTTTACAGAACAACAGACATAATGATGCACAAATTAAGACAGTTTAGTCACTAACCCATGCACTCAGTGAGACACATTTAATCACTCACTCATACAGTCAGGCATGCACCTACTAAATCCTTCATCCAGACACTTATACATCCACTCATTCTTCAATATGTAAGACATATTTTAACTTTACAGAAACATAGTCACTGGATGTTGTCATCAGTGATGTCATCAGTGATGTCATTTGAGATGTCATCAGTGATGTCATCAGTGATGTCACTGACCATGTCATGAATGATGTAATATGTGACATGATCAGCAGTGGATTGCGGGTGCGCGATATATAGTTAGTGCAACTAACTATATATGGAATTTCAATGGTTTTGTGTGAGTAAAATAAGGTTTTTTAAATGCTAATTCCTAACTATATATGGTCTATAACCTATGGTTTTTTCAGTGAATATATATATATATACACATATATATATATATATATATACATATATATATAAAACCATGCAATAGCAGCCAAAATAAAAACAGAGCTGAAATATGCTGTAAAGAATTTGCACCATACATGAGTAATAAGCATTAGAAACATGAGAAACAACACAAAGTTTGTTTTAGAAACTGTTTTAATGCTCAGAAAGCAGTAGAAATTCTCATAACTCACTGGAAGCATAGAAAGCTCCCAGGCTGCATTGCAAACACACAGTCTAAAAAGACTGAAAAGCTAACCTGTAGCTGCATAGCAATAAACTGACACCGTACCTTTAAGGCACCCATGACCCCCAGTATCCCATCATGCCTCAGGGGTGACAGTTAGGTCAGTTGTTCTTTTCGGAGACTGAAAATAAACCCAGTAACAGATAGGTTAACAATATCTCCTTATTAAAGAATTTCCTTTGCCCGGGGAGGCGGGAGGGTTGCTTATGACTTTGATGAGGATACCCCTGGAAGAGAACTAGGATTACAGGTAAGTAACTAATCCTTCTCTTCCAGGGGATCCTCATCAATAGTCATAAGCATTAGAATAGAATAGCGAGCCTCACCTCATCTCCCTGCGGGCAAAGGAGTAACAATACAGTAATAACCATATTAAGCCTAGTAACCACTAAGCTCGTACAGGCCGTAGGCTACCCAAATAGATTCCTCAAAGAGGCTTGTCCTACTTGAGTATCGGCCCTGGAATCAGATTCTAGGCAGTAATGCCTTGTAAAGGTATGAACTGATTTCCATGTCGCAGCCTTGCATATCTCTGACATTGGAATGTCGTGCAAGAAAGCTACTGTAGCGGCCTTCCCTCTAGTGGAATGCGCTTTGGGTGACCTCAACAAAGGCTTGCCTGCAAGCTGATAGGCCAATTTAAGGCACGAGACAATCCATCTCACGATGGACCTCTTGGCCGCTGGAAAACCTGTTCGCATTGAACCATAGTTCACGAACAGTTGATCCGTTTTCCTAATCCCTTTGGTCATTTCCAAATAGAACTTGAGCACTCTCTTAAGATCTAAGGAGTGAAGCGACCTCTCGGCTGGGGTCGTAGGATTTGGAAAAAACGAAGGGAGGGAAATGGACTGATTTATATGAAAATCAGAAATGACTTTAGGCAAGAAAGATGGATGAGCCCTTAGGACTACTCTATTGTGATGAAAAACAGTATATGGTTCTTTCGCACAGAGCGCTTGAATCTCGCTTACTCTGCGCGCAGAGGTAATCGCCACCAAAAAGGCCGCCTTCCAAGAGAGATGTTGCAAGGAGGCCTTGTGGATGGGCTCGAAAGGAGGTGACATTAACCTGGATAGAACCAGGTTCAATTCCCATGGAGGAGAAGGATTTCGCACAGGGGGATACACTTTTTTCAAGCCCTTAACCACTGGAACTTGAAAGAAAGAAATCTGATCAGGTGATTTTCTGTATGCTACTATGGCTGACAAATGCACTCTAATAGAAGCGTACTTTAAACCAGCAGTTGCCAGGGAAAGGAGGTATGGCAAGATGACGTCCTCCTGCCCTTTAGTCGGATCTAGGTGATGATCCCTACACCATAAGTAAAACCTTTTCCACTTGAACGCATAGGACGCTCTCGTGGAAGGCCTCTTAGCCTCTTTTAAAATGTTCATGTATTCGGGAGGCAAGTTCAGATGTCCATATTGCAGGACCTCAGGTGCCATGCTGTTAGGTTCAGCGATGGGAGGTTGGGATGCAGTATCCTCCCGTTCATCTTGCTCAACAGGTCCAGCCTGCAAGGGAGTCGTCTGTGTGGACACACAGATAGATGTAGAAGGTCCGGGTACCACCACTGCCGCGGCCAATCTGGAGCTATCAGGATCATTTCCATGTTCGACCTGCGGAGCTTGGAAACTACTTTCGGAATCAGAGCCAGTGGAGGAAACGCATAAGCGAATGTCCCTGACCAATCCATCAGTAGAGCATTGCCCTGCGTCCCTGGCCGGTGGAACCTGGACGCGAAGGCGTGGCATTTGGTGTTTTCGTCGTCTGCAAACAAGTCTATGGTTGGACAACCCCAGCAACGAAAAAGCTCTTCTACTACTTCGTCGTTTAGCACCCAGTCTGGCTGATCTTCGAAGTGCCTGCTGAGTGCGTCTGCTTTTACGTTCAACTCGCCTGGAAGGTGCACTGCCACTACCGTGAGGCCTCGAGAGAGGAGCCAATGCCAGATTGTCTGAGCCTCTCGAGAAAGTGGGCGAGACCTTGTGCCTCCTTGTTTGTTCAGATAGAACATGGTGGTCGTATTGTCCGTCTGAACTAGGACTGAGTTGGACTCTATCGCTGGAAAGAAAGCTTTGAGAGCCAGAAATACCGCTCTGAGCTCCAGCATATTGATGTGGTATGTCTGCTCCTGCGCAGACCACTGGCCTTGAATTTGAAGCGGACCCATGTGCGCTCCTCAGCCTTCCAGAGAGGCATCCGTCACTTTAGACTGGGATGGAAGAGGTTGGTGAAACAGTACCCCCACCAGTAAATTCTTTCTCCAAGTCCACCATTTGATGGCATCTTTCGTCGCTTGGGAAAGCATGATACGATCTTCCCAACGTCCTGTCGCTTGGTCCCACTCATCCTCCAGAGCCTGCTGTAGAGGACGCATTCTCAGCCTGGCGTTTGGGATGAGAAAAATGCAGGACGCCATGGAACCCAGCAGGGATGCTACTTGTCGGGCTGTTGGAAGCCGAGACTCTAGCAGGAGTCCACATTTCTGACTCATGGAAAAAAGTCTCTCCTCCGAAGGAAACGCTTTTCCCACTTTTGTGTCCAGAACGGAGCCTAGGTAGTGGATGGACTGTGTAGGCCGCTGGACTGACTTCACCAGGTTCACATGGAGGCCGAGCCTGCGCAACTGGTGCAGACACAGATGTAGATCGTGCTTTACCTGTACCGGAGATGGACCTTTTAGGAGCCAGTCGTCCAGGTATGGGTAGATGAAGAGCCCCTTCTTGTGAAGAAAAGCCGCCACCACTGCCATGCATTTGGTGAAGACTCGTGGTGCGGACTTGAGACCGAAGGGTAGCACCTTGTACTGGTAGTGTTTGTTCCCTACGACAAACCTCAAGTACTTGCGATGTTGCTGAGCAATTGGGATGTGAAAGTACGCATCTTGCAGGTCCACCGAACACATCCAATCTCCGACCTGAAGATGCGGGCATATTTGGTGAAGCACTAACATGCGGAACTCTTCTCTGACGATGACTTTGTTTAAAAGTCGCAGATCGAGTATTGGTCTGAACTTGTCCTCCTGATCTTTTTTGGGGACAAGAAAATATCTGGAGTAAACTCCCTTTCCTCTTTGAGCGAGAGGAACCTCCTCTATCGCTCTTTTTTGCAGTAGGACTTTTACCTCTCTTCAGAGCAAGCTTAGCTGGTGAGGGCAAGAGCTCTTTGGAGGAATGTTCTTCGGAGGCGCACGGAAACGTAGCCTGTATCCATTGCGCAGTATATTCAGCACCCACTGATCCTTTGTGATGCTGACCCACTCTGCCAGGTGTTGTGAAGCACTTCCTCCCACTGGAGTGGGTAACGGTGCCAGAGGAAGCCACTGCTCAGGCCTTGCCTCCTCTTGTGGTGTTAGAGGATTGTTGGTGACCTCCTCTACCTCTGCCGGGTTTGCCTCGAAACTGGGATTTCCCCTGGTTCTTATTTTGGGACCACTGAGGGGTTTGAACCCTCTGTTGAGCCCCTCTCCCCCTGTTGGTCTTGAAGCGGCGTTTGAATTCTTTCTTCTTCTCCAAACCCACCGCTTTCACTGTGCCCAGTTCCGTCTTCATTCGTGTCATTTCTTCGTCAGCATGTACCCCGAAGAGAGCGGAACCCGAAAAGGGGAGATTAAGGATGCGATGCTGAGCATCCGGCTTCAGACCTGTAAGGCGCAACCAGGCCGACCTCCTGGCACAAACCCCATGTGAATAGGAATGCGCCGCAAGGACAGCACCATCCGCAGCCGTGCTGATCACCTGATTCGCCACCAGACATCCTTCTGTCACAGTCTCTTCAAAATCCTGCTGGTCTTCTTTTGGCAGCTTGGATTTGAACCTTTCCATGGAGTCCCATAAAGATCTGTCATATCGACCCAGAAGCGCAGCCGCACTAGAAACCTTAAGAGTGGATGCCACTGAGTTGCAAACCTTGCGACCTCAGGAGTCTTGAGATTTGCTGTCCTTGTCTGGTGGGACTGAAGAGGAACCGGCAACTGCATGTGACTTCCTCGCCGCTGCCACAATTACAGAGTCTGCTGGAGGGTCAGATCTTACAAAAACCGGGTCAGAAGAGTCCGGTTTGTATTTTTTCTGAATGCGGGCTGGCACCGTTCTGATAGACGCTGGAGTTAGGAAAACCTCTTTGATAGGACCCATAATCCCCGGGACTAAAGGCAGCAGAGGACGGGAGATAGCTTTTTTGTGTAAAGTTTCAAAAATGACTGTCGTTGTAACCTGGGGGACAGACATTTCAATGCTCAGCTTCTGAGCTCCTCTTTGCAGGACATCTAGATACATGCCAATGTCATCCACTGGAGAGGATCTGGACGTAGGACTGTCCATCAACGTAGGGGAGTAGTCCCTCTTGGAAGACCTGGTGGAAGAGGTAGATGAAGTAGACGGAGTTCGTCGACGTCTACGGTGAGCACTGTGCCTCCTCTCCCGAGATCTTTTTGAACGCTCCTCCCGCCTAGGACAGCGAGATCTGATCCGATCTTCTGAACGAGGTCCTTTTCTGGGAGATCGGGACCTTCTGGGAGATCTGATTAGTGTTCTCACAGGTGATTTGCGCCTGGGAGGACTACGCTTGTCCATCTCCTCTACCAGATCCTGAAGAGGAGACCTGTGCTGTGGGCTGGCATATTCTTGCATACGTTTGGAAGCCCCAGAATCTCTCCAATGGTCCAAAGACCTGTACCATCTAGGTGATAGTCTGATTTGCCCAGCCGAAGGGTCCGGCCGGCGCTCAGGAGATTTGCGCACAGGACTTCTGGGCTTTGAAGATGCAGTTGAGGAGCCAGAGGACCGTGAAGTGGAATGACGGGAAGCTGACTCCGTTACCATAACCACATCTGAAAACCTCTACGTCGAGCGATCTTCCCTTGCCGTCGAGCGCCCTCGGGGAGTCGGCGGGTCAAACAATCTCGACTTTGATTGTCTATGCGAGGATCTATGGTCCCTCGACGTCGAGCGGCGATGACCCGCCGTCGACGGAGTTCTCTGTCTCGACGTCGAACGGCGATGACCGGCCGTCCACGGAGCCCTCTCTCTCGACGTCGAACGATGATGTCCAGTCGTCGACGGAGGCTTCTCTCTCGACGTCGAACGACGATGTCCAGTCGTCGACGGAGCTCTCTGCCTCGACGTCGAACGGCGATGACCAGCCGTCGACGGAGTCCTCTGCCTCGACGTCGAATTTCTGTGCGACGACGGCAGAGGGGTATTGGGCACCCTCGACGCCGAGCGCTGACGAAACACTGACGGAGACTGCCTCCTCGACGCCGATCGACTTTTTCCTGTCGACGGCGGAGGGGTCTTGATCTTCGACGGCGAACGTCGTTTTTTTAGACGACGGCGGAGGGGTCACACTTCTCGACGCCGGTCGTCGCCTGGATGACGACGGCGGAGGGGTGACCTCCCTCGACGCCGGTCGTCGCCTTATTGACGACGGCGGAGGGGTCTTGGATCTCGACTCCGACCGTCGCCCGGCTGACGGCGGCGGAGTCACCTTCCTCGACGCCGGCGGAGGGGATTTCAACAACGGTACTGGATCCTTCGACGCCGTCGACGTACCTGGTCTTCTTTTCGACGGCGAGCCCGCCGTCGACGGTAGTTTAGAAGAGAGATGATCCAACGGTGGTTCTTTTCTCAGCGCCGAGCCCAACGCTGAAGGTGAAGGGTGTGAAGACTTCTTTTTTGAAGATGTATGAGCCTTCTTGGAGCCCTTCTTCACCGGAGACCTTCCTCTTGATGACCTGTGAGCCAGGCCATAAATGCGAATCCTCTCCCTGTCCTTGAGAGTTCTTCCTGACAGGTGCTCACAATGAGGACAGGTGCCTGGATCATGATCTTCAGGCAGACACAGGATACAGACGTCGTGGTTGTCTGATTTTGCCTTCTTGTTGCCACAAGAAGGACATTTGTCAAAGAGTGAAGGCATTCTCAAAAAAACTGTTCACTAAACTGACTGAAAAAGACAGTATCTTACTTGACTAGGTGTTAAATGTCAAAGTAAGAGCAAAAGTTGTTAAAAGTGAAGTATTTTTCTGTCAAAAAACAGAAAATTAGTGGAGCTGTGTAACCAGGGTCCTTCTCTGAAGGAACCGGAAAGAACAACTGACCTAACTGTCACCCCTGAGGCATGATGGGATACTGGGGGTCATGGGTGCCTTAAAGGCACGGTGTCAGTTTATTGCTATGCAGCTACAGGTTAGCTTTTCAGTCTTTTTAGACTGTGTGTTTGCAATGCAGCCTGGGAGCTTTCTATGCTTCCAGTGAGTCATGAGAATTTCTACTACTTTCTGAGCATTAAAACAGTTTCTAAAACAAACTTTGTGTTGTTTCTCATGTTTCTAATGCTTATTACTCATGTATGGTGGAAATAAATTCTTTACAGCATATTTCAGCTGCTTTTATTTTGGCTGCTAATCGTTATTAATATTATAAAGAGAGAGCTCAAACCTTTGAGGCGGGTAATCTCAGTAACCACAGCACCAATCACAACACCCAATACAGCGTTGGAAAGGGCAGTTGCCACAGAAGGACATAGGCTATGCAGACGGCCACCATATACATTTTTTTTTAATTGTTTTTATTAACTTTTCAAGAAACAGTGGTGTTCATCACAATCATACAGTGCAAGACATACAATTGTACCGTAGGACACCATATACATTTAAAAGGTAAAAGAACCGTGTCAGCAAAGTAGTCCCTTGTGGGCGTGTCTGCGTTGTGCTGTGGGCTGTGGGCATGACTAACGCTGGGGGCGTGTGGTAGGGCCATTACATCGTGGGCTGTGGGCGTGTGCTGGGGGCGTGACAAACGCTGGGGGCGTGTGTCCGATTTTGATGTCATGTGAGTCGTACATACAAGCGCCAATTACGTTGCTGCGCAGCATCAAGGGGCACGCTGGGGGCGTGAGAAACGCTGGGGGCGTGTGTCCGGCCTTCATGCCATGTGAACACAATTGCGCCGCATCAAGGGGCACCCTGGGGGCGTGAGAAATGCTGGGGGCGTGTGCTACGTTCCGCCCTTCATGCCATGTGGGTCATACATTAATCAGAAGATCGTCTGCTGTGGGCGTGTGCTGGGGGCATGACAAACGCGTTCAGCTGGAGGCCTGGTAAGTAACATTACTGCAGCCTCTCCTGCACGCTGTTACTGAACTCTCTCATTCAACGAAATTAGACGCGCCTGCTACCATCAACCAGGGCTCTAGCCGGGCTCAGGCGGGGAACACGCGCCTGCTAACATCAAACAGGCCTGCATCTGGGCCTCAAGCGGGGGTACACGCAAATGAGCGTGTCTGCAGGGACAATTACTGCAGCCTCTCCTACTCGCTGTCACTGAACTCTCTCATTAAACGGATTTACCCGCGGCTGATAACTCTCTCATTCAACGACATTACACGCACCTGCTAACATCAACCAGGGCTGTAGCCGGGCTCAGGCGGCGTATCACTACACCAATTACATGCGCCTGCTAACATCAACCAGGGCGGCAGCTGGCCTTTCTCCGTCCCAATTCTAATGAAACAAAAATTTGTGTCTACAGCGAGATTTTAAAATAAATTGCCCTTGCCAAATACACACATTACACACATTCTATTTCATACCCGGGCAACGTCGGGACGGGCTGCTAGTTCTTGTAATACAGAGAACACGCATATGCTCTCTTGAACATATCAGAGGTTTGAGGAATATAACCTTTGGGCCTGGGCCAGTTTAGAGACCTCCTCAACGCCACCAGCCCTAGACATCAGCACTGCCTTACATATAAGTGGATTCCCAATAAAGGTGAACTGGAGGTGATTTTTGGAAAAACACTCACTGCTTTTTCCTTACCTTTTTATATTTATTTTTTTTGTTGCTTCCATACCATGTTTGCCTTATACTATCTTAATCATGGAGTATCACTCTGATACCTCTGGGTCTAGCAAACAATAAAAAAATAAATGAGCATTTTTATATTTAGGCATTGGAATTATTTATTAGGAAAAGAGAGAGGAGATGTGATCACTGGTTTTGGCGAGGAGAAGATGAAAAATCAAGATGCGACAAGGGTGAAGGAGAGTGAGCCATTGACACTTAGAAAGGTGTATGTAGATAAAAGTCAGAGTGACAGAGAACAGTGCGAGAGTGAGTTAAGAAACCTAGGGAAATAGAGACAGTCAAAAAATGAAGAGAAATCGAGAGAGTGGGAGAAAGATAGCGCTAGTCACAACGAGGGATAACGAGTGAAAGAGAAAGAGAAAGAGGAAAAGCAGGAGATAGAAGGAATGTGAGAGAGAGAGGGTAAAGCTGCACGAGATAGAAGAGAGAGAGATAACACGAAAGAGAGAGGAAAGAGAGAGAAATAGTTGGAGAAACTGGATGAGCTGCTGACTTGAGCTTCCATCTTGAAAATGGACTTGGCAAAAGAGAAACTGGAAGACAAGAAAACCTCAAGACAGAGGTGAAAAAGCTGTGAAGGTCCCCCTGAAGTTTAGTGACAGTGACTAAAGTAAAGGTCCTCATTGCAAGATTCATGTGAATCGCGCTTCAGGCTCAAGCTCCCGCTTGCAACAATATCATGATTGTAATCAGTAGCAATTGTGCAAAGCAGTGTAAAACCAGGTTCGAACTGTGTCGGGAAAAATGCATGCCCTTGGAGTTTGCTTAGGTCTGACTGGAAGCGGGGTTGGGTGTAAGCTTGGAATGATGTGCAAACTGTGCACACCAAAAAGACCACACCCAGTAGTGTCCCTCATTTTGAGAGTGTGTAATTCAAGATTCAGTCAGAAACAGAATTTTTGGTGACAAAATGGCCAAAAATTAGGAATTACCTGGTGAACTGGGGGGGGCCATTCTGATTCCTGGGTAATTTCCCATTTCTCAGAGCAACATCAGGGTGGCACTTGTAATTGGTAGGTAATTTCGCTTCCTGAAACTACTGAAAGGTGTGGTATCAATTATTTCGAGTACAAGATTAACGATGCAGATTACCGCAAAACATTCAATGGAGGCTCCATTATGAGCCCAGTATCGTTACTTACCAGGTGCGCAATTGGCACATTAAATCATAGGTAACTTGTAATGAGTGCCTAAAGAGCGGTAAATACATCTCTAAAATGTTGCCTGTATTTCAGAAATAAGAAATCATTGCATATCATATTGCATTTTGCAGACACGCTTTTCATCGACTTATTTTTAGTGGAAGTTTATTATTCATTTTCTGTTAAACAGAACCTCCAGTAAAGGTTCACTGGAGTTGCATGCATATAGCTACGAGCTGTTCCGGCTCTCAGAAGAATCGTTGGTAATAGTTATGCTTAGTTCTCTCTTGAAATTGAAAGTACTGCTTTGAAGTTTCGAGCTGCTCTTCTAGCACTAAAGTGCATCTGTTCTCTAGACATTAGCCAGTTACCTACATAAACGTTCATACTCTGGAAAACGTATCTCTGGCAGTGGCGGCTGGCGACATTTCAAAGTGGTGCTGCGAGCAAACATCCACTGAGAGCGTGCCTGGTGGCGCCTGCCATTTATTGTTCAGTCCAAACCTATAAAACGGGTGATCCCATCTCGGCTGAGCGGTTTATGTAACCCGCAAAGCACAGAAGCCACCATGCACCTCCCAATCACAGTTTATATCCAGCGCTATGTGGTTTATACACCGAGAACAGCACGAGTGCGCAGCATGCTTCTGTCATGCACAGTTTATACTGGTCTAAAAAGCGCTATATCTGATCTAGGCCGACTGGTTTAGAGCGCAGATTATATGCCTGATTCATCAAGCTTAATTGCGCTCGCAAAGGGCCAGATTCTGAGAATCTGGCCCTTTGCGAGTGCAATTTTAGCATTTGGGATTCATCATCCCAAATGCAAAAATCGCTATTAAAGAATTCGCATATTTGCGAGGAATTGCATTTAAGGAATCTCTATTTGAGATTCCTTAAATGCAATTCATGAACCATTTTAAAATACCGAAATCGCTATTTTGGGCCGCTATTTACCGCGAGGTCAAACTTCGTGGTAAATAGCGAAAACTTAGAAAAATGCATTTAAATGCATTTCTCTAAGTTGCATGTTACACACACACGTCCTTTGGACATGTGTGTGCGCAACACCAATGTAGATTACATTTCAGGGGTGCTACAGGGTGTCCTTTGGACACCCCTGGCACCCTTGAAATCGCTATCTTATTTGCGATTAGCAAATTGCTATTCGCAAATAAGGAATGACTCCCTATTCATTCCTATGAGCCTTTAGGCCCATAGGAATGAATGGGGAGTTATTCCTTATTTGCGATTAGCAATTTGCTAATCGCAAATAAGGAATGTGTAGGAATCGCATTTCTTTATGCAATTTCTACATGAATCCCGTTTTGCAAGTCCCTAATAGCGATTCCTTATGAATCGCTATTAGGGGTTTGCAAAACGGGAGAATGATGAATCAGGCTGTTAGTGCACAGTACCTACCCCATGTCTTTGGTAGCGCTATTTGTTTTTCTATAAACCAAGGGCCTTATTTATGAAGGCCTTGCGCCGCCGGTGCGTCACTTTTTCCCATTTTAAAAGTGACGCACCGGCGGCGCAAGGCCTTCATAAATACGGCCCCAAGTGAGGATGAATGGCGAGTCGGTGCTGATGTCGGGAGGGCGCACACGAGCCCAGAAGCGTGCCGAGAAAGCCTCTGGCTGAGTCAGTGCTCTGGTTAGGCTCGAGCTGGGAGATTGTAAAGCACATGAGGCACGAGGGTCCAGCACTAGTGTTCTGGTGCTGTCTCCAGTCCTTCTTACATGGCCAGGTGAGGTCCCCAGTGCCAACTCCCCTAACCAATCTATTCGCTGCTCTTATGCTTGAAAGCAGTGCTAGAATTGGTTGGAGCAGGCTGGCTCAGCGCTCATACTGGCACTGAGGGCCTGTGCTCTCTATCAATCAATCAATCAATCAATCAATCAATCAATCAGAGCATTTATATAGCGCACTACTCACCCGGAGGGTCTCAAGGCGCTGGGGGGAGGGGGTCCGCTACTGCTCGAACAGCCAGGTCTTGAGCTGCTTCCTGAAGGCGAGGTGGTCCTGGGTCAGGCGGAGGTGGGTCGGAAGGGAGTTCCAAGTCTTGGCGGCCAGGTAGGAGAAGGACCTTCCTCCTGTGGTGGCTCTTCGGATGCGGGGGACGGCGGCGAGGGCGTGGTTGGTCGATCGAAGCTGGCGTTTGGGAGCGTAGAAGTTGAGGCGGCTATCCTCCCGACTGTCTAACACAGCTGGAGTTTGAGAAGTTTAAATTGCACATGTCAGGTTGGCAGTCACAAGTCAGCCGGCCAAAGTGATATGCGCAGTTCAAACTGGTGTAGCAGGCACCACTATTCCCAGTCTACACTGCAGCAATGGCCCAGCCTACAATACCCTCACACTCAGCTGTAAAAGACACACAGTTGATGGACGGAATGCAGAACAAATAAAAACATTCACCCGCAATCAAGAGGTCTTGGCTAAATCCATCATTCTTTTTCTCACCATGCCACCCCAGTTTAGACCTGGCCATATGCAAATCAGTCTTGACCCTGTACCTCATGGGAACAGTCCAGCCTGAACTGCCAAACCAGGTCCTCCCTGGACCGGAAACAAGCATCCTAGGACCGGTTTCGGGGTTTCACCCCTTATCATCCAGGATAGCTTGAACCCAGTGGCACAATGAGCCCGGGACTAACGTCTGGACATACCCGGCGCACTTAGGGCGTGTAAGCAAAAGAGACACAGTTGATGGACAGAATGCAGAACAAATCAAAACATTCACCCCCAGAACTTGCCATATGCAAATCAGTCTTGATTGTGCTTCATGGGAACAGTACAGCCCGAACTGCCAAGCCAGGTCCTCCCTGTGGCGGCGAGCAGAGCAAAAAATAAATTGGTAATAAAGTCACTTTATTATCATTTTATTTTTCACTTTTGCTATGCTCACTGCAGGTGGGTGACTCTCCTTCACCGAAATGGAGAAGCAGCCGCTGATCCCTGGTAAAGCTCTTGGTGGACAAAACGTTACTCTATTAGACCCCTATTTCAAATTGTCCCTGTAAGATGGGATAGTTATCACATCCAATAAAAATCAGACACCAAGATATTTAAAATTTATAGTGTGTGGTAATCGTTGCTTGTGGCAAGTTTTTGGGGAATAACACGTGGGTTCTGGTGCTTACACAGCCGCGGCCCGGCAGGTAAGAGCGGTGGGGCGTGGGGCCAGGTGAGGGATTTCAATGGACGATGGCCAGGGCAAAATAATTATTTATTTAATTTTCCCTGGTCATTGTCCAACAAAATTTCACCCCCACCGCTCTTACCTGCACAGGCCGCGGCTGTGCTTACAGCACCAAAATCTATACCTTCCGGTAAATATTGAGCCTTGCCCAAGAAGCGCAATTTATGAGGACACTTGCGAGGGTTGGCACTAGTTCCTTCTCGTTAGGAAATTAATCAATATTAACACATTGTCTGGATTGCCTCAGGATTCCAAAAGCATAGTGTCTCTGCTATGAACTGATTGGAAATACTACAGCTTAATTCAGTTAATACAATTTATGAGAACTTTCTAAAATCATTAAGAAAGGGCCTTAATAAAAACATTTCCATTCATTAAAACGTCAGCATCATAATTACAAATCTTTGTGCAACTGTCAGACACTTTTTCAGAAACTGGGTATAAAATGTAGGAACTGCACTAAAGTTTGCATTAGAATCCCCTTAATTGGAAGCAGGGCTTGAGTCGGGAGTACACGCAGGTGGACAGCGTCCGCCCACTATTTTCACAGGGGGGATGCCGACCACCCTGCCAAGAAGTTGGGCCCCACTAAAAAATATGCTGAATTCGTCCCAGTGTAATTTGCAAACACCTGGACACTTTCAGCAGCGCCTGCATGTTGTCTTTTTCGATTGCAGCAGCGTGCTGGCGGGAGGGGGCTTTCTTAGTTCAGACAGCTGCTGGGCCCAGAACAAAGGCCCGATTTGAGGGGTCATCAGGCCTCCTTCTGTTCGAGTCTCCTGGTTGGCAGTAGTCAGGAGACTCACACCTAGAAGCAAATGCAGCAGAGATTAAACAAAGGCTCACACCTTGGTACCACTACACACATACTTGAGAGGCAGCTTTTCACTTTGTTCAGTCCCTGTTTACAAGATATGCATGCGCTGTAAGAATGTCAGATGCATTGGTCTTTCCCTGTATTTACTCAAAATAAATGTAATTTATATAGTGCTTACTACCCCTGAGGAGGCGTTGAAATAATGTAAGTACCACTATTTTTTCTTGTAAAGCACTATGGGAAGATGAAGGTTGCGTTGACAAAAGACAACATTGTTTAATGCATAGCTTTCAAAAGTGTGAATCTTCTGCCTAAATCAGGAAGGTTTGCATGTATACTCTAAATATGCTCCAATGTACTCATGATAGACCTGCTAAACATATATGTGAGGGCTCAAGATCTGATGTCATTTCTTAAGATGCCACTTGTCGCGTGCCGTCACACACCGTGATGTCACACGCCGTGATGCCACTTGCATTCTGATTAACTTGGTTAGTCCCCCACTTCTTTTTTTAGGACTTGAGCCCTGATTGGAAGTGCTTATACATCGTTACAAATAGGTACTTCAGGACTGATTTACAAAGAAAATGTTCTGACTTAACAGCTAAGGTTCACCAGTAAATAGGAATACCTCATACTTGCATAAATACACTGTATTTATGAAAGTAAAAATAAACAAGCATTTACAATGCAACGGTTTTGCCTTTGCAGCCAGCATGCGATCCTACACGCAGAACCCCCAACAGCACAATTTACAAACTACAAGCATTGGCATTGAATTTAAAGCATATTTAATTATATATGATGACAAAAAAATAATTTAAAAAAAGCGTTGGCCAATCCTACGAGTCGAAATGCACATGAGATCTCTTATGACCAAGTAAATTCCAGCAGCAAAAGTCCCATAAACCAACACATACCATAAACACAGCACCTCAACACACAAGTAGCGTTTCAAAGCACTGCTGCCCCTCTCTAATCACATGCTGATGGATGTACCCCGTCCTAAGATTAATTCACACTTCTTTCGCAAAGTTTTAACCTCAGACCCTGCTCTCAGTCACCCTAGTGGCCCTCTCCAACTCATGCACTGAACTGCTCCTTCCTCTTGAGAATTTTGCAAATGTATTAATGTATTAGTGATGCTTTACAGTTTTTACTACCTACCAAAGTATGTGTAGTTACAACCTTGGGCATGAAAAGCATACCCTCAACTACACCCATCAGTACATTAAGTAGGCAAGGCAGCGATGCCTTAACAATGCATGCCTTTTTCAGACAACCTTTACAGAAACATGCACAAGTCCGACAACGACACACGCTCACCACACTGGTATGGATGGCAAAGGGTTGTCAGGCTAACAGCACACCCTACTCACACAACTGCATCTCAACCGACCCATAAGAAGACAGCAGCTAAAATATATCCATGGCCACTGAAATTATGCGGAAGGGAGCATCAAATTATGCATCAAGTAAATGCAAATTATGTGACAAAATGCGGCACATCGTTTGATAATACTACTTCATTATTTTGACATTTTTAAACATGGGAATACTGTCGGGAATTTTTTTAACCTGATTAATACCTGTTTAACAACGAAATAGCAAAATAAGCAACTGAAAGATGGCTAGTTAACCTTGGAAAATGGCATTCCACTGCTCTTAAACGCATTACAACATTTTAGTAACTTTTTGTCCATTTGTTCTAAAAACAATTGTTTTTTTGTTAAAATCTGCAGATCACGCAGCACACGGTGGAGTATGTAGCAAACCAGCAAGTCTATTATTATGCAGAAAAAGCAGCGGCCGAGGCATTGCATAATTCCAGTGGCCCTGAATATCTCACACACTCTCGTGCAACAAAGTTTTGTAGCTACAGAGACTGCAAACAGTATTCAACAGCACTAACATTTCCTGCCGGAGAGAAGACTTAACCTCATGGCACGAATGGAGGGGCAAGGTCCTATGCAGACACACGCATATAGGCTCAGTCACATAGGTCACCATCGCTAAACAACAGATAGTCTGATACTCACAGAATATGCAGACCTCAACTAGTGCGATATTTTTCATTAGTGGTTTGGTTTCATGACGTCCTTGCAAACACAGTTAACACAGTTTAAACTAATCTACGTCCACTACCTCTCGACGCCACAACCAACAGAAAGTTTCACATTATCCGCACCGTGAGCCCCTGCAACTCGCTTCAGCATATATACGGTGACCGAAAATCAGAGCGTTTAATTATTGAGCTATAGCCCCAGTCTAGTGGAGTAAGGCTGTTATTGACACGAAAATCACAGTATCGCAGTACACACTGAGAGCAGGGGGGGAGGGGGGGCAGGGGCGGGAACGGGCACACGGGCCTAGGCAGATCTATTTTGTCATATCTGTGAGCTACCCACCCTTCTGAACAGCGCCTATACAGGCACAGCACCGCTAGTTAGACACCTAAAGCCAGCTTTTACCCCTACTGGGCTCACGTCTCAGGCTGTATTAACTCTTCTCAGAGGCTTTAGCAACTGGTTATTAGTATACCCGGTCAATGGCTCTAGTTACTGACGTTGCAAGTGTATGGCCGATTGCCCTACCGATGAATACAGTATGTTCCAAAGTGCCCAGAGGCCACCACGAGGTTGTTAGTAGCGCTTTCCAAAAACCCTAAGTTAAAGTCGGAACCTTGTACCAAAGGCGCATACCTTAATCGGACATTACACACTACTTACCTATAAATATATGTGTAGAATGTACCAGGAGGGGAAACTGCTAAAACCCTATAGACACGCTTATTATTCATATTTGATAAGGACAAACCAGAAGCACGTGAGTATCACTAAGATCAAATGGCCCTGCAGTGTATCGCCCTCCCTCTCCCACAGTCGAATCTAGCACAGTCATCCCAGAATGAATACTAAAACACACAATGCACCCTGGTTTACTCATGCATGAACTCACCTTGTAGCGCAGCGCCTGGTGGATGTCCTCAGCCAGCTGCCCCTTCCACCATTGCCCCTCCAACTCCATGGCATGGGAGAGGCGCAGCTCCGGGACACCCGTGTTGACGTCTGTTGCCAAGGTTTTATAGTGAAACTTAAAGTCTGCCAATCACCAGGCCGATATAAATCATAACGGTTTATTGATAGACGTTTCATGTTCCTGGCGGTCACTTCCTTATTCCCCAGACTATCACCAGCAAAGAGGGCATTCACTGGTTGTGTTCGTCCAACACAAACGCCGCTCCCATGACACACAAAGAGACCAGTACTGCTCTTCGGCTGCTGCCTTCTGTCCTGTAGTCACCTTTCCAGCCACAAATGGGCGGGGTCATACCAGTGTCTGCGCCCCCACAAGCCAGGCTCCCTTGGTGCCTAGGGGCTGCCTGGGCATGTCCTTGCGGGTCAGTGACGCTGAAGAAGTTTCTGGAATACCCACTAGCAAAAAAAAAAACACACACGACCTAGGAAGACTTGGACGCACCAAAGTAAAGGCATATATTCAGCAGAGAAATTATGTCTCTGATCTGCTGCAGACATAACCGAAAGGGTGAAGATATGCTAGGTATATCTGTACATAAATACTGTTCCCTCAGTTATACCTATATACGATGATGCACTCACTGCATGCTTCCAGTGGACCGGCTTAATTAACACTTCACAGATTAGCCAATGCACCGTGGTCCGCAAATCTACCACGCCCATTTTATGGCCCCCGTTCACAGGGCAGCCCCAAGAACAGAATGTCCAAAGGCAAACCCAAATGCTCAAAGTTACTGAGAGCGTAACAATAATGTTCCCAATCCGTCTCCGCTCAAAACACCTCTATACATCACCGCCAGTTTTGGGGTACACCCGATTCGTTTTATTTCAAGGGTAACATGGGGGTCTCACCTATAAACCTGGGGCTAATGTTAAGGCCACTTATTGATATGCAGGTGATAGGTGCCCTAAGGGTCCGGATCACTGGAGATCGATGAGGGTTGCGGGGAAGCAATTGTAAACGGGAGCAAAGAAAGGGAGTCAAATGTGTTGCTTCTAAGATTATGCAGAGCAGGGCTGCGCAAATGTAGGATTGGGCTAACCGGAGTACAGTATGTGGCTCAGAAAGGCTTCGAGGTTTTGTGTCCAAATCAAGCGGGGGGAGGGGTAGTCTTGTTCCCCCACCGAAGGAAGATAATTAGCCCTGGGCCTTACTCTATAGGGGGAGGGGTGTTACTAGCCATTCACGCTTTTCAAGATGCGGAAATTGTTAACCCTGATGGTGGCGGTAAAGGGGTGCAGTCCAGACCTTGAGGGACTTTGCCTGGGTGCTGTTCCAGTTAAATTGACGGGGTAGGGGGGGATGGTCGCTCTATGCTTATAGTCCAGGACTCTCCCAACGGATTTACTTTTGGGCGCAGCTCGGGTGTGGGACGGTGCTGATCCTCAGTTAAACTTGTCAAAGCGACACCCCCTCTCCCCCCCCCCCTCCCCACACACGTCAGTTTAACTCATATAAGCAAAACCCCTTCGGGACCTTACCTGCTCCCTAGCCCTGAAATACTGGTCTCCCCCAGACTCTCTGCACAGCAGACTGGGCGTACTGCCGCACTCGGCGTACTGAAGGGGTAACAAGGGGCCTACGCGTCTGGGAAGCAGCTCCATGTCTCCGGCTCCACTCTCTACTTCAGACGGCGACACTCTCCGAAAAATTGGGCAGCAACAGCTGCTTATACGTCTGCGAAGGGATTGTGACGTGCCTGGATCTTTCACCAATCAAAAATAGAGAAGCAAGCTTACTTCGCCATAAAACATTTTATGTGGTTTAGATGGCAACGGAACTTTACAACAACGGAGACTGACTTCTCTGGACTGCATTGAATTACTATTAGAAACCGGGATTCGGTCTAAGCAATCACTGCTGTTGGAAGCTTGAAACAATATATAAAGGCAGCGGTAGGGGGGCAGGAACGGGGCCGGGGAGACACAGAGAGCGAGGCAGCGGTAGGGGGGCGGGAACGGGGCCGGGGAGACACGGAGAGCGAGGCAGTGGTAGGGGGGCGGGAACGGGAGCCGAGGCAGCGGTAAAAAGCAACAAAAAAAAGCAAGCACTCACCTGGACTTCTTCCGGGTGCCTTCAATGGCGGACCAGATTCGGGGGCGTTCCCGGCTTTTGGCTGACGTAGCGTGACGTAGCCAAAAGGGAAAAATTCTCGGGAACGCCCCCGAATCTGGTCTGGGATTGACAGACAGAGCCCTCTACCAATGGCTAGCCTCCATTTATGGAGCTAGCCAATGGGAAGAGGGGGCGGATACCCGACCCCACATAGAGATATCATTAGATTTTGCTAGCGCATGCGTACTTCGTACGCATTGCCAGCAAAACCTAAAAACTGGTTGGAACTTACAAACGTGTCTAACTTACTTACACTTAATTTTCCTCTTACGGGTGTTCGCAGGGATTTGTCAGGGAAATTAATTCCTTGAAATATGATGTACACCCACTCTGGTGTTATTTTTTGGTATTTCCAGGCATTTTATGCATATTTCCCTCAATTAGCTGCACAATTAAAATACAAAGAAGGTACAGTAGTTAATGCTCCAGGAAGTATGTGGAAGGAGTACTAATTGTTCATAATCTTCAGAGGTTTGGTGGAGGAAGGAAGGGAAGTATTTTCCAGTGAATCTCAAAAGTCTCTCGTTGGAATTAACAGAAATGGTGCAAGAGTTTTATCAGTTACCACTGGCAGAAAAATATCAGAACAGTCCATATTAGATAATAGGATCAAATAATTTTTAGGTCTCGCCTAGCGACACAGCGCATACGCTGTTCGCCTTGGCGAGATCTGTTGTTGTGGGTTTTCCGTCCGAAGGTGGACAGGAGATGTATTGTATTGTATTGTATTGTAATTGCATTTATATAGCGCTTACTACCCCTGACGAGGCGTCGAAGCGCTTTTACGGCGAGTAGCACGCTACTCCGAGACCCATAGAGGATTAGTGTTGAATTAGTATAGTGAAACATGCAAGAACATTTTAAGTGGTGGATAGGTTAGTCAGTTATTTGGAATTGGAATGATAGCAGAAGGATAGAGAAGGACAAAGATTCGTATTTATATAGCGCTTGTTGACGCACGCAATTCAGGAAGCCTACAAAGGATTAGTGGTGAATTAATATGGTGAAATATGAAGTAATTTCAGTGGTGGATAATAGTCAGTTACTTGGAGTGAGAAGGATAGTGGAGGGATAAAAGGGGAAGAAAGATTTGCATTCATATAGCACTTGTTACCCCTGATGGGTGTTGAAGCTCTTTTCTGGCGAGTAGCACGCCACTCCGGATAAAGGATTACTGTTGAAAATTTGTATAGTAAAAAAATATGAAGTAATTTGAGTAGTGGATATGTTATTCACTTATTTGGGTAGTATATTAGAATAATTTAATATGGAATTTGAGAAGTGAACATATTAGTCTGTTAATTTCGATTGAAAAGGATAGTGGAGGGATAAAAGAGTCAAAGATTTTTTTTAGGTCTTAGCAATAGGAGGAGGCTTTTGGATGAGTAAAAAGGAGTTTTGGAGGGGAGGACTCAGAGGAAAGAGTTTAGAAAGGTTTGTTTTAGGGGATCGGTATAGTAAAAGAGGTGTCAGATGATGCAAGGAGGGGTAGAGTAGGAGTGAGTCTAGAAAGGGTTATTTTGGCAATCATAGTAGTGGTATGGGGTTTGGGATAAATGAGAGAGTGGATGTGAAGGATATATTGATAGATGTATAGGATGAGAGATAGGGTAGTGCATTGGAAGGAGTAGTAGAAGAAGTTTGAGATGAGTCAGAAGGTTGGGCTACAAGATATATTGAGCGAAGTATAGACTGAGAAATAGGGTAGTGCATTGGAAATGCTAAATTAGAAGAAAGTGATAAATATATAGATCCATAATTACATTGAAAGTATATAGATACATAAAGGAGGTAAGTATATGTATATTAAAGATATTGATAGAGGCACAGGAT
Source organism: Lissotriton helveticus (assembly GCF_964261635.1). Lineage (NCBI taxonomy): Eukaryota > Metazoa > Chordata > Amphibia > Caudata > Salamandridae > Lissotriton > Lissotriton helveticus. The sequence goes on along the minus strand of NC_136071.1, from coordinate 556,824,037 downwards.
GAGAAATAGGGTAGTGCATTGGATATGCTTTTTCAGGAGAAAAGTAACAGACACACAGATCCAAGTACATGGAAGGTACATAGATGCACAATGGAAGTATGTACATGTAGACCAAAGAAGAATTATTTATTCATTTATTATTACTATTTTTTCTCTCAGCAACATAATTATTTAGATGTTTATACAAAGTAATACACAAAGATAGGTGTATATCTATAGTGAAAAAAAGGCTTGTATACAGAGGGATATGCTGTAAATTTCTGTTTGCGTATGTTGCTTATGTGGGTAAGAGGCAAATCTTGAGTAGTTTTCTGAAGATAAGGTGGTTGTCGGTGGACCTTATGTTGGGGGGTAAAGAGTTCTATAGTTTGGCTGCTTGAACAGAGAAGGATGTGCCACCCATGGTTTTTTCTTGTATGATGGGATTTTGAGGCGAGATGTTCCTTTAGAGCGGAGGTTCCTTAGTTGAATGTGTTTGGTGATTTTATTCCTGATGAAAAGCGGTTCCATTCCATGTATTGCTTTGTGGGTGATACAAAGCAGCTTGAACGTGGATCTTCGGGCAACCGGTAACCAATGCAGGGCTTTCAAGGCAGGGGAGATGTGGTCTTGCAGTTTGATATGCAAGAGTAGTCTGGCAGCCGAGTTCTGAATCCGTTGTAGTCTTTTCATGGTCGTTAAAGGTGATCCGTGGTAGAGGCTATTGGCATAATCGAGTTTGGACAGAACAAGGGAGATGGTAGCTTGGACCTTGTGTGGAAATCCCAAATGAGGGAAAATTCGTCGCAGCGTTTTTATAGTAGCACAGCTTGATCTTGCTAGTTTATCCACTTGGGCATTCATCGACAGCTTGGAGTCCATGGTCATTCCGAGGTTTCTTACTTACTTCGATACTTTAGGCAGTGATCCCAGTTCATCAGGCCATGTGGCAAGCGGGTTGTAATGTTTCCAATCACCACACATGAGTATTTCAGTTTTTGAAGCATTCAATTTGAGATGGCTCCAGGTCATCCACTGATCCATGGCTCTGAGACAGCTGAAAATTGGTGATTTTCCAATGTCTTTGGGGCATTCCAGTTGAAGGAGTATTTGCGTGTCATCTGCATAGTTATAGCACGTGAGGTGAAATTTATTGATCAGTACTGGTAATGACTTCATGTAGATGTTGAAAAGCATGGGCGAGATGATAGAACCTTGAGGGACCCCTGCTTTTGTGGAGTATGGTTTGGACGAGAAAGGTGGGGTATGGATGACATTAGTTCTGTTTCGAAGGAAGGACGCGATCCAGCCTAAAGCAGTTCCCTCTATGCCGGCTTCATAGAGTCTTTGTTTCAGAGTGTCATGGTCAACCGTGTCAAAGGCAACTGAGAGGTCCAAGAGGAGTAGCGCAGCAACCCTGTTCCGGTCAACTGAACTCTATAGGTCGGTCAACTGTATTTTATAGGTCATGCCTGATGGCAAGGAGGGCAGATTCAGTGCCTCTTCCTGGACGGAATCCTGTTTGGAGGTCTGAAAGTATGTCATTCTCTGCAATGAATTGTGACATCTGGGCGAACGCTGCTCTTTCTATCCTTTTGTAATGAGTCTGTAGTTGTCAGGGTTCAGCGGGTCCAAGTTTGTTTTCTTCAGTAAAGGGCATATGTATGACTTTTTGAGTTCTTCTGGAAATATTCCAGTAGTTAAGGAATCGTTGATGATTCTTCTTACTGGAGTGGCAGCAGAGGTTGTTAAAAGAATTGTCTTGAAAGTTTGTGGCGGACAGGGGTCAGAAGTGCTGCCGGCAGGCCTGCTTGCTTTGACCAGGTCCATAAATTCATTGTGTGAGATGTGTTGGAATATAAGGAGAGGCTTGATTAGAGCATTCTTGGATTGTTGTTTTGTACAAGGGTTAGTGCTGGTGCTTTGTTTCTGTTTTAAGTACGATTCCAATGTGTCTGCTTTGTCCGTGTAATGATTTGCCAGTTTGTCTGTGAAATCTTGAGTAACAGGATGAGTTCCTACTAAGCAATTTGGTTTGCGAAATTCATTGAGTATTTTATAGAATTCTTTATTTGCACATTTAGCGTTTTGAATTCTGTCTGAATAGTACCTTTTCTTAGCTTTTTTGATAGCAGACTTGTATAATCTGTTAATTTTCTGTAGGTGAAGTTTGTCTTGTTTGGTGTTTGTTTTGAGCCAGGTACGTTGCAGCTTTCTAATTTGTTGTTTTATGTCTTTTATTTCTATGTTTCTCCAAGGCGCTTTTTTTCTTTTGTTCTGTTGTGTGGTTTTGAGTGGTATCAGGATGTCAAAAGCTTCCTGTAGCCACTCATATAGATTTTGAACAGAATTTATGCTTTCCTGATTTGTACTGGATGTTAGTTGTGTTTCCAAGTGTTCCAAATTGAGTTTGCTCCACGGATGATAAGTGGATGGATGTAAGGTCGTTTTAGGTGAGTCACTTAGCGTTGTTTTATGTTGGAAGGCAAGCAAGTGGTGGTCTGACCATGTTACTGGAGTTATAGTTTGAAAGGTAACTAGTTCAGTATTAGTAAAAATGACATCTAGGATAAGTCTGGCGGTGTGTGTCGGATTGTAGACAATCTGATGCAGGTTCAATGCGTCTAGGCCGGGAATTATAGTTTTTGGATGGGTAAGGGAATTATAGTTTTTGGATGGGTAATATTGGGTTTATCAAACCAAATGTTAAGGTCACCCAGAACGCATAGGTTGGAGTGTATTGTTATCAGGTTTGAAACTGTGTCTAGAAGTCCGTCTGGGAATGTTGCCTTGCTAGATGGAGGTCTGTAAAGGAGCAGGAAGTTACAGGAGGAAGACGGTGTAGGATTGCATCTTGTTAGAAGAGCCTCACAATTCTTTATAGAGATGTTGTCAATTTTAGTGATATGTATTGTTTGCCTGAATACAACAGCTAGACCACCTCCTTTTTGGCTATACGATTTTGGGTGATTATTTGATAGTCTCGAGGAATGGCTTCATGCAGGACTGGAGCCATATCTTCTCCCAACCATTATTCGGTTATGAATAGTGTGTCTGGTTTTGCATCGGTGAGAAGGTCGTAGATGTGATGCTTGTTTTTAGAGAGGGATCGAGCATTTATTAATAGACAGTTTAGTGAGTGGCCTTTGGTGATAGTGGGACTTTGTTTGGTAGAAGAGTGATCAGTATTGTGTGGGTTTGTAGCAGGTGTGTTTTTAATGCTGGTATTAGCTGTATTAGGATAGCAATCGTGTAGCTGTTCTGTATCTTGTTCCTCATTCAGCATGCTAAGAAGGCATTTTGATGGGTCTGCATGTGTATGTGTTGGAGAAGGTGTTTGAGAGTGAGTTGGAGTGCTGTGTTGCTTTTGTGGTGTAACATTGTTGTGAAGTAGACATGGGGAAGCAAAGTTGTGACGTGTGGCATGTTGCTTATATCTTTTGTGTGTGTTTAAGGCGGAAGGTGTATGAGTCAGGGGAGGTGGTGCAGCATGTAGGACATGTAGTAATGTTCTAAATTGTCCAATGGATGAGAGGCGGTTAGAAGAGAGGTGCTGTATTGCTGTATCTGTGTTAGGTGTGGTGGAAGAGTGAAAGCTTGGCATTGGAGTTTGTTCCTTTGTGTGGTTTGAAAGGTGGGTATATGTATTCTATGATGGTAAGTATTGAGAGGTGTTGCGCTTTGAAGATCTTGTGCTGGTGTGTGTGATATGTTTTGCTTTTAGGAGTAGTGAAAAAGGGTGCTGATGTATATGTTTCATGCGATGGATTTGGTTGTGTAGTATTGTTTGTGAGAGGAGGTTGTGACGTAGAGGGGGTGGTGATGTGTTTATGAGTAGAGTGTATGTTGCGTGTAGGAGGGAGTGAAGTAGAGGTGAGAGTGTTTATCTTAGACTGGTTTGTTGCAAGAGTTACAAAGTGTGGTGGTGTGCAGTGTGTGTTGTGCGTTGGTGTTATTGAGGTAGAAGGGAGAGGAGGGTGTTTGTTGGACAACTGATGGAAGGATGATTATACGTTTGTTAGTGATAAAAGGTGGTCTGTTAGGGGTAATTACAGCAGGAAGAATGTGTCTGAATGGGATGTAGTTATGTATGGTATTGATTGGCGTTGTGTTAGTGATGAGTGTATTGGTTAGTGTTATAGGATAGAGTTGTGTACTGTTTGTAGGTGATGGTGGATATGTGTGGTAGTTGGGATAGTAGGGTGTGTAGATGTGGTTTGGTTGGGTTTGTAGTGCAGGCTGGTACATTAATTTGTGCGTAGTGTTGTGCGTGGTGTACATTTAGTGTGAGTGTGTTGCTCTGTTTGTGGATGTGGATGGTGTGGGCACTTGCCCGGACAGCCGATGTGCACGCTCACGGCGTGTTTTCTCTGGCGATCTCAGCTTGCGCCCAGACAGCAAATGTGCACACTCACGGCGTCTCCCGCGCTCCCACCACGCTTTCACTTTTGCGCGTTCAAACAATACCTCCGCTACACTTGTGACACACTAGAGACCATATTAACATGATGGCTTTGTTCCTTTAGAGCTCACATTCCTAGAGTGAAATCTAAAGAAACTGCAGATGATCGATTTATTCATTTTTTTAAAACTCGCACTGCTACGTTCTCTCCGTGACTCGCGTTCTGCTACGTTCTCTCCGTGACTTGCGTCATTTGAATTATTGTAATACCGATATGTTCCACTCAATTCATGGAGCTCTTTCAAGTTTAAATAGGAACATAGAAACAGCAATAACTTTCTAAATAAAAACGATAAATGACGCCCTTTGTAAGTGTGACTGTTTCAGCCGGTCCAGGTTTCTTCCAAGACAGCTCTTTGCATACTAGGATATACAATTCATGTATTCATTTTTTAATGTGAAACTACCAGACCCAGAATGCACTCCTTCTTGTTACAAAGCCAGGAGTAAGTAGACTAACACCTGTGGAAAAGTAAATTTTGCCATGTTCTGTGTCCCTACGCCCCATCCATCATATGTTATGTATGCATGATCAATATGCATATGTTATTCCCCATTCTGATTGAAGACGCAATTACAGTTGTGTCCACCTCTAGTATGTTAGTTTCCAGTTCTCGTGAATACTACGAATATCAGGCCTATGTAAAGTAATGTTGCCACGTTTCTCAGTGTGCACGTTATTCCATTACAAAATCCCCGTTTCTAGGCCTCAAAAGGGCCCGGACCCTGGATTCAGCTCCTGTCTCCTGAAAGCCTCGCTGAGGAGCGATACAGCCCCCACCTGTATCCTCGACCTTTCACTTACTTCCTGCCTTGCAGTGCCCGGTGCACCCCGGCTCTGCCTCTGAGTCTGCCAAAAGTATGTTATAGTTCCAGCTATCAGTTCAGTCCTCCTCCTCTGCATTCCTAAGCTACTGAACTGCATCAATAGTTTCCGTCATTGTCTAGCCTACTCGGCTCCACGTTAGAGAAATACTGTATTTAATGGTCATTTAATATTCTTCATCACGCACTACATGTAGAATAATGCATGGTCCAGTCTTAGAATCAGGTTAGCCTCTCCCCTCATGACTTCTAGTTTATATCAACATGTTCCCTAAACATTAGATACCAGATAGGGTTTAAGTACATGTCGCTCCGACCCTCCAGACTTTAGTCTCTGCTCCTAGCACAGAGTTCGTAGCCCCCAGCTTCTCCTAGTAACACGTCATTGCCAGTTTTCGCGCACCATTAGGTTAGAGGTCCCGGCTCCTTAGGTAGCCCCCTCCAATGTGTCCGCCCATTCATGACATATTCTGTTACGTTTTGCATCACATGTCTAAGTAAACTCCCAGTTACACCTACTTTTACTCTTATCTCTCGCGACTGCTACACGTCACGCCTTCTACTCCACCCACTGTTACGCCTACTGCAATGTAATGCTATGTGTTTGCGCTATGTATATAAATCAATGCTATGTTATTAAATGTTAGCGCGCTCATCCCAGACCTAGCCCCAGCAGCTGCTGGGCCTCTTTTCCCCTGCTGGGCCCCAGTTGTCCTGCTGGGCCCTGTCATTCTGTTCCTATGCAGGTTGTCCTGATCCTGTCCTTATGCTGTAATAAACCTGCAGAAACTCCTACTACCTCGAATCTTGACTCTTATTTATTGAGCTATCTGTTATGCTATAAGTCTAGTCAAAAATAGGGTATTATTTATTTATTTACCACATAATGGCGCCCGAATAGGGACTTGCCCTTTCCCCACGCGTCGGTGAAGCCACGCCGACCCCCTGACCCTCTGCAGTCGTGACGGAACCATACTGGCCAGTGCAGATATTTCTGCTTCAAGTATCCCTCAGGCCCACGGAGGAGACGGAGGAGGCGGTCCAGCATCCGAACGAGACGGTGGAGGAACGCGGCGAGTCCCGACCAGAGCCCAAGCCGAGAGTCCAAGGTCCGAGGTATCCGGAGGTCCACCAGTAACTGAAGTCCGAAGCCCGAAGTTCGTCGTCGTAGTCCAGTCCCGTCCGAGGCCTTCCGTTCCGTGCTGCCCGGTGAGTACCATTGCTGGGGTAGTGTCTAGACAGGGTCAGTCTAAATTGACTCCTGGTCCGTGGGTTGGTGGTACCCAAGCCCACAAACGAAGTATTCACCTAGGTGGATACGGGTCTTGATGTGTTCCTTTATGGGACCGGTATGTTCCGTACTGTTATAGCAGTGCATCCAGTAATTCTAGTCTGTTCCGTTCTCGAGAATTCTGTTCTGTTTCTGTTTTCAGTATTTTCAGGTAGTATTCTGTTCGAACTGTTATTTATAATGTTGTTTAATGTATTTCCAATGTCGTGGTATGCCTGAATTGTTTTCCCAATTGTTATTGTTTTTCGTGTATTGTATTGTGTTCCGATTCAAGTTTAGAATGCCGCTCTTTTCCAAGTTACGCCAGTTAAAAACTAGAAAGGGTCTGCTGGAAGCAGCAGTTCCTGTTCCGCCTAGGGACAGTCCAGGTCACTTTATGTATCAGAAACATGGCATAAGCGCCATATTGTATCTAGATTTATGGGTAGAATATACCAAACAGTTAGAAGAAAAGTATAGATGGCCCGTATCGGGTACATGGGATGCCGAATGTATCATGCGAGTAGAAGAAGCATTATGGAAAAGGAAAGCCAGACAGTCACAGAAAGATGCCATCGAGTTATGGCGTAAGGAAGCTCATAAAAGAACGGAAAAGGAAGTCAGAAAGTCAGAGTTAAGTAGAGAATCCCAAGAACGAGCTCAAGAAAGAGAATTAATCGAGATAGGTGAACAAGTCAAAGCCGAACAGTCAGATAGACAGAGGCATGCCCTCATTAAGGGTATGTATCCTCTCCTTGCCGAAGGCTTGCCAAAAGCGACCCCAGAGGCACCCAGTAATTTCCCGCCACCATTAGTTCCGACCAAGCTACGTCACAAACCGACCGCAGCTGATATTTTTATTTCGTCCTATTTGGACGACACAGTTCCAGAATATGCCAATCCAGTTCGCGCTCCGCCTGTCCCTGTAAATCAGGCACTTCCAGTTCCTCCAGACACCGGAGTACCTGTTACGGTACCCCCGGGTCAGCCTGCTATACAAGTTCAGCCCACGTTACAATTACCGACCCTGCAAGCACGAAGAATGTCAGTCGACGATTCTAGTCTAGGGGCCGCAGGAGGAGGTCCTCCTCAAACCCCGCCGCCACACAAGCGTTTATCAGCACTCGAATTACATGCTCAAGCATCACAGCGTACTCCTAAAAGTAATAAGTCTGTTACAGAAATCAGACAAGCCCTTGCCGAATGTGTCTATGACGCAGCCCCAGGCGAGTATAATATGGTTTTATATTCCGTACGCGTAAGAAGGGTGACCGAGTATCTAGTTACCTTGCCGAATATGAAAGAAGATCTAGACAGAATATATCGTTTCATCCGTACAGGGGATGATCCAGAAAGTATTGGCGAGATTATGTCTCAAAGGAAAGCCGAGATTCAGCTCATGATATTAAAGTTCCTGATCAATTGTCTAATAAGAGAACAAGATTACCCGTCTAAAGATCCCGCCGAAATGAGAATCCTAACAAGGTGGAGTGATAATATAGCCGAGGGTAAGCACAAGACCATTAGTGCTATGGAAAGTATGTACAAGAAAATTCGTAAAGAAATAGTAAGGTTACACGAACAGCGTAAAGCAGCACAAGTAAGCGAGAAAGAAAGTATCTCTGATCCTGAAGAGGAAGACGAGAATCCCGCCAGAATAGCGTATGTAGGAAAATCCAGATTTCCAGATCGCCATTTACGTCCAGAACCTAAGTCTGTTTTTCATCATCCAACACCAGAACAAAGCTCTCTAGAACAAGTATTTCAAGCTACCGATCACATTCTGAAATCACGAGTCGGTTATAGTGAGTTAAGCACCATGCATGAACAAGAACTAGCCCGATCAGCAGTCCGATGGATTACTGATTCTACCACTTTTCCAGACGAAATAGTGGCACAAATGTTTCTGAAACTGCCCCCAGCCGAGCAACGACTGGTGGGTATGTATATGATCCAGCACCTCATTACTCTGTATGAGGGTCAACATTCTGATCCAGGCCCGTTACATGATATCCTGAACGAGTTACTCCAGTACAGATGGAGAGGTCTAGGTACCGATTTAATTAGTGTTATTCTAGAACAGCGCCACAAGTATAGAACGTTCCTGAACCCGCATTTTGTTCATGTCTCACCCCCAGAACGTAAACCATTCTATATAGACAGACAGAATCCGTTACGAGAAGTCCACCCAGTCCAAGGGGCGGGTGGCGTAATGCAACGAGTGTTTGTATACACTCCGATTTCAAAGATGGAACTTCTCGAAATGAAAAAATTAATTCCCTGTCATGACAAAGATCCAGCAGGGTTCCATAGAGAATTAAAAGACATGCTCCGTATGGGAGAATACACGTACCCAGATATCATTAAAATGTTAAAGGTTCTGCTACCCGCAGGGGTGTATGAAAAGTTAAAAGAAAAAGAATGGGAGGTGGGAGAGAAAAAGATCGATTGGGCAGCTCTAGAAGCTGAAGACAAGGCACGAGTACCAGGTACCGGTCTTGGAGATAAATGTAAAGAATTACCAGAATTATTGATTCAAGTTTTACCCAGATTATTGACAACTAGGAAAGAAGACTGGGATGCAATCTCAGCCTGTAAACAGAAACAAGATGAAGACATTAGTGATTTTTATTCTAGATTCGAGAAATGTTTCAGTATTAATAGTGGTCTCAAGACAAGTAGTGAGTCATACCCTCATCTTTTCGTTACCAAATTAGTCGAGAATTCAAGTCCACAAATTAAAAACCGAGTTTTGAAAGTCGAAAGCACCTGGCAAGCAAATACTCCGTCCCAGATGCTCCAGATGCTTCAGTATCACCAGAATAGAATCAGAGAAGAGCAAGAACACGAAAGAAAACGTATGAAAGACACGAAAATGAAAGTGCTAGTTGCACAATCTATTCCTCAAGACAGTCAGAAGAGGGGTCCGATTCAAGCCAGTCATCCTGCAGCTCCCGTTAAAGGGAACTGCAATTATTGTAAACAGCCAGGTCATTTTATAAACGAGTGTGCAGTTCTGAAGCACAACATAGCTACTGGTAAGACTAAAGAAAGACCACGTCCGCCGAGACAAGAACAAGTTTCACAGATTCCTCAGCCACAGAATGCACAACAGACAGTTACAGTACCGCAGCCTATTGCTGCAACACAGCACGTTACATCGCAGATGTACCAGTATGCACAGTCCGAGTATCCAGAGTACCAGTCATATTCATGAAACAGCCTAGAGAGGGAGGTAGGCTTGCCTCTCATCGAGATACCTGTAGACCAAGAAGGTCCCTATGTACACAGTCAAGTATTAGGGAAAGACAGAAAGTTTTTGATCGATACAGGGGCAAGTAGGACCACAATTAGTCACGCCGAAGTTCCAGGGGCTCCGCTCTCAGGCTCAAGAAATGTTTCCCTTGGATTTTCAGGAAAACCCATAGTTAATGAGATTTCAAAGCCAGTTACTTTAGAAGTAGGTCCATTGTCCCGTACTACTGATCTGTTACTTACTAAGTCATGTCCGGAAAATCTGTTAGGTATTAAGACACTGAAAGAGTTAGGTGCAGTTATTTGCTGTTCCCCAGAGGGAATACGTCTGTTCCTACGTGACTTTAAGGGTCACTATGTATTACGAGATTTTGATTCAAGGTTGTCTAATGTTCCGCAGCATTTATGGGCGCAAGGTCCAACTGATGTAGGTTACATGCAAATCACACCCTATCGTGTGACTCTCAAACCAGGTGTAGTGTTACCACGAATCAGACAGTACAGATTGCCACCTGAGGCTGTAGCAGCCTTATCCAAAATTATTGACGAGCTCATGGCTCAAGGAGTAGTTGTAGAAACTGACTCCAATGTGTGTAATTCTCCGATCATTCCAGTCATGAAACGTACTGATCCAAATGCACCCCCAGTATATCGATTAGTGATTGATTTACGAGAGCTTAACAAATGTATTATTCCTCAGTACCCAGTTGTTCCAGACATTTCTTCCCTGTTAACAGCCATTGATTCCGAAGCCATGTTTTTCACTGTTATTGACCTCAAGAATGCATTTTTTAGTGTTCCAATTCATCCAGACAGCCAGTTTCTTTTCGGATTTTGTTTAAATGGAAGGAGCTATATGTTTACACGCGCTCCTCAAGGTTTCACAGAAAGCCCTAGTATTTACAGTCAAGCACTCAAGAGACAACTAGACAATATTCACATGCCAACTGACACTGCCCTGCTCCAGTATGTCGATGATCTACTGATCACAGCCCGTTCTGAACGTGCTTGCGAGCGAGCATCACTTACAGTTCTGTATTTTCTAGCCGAGATGGGGCACAAGGTGTCACCTTCAAAGCTTCAATTCTGTGTCCAGCAAGTGGTATACTTAGGACACTTGCTGTCCAAGAGGGGTAGGCAGTTGACACCCGACCGTATCCAGTTAATAGCGAGTCTTCCCCAGCCCAGAACCCAGAAGGAGGTACGTGCCTTTATCGGCCTTACTTCTTATTGTAGACAATGGATTCCCCAGTATGCATTTCTAGCCAAGCCACTGATACAGTTAACGACACAGGAGGCAGCCGTATCGACTGTCCTCCCTTGGACATCTGAACATACACTTAGTTTCAACGAGTTAAAGAAAGCCCTATGCCAAGCTCCAGTTCTAGCTACACCGAACTACAGTAAGCCTTTTACACTTTTCGTTACAGAACGCGAAGGTACAGCATTATCTGTTCTCACACAAGATCAAGCAGGTCAATACAAGCCCTGTGCTTATTTTTCGAGCACATTAGATCCAGTCGCCCAGGCGTTGCCTGCGTGCCTCAAGTCAGTTGCAGCCACAGCACTAGCTATCAGACAAAGTGATTCTATAGTTTTAGGACATTCCCTGACAGTACACGTTCCACATTCAGTAGAAGTTCTTTTAAACCGAACACAAACTCAGCACTTGACAATTGCACGTTTAACAGGTTATGAATTGACACTGTTCCAGCCACACATAGAAATTAGACGCTGCAACGTCCTGAATCCTGCTACACTGTTACCATCAGTTAATTCAAATCCAGACCCACATGATTGTGTGGAAGTAGTTAACATTACGACAAAGCCAAGACAAGACCTGACAGATATTCCGTTACCAGATCCTGACCTGACACTTTATGTGGACGGTTCATGTATGAGAACTAGTACAGGAGAACTAGTCGCCGCGTATGCAGTGACTACTGACACTGAAGTTATTGAAACACACCGTATTGATACCCTGTCCGCTCAAGCAGCAGAGCTAGTCGCTCTGACACAAGCCTGTATACATGCCAAGAACCTGAAGGTTAATGTTTACACAGATTCACGTTACGCATTCGGAGTTGTACACGACTTCGGAGTGCTCTGGCAGGAGAGAGGTTTTATGACTTCTCATGGAACCAAGATTCAGCATGGTCCCCTTATTCAAGCTCTGTTAGATGCCATACATTTACCGACATCTATTGCTATCATGAAATGCAAAGCACATACGAAAGTTACTGACATTATTTCCCAAGGTAATGATTTAGCAGACCGCACAGCCAAGCTTACAGCACAGACTCCAGACATTCCAGTTAATCAGACACATACTCCAGATCCGATTACATGCATGACAGTTAAGGACCCTACTCAAGATGTCATAGATATTCAGTCACATGCTACTCCCGATGAAATCAAGAAATGGTCTGTACAAGGAGGGGTCCAGACAGATCAAGGATGGTTAACGAAGGGTAGAGCCACATGGTTTCTCCCCGATTCTATGGTTCAAGTCATTATCAATACCGCACATAGTCCAGCACATTTAGGAGAAAAAGCTATGTTAGACAGTATCCAGAACATTTGGTTTAACAAGCATTTACGAGCTGCAGCCAAGCAGAAAGTCCGTACCTGTATGATATGTTGTCAGTTTAATCCAGGTAAAAGTGTCCCGGTGGAACAAGGTGGTTTCCAGCCCCCTGACCACCCTTTTGAGGTCCTCCAGATGGATTATATTCAGATGGAGCGATGTCGAGGTTTCAAGTATGTCCTTGTAGTTGTATGCGCTTTGTCCAGATGGACAGAAGCATATCCAGTCCCAGATTACACAGCCGCGACCACTGCCAAGCAGTTGGTTCGTGAATTTTTCCCTAGATACGGACTCCCTAGAGTCGTATATTCTGATAACGGTCAGCCATTCTCATCCGAACTCATGAGACACGTTTCCCTTTTGTTAGGGTACCAGTGGAAGTTCCATTGTGTACGCCATCCAGAAGCAGCTGGACTAGTCGAAAGACATAATCAGACTCTGAAAATCCGTATAGCAAAAGTCTGTAAAGACAAGGGTGTAGACTGGTTAGTAGCTTTGCCAGTCGCTCTGTTTTACATGCGTATGGTCGCACATTCCAGATCAGGTCTGTCCCCGTATGAGGTCGTTTTCGGCCGCCCCCCTAATATGTGGGGTACTCCTAGACCCCGAAGTATTACCGATGTTTCATGTAATATGCTGACAGATTACCTAGCTTCCTTGATGTCTGCCCTCAACTCATGTCGTTCACAGGTTGCCGCCGCATTTCCAGACAATACCGAGGTGGCACCGCACGAGATCGTTCCAGGTTCCTTGGTGATGATCAGAAATTTTGACAGATCAAGTCCGCTGGAACCACGTTGGAAGGAGCCACGTCAGGTCCTCTTGACCACCCGAACTGCCGTCAAGTTGGAAGGCAGGAAGGGGTGGGTCCACCTTTCTCATGTAAAACTTTTCAAAGGATCGGAACCAGACATTGCCAAGAACATTTCCCAGGATTCGAAGGATTGCCAGAACATTGTTTTAAAGGACTGTCCCGCACCAGACTTTATTACAACCCCTCCCTTGTTAGAGAAAACTCCGCAACAGGAGTATAAGTTAAAGCTCAGGTCTAATAAGTCAGCCAGTTTGATTGTATAAGTCCTCCCCTAGGTGAAACGGTTAGACTGTTTCTGACATGTATAAAATAGACCCCCATAGTGAGAGAGTCAGTCGAAGTTCACTTCAATGCATCGTTTTTCTAAGTTTCATATTATTTCTTAGCATAATGATTTCCTGCACCAGTTATGCTTTCTATCTGTGTTTTCCAGTTCCTCATGTAAATATGTCTGCTCATACTACAGTAGAGCACACGTTTAGTGATCTGCCTCCTCACGAATATTCATACCGCCTCGCCATGCGTAATAACACATTTATCCGTATGTTACATTATTCACACCAGACCAGCAATGCCACAAATTGTTGGGTGTGTGGTCGACTCCCCCCTTTCCAGACACCGAAGGGAGTTCTGCCACTTTTTCCTTATCCATTCTCACACAATGGTTCGTGTGGAGCATGGTCTATGTTAACGTCATCCTCAACAGATATGTCTTTTCTTAATAGTACATGTTTCCCAGACAAGCAAGGTTTCCCCCATAGAACAGGTTTAGATCTAGAAAATGAAGTATATAATTTAGGAAATTATTCGTCGAATTTCATGGTTCTGAATGTTCAGTCTGATACTACTCCAGACTCACCCGCTATTTCAGTACTACCAGTCAAAGGCGAATTATGTGTCCGTAGTTATGGTTCTGTACATATAGGTCATAGTGAATGTACTACTGTTATCCAGTATAGTGACAGTGGGAAATCTATTTTTATAGCTTCACGTCATTCTTATTTTGTTTGTGGTCAAACTGCATATGTCCGTCTGCCCCTCGATTGGGAGGGAACCTGTTATATTGCTTTCCTACTGCCACCTGTTTTTCTAGCCCCACCTGATTATCATAGGAATTCTTTCTTAGTACACACTAGACACAAGAGAAATCTCCCGATTGTCGATTATACTGAAACCGCCGCCGATCAATTCATTGATATAGATAAAGGTGTTTTCCCTTATTTAGGTACAGTGGTAAATAGTAAGCTAATTCGTAGGTTAACAAGAACCCTTGAAGCTGTAGTAGATGAGACTGCCTCTGCTCTAGGTAACTTAACTGAAGAGCAATCCTTTATGAGAATTGTCGTTTTACAGAATCGTCTCGTCCTTAACGTCATACTGGCCGATAGGGGCGGGGCCTGTAGAATTCTCGGATCCAGCTGTTGCATTTTCATTCCAAATAACGCGCCGTCTGTTTATTCAGCTATAACCAGACTCCATAAAATTGCCCATCTGTTACATCAAGATCCAGGCACCTGGACATGGTCCGGTTGGTTCTGGAATATAATTTCCGCATGGGGATGGAAAGTCCTGTCCTTCCTAGGTATTGCAGTAGCGATTATATTCAGCTGCTGCCTCTGTATACAATGTGGCCCTGCGATTTGCAGCATGTGTGCTACCTCTTGTATTCCCCGTCCCAAGCCCTGTTCTAAATCCCGTTCCAAGACAATTCGAGACGAGCAAATGGTACTGTATGAAGTGATAGATGGTATCATGAATATTGATGTTTCCTGATGGAAACGTAGTGACAAGGAGGGAATGTGGAAAAGTAAATTTTGCCATGTTCTGTGTCCCTACGCCCCATCCATCATATGTTATGTATGCATGATCAATATGCATATGTTATTCCCCATTCTGATTGAAGACGCAATTACAGTTGTGTCCACCTCTAGTATGTTAGTTTCCAGTTCTCGTGAATACTACGAATATCAGGCCTATGTAAAGTAATGTTGCCACGTTTCTCAGTGTGCACGTTATTCCATTACAAAATCCCCGTTTCTAGGCCTCAAAAGGGCCCGGACCCTGGATTCAGCTCCTGTCTCCTGAAAGCCTCGCTGAGGAGCGATACAGCCCCCACCTGTATCCTCGACCTTTCACTTACTTCCTGCCTTGCAGTGCCCGGTGCACCCCGGCTCTGCCTCTGAGTCTGCCAAAAGTATGTTATAGTTCCAGCTATCAGTTCAGTCCTCCTCCTCTGCATTCCTAAGCTACTGAACTGCATCAATAGTTTCCGTCATTGTCTAGCCTACTCGGCTCCACGTTAGAGAAATACTGTATTTAATGGTCATTTAATATTCTTCATCACGCACTACATGTAGAATAATGCATGGTCCAGTCTTAGAATCAGGTTAGCCTCTCCCCTCATGACTTCTAGTTTATATCAACATGTTCCCTAAACATTAGATACCAGATAGGGTTTAAGTACATGTCGCTCCGACCCTCCAGACTTTAGTCTCTGCTCCTAGCACAGAGTTCGTAGCCCCCAGCTTCTCCTAGTAACACGTCATTGCCAGTTTTCGCGCACCATTAGGTTAGAGGTCCCGGCTCCTTAGGTAGCCCCCTCCAATGTGTCCGCCCATTCATGACATATTCTGTTACGTTTTGCATCACATGTCTAAGTAAACTCCCAGTTACACCTACTTTTACTCTTATCTCTCGCGACTGCTACACGTCACGCCTTCTACTCCACCCACTGTTACGCCTACTGCAATGTAATGCTATGTGTTTGCGCTATGTATATAAATCAATGCTATGTTATTAAATGTTAGCGCGCTCATCCCAGACCTAGCCCCAGCAGCTGCTGGGCCTCTTTTCCCCTGCTGGGCCCCAGTTGTCCTGCTGGGCCCTGTCATTCTGTTCCTATGCAGGTTGTCCTGATCCTGTCCTTATGCTGTAATAAACCTGCAGAAACTCCTACTACCTCGAATCTTGACTCTTATTTATTGAGCTATCTGTTATGCTATAAGTCTAGTCAAAAATAGGGTATTATTTATTTATTTACCACACACCTCACACTTGAAATGAGGCCACTAAACTATAACGGAGTCGGCCGCAAATACAGACATGGCATCTCTATATAACATATTTTATTCGCATTGGCATCTGACATTTAGTATTCGATTTTCAAGGCTCAATATTACATGAGAAGCTCATTAATTTTTTTTGCCCCGAGAGAGATACACATGAAAGTGGTTGTGCAAGCTCTAACTAGCCTGCTGTGAGCCGACAGGCTGGGAAGAAACTGGAAGCATTTACTGTAAAGGTAAGCCAGCGCCTGCGCTAGGTTTCGGCGTGACGTCACTGCGAGCCAGTCACCTGACCCAGGAGTATGCCACAATGTCTCTGTATGGGCGGAGCCAACGGGAGAGGAAGCTACTTGTTGCACATCAACAGGTAAGAGACCCCACTGCGTAGACTGTGCGCCCCGCACATGCAACATACAACACCCTTTGTTTAATGTTTACTGCGTACTAATAGAGAAACACTTACACTGCCTGCTCGGAGCACTTTTAGACCAGTCGTCTCTCCCCCCTACCCTCGTGGGGATCTGGTCTTAAAGGCGGTGCTTTGGGGAAGGTTTCTCTTTGAGTAAGGAAACAAGCATTTGCAATGCAATAGGTCTCGCATTTACGCAAGTTTAGGCCATTGGCATTGTAAATTACACTGCCTTTTATTTATATTTTAAAAACAAAAACAAAAACAAAAATAAAAGGCATTGTTATTTGAAATGTTATTAGCTAAAACTTGCGTAAATGCGAGACATTTTGCATTGCAAATGCTTGTTTTTATCGCTATAGATCTCATCAGAGATCAACAATGTGTATTTTTATAAATAATACGATTAAGAGAAAGGACAGGAAAAAGACGTGACAGCCTCAGTATAAAGCTTGCTATTAATACATAGGTAAAACCGATTTTAAAAACTTGTGCAAAATGTAGCAAATAAATTCATCAGGATGTGTCTTTGCTAAGGTAATCAGAACATTGATTTTAAATATATTATATTTAAAACACAAAGATTTTAGAGAACGAAACCTAGCTTCCGCCACTAACGTACTAGGATAGGTGAAAAGGACGTTCTTAAAGTCTTGAATCTCATGTTTACAGAGTTCAGATGCACCAGTCTTATCTCCTTTGTCAGACCAGTGTCTTTTAAAACTATTTAAATGTAAAATGTTAAAGATAAATTCATTTACCCTGTGCCAGCACACTCAAATCGAAAGAACTTTACCCGTCCTAACCAGCATACCCCCTCTCAACTAATTACTTGCATTTTAAATATACTAAAAATATATTAAATAAAAATAAAATATAAACATAATAAATGCAATATAATACTAATCATCTTTCTCAATTTGAGGTAATCTGGTTCTCTTCTTCGCTTATTAAAATATTTTTGTTACTCTTGGGTTTCTGGCCGTTCATTGCGCTTTGACCACAATAAACAACAAACCAATACAATAGGTCAACAACAAAGTTACGTTCAGCATCAGGGGATTTAAAAATCCACAGTTTTCGGCACAAAGCACTGGTCTTCTAAAATAAATTGTGGTTGACAAACTTAAACAGGTACCAGCAACAGTGCCTTATTCTTACTGTCCAACATTCATTCACTCCTTCATTAAACATGCCACCGATGTTTGGGAAAAAGTCCTCTAAAATTTCTCAGTTGAGTACAGTCTTTGTCTTGGACCAGACAGAAACCCACAACACCATGGGTCACAACTGAATAACATCCTCCTACATGCTTATTCTGACTCTTTTGCTCCTATTTTATTATCTTGTGTATGCCTGTCATTACTGTTCTATATCTGATTTTAACAGTTGGTATCTAAGAACGTTATGGTATGCTATCTTACTGTTAGCTTGCCAGTGTTAAAGTACTTGTGCTCTATCTGTTAAACATGATCAATTGACTTACACCCAATTGTCACATTTATTTTACTTGTAAGTCCCTAGTAAAGTGGTACTACATGCACCCAGGACCTGTAAATTAAATGCTACTAGTCAGCTTGCTGCACTCATTGTTTGGTGTTTGAGGAATTGTAATTTAAAACCCTCTTTAATGGCAAAGCTGGATTTTAAGCCAAAATTCGGAAAATGCCACTTTTGGAAAATGAGCATTTACTTGTCCTAACCATTTGTTGCCTTCAGACTATTTTCTGAACATGACTAGGTGTAGTTCTCCTTTGTGTATTCCTCCCAGACAGCCACACAATAGAGGGGCGGAGCTGTCATTAGTCATGCATGCACTTCAAAGACACTGCCTTAGCTCGCACAAAAAGGACCTCACACTAGCCTATTGTCCCTGCAGACAGACTGGGACCAGGGCAGTGAAGCAGGAAATTCTAGACACCTCTTTAGGGGGAAGACTCCAGAAGTTTCTTCCACTTCAAAGTGGATACTGCGGAAGAATTGCCCTGCTACTTTAGGCCTGCCCTCCTGTCTGAGAAGGAAGACTGGACCTTCACCCTTCATCCCGTGCTGAAGTTACTCCAAGGGTCAACTGACTGACCTGTTCTAAGCTACAGAGACACAACAAGCTGCAGAGGTCTCCTTGAAACTGCCCAGCTGACCGGCTGCACTAGACCTGCAACTGGACCTGCCTGAGCTCTGCTGTCCTCTGCTGGAGTGGGTTTCTGATCCCCAAGAGGTGCCTCCAGGTCCTGGAACCTTGGTGTGGCATCAGCTGAGCTCCTCCTGGAAGCTTAGGAGGAATCCAGAAGTTTGGGGATCTTTGCGACCATGAACTGGGCCATTTGTGGCAAGATCTTGCCACTTGTGCCACCTGCCGAAGTTTCAATGGATCCGACTATTCGTTCTACAGAGACCGCCAGTAATAAGGGAAACATGAGATCTACACTTTACGCTAAAGAATCAATAGCCAGCGGTGACCGCCAATGTGAATCTACAGCAGCAGCCATCTACAACGCCTAACAGGATCTGCATGCTACAGGGATGGCTATCCGTGATGCCTAGCCTGTTCTTCGCACAACAGTGGCAACCACATGTGACGCTCTTCCTGCTTCTTGCAGCATCCACCACCGTGAACGGAACTCTTCGCACTGGATTCAAAAGGTCACTTTTTCAGCCTGACTAACCAAATTCCCATATCCAACCCACACACCATTGCGGTCAGCCTGAACCTGTGACTTTCAAGCTGTGTCGCATGACCAGTTAACCAGGAATGGCGCATTGTGCTTCTTGGTACTATTCTTAGCGTAAATCCTTGAAATTGCAATCTCCGGTTCTACTGACTGAATT
Organism: Lissotriton helveticus; assembly: GCF_964261635.1. NCBI lineage: Eukaryota > Metazoa > Chordata > Amphibia > Caudata > Salamandridae > Lissotriton > Lissotriton helveticus. The sequence goes on along the minus strand of NC_136071.1, from coordinate 556,804,542 downwards.
TTTGTCATTTTGGTGTCAAATACTTTCTTAAAATGCAACTCTATTTTTCATTCATGTGGGATTTTTCTTGTGTTGTGTTTTCACTTTATTGCTGGTTGTGTACTGTATTAATACTTTTAACACATTACCTGAACTTTAAGCCTGACTGCTTTTCTGCTAAGCTTCCAGAGAGTTAAGCACATGTTAATTTATTGACTTTTGTGGTTTACCCTGACAAGGATTGTGGCTGTTGCTTAAGGAGGGCTGACACTCCTCTTAATGAACAATCCATTTTCCCACAACCGTCCATCATGCCAATGTTATGTCAAGGCAGGAGGGCAAGCGGCCTTTAGAATTTCTAGTCTGGGGATGTTGAACCTTTCTTGGAGAGTTGAATGCCACCAATTAGGTGCCCACTACCAAACAGCTTGTAAAGTATTACAACATCACCCTTCATAAACAATTAAATGAATTCATTCAACTTAAATAATTTCGAGTAAAGGAATGCACTATCTCTACTCCGAAATAGTTCACTGGTGATCTAAAGAGGCTGAAAGCCGAGCTACGTTTTGCCACATAAAGTAAGCAAAAACAGGTCTTGAACAAGATAAAGTTGTCATTAATATACTAAGATTGACTGACAGGTGCTCCCCTGTACAAGCCAAAAAGAGGTATTTTACCTCTCTAGTGGCAAATCACCAGAAACAGATTGTCAAAATTCTAAAGAAAGTCACCAGTATAAACACAGTCATCTTCTATCTTACCTCGGGAGACTCTGGATTAGCCCCAGGAGTTCTTTCTACACTAACAAAATGACCCACTTTTGTGGAGACTTGCCTACTCACCATGATTCGAAATCCTATTATTCCATAATCGGAAAAATACCTCCAAAAAACTGTATAGGGCTACCTTGTTTATTTATCATCAGAAACCAATTTCCACTCTCTCCAAAAATTTCTGATATTATCATTCCCTCTTTTTAGACAACATTATGCCTGGGTCTACATGGCTTTTCAAGAGCCCTCTTTTAAATTCATACTTACCCTCACATCTGCAGGGTCTTCTATTTGTAGACCTCCAACCATTTCTAACAAACAGGTTAAACAACAGACTACCTACCTTTGTAATATTGTGGCAACATTTTCATTACAGGGTTCTGATCTGCTCATAGCATTATCACTTTCCTTAATGGGTGAAGGGTGTGCGATAGCACTTTCAAAGCGTAAATTAAAGTCACCCACCAGCAAAGTCACAACACCTCCACCCATATTAAAGGCAAGCCACTCCACCAGATAACTGATAAACCACACTTTTTAAAGATGTTATTTATTACATTTTTCATTTTACCAACGTATTCGTAAAACAGTCAACGTGTACAGAGGTATGCACCAGTACTATATCAGCTAATGAGTTGATCTACACAGAGCATCCCAGCTAACAGTTACGTATTTCACAATGTTGGCTCATAGGTTGACATCCTCGTAGTATATGCACTGGTCAGGTCAAGTCCACAGAGTTAGCGATTTCACTATCCCATTTCTTCTCTGAGAGTTAGAAACTCCCTCCCCATGTAGGCTATTCTTTCAAATTCTATATTGGCTACATATTCCCCACAAGTCTCTGGTCTAAAGATGTGAAAGACTGTCCACATATGATTCTGTCATTTCTCCACAAATTATCATGTTTTTTAGGAAATATTTGAAGTGGGTTGTTCCGTTGCCTCTCCATGTCATTGACGCTATACGACGCCCCATCAGAGTTGGCATTGAAAACAACGCTCTATAATGTTTTGGGGCATCTAACACATATTAGAGCAAAGCAACCACCGGAGGAATAGGCGATAGCCGCTCAAGCATATCAATAGCTTAGATCACCTGTGTCAAGAACTTGGCCACATGCCAGATGTAAAAGGGTAATGCACGGAGCCAAGCATTTATGGCAGCTGGAATAATTTGATATACCATATTTAACCATACTCATAGCTGTATGGTAGACTCTGTGCAGGTATTTGTAGTGAATTAATCTATATTTCCCATTAAATGATACTTCCTTGGTTTGTGAGCAGCAGTAGGACCCTTGCTTCTCAGAAATTACAATACCTAAAGGGATTTGGCATGTGTACGTGTTTCCAGCTGAGTGAGGTGTACATGCACATTGTTAGTTTCTTGGGCATAGCATTCGATAATAAGAACTTTTTTGAAAGCCTTTATTTGCAGGGGTATAAAGGGGATAAGCAGTCAACACATATACATTCAACTATTGTGAAAGAGATAGAAATCATCACACATGATCTACAATTAGGCAAAGCGATGCAAGCACAACCCGTAACTTACAAAGCACCATGCTTAACCCTCATAGGAGTAAAAGGAATGACACAGAGGAGAGGAAAAGGCATGGAGGTTTTATGCAATAATTCACTCATAACAGACAGGGGAAGCAGCCAATGAAAATTACTTAATTAGAGCAAAGAACAAAATGGCACAATCGCGGAAGTTACCACCCCAAAATATAAGCCCAAATTACTTGTAGGAAAGTGTAGACCAGTGGGTATCTCTCGTGACTCTTCTAGATACAAGACAGCATAAGGGCACCTGAACAGGGAGACGTTGTCACCCACAACCACTTTCAATGAAGCTGTGAAAAGTAAGCTGACCTGTACTCCATGACTCACAAACGTATTCTGAAGCCCCTGCAACATTTTCCATTTTTCAACAGCAACAGGACTAATATTGGGGAACAAGAGGGCATGGTGGCCCAAACGTCAAAGGTCCCTTGTCTTTGAATCCCACTGCAGTACTAATTTTTGATATTCCTCTTTATGTAATGTCACTAACACAGTGTTTATCACTTCATTGGTGTTACGCTGTCTCCTTATAGGTAACCGTATGGCCCATTCAATGTGGACCGATTGATAGTTTCCATCTGAGTCCATTTCTCCCCCAGGAATTCCTCATTTGCAGTTTTTAAATCCTTGCCAACATCCAAGTATTTCCATCTGATCAGACTAAGTTTGGCAGCTCTCTTTGAATTTTTCAAAGAGGAGATGAAAGTGACACAACTAGTTTCAAAATTGTCCATCTTTTCTTCAACAAGGTAGGAGAAGAGGAAATATTGTCACTCTTCATCCTTGGGTCTTTCAGAGCCATCCAAAGGGCCTGCACCCCTTGAAGTCTTAACTGTCATTGTTTCATTCTGTGGGGAGTGCGCTCTTGGGGATTTCCCCCCTAGGATTTTCCCCACATGGTCTGGACACTAGCAAAGAGCAGACAAGTTACACCAGATTATTGTCCCAAGAAGACACTACAATCCTCCTAATAAACATGATTAATGTCCGCTATGCCTCCCCTTTCCAATTAGGAACTGAGAAGTTGTTGGTGGGGGGCTTCTTGCATTTGTTTCAGGTTGTTTCTGCTGGATTAATGGGGCCCACAAAAGACCCAACCGACCGAGCACACCAAAGAAGACCTAGTCGGATGGCAACAAATTTGGAGGCTTCCCTTTGAGCCTACTGAACCCCTAATGTTAGAGCCAGCACAGCCCTACCTCTCTAACCTGCTGATCATCATACGGCCTCTCAATTCCTGGCGCGTGCCACTCCTGTGCCCCATTTTGTGTGCAACAGTAGAAGAAAACGGAAGTAAGATACACAGGAAGGCATCAACACCCTGACAGGTATAGATGCCTCCATATTACAAAGTTGGTTAGTAGAAGGCATTGCCCAGTTCTATCAAGGAGGCATACAAGTGCAGAAAAGTGGGGAGAATTATCTAATCATTCAAATTATGAAATTATTTTCTGCACACTTTGTGGAAAGGGTAGCGGCAGCAGCCTTTAGTAACTCCATCTCACGTTCGAGTACAGAACTGACTGCATATGGATTAATTTCAGTTCAGTAATGCACCTAGCTTATGATATGGCTTAAGTATCAAATCCCACCAGGTAATAGGCTTAAGGGGTATGTCCATCAATTAGGCTAAAACCAAGATTTAGACTTCAAGAGACTATGGGGAACTGACTGTATGGAACGGGTGCATGATGCATGTTAGATGTCATTTAATTGGTGGTGGAGAATATCCCTAGGTCTTGCAAGAGTTGCATGTCAGAATATTGTGCAGGGAACATAATTTATGTCTGCAGAGCCATAAGGGGTTTGGATACAGAAGTGTGATAGGCTCCTAAATGATTTGCTGCTCTTCCCTGAACATTGTCAAGAGATCTGGCTGACACATGTCCTTTGGTGTGCCATGATCAATCACCCAACTTACATTGGCTGAATGAAAGAAGCCTTCCCTTAAGGGGTCTCTGGCTGTGGTGTCTTGCTACCATCCTGCTGAAGACTACTCCCAGTGGCTAAGATGCTGTGCTCATTCTCTGACTCCACAAACACACGATGAAATCCAGCATATCCTGCTGTATGTTTGTATCTGTTTTCTACCTCTAAGCCAGGCAACTCCAGATGGACCTCAAAATATAAGCAGGACATGCACCACAGGTGTCCATTGCATTGGATGCCTACTCCACATACAAAAGATGCAGAGGTTATGCAAGTCAGCTGCTACAAACTGTCCATTGGCTAGGCATGAATGATGTAAAGTGCATTAGTGTGCCATTAGTTACAGGAACTGAAGGTAGAAGAAGGAAGGAAAACTGAAAACAATCAGAAAAAGAAATTGGTGAGGATCCACAAAGGAAGTTGCTGAGCATGAGAGGAGACATCCTTCAACACTGTAGGGTAAAAAGGGAAGTGCCTGCATGCATACCCCTAGGGAAAGGTAGATGGCTGCATATGACAGAGATCTGGCATCATGCGCCTAAAGCTCTATTGTGACAGGTAAATAAAGTTTTCCCATCCCACAATTGTGTGGCCGTGTACCAACATTATGAGAGTCGGAAAGAAACAAAATGTAGGTGTTACAGCCGTTTTAAGAACTGCAAAAACATTTCACAGAACCTTCCTAAATATAGCCTTTTCTAAGAAACTCCATGGTAATTTTGTTTCTGGTACTTTTATTTGATTTAAAAAAAGTGAAGCATAATCTCCTCTTCCTCTGTTGCATGTTTCTGTTGCATGTTGGACCCAGCAGCTGATATTTTAGGTGTAGCCAACGAGTCGTGGAGTACTCGGGAAGGTCTTACGCAACCCCATACATTGTTCCTTGTCGATGTATAGGGAATTTGTCTTCACAATAAGCTCTTGCTGAAGCCTTGATCTGTTGATTGCAAGCAGCTGAAGAGTAGACTGTGCTTCATTTAAGCGAACCCTCAATGTCTGAATTGAGTCATCGATGGTGTGAACTTCATGTACAAGCCTATGAAAAAAGAACATGTTAAGTCTTTTAGAACATATCATTTTGCACCTTTAGTTCAAAGATGTGATCACATGTTCGAGTCTACAAAAAACACAGCTACTGCTAGAAAACAAACTCTCCATACTGTTCTCTTAAAAGACCAACCACTGTGAAGTTTTTCCTACAGAGCATGATTTCAAGAATTAGTTGGCATCAAAGTTTTAAAATATTTAGACTACTCTGATTACATACATCACAACAAGTGTGGGCAGGGAGTGAAGTACTAATGATAATACTCATTATGATGAATCCTCTGGAGCTCTACTAGCCCTTGAAGTCGCCTTGGGTTCTGGGTTCAAGAGATGCAGGTCCAGTTTTTTTCACCCAGGCAAGATAGAAGCAGGTCAGCCTAGCAAACAGGAGTCCAGCAAAGTGGCAGTCCTTCGACAGCACAGTGGTCCTTCTTCCTGGCAGAGTATCCACAGGTCCAGAAGTGTACTGAAGTGGTGGTGTCTGAGGTCCTTCTTTTATACACGGTTATGCTATTGAAAGGGAGGAGAAGCTTCTAGAGGCATGCCTTTGAAGTGCACATAAGCCCTACCTTCCCTGCCATAGCTCCGGACTAACTACAGGGGGTATGCAGACCTTTGTGTGGTGACAAGACACAGCCTATTCACATGTAAGTGAGGCTGAGTCCAGCTCCTCCCTAACATGCTACCAGTGATGGCCCATTCAGTCACACCTAAGCCCCCATTGTGTGTGGCTGTGTAGGAGGAATACACCAAGCCCAACTACCAACTACATCCAGTCATGTTACCAGGCGCCAAATGGTTAAGGCAAGAATATTGCAACTTTCTAAAAGTGGCATTTTCAGAATTGTAATTTAAAATCCGACTTTAAATTAGGATTCCAGAGACACCAAACTTGAACCAGTTATTTCTTCCTATTTCGAAATTACACTTATTAAATGTAATAAGGCAATCCTAATGTTATCCTATGGGAGACGTAGGCCTTGCAGTAGTGAAAACAACAGATTTAAGAGTTTTTCACTTCCAGGACATGTAAAACTTAAAAGTACATGTCCAACGTTTTACATACACTGCACGTGCCCTCTGGGCTGTTCATGGCCTACCCTAGGGGTGACTTATATGTACTTAAACGGAAGGTATGGGCATGTCAAAAGGTTTCTATTACCATGTCGAAATAACATGTTAAACTGCACACACAGACTCTGCAATGGCAGGCCTGAGTCATGTTTAAACGGCTACTTAAGTGGGTAGCACAATCAGAGCTGCAGGCCCACAAATGGCTTTTAATTTGCAGGTCAAGGTACATGTACTTTACTAGGGACTTATAAGTAAATGATATATGGCAATCAGGTAACATTTAATTCTATCGTGTTTCAGGGAGAGAGCAAAAGCACTTTAGCACTGGTTAGCAGTGGTAAACTGCAAAGGGTCCTAAAGCCAACTAAAACAAACTCAGCAAAAAAGTAGTAGGAGGAAGGCAAAAAGTTTGGCAGTGACATTAGAGTGTTAAAGCATCCTTGGCATGTCTGCTGGCTTTACATATAACATCTGGGGCTAATTTCAAAGGATGGAAACAAAATGCCAAATCAATTTGTGTGTATCCATTGTCTGATTGCTTTGTTCTACCAGAACCATACTTCTGTCTGAGTTTGTTGGGATACAGGGACTGGCTAAAACTGGAGTTTAGTCTTAGATGTCAGAGGACACTAGGATTACGATAGTAAACTCCTACATATACCCTCAGATACCAGTTTTAGTGGGGCTGAATAATTTCCCCATCTTGAAAATACCCAAAGTGGGTAGAGTTGGCCCTTTGAACCTTTGCTCCATTGATTTGGGAATCCCCGGGGTTCATTCTCACTCACTAGCTTGTATCAGGCATAAATGTGGTATCTCTAGGCACCCACTCCAGTGACCTCACTTGTCATTTCAATTGGAGTAGGTTATTGGTTTTTAAGGGGTAGAGATAGCAGGTTGTGATAAGAGTTTAAATGTAAAGACAAAAGGAAGATCAGAAGAGTAATGAATCTGCCTTCTGAAGCCTGAGAAGAACCTAGAAGTTTGGTCCTGTTCTCCATTGTGTACCCAGGACAAATAAAAGGACTCCAAGGGTCATAAGGATGCTCTCCTGCTGAAGCTACAGAGACACAACAAGTTACAAGAGGCCTTTTCCTAAAACTGCCCAGTGGCAACTGGACCGTGAGTGGACCTCATGATCACCTCTATCAGCCACCCTGTGAGACTCTAAGTGCTTCCTCTGAGGTTTGACTGGTTTTAGAAGTGTACTCCTGTAGTGGATATGGACTTAAAGGACTTGCGGGGGTGATTTATAATTTGGCAACCACTTCAGAACACTTCTGGACCTATGGAAAATCAGAAGAGTACAGAATCTACTGTCTGAAACCTGAGAAGAGCCTGGAAGAATGGTGCTGTTCTCATTCATGTACCCAGGACAAAGAAGAGAACTCCAAGGATCAGGAGGCTGATCTTTAGTTAATGTTATAGAGACACAACAATCTACAAGTGGCCTCTAACTGCCCACTGGCAATTGGACCTAGACAGGATCCTCCTGTTCACCTCTATCTGCCACCCTGTGAGTTTCCAAGTGCTTACTGAGAGGTCCTGGTGGGCTTTAAAAGTGTACTCCTGTTGTGGATTGGGACATAAAGGACCTAAGGGGTGATTCATATTCAGGCGGATGGCCCGCTCCAGACACCCACTTTAGAACACTCCTGGACCTATTGAAGTTCAGAAGAGAACTGAATCTACTGTATGAAACTTGAGAAGAGCCTAGAAGACTGGTGCTGTTCTTCGTGCAGCCAGTACAAAGGAGAGGACTGCAAAGGTCATAAGGCTAACCTCCTGTTAAAGCTACAGAGACACAACTGCCCAGTGGCAACTGGACCTGGACTGGACCCTCCTGTTTGCCCCTACCTGCCCCACTGTGAGTCTCTAAGTGTCTTCCTTGAGGTCCAGGCTGTCTTTAGACGTGTACTCCTGTGTTGAATTGGGGAGGAAAGAACTTAGGTGGTGATTTATATATAGGAGGACAGCCCGCCGTTCCGCCATGAAGAGAGAGTAAAATACTCTGTCCCCATGATGGAGGGGCCGCCTGCCTAATTTATAAATGACTGCCAAGCAGGTGGTCATTTATAAAAGCATTGTAAGGAACTGCTGTCATGCCGGTTCCTATCAACGTATTGCACTCTGTGGTAAAGGGCTGAGTAAGCAGGACACACCCCTGTAGCAGAGAGTATTTGTTCTTTCATTACAAAAAGAAAATCCCAAAACAGGATTTTCTTTTTGTAAAGAAAAAACATAATGCTACCCTTGTCATTAGAGTCTTACAGTTTTACTGTTCCTTACTTCTAGGTTCTACCTGGCGGTAAGTAACAGTAAAAAAATAACTACATGTCCCCCATCTAAATTAAGGGGGTGAGCATGTAGTGGAGGAGTGTGGCTCACTGCTTAGAGCGGCAGTCCCTGGTACAGAGGTCTGGCCGGGACCAGGGTTCAAATCCCGCCTCGGCTGATCTCGGCCGATTTGGCGGATCTTGGGCTCATAATTCCTTGGACCTGATTTCTAGCCTCGGTGCCTACTCTGAGCATGAGTCCCACGCTGCAACTCTGGGCAATAGCTTGCTTAACCTCCACAACAGCCCCCTACAGCGCTGGGGATGCCTGGTTGCACCCCGGGGATGCCCAGGAGTGGACATTTCACGGGGAAAAGCCAGGATGGGTTCCCTAGCGGTATGAGTACAGCGCTAGGACACACTGCTTGCCGGGGTATCAGTGCGCTTTACAAATACGTCTACATTTACATTACATTTACATGTAGCCATTTTTCTGACGGCCTTACTCACCAGGGCAGCCGGAAAAGATTGGACATTGTGGAGACGCACAAGTTACTACTTGTGTAACGATATATCTGTAAGAGACATTAGTTAGTGATAGATTCCATACCTTAGAATATTCCCCAGGCGTCATACTGGATCCGGAAAGTTTTCTGCTTGGCAGTACCCCAGCGCCAGTAGGTGGCGTTGTGCGGCTCTGTATCCGTCACTGGCGTTGTATGCGCCGGGATGACGTCACAGAGACTACTTAGGCACCACCCATGCGCGCTGACGTCAGTTCTGTACATGACTTTCCGCGCCGAAACGCAGAGCCATGCAAGATACTGACCAGCGGAGCATAAAACTAGGGGCCTAAAAGGGGATGACCTTAACCCTAGTAATCAGTTTGCAGAACGGGGAGGATGGGTGGGGCGGTAAGGAATCTATCACTAACTAATGTCTCTTACAGATATATCGTTACACAAGTAGTAACCTGTGCATCTGAAAGAGACACGTTAGTGATAGATTCCTTACCTTATAATAGATACCCCAGCAATACCAACCAGGTGGGTCTGCGAACAAAATTACACTAGGAAGTCACGGAGAACAGAATGGCCAAAAAAGCTGTCTCTCTGGACTTGACCGTCAAGGCAGTAGTGCTTTGTAAACGTGTGCAGCAAGGCCCACGTAGCTGCCTGACAAATATTGTGCTAGGGAACGCAAGGCAGTAGTGGCTGCAGTTGCCCTGGTCGAATGGGCACGCAGCCCCACAGGAGGCTCCTTCTTGGCCAAGGAGTAACATGCTTTGATGCACAGAACGACCCACCGGGAGATGGTCCGTTTGTGCACAGCCCGACCTTTTTTGGCAACCACGTAGCCCACAAAAAGCTGATCATCCACCTGAAACTGCTGCGCACACTGCAGATAGAATGCTAGGGCAAGTTTTGGATCTAGACGGTGGAGCCTCTCCTCTTCCCTTGAAGGATGCGAAGGTGGGCAAAGTGATGGTCTGCCCGATGTGGAAGGGCGTGACAACCTTTGACAGAAAAGAAGGACGGGTCCTCAAAACCACCTTGTCTGGATGAACAGAAAGGAAAGGAGGTATGGAAGAAAGGGCCTGGAGCTCACTCACTCTTCTAGCAGAGGTGATAGCAACCAGGAAAGCCGTCTTTAGACTAAGAAGACGTAAAGGACAATTATGAAGAGGCTCAAAGGGAGCGCACATCAGAAAAGCCAAGAGAAGATTTAAGTCCCGTTGAGGCATTATGAAAGGCACGGGAGGAAACGTGTGTGAAAGGCCTATGAGAAAGTGGTTAATAACGAGGGACTTAAAAAGAGAAAGCTGATATGGGAGCCTCAGGAAGGCGGAAATGGCAGGAAGAAAGCCTTTGATAGTGCCCAGAGCAGAGCCCTGCTGGGCCAAAGAGAGAAGGAACAAAAGAACCTCAGAAAGAGGGGGGGAAGGGGATCCACAGCCTTTGCTGGGCACCACACCACAAATTTGTTCCATCAGTAGGCATATACCGTTTTAGTGGAGAGACGCCTGGCGGCCAGAATAACATTACAGACTTCGGGAGGAATGTCGAAAGTCGTCAACTGGTGCCGCTCAATCTCCACGCATGGAGGTGGAGGCTGGACAGGTTCGGGTGAAGGACCATCCCCTGCTGGTGCGACAGAAGATCCTCCTGAAGAGGCAGACGGATTGGAGGATCGATGCTCATACTGAGTAGCTTGTGATACCATACTCTTCGAGCCCAGTCCAGAGCCACAAGAATAACTTGGCCCCTGACGCGCCTCATCTTCTTCAGCACTCTTGGCAGAAGTGTCATAGGCGGAAAAGCGTACAACAGACCGCAGCTCCACTCGAGACGAAAAGCGTCTTCGAGCGAGTGCCGCCTTAGAAATTCCAACGCGCAGAACTGATGACATTGCGTGTTCTCTTCAGTGGCGAATAGATCTATCCAAGGCACTCCCCATCGCAGAAAGAGACCTTGCGCCACGTCTGAGTTTAGACGGCACTCGTGATCCACCATGCACCGGCGGCTGAGTTCATCCACCCTGGCGTTCAGAGAACCTGTCAGGTGTTAAGCCACCAAGGTAATGCCTTGATGTTCCAGCCATGTCCAGAGTCTCAGAGCCTCCTGATATAGGGTCCACGACCCAACCCCACCCTGTTTGTTGCAGTACCACATGGCGGTGGTGTTGTCCGTGAACACCTGCACTACACTTCCCCGGACAGAGGGAAGGAATGCCTTCAGTGCAAGCCGGATCGCCCGCAGCTCCAGAAGGTTGATATGGAGCCGGGACTTCGTCGGAGACCAGAGGCCTCTGATCTCTGCCTCTCCCATGTGGCCTCCCCATCCCAGGAGGGACACATCCATCACCACTGTGTGCTCCGGTTGGGGGAAGGAGAGGGATCTGCCACTGACCCAATCGCGATTCGTGAGCCACCACTGCAACTGTTGTGCAGCACCCTCCGAGATCTGGACGTGATCGGACAGGTTGCCCTGATGCTGTGCCCACTGAAACTTCAGGTCCCACTGCAGAGCCTGCATATGCCATCTGGCATGCGTCACCAGCAGGATGCAGGAGGCCATCAGGCCCAGAAGCCGGAGGGTCATCCTGACTGAACCCCGGGATAAGAGACTGAAAGAGCGGAATTATAGCCTGAATATCCCGAACTCGCTGCTCAGGAGGATAAACCCGAAACAGCATCGAATCCAGAACCGCTCCGATGAAAGGGAGCTTCTGAGAGGGACTCAGGTGCGACGTCAGCATATTGATGGAGAACCCCAGCAAATGCAGGAGGTCGGCCGTAGTCTGGAGGTGGGAGACGACTGCCTGGGGCGAGCCCGCCTTTAACAGCCAGTCGTCGAGGTAGGGGAAGACTGACACCCCTGACCAGCGCAGATGAGACACATCAAGTTCACCCGCATCTTGAAGGTCATCCACCCAATCCTGCTCAGAGGCACACTGCCGTGCAAGGGGGTCCTCGGAGACGTCCCAGTCCTCATCCGGCTTTGGGGTAGAAGGAGCCAGCCGCTTCGGCAGGGCGGGAGCCGAAGAGGGGGCCATTGGCGCCGGGAGCGGTGCTGGGAGCGACGCCGGCTGGGGAGGAAACGGAGCCGCATCCCAATGTGGATCCCAGGTCGGAACGAAATGGTCCGAGAACCGGGGCAGGGGCGGGATAAACGGCACCCAGTGCGGCGCCTGTGGCGGAGCCACCGGCGGCGCTGGGACCGGAGCCAAGGGCAGCGCCGAGGTCCGGAGCCAGCGGTGTTGCACCTTGTGGCACCAGGGCCGGAGCCGAGGGCACTGGGTCCAGTGGCTCCGGGGCCGGGGCCAGAGGCGGTGCCACCGGGCCAACAGGATCTGGACACGAGACCGCGGAGACCACGGGGCCCGCCCGCGGGAGCCTGAGGTCTAAACAGGCGGCTCATGGCAGCAAGAAACTCTTGCATCTGTTCGGGAGTGGCCGACGGACCCGGGTATAGCGGGTTGGCCGAGGGACTCCCAGTCTCTGGAGAAGCCGCAGGGGCGAAGCATCTGTTCCCCTCATCCGCCTCCAGGGAGCGAAGGGGGGAAGTCGGAGAGCGAACACGCTTCTTCGACTTCTTCTTATGGCGTTGCTTACTGGAATCTGAAGGTGAAGACTTAGAGTCCGAGGAGCGACAGTTCCGGTCCCGCAAGCGGTCCCGCGAATAGCTCTTAGACCCGGAGCGGTGGTGAGAGGAATGCCGGTCGGTCTCCAGGCAGTAGAGCCAGACATCATGGGGGTCCGACATATTACGGCGGCATGACCCACAAGACTTAAAGCCAGGCATCCCTACGTGCACCAGGAGACAAGAGAAGGAGACAAAAGTCTAAAAAAAAGTGGTTAAAAAAATGACCGAGGTACGTGCTCAATCCGGATCTGCGCTTTCGGCGCGGAAAAAGAAAGAACTGATGCCAGCGCGCATGGGTGTCGCCTAAGTAGTCTTCGTGACGTCATCCCAACGCTTATGATGCCAGTGACAGACGCGAAGCCGCACGACGCCACCTACTGGCGCGCAGAGGTACTGCTAAGTAGAAAACTTTCCGGATCCAGTATGATGACTGGGGAATATTATAAGGTAAGGAATCTATCACTAATGTGTCTCTTTCAGATACAGTAGTCTCTGTGATGGCCAGATGGAAGGTCCGCTCGCATTTAAATCCGGCAGGTGGACCTTCATATTGGCGGTATATCACCATTGCAACGGAGTATACCTAAGTCACAAGGTAAAATCTTGCACCAGGACAAACCTGGTTAGTGTATCTGACCCACGCTCAATCGTGGTGAGAGTCAAATTGCACTTAGGTTCTGTGCTATTGCGACCATTAGCTATCATTGGCACTGTGTGTTTTTTAGGGCTATTATTACTTAAAACTATAAAAATTCATATCTCCTGATTGTAGATCTGTATCTTATAATGATACATTAAAATTGAGTAATGTACCCAATGGTTCCATGAAACGGTAAAAGGTAATGGGGAGGGGATGATTTCTGGGGTACTCAAAAGAAGAAGTAGGGGAGTACCTGGTGATGATCGCCCCAGTAAAAGGTGGGCTATTATAGGATAAAGTTAGAAAAAAACATTTCTATTTTGAAGTCTAATGAGCAGTAGTAGGAGGTGGTAGTCTTTATTGTCACTGAAGAAGAAAGAGGTCATTGCAGACTACTTGCATATTAATTGTCTATGTTTCCCGATTCCATATTTGTAATTTGTAACTGTGTTTTGTATCGCGCCAACTCACCTACAGGTCTCAAAGCGCTACTGAACAAGTACAACAACAAAGAGGGAAAAGAATATAGAAGTGTCTGATCTGGTAGCCGACTATCGAGATGGGAATGCGTCTTTGAAGAGTAAGGTTTTCAGGGACTTCCTAAAAAGGAGGAGATTAGATTCTCTACGAAGTGCCTCCGGTAGCTTGTTCCAGATGGTCGGAGCCTGAACTGAAAAAGATCTGCCTCCTTTTGTTGTTAACTTGAAACGTGGACAGGATAGCAGAAAAGATCCGGATGATCGCAGGGCGCGCTTAGGTTCGTATATCTCAAGTCTTTCTTTTATGTAGGCTGGCGCCTGTCCGTGGATTGCTTTGTGGCAGATACACATGCTTTTAAATTCTACTCTCTGCGTCATGGGCAACCAATGTAGCCCATAGAGCAGGGGGGAGGCATGAGTCCTCCTCGGCAGTCCAAAGATCAAACGTGCTGCGTCGTTCAGAATAACCTGAAGACGATTGATGGAATTTTTTGGAAGGCCGAGGTACAGCGCATTGCCGTAGTCTATTCGAGACACTATAGTGGCGGAGACAATAGTTCGCAGCATGTTTCTCGAGAGCAGGGGGGCGAGTTTGCGTAGTTGCCTGATCAGGTTGGTACAGGAACCAACTACAGCAGATACTTGGTTGACCATCGAGAGTTCCTGGTCAATTTTCATCCCAAGACTCTTGACACTACGGCACGGTTTTGGGGTGGGTCCTAGTTCTTGTGGCCAAAATAAATCATTCCAGGGGGAAGTAGAGGTTGAAACTACAAGCACTTCCGTTTTATCTGGATTCATATGCAAGTAGATCGGACAATCCATGTTTTATCTTTTGAATTGCGGTATTTCTAGTCCTAAATTTCAAATCACATTGACAGGACTACAAGTGCCAGATAGCAATGAAAAATAACAGCGTTCAATGAGTTACTAGCATATGGAATCTGAGTCATGTGAGAGCTCAGAATCATTATACTCAGAGGTGTAGTTAATACATGGATTATTTAGTGCATAGTTGGGTACTGGTGCTTTTAGTTGGGTATGGTGAGGTGGTTGTCGGACTTCACCTAGGATTTTTACATGCACACTGAGACTAAAACACCCACCCACACACCCACCTACACACACACACGCACACACACACACACACACACACACACACACACTCTCCCTCTCTCTGTTTTGAAATTCTTAAAACTGCTGGCAATTTATAACATATTGGGGCAGATTTACCATTATTTTACACTGGGCTTCCATCACAAAAGTGATGCAAACCAGCACAACATGTTTTTTTATTATTTACTTTCCAGCACAAAACTTGATTTGGGGTGGAAATTGCTTAAAAGTAATGCAAAAATAGCACGAAGCGCTGATTTGCATCACTTAGCGACAATGGAGGGTTACATGTGCGTTCCCATGCAACCACCCATGCTTTTTAATGCAACTTACCATCTACCAAAAAACTGATATAGGTTTTTGCATTAAAAATGAATGCCTTTTGAAAGAAGGCTTTAAAGGAGACATTTTTTTCATTTCTCCTTTCTTTTTCAACTTTGCATGTGTGCTGCACTGTACAGCATGCGTACAAAGTAGGAAAAGATTTAAATGTTGTCTGGTCCTAGTACTTTGATCAGGAAGGAAACCCTTCCAGTGCAAAACCTATGCTAGAATCACACACACACCCCTGCAGTATGGCGCAAATGTGTGTGTGGCATACAGAAGCAAAATTCTGCACTAGGGAAGGGAGGAGAGTCCCATAACTCTGTAGATATGGCGCTCTCCTGCTCCATCCCTGCCATGCAACGCAGCGCAGCATTTTTGGCTGCTGCCCTGCATTCCGCAATATGTTTGATTATCTTTTAAGTAACCCTACCAATCTGCCTGCTCTCCTCTCCACTGTCCCTACCCCCCTGAGTCTCTGCTTCTCATATGATATATTTTAGCAAAATATGCCAGCGTGATTGTTGGAGAATGTGATGCTCGCATCTTCCCAATTTTACTGACTAAGCAATGGCCCTGCTTATGCTCATGGGAGTAAACAGAGTTTTCTCATTTTCCCAAAGGGTCAAAACGTTGTATGTGCACATTTCAAAGGTTTACTACAATCAACTTATAAACACAATCAACAATCGATCACAGTGGCG
The DNA here is from genome assembly GCF_964261635.1 of Lissotriton helveticus. Taxonomy (NCBI): domain Eukaryota; kingdom Metazoa; phylum Chordata; class Amphibia; order Caudata; family Salamandridae; genus Lissotriton; species Lissotriton helveticus. The sequence goes on along the minus strand of NC_136071.1, from coordinate 556,788,485 downwards.
TATCCAAATGACCAAGTGAATTATTTCACTTAAACATCAACAACTTAAAATATAGTGTACCATCTCATCATTCAGTCACACACTTAATATAATAATTTGTAGCACATTTATATGAGTCTTTGAAAAACTTTTCAACCGGAAAGTTCAAAGGAATAAGATTTCAATCAATACAAATCAAGTGCTGAAAAGTCCAATGTGGAAATAAAAATACGCTGACATTAGATGGAAATGCGCAGAGATTCATTGTGTGGCTCGCCTCTGAAGCAAAACAAATCTCTGTATTAACAAATCTGATGCAATGGGACATTTATCAAACTGCAACCAATCAACTCGGCTTCATGTAAAAATGAACTGAAATGCCACCTATTAGTAATGGAAATCACAAAATGCCCCCCAGATTGTATTTATGAATTTAAATGGAGTCTGGTGTGCCACTTCTGTTGGCACCTTGGGGCTTTTTAGAGACCGCAAGCATGTGACGATGCTTGCTTAGCTCCCGCAGGGTTTCACAGGGGTGTGGGGGTGCTGCGAGGATAGACAGGAACTAATACCTGAGAACTGTACTGACTAGACAGGAGCGCCAAAAAGTCTGATTAGTGACTTCAGTGTGCCTTTTCTTGTTCAGCGGCCAAAACCTTGCTACACATATGTAGACAATGCCATGTTATTAAACAAAATGTACAATTTTAACAGGACTGTGCAATTGGAACTACAATGATTCGTATGTCTCTCGAGGAGGCGTCCAGTGAACTTGAAAGTGCTGGGGCATAAATACTTGTAAGCCTTGGAACTACAAGTTAAGTAAGCAAGTCTCACTTTCTTCAGGAGGATTCGGTGGTAATCTCGACCTGAATAATCCAATACGTTCATGGCCTGCCAGACAAGCCTTGTCATTTTTATCAAGAATTCATGTGTTCTGCTGTCACACATGGGCATGTTCTATCTCTCTTGCTCATTTTAAATCACATATGTCAGGGATGTCCACCCCCATTATGTTGTAGTAGTTAGAATTTTGCACGAAAGCCCAAGAAAGTGTTGTCACCAGTATGACAGTATTGTGTAAGTTATGGCAAAATCGCCCAGTTTGTCTAGGATGACCAGCTAGTATACCAGCGCTTGGCACAATTATGTCAATGTTGGCCTCAAAATGGATATGCACCATTATAAAAAGACCATCACAATGGCAGGAATCGCCAGAATTATTGAGAAAATCCCCCACCCACAAATGGCCACAATATTTTAAGTCTGATACTTTTGTGCCAGATACAGCCTCAAATATGCCACGAAATGAAGGGCTACAGCTATCATTAGTGCACCAAGGCCCGGGGGTGTGTGGTGCACTCTACCCTAATTGTGGGTATTTTTGACTATCCAACTAGGGCAAGGGGGATTTTTAACTATCCAGCAAGGGCATGAGGGATTTCCCTTTCTTGCGCTAGGGTCCATGGCACTCTTACTACCACTTGGGAAAGCTCATGACATTCTGTTGAGAGAGAAAGGGCCAGATGTACGCCCATGACAATTTGCGAGTCGCAATTTTCAAGTCGCAAAATGCCATGTACAACAGTGTCTGAGACATTGTTTGCGATTCCCAATGGGGTCACAAATTGCATGCCTCATCAATATTCATGAGACACTTGCAATTTGCGACCCATGGCTGGCCTTCCCAGGGATGGTGGCCTGCTGGGCTCAGCAGACCTCCATGTTTGCGACTGCTTTTAAATACAGCAGTTTTTTTTTGTAAATGCAACTGGTTTTCCTTAAAGGAAAACGGGATGCATTTAAAAAAAAAAAAAGAAAAAAGTTTTGGTTTCATTTTTTAAGGGCAGACATTGGTCCCTGGGGTCACAGCCTGCCCCTAAAAATATTTCCCCCTGCATTCAGTGCGTAATTTGAGCTGGAGCTTTCCGGTGCTGAGCACTGGCACTTAATTGGTTTCCGGTGCTCGGCACCGGAACCTAATTGTCAACACCACACTTAGGGCAGTCTTCCATAAGGTGGCGCTGCTCATGTACTTTAGAGATGAGCAGTATAACAGTTGTTTAGGAAAACAATATACAATAAAAAATTACTAATACGTTCCTCCCCTACCAATCCTTTAGCTTTGGGGACCTGGAATAATCGGGACTGTCGCATTTACATTCGAGAAAGATGGTTATCAGTTGTTTTGGCGGCAATGACAGGGGCAATGGGTGGTGCAAGCTGCAGTGGGCTCCTGGTCAGAGCCCTGGCACTTGATATTTTACAAATTAGGCACTACCTGCATTTGCAAAGGGGAAGGGGTCCTCTGGGGACCCCTTCCCATTAGCGAGTGCATTACCACCCTCTTGAAGAGGGCGGTAAACTGAGTGTTTTGCAACCGCAATTGGGGTCGCAAAACATTCATACATGGGGTAGAGAGTCGCTATTTGGAAGGGACACCCTTGAAACGCCCCTTCCTAATAGCGAGTCGCAATTCCTATTTAGTGAGTCGCAAAAAAATTGCAACTCGCTAAATAGGAATTGTACATGGCCCTATTCATTTTTGCATGCGCAAACGGGTCGCTAACCCGTTTGCACATGCAATTTAGGGTCGTACGTCTGGCCCTAAGTTTTCTATTTTGCACAATAATGAGTGATGTTTCCATTTTACTGTGTACTTGTATTGTTGAGGGTGTCTGATATTAGCTCTTGACTCCCTTGCATCACTACTCGTGAAGCATATTAAACCACTCTACTGATGAAAACCAAGCAGGGTAAATCCTATCTGTGATTGCTGAACATTGGTTAGAGATATCTATGTCTGACTGACAGTCATAATTAAGAAAACTTCATAATGAAATTATCCTGAACTTTTGTTAAAAATCTCAAACTAAAACGTGGTTTTAGAAATGCCTATGACAAACATAGGTAAAATAGCATTAAAAAAACAAAACGAGATAAGCATGCCTGAACCATTCTGTAGATAAATTAAATCTCCAACATTCAAAGCACAGAAGTCTTTCCAGTTTCAAGAAATATCTTCGAAAAGAAAAACAAATTGATCAGATTTTTGTCCCAAGCACAATTTTCTCAATTTTGGGTATAATATTAAGTGATTGCAACTTTTGCCTCACCACAGCAGCCTGATATTTTCATTTTCTGACTTTCGGGACCATACGCTTTTAAAGCAGAATTTTGCAATGACTGTTGGGAGTGAGTACAATATGCTGCCTATGGATTACTTTAATTAACAGAGCACTCAGCCTGACAGTATTGTTGGAGCTTTTAACCACAAAACCTCTAGGAAGACCTGTGGAAGGGATATAGCGGCACGGGGTGCTAGGAGTAGGCAGCCTCCAAACTATAATGTTTAACACAAAAGAGCCGCTCCTAGTATGATGACTGTTAGATCTGGGGGTCTCTAGTTGGCAGAGGTAGGTACCACTGTCCAAATAGGGACCCTTGCTTCTAGTCAGGGCAAGGAGATAACCCTCTGAGATAACCCCTGCTCACCCTCTAGGTAGCTTGGCACGAGCAGTCTAGGCTAACCAGAGGCAATGCGTAAAGTATTTGTACCAACACTCACAGTAACACAGTGAAAACACCACAAACTGACTCCACATCAGTTTAGAAAAATAAAGGTATTTTTAATCTAAACTACACAAGACCAAAACGACAAAAATCCAACATACACAGTTCAAGAATATGGTTTCAAAAAGAGTTCTTAAGATTGCGTTAGAATTCTCTACGTTGCGATAGAATTCTCTACTGATGCGTGAAAAGTTCACAGTTGCGTCACGTTTACTCACAGTACCTTTTAGTTGCAACAAAGTTCCAAAAGCAGAAGCTGGTGCGGTGGAAAACAAGCGATGCGTTGCTCCTGAGACCCTGGGGAGGCGATGCGACAGCCCCGCTGCAGCAGCGGGCGTGTTGCGACGAATCCGGTCTGTATGTGGAGGAAGGCCACTTGTATGGATTCCGGTGCGTAGGTTCCGTAGGAAGTCTGTTCTCGCAAAGGCACGATGCGACGATCTCGTAGGGGCTGCGACGATCTCCGGGGCGACGATGCGCGGTCCAGCGGGGATCCTCTCTCTCGCAGCTCCTCGATGCGTTGATTCTGCGACGATGCTCGCAGCGACGTGATGCGGTCCGCAAGCAAGCGGTGCGGCGTTCTCACCCAGCGACGACAGGCTCTGCGACGATACTCGCAGCGATGTTCGATTCTCCCGCACCGGTCTGGTGCGTCCCGCAAACGAAGGATGCGAGGTCTCTGGCAGCGGCGTCAGGCGCTGCGACGATCTCGACCTCCGTAGCGGCGGGAAACTTCTCGCACTGTCGGGGATGCGCTCCGCAAGCGAGCGATGCGACACTTTTCAAGTTCAAAAGTCACTCAAGCTCAGTTTCAAGCTTCCCAGCTCAGGTACAACTTCCAGAGGCCCCACAACTGGATCAAGCACTCTAGGAAGGACAGAACTCTCTCAGCAGAGTTCAGGGAAGCTGGGGGTGAAGTCCTTTTGTTCCTGGGACTTCAAAACAGGGAGCCAGCTCTTCTCAGGCCCTTGGAGATTCCTTCAAGACAGGGGACACAGATCAGCAGCAAAGTCCTTCCCCTCTCCTTGGCAGCAAAGCAACAGGTCAGTCCAGCAGAGCAACAGCAGGACAGTCTTCCTTCTTCAGTTCAGCTTTCTCCTTGGCAGAGGTTCCTTCTTGATTTACAGGATGATCTAATTTTCTGTTGTCAGGGATCCTGTACTTATACCCCTAAAGTCTTTGTTCTCTTGGTGCATGTGGGCCCTGAGCCCGGTCTGAACCAGTTCTGGGTGGATCCTGAGCACTTTGTTTTGCTGGCTGCATCTTTCCTTTCAGAGTGAGGGGCAGGGTCCTCAGCCGCCCAGCAGGGGGGTAGAACCAGCATTGTGGAAGGCAGGCACAGCCCTATTCAGCCCAGGTGCTAACTCCTCCCACCACTCCAGTTGCAACTGCAGTCATTCAGCCTAGTGCTGACTCATCCATCCTGCTGGGGAATTCCCCAGCCCCTGTCACTCACAAACCAGACAGTCAATACACAAACAGGCCCAGGCACAAAGAAGGGTTAGACAAGAGAACAGCAACTTTCTAAAAGTGCTGTTCTCCAACCCAGGATTTAAAAACAACCTTTCCTAAAAGATGTGTTATTAAATTCTGAGTTCAGGGATACTAGATACTTATGTCCTATCTTGTTCCTATGGGAAGAAATGCTGTTAACCTCTGTAGCCAGCATCCCCCATGTTAATCTATGGAGCAAGATAGCCTTACAATAGTGAAAAACGAAAATGGCTGTAATTCACTACCAGAACATGTTACCTGCACCAGTACATGCTCTACCTTTCACATACACTGCACCCTGCCCAGGGGGGTACCTTGGGCCTTCCATAGGGGTGACTGAGGGGCACAAAAAGGGAAGGGTTAGGCCTGGTCAGTGGGGACACTGACCAGGAGGACATGGCAGTTCTAAACTGCACACAGGCACTGCAGTGTCAGGCCTGAGACATCATTTTAGGGCTACTCCTGTGGGTGGCACAATCAGTGCTGCAGGCCCACTAGTAGCATTTGTCATCACCAGCCCTGGCACACCCAGTGCACTTTACTAGGGACTTCATGGTGATACAAATATGCCAAACAGGTATATCCAATAAGAATAACAATTTAAACAGACAGCATATGCACTTTAGCACTGATCAGCAGTGGTAAAGTGCGCAGATACCTATTGCCAACAGCCACGGGTCAGGAAAAATAAGGGAGGAAGAAGCAAAAAGTTTGAGGATGACCCGGCAAGAAGGGCCAGTTCCAACAATGACCTAAGTGCTTAAGTGTACTAGTGTTAACTTGTGAGTGCAGGCATCTCACAAAAAGTGAAGGACTGGTCTCACACACCACCTGGTGTGCATACAGGGCAGAAACATTTTTGCAGTTGCCATTTGCTCATTTAAGCAAGGACAAACAGGTCACGATCTCTGCTTAAAGATCTAAAAATAGGGAGGCGGGCCTGAACCATGGCCATGTAAGATGCGTTTCTAGCGAGCTCCCGCCGGAACACTCAAACTTTCTGTAATCCTGCCATCCTGAAAGAGAGCCAATGCTTCCCGGAGGGCCCCTCGGGCCAGTGATGTGGTGCTGATTAAAACCGAGTGCTCTGGAGCTGCCGAACCTACAGAGGCACTGAACACTGCTGCGGAGACAAGCTGACAGACGCTGTCTAAGATGGTGTCCCGTCTGGCCTGACCTTCACTGCAGATTCGCGGTCAGCTGCCCCTCTGAGGAGAGAGTGGTCTGCTCGGGAACACCTGCTGTGTGTCTTGTTGAAAGAAGCTGCAAGGGATCTCTCTCGCCTCTCCCTTCCCCACCAATAGGGAGAGCCCACAAGGCTGAGAAGGCCGCGTGGAAGAAAGGAGCCAGGAGGTGGTAACAGAGCAGTCGGAGCAGCTGCCAAGTGCTGCGTGAGGACCGGCGGGAATGGCGCAACGAGAAGAGCGACAAAAGAGTTAGCGAGCCAAGAGCTCTGCTGTTCCAGTATTGATCGGCATGGAGGAAGCGCAATACCCATCCGAGGTGGGGCTGGCGGCCTGAGGTGGTGTCTACGGCCCAGGGAGGAGATTGTGACTCCAAGGCCAGTAAGGAGGCGACCCATCATGCCTCGCGATAAGCGAGGGGAGCAACCCAGGGGCCGAAAGGAGAAACTGCTAGAGCCCCCCCCCCCCACCTTATTCCTTTTTGCTCTCCTCGGCATCCTGGGGCAGAGGCCAGGGTACGGTGGAGTGTAGAGGCCTATTGAGCAGAGGGAGTCGAGGGCGGCTGCCACGATAGGCCCAGAAGGAGAGGGACATGCCTGGCCGCAGAGCTGAACCACAGTGTTGCTGTTGGGGCCTGCAGAAGAGGGTGGCCCTGGCCCCTCGAACACAGGGAGGGGGGACGCATACTGGCCATCGGCCGCAGTCCGAGTCCACAGTATTGCAGATCCAAGTGACTGATCCCCACTAAGGTGACCGAGGTGGGCTGTCTTGGCCTGAAAGCATAGAAGGACTTTGGGCCATGTCCTGGTGTAGAGAGTAGACTGGTTGTGAGGAGAGCATTTTGAACGTTTCCTCGTCCATTTCCCATGTGCAGCCAGCTTGAACAGAGCGGTTAGTGGAAGAGGGGGGAATTAGTAGGACAGCAGGGAACCGGCAGGGTACTGAAGGCATTACCCAGTATCACTCCACTAGACTCTACCACCCGACAACAGAGGCCGACCTGGGAGCCTGAAACAGAAGGGCCGGACCCCCTGACTCTTGGTTGTTTGGCTCCCTGAACTGTTGGTTTACCTCATACCACACCTCGTTCTTGGTGGTCGGACCAAATAGCCTTGCAAGTGGTCGTGCCTGGCGACCTCGGAAAACAATACCTGCCCACGATGATGGCTAAAGACAAGGACCCTAGACAGGGGAAGATGGACACCATGACGAAAGTGCTGGTCCCCCAGACAGAGGCTGCGGAGACGTTCAGCCTTCCATCAGACATGTTACACCAAGCGATACAAAGCTCCAGAGAGGGGTTTGAAGGTATGATAGGGGAAGTCTGCTCCGAAGTTGCACTCCTACTTCAAGACCTGTGCAATGTGTTGGAATGGGGGACAGAGGCAGAGACTCAAGTCTCGGAGGTGGAGGATGTGGTGAAGGAGCTACAGAAAGGGGTGATGGACCTCCACAGCACCATCGCAGACATAATATGGTGACTGGAGGACGCAGAAAACAGTGCCCAGAGAAATAATCTCCAAATCATGGACTTCCCTGAGGGAGTGGAAGGTACTAACATACCTGCAATCTTGGCGAACTGGATCGAGGATATAATCCGTCAGAACAATTCTCTGCCTGCTTCGTTATAGAGTAGGCACACAATGCATTGAATGCACAGCCACCCCTGGGGGCGGCCTCCCCCAGACCAATCATCACAAAGTTCCTTAACTTTCTGGACAGAGATATGATCCTGCGAGAAATGTGTCACAAAGGAGAGGTCAGACATGAAAACTCTAAAATCATGGAATTCCCGGATTACAGCTGTGAGATCCAATGACAGAGTCAGACATTTAATTCTGTCAAAGCTAAACAAAGGCTCCTTTACATCCAATACATGCTCCTTTTTCCTGCAAAGTTAAAGGTCATCTGTCTGGGGAAATCATACTTCTTTCAAACCCCTAAAGACGCATGGGCCTGGGTGGAGGAGAGACCTGTCGTCCGCCCCTCAAGGGAATCTGCAACAGAGAACAAACTACGGAGGCGAAACTCCAGGGTTTGCTGCAAACAAAACGCAGATGTGAACATAGAATGCAACAAGTGGGAGGTGGAACGCCCTACACCTTGAGAAAAGCGACCCAAGACAAGAGACGCCTTGCTGGAGAAGATGGCGAACAGGCCAGCACAAAGACTGGGACTGTACTAGAGGCCAAGTCTTCAGATGCCCAGTGACTCAAAGTTGACTGGGATGTCCTCGGGACCATAAACCCTACACCCACTGGATGCTGCATTATCAGCTCTGGAGCAGGATGGAGGGGTCGGGAAGCAGACCTAGGACAGGCAATTGAATACTGACGGGGCTCCACATGCATAAATAAAAGCCCTTAGCCAGCAGCTACAGCTTCCTTTTTGAATTACATAGTTGGCTGGTTTAAATGATTCAAGTGTGTGGGAGTTGAACTTTGTGCAACTTCACGGGGTGGAAGACAGACCTCCATCTTCTCTGGCGAATAGCAGCTTCTTCAGGATGAGTAGGCTTGATGCTGGAGGGGATTGTGGGGGATGGGGAGGGAGGTTTGCTGGGTAGGAGATAGAGTATGGTTGCGTTTTTCTATTCATTGTTTGCCAGCCACCTGGGTCACTAAGGAATGGAGACCCCATAGGCTACACAGAGGTGCCAAGAGCCAATCCCACCTTAATGGGGTGGTGGACGATCACGTTCCATGGCCACATCTACCCTAGCTTAGACTCCAGACTTTACGGTATGGACGTGGAACGTCAGTGAGCTTGGTGACAAAATTAAAAGGGGACTGATGATGCAATTTATTAAAAGGCTACACCCAGACATAGTGATGCTTCAGGAGACACATCTTCAGGGTACACAGTGAAGATTTCTTGGCTGGGGCGCCTACACGGTAATGGTGCATGCAGAATATTCTACTGGGTGAAGGGGAGGGACCATATTGATTAAATAAATCTCCCCCTTCAGAGTGACACATCTCTGGCAAGACTCCCATAGGCAGATATGTGGGGGTGACCAGGCAATGGGGCAGGAGAGATATGACACTGATATGCATATATGCACCGCCCAGACTCCAGGTGCCCACTCTGATTTAGATCGTAGACATCCTGCTCGAGGTGCCTTTAACCCTTCATGTGAAAGGGGGTGATTTGAACAATGTAATGAATCCCTCACTGGACCGTTCTGTGGGGATGGGGGGGGGGGGTTCATTGGCCACCACCCCATTTTCACGATTCGTTAGTATCCTACGACTGGTTGACTTGTGGCGCCATAAACATCCCCAAGATAGGTAATTCTACTATTCCGGTGCGCACAACGTGTACTCCAGGTTAGACTATGTCTTTGTTCCTTGTGATAAACTAAATGAGATAGAACAGGCGGATTATTTGTTGAGGGGTCTTTCTTACCACTCCACGCTCATAGTATGAATAGGAACCGGGGGTCTGATCGTAACACAGGGTGGATGCCTTGGATTTGCGAGATGGTAAGGTGCAGATGAGAATACGGGAGAACACAGAAATATACTTCTGTGAGAAGGAGAATTCGGTCCCTTCCGGGGTGACATTGTGGGAGGCCACCAAGACAGTGCTGCGTGATAGGGCTCAAAGTCACATCGCATGGGAAAAGAAAGGGCCAAATCACTAAAAGACTTGGATCAACAGATACTAGGTCTTGAAAGACAGGTAATTCATGATAAAGATCCCAAGTTATCGTGACAGCTCGACACCCTGAGACAGGAATATAGGGACATGGCCATGGATAACACCAGGAGAGACTGGCGGTACTCCATCACCTTTACGAGGTTGGAAACAAGGTGGGGAAACTACTAGCCTGGATTAGTAAGAAGGAGAAACAGGCTAGATGGGTGAGGGAAATTATAGATAATCGTGATATCACCCACACTACAGACATCCATATCACATGGGCATTTGCGGATTACTACCAGGACTTCTAAACAGCCCGTCCCGTAAGCTCAAACACTGAAATAGAGAGTTACCTGGAGACTGTTCAGACCCTGGTGCTGGGAGAACAAGAAGCACGAGAGCTAGAGACCCACCATACCCTGACAGATATACAAGAGGCAGTGATGAAATTGCAACACGGGAAGACCCCCGGCCCTAATGGGTTACTGGCTGAATTGTATAAACGTTGTATAGGCCTCATGGGCCCCCACCTGCTGCGTCTCTTCAAAGATGCACATAAAGAAGGCATCATACCCCCTGACTTAAGGTCAGCAACAATAGCAGTAATACTTAAAGACGGTAAACCACACGACGCAACTCGTACCATCCTATCTCTCTCCTGAAGACTGAGGTAAAGATATTAGCAATGATTTTAGCGGACCGCCTCCTCAAACATTTCACATCTCTTGTTCATGATGACCAGTCAGGCTATATGCCAGGATGCGCCATCAGATTAAACCTTCGTAGGACTCATAACAGGTTGATGAAGGTGAAGGACCGGGACACACCACACATATTTCTTTCGCTGGATCCGGAAAAAACATTTGACGCTGTACACTGGCCATTTTAGAGTGTACACTGGTCAAATTTGGTATAGGCCCTAAATTCCACAGTTGGGTACCTCTACTATATAATATGCCCACTGCCATGGTTAGAGTAAATGGGTTGGTGTTGGCAGTCTTTCCCATTGGCCGTGGGAAGAGACAGGGATGCCCCCTGTCGCTGCATCTCTTCTCGCTCACCCTTGAGTCACTTGCCTGCGGTGACCGGTATCATCCGGAAATCTGGGGTTTCAGAATAGCTCCCAACAGTGAAGAGGAAGAAATTATTTCCCTTTACGCCAATGACATCCTCCTCTATGTCACCAACCCCTGTACCACTATTCCTATCCTAATCGATACTATAGAGTAGTATGGAAGTCACTTCAGGTACAGGATAAAATGGAATAGGTCCACGCTCTACTGCCCCACTACCTGGAGACCTAAGGGTTGTTCCTGAAGGAAGGCTTTCAATACCTGGGAAAAATGTTATCGCCCCACACAGGGAGAGGTATAGGTTCCATAATCTTGGGAAGGTCCTACAGAATTTGAAACATGATGATGAGAGATGGTGAGATCTCCCACTCTTTTTGCTTGGGAGAGCAGACATTTTTAAAATGATTACCCTGCCCCAACTGCTATACGCTCTCCAAAACACGTACCACCCACTCCCTCGGACAGTGTTCACTGGGCTGGAGAGCGACCTTCACTAAAAAAACGTTACAACTAAACCCCTACAATGGCCGAATTGAGTTACCGGTAATAGAGGCCTACAACTGGGCTGCTCATCTCATTCCCATTAATGATTGGTTGCACCGGGCAAGGGACCACTCTGCATATCGACTGGAAAGTGAATCAATGGTGCCCCATATGCATCTACACTACCTATGTGTTGGAAAGGAAACATCTCAATTATTGCAGGCAACACAAGTTATCCTGGGGGCATGGGATACAGCAATGAAAGCAATAGGGTAGATAAACCGGATTACAAAGGCTACGCCACTCTGGGGAGGAGGGTGGTTAAAGGAACTGCACAAATGAAAGGGATTCGAAGCCTGGGCATCTCTACGATAGGTGATATCCTGGAAAGGGGTGCACTTAAACCTTGGCCCATAATTATTCAGGAATATAGACTACACAGATCTCAATGTATTAAGAATGCACAGTTGCACCACGCATGTCAGGCAGAGGACATACCATGAATGAACTTACCTAAATATGCTCCATTAGAAGGGCGACTACTACAGGAGGAGCTCGTAGAGAAGGCAGTCTCTTTCATACACATAACCATAAACAACATGGCAGGCAAACTGGGTAGGGTACGGGAGAAATAGGTGTATGACGTGGGGCCTTTAGAGGATGTAGATTGGGAAGCGGCCCTAATGCACCCCAGAGAGATAGCCATCAAAGCAATTCTGCGCCTTGTCTAATATAAAATTCAAAAAAGACAACTACTCTTGGCTAAAAAAACGCTACAACTAAACCCCTACAATGGCCGAATAGAGTTACCGGTAATAGAGGCCTACAACTGGGCTGCTCATCTCATTCCCATTAATGATTGGTTGCACCGGGCAAGGGACCACTCTGCATATCGACTGGAAAGTGAATCAATGGTGCCCCATATGCATCTACACTACCTATATGTTGGAAAGGAAACATCTCAATTATTGCAGGCAACACAAGTTATCCTGGGGGCATGGGATAGAGCAATGAAAGCAATAGGGTAGATAAACCGGGTTAAAAAGGCTACGCCACTCTGGGGAGGAGGGTGGTTAAAGGAACTGCACAAATGAAAGCGATTCGAAGCCTGGGCATCTCTACGATAGGTGATGTCCTGGAAAGGGGTGCACTTAAACCTTGGCCCATAATTATTCAGGAATATAGACTACACAGATCTCAATGTATTAAGAATGCACAGTTGCACCACGCATGTCAGGCAGAGGACATACCATGAATGGACTTACCTAAATATGCTCCATTAGAAGGGCGACTACTACAGGAGGAGCTCGTAGAGAAGGCAGTCTCTTTCATGCACAAAACCATAAACAACATGGCAGGCAAACTGGGTAGGGTACGGGAGAAATAGGTGTATGACGTGGGGCCTTTAGAGGATGTAGATTGGGAAGCGGCCCTAATGCACCCCAGAGAGATAGCCATCAAAGCAATTCTGCGCCTTGTCTAATATAAAATTCAAAAAAGACAACTACTCTTGGCAACAGTCTGATACATTCCTATATACTTGATAAAGTCTGGAAAAGGAAAAGGCAGAAATGTGTATATATATAAAACCAATTTTTTAAATAATTATACATCATCAGAATATACATTACATAGTTATTCACAATAGTAAAAAAAATATAAAACAATAATATAAAATCTAAAAAAGATATCAAGAGAGAGATAACATTGTAGACATACAAATTGGTCATCAGCACTGGTTAGTCCAAGAGAATCAATAACAGTATTGGCAACATTTCATTTTTTTAAATCAATACTATTTGTTCTTTGGATGTAACCCCACAAGGATAAGCGTTGACGCATTTCGGTGGTACCAAAGTCGAATAAAAACACCTTCTTCAGGACAATGTGTATATTACCCCTCTTTCTTACGAACAACTCTAGTTTTAAGGTCACCCCCACTTGGAGACCTCCGATCGTATTAGGATACTTGGCGAATCGGTCACATGGTTAAAATAACACCCTCAAAGGTATGCGAGCACCCCAGACTCTATGTTTCCTTCTTGAATTTGCGATATAATTCTAATAAAAAATCCTTGTTATTGCCCAACTACACCCAACGCCACGTGGGTGAAAATAATAAAATCAAGGAGGTACAGCTAATTAGTCGGTCCTGTAGGCAGTTGTAAACTTTGATTAGGAGGAGGAATGCCGATGTGCAATTTTAATCGCCATTGATCACAACCTTTTCAGCGCTGACCGGACCCAGAGATGTTTGCTGCTACCGAAAGGTGGATCACGGGGAGGCACCGGAGTTCTGTCATTACGGGTGAATGCTCTTACGGAGATCACATTAAAAAGGGGACACGTTGAATGCTGGTCCCAAAGGAAAAGGTTGTGATCAATGCCGATTAAAATTGTACCTCGGCATTCCTCCTCCTAAACTAAGGTTACAACTGCCTACAGGACCGACTGATTAGCGGTAGCTCCTTGATTTTATTATTTTCACCCATGTGGCGTTGGGTGTAGTTGGGCAATAACAAGGTTTTTTTATTACCATTATATCGCAGATTCAAGAAGGAAACATAGAATCTGGGGTGCCTGTATACCATTGAGGGCGTTATTTTATCCATTTGACCGATTCGTCAGGCATCTTAATACGATCGGAGGTCTCCAAGTGAGGGTCACCTTAAAAATAGAAGTTGTTCGTAAGAAAGAGGGGTCATATACACATTGTCCTGAAAAAGGTGGTTTTATTCGACTTTGGTACCACCGAAATGCATCGACTCTTATCCTTGTGGGGTTACATCCAAAGAACAAATAGTATTGCTTGTAAAAAATGAAATGTTGCCAATACTGTTATTGATTCTCACTAACCAGTGCTGATGACCAATTTGTATGGCTACAATGTTATCTCTCTCTTGATGTCTTCTTTAAATTTTGTATTATTGTTTGATAGATTTTTTTACTATTGTGAATAACTATGTAATGTATATTCTGATTATGTTTTAATTATTTAAACATTTTTTTTATATATATGCAAATTTCTGCCTTTTCCTTTTCCAGACTGGTGAAGTACTATAGTGTGATTGTTTATGTCTATCCTATATATATAGGAATGTATTAGACTATTGCCAAGAGTAGTTGTCTTTTTTAAATATTGAGAACAGTACCCTAACTCTTGGTAACAAGCGGTCGCTCTCGTGTTTTTACACTAATATAAAATTCTACAAATACTATACTATGACAGGGAGAAACTACATAAGATGGGCAGGTCGGAGACACCATACTGTCTTAACTGTAGAGATTGATGTCAATTTCTAACACACTTTATGGGCTTGCCCCACTATACAAGGCTATAATTAGAGTGTTGGGGACAATACTGGGGGTGTCACTGCCATTCGACACTGGATTTGTCCTCCTGAGGATCCCGAGCGAGGTTGAGATAAATTGGGCCCAATTACTCTTCGCCTCTCTGGGTATGGCTGTGGCCAAGAGAGATGTGGCCAAGCTATGGGGTGTGGAGGAGAATCCCATGATACAGGAATGGACAAGGGGAATAGATCTTTATATGGCTGCTGAACGTACGTATCTGAGCTGGGGTGCCCCAGAAAATTCTATAAAGTCTGATGTCCCTAGAGACGATACTATGGGTTAGATATCTGGGACACTGCACATGACTCCACACCAATGTCAGTCGGTGATGTTGACACTGTTGAGAACAGGGGTCTTCCCTAGTCGGGAATATATTATGTTGTCCTGGTTTCTGGGATCTGAGGTGAAGATAGGTTTCATGGAGCATCATTATTATTTATTAACTCCAACACGGTACACCGGGGATGTTTGGATTCTGTCATTGGTGACTTTGTTTTATGCGACTGAAGTTATGGTTTAAATATCTGTGTGTACTTGTGTGAGAGGCTGGCTTGGTATATGGTGCTCACTTATGTAAGTGTAGCACCCTGCACCAATCCAGACAACCCTTATGGTGATTTTAGTGTCCTTAGACAACCTTAGAAAGCTCTTTAAGTGGTAGCTGTAGAGTGCAGCCTTCAGGCTAAGTACAGAAGTGTAAAGCAGCTTGTTTTACCAGTACTTACTCCTATGGTATAGGTTAAGTGAAAAAGAATCACACAGTGTATATACAAATATGTATTTTATCACAAACACTCACTAACCTATTGTATTATCTCCTACCCGGAGATACAAACACAATACTTAGGAAATAGAGCACGTAAGTAGCACAAATACACAGGGGTCTCCAAGGGGAGGCCAAACCATATACTAAAATAGTGGCATGCGAACCACGACTCAAGTCAAGAAAGAACCTAGTAGATGTAGAAAAGTCGGGGACCCAAGGAACCACCCAAGGTGAGTAACTAGGAACCCCATGGAGGCTGTGTGCAGAGTGGGAACACGGCAGCGTACTCAATGGAAGTCGATGGGTAAGTCGGAGTTGCAATATTAAAGAAGAAGGACCCTTCCCAGTGGACCCTGAAGAAACACTGTGGAAGATAGAAGAAATGCGTTACTTACCTGTAACAGCAGTTATCCAGTATTGGTGTCTTTCATAGATTCACATGCCTGAATCATTCCCCGTCGTCGAGATGGGAGCCCCGGTAATAGAAAAGTAATGTCCTATAGACATACATAGAGAAAAATAGGCCTAAGGGCCTTGCCTTAGTAGCCTATCTATGTCCTTTTGTAAAAAAGGACCAAATTTCCAAAGGTAGCCAATCAGCTACCACCTCCCTCTAGAACCTTCCTGCCAGGAGCCTCAGTCTCTCAGATTTTCGTACGCACCAAGCTAGGTAGACGTAACATATGCTCTGTAGTGAGAGATGAGCCCTTCCTGGGGAGGTGGGAGGGTTGCATGTGAATCTATGAAAGACACCAATACTGGATAACTGCTGTTACAGGTAAGTAACGCATTTCTTATCCAGTATTATGGGTGTCTTTCATAGATTCACATGCCTGAATCAGAATAGCAAGCAATACATTATGCACATATGTGATGGAATATAACAGTCTGAGATAATACATATAATGTGACTAGATACCATCAGTAATATAAAGAGTAAAGTAAATAAATGTGCATACCATTGCAGGACGGTGGGAAGTAGGAAGGCTCATCTTACTGGAAGAGATGGCGAAGTACAGCTTGGCCCACAGCTGCATCCTGCATCAGTTCCGTGTCCAGGCAGTAGTGTCTGGTAAAGGTGTGCGGCGATTTCCAGGTGGCCGCTCTGCAGATGTCCAGAATCGGTACACCAGCGAATAGTGCTGCCGATGTGGACACAGCTCTCGTGGAATGTGCTCGGACTGTGGAATGTAATGGACGTCCGGCTTTGTCATGACAAAATGCAATTACTGCCGATATCCATCTGGAAATGGATTGTTTGGAGAGTGGCATGCCTTTTCTCGGCCTGCTGAAGGCAACGAAAAGTTGTTTTGTCTTTCTGAAAGCTTTCGTTTTGTCCAGGTAAAATTTTAGACATCTCTTAATGTCCAAAGAGTGAAGAGATCTTTCAGCCACTGTGCCTGGGTTCGGGAAGAATGAGCGAAGCACAAGCGGTTCATTGAGATGGAAGTCCGAGGGGACTTTAGGAATGAAACGGGGGTTGGTTCTTAATATGACTCTGTCCTCTCTAAATTGCAAGAAAGGATCCTGTATCGAAAGAGCTTGTAACTCACTGACCCTTCTGGCTGATGTTAAAGCTAAAAGAAGTGCAGTTTTCCAGGAAATGTATTTGATATCAGCCCTATGGATAGGTTCAAATGGATGTTTCATTAATTGATTGAGTACAATATTCAGATGCCACGTTGGTGGTATTCGCCTTGGTCTAGGGAAAGATCTGTAAAGCCCTTTAAGAAACTGTTTAATCAGTCTGTTGGACCATAGTGAAGGGCCTTTTGAAGACCTCGTGAAGCGTGAGATTGCTGCCAGGTGTACCCTGATGGAAGCATGCGCAAGACCTGTTTGGGCCAGATGCAGGAGATAAGGCAGTATCTGCTCTGGAGTGATCCTGAAAGGGTGTATATTGTTGTCTTTACACCAAATACAAAATCGTTTCCATTTCAAGGAATAAGTTTTGTTCGTGCTAACTGCTCTTGCTTTAGCTAGGATGTCCTTGCACTCCTGCGGGATGCTTAGGTGGCAGAATTCTCGGTACTCAGGAGCCAAGCCGATAATCTGAGAGATTTCAGATTCGGGTGGAGTATCTGGCCTTTGGACATCGAGAGTAGAGAGGGATGTTGAGGCAGTTGGATTGATGGTCGGACTGAGAGGCGACGGAGGTCCGCGAACCAATGTTGTCTCGGCCAGTATGGGGCAATGAGAATCAATGTGCAATGCTCCATTTTCATTTTCCGGATGACTCTGCTTATCAGGGGAAATGGCGGAAATGCGTACGCAAACACGTTGCGCCATGCGATGGAAAATGCATTTCCTAATGACCTCTGTTGGGGATGCCAACTTGCGAAGCCGTGGCATTTTTTGTTCTCCTTGGTGGCGAAGAGGTCTATTTGTGGTTTTCCCCATGCCGAGAAGATGTTGTCTAGAACTTGTTGGTTCAGTTCCCATTCGTGGGACATTGACCTCTGTCTGCTGAGAGCGTCTGCTATGACGTTGTCTTTTCCTGGGACATACTCTGATGTTAATGTGATGTTGTTGAGTAGTAGCCAGTTCCAAATTTTTTGTGATTCGCGAGACAGCGTCAGCGAGCGTGTCCCTCCCTGCTTGTTTAAGTAGTGCATTGTGGTCGTGTTGTCCGTCCTCACTAGCACTGCTGAATTTTTGATGCGAGGGAGGAATGCCTGTAGGGAGTGAAGGACTGCACGTAGTTCTAGGAGGTTGATATGCAGAGCCTTCTCTTGCTCCGACCATCTGCCGCTGATTTGTAAGTCTTGAAGGACTGCACCCCATCCTTCGAGAGATGCGTCCGTCGTTATGACGTGTGGAGTTTCTGGTAACAAGAACGTGAGACCTTTGGATAGGTTCTTGTGCTTCATCCACCAACCCAGTGTCTCGGATATTTGTCGAGTGATGACTATGTGATCTTCGAAGGAATCTGTACATTGGGTCCACTGTTTGGTCAGGGCCTCCTGAAGGGGGCGCATTCTGAGCCGACAGTGAGGGATGAGTAGAATGCAGGAAGACATCATCCCTAGAAGAGATTTGAAAATCCTTACTTTGATGGTTTGTTTTGAAGATATTGCGGTAGCTAGAGTCATCAGTTTGCTTTTTCTTTCCTGAGACGGGAAAGCTTTGGAGGAAATGGTGTTGATAGTGGCCCCCAGGAATGTTATCATCCTGGTGGGTTGGAAAGTAGATTTTTCGAAGTTGAGAGTCAAACCTAGGTTCCGGAAAATATCGAGACAGGCGTTGGAAGACAGCTGCGCGTCTGTGAGAGACGGTGCTTTCACCAGCCAGTCGTCCAGGTAGGGGAAGACCTGGTGATTCTGTTGTCTCAGGTAAGCTGCCACAGGAGCCAGGCACTTTGTAAAAATGTGAGGCGCTGATTTGAGGCCAAATGGGAGGACACAAAATTGGTAGTGGAGACCTGCTACTTCGAATCGTAGGAATTTTTTGTGTCGTCTGTGTATTGGGACATGGTAATATGCATCTTGCAGGTCCAAAGATGTCATAAAGTCTCCTTCCTCCAGGGAGCCTAAGATTTCCTGGATAGTCACCATTCGAAACGATTGGCTTTTCAGGAAGGCATTGAGTGCCCTGAGATCTAGAATGGGCCTCCATTTCTTCTTTTTCTGTTGGATTAAAAAGAAGCGGGAATAAAATCCCTTTCCCTTTTGAGCTGATGGGACTCGCTCTATTGCTCCCTTTTTTATCATGGAAGAGATTTCCTTTAGTAACATACGAAGGTGTTTGTGATGATGTTTGTGAGGAGGAGTTAACGGTGGGATGGAGTTGAATTCCAAGGTGTGACCGTGTTGAATTAATTGTAGTACCCACCGATCCGTCGTAATCAATTTCCAATTGTGGAGGAAATGTGTCAGCTTGCCACCAATTTTGAGCGGACAGGACGGTGGAGGGACTGGCTGCGGGAAATGGTCATTGTCTTCCGCCAGCCGTTTTCTTTTGAGATTTGCCCCTGAAGTTCGATCTCCCGTAGGAGGTCTGACGACTTTGTTGTTGCTGTCGCTGCGGATATTGTGAGCGATTTTGATTGTATGAGTATGTGGATTTGCCTTGATAGGATCCTCTGTATGTGGATTGTCCTCTTCCTCTGTGCCCTCGAAAGGACTGGTTTCTGAATTGTAAAGTCCCGAGAGCTCTTGCAGTATCGGTGTCTTTTTTTATCGTCTGCAAGGCTTCATCTATTTTAGCTCCAAATAGTAGTTTTCCGTCATAGGGCATATCTACAACTTTGGTTTGTACCTCTTGTCTGAAGGACGTCGCTTTGAGCCATCCTTGTCTGCGCAAAACTGCGGCGCCTGCAAGCTGTCTGAAGCCTGTCATGGCGACATCGACGACTGAATCTATGATTTCTGATGCTGACATTTGACCTTCATGAAGGAGTGCCTGGACCTCATCTTTCAAGTTGTCAGGTACGTGCGTGAGATATGGAGCAATATCTTCCCATAGTTGCCTATTGTATCTGCCTAGCAGAGCAATGGCGTTGGCCACTTTGACCGTCATGGCTGACGTTGTGGAGAAGCGTTTGCCTATGCCATCTAATTTCCTGCCCTCCTTGTCTGGTGGTGCTGACAGTGGCGAGGATGGGTTTCTGGAGTTTTTCTGGGCGGCTTGAGTGACGACCGAATCTGGTTTTGGATGTGAATTAAAGCAAGTGGGTGCCGTTGACGGAGCTCTATATTTTTTATCCAGTCTAGGGACCACTATTGAAACAGATGCAGGTGTTTGCATGAGTTGTAGCCCCTGTTCCCAGATGTGCTCTATTATGGGAATGGACCTTGCCTCCTTCCTTATGGGGTCTTTAAAGTCATACAAGAAACAATCCGTTACTTTTGTTTCCATTGCCATGTGAAATCTAGTGGCCGCTCTCTCTATTAAATTGTGGAATCCACCGATATCCACTGGTGGAGAGTCTGACGTGCTGGGTTCCGGTGTGGCCGGAGAATGAGCAACGTAATCCTCATCATCTCTGTTTTGAGAGAGGTCATCTCTAACCTCACCTTCCTCAGGAGGTTCGTCGTCATCATCAGAGGATTGGATGTTGTGAACTTGTTCACTATCTTGAGGAATAACCAAAGGCGCTGGTCTTGTCCTTGGTGATCTTTGCTGTTTGGAAGATTCTTGAGAATTGTCATGTGAAGGTGTCGCCGATGATTCTGGGAATCGTTTTTTATAGTCTGTGATCAGGAATTGAAGATCATTAACTATCTCAGCCGGCAATACGATCATTGGAGTGACTCGAGTATGTACCTGAGCCTGAACACTGTCCTCCGTAATAATAACATCATCTCCGTCATCGTCAGTACTCTGGCATTTGACATTGAGATCTGACGGGCTAGTAGCTTGTTCGAATTGTTCATCATCTGATTCGTCATCTTGTAGTATGTGAGAAGGGAGCTGTGTTTGAACCCTACTGGGTGATGTTAATTCGGGCGTAATAGTGAGTTTGGTGACCTTTTTTGATGGAACCAACTCCGCTTTTTTCCATGGCGTCGATGATGTCGTCGTCGACGAGGTCGTCGTTGGTGCCGTCGACGGTATCGACGTCGATCGTTTTTCAAGCGTCGAGTGTCCCTTCGCCGATGAAGCTGTCGTCGACGGGGCGGTCGTCGACGGTGCGGCCGTCGACGGTGCCTTCGCCGTCGTCGATGTGGTCGTCGACGGTAATTTCGCCGTCGTCGATGTGGTCGTCGACGGTACTTTCGCCGTCGTCGATGTGGTCGTCGACGGCAGTTTCGTCGTCGGCGGCGTAGTAGCCGTCGACGGTGCATTTGTCGTCGGCGGTGCTCCTACCGTCGTCGGTGTCTTCGTCGACGATGCGGTGGACGTCGACTGAATTCTCGTCGACGATGTCGGTGTTTTCTGTTTTGTAGACGTCGACGGTGATGACGACGGAGTTTTGACAAACGATGGCTGTTTTTTAATAAGTACAATCGACGATATTGGCTTACCCGTCGTCGACGAGTGGGTGGTCGTCGTCGTTGAAGTCAAGGCTGACGATGCCACCGTCGTCGAGACTGTCGTCGTCGATGTGGAGACATAGTTCGTTTTTCTTGAAGAGAACGTCGAGGAAGTAGACGACGAGGACTGCGATGGCTTTCTGAAGGTTGCAGCATCCTTCACAGACGTGTCAGATCTTGCCTCAGAAGACTTTGAAGTAGTCTTTTTGTGAGGGACGTCTGAATGGCCAGGGGAAGCCTCCCTTGGCCTTTTTAAGGACAGTTTTGAGGAAACTGAAGCCATTTCACTGCCCTCCGAGGAGAGCACCTCATCATCTCTGGTTTTGAGTCTGTTTAACCAGAGGAGCAGTCTGCCTTCTCTATCCTTAAGTGTTTTGGTAGAGAATGTTCTACATACCCTGCAGTCCTTTACTGTATGGTCAGGGTAGAGGCAGTAGAGGCAAGTCTCATGCTTGTCGTCGACGTGCAGTCTCTTCTTGCCACAAGAAGAACAAGCTCTGAAGAGTCCTTTTTTCTGTTGTTCAGTCATAGTTGAAGTATAATCCAAGTTTTTTGAAGAAAAGGAGAGAATTTGAAGAAACCTGAGGAGAGCTCAGGTGGGGACTCCCTAGCACAACGTGCGGTAGAAAATCTGAGAGACTGAGGCTCCTGGCAGGAAGGTTCTAGAGGGAGGTGGTAGCTGATTGGCTACCTTTGGAAATTTGGTCCTTTTTTACAAAAGGACATAGATAGGCTACTAAGGCAAGGCCCTTAGGCCTATTTTTCTCTATGTATGTCTATAGGACATTACTTTTCTATTACCGGGGCTCCCATCTCGACGACGGGGAATGATTCAGGCATGTGAATCTATGAAAGACACCCATAATACTGGATAAGGTTGGAGAGTCACCCCACCCGTGGATACCCTAGGAACCAGGATATCTACACCAGGAAAGCCGGGTGCATAAGTGTCAACTGACGTCGGAAACTGCAGTAGACCACAATGGAGGACTTCAGGAAAGATGCCACTGGGGAACAAGACGAAGGAGTCCGGTGGAACCCAACGGCGGATGCAAGGTGGGAAGAACCTGCAAGCAGAGGGGACAGAGTCTATACCACTCAGGAGTGGCCAGGAGGCCCGGAAGATGAATGCCCACCAATTTCAGAGATGCAGGAGAGGTTGACGGTGCCCTTGAGGTTGCAGCTGTTTGGATCAGGTGATGCTGTAGAAGACCAGGAGCTGGTCACAAGATGTCCCACGTTGGATGTTGAGAGCCAAAGGGTCAGTGTCCGGCAGGGGCACCTACAAGCATTGGCAGCGGCAAGCAAATTAGTGCATTGTTGGGACCAACAAGGTCCAAGTGATTCACCACGTCCAGGTAAGTCGGAGCAGGCTCCGAGCAAGCAGGGGAGCCCACTGGAGCCAAAGATGACCCTCAAGAGGACCCACGGGCCGCAAGAGGACCTCGAGCAGCTCACCAATAAGGAAGGCCCATGATGCAGAGGAAGCGATGAGGGCGAAGATCTTGGCTGTAGGAGTTGCTTGAGGATAGAGCTTCTTGGAGCCCTGAGATCTCTGGAGGGGAGAGCCAACAAGCCTTTGCAACGGCAAGTCAATGCGGGGCCCAGGGGTTCTATTCCAGCGGTTCCGAGGAGGGATACTGGCCTCAAACTCGGTATGAAGACAGTGCAAGCCTTGAGGGAGGTGCAGAACCACCACCTGTGTTGCTGAGCCTTTAGGAGTCCGTGGGAGCCCAGGATCACCAGACCGGTCAGTTGTGTTGCGGTGCCTGCAGATGCAGTTGAGTGACTCCTTCACCCCAAGGGAGATTCCTTCCGGTTTCTTGGATGTCCACTGGCCTGGTGAAGGACCTGTATGGAGCACGGGCACAGACATTGCAGAAGACCAGCAGGACGACGAGACCAGGAGCAGTAAGAATCTTGCCCGGTGCAGTCTCGGTTCCCAAAGCAAAGTCCAGCGAAGCCCAGAGGGACCAGACTGTAAAAGTTGAAGTGGTATGTAATCTGAATCTTGTCCCACGACGAATCTAGGGACCCATCTACAGGTACCCTTAGGAAAGGGTTGGAACGAAGCAGGGGTCTCTCCCAGAGGAGGGGCTGGACAGTTTCAGGGCTCGAAAAATCCCCTCACCTGCTCGCGTCTGTGAGCCAGATTCAATTAAGGGGAGCTATGTTTAGGTCCTACTCGCCCTTTCTGGAGAGTAGGAAGACAAACTGACTTTTGACTTCAGTCTCTGAAAGCAGAGGAAATGTGACAAGATAGCAAGACTTAAAGGCATCTTTAGCGCTCACAAAGTAAATGAGCAATAAAAATGCCTTTAAATCTTGATAACTTGTCACATTTGCTCTGCCTTCCAGAAACTAAGGTCAAGTGCATTTCAGTTAGGTTGAGTACATTTTTTTAGGTTACTAGACCTGCAGGTCTAGTAAAAATTAAATGATTTTTAAAGCCCTGAGTTGGGAGGATACTCCCATATCTTGTGTCCAGTTTCGCACCAGAGCGGGAGCTAACGGCTCCCTGAATTGGTTTGAACTGGAGTATACAAGGAGGGCACTAAATGTGCCCTTCACGCAGTCTCAGTGGCACTGCCACAATACACTAAACCCAGTCTGGGAGGTGGTCACACCTCCCTGTGGCAGGATATCTATTGTTCTGCCTTCCCCTGCTTGAGCTGAGCTCAGCAGCAGGTGGGCAGAAAAGTGTCTCTAGTCTGAAGCAGCCCTGGCTTGCTGTCCGGTTCTGGAAGACTGGTACCGGAGGAGCTTTACAGTGCATGGAATCATACCTCCCACACTGTTTCCAATGTGGTGGTATGATTCGGTGGGGGTATGTTTCCAACATGTTTGATACCAAAAATGACAGGGTTTGTTACAGCCAGTTAAGATATGGCCATCGCGTAATTACGCATGGCCACTCTATATGTAGTAATGGCAGATGCACTTACAACCCCGGAGAATGGACTCCGAAGGTTGTAGGGGTGCCCTGCTCATGCAAGGGCACCCTCAGACGTAGGACCAGCACCCTGTCTTCAGGATTGAAAGGTCTGCCTTAGGGGTGGCTTATAGGTTTTAAGTGTAGTGACCTCAGATATAGGGAAACCTATTTCTGTCATAAGTGGGGCTAGCCCCAGCTTACACAGGCTGCAATGGCAGGCCTGTAGTCACAAATTGAGTGGTCTCTCATGGGTGGCATAATACATCCTTCAGCCCATGGGAGACCCCTGGTGTACCTATGCCCTGGGTACCCTATTACCACATACTAGGGATTTACAAGGGTACAACAGTAGCCAATCTGGAGTGTACCTAAGTACTCACTATGTCCAATTTAGGGAGGAAGCACAGAGACTGGTATCCTGATTAGCAGGATCCCATTCAGGCTAGTAGGAATAACATAATGACACCACCAAAGAGTGGGGGTAACCATGTAGAAGGATCCTACCTTCCTACGATGTATCATCTACAAAATAAAAAGATTTTTTTTAAAAAAGATCTAAAAATAGAAGGCTGTTAAGTTCATAACTGGGATGGCGCAGCCCAAACGCCCATTATGAAAGAACCACCACTTGTCTGAAAATATACTTGTTAATAACTTTACTCACAAGTTAGACGCCTTCCTAAAGTGAATCGGCATGGGAAAGGTTTCTCAATCTGGACGCTGTCAGTCACATACTGCCTAAGGATTGCATAGTAAACTTGGCATGCACTTACTTAAGCTGGGGAACATCCCGACACAGCTCTACATTTGGACGCTTTGTTCTTTCTTCAAGGCAGGTCTGAGCAACTTTTTTGGGAAGTTCTTTCTCCTTTATCGCTTGCTGTAACATCAGCACTGCATTTTCGGTCTCGCAGGTCTCCTGTAGTGTCTGAAAGGACAGCATGGGTGATTTTAATACTTCTCTGTATCTAAATCTACAATTCCAAGTAGTGCCTATGCAATGTTTGGCCAAATTTTACTTAAGTTTGATACGTTTAGACAAAATATAATATTAGTTCAAACATAAACATAAAAATTCCGCAACAGCACTTTTTATTTAAAATTATTTAAAAAATTATGAGATACAAAGGAAAGCAAAACGGAAATTAACTATTCCCCCTGCTTTACATTGCCTCTGGCTTAGAATTCTTCTTGCATTTGTCAAAAGCAGGTTGCCTGATCTGAAGGCTACGGGGTTAAGGCTACAAATAAAGATAAACAAGCATTGGAAATGCAATAAGTCTCGCATTGGTTTGAGTTGGAGCTTTTGGTGTTGGAAATGACAATGTATTTTAGCATGAGGCACAAAGAAGGAGAGTTAGAAGTAGAGCAGCTTGAGTCACAAGGACAGAGAGTAAGGAGAAGAGCAGCATGAGGAACAAGGAAGGGGAATGAGGAGAAGGGTGAGGAACAAGGAAAGAGAGTGAGAAGAGCAGTGTGAGGTGCAAGGACAGAGAGTGAGAAGAGCAGCATGAAGCACAAGGAAGGAGAATGAAAAGAGCAGTGTGAGGCACCAGGAAGGAGAGAGTGAGAAGAGCAGAGTGAGGCACCAGGAATGATAGTAAAAAGAGCAGTGTGAGGCACAGAGAAGGGAGTGAAAAAGCATTAAGAGGCATAAGAAAGGAGAATGAGAAGAAAAGTGTGATTAATAAGGAAGTCGCATGAAAAGAGCAGCGTGAGGCACAAGGAAGAAGTGTGAGGAGTCAAAAAGCAGTATGAGGAATAAGGAAAGAGAGTGAAGAGAAGAGAAGCGTGAGACACAAGGAAGGAGAGCGAGAAGTGCAGCATGAGGCACAAGGAAGGAAAGTGAGGAAGAGAGCAGCATGAGTCAGAAGGAATGAGAAGAGCAGAGAGTCAGAACAGCAGCATGAGGCACAAGGAATGAGAGTGAGGAGAAGAGCAGCGTGAGGCACAAGGAAGGAGAGTGAGGGGAAGAGCAGCATGAGGCACCAGGAATGAGAGTGAGGAGAAGAGCAGTATGAGGCACAACGACGGAGAGTGAGAACAGGGGCGTGAGGCACAAGGAAGGAGAGTGAGGAGGAGAGCAGCATGAGGTACAAGGAAGGAGAGTGAAGAGAAGAGCAGCGTGAGGTACAAGGAAGGACAGTGAAGAGGAGAAGAGCAGCGTGAAGTACAAGGAAGAACAGTGAGAAGAGCAGCGTGAGACACAAGGCAGGAGAGAGAGGAAGAGAAGCATGAGGCACAAGGAAGGGAGGGAAAAGTAGAGCAGGGTGAGGCACAAGGACAGAGAGTAAGGAGAAGAGCAGCATGAAGAAAAAGGAAGGAGAGTGAGGAGCAAGGAAAGAGAGTGAGAAGAACAGAGTGAGGCACAAGGACAGACAGTGAGAAGAGCAGCGTGACGCACAAGGAAGGACAGTGAAAAGAGCAGAGGGAGGCGCAAGAAAGGGAGTGAAAAAAGCATTATGAGGCATAAGGAAGGAGAGTGAAAAGAGCAGCGTGAGGCACAATGAAGAAGTGTGAGGAGTCAAAGAGCAGCATGAGGAATATGGAAAGCGAGTGAGGAGAAGAGAGGCATGAGGCACAAAGAAGGACAGCGAGAAGTGCAGCATGAGGCAGAAGGAAGGAGAGTGAGGAAGAGAGCAGTATGAGGCACAAGGAATGAGAAGAGCAGCGTGATGCCCAAGGAAGGAGAGTGAGAAGAGCAGCGTGAGGCACAAGGAAGGACAGAGAGTCAGAAGAGCAGCATAAGGCACAAGGAAGGCAAGTGATGAGAAGAGTAGCGTGAGGCACACGGAAGGAGAGTGAGAGGAAGAGCAGTATGAGGCACAAGGAAGGCAAGTGAGGAGAAGAGCAGCGTGAGGCAAAAGGATGGAGAGTGAAGAGAAGAGCAGCCTGAGGCACAAGGAAGGAGAGTTAAGAGAATAGCAACATGAGGCACAAGTACAGAGAGAAAGGAGAAGAACAGTGTGAGGCAGAAAGAAGGGAAGTGAGAAGAGCAGCGTGAGGCAGAAGGAAGGAGAGTGAGGAGAACAGCAGCGTGAGGCACAAGGAGGGCGAGTAAGAAGAGTAGCATTGGTCAAGGAGCTCTTTACATGGGCACCAGTTGTATTAGTGTTTTCCAAGGTGTAGAATACTTCATCGACATGAGCTTGATGCAGTCAATGTTTGTGAGAATATCATTGTAATTGCCAGTGAACCTGGGCCCAGCAGAGTAGAAAACAGGCCCACAGTCAAAATATGGCTCACACACCGACCAGTCAGACCAGTCCCTGTGGGGGAGTAAAAGAGAAGGCACACAGGGTCCGCAGATAATAAGCAACTAGTTTCACCATTGTTTTTTGCCAATATAGTTCTACTTGGAGTTTATGGCTGATTCAGATTCAAACGCTAGGTCAGTGAACGAACCATAAAAGGAACAGTGCTGAGTGGACAAATATTCATAGGCTCTAACAGACACATAATGACCTACCACTGTCTGACTGGAAGCCTCTTATGGAACGGAGAGTAGTGGTGGTGTAGGAGGGGGAGGGTGATGGAAGTTGGAAGATACCCCTAATTAATGGTTACATTTGGTTTGGAATATACCCCTAATAAATGAATAGTTTTGAGGAGTGAAAGGGGTGGAACGCCTAGGCATAATAAAGGGCCATGCTGTTGAGGGTTTTCCACTTTCTTAAGCACAAAATAAAGTGGCCTCAGTCCCATCACCCCGGACCTTTCCTCACCATATTATACTCAATTAAGTTCAGAAGTAGACATCTTTCAGACCCACAACCCCCGTCTCAGCAACCAATTGCAGAATATCATCATGAAACTGTGTGCCACAATTACAGGGTGGTTGAGCAGTATGGTAATGCACTAGAGCTGTATAAAGGCTTCTCCATCTAATAAAACAGTATATCATACCATAATAGTGAGGGCTGCACAAGAACACTAAGTTCCACTTAAAAAAAGGAGGTTGATTTACTAATCGAAACACTCTCACATTGAAAAGCGCAATCCGTATTTACCTATAGTAAAGACTACGCTCAAGTGCAGACCAGATAACTTCAAGGTCACAGTTAAAGTACACAGTTAAAGTAAGGGTAGCAATAACACACATAAAAAAGAAGTTTAAGTCACAAAATCACCATTCCAGTTAGCAATGCACAGTCTCCAACTCCTCTGGGTCTGCCCTAAAGATCTACCTAAAGAATGTGGAGGTAGGGAAGTTTTGCTGGGCATAGGGGCTTGGGCCACCTTTGGAGAGAGGGGGGGGGGGGCGTTCACAGTACAAACATGAGGCTCCCATGAGGCATGGAAGGGTGCCAGTGGCCTCAGACGCAGCGCCGGGCCACCGGCGGGTCCACTGCACCAGATCCAGGGCATGGCCGATGGCTGGAGCCTCACAGACTTGAAGTGTGCAGCACAAACATGAAGCTCACCCAGGGCATGAAAGGAGTACAGCTGCGAGGCAGGGTCACACACACAGACGAACACTGGCATGTCACCCGCACCAGTTCTTGGGGCGTGGCCGAAGACTTGAGCCTCACAGGCTTAGCCTGCCCCTGATTGTATGGTGACAGGGCCGTGCTTGGAGGCTCTGCTTTGCTGTATGAAAGGCAGCTTGTGCCTCAACGGCACTCCTGCCTACAAATATATCCTCATGTTATGCAACTGGTGCTTATACAAAGCACCCCAATACCCTTGTGTCTACTTCACGCTATGTAAGTCTACAAAAACAAAAGAAATGCTGGTTCTGCCGAGGACTCGGGAAGCCCAACCTGATCTGGTTCTCTGGGCGGCGGCAAACGCTTCACAGTGGCTGCCTGGACAGAAACAGATGATCTGAAAATGGAGAGCTGCTGGTCCGCAACAACTTATTGAAAGAGGGAGTGCTCACACCAGTTCTTTCCAAGTCCAGCAGATCTAGGGGCATGCCGATGACTGGAGCCTCACAGACTTGGCCTGCCCCTGATTGTATGGTGACAGGGTAGTACTAGGGGCTCCGCTTTGCTGTATGAAAGGCAGCGGGTGCCTTGGCGGCTAACAGTGTGTTCTGCAACTGGTTCTTACATAAAGTGCCCCAATACACCTGGGTCTACTTTGTGCTATATAAATCTGCTAAAACACATTTTGGTTCTGCCGAGGATTGACGAAGACCAGCCCGATCTGGTTCTCTGGACGGTGCATAAAAAAACCCCATAAAAGTAGGCGCGTGTGCAAAAAAGATGAGAGGGGCGCAGTGCTAAAACATGATGCTTGACGCCCAATTCCCAAATTAAAAAAAGTAGCCCCCAACAGGAACACATAAAAACAACAGTGTCCTCCATTTATTGAAGTTAAAACAAGAGGAATACCACGGCCTCGCCAGGGAGAGGGCAATATCTCACAACCAGGCCCTGCAAAGTCGTATTTACGAACATGGGGACAAGGCCGGTAAGCAGGTTGCTTGGTTAGAGCATGGCGAAATGGCCTCTAGGTTGGTGCCGGAGTTAGAGGGGTCGGGATCAGACAGAGTCATGGATCCCCAAGCAGTCGCAGATGTATTCTCTAAATATTTCAAAGAAGTGTATACCCCAGTGGGTGGTTTTACAGAGGCCGAAAATGCGGAAATGATTAAAGATATCTGCATGCCGAGTCTCTCTGCAGACAATAGGGAGTACTTAAACTCCTCTTTCACAGACGATGAAGTCGCACAGGTGATTAGAGGCATACGGTCTGGGAAGGCATTGAGTCCAAATGGGATACAGATTGAATTATACAAACTTAATGCCCATAAAGTCGCTCCACGTATTCGGGCCATTTTTCTGGAGAGTAGGGAGCTGGGCCAGCGTCCGTACGACCAGCGGGTGGCAAACATAGTGGTCATTCACAAGACTGGCAAGACTAGGACATCTCCTTCCTCGTATAGGCCCATCTCACTTCTCAATGCTGAGCCCAAGATTTTGGCGAAATTACTCGCCACCAGATTTGTCAAGGTCATTACGACCCTGATACATCCCGATCAATCCGGCTTTATGCCACGTCGTAGTACGGCCCTGAACCTGCGGAGGCTGCATGGGATCCTGAGTGGTTTCCACAAGATACTGGAGCCGGCAGTTATGGTTTCCTTGGATGCCACTATGGCATTTGACAGGGTTGAATGGGCCTATTTATTTGCTGTGCTGGCCAAGTTGTGCTTTGGCCGGGTGTTTATCGGTTGGGTTCGATTGCTGAATGCCACTCCATTAGCCAGAGTGATTGTAAATAATTGTAAATCTACGGATTTTTCCCTCGGAAGAGGCACGAGACAGGGATACCCGTTGTCTCCACTCCTCTTCACGCTGGCATTGGAGCCTTCTTGGTCGATACGTGGCCTGCGGTGGACATCTGAATGGGAAGACAACATTTCGCTGTATGCGGACGATATTTTGCTATACCTCACTAATCCCATGGCGTCCTTGAATCATTTTTTGGATGTCCTGGCTATTTTTGGCAGATACTCCGGGTTTGCCATTAACTGGTCAAAGTCGGTCTTGTTCGTTTGGTCGGGAGGGCCGCCTGTGATCCCACAGTCATGCCCGATAAAGATTGAATAAATTGGATTTAAGTATCTTGGTATCTATATATCCTTAGACCCGAAGTTGAGATATGCTAAGAACCTGAGGCCTCCTTTGGATCGATGTACAAAGGATGTGGAGCGCTGGAGAGCTCTCCCCCTCTCGTTACTCGGGAGGGCGGTAGTATTCAAGATGATGGCATTGCCTCGGTTTCTGTACATGCTACAAAACACAATGGATCCTGTGCCACTCTCATATTTAAAGGAGATTGAGGCACTTCAGCGGCAGCTTCTCTGGGAAGGCAGGCCTCGTTTAGCTTTTGTCAAGTTTACCCTCCCGTGGTACAATGGAGGCATCGGCCTCCCGGACTTGAGGAAATATTATTGGGCCACTCATCTTGCGGCAGTGAATCACATGGTCTACGCCCCCCCAGGGACGCAGGCTATGCTATGGATCGTGGACAGGCACCGGGTGGAGATAATATGAAAGCCTTGTATGCCAGACCCGGGAGGTTCCCGCTGACGGGCCCGACGACACATTCTGTACAAGTTTGGCACGCTGCAACCAGAAGTCTGGGGTGGGAGGGAAGATTGACGTTGGCCACCCCACTGTTCTGTTCCAAAAATCTGGGGAGCTTGTGGAGATCCAAAGGGTTTGATAAGTGGGACCTCATTGGGATCAGGCAGAATAAGGATGTGTGGGGGAAGGGCAGTGTGCAGACCTTTGAATCCTTAAAACAACAGTACATGTTGAATGATAATGAATACTTTTGGTACCAACAGATTAGACACGCTCTTCATACCCACAAACCCAGAGATGCTGAGCTTCCAGAGGCTTATCCTCTCGAGGATAGAGTGTTGGACGGACACATCCCTGACAAGACTATCTCCTTGATCTATAGGAAGCTTGTTAATAATATGGACGACCCGTTGGAGAGTATTCGAGCAGCGTGGGGAGAAGACGGACTGGAATTAGAAGATGAAGAATGGGTAGAGGCGGTCTCCTCCCCCAAAGTGGTTGCAATTCAGATAAGGCTCAGACTGGTTCAGCTTAAGATCTTGCATAGGTCATATATCACTGGACCTAGGCTAATACACATGGGGCGTGCGATGAGCGGAGAATGTAGGAGGGGCTGTGGGGAACTTGGCACTTTCATGCATATATTATGGCACTCTGGGGAGATACAAACCTTCTGGGTAGCGATACACAATGAGATTAAAGATGTACTGGGGGTGGAGACACGACCATAGGCCCGGAGGTGTGTCTTGAATGTATGGGAACCCACGGATTTGAATGGTTATCTGAAACAGTGGGTAACGTTGGCATGTATGGTGGCCAAGCGAAATATTGCACAGCTGTGGGGAGCCAGTATGCCACCTCGGATTACTAAATGGGCTGAAGATTTAGATTGGTGCATGTTTAGAGAAAGGGCAGTGTATGTGGCCAGGGGTTGTCCGGAGAAATGGGGGAAGATTTGGGGAGACTGGAATAGTTATCGTGGTGACATATGTACACCCCCGACGCGACAAGGGGAGAGGAACCACAGGAATCCCCGTGATCCCGAAGTTTACATATATTGTGATTATTGCTTCTGTACGAATGACAATCTAAACCTTGCAATGATGTCAATTATTGTTTACCTGATGCTAATGTTTTCTTTTGTTTATTTCAATAAAAAGATTTATTACAATAAAAAAACAACAGTGTAAGGAAACTGCCGGTGCTCCTCAACTCAAAAACCAGAAGTGAAGTATCGGGAGCCCACCTGTAAGGAGCCAGGAACTGTAATCAATGGAGGAGTGAACCAGCTGAAGCAGAAGGCGGCAGAAGGTGGGATTATACTTCGTGTGGAGTGATTGCAACAGGTCTTGCAGACAGCGCTTGTGTGCTGCTGATCAACCTAAAAAAGTGAGATTAACAAAGAAACTCTATTCTATGTGAGGACCCGGAGGCGGGGATTATGCTTGTCTCCCTCTTCACTTTATTACAGGTAAAACACTCCAGCAGCCATTTTAGAAGACCATAGAGTCCATAAAAAACTACATTAGCCATGAAAACTAGGGAACAACATTAAAAGAGTTCATCCAATCATGTCCCAGTCTCTTGTATAATGTCCCGAGCAGCTCTTCTAGCTCCCTCTTTCTTCGCTCCTCCAGCAGCAAAGAGGATACGTTTTTTTCTTGAGTCCTTTATTGTTTCGTATTTGCCCTTGTTGACTGTATTATATGTAATTATCGCTGCGGGAGCCCTCCCCCCAACGGGGCGTGTGATTTAGAAGCTCGCAGACGCGGTTCGGTCTTCCGACCGGCAGAGGGCCCGCATACACTGAATTACTCGCGCTGCGTGTCCACTTTCTCTCACTGACATTGACGTATTGTTCCGGCTGTGGCTCCATACACAGGGGAAGGTTTTATTACCACTCAAGCGGGAGAGTTTGTTTGGCTTTGTTTGTAAGCGAGTTGCCAGAATTCTGTAAACAGATTCTCCACTCACATTTGACAATTTTAAAGCGAGCCAGTGCCTGAAGGGAAAACACCATACGGGGTAAGAAGACTCTGTCAAGGGACACCCCAGGCACTTATCTACCCCACAGATCTTCAGGGGGGCAGTCCCACATTGATTTATTGGCTTTCCAAGCACTACTCCCTCGGGTTTCGGTGGTAAATATTTCCCTCAGCTAGTTGGACCCCATGGAGTATGAGGGAAACTGGGGATTATATGGAGGATGAGGAAGTTTTCTACCTCCCCATAGATGATTAATTTTGTGAGGTGATGGACGCATCCATCCTCAGGGCTGTGACGCAGGTGGTAGCCCCGCTGAAGAAGAGATTGGCGGCACTCCAGGCGCAGTGCCAGCAACTTATCAAAGGGAGGGAAGATTCCAAAGGGCCCCTCTACCTCCTGGGCAGGCGGCTAATCCACCTAGTGTCCCACTCCAGAGTGTGGAGAAGCGCAAGTGCACAGATGACCCAGCGGTTGATTTAGACACTTTTGCGCGCCTTAAGAAGCCCTTTCTAGATGACCAACCAATTAGATGCCCAGACACCAGGTCCCTCTGGGGTATCCCGTTCTCACTGCCACAAGCGGACCTACAGGAAGAAGATGACTCACCCAACACTTCGGATGGGGATGGGGTTGGTTCTAAACCATGTCGCCCGATGGCCAGCTTCCTGGGAGGGTCAGACCTCCCTTCAGACGCCAGTTTCAACTCCCATGTTGAACCCAGATGATATTCTACACCCTAGATCCGCGGAATGGTGTCCTGCCCACAAAGTGGCGGCCTACATGGCCAGTCGACTTAGGAAGCACCTAGATAAGGAGGTGAGGGGTTGTCTTAAGGCAGTGTCTGAGACCCGCCTTGGAGGGGAAAGTGGCCACCACACTGGAAATACACCCCAAAAAGGCCACTTTTCTCGCCAAGTTTGTCTGCAACCCCAAAAAAGGCATTGATCGTTCATGGCGTTCATGCCAGGATAAACTCCTGGCAAAGATCAAGGATATGGCGGAGGACGTCAAGGCCTCCAGCTACGTCATATCTCCTGATGTACTTTCCAACTGACTTCAATGAGCCATTATGTTTCTAGGGAACGCGAACTGTGTGGTCTCTACATATAGAAGTAGATCACTCCTCAATAAATTGATCCCAAATTGGGAGAGCTCTCTGCATCAGAGGCGGGGACAATAGCCCAAGGGAATTTGTTCGGAGACCCATTTATAAAAGAATTGGGTACATTTGTAAACACGTTAAATTTTTGGGATAAAGCACAATCCTCAATTAAGAGAATTTTTACCCCTGTGTTTTTGCTGCTGCCCGTCGAGGCAGGGGGCGCTCGTCCGGCTGTCCATTCCAAGCAGCCTCCAAGGGTGCTGACACAAGACGTGGCCAATGGCAAGATCCCAGCAAGTTGGCCAATTTCTTCCAAACCAAGTCCTACCCCCTTGTGGTGGAGGCAGGGGTGGCCAAAGAGGCAACTTCAACAATAATCAAAGTGAGAGTACAAAACCCAGTGGGTATTTCCATTGGTGGGCGGTTGGCCCTTTTTCAATCGAATTTGAGAAAGCTGTCCTCAGATACATGGGTACTGCATACGGTGGGGTGTTTCCACATTGAGTTTTATGGAACCCCGACCCAACCCCACCCACCCACTCCTTTGACCTTTCCACCAGAGCAGAGAGCACTGGTGAGCCAGGAAATAGACAGCCTATTGCAGAAAGCAGCAATAGTTCGATCAGAGATTCACCCCTGTGGCTTTAATAAACAATATTTTCCCAGTGGAAAAGAGGGATGACGGACAACGAACGGTCATCAACCTCAAAGAATTCAACACTTGGCTACTCTATTGTTATTTCAAAATGGAGGGTATTCACCTCCTGCGAGACCTACTCCAGATATCCGATTGGATGGTGTGTCTGGACCTGAAGGACGCTTATCTGGCAGTACCTATTTTTCCCCCACACAGATGCTTTGCCCAGTTCTGCTGGGATTCCCAGATGTTCGAGTTCACTGCCCTTTCGTTCAGCCCCTAATCAGCTCCATGGTGTTTGAATATAGGTTCTCTGCACACGATACGGGTAATAGGTTCTTATGTCAAAACCAAACAGTTAGGTACAGTTCATTGAAAGAACGTAATGAAAAGTCGAGATCCAGCGATGTATGAAGAGTGATTTATAGTTCAGTCTTGATCAGTACATTTGAATATAATTTTTATTTGCTTTATATTCAAATGTACTGATCAAGACTGAACTATAAATCACTCTTCATACATCGCTGGATCTCGACTTTTCACCTATTACCCTTATCATGTGCACAGGACCTATATTCATTCGTATGGGACTTGTTCCCTTGCCTATACAGGGGCTGTTTTTGTCTGGGTTTGTTCCCCTGACCTGTTTTGCACCGCTAAACCTGTGTATATACAAATCTAACCTATAATCGCACATGCTAGAGCGCCAATTCTTCCTGTCCTCTACTCAAACCCAATCTCTTCTCACAGCTCCATGGTGTTTCACCAAGCTAATCACACATTGCGCTGAGCGGAGCTCTGATTGAAACTGTCCTGCTCACATGCGCGTCTCACCATTACGCTGCTGCAATTGAATTTGAATTTTAATATCGCCGACGGACACTCACTTAGAAGTGTTCGTTCACCTTTTAAATTGTCACTTTATTTGCTCATGTCACACTGTAATTAATTTAATAATTTACCTTGTGCATCGGCGTGTTTCCCCGTTCCACCACCGATTGTTTGGCTAGTGTGGAGGGATTTAGCGCCTAACAGGAAGTGTGTTTTCCTCACTTCCGGTTTGCCGCAGAGGTTAGCAGTCCTGCTGCTCGACCCTACCGGCATAAAAGCCCTTGAAGCCTTCTGCTCGGGGATTCTTTCCAATCACACATTGCGCTGAGCGGAGATCTGATTGAAACTGTCCTGCTCACATGCGCGTCTCACCATTACGCTGCTGCAATTGAATTTGAATTTTAATATCGCCGACGGACACTCACTTAGAAGTGTTCGTTCACCTTTTAAATTGTCACTTTATTTGCTCATGTCACACTGTAATTGATTTAATAATTTACCTTGTGCATCGGCGTGTTTCCCCGTTCCACCACCGATTGTTTGGCTAGTGTGGAGGGATTTAGCGCCTAACAGGAAGTGTGTTTTCCTCACTTCCGGTTTGCCGCAGAGGTTAGCAGTCCTGCTGCTCGACCCTACCGGCATAAAAGCAGGATGCCCCCGCTGACGCGCAGCGTCCGCACCGGCTCCGGGCCCAGGGCCACTCCCCCTGGCCGTGCAGACTGGGCTGCCCAGATCACCAGGATACGCTACTCCCATGCCCAGCTGATGGATCTTAATTCTGGGGCCCCTAGTAACCGGTGTTTATGTCTGCCCCCCTCTACCTGTCTAATATCCGTACCCGCCGCTTGTCCAGGCTGCAACTTTGCTCTCCCCCGTCCCTCCCCTGTAAAGCTCACCCCTGGCCCAAGACCTATTCGCCATATCCAAGTAGCACTCATTAACGCCCGCTCTCTCCTGAGTCACTGTTGGGAAATAAGGGAATTCATTATAAATCAGGAGCTCGATATCTTGTTCATCACTGAATCTTGGGGGGATGCGTCCTCGGGCCCGGATTTCTGCTCAGCCACCCCGGAGGGCTTCTGTGTGGTGAGACAGGACAGAACTACGGGGAGAGGAGGTGGCTTAGCCATAATTTATAAAGCAGACCTAAGAGTTAAAGCTGACCCTTTAGGTCGACTAGACTGTGAAGCGTGTGCCTTTTCTATCGCACTTAACCACAATCAGGCCTTTAAAGGGATTTTGTTATATCGACCCCCTGGCCCGCACGCGCGCTTCCTTTTGGCCATGGAAGAATTTGTAGAACTCTCCATAAGCCATCCGGACTTTACCATCCTAGGAGATTTTAATTTCCATTTAGAGGATCTAGGGGATAAAGACACTACCCAACTAATAGATGATCTACACGTGGCCGGCTTATCGCAGCTGGTGGACGTCCCCACTCATCAAGCAGGACACACGCTGGATGGGCTGTTTACCAACAACCCCATGCTTTCACTCTCTTTAGTCAGTCCCGTCGTAGGGTCGGATCATTCGGCTGTGATCTTCACCATCCAGGCTAACAACTGCAACCTTTCTAAACCTATGCCCCGCATCCCCATCAGCTCTAGAGCCTGGAAAAATCTGGATCATTCACTTCTATCTCAGACTCTAGTAGACTCCCGGTATGAGGTCTCTACTAATCCCAGCGTAACGTCCAGCAGATACCAGGAATGGATTTCTGATGCAGTGAACCATGTGGTCCCTGCTAAATCCTTTATTTCTAACAGGGCATCACCATCCGCACCATGGTTCACGGAGGATCTCCGCTTACAGCGTCAATACTGTAGGAACCTGGAAAGGCGGTGGCGAAAGCACTACAATCTTGCAGACAGGCAGACTTATAAAGATGCCCTAGCACTATACAAAAAATCCATTGTAAAATGCAAAAGTACCTTCTTCCTGGCCCAAATTGAATCAGCCCAAAACTCAGCAAGAAAGCAGTTTCAGGTAGTTGACACTCTCTCCAACCCCCCTACAGGCCCCCCGACGGAACCTTCTCAAGTCCTGTGTAATGCGTTGGCCAGTTTCTTTTTCACTAAGGTTTCCAGGATCTACTCGTCATTCTCCCTCCCTACACGTCTCACTGCCCCTGATCCCCCTTCTCACATACCCAAGTTCACTAATTTTCTTCCGGTCTCAACCGAACACATCAGTAGGTTGATTACCTCTATCAAGTCCGGCTCCCCATTTGACCCATGCCCCCCAGCGATATTGATTACTCTCACTGAGGTCATAGCTTCTCCTTTAACGGACCTTTGCAATTCCATCTTCCAAACAGGCATTTATCCGGAAGTCTGGAAAAAGGCAGTTATTAAACCGCTATTGAAAAAGCCGTCTCTAGACCCCACTGACTCGGCCAGCTATAGGCCTATTGCTTGCTTACCTTTCCCGGCCAAGATATTTGAGTCGGTTATGAACCTGCAACTATCTGAGTTCATTGACCATCACGATCTTCTAGATGATACTCAGTTTGGGTTCAGGAAATATCATGGCACAGAAACGGCCTTGATAAAGGCATCCGA
The DNA here is from genome assembly GCF_964261635.1 of Lissotriton helveticus. NCBI lineage: Eukaryota > Metazoa > Chordata > Amphibia > Caudata > Salamandridae > Lissotriton > Lissotriton helveticus. Next base: position 556,749,867 of record NC_136071.1, on the reverse strand, counting down.
TGAGATCAGGACCATCATGGATCAGGGGGGGGCGGCGGTCCTGGTGCTCCTTGATCTGTCCGACGCCTTCGACACGGTCGACCACTCCATCCTGGTCGACCGTGTCGCATCCATGGGGGTAACTCATCGCGCAAAAGATCTCATTTCCTCGTTTCTGGCCAACCGAACTCAAGCGGTGAAACTGGGCAATTTCTACTCGCCCACTTTCACTCTTCCCTGCGGGGTCCCTCAGGGATCCTCGCTAAGCCCCATATTGTTCAATATATATGTGGCGGACTTGGCGAGGGTTATAAAAGCTCACGGGCTGCGGCTAACCACCTATGCCGATGACACCCAACTGGTGCTGGCAGTTCAAAAAGATGGTCCCGCAGTCGCCGCTAGATTTCAGGAAGGGATGACGGCCATCAGCTCTTGGATGTCGGACAACAGCTTAAAATTTAACTCGGATAAGACCGAGGTGCTGACCTTTGGCAGGCTCTCTCCTGAGTGGTCTGCGACCTGGTGGCCCAGTGATATGGGTCCCCCCCCACGCCAGTCACCAAGGTAAGGAACCTCGGCATCATGTTCGATGATAGACTGTCTTTTAAGCATCATGTCAACGCTGTGGCGGCATCCTCTTTCTATATGTTGAGGAAAACCAAGAAGCTGCTGCCGTATCTCCCCTCAACTGCAGGAAAAACCCTAATCACCACGCTTGTCTTCTCAAAGATGGACTACGGTAATGCCCTTTTCCTCAATGCTCAGGAGCAGGTTCTATCTAAGCTGCAATCAGTGCAGAACGCGGCAGCTAGAATACTGCTCGGCGTTCCAACTCGCCATCCCACTTCCGCAGCCATATACCACCTACATTGGCTGAGAGTAAAGAGTCGGATAAAGTTCAAGGCTCTTTGGATCGCCTATAAAGCCATTCATGATTTAGGACCTAGGTTCCTGAAGGACACCTTCCGAATCTATGTTCCCAAAAGATCTTTACGATCAGCCTCCACACACATGCTCCCGGTGCCACGCACCAGAACCACCACATGGGGAGACAGACGCTTCTTGGTAGCAACCCCCAGGCTGTGGAACTCCCTCCCATTGGCTATAAAAACTTGCCCTACTCTCATCATGTTCCGCAGGCTCTTGAAGACTTGGTTATTCAACCAGTGATCCCTCTAGATGCCTTCTGTTATTAGGAAGTTCTGCATGCGCCGAGACACCCTAGGGTATTCGTGCGCAATAAAAATCTCAAAAACATAAACATAAACATCGAACATTTACGGGCTCGAGGGATAAGACTTATTGGTTATCGTGACGATATCCTGCTTATGAATCAAGCCCGGCACAACTTTCCACGCATTTGCAGACGGCAATAGATCTGCTAGAATCCTCAGGGTTCGTGATAAACAAAGGCAATTCAGCTCTGATCCCATCTCAGTCGATGGAATTTTTGGGTTTTGTGGTGAATTCAACCGAGGCAACTCTCAGTCTACCAGCGAGGAAACTGTCCAAAATCCGGCACAAATTGCGGAGGATAATCTCCAAATTCCACGTGTCACTTCAGCACTTAGCAAGGATAGTGGGACTCCTGTCGTCCTCTATCCAGGTGATTTTTCCAGGTCCTCTCCATTACAGGATACTGCAATGTCTAAAAATCGAGCATCTTAGGAAAGGCCTGTCATATTCACAGATGATTCCTCTCTCGTTCAAAGCGAAAGTTGGTGGTTAGGCCACATGGGAGCCTTGAATGGCAGGGCAATTTTCGCCTCTCAACCCGACCTCATAATCGAGTCAGACACCAATGGTTCTGGATGGGGCGCGCGTTGTGGGGATTTCTCCACCGGCGGTAAATGGTCCGCCATTAAACGCTCTCTGCACCTCAATTGTTTGGAGTTGCTGGCTGGATCTTTTGCGATTGGCTGTTGGACCATGCAGAAGGTGAAGTGCTCCGTCCTTCTCAAGATGGGCAATGTGGCAGCAGTACGCTACGTGAATCACCTAGGCGGGGCAAGGTCAAAGACATTGTCAGACCTAGACCGAACCGTTTGAGAATACTGTCTATCCAATCAGATCTCCTTGTCAACGGAGCATCTCTCTGGGAGCTCCAATCAGGTAGCCGATTGGCACTCTCGCCAATGGAGGGATGTCAGCCTGTGGAAATTGAACCCACAGATCTTTCATCAATTCCATACCAGGTGGGGTCCCTTCTCTATGGACCTTTTTGCGTCTCGACTGGACTTCCAGCTCAACAGGTATTGCAGCTGGAGACCAGATCCACAGGCAACAGCCCTGGAAACCTTTCTACAGGATTGGAGCAAAGAGCAACCTTATGCTTTCCCCCCTTTGCCATGATAACCAGATTGATTGCATAAGTACGCAGGCAGAGGGCGGAAGTGGTGGTGATAACCTCGATCTGGAGACCTCAAGCCTGGTTTCCAGTGATGATGGAACTTTCTTGGGATTTTCTAATCCCTCTACCCCTATTTCCAGATCTTCTCCGGGATCCCCAGGACAATCCTCACCTGCTGGTCCTAGCTGGATCTCTTCGTCTCATGGCCTGGAGGGTTACAGGCGAAGTTGGCAAGTCCCAGGCCTTTTGGCAGAAGCTTCCTCCTTGCTCGCTAAGGCCTGGGCAGACAATACAAACAATAGAATTCCGCCTGGTCACAATGGTTGTGCTGGTGTCATCAATGCCAAATTGATCCCTTGGGGGCAGACGTTGTCCATGTGGTAAATTTTCAAGCAAGCCTGGCTTCCCAGGGCTTCGCATATCGATATATTAATACCTATAGATCAGCGATTTCGGTGGGACACTTGCCAGTGGATGGTCACCAAGCCGGGGAACACCCGCTCGTCAGGAAACTGTTAAGGGGTAGCAGACTCAGTTCCTCCTGAACCCAAATACACATCGCTATGGGACATTAACAAGGTAATATCCTTATTTCAATATTGGCCTCATAATAAATATCTATCCAGAAAACAACTGTCAGCAAATTTGGCAATGCTTCTGTGCTTGTTATCCTATCACAGAGTTTCGGATGTCGGAGCTCTGGATATAACAGGTAGAGTGTTTACCCTGGAAGGGGTCTTGTTTCATATTTCTCGCAGGACAAAGTGTAATTCTACAACTGTTTCTTATCCAGCCTTACGAGAAAATCATAAATTATGTATAGTTTGCACTATTAAGGCTTATGAAATTATGACTGAAGAACTCCGCCCACACCTGGAGAAACAATTGCTGATTGCACTTACAAAACCTCACAAAGTGGTTTCGTCCCCTACGATTGCCAGATGGGTCAGGTGGGTCATACAAGAAGCAGGGATTGATACATCCCGTTTTGGAGTCCACTCAGTGAGAGGGGGCATGGCCTCAAAAGAATTTTGCCTAGGAGCTCGCCTTGAGGATATTCTCAGCGCGGCAAACTGGTCAAATGAGTCCACCTTTAAGACCTTTTATTTTAGACTGGTTCCCTCTCTGGCAAGCGTGGTGGTGGATAAGCTTTGAACTAGCCTAATCCTCGCCTCCGGGTCCTGATATAGGATGAAAATGTTCTTAGCTAACGAAAAGGAAAGTTTCAATTCTATTAAGGACACCGAGGCAAGGAATAGCCTGCCCTATGAATTCTTGACACAATTCTCCCTTTCCCATTATTGAAATCAGGTTGGTGTACCTATTTGATGACTTATGGATTAAAGATATGCATTTGACTTGCAGGAACTGTTGTCATAAGGTCAACTCATGTTGTGTTTATTGTACTTAAAGTTACCTTTACCGACGCAAGTAATGTGTATCCCTATGTTTACAGAGACAGACTCTAACAAACAGGAGCAGCATAAGTGGTGATTTACAGCCGTTGCAGGAAGAAAGAGGGACCAAGAAGAGCTGCGTGGGATATTATACAAGAGACTGGGACATGATTGGATGAACTCTGTTAATGTTGTTACCTAGTTTTCGTGGGAAATGTAGGTTTTTATGGACTCTATGGTCTTCTAAAATGGCTGCTGGAGTGTTTTACCTGTAAAAAAAAGTGAAGAGAGAGACAAGCCTAATCCTTGCCTCCGAGTCCTTTATAGAATTGAAACTTTCCTTTATGTTAGCTAGGAAATCTTTCATTGTTTCACACACTACACCCTCTTCATATTTTTATGATACATAACTTTGCTACGAAAACTCCTGTTCTGTATACCGTTCTTAACAGTATGTTTCAGGGATACTTTAAACGCAAAAAGTTTTTTTCCCAGTTTCTGTACTTGCCCATCCCTTTTCTGTGCAATAACCACCTCTTTTAAATTAATGGAAACAGCACATTAAAAAAGTAAAAATAACTGAGGGTTGTTAACTTTCAGAAAATGAGAGCAAACATGTTTTGCATGCATTACTCCACATATTATTTACACAAGGGTGCACACCGAAGTCTTTTTTGGGATTTTGTTAGTTTTAAGAACAGATCACAAAAAACATTGGCAGTGAAATCAAGCACATTATTGGATAAAAAACATTTGAATGAGATACGACAGAGACTTGTAAGGCACTCTTTGGGATGAGTAAAACACTTGCATATGGTTATTCCTGTACAAGACACACCCGTGCCCTTAGGGCAGTAGATTGAACCATTTGCCCCATATCTTGCCAAAAAGCACGGGACAGCCCCGGGGCTCAAAGAGGGGCTCGTCTTGAGTTCCACACCAGACCACTCCCCGTTTCTATTTCCGTATATTAGGAGGTTTGGCCGCTATATCGTGCTTTGCTACTGCCACCGCTGTTCTTAGAAAGCGCTTATAAGCCCAAGAACCATCGAGGCCATCAAACACACCCAGGATCAAGCGCAGTGGGTCGTGGGGAACCGTCCACACCAGGGTCTGTGTGAGTTCCAGTTCCATCCACTCCCAGAAGGGTGCAAGGGAGTGATTGTATCATGTGTTGGTCGGGGATGGCCGCATACGGGCGCAGCAGTGAGGTAAGCCGTATGGAGATAATAGAGTTGGACTAGACGCAACTTGGAGGAGGTCGTCAAAGTCTTCTAGGGGACCCAACCAACCCTCCCAGCGATCACGTAACAAGGGATGCGGGGCCATTGTTCACCAGGGAGCGGTAAATCTGCGACATCCCCCCTCTACCCAGGTTCCCCATCATCACTTGGGCCTCCAGGGGGCTGAATTCCGGGAAGGAGGTGGGAGACAAAATATGTACTCGAAGGGCATGCCTTAGCTGCAGGTATTTATAAAATTGGAAGGAGTGATTTAGACCATCTCCACGGCGTTTCTTTTTTCGTGAGATTTCGCAACGGCTCGGATATAGTGGCAAGTTGCGGAATGAACCGGGCACAGTACTGCGCCATGCCCATGAAACTCCTGACTTCTGACGCGGTGGTCGGGGCTGGTGCTTCCTTGATGGCAGTTGACTTTCGAGGGTCTACCTTGACTCCTTCTGAGTCGAAGACATATCCGAAGAACTCTATAGATTGTTTGAAGAACTGACATTTGTCCTTGTGCAGTGTAACTCCAAAGTCAGCTAGCCGTCGTAGCGTAGCTTTCAGTCTCTTATGATGTTCTTCACTGGTCTTGGCGTGGATGAGTATGTCATCACTGACGTTTAGTACCCCACTCAGCCCAGACAGGATCTCTTTGATGGCATTCTGAAAGATCTCAGCCGCCGACGTAATGCCAAAGTTTAGTCTCTTATACCTCCTTAGACCCAGGTGCGTCGAGAACGTCGTGATATAGCGGCTCTCTTCAGCTAGCTTCAACTGATGGTATCCGGCGTTTAGGTCTAATTTGGAGAACCATTGTGCTCCGTTGAGGTCTGTTAGTATGTCATCCACCGTGGGCGTGAGATGACGATCCCTCTTGATTGCTTTATTGGGCATCCTCATGTCGATGCATATTCGAATCTTGCCAGGTTGTCGAGGCTTCTCTGCGATTACCATCGGCGATAACCCATGGTGTAGGTCCCGTTACTTTTTCTATCACTACCTGTTCTTCCAACACCATCAGTTCCTTCTCCACTGCTGACCTCAGATGGAACGGAATCCTCCTGTGTCTCAGCGCTATCGGTTGTATTGCCTTGTCAATATGGAGTTTGACCGGTGGCCTCTTGATGGTTCCGAGACCTTGGAATAAAGTGGGGAACAACTTAAGGATTTCTTCCGTGTGTAGCGCCTTGACAGCGTTAGCGAACGCAATTAGCTTAAGATCTTCAGCTGTGTGGCTGCCAACCAACAGGTCTGCCTCTCTGTCTATTACATGAAACGTGGTGGTTAGTTCCTGTTCTTCAGCTTTTACTTGTACGACCATCTTCCCTCGCAGGGGTAGCGGCGTTTTGCTGCCATACGTGAGAATTCGAGCTTTTGACGGCATGAGCTTCGGTCTGGGTCGCAGTGCTTTGTAATGTTGAATGCCCATCACGTTGATCGTGGCTCCAGTATCTATGACCCCGGTGTTGGACAGGCCTCGTAGCTGGGCCGTCCCCCCTCCGCACAACGGGGCCCGGACCCGGCTCTCCCTGAATCCCCAGCAAGAACCACCCCGGCAACCCCCCGAGGCAACCCACAACCCGTCCATAACGGGACTCCAGCTCCTGAACCCTCCCGTACCGGCTGGCCCTGGTCCCCATCAGCACCATGGCCCCGGCCCAGCCGCCATCTTTGGACACTACAGCACGAGGCCGCGTGGCCTCAACTCGACCCTAACCCTGGGCCTGGCCAGGCCCCGACATCGAGGCACCAACCTCCACACAGGAGGTAAAGAGATCACTTGGCAGATCAATGGAAGAAGGAGTCGTCAACGGCTCTCCTCCGCCAGGTGTCGATCACCCCCGGCCTCCCTGGGCGCTGGCCCCACCCCCCTGCTGGGTGTCTGGACTCCCTCATTCCGGACCTCGCGACCTCCAGGCGCGAGGGTCCGGACATCAAAGGGGACCAGACCTATAACTGGGGCAGCTCCAGACCAGGAAGGCAGTTGTATCCTGGAGTCGAGAGACACCGAGAAGAACTCATCCTTGACGGACTGCTGGCGCTGCCGCAGCCCTGCCCTGTGAACCCTTCGTCTCGGCCTGCTGGCGCTGCCGCGGCCCACCCTCGTGAAACCATCATCTTGGCCTGCTGGCGCTGCCGCGGCCCTCTGCAACGTGAACTACTACCTTGGCCTGCTGGCGCTGCCGCGGCCCTCTGCAACGTGAACTACCACCTTGGCCTGCTGGCGCTGCCGCGGCCCTCTGCAACGTGAACTACCACCTTGGCCTGCTGGCGCTGCCGCGGCCCTCTGCAACGTGAACCATCGCCTTGGCCTGCTGGCGCTGCCGCGGCCCTCTGCCACTTGAACCATCGCCTTGGCCTGCTGGCGCTGCCGCGGCCCCCTTCGTTGTAGACCTTCGTCCTAGCCGGCTGGCGCTACCGCGGCCCGAACCTTGCAGACTCCTAAGCTCGAGGATTGTGAGCTTCTCGCTTGCCACCCCCTGTACCGATCCGGTACCAAGACTGTCCCGCTACCCCTTTCCCTACAGAGACTAGAATTGAGGGGACCTTCGAGTCCTGAATCCCCTGTATCGCTGATAACCTTGCCTTACAATCCCTATATAAAGAGTGTTGATCTCATCCTTGTGTGGTGTCTATCTGGGGGGGGGGGAAGTGACTTGTCTGTACGATCGCTGGAGACGGCCCTCCTCGGAGGCCTCTCCCCCAGTACTCGGCCGACCCTCCGGGTCCCCGTCTAACATTGGTGGCCAGCGGCGCGATCCGAACCTACGCATAATCGTACAGAGGGTCACTCGCCCCACGACACACAACCACCATGACAACAAAAGAGAGCGGAACAACGGAAAAATTCCAGATGGAAAAGTTGGAAGAATACAACCACAGAGAACTGAAACAATTTTGCATAGAACTAGGCATTTCAACCACAGGACTAAGCACGAAAGAGGACTTCAAACGAGCCCTGGAATCTTGGGCGGAGACGGGTACGACCGTACCCCAAACACGAAACCCCGAGACACCCGAAACAAGCCCCACGCCGACGGAAGAAAGAAGATCGGGTCTCTCCCCGGAGGAGGTCCGGGAACGAGAAAAAAGCAGGCTCCATGAATTAGAACTGGCACGACTTCGCTTAGATGGAGAGCTCAAATTGGCGGAACAAAAAATAACGTTGGAACACTTACGGCTCCGAGAGGAGCGAGAGGAGAAACAAAGGCAGAGAGAGCTAGAAGAGAAGAAGCTAGCCTACGAACATGAGCGCAACCTCAAAGAACTAGAGCTTCGGAAGCAGAACAAGGAGCTCGGGACCCCCGAGCGCACGAACACTCCTGCCACTACAGACCCCAAGGTCCACATCCCCAAGGATGTCATCAGAGAGTACTACAAGAACGATGATATCCAGCAGTGGTTTAAAGCCTACGAGGTAGCCATGACCTCCCACCGGATTCCCAGGAGCGACTGGGGAGCCGGGTTATGGGGGAGGTTTGTCAACGAAGGGCGAGACGCCCTGCTGCAACTCCCGGACCATCTGATGACATCCTACGACCACATGAAGGCCGCCCTCCTTACTCGATACGGACTCACACCCGAGATGTACCGCCAGCGGTTCCGCGACTGCAAACGGATCCCGGGTACCACTTGGGTGGAGTACGTGAACTTCTTTAGCCGGGCCTTCGAGGGGTGGATCAAGGGCAGCAAAGTGACCACCTACGAGCAACTCTTTGACCTTATTGTGTGGGAGCACCTTTCTAACAACTGCTTTATCGAACTCAGGCAGCACCTCCTGGACAGTAAACTAACGGAACCTCGGCAACTCGCCGCCGAAGCTGACCGATGGGAAAGCACCCGAGTTGGCCGAAACGGGCCCAGCGAACCGAACAGAACTGCCCAAGGGCCCCATCGCCCCCGTGGGGGAGGAGGAGGCCAGGGTCGGGGTAGAGACACTGGCCCGGTGACTCCCGCAAGCAACCCCCCGCCCCCGGCCAGCAGGGGAAACCCCCCGATGCGACCAGGCTTCCGAGCCAACATTACTTGCCACCGGTGCCAGCGACCCGGCCACTACGCCAATGATCCCAACTGTCCAAAGAACCCCAACACTATACCCCGCCAGGTCGCTGCTGCCGCCCTGGGGGAAGAGCAAACCCCAGAAGACCAAGAGGAGTACGAGACCGACCAGCCTGAGTGGGAACCGGCCGCCATGTCCCTGGTTTGCTTAGGGGAACGAGACCTGATCCCTCGGGCCCCCCTTCCCGCCAACACGCAGAAGTACAGCCAGTGGGTCAACATTAATGGCCGCCGGGCGGAAGCTCTCCGCGACACCGGGGCCAGTGTGACCGCAGTCCGCTGTCATCTGGTGGCCCCGGACCAGATCTTGCCGAACATTCTTTGCCCTGTCCGGTCGGCCGACAACTCAGAAAGCCTATGTCAAATGGCCTACGTCCCCTTCGAATGGGGAGGAGTATCCGGGATGCTGAAAATGACTGTCCGCGATGATGCCCCTGTGGATTGCCTCCTGGGGAACGATCTCGAAAGTTCTCCCTGGGCAGCAGTCGAACGGAGAGAGCACCTGGGGATGCTGGGCCTCCCCGAATGGGTCTGCGTCACGACCCGGTCCATGACTGCCCGGGCCGTCCCCAGTCCAGAGGAACCCGAGTGGCCGGAGCCTCCTCCCGCTGTTGTCCCAGAGGAGGCCACCCCCGAAGCAAGTCCCCCAGCCCAAACCGAAGAAGGACTCGGTCGGCTCCAGGACATCCCCGATCTGGCCCAGTGGCGTCACGAGGGGGGTCCTACCCAGGAACAATTCCGGCAAGAACAAAGAGCCTGTCCCTCCCTCGAGGGACTCCGGCAGCAAGCCCTTGCCCAGAGCGCAGGGGACACCTCGGGGGCCCACTGGATCTACTGGGACAACGACCTGCTCTACAGCGAGCAAAGGATTGCAGAACTAGGGGCCAGTCGGGTGCTGGTGGTGCCCCTTCGCTTCAGAGATTTCCTCCTGAACTTAGCCCACGATGTCCCCCTTGCCGGACACCTGGGACAGGACAAAACGTACGACCGCCTGGTGACCCACTTTTACTGGCCCCAAATGCGAAAGGATGTCACCAACCACTGCAGGGCCTGCCCCACCTGCCAGGCCAGCGGAAAAAGTGGCCGAAAAACCAAAGCACCCTTACAGCCTTTTCCCGTCGTCACCACCCCGTTCGAACGGGTGGGAATAGACATTGTGGGGCCCCTGGACCCCCGAACCGCCCAAGGACACCGGTTCATCCTGGTCCTGGTGGACCACGCCACCCGCTATCCCGAGGCCATCCCTCTTCGAACCGTGACGGCACCCGTGGTAGGCCGAGCCCTGATGGGGATCTTCTCCCGGGTGGGTTTCCCCCGGGAGGTCGTCAGCGACAGGGGCACGAACTTCATCTCAAAATACATGAAGTCTCTCTGGCAACAGTGCGGGGTCACCTACAAATTCACGACCCCCTATCACCCGCAAGGAAATGGATTGGTCGAGCGGTTTAACCGCACACTCAAAGGAATGATCATGGGCCTAGAAGAACCCCTCCGTCGCCAGTGGGACGTGCTACTCCCGTGCCTCCTGTTTGCCTATCGAGAAGTCCCTCAAAAATCCCTAGGCTTCAGCCCATTTGAACTCCTGTACGGACACCCCGTCCGGGGTCCCCTCAGCCTAGTCAAAGAAGGTTGGGAGAGGCCCCCCCAGAAAGCTCCCCCTGATATATACAAGTATCTCCTGGCCCTTCGCAACCAGACCCGGCGATTCAGGGAGATCGCCAAAGCAAACCTTGAAGCCAGTCAGGAGGACATGAAGAAATGGTATGATCAGCACGCCTCCTCCATTGAGTTCGAACCGGGACAGCAGGTCTGGTTGATGTCCCCGGTTGAACCCTGTGCCCTACAGGCAAATGGTCCGGGCCCTTCAAGGTGATCGAACGCAAGGGGCCCGTCACCTATTTAATCGACATGGAAACCGCACGGAACCCCCTACGGGTCCTCCACGCCAACAGACTCAAACCCCATTTTGTACGCTCAGAACTCAGCCTCCTGATGGCTACCGATAATGGGACGGAAGAAGACTCCGAGCCCCTTCCTGACCTGCTGAGGACCCTCGAGCAGGATGGCTCAGTGGAAGGGGTCAGACTCTCCGAGGCCTTGTCCCCAGAGCAACGCCAAGACTGTCAAGCTCTCCTGACACGGTTCACATCCTTGTTCTCTCTCACCCCCGGGGTCACCCCCTGGTGCCTTCACGATGTGGACACCGGGGACAGCCCCCCTATTCGACACAGGGCGTACTGCATACCAGATCGGGTGCGCGCCTGCATCCAGGCCGAGGTATCCAAGATGCTGGCCCTGGGAGTGATCGAACCCTCTGACAGCCCCTGGGCCAGCCCAGTCGTCCTGGTCCCCAAGGCTGCCGCCCCGGGCGTTGCCCCTGAGCTCCGGTTCTGTGTGGACTACCGGGGACTGAATGCCGTTACCCGGACCGACGCTCACCCTCTCCCCCGGGCAGATGAGCTAATTGACCGTATGGGGGCCGCCCGCTACCTGAGCATCTTCGATTTAACAGCAGGCTACTGGCAAATCGGCCTCACCCCCAGGGCCCAAGAACGATCCGCCTTCTCTACCCCGGACGGTCACTACCACTTCAAGGTGATGCCATTCGGCATGAAAAACGCTCCGGCAACATTTCAACGACTCGTGAACCAGGTACTGGCGGGCCTCGAAGAATTCAGCGCCGCCTACCTGGACGACATCGCTGTGTACAGTCACCACTGGACCGACCACCTCCGCCACCTGCGGGAAGTTCTACACGCCCTCCGGCAGGCCGGACTCACCATCAAGGCCAGCAAATGTCAGGTTGGCCAAGGGTCCGTGACCTATCTAGGACACCAAGTGGGAAGCGGGCTGGTGGCCCCCCTCCAGCTCAAGATCGCTGCCATCCAGGCCTGGCAGCCCCCTACGACCCAAACCGAGGTCAGGGCCTTCCTGGGACTCACCGGGTACTACCGGCGGTTTGTGAAGGACTATGGCAGCATCGTGGGGCCCCTCACGGAGCTCACATCCAAGAAGAACCCCAAAACAGTCAACTGGACTCCGGACTGCCAATCGGCCTTCGAGAAGCTGTGTGCACGGCCCCCGTGCTCCAGGCTCCGACTACGGCCGGGAATTCATTGTACAGACGGACGCCTCCGATCAGGGTGTGGGGGCCGTCCTCTCCCAACTCAACACCGAGGGAGTCGATCAGCCAGTGGCATTCATCAGCCGACGCCTGCTGGCCCGGGAACAGCGCTGGAGCACCATCGAGAGGGAGGCCTTCGCCGTAGTCTGGGCCCTCAAGAAGCTCCGGCCCTACCTCTTCGGCACCCACTTTCGGGTGCAGACAGACCACCGACCCCTGCAATGGCTGATGCAGATGCGGGGGGAAAACCCGAAACTGTTGCGCTGGTCCATCTCCCTGCAGGGGATGGACTTCACTGTGGAGCATCGTCCAGGCCAAGACCACGCCAACGCAGACGGCCTGTCACGCTTTTTCCGCCTCGGCGAGGAGAGTCCCCAAGAGGATGGCTGACTCTCCCTGCCTTCAGCTGGGGGGGACGCATATTGGACAGGCCTCGTAGCTGGGCCGTCCCCCCTCCGCACAACGGGGCCCGGACCCGGCTCTCCCTGAATCCCCAGCAAGAACCACCCCGGCAACCCCCCGAGGCAACCCACAACCCGTCCATAACGGGACTCCAGCTCCTGAACCCTCCCGTACCGGCTGGCCCTGGTCCCCATCAGCACCATGGCCCCGGCCCAGCCGCCATCTTTGGACACTACAGCACGAGGCCGCGTGGCCTCAACTCGACCCTAACCCTGGGCCTGGCCAGGCCCCGACATCGAGGCACCAACACAGGAGGTAAAGAGACCACTTGGCAGATCAATGGAAGAAGGAGTCGTCAACGGCTCTCCTCCGCCAGGTGTCGATCACCCCCGGCCTCCCTGGGCGCTGGCCCCACCCCCCTGCTGGGTGTCTGGACTCCCTCATTCCGGACCTCCCGACCTCCAGGCGCGAGGGTCCGGACATCAAAGGGGACCAGACCTATAACTGGGGCAGCTCCAGACCAGGAAGGCAGTTGTATCCTGGAGTCAAGAGACACCGAGAAGAACTCATCCTTGACGGACTGCTGGCGCTGCCGCAGCCCTGCCCTGTGAACCCTTCGTCTCGGCCTGCTGGCGCTGCCGCGGCCCACCCTCGTGAAACCATCATCTTGGCCTGCTGGCGCTGCCGCGGCCCTCTGCAACGTGAACTACTACCTTGGCCTGCTGGCGCTGCCGCGGCCCTCTGCAACGTGAACTACCACCTTGGCCTGCTGGCGCTGCCGCGGCCCTCTGCAACGTGAACTACCACCTTGGCCTGCTGGCGCTGCCGCGGCCCTCTGCAACGTGAACCATCGCCTTGGCCTGCTGGCGCTGCCGCGGCCCTCTGCCACTTGAACCATCGCCTTGGCCTGCTGGCGCTGCCGCGGCCCCCTTCGTTGTAGACCTTCGTCCTAGCCGGCTGGCGCTACCGCGGCCCGAACCTTGCAGACTCCTAAGCTCGAGGATTGTGAGCTTCTCGCTTGCCACCCCCTGTACCGATCCGGTACCAAGACTGTCCCCTTTCCCTACAGAGACTAGAATTGAGGGGACCTTCGAGTCCTGAATCCCCTGTATCGCTGATAACCTTGCCTTACAATCCCTATATAAAGAGTGTTGATCTCATCCTTGTGTGGTGTCTATCTGTGGGGGGGGGGAAGTGACTTGTCTGTACGATCGCTGGAGACGGCCCTCCTCGGAGGCCTCTCCCCCAGTACTTGGCCGACCCTCCAGGTCCCCGTCTAACACCCGGTGACTGTCGACCCATCAATGTGGATCTGGCACTTTGGCTGTGGCCTTCGCCTCCGTTTGAGTTCACTCACAAAGGACACGTAGTAACACTCTTCTTCGTCTTCAGTCGACAAGTCCTCCAGTCTTTGTGGGTAGCGGGATGGCGTCCTGTTCCCGCCCGACGGGTGTGTGTCCCGTGCTTCTTCCAGGGCAAGTTGTCTGACAGCTTTGGACGGTACTTTCTTCCTTGCATTTCCTTGTCCTCTGAAATTTCCTCTTCCACCACCCCTGCAGACTCTGGCAAAATGGTTGAAACCTCCACATTTGTCACATGTCTTGCCACGTGCAGGGCAGCCATTTTGGTTGTGTTCTTCGTACCCGCATGAGCCACATTGCGCACGTCGCTGTGTTCTTGTCGGCCATCTTCCTCTTCCTCCTCGATTTCCGCTCCGCACGGCATCCACCCTTTCAGTTTTCACAGTCACTTCAGTGCTCGTTGAAGGGTTCATGGCAGCTTCCATCGCTGTAGCACGTGCATCCGACAACTCATGAGACCTAGCTAGCATTAGGATCTCATCCAGCGTTATGCAAGGTTGTCTTAGTATCAGAGTTCGTAGGTGTTTGCTTTTACATCCTTGAATCAACTGGGCTGTGACTTCTTTCGTTTGATCATCGTCTGGACACGTGCTTATAAGCTCCCTTAGCCGAGCATGATAAGCATCCATCGTTTCCCCCTCCCTCTGTCTGGACTGTCTGAACTTAAATCTTTCATAATGGGGGTTCAATTGTGGGTCGAAATGTGCATTTAACGCCTGAACAGCAGCATTGTAGTCCGTGGCTGCACCTGTATTTGGTAGGTGCGAGAATAATTTGTAGAGTTCATCACCTCCGAAATGCAATAACAATGATCGCTTTACCTCATCGTCTTTTTCCCTTGTCGCTGTGAAGTAGTTGTTAAGCCTGCTCAGCCATACCGTCCATCTTGGCGCTGCCGTGCTTGGGTCTATTAGCGCGCTGAATGGCGGTATCGGGTTGATTTGGGAGTGTGGTGATGGTTGGGTTACCAGAGCTACAGCCTGCACTCCGGCCTGTCCTGCTCCTGGCGCGGGGGCTGCTACTTGTTGAGCCCCATCTGCCGCTGCGCCACCTTGAGTCACCGACATCTTTGCTGTTATATGAGATATATTCTGTGTTGCTTGTCTCACTTGGTTCTCAAAATGCTGCTGCTCTCAGTTGTGTTGTGTACGCTTTGGATGTTTCAAACGTGCGCCTGCTCAATTATCTTTGTTATCACTGACTCACACATGTATATCTTCCTTGGTGGCAGAAAACGAGGTACAACTCTTTGCTTTTCTCTTTTTTTTTCTTTTAATACACCACTGTCCATTCCATAATCAATAAAGTCTCATATATTGTTTTTTTTTTCCCAATTTGCAGGTATCAATGCTTCATTCGATCGTCCACTAGACATCCACCTGCTGGTGTCGGCGTTCCAAACGCTCGCAGGACACACTTCCCAACGAGCAGCGAACACGCTGCCTGATCAGGGCCTCTTCGTGCGACACCTCGTGCTGGGGCGGGCTTCGCGCACACTGCGCATGCACGCAGACTTCCAACCGCCAGCCGGGCCCACCACGCTGAAGACTGCCGCATCTCTCGCCGCACAGAGCCACTGATCTTCCTCCTCCCTGCAGACCTCCACACGCCCGTTGCCGTCAGCAATGCACCACAGTACCTGGTCCTTTCGCCGACAGGCTTTCCGCCTCTACAGCTACCACGCCGAGCCGGAATATCACCGTTACCACAGCCAGGGAGACAGCAAACCACCGTCAGGGTCACCACGATCGTCGGATCGTCTCTTTCGCCCTTCGTCGCCAGTGATGGGGATGTGGAGATGTTGCTACACAGGGGGCATTCCGGTAAGTGCATATGTATGCACACAAATAATGACTACACACTCCGTCCATTTATTTATAGCCTTCTGGCCACGCCTGGCCAGAAGGTGATACGTTTTGCGTACGTGTTTCCGGGCCTCAGCCGAGACCCGCGAAACACTAGACCGTTACACACTGGACACACCTGCCCATGCTTGATTCCTGAATGAGAGTGGCTATATATTTTTTCCCTGCATAGTTTGGATCACCAGGTACAATTGAGTTTTTGGACTTTAACCTTCCTTCACAAATCTAGGGTCCTGTACACCAGCCAGTGACTATTCACGCTCCGCTCCTTATTTACAGCCGATTAAACAGAAATTACCACACTTCCACTCGCCGGGCAGTGCGCCTCTGATGACAAACGTAGTAGTCACCGACCTCCCATGACTCATCCTAACCGTATCCTACTCGCTCTTCCAACGACGCGATCACTTTAAGAACGGTAAGCTCACATTACTCTTCCCTAAATGGCTACAACAATTAAGGGATCTTGCCTGATTTGTTTCATGTAATGTCTTTAGTTTAACTCGTACATCCCTTAGGGTCCCTTTGCCGCTCCGGACGCCGCGCGTATTGCTTCAGGGACACTCTTTTCCTCCATAGGAATTGCGGTAAGGTGGTCCTTGGGGCCATTCTCTCCCCCCTCCGTCTACTCCCTCCTTCTCGGGAGGTCGAGCTGGGCTAGGCGGCCTACTTAGCAGCGGGCCGCTGAGGAGGCTGGGGCAGCACCGGGAGTCGGGGTCGGCGAAACCACGTGGGGGGGGGGTTCGCTGGCGGGTGCTGTGGGCGGTCTCGGGACACTCAGTCCCTGGGGTTGCCCGTCGGGGTTTTGCCGCAAGGAACTGCTGACAAGAGGTGCTCCTATCCCTCGCATTGGTAGCACATTGGAGGGGAGCTGGTAGACACCAGCGTTCTATGCGGCTGACTCATGGTCCAATCTTCGGCCTTCCCTGCGCCTTTCATGGCGTCCGTTCTCCGGCAAGTGGTGCGGGACGTTCCTCATTGGCACGAGGGCCCTAGCGGGGGTTGGACAGGCGTGGCGCGGAAACTTGATATGGCACCGGGCGGTGACTAGAGTAAACCAGCGGTTGGCAACTCAGCTTTAAAAAGGGCACGTGCGCCTCGCGTCGAGGGCCGCAGGGGCGAGAGACAGCGTGCCCCCGCGGGTCCCGTCGCACAAACGAATATGATGGACAGGCGCGCACTGTTTTCGGTCTGGGCCGCGGTAGGGCGCCTGGCCCAGAGCGTTCAATCACCCAGAACAAGCGAGGTGCATTGGGGCGCCATCTTGCTTATAGCTAGGCGCCCGCTCCATCTCACCTATATGGCGTTAAGGCCTCGGTTGCTGCGCCTGCGCTAGCTTATCCTTGGGGCGTGCCTCCCAAACCTAGTTGGTGGATTGGCCATAGAAGCAGAGGACTGACCGCATCCTCTCCGGAGAACAGGCTCATCTTTGAGTGAGCGCTAGTGGGATGTTCCCTTAAATAAGCAAATTATGACTTCTCGGATACCTCTGCAAGCCACGAACTTGGACCAAGGGCATGAGAGCGCTTTAATGAGCGCTGGATTAATACACAGGGCAGAAAATTATGTTTTCGGTAGCGAAAGCATGCCCCGTGCGCGACGTGGCGAGTGTCCCCGGCGGTGTACCCGACGCGATCCTAAAAGCAATCGCCCCCCCCCCCCCCGCCCCAGCATCCGGGCGAAACGACCCTTGTGCGCAGGTGAGGAACCAGCTGGCCTGGCTGCCCTGCCCACAGTGCACGCAGCAGTGCCACCACTTGGACGCAATCTAGCCCCCTGGCTAGCATAGGAGGCCTCAGCCAACACTCGCTCACATACATGGCGCTGCACAGGGGGGGGGCTACGTGCTCCCCACTGGAAAGAGGAGGTGAGGGTTCCCGATCTCCACAGCGCGACTCCACAGGGCAGAGGGACGGCAAACCAAACGGACCTGCCCGGCAGGGAGTATGACCCTGGTCTCACTGGAGGTGCCCACAATCGGCTTGGCCCGCCTCGCCCCTGCACTCGGAACCGCAAATCCCTGGGCCATGGAGCGCTCTGTCTGGCACCGCATGTCCCAGTACCTACGACTCCAGCGTTCAGGACCTGGCCGTTCTGCAGGCAAGGCGGCGCCAGTGGCTTGGTACTATTATCGCCAAGGTAGCCCAGACCCCCAGGGCCCTGGGGGCACGAAGGCTGCACTCCCACCCCAGCATCCCGCTGTCCGATGGGCATGAAGAGATCCTCACACCCGTATGGAATCCCGAAAGCACCGCGAGCCCCTGGGACAGTGCGGGGCAGCGGCCGCAGAGTGGCCCGGTCGACTCCTTCCAGCACTCTGTGCCCCACGCCAAGGAGGCTGACCCTCCTCAATGCCCCCCGCACGGACGTGGTAAAATGCTATGTTAGCCGCCAGGCGCTGGCCGGCCCCAACAAGGAAATCGGGTGGCCGCCAGAACCGACCCCTTCCCCTCAGAGGCGCAGTACCAGGGGGCCTGGGGACAGTGGCGTTCTGGAGTAACAGGCAGCGGCGGGCGCAGGGGTCTCTGAAGAGACCCCCCTGCATACAGACATTATTGTGCCTACTGTCTGCAGAGGTGGCCCAACCATGCCTCCGGAGAGGCTGCGGTCAGTCCTCAGCTATGTTCTCCAGCTTGGCCTGACTTTGCTGAGATGGGAGGTGACCAGCAGTGTCTATAAATTTCCTGCCATAGATCAATCATATTCCGCGGCCTCAAGCGAAAGCTTCTCTAGATTATTATATGCTATCCACTGAGCCGCCATTCTACCTTGGGCCCTATCAACTTGTCCCTAAGTCAAGACCGGCATGGCGGCAGGAGCTATGGGTATATTAAAACCAAGTGGCCGCCTGAGGGGATACCAGGCAGTGGGCTGCAGAAGTGGCAGGTTAGGAGTTGTGATGCAGGATCCGCATCATGGCAGGAACAACAAGGGGTACGAAATGGACTGATGTCTGCCTGGCAGGGTCTCCATGCAAGCACTTACGTGGTTTCCTGGGTGGTCTTGGGGCACAGCAGGGGCTCAGCATTGCATGCTCCCAATGTAAATCATATGGTACCATTGAACGGACAACAATAACAAGGTTGTTCTGCGCCAATATACCATGGAAGGAACTCATCCACAAGCATTATGGAATGTTGTGGTATGCTGTAGGCCCACTCGACAGTGTAGAACTCAATCGTTTTACACATTTTCCATATGCTGTTTGGGTGGGCAGGCAGTAAGTTACAGCCAGCCGAAACAGCAGCGCACCCTATGCCGGATGCACGCTAGTCATATTTACTGGATGGGGTTTTATATTGGACAGGTTTTGTCACTTTAAGGGGTTATGTAGTGCTGGCTAGGCCTTGTCGTAGCAGAGTGCTTTACATGTGTAACAGACCATTATGGTACTTTCATACATGTGCTATACTGATTGAAAGTATTCTACTGCTGCCATAGTTAGCTCCCCAATGTGTGCTGAGGCGCCAAGCGTGTGCATGAGGCCTTAGTTAGCTAGATGCACCTGACCTGTAGCCCTGGCTGCAGGGAGAGTAGGGAGTTGGCACCTTTTACAGTGCGCCGTACTTAAGAGGTTGGGCGAAGCACTGGTTTAGAGCAGAAGGGGCAACATCGGTGTAGTAGGAATACCTGGCATCCACAGTATCATATGATTGGGCAGGTATTGGTCATATTGTCCCCCCCCTTTTTATAACTGGGCTGCTCCAGCCACGATGCCAAGTTGTGAGGGGCCCACGAACCAGCTAAATCTCTCGTAATCAGGGCAGCTTTGAAGGGCTGGTGGAGGAAGGAACCGAGGGTCCCGGACGACAGTTCCCCCATAGATTTTCCTTCCTTGCAGGCTATGTTAGATGCCCTACAGGTAGTGACCCACTCCCACTTTGAGGCACCCCTTTTGCAGCAGCATGCGGCCTAGCGCCTTGGGGGCTTTCCGGAGCAGCGAGATAGTGGCACGCTCAGGAGCGACCGCACAGGGGACGCCCTATGTGTCGAGGACTTCAAGGTGGATGGGTACCTGGCCATTACACTCTGGAAGTCCAAGACTGATCAGGCTAGGGAAGGGGATAGGGGTCGTCCTTGCTCCGCTAGGGGACCTCTGGGGTGGCGGACTTTAGCATAGACAAGAGCCTGACCTTCTCCCTCAGGAGGTCTAAGACAGACCAAGTAGGTAAAGGGGCAGTTATTGTGTTGGCCCCCCTCGGGGACCGTGGATATTGTCCAGTTTCAGTCCTCCAGGCCTATCTCGCCCAGCGTCCAGCAGTGCCAGGTTACCTCCTGTTACATGCGGACCTAAGCCCACTCACTAAGTACCAAATGGGCAATATCATGTTGGCATGCCTCGCCAAAGCAGGACTGTTGGGTCGGGAGAAGAGGTCCTCCAGCCACTCCTTCAGAATCGGGGTGGCTACTGCGGCCTTCCAAGTGGGCTCGCATCCAGCAAGTGTTCAAAAAGTAGGACGATGGGAGTCCCTTGCTACAAGCGGTACATCCGCCCATGTGCGGCTAGCGGTGCCACTATTTGCTTGTCTTGTTCAGTTGACCGTCACTAGGTTGGGTCGGTG
The DNA here is from genome assembly GCF_964261635.1 of Lissotriton helveticus. Taxonomy (NCBI): domain Eukaryota; kingdom Metazoa; phylum Chordata; class Amphibia; order Caudata; family Salamandridae; genus Lissotriton; species Lissotriton helveticus. The sequence continues at coordinate 556,729,542 of NC_136071.1, read as the reverse complement.
GGCTGCGATCAAGAACGGGACGCAGGGTTTCTCGAACACGGAATGTGTGTGGTCGGGTTTCCCTGGCATGTGCTGGAACAGCCTATTGTATAGAATAAAGGGGGTGCTATCAGCAGTAGGGGACCCGCCTCATTACTTGGTCATACACCTGGGGGGTAATGACCTCCCGTACCTGGGAAGGTCTACACTATTGCAGAAGATGAAAATGGACGTGGGGGAAACCTGCAAATTAGTGGGGGGGGTGTGAAGTCTGGTGGTCTGGAATTGTGCCATGCAGGGTGTGGCAGGGCGCTAATCCTTGTGATGCAGTAGACAGGTCTAGGAGCAGAATCATCAGCGCTATGAGAAAATTCACCCATCAGAGGGGTCTGGGTTTCATCAGGCATGAAATGAGTCAGGACAGGAGCAAGGGTTACTTTGAGGTGGATGGGGTCCACCTCTCACCTGTCGGTTTGGACTTGTTCCTCTTGGACCTACGAGTAGCTCTGCAGAGCAAAGGTTGCAGGTAATCTAGGTAGCGAAGTGGTGGGGGGCCCGGACGGCGACGGGAGCCGCCTGCCTGGCTGTGGCGGAGTTACAGGGCGATCCGGAAGCAGAGAGGCGCAGCACTGTACTTCAGCGGGCACATAGGGGTGCCAGAGCCTAATACCTGGAACCTCAAGGGAGGTCCGGGAACCTGTGTCGGTGCCCCAGTAGTCCTTAGGGCGGTTGTGTGCCTGTGCAAACGGGGGTTTGCCTAGATACGCCCCGCAAGGGGCGTGAGTATATTTATTACCATAATGGTGCAGCATATGGGTGATTCGCCACGGTGCTGCTTGGCTCATCAGGCGGGCAGGTGGCGAGAATGCGGCCTGCCCTTGGATCGCCCGTAAGATAACCCACCATGATTACATAACATTGTATGTAATAAACCTGCAGCAACTTTTCCCAATCTAACACTGGTGTCTTGTGTGTTATTTGCGGGTTGTTTGGGTATGTCGCGGGGCGGGGCGTTCTGTTGACATGATGTGACTACAACATGGGTCTCACAACCAGAAGGGGTCTCCACCTCATGGCACCTCTTTGTCTTCCTCAGCTTCCTTTGCAATACCCCACAGATGTGCTGGTACGCATTCACCCCTTGACAGACACAGCCTGTTCAGAGGAATCCATCCCGAACTTGCGTATTCCTTGTTAGCCACAGGTATCAATGCTAGATCTTATTGACCGTGTCCAACCTACTTATGTCATCACACTTGTCCCCCTTTTTGCTTATTTTGTCCCTTTCATTTCCTTTATATAGAACTTCCTGAATCGCCTGTAACCCGGTCTTGATGACGACCTGATGTATTTACAGGTCGAAACGCCGTCGGCAATTCAGAGCATCCCTTACTGACTTTCTGGTTTCATAACATAGTGGATTAAGTCTTGTATTGCATAAAATACTGCTTTGTAACCATTTTCTCAAACCCTTTATGCCGTTTTCCACGTTTTTTCACAATATTTCATGTGTCACTTGCAACGATCACCTCCTGCACCAGCACGCTAGTGCACACACCTTTTTGGGTTACACCCACATACATTGGAAATAGTGCTCATACAACTCTAAGGGCCAGATGTAGGTAATTCTATTTTACCACTTCTTAAATACCGAATCATACCAATTCGGTATTTAAGAAGTGGTAAAATAGAGGGGGGGGGATGTAGGTAATACAGACTCGGTAAATACCGAATCGTTAAGATTCGGTATTAACCGATTCTGTAAATACAGATTTGGTGATGCCCATTGATTCCTATGGGCATTGAAGCCCATAGGAATCAATGGGCATTACCGAATCGGTATTTACAGAATCGGTAAATACCGATTTCAGCAAGGGTGCAGGGGGTGTCACTTTGACACCCTCTAGCACCTCAAATACAGGCATGTGTGCCATGTGGCACACAGACATGCCCTAAGGGCATGTCTGTCTGTCACATGGCATAGGTGTGCATGCACACATGTGCATGCACACCTGGATTCGGTATTTTACCACCCAATTGGATTGGGTGGTAAAATACCGATTCTGAAAGGCCTTTGGGACTCAGAAGAGTCCCACCTACATCTGAAAATTACTGAATCGGTAAAAATACCGATTTGGTATTTTACAGATTCAGTAAATTTACCGATTCGGTAAATTTACCGAATCTGTAAAATGATGCCCCTACATCTCAATCACCAAATACCGGTCGGTAACGGCCGAATTCGGCCGTTACCGTCCGGTATTTGGGCTCCTACATCTGGCCCTAAATATTTATTTAATTTTCTAAATACAGATCGCTATTTCTACATCACAAAAGTCTTGAGAGTCTCCCTTTTTCCCGTGCAACTGTAATCCATGTTTATTTTGTAAATTTGCCTTTCCTGAATATTACCTGTTGAGACATTGTTGATTGTTATAATTAATCTACCCAGGTCTCAATTAGGTTTAAGGGTCATATCTTGTTTTTGGGTCAATTGGGTCAGCGGAGCCCATGGGGCCAAAGAATACTGTCATCACATTGGACAGGCTACACTATCAACTTGTCAAGGACCCATTAACGATGAAACTTCTGCCCGTTTCACTGATGGTACCCCTTAAATCTCAAGGTTGGGAGGGCTGTGTACAACGCAGTACTGAGGGTCAGAGTATTCCTTCTGACTTATGGGTTGTTTTAACAAATAAGTTTACTTTTTTTCTTGTTAACTTCTACAACTGTTCATGGTATGGGATGCCAAATTGATACTCTATTCCATGTGCTATCAGTCTTAAAATCAAGGTTCTAATCGCCTCCTCTCACACTTGCGACGTCTACAGGGCTTCCAAGGCTGTGACTGGAAGGGGATTTCTTCATTGGGGGGACATTCTCCAAGGCATCACTCTCAAATCCTTTTCAGACCGGCAAGAAGAATATTCCATGCAACACACTCAATTTTACAAATATTTGCAGTTTTGTCATGCCCTTGCACCCTATCTTAGAAACCTCACAGCCCTCCCTGAATTTAGCCCATTGGAAGGGAAACTCCTCATGGGAGATCCGGTGGACCATCAAACTTCCAAATTATATCAGACGCTAGTCACCCACAACGCCTCCACACTGGATACTCTTAGAAAAATCTGGCAAGTTGATATAGGTCCCATCGACAACGATGACTGGAAAGAAGCTCTGGAGTCCCCCAGGGGAGCCGCATTCTCTTCGCGCATGCGATTGATCCAGCTGAAGCACCTACTCAGAGCATATTACACAAGCCTGAGACTTTGGAGGGCAGAGCTCATCGCCTCCCCAGCATGTCTACGCTGTGGAGTGGAAGAAGCCACATTCCTGCACACGGTATGGACATGCCCGGCCCTTGATAAGTGAGTGTTTCGGTGCCTGGCCGAGGTGCTAGGGTGGACCCTACATAGTACACCACGGCTGGCGTTACTACACATCACTGAGGATGTTGGGGGTAATAGATACAAATGCCACCTGCTGTTTCTGGGTCTGACCTTGGCTGAACGGGACATAGCCCGCACTTGGAAAGCAAATTCCCCACCCCTGCTGGGTATTTGGAAGTAAGGATTAGATTTCTGCATGGGGTTGGAGGAGCCTGTATTTAATGCTCAGGGATGCCCTCAAAAACATGCAGGCATATTGCAGCACTGGGCAGACTATAGAGGTATTGCCTTGACCCAATTGACACCACAGGCCACAATGTCAGATGTAGAGGTTCTGCTCCAAGGCTAACACATACATTATGTATACTGCCAACAAGTTGATGATAAGGATGGATTATCGGGATAGCAACACAGAGACTCTGTCATTTCTTAGCGAGATTGCTTCTTTTTTCTTCTATCCCAGCTTGTTTCTTTTTCTTCTGTACCTCTCTTTTTTTCTCTCTTTATTGTTACATTACAAAATATCATACTGTTTATCTATGCCAATACTATATTTCAGCATGTACATGTATAACAACCAATAAAGTATGTTTAAAAAAAAATCAAGGTCACTAAGCCTATGTAACAATTTTCATGTGGTTGTAGGTGGCAATTTTAATGCAAAAATGGGTACTAACACAACAATGCATAACCCCTTTTGGATAACTGATAAGTCATCATACACTCAACCAACTGATAATAGCGGTCTGAAGTTATTACAAGCTTTATGTAACTTTGGTCTATATAATATGGCAGAAATTGTGGAAGGTCCTCTTAAACAGTTCCCCACTTTCGTAGGCTGGGGCCAAGGTTCATTCAAGACTATATTTTTATTTCCAAGGACTTGAGTTGTTTGCCCATTCTGGGGAGGGGGTGATAGTAAATAGTTACAGTGATCACAACTCCATTGAGTTTGTTCTTAACTTACCCAAGTCTATTCAACCCTTTGTCCCTCCTGGTGTAGTTGATCTGTGCCAGAAGTATAATGGGCTAAGCCTAAGCTGGAGAGCTATTCATAATCCCACCCTGTTAAACTCTCTTGTTGGGGTCAAACCTTGATATAATAATTAATCATTTGTTAATTAGGAATCCCTCACCCCCCCCAAATTACTAGAAGCTTTCGGGGAATGTAATAAATCTATAAGAAAGCGCGCAATAGGGTATTCTAGGCCTGGGGGAGTCCAAACCAGGGTGGTTTGATAATACCTGTTGAGCTGCCAACCGAAAACTGTGTAATGTCAAGCCTAGAAATTAGCAACTAGATGCAAAAGCTAATTTAACTTGCAAGCAATCAATCAATAACAGGAAACTGGTGATTAAGGAAGAAACAAGGGAACAGCTAATCAAAACCTGCAAAGTCAAGGATACTAAGGTATTCTGGGTAATTGTGAATGGCAGGAAGGAAGCTCCCTCACTGACAGAGGGGTTAGAATCAAATATTAACCCAGAAATATGTCTAATACACTACGCAGATTTATTTGTAAGTTATAGTTCTATGAACGCTTATGTATAAGGTGTCCCACGGTTACCCTTGGACATCAGATTTGAGCTTGAAGAGGTTGTTGCTGCCATATTGGCTAGCCCATCAAATATGGCACCGGGTCCAGAAGGGGTGTCTATGGCCTTTTAAAAGGAGAACATTCCATTGTGTGCCCCTGTGATTACCTTGCACAGAATCGAGGTTTTGGCCCAGCAAAATGGTATCCTTTGCTTAGTACAATTTGGTTTTAGGGAATGTTTAGGGACTCAAGAAAAATGTCTGAATTTGCACCTGATAATAGAGAAATATTCAATCGCCAAACAGGACTCGCTTCATCTACCTTTTATGGACGGACATTAGCAGCACCTTCAATGGTGTTGATCGCTCAAAATTGTTAAGCATCTAAATCAAGGCAGGCCAACCCCTACCATTAGTTGATTTTCTTTGTGCCGCGCCTTGTGGGTTTAGCGCATCTGTAAGATATGGAATAGGGGGTGAATGTACCAAACCACTTGGCGTGTCCCCAGATGTTCAAAAGGGCTGCGTCCTAGCCCCCATTTTATTACTAATCTATATCAATTGCCTAAATTCTTTTTTAGTATCACAGGGGAAGGATATGGCGGAAGGATATGGCTAAAGTGAAATTGACTTTTGTCCCGGCACTGCTTTATGCGGATTACGTGGTTCTTCTCTCTAGCACACTAAATGGCCTTTGATGTCTTATAGGTGCCTTTGTTGCAGTTATGCATGATTTATATCTAGAAACCGATATTGCAAAGGCTCATTACATGATCAGTGGGAGGTAGAACTGCAAAGTCAGGCCAATAGATCAAGGTGAAAAACATCACATGGGTTAGCAATTTCTCTTATTTAGGGGTCACCTTTGACTGTCGAAACATCTGTTTACCCTGTCTCTCAAACAGATGTTTGCACTTTAATCAATTGGTTGGGGTGCTGTTCGGGCTGGCATCCAGTGTGAGCAGTAAGCCCATACTGGCTTTGCTGGAGGTTTATAAATTCAACAGCTTTTCAGTTTTTTTTTTTTAAATTCTCTTTATTGTTTTCAAGAACAAACAAAGAAACAATGGTCACAGAAACGGGCCACGAAGGCGCACAGCAGAGCACAGACAGCAGTGGCAAATAAATACATGTTATCGCAGTGGGATTAAGCAACACTAGACAGATATTAATCTACCTCAGCCGCTGCCCGTCTTGGCTGGGGGGGATCGCATATGTTACCTCGATAATCATTCCATTTGCTCCATACCTCCCCCCATTTGTGGGGGCACCCCCGGGCGACATATACAGTCCTTTCCTATAGCATGCACCAGTCCATGTCCCACTTCCACTCCACTAAACGCGGAGACGTAGCCGCCCCCCAAAGTCTCGCAATGTTCCGTTTTGCCACCATCTGGCCAAGCGTGACCCACAGTTTACCTCTGCCTGGAAGATCCGTTGGTTCCCAGATGTTCAAAATGCAACGTTTCGCTTCTGGGCGCAGTTCCGCCCCCATACCTCCTGCATACATCTCACCACTCTCACCCAATAGGCCTGTAACACCAGACACTCCCAGATCATGTGAAAAAAGGAGCCGCTCATTCCGCATCCCCTCCTTCACCCATCATCCACACTCCTACCCATTCTCTTCAGCCTTGTGATGGAGATATAAACTCTATGTAAAATTTTTAGTTGAATGAGTCGTAACCTGGACAAGATAGCAATCTCTCGTGGGGAAGCCAGAGCACATTTCCACTCCTCTTCATCAATTTCCAAACCGTCAGCCTCCCAACGTCCCTTGAGGCCATGGAGCAAGTCGGGGAGGGTATTTATCAGTTTCTTGTAGGTGAGCGAGATTGCATGCTCAGGCAAAAGTCCGTCCAACAGTCTGTCCTCCAGGGGGGAGGCAGGTGGGGGCAGCGGACCTTGTGGGATGTTCTTTTGCAAGGAATGACGGACTTGTAGATAGCGAAAGTATTCAGTACTCGCAAGTTCATAGGTTGTCTGGAGGGACGAGAAGGATTTAATCCCATCTTTGTCCCATAGGTCCCCAATCCGCGAGATACCCATGAGGTCCCAGTTGCGGAATCCCCGGGTGCGACCCAGGAGGCCCAATCGTTCAGACACCCATAGTGGGGTAGCCAGTGTGAGCACATCATGCCATCCCATTTTCCGCTGAACAATGTGCCAAACTTGAATGGAGTGGAGCGTCGGGCCCGTGAGGGCATGTTTAAGTGGCCGTGCGTAAAGTGCGGCTTCATAGTTCCCTCCCGGCAGGAGCCACCTATCCATGCCGTACCCCGGGTCATTGCCGTCACAGTAGGTACCCTGGTTAATCGCTGAGAGATGCGCTGCCCAATAGTACCTGCGGATGTCGGGTAGGGCTATACCACCATCGTACCAGCCTAGAGTTAATTTTTGTAAGGCAATTCGGGGTGCTTCGGCCCACAATAGATTCCTCTGCGCCGCCTCTATGGCCGTAAAATAGGAAGCCGGGACAAGGTCGGGGTAGTTCTGTAGGGCATATAAGAACCGAGGCAAAGCCATCATTTTAAATAGCGCCGCCCTGCCCAACAAGGAGACCGGGAGCTTCTGCCAGGCGGCCGAGTCGCGACCAAGCCTTCGAAGGGGCGGGAGCAAATTCCTATCATACATTGCTGCCTTGTCTTTGGATTCAAAGATTCCCAGGTACGTAAAACCCTCGGTAACCACCTTAATGGGACAGTCTCGTGGGGGTGTGGGGGGACTACCCTGAAGGACATACAAAAGAGACTTACTCCAGTTGATAGTATATCCGGAGTTCTTCCTGAAATTAGTGAAAATGTCTAGAGCCACGATCAGCGATCTTCGAGGTTGTGAAAGATAGAGCAGGATATCGTCGGCGCAGAGCGAGATCCTGTCCTCCCAGCCATCCGCCCATCGGATCCCCTTCAACGCAACATCCTGTCTGATCCAGGTGGCCAAAGGTTCCAGCGATAGGGCAAATAGGAGGGGAGAGAGCGGACACCCCTTGCGTGTCCCCCTCGTTAGGGGAAATGCCTCCGAGACCTTATTATTGACAACTACCTAGGCCAGAGGTAACGAATAAAGGAGTCGCACCCAAGAAATTAAACCGGGGCCGAATCCCATTTTACGGAGGACAGCCATCATATACGGCCATTCAAGGGTGTCGAAGGCCATTGCGGCATCCAAGGACACCACTACCGCATCCTCACTCAATGTATGGCATCTGCCCAGCACCCCGTTCAAACGACGGAGGTTGAGTGCAGTGTTTCGGTGGGGCATAAACCCAGATTGGTCCGGGTGGACCAGAGTGGCCAGGACAGGTTGGAGTCTAATTGCCAAGATTTTGGCTAGGATCTTGGGCTCCGCATTTATCAGGGAAATGGGCCGGTAGGTGGCACACCGCTCTCTGGGTTTACCTTCCTTCGGAATGACGACAATTGTTGCCAATCTTTGGTCTCGGGGTAGCACTCCCTTGGACCTACTCTCCTCGAACATTCTCTTGAGGTATGGGCTGACGCCGTCCGGCTTGAGCTTGTAAAGCTCAATCGGTAGGCCGTTGGGCTCTAGCGCTTTACCAGGATGAAGCTCCCCGATCGCACGTTCCACCACCGCCGTTGTGAGCGGCGCGTCTAAGAGGTCGCGCTCTGTGTCAGAAAGGGTTGGCATCCGCAGGTCTCTCAAGAGGGCAACTGAGTCTTCCTCCGGTCAGACTCACTGCTGTAAACTGTGCGGAAGTGCGGAAGTGACAGGCAAATTCCATGACTATATCACGCGGCTCAGTGAGTATAGTACCATCGGTAGTACAAATCTCCGCCACTACTCTGATTGCATTCTGCTTTTTATCGAGCCATGCAAGGAGCTTACCCGCCTTGTCGCCTTGGTCATAGATTTTACCCTCTCTGGTGGCCGCCATCTTTTTGGCCGCCTCCGTGACCATCGCCTGATATTCTGCAGTTTTTAGAGCCAGTCTGTAGCGTGCCTCGGAAGTACCGTCCGAGCGTACCACATCCTCCAGCCCCCGGAGGTCAGCCTCGATTTTAATCAGCTGCGCCTCCCTCTCCTTACGCCTACCAGCCACTGCCGCTAGTGTGTCTCCTCTGAGGACTGTTTTGAAGGCCTCCCATAAAGTGACCGCCGAGGCCACCGAGCCATCATTGGTCTCGAAGTAGTTGGCAATCGGGAGAAACAGTGTCTTTCGGAGGTCCTCATTGCGCAGGTGCCACGCATTTATGGGCGCGATGCACCCCTCCCTCGTGGTCCCTACAGTAATGTGTACCAGGACTGGCGAGTGGTCAGAGATACTCAGCGCGAGATGAGTTGCGGTGCGTACCACTGTGTCTCGGTGCAGGGGGGTGAGAACATGGTCCAAACGGGAGAAAGAATGGTGCGGTCCCGAAAAGAAAGTGTATTGTTTGTCCTCGGGATGTGCAAGGCGCCACAAGTCCATGAGGCCAAACGTTTCCAAGAAGTCTCCCATCCACCTCTGGCCCCTAGGGGTGTCCCTACGGGGGTTTCTGTCCATTACCCCAGAAACCACCGCATTAAAGTCTCCTCCCAGAAACAGCTGCCCATCAGGGAGGGATAGGAGGAGAGTACCAAGATCAGTAAACGCCTGCGATTGGATGCCAGACGGAACATATACGGACACAAGCGTTAACCTGTGTCCCTCGCACTTCCCCAAGAGTGTGGCAAAGCGGCCCTGTGGGTCAGTGGTAGTATGGTCCGGCAGGAATGGCAAGGAACGTTGAAGAGGATCCCCACCCTCCGGGACCCCGTGGTAAAGCCGGAATGTACCGCCAGGGTGTAACCGTATCTGTTCAGGGCATGGCAATTGTTACCTAGCAAGTGAGTTTCTTGTAACATAACCACATCAGGCTGATTGCGCTTCACAAATTGCAACACAGCAGTGCGTTTGAGCTTATCCCCCAGCCCATTAACGTTCCAGCTCAACAATCTTAGGCTATTATCCCATCGCTCAGCCTTAGCCACGTTTCACTCTTCGTGTCGTCCTACGTGTCTCTGCGCGCCCCCGAGTCCCCACGGGGCCCTTCAAGCGTGACCAATCAAACTGTTCCCCCCCTCCCCAAAACACATCACAACTTCTCCCCCCCACCCCACAACAAGCCTTCCCCCCTTCCCACCCATACGTGAACTCAGCCCCACCACCGATCAAACACTGAACCCCCCCACCCTGCTCCCTGCTCTGTAGGTTTCAAACTACCCACTGCCCAATTAGCAGAGCGCCTATCGCCCAACCCTTAAACACCGGAGAGAAGGAACTGCCCCCCCCCGAGGGAATCTATGTGGGAGAACGTGCGCCGGCCCCAACTCCGGTCGCCTCTCTGAAGCTACCCCCAAAGTGGAAGCCCCACTGCCCTGGAGCGGCCAACGTCCAGCAATAGTGTCACTAGGGCGGATATAGCTACTCCCCCCCCTGCTTTTTAAAGAGGTGTAAACATCACAAACACACAATACGTTACAGTTCAGCAGGGCCTGACTGCACAGTCATAGTCTTCAACGAGGTGCCGTATCCCGGGCCGAGTCTCCTCGAGGGCTGGCTGATCTGGAGCGCCAAGACCTCTGACTTCGCGCCTCTCCTTCTGATTGCTCCGCAGCCGACCCGGGAGACGGGCCCCGATTGTCTCTCCAGTCGCCGTGGCCCTGTCGCTCTTGAGTCGTCGGCGCCACCACATCCAGCCACTCCTGGACCGCCGATGGTGATGTGAAGAAATGGGATTTTCCTCCTACGATTATCTTTAGCTTGGCGGGGAAGAACATCATGCATTTAATGCCCCGCTCCCGGAGCGCCGCTTTCACTCCTAGAAATGAACGCCGTTCCTGCTGGACTTGCAGCGTGAAGTCAGGAAAGAATCGGATAGTGGCCCCTTCGAAATGCAGATCGCCTTGTTGCCTGGCCACTTGTAGGATGGCATCGCGATCTCTGTAGTTTAGTATTTTAGCAATTATTGTCCTGGGCGGGGCCCCCGGTTTAGGCTTAGGGACTGGCGCTCGGTGGGCCCGTTCAATAGTAAAGAGCTTAGACAGTCTCTTAGGCTTGAAGTGGTTAAGGATGAGGTCCTCCAGAAACAGTTCCACGCTGTGCCCCTCTGTTTCTTCCGGCACACCTACCACGCGGATGTTACTCCTTCGGGCCCTCCCTTCCTGGTCCTCAAGCCTTAGGGCCATTTTCCGGTGCTGGTGGACTAGGTCGTTGATCCGACTCTCGAGCTTCTTCTCCGAGGCCTTCAGCTCTTGTATGTCCGTGGCGTTGGATTTGGATCGCTCCGTGGTCTTCCCCAGGTCTGCGCGGAGGAGGTTCATTTCGATAGAGATTTTGTCCATCTTGGACTCAAGGTTAGTGCCCGGCGTCTGTATGGCGTCCATGATGGAAGCAAGGGAAGGCTCCGCCTGGCCCGATTGGTGTCCGGCCTTGGCACCCTTCTGTGCCTGACCCAGTGGCACCGCATAGTTGTCCAATTTGTTAGTTTGGGTAGCAGTTCCCCCTTTGGGTCGCATCTTGGGTCCGCAACGCCCTGCGGTTCAACCACCGGGTCAGCACCTCTTCGGGAAAGGTCATCGCGATGGAGACCACCTCCTCGTATACTCTGAGTTCGTCGCAGTATAGTACCCTAACGAGCTCCCCTCCCAGGGTTACAGTCTGTCAGCCACTGCCAAGGGCGTCCACGCGACGAACCCACATGGTAGAGCAGCGTGTATGATGTGCACCAGACCTCACCGCCACTGGGGGTATCGCTCATCAGGGCCCAACCGTGCACCACTGCGCCTGAATGTCCGGGACCCTTCCGGTTAGCCCCACCACTTCCCGAGTCAACCGATCCTCCACTAGACAATGTGCCCCAGTAGTTCAGGGTCCCGCCTCCGTTAAGTAGTGCCACAAGTTCGGCCACAAGTCACCAGCACCGCCAGTTCGTGGCCACGCCTGCACCGCGGGGCCCCTCTCAGCCAGTCCCAGGTTGTGCCCCAACTCGCCCGACCCGGAGTGCCCCTCGGGGCTCCCTGCACCTCGCCGGTCGCTGTGTCGGGCTCCTCCTCACCGGGTCCTGCCGCGATCCAGAGGCGTGACTGGGGCCCCCCGGGGCCACCACAACGCCCCTTCCTGCACAAAACAATCCTGCCTACAATGTAGCAACCCTTGCACCATGCTCCAAGGGTGCCTGAGTTGATGCTAGGCATTAGTTTGTGCACCAGCGCAGGTAGACAGCAGGATTGCGCCATTATTGGAAAACAAGGCGGTATCTGTGAGGCCCCACAAACAACATGTCTACATTTGTCCTTCACTGGGAACGAAACACCCCTTTGTAGCGCTTGACTCTCAGAGGGTAGCTTTGCAGAGCAGTGTAATGCTTACTCTAGGACGGTGGTGTGGGCTAGTAATCGCCATTTATCAGTCCGCAGAAATAACACTCAATAATTAATTGTCCAATCTATACTTTTGTTTATGAAAAAAGAAGAGTTTATTTATTACACACACACACTACTCAATACTATGAATCAATTTACAAATGTACATAAGTTGTGACATTGCATAAGTATTCCCACCCCTCCCGCAAAGGGGGGGGGGTGTCTAGTACCACCACTCCCATGTGTGCACATCATCTTGACCCCCCAAACCCCAATGCAGTAGGTTGACCATAACCTGGATTGAGGGCCCTGCCCACTGGCACCATCCCAGTGACGACCCACTTCATTATTTCAACAAGCAATTAAAATGGGCACACCTGCCATGGTGACACATAACCCTGACAGAGTATCTCATACTGAACATACAGTATACACCTCTACATCTTAGTGGCTCACATTCTGGGTTGTTCTTCACCTAACGCAGTAGCAAGAATATATTTTTAGGCATCTGTTAGAGTAACAGTACTTATCATATCTGATAACAATTATAATGCATTGCAATTATAGCCCCCAGGAGGCATCACAGTTATTATCACAGGATTAAGCATATACCACCCTAGGAGGAATGCCTAGCAACCTAACCCATTTTGTTTATGATTTCACATTACGCATGTGACTTCCAGTCCCTCACAAGAAACAACATCCTGTATATGCACCTCGTGTGCAATTACACCTCTTCACCTCTAGGGAATGCCTTTCTCCAGGTCTCCCCAGATCAGCCCTTCACACCTTGGTGCAGTCTCAAATGCTTACGCTCAGCTGTAGAACAAAAGTTCCAGGGGTAGGTTGATTAAGAATGATGGCTGAATCCTGGAGGGGTTGTCTCTTGTAAGTACCCCAGAGACTTAGGGAGGGACTTTCATCTTTTGTGCTGGGGGAGTCTGTGTTGCTCCTGCAGCTCCCCCTGCGCCTTTATAACCACTTAGTGGTGACCCCGTCCTCCTGGGGTCACCACGCACCGAGAACAAGCCGCTTTTTCTTGCAGGCCGGTCTGGGCCTGCAAAGCATTATTGGGCGATTTGCTCCTGCCCGTGCATAACAGAACATCAGCCTCACTGCTGCATGGTGAGAGCCGCGTGGCCATCGGGGCGGCTTCGCACCACACCATCTCTTCTGTTGGTGGCCTGGTCCCACCCAGACCCCTTACATCCACAGGTGAGGTGTTGCAGCTCAGGGAGTCCACCCCCGGCTTCTCCTGCCGGCTCCCCGTCCGGCCCGCACCCTCGTGTGCGGCCGCGGGAGTCGGTGCGTCCATTTTGGTCTGCCCACTCCTGCGGGCAGACACGAAGGCTATCTCCGGTCCTTCATCACACCGGGGCCCGGATTTGGGGATCCCGGGCCCCTCCCCAGGGACATCATAGAGGGGAGCGTGACAGCTTGTTTTCTACCCTCAGAGGGGAAAGTGCAACAGCACTCCCCCTGCTTCCTGCCGCAGACGCTGAGGCCCGTAGTTTGGTATCCTGGGCCTCAGAGATCCCTTCGCGGGGGTGCGACGGCGCTCCCCGATCTCTGGTGGTGTCGGGGGCCATGGTGAGCTCCTGCCACCCCCTTTGGAAAAATTTCACGGGGAGCGCGACGGAGCACCACCACTTTACTTCTTCTGGGGGCAGCCCCCAGGACCTGACACACCCAGGGGGCACATCTAAGACCGGCGGCATAGCCCCACGCACTTTGTCATTGGTCCCATCAGAGGTCAAAGGTCGCTAAACCTTCTGAGAGGCATATCTCAGCCCCCAGGTGGCCGATTTTCACAATTTTGGCTTCTTCTTACTCCTGGTGAGCAGCCCTAGCCACTGGGAGCCCTTTCCGCCACTCACCTGGTCTCAAAGAGGGTGAACTCAGCAGGGAGCTGTCTTCACTGGCTCCCTGCGCTAGCCTTTCACCTGGTTCTACTCTGGGCCTCTTTTCTCCTTGCGCAGAGGCCCTTGCTCCTCCTCACTGGCCCTGGACTCCCTCCAAGGCGCAGTCCAGGGTCCTGGGACAGTCAGGGGGTTCCTCCTTCCAACCGCCTTTTGCGCCAGGCTCCAGCACTAGTCTCCCTCAGCAAGACCACACCCCAGAGAGAGCTCTTCTTTCTGTGCAAGACCTTTTAAAATAATTTGGAGGGAGCTGGTAGGAAGGCTCTTCGGCCCTATCCTGCAGTGACATATCACCTCTCTGCCCCTGCTCCCTCCTTCCTGCATAGGCCTTTGGGATAGTTTAAAATGGCGTTGTTCAGTGGTCTCATGCCACATGGTCTCTGAAAAGCCCCATTGCCCTCTTGTTGCCTTCATGGCCGCAGATCTGGTGCCTGGCACAGGGAGAGAGCTTGCTGATGGATAACCTGCAGCTCCACCCTTATCTCTCCCTCTTGGAGTGGAGACCTTCACCCTTGGAATGCTTGCAGTGAAGGGCTAGGCCTCTGATGCTACAGCTTGGGGAGGAAGGTAATTAATCCAGCCTAGCAGGGTCACACCCAGCCAGGCTCTGGTTATGAGCTGTGTTAGAGGAATATGACATTTCTGGATGACCCATAAGCAGTACAGACATGGCTTTGGACTCCGCAGAGTACATCTTTTTACACAACTTACTGTGTGCTTTGGTGCGTATCCGGAATTTGTAGGCCCTAGGGAAGTGAAACTACTCCGTGTGGTCCCCATCTTCAAAGGAGAGTAATAGAGTGTTCCTACAGTGAAAACAGTAAAGAACACTGACTTTCCCTTACATGTGTCTTCCCATACTATAAAGCCTATTCCATGTCACCACCCAACTCTGCATAATTCCTGCCCCACCATTCTATCTGTACCTGCTACTAGGCTGCCTACGACAGGAATCTCCCCCGTGCAGCCCTTACAGGGGTGCACATATGTGTGCACATGTGTCTAAGTGTAAGTAGTCTGGTGCCCCTTACCCCAGCTGCAGTGCAGCGGCCTTCTCTAACAAGGGGGACACCGTTGCAATCCACATGCGGTCTGTTTCATCATGAGTTCACTGTGGGTGAGTCCCAGCTTATGAGGCTCTCCCACAGTACAGCAAAAAAATTAGGTGTTCAAAAAGCAAAACATACGGGCGGCCCAGATGGCCAGAACCACCTTATAACAGCCATATAATGTTAAACATTGTGCATTTCTACCCTCTTCCTTTCAGGCAGCGCAGCAACATGGCTTGCTGTGTTGCGTTGTGTGAAATATTGATAAATATGGGCCTACATATTTAATTGTTGAAAACTTTCATGTGGGTGAGGCGAGGGGCAGCATGAGAAAATGGTAAGCGAAATGCCCCTTACAACAATATGAATCAACTGCATTACACAGAGACTTCAAAAAGTGCAAGCATGTTATAGGGAAATTGTAAAACCACAATTTTTAGAGGTCACCCAAAAATGGGTAGAATGTTATTGGTATTGCATATTGTTAGATTCTAAGGTCTGAAGTCGCTGTATCAGAAATTCCAGAAAGCCGGGTGGCTAGAGAGAGAGAAAGTAGATTGCCAAATAAAACTAGGCGATTGATTTGAGAGTTGGAACTGAAAGCTTATGATGCTGCATACTCTGTTATTCAATGCATGAAATTCCATCTGGAAAAAATCAGAACTGAATGCAGTATAACACCATGTGAAGACTGGATCACATGCACTAATACTGACTGAGATGGCCTCGATATGACCTGACTGTTCTTAACAGAATTAGCCGAAAGGCCATTGATAAAGCTTGCCCTGAAACCCCATTAAGCTGTATCTGTGACATTGCTTGACTATCCAACCCAAAGCATCCAATTAAGTCCCACAGAGCAGCACATTGTGCTGGAAGTGATCCATTCATTTATCTGGGAGCATTTTTTAGATACAGCGTTGTGAAAATTGCTGAAAATCATGTGGATAGGCTTTATTCGAAAAACGTCTTTGTTTGTAGTTGTTTGACAACTATTTATTTTATTGCAATATTACTTAAAACTATTGCAACCATCGAAAAATATTATCCAGTAGCGTGAGTCTCACAATAGAAACTAAAAATGAATGTTAGTTACACCAATAGCAATGCATAAGAAGGGTCACAACCTGAAAGAAAGTTCAATTGTTAGTTTCAAAGTGGTGAATTTAGCAGCAAAATAGCCAACTATATTTTGATATGGAATAACGATTGTGAGACACAGAAACACCTTCATAAGCACATTGAGAAATTGACAAAACACAACATCATAGACAGAAATAAAGTTGCAATAATTTACCAACACCACAGAATGCATCAATCAAAAACCAAAATGAAGATCAAGAGAAAAAAAACTGTCATAGAAAAAATGACTTTGTAAAAAAACAAAAATACTTAAGCCTGCTCCTATCGCATGCTATCTGATGATGAGGGGAGGCCCAGTGTGGTACAAGGGACTAAGTGAGGCCAACAGTCTGTCAATATCATCTCCGGGACAAAGAAAACAATGTATGCAGAAAAGAGGAACAACTCAACAACTACTGGCCCTTCTACGCCAAACACAAGCTGCACCTAATCTCCAAGGTCCAAATTTTACCTAACATCCAAATTACACCCTATATCATACCCAGGGGTCATGCGTACCATCTGGGTCATGCCCAGAGGTCCAAGCGAAGAATACCTCTCACTTCTTTCAGATACCAACAGTGTTAAGAAACCGGTAGCACTGAGAAAACCCTTTTCGACAATAAAATAAGATTGTAGTGCTGGTCCAATATCACAACGAGGGCGCATGCGTACCTTCTGTGTCACGCCCAGAGGTTCAAGTGTGAGGCATCACCTCTATCACACCCAGGGGACAAGCGACTAACAACCTTCAACTTTCTTAGCGTGCGGACTATGGAGAAAAGGTAACCTCTGCGGGAATGCCTCCAAGGCCGTCTTGCGACTACTCAGTTCGGACACATAAAATATGTAACTGATGCTATTGCCGTAATACATGCGGACCATAAAGTTAAGCAAAAACAAGCATTGGCAAAGCCAATAGGTCTCGCCTATGCAAGAGATATTGTCCTTGCGAATATGTTTTAGCTATGTTGCCTCTAATGCACTACCCTATATTTCACCCTTTACCTCTCTCAATATATACTCTACCTCCACTCTCTGTCTCATCTCAAACCTCATTCTATTACTATGGTCTTGATAATAGCCCTTTGTAGACTCTTCCCTCGTCTATCCCTCCTTGGATCATCCCAAACCTCATTTTAATACTGTGATCTCCCAAACAACCCATCTAAATTCTTCCCTCACCTATCCCTCCTTTGACTCATCCCAAAACGTATTTTACTACTATGATCTCCCTAATCAATTTCTGGAGATTCTTCCCTCCTCTATCACTCCTTATACTCATCCCAAACCTCATCTTATTACCATGATCTCCCAATAAACACTTTCTGTACTCTTCCCCCTTCTATCCCCCCATTATCATGTCCAATCCAACTAACAGACTCATATGTCCACTGCTCAAACTAACTCAAATTACACTATATTAATCCACCATTAATCCCTTTTGGGTTACAAAGTAGCATGCTACTCGCCAAAAAGCACTTTGACGCCTCGTCAGGGGAAGTAAGCGCTATATAAATACAATTACAATACAATTACTGTCTGAAATATACAAAAGAGGTTGGCAGCAGGATGTGTTTCAACTGTGCCCTGCCTTCCATGCCCAGCAGACCTGCGCCATGACTGGTCTGTTCCCCATGTCAAACTTACTATACATAATAGTGTTGATTGACAAAAGCATTAATAAGTACGGGAAATAGTACTAAAGGAGTACTCTTTTGCACTCTTAATGAAGCAGATTTCATGTAGAAAATATAACTCACCAATCTAAAAGGGCCATGTAGTGTAGCGAAAAATAGATTTTCTCTGTGACAGTCCTGGATCTATAAGAATCACTAATAGGCATTCTAGTATATTTGTTTGTTTGATGATAATAGATGGGGTTCTGAAATCTATTGTGACATCATTCACAGGATTCTCGCTTTAATACATATATCAAATCATTATGCATGACCATTTTTCGGTACTATTTAGTCACCCAGCTTCATTCAACAACATGAAAGACTTACAATTATGGCTATTGACTCCAAGTTCAGATAAGGTGAAAATATGAATTTGAAATCCCACCACACACTGGCACTGCCTTATTTTTACACACCATTACCACCCTGTCTCCACACATCGGTACCGCCTTGTGTCCACACACCGGTACTGCCTTCTCTCTACACACCAGTACAGTCTTGTCTTCACACACTGGTACCACCTTGCATCCCTTCCCACTGTTTTATCGTTGATAACATAGATATCCATGATTGCATTCACGGGTCTGTGCCTTAGGTACTCGTGTGGGTCTTTGGGATCTCTGAACCCTTTTGAGTCGAAAGTATTTTAAATGGTTTCGCTGCACAGATTGTCTTTCATGAATTATTCCACAAACAATTCCATATCACCCTTCCATGTCCTGTAACATCTCACATGAGTATACTATGGCAGATTCAATACTGTTTTGGATTTGAGCCAGTTTAATTCCTAGAGTAGCTACTTCACCTGCAAAGACATGCTTATCTTCTCTCATATCCCTTAGTGTCGGTGCTAGTTCAGAGGTGACTACGTCCTCTGTGAGACTGAAGCTCTGGTGAGCCAAGACTTTTCATAGGGTTGGCGCCTGTAGGGACATGGCAGCTCCTGGTATGTCTGTAAAGTTCATTATCTTTTTCTGTTGTGTCTGTTTGGCTCACATCAGCAGAGGCAGAAGAGTGACTTCCCAACTGTGCCATAATGTATATAGAGGCTAGGCAAACAGACTCTCAACATCATAGTATTATGAGCTTCGGAATGCTAGGCAGGTAGAATCATTTGCATATGCATCTGGGGAGGGTTTCTGCACTGAAGACCTACTGTGAAAATTAAGTAACTTCTCCTTTCCAGAACTGAATACCTACCAAAGCAATTATCAAAGTTGAGAATACATCAAAAAGTGTGTGCTTTGCTGTGAGGCTGCCACTACTTCCTCCATCTACCTGACTTATTAGGAGCCTTGCACTTGGACATGCAATCCAGAGCTATCTGCTGTCTGCTGCTTTGCTTCCTCCTAGAATAGAAACAATGTGTGGGCCTTCCAGTGTAATGTCATGAAGGGATGTGTATGTTGTGCAACGGGGAGAGCCTGGGGATGGGTGGGTGATACTTTTTGTTAACTGGTCTAAGACATGAACTCCCATGTCTGCTCAACACATTAGGGTTGGGGTGGAGGACAGGAAGATTTGAAGGGACTTTACAAGACCCTTCTCTATTTGTGCCAGTTCTGTAGAATTACAATATGTTCACAATTTAGGCGCCGATTTCGATCTCGGTCAGAAGGGATCGGATTCGGAGGCTGAATTTCCGTCCGGTTCGTACACAGGTCCGGACTTCGAAGTACGATGTGAACAGGTGCTAAATCTCCGTCCGAATCGTTTCCGGGTCTGAACCGCTCCGTACGTCTCGGCCGTAAGCTAACCGTGGTGCGCAATTGAGGCGTATTCCGACCAAGCCAGTACTATGCTCGATTCGGACAGCCGGTTCGAGTTGGAGCTTCCGGCTCGCAATAGCTCCCGGAGAATGGCTTTGGGAGTCCGCATCGGACCCCCTGTTACCCGCAGCCTTACGACTCGGACACAGGGGGAGGCCCATGGGTCTCCCCAACACAGGCAGGTACGGTGTGGATGGCACCAACGCGTACCCACTGTAGGGAGCGCACTTGTCCACAACTTACCAATTAAGTCAATGGGAGCCCATGTATGCATCGTACGATCGGCTCCCATTGACTTCTATGGGAGTCCGACCGAACCAAGTCCGACAGCATACGGCCGCATTGTACTTGCACGGTCAGACTGCAGGAGTCCGGATCGGTCGGAAGACACCCCGGATCCGGCCCGGTCGGAGTGCTTTCCAACCGAGGTCGGAATCGGCCCCTTAGTGATGTCCTAGTGAAGGGACTTTATAAGACCCTTCTCTATTTGTGCCAGTGCTGTAGAGTTATAATATGTCAACAATTTGGTGGTGTCCTAGTAGAGAGCCTTTAGTATCGCTGCATTATGTTTAGATATGTTACCATATCAGCCAGCATTATTTATTTATTTGTATTTATTTAAGACGTTTTATATAGCGCTAGCCTGACCGGCGGGTATCGGAGCGCTTCACAACAATTACAGAGCAGTGCAAATGAAAGCGAAACATAATACAATAAAGCGAGACATTCAGGATATGAATCGTAGTAAAGAGAATGTTGACGAGTTCCAATACAGGGTCTTGATAATAAGCATCCGAGAGAGGAGCAATGTCACTTTAAACACTCCGACTGCTCCTATCTGTTAGATAGGGAACGGTCGAGGAAAAGGATGTTGAGCTGACTTTTGAATTTAGGAAAGGAAGGAATAGTTCTGATGTGGGGGGATAGAGTTCCATATTTTGGGCCCATTTCCGGCAAAGGGCCTGCCCGCGGTTTTTTGTTTTTGAGCTTTTGGTGGGAAAAGAAGTAGGGCATTAGAGCTTCTGAGGTTCCTGTTCTGAACTGCTTTTTTGAGTTTGGACACCAGATATTCGGGTTTGCCCGTGTGAAGGGCTTTGTGGATGAGGCAGGCTGTTCTGAAGTTCGCCCGCATTTCTATTGGAAGCCACTTGATTTCTTTTAGTGCAGGAGAGATTTGATCAAATTTCTTTATTCCAGTGACCATTCTGGCAGCCGCGTTGAGGGTTGTTTTCAGAGGAGCAAGATGAGTTTTGGCTATTGCCGAGAGGACTGCGTTTCCATAGTCCAGTCTAGACAGCACCAATGCTTGGGTGGCTTGTTTGAGATCTATGGATGAAATGAAAGGTTTTATTTTGTTTAGTGGCTTCAGGTTAAGGAAAGCGCTCTTAGCTGAGATCTTATTGTGTTTGGTCAAGTCTAGTTTGGAGTCTAGCGTGATGCCTAATGATTTAACGGAGTCAGCCAGGGTGAGGTTCCTATTGAGCACATCGATATCTTTCTACCACTCGACCATTTGTGGGTTCTCTTCTTTGTTCGAGATGAGGAGTAGTTCGGTTTTGTCCGGGTTCAGCTTTAAGTGATTGCTTGACAGCCAGCATTGCACTTCCTTTAGTGTTTCATTGAGTCTATGAATGTCTTTAGCAGAGGAGATTTCCAAGTAGATTTGGGTATCATCAGCGTAGAGGTGGAAGGGTATGTTAGATTTTCTGAGTAGGGTGGTGAGGGGTTCCATGTAAATGTTGAAGAGTTGAGGGGAAGCACTAATCCTTAGGGGGCAATCCCTTCTTGACTGAGTGAAGGTCAGATTCACAGCTTCTGATTTTGATTCTCTGGGAGCGGTTGTGCAAGAATGAGGAGAACCAGTTGAGGACCACCTCGTCTAGCCTGGCCCTTTCTTTGAGAGCTTTGAGGAGAAGTTTGTGATCAACTGTGTCGAATGCTGCCGATAGGTCTAGGAGAATGAGGAGGCAACATTGGTCTGAGTCCAGTGATTTGTGTATGTCATCAATTATGTTGAGGATTGCGGTTTCCGTGCTGCACCCTCTCCTGAATCCCGACTGATGTGAGTCGAGGAGGTTGGTGTTGTCCAAGTGGTGAGTTGATTGTTGGAGTACACATCTTTCTAGGTTTTTGGAAAGAAGAGGAAGGTTGGAAACGGGTCTGAAGTTGTTTAAGTCAGTTATGTCCAGGCCTGGTTTTTTCAGCAGTGGGGTGACTTGTCCCACTTTCAGACAGTCTGGAACGATTCCGGTTTTTAGGGAGCTGTTTATAATCCTGCACCATAGTGGGGCTAGGGAGAGTTTCAATTTTTTGGTGAGTTG
This sequence comes from Lissotriton helveticus, assembly GCF_964261635.1. Taxonomy (NCBI): domain Eukaryota; kingdom Metazoa; phylum Chordata; class Amphibia; order Caudata; family Salamandridae; genus Lissotriton; species Lissotriton helveticus. Next base: position 556,707,422 of record NC_136071.1, on the reverse strand, counting down.
AGCAGGAAGAGGGTCTAGGGTGTGAGATGAAGGTTTAGAGGGGGAGATAAGTTTGACTATCTCTTCTTCTGGACTGGGCTGGAAGAGTGACTAGGGTTTAATGATGGGAGGGGGAGCGCTACCAAGCACCCCACCCAGGCTGCTATGGGGAGGGGAGGAGCATTTGATGTCCAGAGAGCGCTCGATCTTGGAGATCTTACCATTGAAGAAGTTGGCGAAGTTGTTGCACCGTTCTTTGGAAGCCTGCCCCAGGGAAGTATCAGGTTTGGAGGTTTGTTGTCTGATGATACTGAAGAGCTCCTTGGGTCTGTTTTTGCGCTATCTAGTGCAGAGCGAAATACATAGATTTTTTGTTCTTGATATGATTGTTGTTTTTCTTCCGGATAGTTCCGAGGTTGTCGCGATGGAAGGTAGTGGGCAAGCTCTTCCAGCGTCTTTCTGCGGTTCTTAGTTGTCCCCTTTCTTAATTAATGTCAGAGTCGAACCAAGATCTGGACGGAATGGCTCGATTTTTTCCTAGTTTCAAGGGTGCTAGTTGGTCAAGAAGGATTACCATATTTGTGTTATAGAGCGAGGTGAGGTCAGTTGTGGAGAGATCTTTGTCGCTGGGTAGGAGCAACTTTAGCCTATCTTCAATGACGTCCAGGGGGATCTGGTGAGATTTTAGGACCATTTGGGGGGGTCTTGAACAGGAGGCAGGGATTGGTTGATGTGGAATAAGATCATGTGATGATCCGACCAGTTCACTGGAAGGATGTTGTCGATCGTAATTGCGTCTTGGTGGGCAATGATGGCATCCAAGGTCGCTCCTCTGTTGTGACTTTCTTCCGAGCAGTGTTGGGAAAGGTTATTGTCACAAAGGAGAGTATTGAGAGATTGAATTAGTGTGTTGTTGGCCTCGTTCCAGCGTAAGTTGAGATCACCCAGGATTATGTAGTCAATGTCTTTGAGTGCGCAGTGGGCAATCAAGTCGAATAAGTGTTCACCAAAAGTGGGGATATTGCCTGGTGGGTGATAGAGAAGGTGACCAACTAAAGGGCTGTTATCCTTAGTCTTGATGATGACAGATAGACATTCAAAGGAGTTATATTTGCAAGAGTCCATAACAGCGATGTCAATTTCATCCTTATGGATGATGGCTACACCTCCCCCTCGTTGATCTTTTCTATCTTTGTCGATGATGGTGAAACCTGGGGACACCAACATGTCTAAACAAGGTGGGGAGATCTCATTTAGCCATGTCTCCATGATAAACGCAATGTCTAAATCCTGAGAGAGTATGGCTTCAGCTATTTCCGTTGCATGCTTGGTGGCTGATCTACAGTTAATGAGCATGCAGTTAGTGGATAGATTCTTTTTGCTCGGATGCTTTCCTGATGGGGCCCTCGGTATAGAGGTGAGGGAGGGCGGGGGTCTTGTGGTTTTCACAGGGGGGGGAGTCTCTTCCAAAGCCTGTGATCAATTGAATATTGGAGTTAGTGGAAGCTGTGAGAGGAGAGTCATAAGTGGAGGCTAGGTCCATAGCTTCTTCGGCAGACATTGCTGCTTTAGATCTGGAAGGTCTTTGTGTTTGGATCTCCACATCTTTACTAGTGGGACTCTGAGCCCCAGATACGGGGGCTTTGATTCTTGTGAGAGATTGTAGTGGGATCACAGCGTAGATTTTAGGGGACCTCAGCAGCCGGTTCTCGAGGGCGGGTGAGGTTCCGAATTGGGGTTTTAGAGGGGTAGAGTGAGTTGGATAGGAAGCCCTGGGTTGGGAATGTTGGGGCTTACGAGCCTTGTCTAGGTTAGTTGGGATTTCATCAAGGCCACTGAATATCATTTCTAACTGACTTTCTAATAGGGCCAGACGGCGCGCCATATTGTCCGGGGCTGGGGGCATGCAGTTTTGGGTACGGACATCTCGTGGGAAGGGGGGCAGGGTCGAATTGTGAGGTCTAATGCTAAGTAGGTCAGCCAAGCAGTCTCTGTTAGAGACCCTCGGTTGGGGGTTTATTCGTGAGCTCTTCCTCAGTGATTCTACTGGAGTGATAAGGGGGTCAATAGACCGAGCCCGAGGGATGATGTTGTGCTGTTGAAGAAGTTAAGACTGAGGGGGCGGTGGGGATTGATTTCGGAGGATTGAAGGGGCAGTAGACGGAGCCCGTGGGATGATGGAGTGATGTTGAAGAAGATAAGATTGAGGGGGCTGTAGGGACTGATCTTCCTTGGAAGATTGAATTTACACAGTTTATTTTTTTTTATTGTAATTGATATAGTAGCATTTTTGTAGTTAATTCTGAGTGAATTCTATGCTGTTTTATAATTTTGAATTACCTTGCCCTAATTGTATGTCCTAACCTAAAAATTTAGTTTAAAATGTTGTTTTTACTGATAGATTTAATAACCGTAATAATTTAAATACTTTATTTTGGTGGAACCACCCAAACCCCTTGTTGTTTATTATTGTATAATTAAGGTTATTTATGCTATAGTAATCTTTGATTCCCTAAATCTAGCCTTGTTCTCTTTTGGTAACTTAATTGATATATATTTTTGGGAGGAAACCCACCCCCAAACCAACCCTTTTTTTTATTGTCAAGTGCTTTAGTTTACTTACCTACTTTTATATCAAAACAAATAATTGTCCTTCCTCAGTATTATTTTTGGAGTTTAAATAAAATAATTTTTGGGGTGAGAAACCTCCAACTCGCTTTTGATATATCAATTTTAGTTTGATGATTGTCAGACCCTCTTTGAAAGGGCCACTGGGCAAGTAGGTATTCCTGGCCTAAACGTGGGAGTTTTAATCCTTATGTTCTGGGGCTTGAGTTACTGTGGATCCCAAATAGCTGGACCAAGTACCCCTTGTGCAATTGACTGCCATGGATGAGTGGTCCAAGCAGTCTAAGGCTCTTTCAGTGGAGTGGGGGGAGGGTTGATATGGATACAGGATATTGAACCCAGGCTCACAACTCAAAATGCCACAGCCAAATACTTCATTGTCCAGCCAAATACTGACTTTTATGAAAATATAAGTATTTTATTTCTACTGCATACCACACAAAAGAAACATACGATATTCACAAACAATTACACAGTCCCCTTAGAAGTCAGGGCTCTAGTATTTCTTTGGTGATTCCCTGTAGCACTCCCTCCTCATGTTAGTGGCAGTGGTTATTCCCCATTCACTACTGGTAACATCCTGAGTATGCCCACTAGCTGTTCGAGCCTCAAGAGTCCCCTTTAACTCCAATTTAAAGTCAATACTCGGGGGCGTGGCTAAGATGGCGGCGAAGTAAGACGTGCTTCGCCGCCTCTCTACCGACCGCAGACATTCAGTACCGACCCGCAGCCTTCTGGAGCCATGCTGGAGGGGGTAGCGGTTCCCCCCTTGCCGCCGCACCGGAGCCCCCTGAGAGGTGATTTTTTGCCACCTGTGTGATGCCTGGCGCTCACGCCTACGCCGAGGCGCCTGACTCAGCATATGCACTGTGGTAGAGGCGCTGCCCTGGTGCCTGGCTTCGACGCCCCCTTGCCTTCGTTGGAGCTGTCTGGTGCGAAGGGCTGCTGAGCGGCGACCGGCCTGCCACCTGTGCTCTTCTCCAGCAGTGGGGCCGATGGACTGAGAGGCCGCGGTGCACGGCCGAGAGACGCGGTGCAGCCTTCGCTGCGGTGGTGTCCACCTGGGCAGCAGATCTTGATTGGATTCGGCTGCTTTGCTCACGTAGGGGGGTCCATATCCCAGAGGACATTCTGCCGCTCTGTCCCCCGCTGAATCCTGCGCGCATCATAAAGGCCGCGGGCCTGGAGCTGGGCAGTGACCGACACTGGGTGTGGCGTGACCTTACCCGACAACATTGAATGTCGCTCTGCCCTGTTGGCCATACCCCGGCCCAGCTGCTCGGGGCTGGCTCCGGAGACAGCAAACGCTGCACTCCACCGCTGGCCCTGGGGAGACTGCTGAGCGGCCGAGGCCTGGATGAGCTTGAGCCGCGCTAAGGACCAGAAACTGGACTCCACACCTGCCGGCTTGAGGTGAGGGGTTCACCTGGCGCGGACACACCTGCGGTGTTCATTGAGAGGGGCCTGGAGCCCTGCCCCTTTGCATACCCCTCAACCTAACCTGTGGTGAAGGGGCAGCTCTTTCGGATCGGCCGGATATGCCGGACAGACCTGCGCTTTTGCCTTTTGGGTCTGGTGGGCCTGACACCTTGACAGACCCGAGGGGGGTTCGTCAGGGGCCCTGGTTACACATGGTGCGCTGAGAGGCGGCCTCGACCTGGGCGAGCCGAAAGCAGCGGTCGCATTGGTGATCTGCCACTGAGTCTTCCGGGGGCGAAGCCCAGGACCTGGAGTGAGCCATCTCTACGAGTGGGGGATACTGGTTTACGGCGCCCTCGGGTGCCCTCTCGGCTACTACCCGGTTCGCCTCCTCTCCACCCTGCGCCTTGTGCCAGGCTGGACTGAATCACTGGTGGCTCGCCCGCCTGCGTGGCCCTGCTCGGGTGAGACGGGGGGGACCCACTTCCACTGCCCCCGGAGGCGCTAAACTGGATATTACCTCCACCTGTACCAAGAGAGATAAAGCTCTAAAGAACGCCAAGCCCGACCTCACAGTGAACGGTCTCTTCTCCCGCGCCAGGCGGGGCCCCGTCGAGATGGCCCACTCGTCGCAGGTGACCGAATCTTCACACACACCGGGATCTGCCCGAGAGTAGCCGGTGACATGGGCTTTCCTAAAGACCCTGTTCATGACCCTTCGAGAGGATCTACAAACTGTGAAGCGTGATCTCACCTTTGAGATTAAAGATATCCGCAAAGACGTTGATGCTATCGGGGAGCACCTTCTTCAGGAGAATATGCTACAAATAACATAAAGGTCTATCACATATGTATCAAAGAAAATATTTGCAGTTTCATACAACACTTAATTTACATGAACAGAAACCAGAGGATCTTAATAAAATGTGCCTACGTTCCTTGTGCAATAAAACCATGCTCAACAAAGTTCACATGCCACCTGTTAATCAAAAACACGGTGTGCAACCAATACTGCCACCACCTCCTATTCGCTGCATGCAAATGTGAACAAATGTGTGTCACAAATAAAACCACGTGTGCTACCTTATACTCCAAAATTCAAGAAGTGCCACGAACGTGCACTCTTACCTTCACTGACAGCTGCACGAAATGAAATACCAAACTCTCCTTGTTCTAAGAAATAACAACAACACCGAGAACCTCATTAAACTGTCCCCAATCTCAAGAGTGTAATTAGCCTAGTGCAAAACAGCCAGTACTCACTCGGTCCTATTTCGACCCCACGTCCTAATCCTTGCCAAAATATCCTAGTAAGCTCGCGTTATTCCTCTGAAATGTAAAAGCAGGAGGACTCCTTAGTGTTACATTCAATTTTACAAGAGTGTTGCTGGAGTAAACCTACGAAATATGTCTCACCTCTTGCTTGAAATATACTGCGTGGTTCTGGGGCTCTTCCGTGTAACTCTCCCTGCTCGGTCAAAACTGTGTAGGAAACGCCGGTACATGGCGTCTAGCGTCATAGCGTATTAGACATAGAAAACGGACTGCGCACTACCTCATCCTCATCCAAAATGGCGGTTGCATTAATATTACTCGGCATGACTTAAACAGGAAACTCTCTTCCTCAATGTACAAACTAGTGCATAATCTACCTAAAAAACGTAAAAAACGTAAAAGGTGCCTATAGTGACCATAGTCCAGTATTGTTGGTGAGATTTATTGAGCATAGGTAACACATGATATTTATAAACAGGTACGTAAAAAATACATAAAGAAATGCAAAATTACAAATAACAGCACTCACATTGCAATACTAAATTTACAAAAAGTGAATCATTTCAATCTTATCATTTAGCCCATAGGGGGTCAGCGTCCTAAGGGACTTAATCCAATATGTCTCTCTTTGCGCCAGCAACTTCACTGTGTCAACATGTGTGTGTACCACCAACCTCTCTAGTACAGTGTATTTCAATTGAGGTATCGTATGACCCCTCTCATGCCAATGTACTGCCAGACATGATTTCATGTTTTTTGTGCGTATCATACTCTTGTGCTCGGTCATCCGAACCTTCACCTTCCTTGCAGTGCGTCCAACATAAACAAGTCCACATGGACACTTGATCGCATATATTAGACCAATATATATTTTGATAAAATTTAGATCAAGGTGATAAAATAGGAGTGCTTGTCGCATAAAATTGTTTGAATATTTTACTGTCTTAGCTCCATGTGTGACTAGCACCCACATACAAAGATGGATTTTGATGAAATAGCTCAGTTAACTAAGAATCAGGCAGATGTGAAAGGGTATACAGCTGAGGAAGCCGAGAATATTTACACCCTTATTAAAGAAACCAGGGACCTAAAAACCAAGCCAGGTACCACAGCACAACTTATCAAACAACTGCAATACACGTTACGGAAAGAAATCAACCAGAGGCTTCATGCCACTACTTTGATACAGTACCATAGGGTTAAGCGTATCCCCAGGGGACTACGCATCTCATTACGACCAATGATGTTTAAATTTAATAAACCGTTTCTCGCAAGATGGTTTGCGATATTGAACAAATGTTCACTTGATTTAGTACTTCTTATAGTCGAAGAATTGTCCAATGTTTTGAAGGAGCTAGAGGTAGAGATTGAGGACATGAAGACTGAATTGTCTACTCGTATGTCTGCTGAGGACATGGATAAGACTTTGAAAGAAATTAATGACAAACTAGATGAGCACACGAAGGAAGTTCACGAAAGAAAATTGAGAAAATTTAAGCGTGACACCTTAGATTATAAGTTGGATGAGGTGTACAGTTTGGCCGATAAATATGCGCAGAGAAGAGTATTTAGAAAACCAACTGAGAATACTTCAGAAGAGAGCTTGGCCACTGAACAAGATATCTTACCGACACGTCCCGCAGTGGAGACAGCAGGTGGAGGAGCATGTGCAGAAGGCACATCTAGTAATCAAAGTAGGCAGCCTTTTTTAGAAGGGGGCCACAGTTCCAATCATCCACCGGACGCACAAACACAACATACACAAAACAAAGAAAACGGACAAGGAGGGGACAAGGCAAAAAAACAAGACGCAGTAAGACGCAATCCGAAGAGGAATTAATTATGAACATTTCAGACACTGTACTAACTTCCACACAAATAGCGGTACTGAATAAGGGCATGTCCTTTGTGCCAACATATCAAAGCAATGACCTTGAGACTGAAGTCTCGTTTTTTAAATTTATGAGAAAATTGAGACTCAGGTGGTTCTTTAACCAAATAACCGCGGATGATCCAGAACACACAGCAGACACTTCAGGGATAAGAACATTCAAACCGAAAAGTACATTCATGTCACCAATGACGCATAAAGCTTTAGATTTGTTTGAGACTCTGGTAAAAAAAGATCTTGGTGAGCTAAATTACTATCGCAAAACAAAAAGAAATTTGACTAGACAAGAAACTATGGCTTTGAACGAACTTGCAACAAATGAGTCACTCACTATAGTCTCTGCAGATAAAGGCGGAGCACTAGTGGTGCTCAATTCTACCTATTACCATCTGAAGGTAAATCAACATGTGAAAGACACCAACACCTATATACAGTTAGAGGCAGATCCTACAATCGAGTTCCAGATGATTTTATCAGAGATTTTGAAAAAAGGTATAGAGCTAGGGAGGATTGATGAACAAACCAAAAGATATTTAACCACGGAGTATCCTAGCAGGCCGCATATTTATATGCTGCCTAAGATGCATAAAGACCCGGTTGACCCACCATTCCGACCGATTGTGGCGGGATGTGGGTCATTGCATGAACCACTAGGAAAGTATTTAGATCATTTCATGCAACCTTTGGTGCAACAATGGTCAACTTTTGTGCAAGATACCACCGATTGTCTGCGTAAATTGAAGACTGTGCCCATTTCTGATAATGAGGAGGTATGGTTGTGCACGGTTGACGTTTCAGCCCTGTACACCTCAATCCCGCATATAGAAGGCATAGAGGCGGCAGAGTGGATGCTTTTGCAACATGAATATGAGGAAGGTCTAAATATTTTTCTTCTTGAATTATTGCAATTCTGTCTATACCATGGATATTTTCAGTGGCAGGACACTTTTTTTCTACAAAAGACAGGGACCTCCATGGGGTTTACTGGGGCACCCACTTACGCTAATATGTTTATGTCTAAGTTTGAAGACGAGCACATATTAAAACAAGAGAAGTGGAGAAAGCATCTGGCACTATACCTCAGGTATATCGATGATATACTGATAGTGTGGAAAGGTTCGGAAGATGACTTAAGAACACAACTCCAAGTGCTTAATAATTGCCATGCCTGCATCAAGTTCACATATACCATCAATAAAGAACAGATTAATTATCTTGACATTATGATTACAAGAAAAGGGAACATACTCGAAACAAGTGTATTTAAGAAGGCGACAGACAGAAATAATGCCTTACATTTTGAGAGTTTTCACTCACAATCTCTAAAGAGACACCTTCCATTGTCGCAATTCATTAGGGCAAGAAGAATTTGCTCAGATGAGAACCAAGGGATAGAAACAATTAAGAGAATGCGCACAGAGTATGCAGCAAGGGGGTACCCGGACATAGTCCTTGACCAAGCTGAAAACAAAGTTAAAACCATGCCAAGATCCACTATGCTAGAGAAGAGAGCAAGAAGCAAAAACAGGAGAGAAGTCTATGTATTAAAATTTTCCACAGCCTCAGAGGCAATAAAGAAATGCATCATGAAGAGATGGGAAATTATTGAGCAAGAACCAGATTTCAGGCAGATATTCCCAGATAAACCTCTGTTCGCTCATTCCAGATCGAGGAATATCAAAGAAATTTTGAAAAGAGGCAAGGTGAAACAAATGGATCTAGGTCAGAAAGGTATGATGAAGTGCCAGAACTGTGGTCATTGTGGCAATGTATTGGTAGGAAACATTTTTGCGCACCCGCACACAGGTAAAAAGATAACCTTGAGACACACATCAGATTGCAATTCAAGTGGTCTAATATATGCGATCAAGTGTCCATGTGGACTTGTTTATGTTGGACGCACTGCAAGGAAGGTGAAGGTTCGGATGACCGAGCACAAGAGTATGATACGCACAAAAAACATGAAATCATGTCTGGCAGTACATTGGCATGAGAGGGGTCATACGATACCTCAATTGAAATACACTGTACTAGAGAGGTTGGTGGTACACACACATGTTGACACAGTGAAGTTGCTGGCGCAAAGAGAGACATATTGGATTAAGTCCCTTAGGACGCTGACCCCCTATGGGCTAAATGATAAGATTGAAATGATTCACTTTTTGTAAATTTAGTATTGCAATGTGAGTGCTGTTATTTGTAATTTTGCATTTCTTTATGTATTTTTTACGTACCTGTTTATAAATATCATGTGTTACCTATGCTCAATAAATCTCACCAACAATACTGGACTATGGTCACTATAGGCACCTTTTACGTTTTTTACGTTTTTTAGGTAGATTATGCACTAGTTTGTACATTGAGGAAGAGAGTTTCCTGTTTAAGTCATGCCGAGTAATATTAATGCAACCGCCATTTTGGATGAGGATGAGGTAGTGCGCAGTCCGTTTTCTATGTCTAATACGCTATGACGCTAGACGCCATGTACCGGCGTTTCCTACACAGTTTTGACCGAGCAGGGAGAGTTACACGGAAGAGCCCCAGAACCACGCAGTATATTTCAAGCAAGAGGTGAGACATATTTCGTAGGTTTACTCCAGCAACACTCTTGTAAAATTGAATGTAACACTAAGGAGTCCTCCTGCTTTTACATTTCAGAGGAATAACGCGAGCTTACTAGGATATTTTGGCAAGGATTAGGACGTGGGGTCGAAATAGGACCGAGTGAGTACTGGCTGTTTTGCACTAGGCTAATTACACTCTTGAGATTGGGGACAGTTTAATGAGGTTCTCGGTGTTGTTGTTATTTCTTAGAACAAGGAGAGTTTGGTATTTCATTTCGTGCAGCTGTCAGTGAAGGTAAGAGTGCACGTTCGTGGCACTTCTTGAATTTTGGAGTATAAGGTAGCACACGTGGTTTTATTTGTGACACACATTTGTTCACATTTGCATGCAGCGAATAGGAGGTGGTGGCAGTATTGGTTGCACACCGTGTTTTTGATTAACAGGTGGCATGTGAACTTTGTTGAGCATGGTTTTATTGCACAAGGAACGTAGGCACATTTTATTAAGATCCTCTGGTTTCTGTTCATGTAAATTAAGTGTTGTATGAAACTGCAAATATTTTCTTTGATACATATGTGATAGACCTTTATGTTATTTGTAGCATATTCCCCTGAAGAAGGTGCATACCGAAATGCATTGGGACATGGCTTCATAAGATGTTTGAGGAATCCTAATTTTCATTGATGAAAAAGAAGAATAAAACCATTTTGAAGAAAGGAAACACAAAGCATTGTTTGAAAAGGATTCATTTTGTTGTTGTTTTTTTATGTTTTCAGTCCGATCTGTATGACTGTCAATACAGCTTGTGAATACTACATGTATATTAATTGCTTTTGAACACAATGCTTTAAATTGATGAAAGATATATAGATAGGAAATAGAAAAAAACTTAGCACGTAATTGTGAATGTGTGAACAGTGCTCCCCATACCACAGGTTTCTGTGAATTTTTGTAATTTGGACCAACTTGGCTAGGGGCTAGTCAAGATATGGGTTAGCACCATATACTATATTTTGATAAAATTTAGATCAAGGTGATAAAATAGGAGTTCTTGTCGCATAAAATTGTTTGAATATCGGGGAGCGGGTCGCCACGCTCGAGGACAGAGGGGATGACAGGGACACGGAACTGTCCGCACTTCAGCAGGAGGTCATCCGCATGCATGAGAATCTACCTTGTTTTCCCGCAGTCTTTTTCCCCACAGGGAATCACAACGCGGTTGTTACAAAGACGCATTGTGATTCCGCATACTATTACTCAGCAAGTCGGAACAACGACTTGCAGAGGGGGACGCTGGATGTTGGAATAGTATCATTTACTATTCCAACTCTAGTCTGTGCAGACAATAGGGAAGGTGTTGGATTTTAAATCCAACACCTCCCCCCTCTTCAAGTCGCTGTTCCGACTTGCGGAGTAATGGTATGCGGAATCACAACGCAGTCTTTGCAAAAACTGCGTTGTGATTCCCTGCGGGGAAAAAGATTTGTCGTAAACGTTTACCATGAACAACAGGTAGACCTCCAGACACACTTCGAGGACTTGGAAAACCGCTACCGGTGGCACAACATAAGGATCTGAGGGATTGCCACTAACATGGAAGGGGGTGATATTTTCGCAATGGTGAGGGGACTGTTCAACCATGTCTTGGGCAACACACCAGACTCTGAAATTAAGCTCGACAGGGCTCATCGGGTGGGACCTCCAGAGCAGACAAAGCTGCCTCGGCTGATATCCTGGTCTGCATTCAAGTCTTTCGCACTATAGAGGAAATTCTCCGCAAAGCCAGGTTAATGCACCCAATTGCTTACCAGGACCATCGCCCTACCCTTTATCAGGACCTCGCAGCGATCACGCTCAGAAACGCAGACTCTTCCGCCCTATCACATCCCATCTCCGCCAATGAGACATTCCCTACTCCTGGGGACACCCTTTCCGTTTGACCTTTCGCATGGATGGAAAGAAATATCAGCTTCGCTCTCTGTCGGAGGCTGGCAGGGTCCTTGAGGTTACCCTCCCCGAGAAGGAGGGGCAGAGCCATGGCTCCGGCAATGTTACAGAGACCACATCATTATGTTGGCGGAGGCAAAGACGCCGACAACGCTCCAGGCGACCTGACCCTGCTGAAGTAGAACTGAAGAATAAGGCTGGCCTGGAGTCCCTACCGGAAGAACCAGCAAAGACTCAGCCCTCATGACTCTAAACTGGTCTATATGCTCTTTGTCTAGCTACTGCGGGAGGCGGGTACACTTGGCCACACTACGAACCCCTTATTGAACTTTCCATCCTGGGATGACAGACTTTTAAGTTCCAAATGTTGGCTGTTAGCGATCCTTACCTCCTCTGTGGGGAGGGTTTCTCCCTCAGTTCCCTTAGTCTCTTTCTCTTGGCGCTTCCCTCCTACTTCCCTCCTCAGCCGCTACCGGCTCTCCGCGCTAGCGACACCTACCTTGCACTCTTCTTAGGCCACTGCGATTACGTGCTCGACCATGCCCTAGGCCGCGCACTTTTACACCGCATGATTCCCCCTGAGGTAGATACCTCCCCAGAGCCTGAAAATCCTCACACTAAATGTGAGGGGGCTTAACAGCCCCGTTAAATGCCTTGCGATATTGGCTTATTTGGAGAGTTCTGGGGCTGATGTCTGTTTGCTACAAGAAACGCACTTGCTGGCCAAGGATTGCGACTGACTTCGGTCCCGAAATGTTCTGCTTCAATTCTTCTCCTCGGGTCCCTCGAAATCTGCTGGGGTAGCGATTTTAATATCTAGGTCCTTTAAGGGGAAAGTGGTGCAAAAAGAGGCTGAAATTAAGTGCAGGCTTCTCAAATACCAACTCGCGATTGGGGGCTAGTCACTGATCCTGGGGTCCATCTACGCTGCTAACGAGGGACAGGAACGGTTTCTCCATGAGGCGCTCACTGAGGCTACAGCTACACCTGAACGCAGGTTGCTCCTGGGTGGGGATCTCAATCTCGTCCTTAATAATGAACTTGACAGGTCGGTACAGCGCTTCGGCCAGGTGGGCGCTCTTTCTCGTGCTGGCCTGGCTAGGCTGGGAGATCTCGGCTTAATAGATCTATGGAGGGATCTCCATCCGAGGGATAAAAAATACTCCTATTACTCAAGTGCTCATAAGACCTACGCCTGGTTAGATTACTTTATGGGCACCAAGATGATTAGAGACCACACACTCTCTTCTGACATTATAGTGGCTGCCCTATCGGACCACGTCCCGGTAGTAAACAAGTTCCCCCAGGGCTGACGGGTCGCAAACCAGTCTTACCTGCCTCAGCAGGTGTGAAGTGTCTAGAGTTCCTGAGTGCACCCTGTCTGCTGGTGTTTTCAGCAGCTGCAGCTGAGTGCAATTGAGTCTGCCACACGTGTCCCAGGTGGCTACACTCAGCGAGGGCAAATTCTCTCACTCACATTCACATGCCTGAAGCAACTGGAGGCTCTCCGCTGCTCCTCCTGCAGGATAGGTATCAGGTTCCTCACTCGGTTGGAGGGGGTGCTGGCTGTGATGATCCTGTCTTGGGTTCCTCACCTGAGTGAAGGTGCACAGGTGCTCCCACAGCATGCTCATTTCTCCAGGCGGAGGTGGCAGATCAGGTCACAGTTCTTTATGCTCCTGAAAACCCCCTCTGGCTTACGGGTTGACAGTATCTCACAGTACATGGGTTCCTGCCCGATCAGAAAGGTGAAATCCTTTACGGTGGCCCTTCCTGGCATATGGCACCTCCCACTATCACACAAGGATACGCCCTTGCTGCATATATAAAGTGACCCCCCTGGCATACAGGGGCACAGACTCAGCACTATGCACGGGCTCAAGACCAATCGGCACAACACGGCGCACAGCAAATTCATGGGGGCCTTCTCCTGGGATCATTGACTCTGTCGTTCCCTTACACCTCCCACAGCAAGTCCACTCAACAGGGCTCCCCACTGGACCTTGCTCCCTCCAACGCTCTCCCCTTTCTCACAGAGTACAGTGGTCTTGGCAAGCAGGTAGGCACTGGAGCTCAAGACCTCAGGGAAGGTGGTCTTTCATTCCATGGGTGATGTCTCCAAACACAGCAGGGAGACTAACAGGCCTTCCCCCCCCCAGTTTTAGTCACAGGCATACGTCTTGCAGAGCTTCCCCTCCTCACACAGCCCGTCTGGCTGCTTGGTAGATTACATTCTTTGGGGTCTGAAACTCCCCATCTTAGAGTCCTTTACAGACACCAAATTTGATTTAGGGTCTGAGTCTATGAAGGTTAATGTTGGAGTTCTGCTTCATTTGAAGAGTCTATTTCTCTGCTCTCTCTTCCTCCTGACAAGCAGTCTGTCACAGAAGGTGAAAGTCCCACAAAACAGTCCATGGGGGTGACTAGAGTTCACATTCAGATGTCAGCCACTGTCATATGTGCATTAAAAAGGTTAGCCCAGGGCCCCCAAACCTACTCTTTATGATTCTCCTGTCAGCTCCATTGCCTTACTGAGATGTGACCGGCCTTGTAACCTCTCACTGAATCAAATTGCACTCTTTAAAGTGTTCAGGGGAACCATGCAATCCCCTCTCCATTGTGTGTCCCTCTCAGCTTGAGAGAATGCAGCAATACACAAACATGTCTGAGGGGATTGTTCTGCCTCTTCTCCGTGTTTCACCATGTAGGAAATGGACTCCCATAATAGAACAAAAGAACCCCCATGCATTGTACCATTCACAGGTACACATACAACCAGTACATGTGTACAGCATGCACAGTACTGCATCCTTCATGTACTGTACCACTCATAGCCACACATACATCCATCACATACATTTACATGCCCACTGCAAAGGACTGCATTCTTCATGTACTGTACCACTTATAGGCACACCTACATCCAGCACATATATTAAAGCTGCAAGCACTACATCCTTCATGTATTGTACCACTTATAGGCATACATAAATCCAGTGCATGCATTTACCATGGATGCACTTTGCAGTACTGCATTTTTCCTGTATTGTACCCTTCCTGTGCACACATACACCCAGTGCAGATACACCACTCCTGAGCTACGCAGCACTTCAAGCCAAACCGATGTAGGCCAAGAGTGAGTTAAGCATACAGCAGCTGAACTTTAGAAATGAGAATAAAGTTTTGTTGACTATTTGACTGAGTGAGTTGGTAGTCCTCTCTCCAGTGACACCAGTTAAAAAGGGCTTGTTCACTCCTACTGATCACTGCACAGTATGCTGCCACCACCACACTTGCTGCTTAACTCTAGGTGAAGGCAGCTACCTTCAACCACTATGAGGGCAGTGCTTTGGCTACCTTTCCATGTCAACATGACAGAAATCCGTGAGACAGGTCTATGTCATGGCAAACACACATGATCCGTGTTTGCTTATGATTAGAAAAATCAGCATTAGGGATCCAGGCATCAGTGCAGGTGCGCACTCAGGGCAGGGGTGCACATCCATTACCGTGCAAAGGACTTTTCCGTCCCATTATTTACTTTTTTCAATTTAATTTACTTTTTTTTCAATGTATTTGAAACTAAATAGAAAATAAATGCTTGCTATTTTTATTATGTAATTAACCCCCTCGGCCCTGCACTCTGGTCAGAGAGCTCCTGATTGAGCCTGGAGGGGGGGCCCCCTTCTTACTGTGCAGGGAGGCCCACTCAATTTTCAGCCCTTCGTGTTGCTTTACCCCACCCACTCCCTTCCCACCCCAATACTCCCTCCCCACTGGCTGCACACATGTGGTTCTCCCTCACCCACACTATGTTGCTCTGTCGCCTGTTGCTTCTCCGACACCCACCCGCACCCCCCACAAGTTGCTTTTGCCCCCAGTTCCCAACCTACACCATCAATCGAACCAGCGCTGAACTGCATAAGCCCATGAATGCCTTTCCCTAAAATTAAGTGTTGGTATTCACCACCTGTTCAAATTAGGCACTATCATTCAACCGCCTCGCCCAGGCTCAAATAATGAACACATGCAACCGCTGAACTCGCTGGAAATGCCCAAGGTCCAATAATTAGTTATTTCTGCTGGGACGGTTAATATTTATAAAGTCCCAGTGAGGATTACAAGATTGTAAAAATGTACTGCAGACATGTTGCATTTAAAAAGAAGATTTGTGTTGCTTAAATCTCTGCGGGGGAGTCCGTGGGAAAATTACGAATTATTGGTGAATCGGACACGAATTGACACATCTTTAAGGGCCTGTGTGGGTCCCACTTGTAATCGAACTGCTGCGCCTTGCCCCTTTGCCCCACGTATCGGTTTATCGGTGGGGGATAGGGCTGTTGGGGGCAGAATTAACGGCCATACATCCGTGGACCTCATATTGAGGCCCTAAATAGGAACGAGCTGCATACGATTTCATACGCAGCTATTACACTATTTTAAACAATGACATTATAATAAAGACAACAAGTGGAAATGTATTATGTGTGGGGGTCTGAATGTTACTTCTGTCCTCCTAAAGTGTATCTTTCCTGTGGGAAACTTCCTGCTACATCGAACTGGTTTTACGTACATACAGGTACAAGGGTTGTATTACTTTAGTAACACAGAGATTATGCTTCTGAATAGGGCGCACTGACGCTCGCCAGGACTGTGTTTTCTTTACCTCTGTTTGAACTCCAGCCCGCCCTGGCGGCCTGCAGGTGAAGCAGTGCATGGATTTTGTTAGGTAGGGTCGCATACAGTGCTGCTGGCTGAGGTCTCGGATTCATAGCATGCCATTGAGAGAGCACAAAGAAAGCGCCTGGAGGGAAACCGCCTGCAACACACCAAAGATACTCTTTAGAAACGCAGCTGTCTTTGATTACAGCTAATGCTTTCTCGGTGGATTAGTTCAATTGTATGCTTTAAGAATGCGCACTCTGAATGGGGAGTTGATCATAACATGCACCCCCAATGCTCCCAAACAGAACTTCTTTAATGCAAATTTCTGATTTAATGCAACATCAATTTACTTTAACCTGAAAAAAACGCACTGTCGTCTAAGGCTGGCTATTGGAGTTGTCTGCACTTGACATCTATAAGCGAGCCTTGTTGTGTATGAATTATAAGGCACCGATATGTCGTTACTGTAAAAAAGGTGGGTGGGGAAAGCAACCCACAACACAACTGGGAGAGTCTAACAAATGTAATCCTCTTCCTGCCCACTAAGGTGCCTCATCGCACAAATTAGTTATCCTCTTGCCAGCAAGGGTGTCCTTTAGTTCAGCCGTCTGTGATGAGGGAGCATGGCAGCTCGGGTTACACTATCATTCACTTTCCTTTCCTGTGTGCACTCTTATTTCTTTGAAAGCTAAAGCTGTTTAAACCAGTGAAAAGCACCGCACATCCTATAATGGGGGAGGGAATCTATTTCAAAACTTCTTGGAGCCAAATACCGTTTTGTAGAAAGGACACACGCCCAGGTCAAACAGGATTACTTTAGAAGCCATCCCAGAGTCATTGGATGATCATCCAACTACTGTAGAAGTCATTTTCATGTCATCAGACATCTTCAAGCTCTTGAAGTCATCAGCAAAGCGTGGAAATGTGCCAGATGATTTGAGGATGACTTGAAAATGAGTATCTGATGACTTCACAAGGTGTAACTATTCCTGATGACTTCAGGATGATTTAAAAATGAGTATCTGATGACTTCTTTAAAACATGATGAAATTGCTCCTGATGTTTTGAGAATGATGTGTTGATTACCCCAACAATACTCTTACTATTTTGGTTCCATTTTTTGTCAGAAAGGTCCAACTTGCTGTGTGATTTTAGAGTTATTTGCTGATTACTACTCAGCGAACACTATTTAGGTATTACATGAGTTTTCTTTAAATGCAAATTAGCATAGAGTGTGATTCATAAGATATGTAATAACAGCCACAGGTAAAAATAAAAGTAGTTTTATATCATTTTTATTTATAATAATCAGTATTAACAAATACATTGTGATACAATGTTCAATACATGTTAATTTTGACTCCAATTGATCAGTTGTAGAGAGGGCCAATGGAATTAAGCAGCAATGGAGTATGAAATTATGGGAAGCTCAACTGGGCGGGGCAGCTGCCTTGTAAAAGGGAGATAATTAGTTTCCTGGCTCACTGAGCGGTACATAAATTAATTCAATCTAGTCAAAATTAGTACATTAATATTGAGGCTGCTACTGCAATGAGAACTGAGCATGGAGCTGGGCAGCAGAGCAAGCTCGCTGCTTCACATGCGTTTCGGCCTCCCCCCATAGAGTGTGCCTTGGGGTGGTTCCTGAGGCGCTATAATTGTGTGACTTATGCATCTTAGAGCCTGATCACGATGCCAGTCCCATGGCAGAAGCAGGACAGCACGACTAGAAGTCAGTGGTGCGCTGCCCGCATTACGATGCGACCGCCTTTACGGCGGTCGCAATGTGTATACTTTGCATCGCGGCATGTGCTGTGGGCTGCAGCACACGTTGCAGTACAAAATGTACACATTTTAAACAACAAAGCGGTGCCTGCCACATGGTGCAGGGATGTTTAGGGGGCACAATAGATGCTCCTTGGGGCCCATTGCGGAAGGCTAGGGAGCATGGGGCCCTGCTAGGGGCCCCCAAAGTCACTGTCCACCTGACTTTTTATGGCGGGTTAACTGTCATAAAAGGGCTGTCGGAAAGGGACATCCTAATCCTTACAGCTGTTGTACGGAATAGGAGTCTGACCACCACAGTGATGGGATCCTTGATCCTCCCTGACGCGGCGGTCTTTTCCCCAGTCAGCCGAGATCCGACCGCCAGCATCCTAATGCAGTGGTCAGATCCAATGGGCTGGACGCCGGTGGGACCACCACCGATGGCCTGATGGTGGCAGTCCCACCGCCATCATAATCAGGCCCTCAGTGCAGTTTTGCAGACACCAGCACTAAAATGCATTAGTCTAACCAATGTTGTATGGTACTTGGCAGGGCTGTTTTATTACACCTATATTTAATTCTCATTGGTTCAAGTGAGTGTGGCCTTTGAAACTGTGCCTCTGAGTCATTTGAGGGCGTGTACATTTATACTTTAATAAATATTGCACAGATTTCTAATACAAGGTGTATTAGCACATGTTGATGAGGAACTTCAAAAATGATTGAAAATATTTTAGGTTTCTGAAGTTCTACTTGTTATTGTAGATCAATATTTTCTCTGTTCTAATCTGCCACTTATTAAGTAATGCTTTGCTATATGTTTGCAGTAGGGCTGTTTCAATTGAATTGTAATTTGCGTTTTTGACCCACTTCTGGACCAAAGATGTGGCTAACGGTAGAGCTATGTAAATACTTTTACAACAGGGATATGCGAATGTTGCTGAAGGCATTATATTTCTATAAAATAGTGCATACGCTGAAAAGGCTACCAAGGCTTCTGTGCTATGCAGATTTAAAAAGTATTAGGTAAGGCAGTAATTATTTTACTCTGCGCTTTTCTTGTGCTTTTTTTCCCCATGGATTTTGATGTTGAGAGTGAATCTAAATATACAAAAACATGTTCCAGAATGCAGTGTGTGATAGCAAAGAAAGCCTGTTGAAGGTGCTTCCAAGCAAACATCTAATTTACTCCACCAATCAGACATTCAGATGTTGGATCTTTCCACCTTAGCATTTCCTTTGCACTGGATGCCTTTGTTTTGAGAGCTGGTCAGAAAGCGTATTTCTCATGTACTTCCAGTGGTGAGGGAAGTTACATCAACCGCAAGGCCTTTTGTTTGGTGTGGGGGCTAGGCTAGGAAACACCTTTGTATAATGGGGTTGTCATTCTGCTGTTTTCCATTTAGGAATCGTTCAGTGGGAGGTCTGCAAGGATGAGGTGCCCGAGTATGGGGGAGGTGGGACAGCCCCTTCCCACTTTTCTTGAATGGCCAGCCACACTCCAATTAACAGTCTTGTTAATTGTCCTGAGTTTTGATTTGTTAAGGCTGCAACTTTTGAATGTCATTTTCATGTTCCCCCTCCAACCCACCAGCCAAATCCAGTTACCTCACTTCCAAACATAGTCTTTACCTAAATAACATTCTGACTCATCATCTTCATAGTAAAGATATTTTAAAATATTTCATGTTAAATACGAGTATTTGCCTCAGGCTTTTGCAGGTAAGGGACAGAGGCAGAAAGAGATAATATAATTTGTAGAGTTTGGAAGTGAGGAAGGTATGATTGTAGTGTAATCTTCCTTTCAGTGTTCTGAATCGCATCAATGTCTCCTGCCATAAATGGGTACACAAAGAACACATATAAAGTTGAATATATGCTTTTTTTCCCACCTCAGGCAAACTGCCCTTAGTTTTGATGAATCAGACGTGTGGTCACAACCAGTTTATTAGTCAGCGCACAATGTTAACTTTCAACAGTGGTATGGCTATCTATCTCATCACCCAGCTTGCTTGCCTTTCGTTATCTTACTCTCATACAACTATGGTCTGTGCTTTGTATGTCACATAGAGTATTTTGTTGCCAGTTAACACTAGAGTATACAGTGGATGACTTTCCCTCAAACCTCGGTGTAGAAAGTCTGGCCTAGCCAATCCATTCCTTGTGCACTTCCTCTAGATGCTGTATGTATGTTTTGTTTATAAAGCGCTGCACACAGATGGTGACCACAAGCGCTGCACACAGCTGGTGACAATATCAGAGTCTTTAAAAGGCGAGAGACCATGGATGGAGATTAAAATCTCTCTTCTTGCTGCTCACAATGGTTCAATAAAATGGTACTCAATCGTCAAGGTTTTTCTATTAGTAACTGGTCAATGTGTGTTTCAATTGTGAAATACACAGCAATATGCTGAAGACCACACAATGTGGCAAAGCGGGGAAGGCAGAATTCAGTTAACCTCAAGACACCCTGGCCGCGACCCCTCGCATCCGCAGAACCAGAGCTGGGGGAAGAGCCTTCTCCTACTTCGCAGCCAAAACCTGGAGTAGTTTTTGTGATAACTCTTAGACTCATCTCATTTAAATATTATACCCTATAGGCATACTTCAGGATGGCTTGGGATGACTTCCCCAGATAATTGCAGGAGTAGCCTGGCTGAAGTCATCGGATGACTCTACAGTGACTCTAGGATGATCTTCCTTTTTGACTTGGGACTGCCCCAGTTGGTGTCACAGTGCGCCTTAAAATGGGTGCCCCGGGTGAGGGGCTCTTCTACAGATTATGCGCAGCACAAGTGCAGCAGGGCACATGTCGGAGATGGTTTTAATTATGTGGCAGGCACGTTTCCACAGGCTTCTCTGTGCAGAAGGTACAGCACAGCGAGACTCACATCCACAGGCATCTATGTCACATCGGGTAGAGCCGAGGGCTCCACTCCGGGACCGAAAGGACGAGCGCTGCCCAGGGAGGAGGGAAGGAGCCCGGACTGCATCCCGGGGCCGGGCCATCCTCGTAGGGAGGTCAGCGCTCTAGTTCGGCAAGTGGCGGCAAGGCATGAAATGGAAATGGAAGCCCTGCGGCTCGCCCCATGATGGCGCCCCCGAGCTAGGCAATGATGATGGTCTGACCGCGCAGGGCCACCGGAGAGTCGCAGCCCCCGGGATCCGATGCAAGAACTCTGGAGAGCGGGGTAAGAGCCGGACAAGAGGAGCAACCCGCAGTGGCAGCCGAGGCCGCTTCACCTCTCGCCGTGACTAGCGCTCTGCAGGTGGGGGGCGACTCTTCAAACCACAGATCTCAGCACCAGCCAGAGAAGCTCCCCAGCCCGCCACCCAACAACAGCAGCTCCCCCGTCCCGCTCTGAAGTGGAGCCCGGGCTCCCGAGCCCCCGGGGGCCAGAGCAGCGCCGGAGGCTCCTCTCCACACCAGGGATTTATGGTTCTCCCCGACCTGCAGGATCACCATGCAGCCCCCGCCGAGAAAGGCGAGCCATGACTGCGCTCCCCGGCCGCCCTACGTCTGCAGCAGCCCCCGCAATTCTGGGCCAGTAGAGAGGGCCCATGTGGAGCGGCCCTCGGGGCACATACACCCCTCCGCAAAACCAAGCAGTGGGGCCGTGAAAACACCAGAGGCAGGCAGCAGCCCTGCAGCCACATTCGAAGGAAAGAAATTACGCCATGGACTCTCCTGGACTTCTTTACTTTTTCTTTTGTCCTGGCCGCCATTTTGCTGCTGCTCTCGGCCGCTTTTCTCTGGACCCTGACCCGCCATCTTGCCCATTCCCTTGTCCTTTAACCCTTTTCCCTCGTTTCCCCCTTGACGATCCTCAAATGTTTCTTTCCTATTCTGATTTGCCTTTTCTCCATACCCGTGTATCCCTCCCACCCTCCCTTGGTGCTGTGACTGCATCCCCCCTCCGACCCCACTTAATGGAACTCTGCTTTTCTGTATATAGAGATAACTCTAATCACTAGTATATGTAGTAGACTTTTGTACTCTCTACCATTCCTATGTGACTCTTAGAGTATATCCATTTGTATCCCTTCCCTATGTATATAGAGATAACTCTAATCACTAGTATATGCAGTAGACCTTTGTACTCTCTACCATTCCTATGTGACTCTTAGAGTATATCCATTCGTATCCCTTCCCTATGTATATAGAGATAACTCTAATCACTAGTATATGCAGTAGACCTTTGTACTCTCTACCATTCCTATGTGACTCTTAGAGTATATCCATTCGTATCCCTTCCCTATGTATATAGAGATAACTCTAATCACTAGTATATATAGTAGCAGACCTTTATACTCTCTACCATTCCTATGTGACTCTTAGAGTATATCCATTCGTATCTCTTTCTTATGTATACAGAGATAACTCTAATCACTAGTATATGCAGTAGACCTTTGTACTCTCTACCATTCCTATGTGACTCTTAGAGTTTATCCATTCGTATCTCTTCCTTGAGTGACTTTACTATTTGTACATTTGCAATTTTTCTTTCTGTGTGTATCTCTTCCTTGTGTGACTTTACATCTTGTACATTTGCAATTTTTTTTCTGTTTGTATCTTTTATGTAACGCATGTCATCCTTACTCCTTATGTTTTGCAACTGGTTCTTATGTAAAGCACTCTGAAGTTTGCGCTATATAAAATCGCATTAAATAAAATAAAAAAATAAAATTAAAATGAAATAAATACATGTGTGTGGACCGCGTCCACCCACTATTTTCACAGGGTGGACGCCGTACACCCTGCCGAGAAGTTGGGCCCCACTGAATAATGTGCTTAATTCGTCCCGGTGTTATTTTCAAACACTGGGACACATTCAGCAGCGCCTGCACGTTGTCTGCTTTCGATAAGCAACAACGTGCAGGTGGGGATTTGGCCTTCTTATTTCAGACTCCTGCTGGGCCTATAACAAAAGCCTAATTTGAAGGGTCATCAGGCTTCCTTTTGTTCAAGTCTCCTGGCTGGTAGCAGTCAGGAGCCTCACACCTAGAAGCAACTGCAGCAGAGATGAAACAAAGGCTCACACCTTGTTAACACTTCACACATAGTTTAAGGAGGCAGCTTTTAACTTTGTCCGAGCTCTGTTTACGAGATATGCATGCACTGTAAGAATGTCAGATGTGTTGGTCTTTCCCAGGATTTACACAAACTGAATGTAACTTATTTAGCGTTTACTACCCCGGAGGAGTAATTTAAGTACCACTATGTTTTCCTGTATTGCGCCACTCATCCTAATGCAGGGTGTCGGAACGCATTACATCACACTTACATATTATATTTACAATAAATCATATGCATTTGTAAATCATTGTACAGGATGTGTTACATAAAACAGTGGGGGATTAGAAGATGTAGAAGCCACATATCTTCTTCCATAGCTCACGGTGCTATATTAAATGGTTTACAACGCAACTGCAAGCAACATAAGGATCTCTGTGTTCAAAGCAGTAACCCACTTACCTAGCTACCTAAAATAAAATCTGTCATTTGCATGTTACATGATGTGCTTTGCATTAACCCTCTATGCTACTTTGAGTCAAAACTGAGGCTAGACAAAACACAGATATTTCCAGCAAGCACATTAAGCTCCATCCAGAGTTACCTTACAATTATTATTCATTCAGATTTACTGGAACACACAGATCTCGGCAACAGGTGCCTTAACCTCATAAGATATTTTAAAATAAAATATTTGCAACCAATTAACTAGAACAGATTTACTGTCAATTTTCTTCTTGTTCCCACATTCTTTGTGGCCGAGCTTAAATAAACATAAATGTATAAGTTGAGGCCCAGATTTTGCATCAGGGTTGTCCCTTTTCTGGCACAACCCTGACGTAAAATGAGTTTTGGGATTTAAAGTAGCACACATTGCCCTGTTTTGCATGACCTTGCGTCAGTTAGGCATTATATGGGTGGTGCTAGGGCGTCCCTGTGCATCCATCAATGTATTTTAACGCAGATCCATATTTACAAAGACTTGTAAATACGGATTTGCACCAAACTGGTGTGTCTACCTGAGGCTGGCGTAGAAAGAAGAAATATATCCATTTCTCCTTGTTTTTTCCTCTTTGCATGTATGCTGCATTCTGCAGCACACATTCAAAGAGGAAATAGCCTTATAGTATAGTTTTTGCATGGCTTTGGGAAAACAAAAATAAGCAAGCTTTTTCATAGGGTCCTATTGCTGAATGCCAAGGTTGCAATAAACGTTTTCTTTCACTACCCTAACATTGCTTATTCTTGCAGGTTCTCTTTTACGGCCCTTTTTATGCATTCATCATTGTTTTTCTTATCTCTCTCCTATCACCCCTTTCTGTCTTTCTCTTTTGCTTTGAGTCTTGGTCTGTTGGTGGATAACGAGCCCCAATCTCCTAAAATGAGTGCAGGTGGGTAAGGTTGAGTAAGAATACTTTGCATCGTAGAGTGGTCACACGTCTGGAGTGCTCAGGCAGCTAAAGCTATCACATCTACATGGAATTGTGCTGCATATGGAATATTATGCCTGCTTGAGGAAGCTGGCGGTAGAGTTAGTTTGT
The DNA here is from genome assembly GCF_964261635.1 of Lissotriton helveticus. Lineage (NCBI taxonomy): Eukaryota > Metazoa > Chordata > Amphibia > Caudata > Salamandridae > Lissotriton > Lissotriton helveticus. Next base: position 556,682,731 of record NC_136071.1, on the reverse strand, counting down.
TCAATCCTTGGATAAAGAAAGCTTTACGCTGACAAAAGGCAACATTGTTTTGTGTATAGCTTACAAAATTGTGAATCTTTTGCCTAAATCAGGAGGGTTTGCATGTATACTCGAATTGTGCTCAAATGATAGACCTGCTAAACATATATGTGAAGGCTTAAGATCTGATGTCACTTCTGGTGATGCCACTTTCTGTAAAGTCTTGGCTTGTGATGCCACTTCCTATGATGTCAATTCCTGTGATGCCATGTGTGATGTTGTGCGCCGTGATGTTTTGCGCCGTGAGGTTGTGCGCCATGATGTTGTTCGCCATGATGTCACTAGGTTAGCCCCCCACTTCTTTTTTTAGGACTTGTGCCCTGAAGTGCAGCCACACACTCACATTGTATTAGGGAAAGGGGGACTGGCTGCTAGAAGCAGATGGCAACACAGCCTGCCTCTCGAAGGGGGACAGAGATCCCGCCTTCAGTTGAGTGTAGCGAGTGACTGTGCCACCCTGTAGGGGGGTGTCTAGAGAGGTCCCTGGGACCCTCTTTGCCTGATTTAAAGGGACACACTTGGGGCACACAGACTGTGCGACACCTCTTTGTGGCACACAGTCAATGCACCCTCTAACAGCGCCTTTGGCTCTGAGCCCGCATGTATGATATGGTGAAGATGCAGAAGCAAAATGTTCCTGATCTGCATGGGGCTACACCCTCATACAAGTGAACGGATGCACCCTGGAGCGGGTGCTACATGTCTGCAGGGGCGGTTGGTGACATTTTAAAGTGGTGGGGTGCAAAGTGATTTGCATACTGCACCGTAGCAAGCGAGCGCAGCGAGCAAGCCCGAACCCCATAAGGGGGGTTTGGGTGGTTAACCCCCCCCAAGAAAAATTTGAAGAAAAATCGTGCATTTTCAAGCAAATTTGAGAAAGCAGGAAGGTTAATAAAGCAATTGTGAAAGTTCAGTTATTACATTAATAGATGGCATAACATAGGTAGCTGCCACTGGTTGCTTAATAGAGTCATATAGTGTGCCCATAAATCAAAACAGTGTGTGGTGCAGATATACAGGACCACAGGGGATTAAGAGAGTCATCTGTAAGAGATTCACTGTCAGCAATGAAGATTAAGGTGAAGCCCGACATATTCTTTCAATGAAAAACAGCCATCCTGTGTGTGTCATGGTTCCAAAAAATTATCTTATAGTCTGGAGGGCTTGCTTTATATAAGATTGGGTGGGTTGTCGTCTATCAGCCAGACTTTTTTCAACTTTTCTATCAGGTTAACTAGTCGGTTCAAGCCATAGATAACTGAAGTAAATGTTAAAAGCAGGAGCAATGGTCAGTCAAACGTTAGTTTGCAGCTGTATGGAGTGTTGGTTGATTTGGTTATGTGGAGCTGTGATGTTACGGTATGAAAAATGAAATCCATTTTCAGTTGACCCTTGGAGGTGCAGTGGTAGAGGGTTTTACATTATTTATTGGCAGAAAGTTATCTTGCAGATGCCTTTTGGCGTAAAACCTTCATCTGTGTATCAAAATGCTTTCAACTAGGAGCAAAGTACTTAATTGGCTTAAATTCTACATCCACCATTCTCATTGGTGACTTAATGGTGAGTTCTTGGCCAATGAGAGTACTGATTTGCTCTCACAGTGTTCTTGAGGCAGCCATTCCGTTCCGGTATCAAACCCCCTCTGCGATCACACAACTCTGCATTTGGGTCCACATGCCCATTTAACACTTTACCCTGATCGGCTGCCTCAGATGATGATCACGGGACCCCACAAACATTATTGGGCATGTTGTTATAAAAGTACACCTTTAAATAGTATTCCGTATTGGTTGTCACATTACCCTGGAATGGGGTGGGCCAAGTTTTGGTGCAACTTTAACCTCTCACCACCACAGCCGCTGGATGTTGAAACAGGTAAATGCCCGAAGGTGTAGGTTAAATGGCTTGGCATCCTCAAGTTTGTCTAACTCATGACCTCCATTGGTCGACTGAAAGTCCTATCATTAGCGGTTCAAGCGGTGTGTAGATTATCTCAATTTCTTTAAGTCCCACTGCAAACGCTGAACTCAGGGCAGGTGCATTTGAAATTTGTGAGGTGGGGACTTGTGTGTTTCTCAACAGCTCATTTAAACAACCATTTGCTATGCAATAGGTCTCGCATTCACGCGAGTTTAAGCTATTGGCAATGCCTTTTAATTGTGTTTTGGGTTTTAAAACATAAATTAAAGGCATTGTTATTTACAATACTATTAGCTTAAACTCTCGCAAATGGGAGACCTATTGCACTACAAATGCTTGTTTTTTGTTCCCCGCAAAACGCCGTAATTAGGCCCAAGAATTATCATTTGGAAACCTTTCTAAAATGAAAAGGAAAAGAAAAGCATTTTGCTAGATATAATAGAACAATGCTTGGAAGTAAAGAATAGCTATATCCTCGCCACATGTTAAGCATGCTAAATGGAAAGTCCGTCTTCAAATTGCTGCATTTTATTTCCATAATTCCACTGAATTTCCATTTCTACCAGCAGGCTTTTATTTTTCCCAAGTTCATAACCGCTGCCTGGCATCTAACAAAACCCTAACTAGCTACCTCCGCCACTTACCCACTCCCTCCTCATATGGTAGGAGTGAGCCCGAAGCAGCCCCTGCAGGTCACGAGGCCCCGAAACAGGCCACAAACCCAAACCACTATCTCCACCCATCCACCCAGCTGTCCCGGTCAACAGAACACCAGCAGCACCGCTCTGCCAATGCCCAACCACTTCGCCTGAGAGGCACAGCCCCTGATCGCGACTGGTGCACCCACGAAGCTCTACCTGCACTTCTGTGGAATGCAATAGCGATGTTTACCCCTTGTTAGTGAATGTCGTTTGTCCTAGGTCATTCAAGTTTAATTAATTAGGATCAAAGCCTCCTAACACATGTCCGCAAAGAGAAGCAAATGTCCTGTGCAGGGCTAAGCCACGCTTCCCTCATGTAAGTGCTGCCTGTGGAAAACCAGCGCTATAAACTTATTGCCAATTTAGCTTGCACTGTTGTGGCCCATTTCTATTCAATACCGATACCCCTCCCAACCCACTTACTTCTTACTTACTTACTTGCTAGTTATCATGCATCAAAGTTATTAAAAGGACTGCCATGTGTTGCAATAGTAGGCAAAAACGGTAGTGTTAAAATTGACATAGTCGAGAATTAGTTTGGGACAAAATGTGCAGCATATTGACTTTCCATGTTCAGTCCAAACCACCAGGATACAAATGTCTGATCTCACAGCAGCAGGAACAACATCACCACAGATATCCTGACATTTTCTTGTCACTTGTAAACTGCAGCTCACTCCCCTTGCCCCCCATAAACTCAGAGGAGGGCGTGCATTTATCCACTGAGGCACAATTACTTCTGTTATGCTCTAGTACCTCGTGGAACTATGGGCACAGTACTAGAAACAACGGAAACCACAGATCTAATATCCCATCCCAAAAAAGAGAGAAACTCCAGTGACACCTGGTGAAGCAGACACTCCCTCCCATAGACCATCAAGTGCACACTGCAGTGCGACAGCAATTAACTGTCACGCCAACCTTCATACGAAATACACCTTATAAACCAGATGCAATATGCCTTTCATTCCAGAAGCATCCATTGTCCCATATTGGCACTGCGCTTCTTCCAACACAACTAAATTACCCACTTCCCTTGCCATACACACTGCAGCAACCAAGCACACGAAAACTCAAGGAACTATTATACAGCACCCCTAATCCCTACTCCGCACCCCTTCATGCCAGGAGCGGGCCACAAAGCAGCCACTGACTGCACCCAGGATGCCTAAAAAATGAACAAATGCAAACCCTGTTATTTTAACATAACCACTTCTGCTTGCCCAGCCTTTCCAGCCCTAGCAGCACGTTCGGTTCTCCCAACGCACATCCACTCTGCCGAGACGCATGCTGCCTGTCATAGCGATAATAATAACTAGTAATGTGACGTCAGCTTACCTTTGAGAGGGGATCTGATATTGATACTCTCCTTCACACGCACGCTCCGGAGGCCCTTGGAGTTCTCTCTAGCTGAGCACAGGCCTTCCGTTCCCAGATCCGGGTGCTCATAGTTCGGTTTCCGCTCCTGGTTTTGAGCCCGTCACCGACCTCTTCCTGGCCCAGCCTTGGCACAGTCGTCCCCTCTGTAGTCTAGCACGCTATCTCGGTATCTCCCGCCCCCCTTGTGTGGTGACCGGGGGCCCTCTGCCGGGGGACCGCTGCTGTCTGTGTGCACGTGGCGAGTCTAGAAGTGCTGTGCAACACCAGGACAACGTCACGGCGCGCGCGTCCAGAATGACCAATCACTGCATGGCTTCACAATGAAGTCACACAGTGATTGGCCATGCAGTGCTGAGCTTGAGCCAGTGTGCCACCCACCCACACGCGGCATCCAATAATGGATTGCCAGCCCTTCGGCGCGGTGGGCCAGCCAATCCTGGTGCTGCATGCAGCGCCAGGATTGGCTAGGGGGGCACACTGACTCCTCGCCCTGGCGCCTTCCATACCATGGGGCCCGGCTACAGCAGCACCCCTCCCCCGGCCCCTTCATTCCGTATGAGCACTTCCTGCCAGCGCGCATGCTCGGGCTAGGTACAGCCCTAAGTTGCTCATGCGCACACCGTACTGCTGCTGGCCAACTGAAGTCTGCACTCTGCAGACTGTCACTCAGCAGACCAGCCAGCCAGCCCCACCCCCTGCGCACTCCCGATTGAATCGGGTGGGTCCCGACCCGCAACCCGGATTGAAGCGCTGCACAAAATGGATTGAAGCGCTGCACAAAATTCAAACATTCAATTATATTTATTTGTGTATGCGGTGCGTCCAGGCTTAGTGGAGCTATGCCCCTACGCCCCTATGGACGCACCGCGGCTGCATGTCTGCCAGCATGATATGTAGTACAGAAGAGGCTGCATAAGTATATGCGTCCTCTTTTGTAGCACAAAATGCCCTAAGGGTGCAGAAATTGGGCATTGTCTATAATATGCTCTCAGGTGCACAAAAGCATTTTGGGATTGGAGTTGCAAACGCCCCAAACGCAAATCACAGAGTTAACCAATCCAAATTTGTATTTTCAAATGTTCTAAACACCTTTTGCAATTCAAAAAAACTTTTCCGAATCGCAATAGGATTTTGCAACTCATTCTGAACCCCAATTAGGAGGAGCCTGGAGAGGGAACCCTTCAAAATTGTGATTCATAGTGAGATCTAATAATGGTTTGTGCCTGCAACTGCAGTTTCATCCATTGAAATGTTGCCGACTTCCCAAAGAAGGTGCTAACTGATTGGTAAAGAGGACAAATTCCATTTTGGGATAGGAATCCTGACAGGCTGCTTTAGGGCAAGGAGGCAGTAGTGCGGAGGGCCACTGCCTGCCTTCCTGCTCGCATGTCCTCCCAAACAGGAAACATTAAAAAAAAAAAAAACAACACATGTGCCTTTAAGAAACACAAGCTGCTTTAAAAAAAAGTTTCCCTTTTGAGAGTGAATGAAAGGATGGTGTTCTGTTGTTTCTTGCAGACCACACTAACTGTGTTTGTAGCCAATCACTGTGGATGGAAAAGAGTGACCTGCCAAATTAATATTTACTAGTTACGACCCCTTGCCATTTTGATTCTGCTGTGGGAAATTAGGAAAATTATATTCCAGCCTATAATTCTGTTCAAAATTAACCTGCACCACCGCAGAAAAACCATGATGATGTTGTCAAATTGCCTACTTATAAGAGTTTGTAGGTACGGACTCCAGATAAAAAAGCCAGACACATTTGCTAAGTAAGTTATAAATATGAATGTAACCTGTTTTCTATTTACCTGAGGGGGGATATTATTGTTTTATTAAAGGGGAAGTAATGTTGTTTTCATGCAATGATGTCATATCAACTCAAACATGGACATGTAAGGTGGCATATGTGCCCAAATGGCTATATACCTATCTCTTCTAAGTGTTGGGAATTCTAATTAGAAAATGCTAATAAGTTTATCTTTTGTATAGTGCATTTACAAATACAGACCACAAAATATACACCTAAGCATGAACATATGAACATAAACGCAACTATTGTAACACAACAACACACCTACATATATGCATGCATACACTGAGCCTCACACCTACAGCCATCGACAAAAATATGTGAGCAGAAAAACAGGCATCCATATGCTCAGATTCACAGGCCTCTGTCCACATACATCACCTGACTTGCAGTCACCCATACACATAGACCAAGAGACAAGTATAGTGCTGGTTGCATGTATAGCACTTTACAAAGCTGTAGCATCATCACAACGACGTAAATCTGACAGAAGAATTGAAATGTGGTAACTAATGAGAGGGAAGGAGAAAAAACAATTGTTAATGGAAAGATATTCTCCAAAACAGAGTGGGAGTGGTAGAGAACCTTAGGAGTCTGGCTAGCAAGGAAAATGCCGGAGAAAAAAGGATGTAGAAGAATGAAGAATAGAGCACAAGAGGGTAGGCGGTGTAAATCAAAAAGGGGTGGTCACACTAAAGTAGGAATTGAGGCCTGATGCAGAATTAGGAATGTTAGACTATTTGACTAATGCCAGGTCAAGCCAGTAGGAGTCAGTGACCTTGAGAACATAAAGGCACACTCTCAGTCCAGCACAGATACTCTGAAGTAGCATATAAGCAGGCACACAGAGGGACATGGTGATACACCAGCAGAAAGAAGGAACAATAGAGGTATGGAAGCATGTTTCTTACCCACTTAATATTTTGGGCCTTTGATAAGGAAATCATATTTGAGGTGGGGGAAAGATTGGTTCCAGTGCTAAATAAATCCTTTGCCTCTACTTAGAGAAATCGCTTTATCTGGTGATAGAATACTTCATTCTTCAAGGACATTTGTTTAAGGATCTCTCTGGAATAATCATGTCAGCAACAATGCTGTGCTCCCTGCATTCCATGATTTGCCTCTTCGCTATAATCATCCATATGTAGAACCGCAAATCAGCCTTCATTTCTTTAACACAAAATAACACACATAGGTATACAAGATCGCAACATCTACATAAAACATGGTGTAGTCGGTCCTGCAATTTTCCTTTACATATCACTGTTATTAAATGTGTTGGTTCACTGAAGCAAATGAAAACTGTAACTCACAGATAGAGAAGTGCGCCATTGTGAATGTTTTTCTTTTGTAATTTCGAGAAATGACGCTTAGATAGTCAAATGTGGTTTGCCAGTATCTCATGTGACTTTTTAAGCACGCAGACACCTCACGGAAAATGTCTTGCAAGATACTGGCAGTCGGCCAGTTTGAGCAGAAAATGTTTCTTGGCAAGAGACTTCTGTGAAAAATCTCCTGCCGGTATTTTGTAAGACCTTTTTATGCAAAGTGTTCACTAGCATAACAAGCATTTGCAATGCAATAGGTCTCGCATTTGCAAGAGTTTGTGCTATTGGCATTGTAAATGGCAATGCCTTTTATGTATGTGTTGGTTATAAAAACAGATAAGTAAAAGACATTGTCATTTACAATGCCAATACTTTAAACTCTCGCAAATGCGAGACCTCCTGCATTGCAATAGTAAATGACAATGCCTTTTATTTACGTTTAAAAAACTGAAATCATAAATAAAAAGTATTGTCATTCAGAATGCCAAGAGCTCAAACTTGCGTAAATGCGAGACCAATTGCATTGCAAATGCTCGATCTTAATCTGTTAGCAGATGCTAATCTTGGAACAATTTCACAGTACTGCAGCGCCAGGTAAACTCCAGCGCCTGCACACAGATCCAGCAGGTAGAATTGGTGAATTTCGCCTACTACTTTTTTTGCTTAAATGTTCCAGCCGCCCTTATGCCCTCGAGTAAGGACTCACAACCTGGCAGTAACATCTTGCCCTACGCGAGACCTAAAAATCACTTTATTGCCTGAGACTGTATGTTTAATTGACGTTGCACAGCTTAACTGCTCATAACGTGGTTGGCTCTTCAATATGATTTTAACACACTGCATGGGCACAATCCCTTAACTTCTAATGCCTTTGTTTAACAAATATATATAAAGAAATGGCATGGCATAACCCAAATATACAGATGCGTGGAGTTAAATATGTTATTTATTTCCATAGCTGATGGAGAAGAAAGAGGTCACGACCCACTAGAGGCTTTAGCTCTTGTGCGTTATGGGCCCTACCCACACTCAACACCGGTAGGAATGACATATTACACTTTGCGCTGCTGCCAATATATTATGGTATCAAATTATATATATTTTTTTAAATATGAACATAAGGTAACTTGGAAACTAATCCAAGAGGCGGAAAGGGGGTTCGAGTGATCACTTCCGTGCTGGAGGGGGGTCGAACATGTGGTCAGCAGAGGTCCAACTGAGGTCTCTTGGTCGATGTCATGAGACTGGGCCTGTAACAGCTGGTAAACTCGTACACTACAATGAGAGGCGTGTCCGCCCATCAGCCCCGTGATGGAGCATCAAGTGTTGAATGAAAGGGCACCCAGCAGGATCAGGAGTACAGGCACGTCCCCTAACAGCAAGCCACATTAGTGGAAGCGCATGCCGTAAAAATATTATTGAAGAAGCCTTCTGAAAGCAGACCAGTGCCTGCTGAGACTGTCAGGGGGTGTTAGGGGGGGTACCAGAACCGTCTGCTGATGATGGCTGCCCGGTGGCCCAATCTCATGTTTATCGCCCGACAGGAGTCCACACGTACTGGTTTTATAGGCAAATGACGTTGCATTTTGGGATTTGTAGTTTAGATGAGTAACAAAAATCTCAGTATTTAGAGTGAAGTTGGCTTGCGAAAAGTGACGTGCCTATCATGGCACCACTTGGCTGTAACATCATCAGTACCATGGTAGGTCGTCGTCTTGTTGCCCTCCATGGAATCTGGGCAAAGAGTTCACTCATAACTTAGGCTTTTGGGCACAGGAGGTACGAAATATGAGGCCCTGTAGCGTAAGGTCCTTCGTATATACAAGTCCATCTCTACCCCCTCACAATCTCAATGCACCCCAAGCTCCTCACTTCCAGAAACGCAGTGCAGCGCCTCTTATTGCATACACGGAGTTTGCGGAAAGGTCAACTGACAGAAGAAGCAATGTAAAGTCTGCATTTTAGCATGTCGCAAACATCACAAAGGATCTAAAGAACCAGCCTCTGACTATAGAGACTCGGTCGATTCTAGCAGATATCCATTAACAGATCAGTAAACGCAGAATTAACCACGGACTGCGCATGCGCTACATCTCATTAAAGTATCTTAAAACAATCCCATGTAAGGTAGCAAGGCGATGCTTAGGGGATCAAATCAATGCCTGCAGCCCGCCCTGCTAATTGGTGCACCACACCGCTCAGCGCGTGCACCTCAATGGTGTCGTGTGGCATGCCCATCCCGCACACCTTTAACTGAGCACTTCCAATCCGCTCTGTCGCAAGTATGACCTCGTACCTAGGCCAAGAACACCTCTACCGATTATAACCACATTTAAACTACTGCACCACTTTTATACGTCTTTTTGCCAGTTCACCTCAGGTCTCCCAGGATTCTGACCCCAAAAAGCAGCTCCTCATCTTTTTTTAATTACGAGCATCTGCTCTTCCGATATCCTGGCACAATAGACTGAACATACTGCTCAGCAAAAGCACTTCACTCCTGACAGGGAGCAGACCTGCAGTGCCAGTTTAATAAAAATAAAAAAATGGCGGCGGCAGAGGCGGCTCTCAGCGGATTGAGCCCGTTAACTCTTTCTCAGCGCCAATGCGATGTGAACGGGGCTACTTAGATGAATGTTTAAGGGAGCTTTACTCACCGCACGTTCAAACGTCTGCCATTGTTCCGCCTGAACTTCGAAAGTGAAAGTGGGCATGGCCTGCTGATTGTAAACCAAGCACGTCATTGTGCCAGTAACGAAAACAAGCGCGCACCTCCATGACCGCCACAAGCTGCGAGACAGCAAGAGAGGGGCGGGAACAAAGGGAACAGGAACACGGCCATTGGGGGGCGGTGGGGGCGGTAACAGAAACTAACAAGTTAATAAAGTTAATGTAAATGAGACCCAAACAGGTACTATATTACCAACAAGTTGTGGCTGCTCCCTCTTGCACCACGGCTTACAAAGACACACAGGAACCTAGGTTTGTCTGTGAGGTGCCGAGACCCTATTGAGGTACACTAAAACACAAATAATGCCTCATATGACAGGATTTCAACTGATAGCAGGCGAGACGAAGCTAGTAAACTACGGATGGATGGCTAACAGCCATTGTGCATACTGTTAGCGTTATCTCTAATTTGCCTGACAACTGAAAACAAGCGTTTCCCAGCCATGCGCCATCATGAAATAATCGCAGAGAAATCTAGTAGCTTGATAAAAAAAAGCAGGCGCTGCCCGGGTGAGGAGCGAAGAAGCCCCTCCCACCCGGCGTCGACGAGTCTTCCGTTTCTAGGCAACGGCCCCACCGGCACCAATCCCAGCGCGGCTCCTCGTCTGACGTCAGAGGAGCTGCGCTCGGGATTTCTGAGGCTCCCGAGGTTCCCGGGCTGCGGCGGTGTTTACGGGGAGGCAACTTTGAATTTGCGGCGGAGATAAGGGGAGTCACGACAAAAGAGCCAGGTGAGTGGGGGGTGGATGCGTGCATTTGTGTGTGCGCGCGCGCGTGTGTGTGTGTGTGTGTGTATATATATGCAGTGTGTGTCTGTGTGCGCATGCGTGAGTGAGGCTGTGAATCTGAGGCATGGCATCTGCACGGCGCCGTGCGCGCCCTCGTTGGCAAATCGGAGACGCTCGTGCCTGTACGCGGTCTCACATTCCCCCTAACACGCCAACAAAAGGTCCATCGCTACGCTCGACCTAAAAACGTGTCGTATTGTGTATTGCGAAATTTCAATACATTTCTTAATTTCACATAACATGAAATTCAGAAATTTTCTGAATTTCGCCAGTGTACTTAAAATTTCAGCAAAGCCTACATCCACAATACAGTGCAAAATGAAAGACCAGAACCAAGAACATGGGCTTCACACAGATGAACAAAGCCAGCTAAAATGTACATACTTTAGTGACATTTCAGTTGCTCATTGTAAGATCAAAAAGAAAAGAACATTTCACACATTCATTTTTGGCTTCTGACTGTGCTAAACAAATACTAGGTGTTTATGATACCTTTTTGTCGTGTGCCTTCTTTCACAAAAGTTAAATGTTGTTGCCATTTTAATTTTCTTCCATTAGTGTTAGAAATGGGGGTCTCTATTTGGCAGTAGTATGCATCCTGTCCAGGTAGGGACCCTTTCTTCTAGTCAGGGTAAGAGGATTACACAGCTAAAATAACTCCTGTTCACCCCCTTGGTAGCTTGGCATGAGCAGTCAGGCCTATCTCAGAGGCAATGTGAAACATAATACACACAGTAATGCAGTGAAAACACTACAAATGAACACCACTTTAGAAAAATAAAGTATCTTTATCTAAACCAAGCAAGACCAAAAACAACAAAAAATCCAGCATACACAACTTAAATATCACTTTTAGAAGTTTTTAATAATTCTGTCCATAGAACTCTATGGCTGCGGTGATGTTACACAAAGTACCTTAAATGTGTCAAAATCCCCAAGGAAAAACAGCTGCAGAGGGAAGTGTGAGAAAACACAGTGATGCGTTGGTTCCTGAATCCCTGGGGAGGTAATGCGTCAGATCTGCTGCACGCAGGTGAAGTGTTGAGTCGAATCCGGACTGTAAGAGGAAGCAAGGAGTCAAAATCCGAGATGGTTCAGGTCTGCGGATGAGGGGGTAGAAAACTTGGCGCACAGGTGCGATACGTGGAACTCCTGATGCATTGGAGGTCGATGCGGCGGTGTAAAACAGGCGCTGCATTGATTTCTCCAGCCATGATCCAACAAAGCGTGCATCGGAGTCAGTGCACTGGTCTACGGACTTTGGAGACATAGTTTGCTGAACTTGGGCTGCGGTGGTTTCTGTGGCTGCGGGTAGGCGAGGCTTCGATTTTTGCGGCTACACAGCAACGATGTGTAGAATAATCTCCAGCACGACGGTGCTGTTTCGTAAAAACGGGCGATGTGTCGATTTTCAAGTTATTTGTAGCTTTTAAGAGAAGGGACCACCTCCAAGGCCCCTGAACTGGAATTGGCACCACTTGGCAGGTCAGAACTCCCAGCAGTGGAGTTCAGGGATGCTGTAGGTGAAGTCTTTAATGGCCCTGAGATTTAACAGGAGGCAAGCACACACACGCCCTTGGAGAGACTTCTCTAGCAGGATCCACAGCAAAATCCAGTCCTTTAACTCTCCAAAGCGGAAACCGCAAATGCAAGGCAACCCAGCAAAGCAACACACAGCAAAGGGGCAGTGCACTCTTTTCCTTGGTAGTCTCTTCTTCATCCAGAAGTGTTCTATATTCTGGGGTTTTTGGTCCAGACTTATACTCTTGTTGGCCTTTGAAGTAGGCATACTTCAAAGAAAAGTCTTTGTAGTTCACAAGTTCCTGCCTTGCTCCAAACACACTCCAGGGGGTGGAGACAGCATTGTGAGAGGACAGGCACAGCCTTATACAGGTGTCAGTGACAACTCCTCTCCCCACTCTAGCTCAGGAAGATCCACTGGCATGATGATGGGCCATCAGGATATGCAGGGCAGACCTCAGCTCCTTTTTTGTGAATGTCTAGAGGGAATTCACAAACAGGCACCTGTCAGTCTAAACCAGACATTGATTCCACAGACAGGCAAATGCAAAGGATAGTTAAACAAGAAAATGCCCACTTTCTAAAAGTGGCATTTTCAAACACACAATTTAAAAACCAACTTTGCTACAAGATGTCTTTTTTGACATTATGATCTCAGGGAGCCCAAACTCCAAATCTCTATCTGCTCCCAATTGAAAGTTACCCTTGTAAAATGTTACAAGGCACCTCCACTGATAACCTATGGGAGAGACAGGCCTTGCAATAGTGAAAAAACAAAATTGGTTCACTACCCAATAACAAAGCCCCGGGCCTGGATGGCCTACCAGGAGAATTTTAGAAGGCATACCGAGACGTTCTCATACCCCCCTTTGCAGAAAGGCTTGAGGAAGCTTATGAAGAGGGCACACTGCCAGACACGCTGACGGAAGCCTTGCTGGTGGCGTTGCCGAAACCCGGCAAAGACCCTCAGAAATGCGACTCATATAGACCCCTATCCCTCATTAATATGGATGCAAAGATCCTAGCGAAAGTAATAGCCAATAGATTACAGCCACTTCTCTGCAACCTAGTGCTGCCGGATCAAGCTGGCTTCATGCCGACGAGATCAACTGCTCAAAATCTACGAACGATTTTCTCTCTTTTTTACCAACTAAATCCGGACTGCCGGCGGCGGCCGCCTTGCAGGACGCCGCGAAGGCATTTGATTCAGTGGAGTGGAGGTTTATGAATGTTACATTGCGCAAAATGGGGTTTCCAGAACCCTTCCTGCAATGGATTTCGCTCCTCTATACAGCGCCCAAAGCACGAATACGTATAAATGGTCTCACATCGGATCCAATATCAATATCCAGAGGCACAATACAAGGCTGCCCATTATCGCCTATATTATTCACTCTGATACTTGAACCCTTAGCCTGCAAAATCAGGCAGAAACACTCCGTCACGGCCCTACAATTCACTCTTAGACCGATCAACATTTCATTGTATGCTGACAAAATGGTGCTGTATACCACGCACCCAGACAGGCATTCCAACCAACTAATAAGGGAATATGTACAATATGAACTCTACGCTGGTCTCAGCATCAACTGGGATAAATCGGTAATTATTCCACTCACTGCAATAACTGAGAAGCCGGAACTAGACTACCCCCTAAAATGGAGCACCGATCCAGTCAAATATTTGGGGATATATTTTCACAGAGACACGGAATTAGTCATACGAGAGAACTATGGGACGGCAGTGACCAAACTAGAGGAGCAAGTGGAGAGATGGATAAAATTGCCTCTTTCCATGGCTGACAGAATAGCTCTCCAGAAGATGATCATATTACCCAAATTCCTATATCTATTCTGGAATGTGCCAATATGGTTGTCGAATGCGTTCTTCAACAAACTACGCTCTGTACTTCAGAGACTGACGTGGGCGGGCAAACAGGCTAGAGTAAGCTGGAAAGTCCTCACACAACCATATCACCTGGGCGGGTTTGAGGCGCCGGATTTACAACTGTACTATCTTTGTGCACAAGCCCAACATGCTCACTTTAGGACGAAACCACATGCATTTATACCCCACGTTGCAGTAGAGCACGATAGCGTCTTCCCAAAGCCACTACTGACACTACTCACTAATCCCATTGCATATACTCCGTCAGGTACAATCAACACTGCACACAATACCTCAAGGGCATGGCATGCACTGGTGCGCAGGGCGAATAAAGCCCCCATATACGCAAGAGCCCTGCAGACGGCAAAACACCCTAACCTCTCGGTGACACAGGAACCGAGAATCCAGACCCTACTGGAAGACATGGGCTTTGTCACTATGGGACAAGAGTTCCCACATGCTGTGTTCCCAGATGGTCTGACCCAGCTCTGTGCGCACACCAGATTCCTATGAAAAACTTCGCATTTTTACGCTTCCGAGCGGCGATGAAGGCATCGTATCCCACATTCCCCAGTGAACCGGAGCAATTGGAGACGCTACAGGCGCTCCTCATAGCCCCGACTCGTACGCATTTGGTAACAAGGCTATACAACACGGCACAACACGAACAAGCCACAGACGTGACTCAACCCAAACGAAGGTGGGAGGGACTGCTGGGTGAGCCACTAGACGAACAGGACTGGCACTATAGCTGCACGCACCTCACACTCCTTACCTCTAATTGTAACCTCCGCATACTCCACTTCAAATTCCTACACCAGGTGTACTATACATCCACAAAACTGTATAGATTGGGGATGAGAAACAGTGACTCCTGCGTTAGATGCGGTGCACCGGGAGCAGACTTTCTACACGTGGCGTGGTCCTGCCGAAGCCTACAACATTACTGGTGCGCAGTTATAGACACGCTACATGCCATGCTAACAGAACATATCCAGAACACACCACAAGTATGCCTTTTGGGGATTAAGAAAGGTAAGAAAGCTAGTCAGAGGAAGTTCCTGGCGGTAGCACTACTTCTAGCAAAGCGTAGAGTAGCGATAAGATGGGGCGCTAAGAGACCGCCTAGACTAAAAGACTGGGTAACCGACATGACGTACTGTAAAAGAACTCTAGAGACCTACGCTGAGAACTTACCGGCGACTTCCAGGCCCAGGGATTTTTGGGAACCACTGACTTCCTACTTGCAGAACAGCCCTGAACAATCAGGATCAACGAACATAGATCAGGAGTCAGGACCCGCACTGGTGAGGAAGGCAAGGCATCCCTGTTACTGTCTGAGATAGGGACAATAAGCTGAGCAGGGATAAATGAGGGAGGAGACTGAGTGTGGTACCATGCAATTGATGATACAATACCCCGTTATGTGTGTTTAACACTGCTGAAATTCATAGGCGCTACGAATTTGCTTTCCGAATGTACCTGCTATACTGTAAGTTTGCTGTTATTAATTTGTATTATGTATATCTCCCGCTCAGACTGAAAAATAAAATAATTAAAAAAAAAGAAAAATCAAAATTGGCAGTACTTCACTATCAGGACATGTAAACTACACCAGTACATGTCCTACCTTTCACATACACTGCACCCTGCCTATGGGGTACCTTGGGCCTAACTTAAGCATGCCTTACATGTAGAAAAGGGAAGGTTAGGGTCTGGCAAGCGGGTGCACTTGCCAGGCTGACATGGCAGTTTAAAACTGCACTCACAGACACTGCATTGACAGCCCTGAGACAAGTTTACAGGGCTACTCATGTGGGTGGCACAATCAGTGCTGCAGGTCTACTAGGATCATTTGATTTACAGACCCAGGGCACATACAGTAACTACTAGTAAATCAAATATGTCAATCATGGGTAACCAATCAGAATCACAATTTACATAGGGAGCAATTGCACATTATCACTGATCAGAAGTAGTAAAGTGCCCTGAGAACATAAACCAGCAAAAATCAAGTCCAGCACTCCATGAGAAATACAGGAGGTAGAGGCAAAGAGGCAGGGGAAACTACGCTAAGAATGGCAAGTCTAACGAGGCCCACCTATTTGCATTGTTTTAGATTACTTGCAAAAAACTGCTTCCATGTGATAAAACACGGTATTGGAAGGAGACCTCTACTTCGAAAAAATGCTACTATCAGCAAGTCACACATTTATATGGGCCACAAAGCTATCTTAAGACATGCCTGAAGGAAAGTGCTCTTAGTATACATTAACTTTATTTCTACTATAGCCTACTAATGAAAACAACAGACAATGTATTAGCATGCCATAAGACATAAACTTTATTCTCAAACTGTGCCTCTTGCATATTTCTCTCTCTTAACTAACGCAATTCTATAGACCAGTGCAAAAGTCCCTTTTTGTTGTGTACAGTATGTAATATATATTGGCATGAATGGTGTAGGAGCAAATACATGAACCCCTTTAATCCCTCTTGGGCTGCTGAGTGTAGCACACTACCAAACGTGTAGGTTTCAAATGGATATTGCAGCCACCTCCATATAATACATGCCTATTTGTAATAATATATTAGCATTCTATCTCATTCATAGTTCCATTCTGTACAGGAAAGAACCAAAAAACTACAGCAAAAGGCAGTAAAACTACATTTTAGGATTTTGTTTCTTTGGAGCAGCCTGTCAGGGGGTTTAGACCATCCTCCTAACTAGATGGCCTGGAAACTTCAAACTAAATGTTGTTTTCAAGTTTTCGATTGATAGTTCTCTCATCAGATTACAATTTTCTTCTACCTGCCTTGTACATAGACATGCCAATGAGTTATATGGGTCTTCATATGAATGTATTCCCTTCAGTCTAAACAAGTATATAGACCAAACAAGCATCAACCTGATACAAACTGCAGTTCAGATGCTCACAAAATGAGTTAGTGAGTGATGTATTTCAGTGTATAGTCACCTGAGAACATCGCAAGAGAACTAGGGTACAGATGTACAAAGTTATTTTGTGGTGGCAAAGGGCCCGATTCTCAGAATTGGGCCATTTGCGACCCCTATAAGGCCTTTTCTTATGTATAACACTAAATTGTGATTCACTAACCTGTTACCGAATTGTAATTTGGGTTTGGACCAAATACCGATTGGATATTTGGAAGGCCCTTGTTAGGGGGTCCCTTCCAGATACCGAATAGAATTTCGGTTGCAAACATTAACCTTTTACCATCTACTCAAAGGAGGTGGTAATCCATTGGCAAGCGAGAAGGGAACCTCAAGAGGCCTCTTCCCCTTTGTGATTGTTGACAAAAACATTTATGAAGAGTAGGGAGCAGTTCCATCGACCACTGCTTACTCTTAAAAAAAGACAAATATACACTTTTCTTTTTCTTTTTTCAAACACACCTGGCTTTTCTCCAAGGAACGTTTTCTTATAATATAGTTCAACCCAAACAGGGCTACTTATGTTAAAAATTCCTTCTTAACCTTTATATAGTTGCTAAATCATTCCGTGAAATAACCAACAAGAAACCACTATTTTCTTGTTACTTATTTAGAAAGTGAATTCTGTGCCCACATTTTATTTTTTTGAAGAGTGTATGTTAGAGGAAATGCCTAAATCATCTCACAAACTAATTTACCACTTCCCACACACCACAGAATACATATTTTGAGTGAGGTCCTGCTTTAATATGTTTGGACTATTTATGTATGTGCTTACATATTTGCACAGTAACCCCTATCCTATTACTGGTAACCCTCCGACCACATCCTTCCATTTCTCTCTATCTTTTCCTTGACCCATTCTTTGCTCACTGCTGTGCTCCACACTGTAACATCTTTTCCCAGCAGTGTCCCTCTTCCTTTAACCTGGTCGCTGCTGTGCTCCCCCGCTTGTACCACAGCTGCCTGCTCTATACCTGAAAGTGATCTGTGCTACCTGCTTAGTCTCTGCTATTTTACCCACTGTCAATTACAATGCAATGAGTCTTCAAGGTGTCATTCCTACCTTTGTATTTCTATGGCCTCTACTTTTCACCTGTTTCTTAGAAATCTTTCACCTCTGAGTTCAGTCTGACTTACTGATGTCTCTAAAGGTCTCTCTGACCTGTGCTTTAGAGTTTTTTTTGTATATTAATGTTTTTGATTTCCTTATAATTACAAAATCAATTCATCAATTTTCAGGCAAAAGAACACATCTCATATTGGATCAGGCTAACATTAAAAAAAGATTCCAATTCATTACATAGTCAATTACTGGTTCGATTAGCGGCATCTGTAAAATACCTCCATGTCTTCAGGAATTCTTTTCTCCGATACACCCTTAGTGCCTATGGATTTCTTTTACACATAACTTTTGTAGCTTAGGAAGCCACATTTGAAACTTCGCAGAACCAAATGTTCATTATTTGTTTATATATTATTATTGCTTGTTAGTAAGGAGGCGGCTACTAGAGTAGCTATGAACCACCAGCCACGGACGTCTCTGGAGTCTACCTGTAGATTTCTAGAACTTCCTAAATACATTGATCAAGCATTAGGTATTATGTTGATTCTTAGCGAGTTTTTAACAAAAGCTATAACCTCACACCAAAATTCCTTTAACCTAGAACAGTTCCAACTCACATGAACCCATGTCCTCTCTTTAATCCATCTGAGACAATGATTAGTGATATTTGTAAATCTCTGCATTTTTTACAAATTGGGTCCTTTCAGTGCACTAATATTATAGGAGGATACTGCATCACAGGGGGGCGTGGTTAGCCAACCAAGATGGCGGACGCACTCTAGAGAGGCTCCGCATTTCAGCCCCATTATCTGGCAAAATAAACTAGCCCACGGTGCCATCCAAGCTCCCACGAGAGCTGAATGCATAGCTGGCAGCTGTGGACTGCTACAATGCTGGCCATTCGGCGGGAGACAGCTGGTTGCCATGGAGAAGGAGCCTGGGGCCGGGGTCCGTATAGTAAGTGGGCGGGAGAACTCCTGTCCCTTGCACGAAGTTGCCGCATCGCGTAGTGGATGCCAGCCAGAGCCGAAGAGAACAGGCGCCCCACTGTGGTGATGGTGGTGGCAACGCCTGAGGAGACTCGCAGCAGATAAGGAGAGCTGGTGCGGTGTACATTGGACCGCGCCTGATGTTGGTGACCCGGGAGGCGACGCTGATCTAGGTGCCGTTGCGAAGGCCTGCAGGCGAAGCCTGCTCTTTGGAGGCAAGTCGGGCAAGCAGGCGAGGGTTGGGCTGACTGAGACGCCTACAATACGGACCGCAGATGGCCCAGCTCCCGTGGGGTGCAGACTGGACACTGGAGGCCGGGCCCAGGGGCTGATCCTGAGCTGCATATATGCTGAGAAACAGGAGGTGCGAAGGGGTGCATCACCTGGTGGGAGGCTATTAGCCCACCCACGGACAAACCCTCCAACCCGCCGAGGTAACGCCACAGGATAAGGAGTAGGACATCGAGGTAGCTCCTGTCCCGTGTAGACTGACACCCTTGAACGGGTGTGCCGGGCACTGTGTATCCGAGGAGGCTGTCCTGTGGCTGGCTGGTTCAGCGAACTGGGGTTAAGGAGGCCCTTCTGGATGTCGACATGAGCCAGCCCCACCTAGGGAGGTGATGCGTAGCAGGCCGAGGCTCAGGGTCATGCCTGGCCCAGACCCAGCAGCACTGCGCTAGGAGTAGAGCATCTGAGCGTCCAATACTATAGATGACAGGGACACAGCAGCACATGAAAGCGGCCTGGGGGCCCCATCGGGTGAGCTTCAGACCGGCACTGTCTCCCCCACCGGCCTCAATACTGACAGTGGTAAGCCTTTGGACCCGGGGTCACATCGGACCCAGGGCCATACACGTGCACGGGCCGGCGACACAAGCAAGAAGGAGAGCACGGAGGCAACTTTACTCGCCTCACTGACAGGGTGGCCCCTAGGGGCATAACCGAGTGTAGAAGATGCTCGCTGGGCGGTGTCCAGTTGATGAGCCCTGGGGGAGGCCAAAAGAACCGTGTGGCAGGAGATCTGGAGCAAAGCAGCGGCCCATGGTGCCCACCTCTCCCTAGCGCCTAGACACTTCCAGAAGCAATGGGACGTCAGCATGTGAGGGTGGCACCTGTGCCTCCACAGCCCATCAATACATTGTTAGAGCGCACTAAAAACCAGCGAGGGTCTCAAGGCGCTGGGGGGATAGGTGCTGCTATTGTTCGAAAAGCCAGGTCTTGAGGAGTTTCCTGAAGGCCAGTAGGTCCTGAGTCTGTCGCAGGTGGATGGGGAGGGTGTTCCAGGTCAGGCGGCGACGTGGGAGAACGATCTGCCCCCGGTGGTTGTTCTCTTCAGATGCAGGGGATGGCGGCGAGGGCGAGGTCGGAAGAGCGGAGCTAGCGGTTCGGGGTGTAGAAGGTGAGAAGTCTATTAAGGTATGTTGGTCTGGTGTTGTGGAGTGCCTTGTGAGCGTGGGTGAGGAGCTTGAAGGTGATCCTCTTGTTGACAGGGAGCCAGTGCAGGTCTCTCAGATGGGGTGTGATGTGGCTGTGGCGGGGTGTGCCGAGGATGAGGCGAGCAGAGGCGTTCTGTATCCGGTGGTGTCCCATCGCAGACACCACTAGTGTGGACCAGGAGTAGAGGCTGCTGGAACGGGCAGCGGCCCACACACTTAATGCTAAATTAGACTCTGTGCTGCAGGCGGTAGAGAAGCTGGGTACCTCCCTGGATCAAGCACGCACTTCTCTTGAGGACCGTATTCATAACACTACAGTGGACTTCACCCTGCTGATGCAGATCACTGCAAGCTAGTAGACAAGGTGCGCGACATGGAGCAAGAGTTGACAGAGGTTTGTCCTGTGATCAAGGCTGTGGCGGCCAAAGTGCAAGATTTGCAGGTGTGGGTATATATGCTGGAACGTTAAGCGGCGGATGCAGAAGGCCGTTCAAGATGGAATAATGCCCGAGTGGTGGGGTTACCTGAAGGGATGGAGGGGGCTGGCCGGAGGGGGCTGGCACTGCGGCATACACCGAACAATGGCTACGGAACTTACTGCCACCCAGAAGTGCTCTCACCCTTCTTTGCAGTTGAGCGGGCCCATAGAGTGCCCACCACCAGGAAAGATGCTGCAACCTTTCTTCTTCCACCTATTGAACTATAGGGACTGTGACAGTCCTTAGAGAGGTCCGCAAGCTGGGAGAGGTGAAGGTGGAGAATGCCACAGTGCTCTTCTTCCCAGACTATGCTATGGGAGTGCAGAGGCAGAGGGGGTCCTTTCTAGCGGTCAAGTAGCAACTGCAAGGATTAGACATTCAATACTCCCTTCTCTTTTCAGCCCATCTATGAATAATCTCTGAAGGCACAACCCATTTCTTCGATACACCGGGAGAGCTTTAGACCTGGCTGGAGTCCACCGGGCACCGGGTGCCACGGGCCAGAAGTGAAGATCTCTGGCGAGATGGCACCGGTCCTGGGGCCAGTAATAGAAGGAAATGCAGACGCAGAGGACGACTGCCCCCACCTCCGTTGGGCTGTTCCTTCTGTGGAGCAGGTGATACAAGACCGGTGGTAGGCTCAACTAGCAGCTGTGACGATGCGCGATCATGGCACCTGGCAGGACCAGGATCCCTTATCCGAACACTGCCCCACTTGGCGATGTGGTCATCTGGTAGAGAAACAAGAAGACTTACAAGCGTCATGCCACAAACAGCAGACACATTGTTCTAACTGATGGAGAGATATGAAATCCAACAGGCTGCAACTTAATATACTGTGGGCATTGAAGAGACAATGGAGATATGTCTGCCGTCTGAACACCATTGTGATAGGCTGGCCTGGTATATGATGTCCACTAATGTAAGTCGACACCTTACACCAGTCCAGACAACCCCATATGGTGATTTAAGAGGTCCTATACAACCTTTGAAAGCTCTGTAAGTGGTAGCTGTGGAGGGCAGGCTTAGTCCAGGAGTGTAAAGCAGCTTGTTTTACCAGAATGCAATCTTATAGTATAGATTAAGTGAAAAGTACCACACCGAGTATTTATAAAAATATGTATTTATTATATATTACTCACTAGAATGTTCAATTACCTCCAACACGGAGATAAACACAATACACACAATACTTTAGCAAAGAAACACAGAAAATAGTACGAAATATACAGTGGTCCCCAGGGGGGGAACAAACCATATACTAAGAAATTGTAATAAGAACCACGACTCAAGTCAAGACACTGTTGAGAGGACGTAGAATTGCTGGGGACTGGCAGAACCACCCAAGGTAAGTAGATAGGGACCCTACAGCGAGTGTGTGCGGTGTAGGAACACGACTTTGTGCTCCATAAAAGTCTATGTGCAAGTCGCGGTTATATTTTTAAAGATTAAGGACCTTTCCCAGTGGACCCTGAAGAAACCCAGAGGAAGACAGAAGGTTGGAGAGCCACCCCACCTGTTGATACCCTAGTACCCATGTTACCTACACCAGGGAAGCCGGGTGCATGTGTGTGAAGTGGTGTCAGAAACCGTCATCATACCCAATGAAGGACTTTAGGAAAGTGCCGCTGCTGGAAGAGGAGAAAGTGTCCGTGGGAATCCAAACGTGGATTCTTGAAGAGGAGTACCTGAAAGCAGAGGAGACAGGGTCTATGTCACTCAGGGGTGACCAGGAGATTTGGAAGACGAATGACCTCCAATGTCGGGTGCTTCAGTTGGATGACAAGGACCTTGACTCTGCAGCTGTGAGGACCAGGCGATGCTGAGGAAGACCAGGACCCGGATACAAGCTGTCCTAGGAAGGATGTCGAGTGCTGAGGGGTCGGTGTCTGGCGGGAGAACCAACAAGCCTTGGCAAAGGCAAGTCACGCAGGGATCAAAGAAGGAGCAACGTCAGGACCAGCAAGGTCCAGGGGACTCATCAAAGGCAGGGGAGTCAGGACAGGCCCCGAGCAATCAGGGGAGCCCAAAAGAAATAAATGTGACCCTCAAGTGGACCCACAGGCCGGAGGCACTGGAGCCACCAGAGGACCTCAAGCAACTCACAAAAAGATGAAGCCCACAATGCACACGTTGCGGTGTGGCTGAAGATTCTGGTCACAGGAGATGCTCGAAGTTGGGGCTACTTGGGGCTCAAAGATCTTCTTGCAAAGAAGCCAACAAGCCTTTGCAACTGCAAGTTGGATGCAGTACCCAGGGGTTCCGTTATTGCAACCCCCACAAGGGATGCTGGCCCCAAACTTGGTGAGAGGATAGAGCAGGTCACGGGAGCTGTGGAAAACCACTACCTGTTTTACCGAGTCCACGGAGTCCAGAGGAGCTTAGGATCTGCAGACCAGTCGACTTAGTTATAGTGACTGCGAATGCAGGGGTGCGACTCCTTCATTCCAAGGGAGATTACTTCGGTTGTCTTTGATGCTTCACAGGCCTTGGAGGTTTCTGCATGATGCACAGGCACAGACGATGCAGCAGACTGGAAGGGAGGTGAAGTCAAGCCCAACCAAAGTCCAGCGAAGACCAGAGTGCCCAGACGATAGAAGTTGAGTGGTGTCTGATCTGAATCTTATCTCACGACGAATCTAGGGGCCTACACCCAAGTAAGCCCTTAAATACCCTAGGGAAAGGGCGGAGAAGATTCAGGGGACCCGCCCAGGGGAGGGTATGGACAGGAGGGAGGATACTCCCATATCCCGTGTCCGGTTTTGCGCCAGAGTGGAAGCCAACGGCTCCCAGAACTGGTTTGAACTGGAGTACGCACAGGGATACCAAATGTGCCCCTCATGCAGACTTTCAGGCGCTGGCAAGCACACTTAACCGCTCCCAATACACTAAACCCTGTCTGGGAGGTGGTCACACCTCCCTGTGACAGGATGCCTGTTGTTCCACTTTCCTCTGCTCGAGCTTGGCTCAGCAGCAGGAGGGCAGAAATGTGTCGCTGGTTGGCAGCAACCATTTTGTGCTGTCCGGGACTAGAAGGATGGCACCCGGAACACTGAGGGCCTAATTTAGAGCTCTTCCAGTGCTTGGAATCATACCTCCCATACCATTTACGGTGTGGGGGTATGATTCTGACATGTTTGATACCAAACATGATAGTATTTGTTGCAGCCGTTTTTGAGATGGCCATTGCGTAATTACGCGTTGCCCCTCGATATAGTATATGGCTGCTTCACTGACAACCTGGGAGAAGGGACTCTGTAGGCTGCAGGGTTGTCCTGCTCATGCAGGGGCACCCTCTCACTTAGAACCAAGCACTCTGCCTTCAGGATTGCAACGGCCTGCTATAGGGGTGACTTATAGGTTTTAAGTGCAGTGACCCTTAGATATAGTAAACCTATCCCTTTAGTAAGTGGTGCATGCACCAAATTACACAGGCTGCAATGGAAGGCCTGTAGTTCCATTTTGAATGGTCTCTTATGGGTGACTTAATACATGCTTCAGCCCATGGTAGACGTCTGGGGTACCTATGACCTGGGTACATTGGAGAGTTTTATATAGCGCGAACTTGACCCAAATCGGGTATCAGAGCACTTTACATAGCACCAGTTACATTACATGAGGACACACATTCATTTTTGTTAGGCACAGGGAGATTAAGTGATTTGCCCAGAATCACAGGATGTTCAGCGTCATTGTCGAGACTCGAACCCAGTACCCCAGATTCGAGGTCGACCGCCCTCAAATATGGGATGTACCTAAGTCCTGAACAAACCAATTTAGGGAGAAAGCAGATAGACTGGGGTCCTGATTAGCAGGATCCCAGTCTGACTAGTCAAAAACAGCATCACATCAAGCAAAAAGTGGGGGTACCCATAGAAGTAGATCCTACTTTCATACAGCCATAGTAAAGCGCAGAATATCAGACACCCTTCCCCACAACTGGATTTAGCACCCATGACCTGACACTGTGTGCACATTAATGTGACACTCTGGAGCGTCAATGTGCTTGCCACACACCCCTCAACAGGCCACAAGCCATAGTAACTCAGCTTGATAAGCTGATAGTTTCCGCAAGGCGCTTTCATAGTTTGGGCGGATACATGTTGTCCCTAAACTCTCTTCCAGTTCATGTTCACGCTGTTTTTATCACTTTCAGAAATGTTACTCACCACAGGTTACCAGTTTACAGGTTGACAGGTGTGGCCCCTTCCTGTGAAACTAGGTCTCGACACCCACACAGAGACAGCACTAACCTGCACAATAGATGTCAGCCATTAACAAAATTACCTGGAATGTAAGGGGTATCCATACCCCTGCATGCCGCTATGCCACATAATCCTACCTTAAGTTCAGGTTGGCCCACATAGCACTGCTGCAGGAGACTCATCTTGCCTTACCCGAAAACCGCAGGCTGCAGCGCAGATGGCGCGGGCAGGTGTTTGCCACTGGATACTCTTCATACACCAGGGGGGGCACTCTTCTGGGTGAGACCAGGTGCAAGAGATGAAGCTGTATGCTAATGAAAGATATGTGTTTATGAGCGGGCACCTTGGCAGGAGGCACCTACTACTCTGGACTGTATATGCTCCCAACACGGAGCAGGGCCCCGCATATATGCTGGCAGTTGACCCCACAAGCTGGGCAGGAAAACACATTGTTTTCAGTACTTTAAAGAGGAACCTCCAGCCTACCAGGTAAAATGCCTTTCCAGGATCTAAAAAGATAAGTGCTGGTAGAGACTTGCTACTTCTGAAGTAATCAACTGTTTTATCAAAGTTTTAGAACAGAAAAAAAAACAGGCATGGCATAGCAATGGACAATCAACAGGCAAGTTAGGCAAGCGAGACAGACAGACACGTCTTCTCTAAGAAGCATAAGGTGAGCAGGATGAGCATGCCCAGATGGAAAGGTGGTGCCCGGAGGTCGAGAGAAGCCCCTAGTCGGAGCAGCAAGTAAAAAAGCCAGCCCTGAAAACCCGCCTCCCCCCCTAACACCCAACTCTAACGCCCCCCCCCCAGCCCACCAGTACGCCATTCTTCCATAGTAATCATGTGGGCCATAGCTAGTCTAAGTGTATCAAGGGGCCTCGGGTCGCGTTCGGTCCACCATGCAGTCTGTAAGACATAGGATACGAAGGTACTTCGGGCAAGTGATTTTATGGAATTCCCTGGAGAGCAACGTCAGGAGCGGCCGCCAAGTAGTGCGGAATGCGTCAGATGTGTGTGTGAGTGTGGCCTGGATCCGTTCCATGCCTAACGTAAACCACAACTTGTGTAGCCAGCCAGTGTGGGTGGGTGGGGTAGTGGAGCCCCAGAGCGACAGGATGTGTTGCGACGCTGCCTGCATAGCGATGCCCATCTGTTTGCCGCGAGCTGATCTCAGGGGGAATGTAAGTGCATTGGGAAGCCCTAGGAGTGTGTATGCTGGGAAGCGTGGGATCTCAGTGTCGAATGTGGAATCAATATCGTCCAGGACGACCTTCCAGTACTCCTGTAAGGCGGGACATTCCCACAGGAGGTGAGTCAGTGTACCCCGGCTGCCACATCCTCTCCAACACAGTGCGCTTCGGGTCGGGTTGCCTTGATTGAGTCTCGCTGGGGTAAGGTGCCAATAGATAGCCAATTTTATCGCCGACTCCTTGGCTTTGGTATTACGGGTAGTGTGGGCGGCCCTGTAATATATGTGGTTCCATTCTGTTGAGG
This sequence comes from Lissotriton helveticus, assembly GCF_964261635.1. Taxonomy (NCBI): domain Eukaryota; kingdom Metazoa; phylum Chordata; class Amphibia; order Caudata; family Salamandridae; genus Lissotriton; species Lissotriton helveticus. The sequence goes on along the minus strand of NC_136071.1, from coordinate 556,655,996 downwards.
AGAGAGGCCTACCAAATTCAGCTTCCCAGCGCCGCTGTCCGGCAGTTTTAGCGGGGTCGGCAGTAGGGGAGAGCATCCGATAGAGGTCTGAGATAAGATGTTTATCCGAGTCCTTGGACACGAGCCAGCGTTCGAACGGCGTCATTTGTCGGCCGACCAGAGGGGCAACGTCTGGCCGCAAGAGCCAGTGGCGGATTTGGAAATATTGAAACATGTGAGGGTTATCCACCCCATAGTCGCGCGAGATGTCGGCGAGAGAGAGGAACCCCTCCACATCAAAGAGGTGCCCAGCTGATCGGCAAGGCGTGTCACGCCATTGCAGGAAAGCTCGAGTGTCCGTTCCGGGTGGGAATGCGGGGTTGTCAAAGAGCGGGGTGAGTGGGGATGGGAAGGTCGTGAGGCCCCGTTTGACCGCTACCATGTCCCAGGCTGCCATAGTGGTCCGAGTGATAGGGGAGCGGAGGAGATAACGCGGCCTGTGCTGTCGAGCAAGAAACGGTATCTTCCACAGGGATGTCTGTGCCATGGCCCTGTCTTGAAAGAGCCATCTTTTCTCTGATTCGGGTCGATACCACTCCACTAGATATCGAATTTGCGAGGCCTGGAAGTATTGCAACAGGTTTGGGATCCCGAGGCCACCCTCGTCGACAGTCCTGTGCGCTACTCGTTGATGTAACCTGGCGCGTTTCTTTTCCCACACAAATTGGTGAAGATCATGTTGGAGGTCAGCTAGCATACCCGTTGGCGGCGATACCGGGAGGGTCTGAAAGATGTATAATATTTTGGGTAGGATCGACATCTTTACCGCCGCGATCCTGCCAAGTAAGGAGAGGGGTTGCTTTGACCAACGCGCGAGGTCGGCCCGGATCTGGGATGATAAAGTAGAGTAGTTGTGATTGACCGTCGAGACCGTGGAGGAGGTCAGGGTAATCCCCAGGTATGGCAGCCGAGTGGTGGACCGCAATTGGCATCCGAAGGCGGGTGGTGGGTTATTAGGAAGAGCATGGCTGCCAAGGGGCAGTATCAGGGACTTCCCCTGGTTAACCTTGAAACCTGATACCGCGCCGAATTGTTCCAGCTCCGCCAGAAACGCCGGTATGGAGCTAGATGGGTGGTCCAAAGCGGCGATTATGTCGTCCGCATACAGTCCCACCACGTGGGGTTCGTTGCCGAAAGACATTCCTGTAATGTGAGGATTATCACGGATCTTCTGCGCTAAGGGCTCCACGTATAGAGCAAATAAGAGGGGTGAGAGAGGACACCCCTGGCGGGTTCCTCTCTGTATCTCGAAGGGGTCGGACTTGAGGCTGCCCAGTCGGACACGTGCCATGGGACGGTGGTAGCAGCTCGCGATCCAGGCCTGAAACCGATCGCCCAAGTGGTAGCGCCGCAGCACAGCTTGTAAGTAGGTCCAGTCGACATGGTCGAAAGCCTTCTCTGCACCGATGGCTAGTAGGGCAGAGTCTGAGACCTGAAAATGAGCTTTGTCCACGAGGTGCAGGAGTCTTTTGGTGTTGTCGCTGCACTGACGGTTCGGGACAAAGCCCGATTGGTCCGGTTCGAGGATGCCCGGGAGGCAGGGACCTAGGCGAGCCGCCAGTACCCCCGTAAACAGCTTCAGATCTAGATTGAGTAAGGAGATGGGGCGGAACGCGGAGCAATGCGTTGGGGGTTTGCCCGGCTTAGGCAGGACCACAATGTCGGCTGCAAGCATATCGGGTGGGATGGAACTCGGCCCTTCAAAGGAATTAAATAGCCTGGCGAGGATAGGCGCCAGGACATGGCCGAAGGATTTATAAAAGCCCGACGAGAACCCGTCAGGGCCCGGGGATTTAAGCGGACGGAGGCGTGCAATGGCAGTGAGGATCTCGTCGGGGCGAATCGGGGCATCAAGGGCTTCCACACTCGCCGAACATAACGGCGTAATATCGGCCGATTGCAAGTAGGCGTCAATGTCTGTCGGCGACGCCTTATCCGCGCTATATAGAGAGGCGTAAAAGGAGCGAAAGGCCGAGGCGATCTGTGCGTCCTCAGTAACTGCATCGCCGGCGTCGTCCAGTAGCGTCGTGATTTTGGAGCGTTGGAGATTGGCTTTCAAGGCGCTGGCCAGGAGCCGGCCAGTGCGGTTGCCCCCCACGTAATACATGTGACGGAGGCGAAGAGCAGCAAATTCTGCCCTGTCGGTGTCGAGGCTAGCCAACTGAGCCCGGGCAGCCTTAAGTTGGCGCCAAATTCTCGGGGCACCAGTGCGGCTGTGAACTCTCTCCAGCTCCGCGACTTTGTCAGAGAGGTCGCTCCTCTTTTCTTTGCGAAGTTTGGCGTCTGCAGCCGATATCGCTATCAGTTCCCCTCTAACGACAGCCTTCAAGGCTCCCCATAAGGACGACACCGACACATCGGGGGAGTCGTTGGTGGCCAAGTAGTCTGAGATGCATTTATGAAGTTGGCGGGCTACCGCCGGCTTCTGTAAGAGGGTTTCGTTAAGCCTCCACGACCCGGACGTGCGCGGCGAACTGGGCACGTTAAGCGTCAGTTCCACTGCTTCATGGTCGGAGAGGGCTGCCGGGACAATTGACACTGTGGCGATGTGGGGAATGAGGGTTGATGAGCCCAGGAAGTGGTCTATGTGTGCGTAAGTGTGGTGCACGTGTGAGTAGAATGTGTACTGCGTTGTAAGTGGGTGTATGTGTCTCCAAAGGTCCGAGATGTCTCTATCATGCAGCCAAGTGATGCCCTTCTGCGAAATCGCACCTGTGTCTCCGTAACGGCGCCCCGATCTATCCTTGACTGTATCCATGACGAGGTTAAGGTCCCCCCCTAGGAGCATGTGGGTGTGAGGTGCTTGAAGCGTTTCTGAAATTGCGGATAGCAAGAAAGGTTCCTGACCTGTATTGGGGGAATAGATGGAGCCTATCGCATAAGTGGTGTTGTCTATCTGGAAAGTGTGGGCTAGAAGGCGTCCCTTAATTTCCCCTATTTTGGCCCCTACCTTTCCTCTGAAGTGCCGTGATATGAGTATAGCCACCCCAGCTTTCTTTGATGGGAGAGAGGAGAAGAATTGCTGTGGGAAAGCGCGGGAGCGCAGCCGGTGCCAGTCCTTAGCCAAGAGGTGGGTTTCTTGCAGCAGGCAGACGTCGGCTTCAGAGTTCTCTAGGTAGGAGATGATGGCCCTGCGCTTAATCGGGTTGTTGAGTCCCTTGACGTTAAGAGACAGGATTTTGAGCGTGTCAGCCATCGCCGGGGCGCGTGGGAGCGAACGAGCTCATTAATGCAAGACGCTGCGCAGTGGTGGAAAATGTGGGCAAGCCCAGGTGTGTGTACAAAATCCCATGGCGTACTGGTCCCCCCCAACAGTCCCCTCCCCCTCATGGCCACCCTAACCCCAACAGAGTGGACCAACCCAACCCCCCTCAAGTACTGAACTCCCAGCCCCCCAATTCCCCACCCCCTCCCAGAACAGTCCCCCCAACAGAAACCGGTAAAAGTCTCGGGCCTAGTCGTGCAGGGCACAGGTCCGTAGAAAGTCAAAGAAAGGGGTACCATGGTTGCAGCCCAGGTGGCGGCTCCCCGGCCCAGACCCCAGGCAAGCCATGTGCGAGTGGGAGAACACCCCCATGTTGGTCAAGGTTCACTAGGTCAATGTTCTACAGGTCGGGTGCTGTGTTGTCTGCCACTTCCTGTACTGCAGCTTCCCGTTCCTGGGCGACCGTAATCGGGTCAGGTTTCGGGATGGTCCTCGGCGTTCTCCTCCTGCGAACCGTCTGCCAGCCGTCTCTTGTAGGGCGAGACGAGTCCTCTTGCGACCGGGACGGAGAGGCGTCTCTGGAGGTTGAACTTTCCGGCATATCGATCCCAAGTAGGGAACAGGTGTCGCGAAGTGATCTAAGCTGGTGAAGGGAGCCGTTCCATTTAAAGATCAGACGGAACGGGTGGCCCCAGGAGTAGGGTATCCCGGCATCCCGCAGGAAGTTCGTCGCGGGCCTGAAGGATTTACGCTTTTGTAGGGTGATGTTAGAGAGATCCTGAAAAAGGGCTACAGGGTCATCACGAAATCTGATGGGCTGTGCTTTCCTGGCCTCTCTAAGGATGCGTTCCTTCAGGGGGAAGTCCGGGAGGAACGCTAGAATGTCCGGAGGTGGTGCGGGTGCTCTGCGTGCCATGCCCACCCTGTGCGCCCTGTCGATTCGAATCTCAAAGTCACTCGGCTCTCCCAGGATGTCTCTGAATAGGTCTTGAAGGTAGTTGGTCACATTGTCCTTTTCAGCCTTCAAAGGAACACCCCTGACCCGTATGTTATTCCGCCTGGAGCGGTTCTCCAAGTCTTCAGAGTGCGACTGTAAATCCACCTGTTGATCCTGTAGTCGCAGGATTTCCTGCCGGAGCCTCTCCACCTCCCCACTGCGGGACTGATCAGCGTCCTCCAGAGAGGCAACCCGCTCTCCCAGGCCATCGATATCACGACGGAGTTCGCGTTGCTCTCCAGCCAAGTCTTGTTTCAGAGTCTGGAAGTCCTCTCGCAGTGTGTTGAAGAGGGAGGTCAGGAAGGCTTTCGTGATGGGAGCGGAGTCCTCGTCCGGCGTCTGAGGGCTCACGGGGGGTTTCGGGGACGACTGCGGCTGGGTCTTGTCTCCTTTCGACGCTGCTTTCTGCATGATTTTCACAACATTCCGGGTCCCCTTGCGACTAGAGTGCGTCATGTTGTCCAGAACTGGGCGATGGGCCAGCCGACGGATGTCGTTGGGGGCTATCGAGTGATCGCCCAGTAACGTAGGCGAAACTAACCGTAAGGGTTAGCGGACGATTCAGAGCCGGCCCTGGGCCATGCGAAGGGTCAAGGATCGGCGACCCAAGAAGAAGCTCCGCAAGCCATTCCGGGGGCGGCGATCTGGAGGAAGAATCGTTCGTGGGGCGCTGCAAGGGCGGCACTCAGAGTGCGTAGTGGCTAGAGAGGTAGTGAGGGTAGAGGTGACCAGATTAGTCGGGCCGGGGCCACCGTGCCGCGCCGAGCAAGGTTATGCTTAATGGAGGAAGATCAACGCGGGCCCAGGAAGAGTGCTTAGGCGCCAGGCAGGAGAGCAGCGCCCCGGTAGTAGCTGGAGGATGATCTCGTGGACTGGATGTCGCGGAGAGGTCCGCAGACGGCCCTAATGACTGAGCGGGGGACCCGCCGGACGGTAGACAGCAGGCAACAGGGAGGAAGCCGGAACTGACGACTCCGGCGAACGAGGGCCCAGGATAGCGTCCAGCAGGGCTGTGTCACTGGCCGCAGCAGTTAAGGGCCACCGAGCAGGGAGTGCAGGGACCCGGGGGGGGAGAGTGCTCGGCAGTCCAGGTCGCAGGGCGCCACTCACCACATGCCCCCCGTCCAGGGGGCCGTTATCAATGCGGGGCTGTGCAGCCAGGTGGCTTCCCACGTCGCTGATGCGTCTCCCGGCCGGCAGGCCAGGGGGCGGCGAGCTGATGCCGCTTAGGGCGATGCCCACTGTGGGTGGTGCGGCGTAAAATGGCTGGAGGCCTCTGGTGGGGCTCGCCGCTCTCGGAGGGGCCGGGGTAGGCAGGCTCCAACCCTGGCCGGACTCCCCTGCCGGAGATCGGAGGTGCGAGGGGGATTCCGGCGAGGTGTGAGGGGCGGGCGACCGGTGTCCCGCCCGTTATATGGCTCCGTGGGGGCGGGGCTGGCCCTGTGTCACCGCTCGGTAGGCCCACGCCGGGGCCTAAATTGTCCAAGGGGCTTCCGCCGGGGTGCTCGAGGCCCCGAAGGGGCGGAGTCGCCAATCCCGGCGCGTCTCCCCTAGCAGCCGCCGGTGAGGTGGGGGAAGACCAGCAGGAGTGTGCGGGACCTGAGGCCGGCGCCCCGCGCAGCCCAAGGGTTCGTAGGCCCGCTGAGAGAAGGCGCGGTTATGCGTCTAGAGGCCCACGCCGGGGCCCGGGTTCGTTGGCCGGTCGCCGGCGGGGCACGGTCCGCCCGGAAAAGGCCTGGAGCACCGACCCCTCAGGTACCCCGCCGCTGGATGCTCTGAGCGCCCCTCCGTGGGCAGCCGCCCGCAGGTCTGGCAATCCGGTCTGCGCCCGCAGCCGCCGAGGCGGAGGCGCACGGCGGAAGGGCTCTAACCTTCTTCGCCGGTGCACCAGTCTCGTCAGCAACGGAAGCCGCGGGCCGCCAGTGTTCGCAGGCTCGCAAAGTTCTGGCCCGCGGTCCCCAAATGGAGCAGGGTTGGTACGGGCAGGGAGTGGGCGCTGCAGGTCCGTCGGGGCCGGTCCCGCTCGGCAGTCTGGTAGGCCCACGCCGGGGCCTAGATTCGCCAGGGGTCCTCCGGCGGGACGCGCTGTGTCCGGAGGGGGTCGGGGCGCGCTGATTCTCCCGGCAATCACCCCCGGCCGCCGAGTTCGTCTCTCTGTGGTCCGGTATGCGTTCCCACGGCACTCCGGTTCAGTGCGTGCAGTCACTGCAGGGCGACCACACGGCGGAAGGGCTCAAACCTTCGTCGCCATTGCGCCGTCCTCTCCGGCGGTCGGGAAAGCGGGGGCACAGGCGATCAATAGCCCAGAAAGACCCAACCGGGAGCGCCCCAAGGAAGCAGAGAGGTTTGAGCGTGATTTGGGCAGATGCACAGGGGGTGGCAGCTAGATATGACGTGATATTGGGGCTTAGGGCCGGGGAGCCTGTCGATCCACGTCTGTTCAAGCCGCCATCTCGGCCACGCCCCACCTTTAACTTTTTGACTAAATACTGATACCATTCTTTTAAAAACCCCTCTTTCCTGTCAGTCTTACATTTGGTAAGATGTTTTGCTAAGTTTACTAATTCCTCTTGCCCTATCAAACGTATTAAATCAGGTGCTGAACTAGCAGTAAGTGAGGGGATTTGGATTTTGGCAAGGAAGCTTGCTATAGCAACCTCTCTGGGTTTATTTTTTTTATAGATATTACAAAAATGCTCGAGGAACATTGTTTCAATTTGTTTCCTGCAAAAAATCAAAAGGGGAAAGGATCACCTCAATATGCAAAAAATCAAAAGGGGAAAGGATCACCCAATTTGTTTCCTGTCTACTGCCTTTGTTCCAGTTTTGGAGGCCCAAATGCTTGAGATTGTATTGTGAGTTCCATGAACTATAGTTTGCCATGTGAGCAACTTCCTACTGAATTCTGTCTCTTTATACAACTGTTGACCAAAGGTACATGGATAAAGAATTATTTCTCCATTAGATAGTTCAGACATATCAGCTGTCGGAAATCCCTCCGGCATTTAGAAGTTTCCAAAGTCATATCAGGGAATAACAGACAACAAAATACTTCACATGCTTTCTGTTGATTGCTGTGGAGAGATTTCGCTTCCAAATGTTATAATGGCCAAAGTTCACAAGTATTGTCCTTGTGTGCTTGCTGTTTGTATACCTCATAAATGGAAGTCAGTGCCCTCACATTTATGTGAAGTCCTCTTTGGTTTCTGCTAGAATTAAGTCTTCTATTAAGTCTGCTACTATTGAGGCAAATTCCTTTCTTTCTAGGATTCCAACATACCTTAGGTCAAATATCTTCTATCAGTTCTCCCAATCCTTGAATTGTCCCTTAAAAAAGCTCTACTCCTTTATGTGAGTGGATGTCTGTCTCTGTGAATACTTTGGGTATCCTCACAGCCTAAGACCCTTAGTTGGAACTCTTCTGACTGAACTGAGTAAGAATCGATCTTGTTTCTATTTCAAGCATTTTATTACTTAGAGAAAAAACTAAAGGCAGTCAGCCACATTTCAACAGCACCATTGGTTATGTTATCTGGTAAGTAAGTTATGAGTGTACTTGACTTTGTGCTTGGTCACTGGGTAATGCTCCCTTAATGAGATTGGGGTTTTTCCTAACTGAATAGTCTCTTCCATAAATATAGCTTGTGCAAGGTTAGGTAAGCTCAATCACTCTTCTGGGGCATCTGGGAATTGGTGTGATTTATTGATAATAGATTTACTAACTCCCTTCGACTGTACTTGCCTCCCAGATTTTTTATTTACTCAGACTGTTTGCTCTTTACTGAAGAATACTGGGTACATCTTGCTTCTATTACCACCTGTGGTGATGAATTCTGGTTTTCATAGGTAGGGCTGCCAAGTGGACTAAAAACATTTTTCTCTGCCCCTCTCTGTTTATTGCCGTTGTCTGCTGAGCTATTTATTGCCTACTTCTTTCCCCACCTCATGTTTGTTTGAAGAAGTCAGAGAGGCTATTAGTCCTGGTCCTTGAATGTAACTTAAATAGCTGTGCGACAAAGGTTTTAATTTGAGTTCCCCTCCCCCACACCCCTCGGTGGTGTTTATCTTCATATGTTGCCCTGAAGTCCATTTTTGTAACGTGAAGGATTTTCATTTCAGGGTTTTGTAGAACTAATTGCACTTTAACTGATCTCTACCATTCTCACCTTTGTGTATCCGAGGTCTACCTCACACCTGAATACCTCTGAGATCTTGACTGCACTTTTGCCAGCCCATGTTCCCCTTCCAAACTCATCTCATTGTCAGCCCCTAGCAATGCATTATCTGTTACCATGACAAACTATCACACATAAGTGATTTAGAAAGGACTTGAAGCACACAACTATTACAACTCAGAACTTCAGCACATGGGACTTATAACACTGCAAACACTACCTCTATTATGTTAATGTCATTCAGCCTTGCACAGTGTAATGAATATCACGAATAAAATAAAAAATGGATTATTTTTACATACAAGCTTTCTTGTGTACACCACCCTACAACTGAACATATTGCAGTCACAAAACAAGTTGAAAAATATAATCAAACTGAAGTAACCGGTGGTCGTTGAACACAGATGATAGTTTCCCCTTGTTTTTACATTGTACATTTATCTTGGAACATATCCAAACACTACTTTATGGACTCAATTATTTAACATGTGACAAGAAACAATCACAGCACTTGCTGAGTTCGGAACACTTTAGTAGACACACTGCTTTTTGTATGTGAGTAGCTACCAATCCAAAGACTTTATTCGGATAACAACGAATCATCCATAAGAGTAGAACACATACAAGATAAAAACATATTAGAAAAAGAAAAAGAAAATAGCATGTCAAGTTCATAATGTGGCAAAATACAGTAAACATGGTTAAGTGCATATTGTGGATAGCAAAATACAAGTAACTTCAGAGGCCGCACATAGATTTCCGAGCCCCCATAGCTACTCTCAAAAAAGTGCCAATGCGCATGATCAGTTCAGGATTATCCAATTTGAGAATACATTCAAGAGCATCAGTTAAATTAATAGGTGTCCGTTTAAAAAAAATGGAATTAACAGCCATGGTGCATATTTCATATAATATTGACAGAAGAATAAAAAGTGTAGAAGTGTTTGTCCGCTATGACCACCACATGGGCATGGCAGGGAATCAAGTTTTGCATTATACCCAGAGGGACAGCAAAGCAGATATCTTACAGTCCCAGCTCTTTGACGGAAGAGGAGGTCTCTCTCCAATTGGGACATTGGCAATACAATATAACTAGGTAGACTGTATTCAGGATACTCAATGGGTATAAATGTAGCAACAGTTTGTTTCTTAGATTCCCTCTCTAGACTTTCTGCACAATAAAGTGCGTACAGTAATGACTTTAAAACTTTTTTATCCACTGTTGCAGCTGTGTTCAGATTAAAAAACAGTCTACCGAAATTGATGCTTTCCAAACTCTTAACAACCCCAGTAAGCCATGGAATATCCACCCCTTTCTCGCAGCGAATACAATCATCTAGTATGTCCCTTGTAAGAGATGATCAGGGTTCTTCATTATAGCTAGCCAGAATAGTGCGGGTGTGCCCTTATGAAATCTTCAATGTATCCTAATTGTCCCCCATATTTTAGGACGGGGGGACTGAGGATTGAATTAAAGGTCCTCAAGAACTTATTTTTACAATATGCCATGTGTTCACACCAGGTACCGTTCGCAGCGAAGACCATCCCCAGATAAGGAAAAGTAGAAGTGCAGGTTAATTTTTGGTCACACACTGAAATAAAATTAAGAGGATATTTCCTTGGCCAACAGGACATTGTGAATGCTTTCTTAAATTTGTACATCAATCTAGGCTGGACATAAAATCTGTGGACGCTCGAACTAAAGTGCGTAGTGCATTTGGTGTGTGACCAATTAAAACCGCATCATCTGCGTATAAAAGCACCAGGAGAGTTTTGCCTTTGATTCTAGAGACATCATTGGTTAGTGTAATAAGTGATTTATGTAAATAGTTTATATAAATGATAAAAAGGAGGGGGGTCAGAACACATCCTTGCCTGACCCCTCTACCTACACTGATATCATTAGACACCTCTCCCCCGCCACCAATCCTGACCCGCACTTTCAGGTCCGTATGAAGGTAGGCCAGAAAATGTACGATGGCCTTGTCCAAGCCATGAGCTAGGAGGATAGACCATAGGCGGGACCTGTTAACAAAATCGAAAGCTGAGGTCAGGTTCATAAAAGCTAAATAAAGTGGCAATTGCTGTGCAATGGTGTACTTCCCTACAATCAAATTAAGATTTAAACATTGCTCATTTGTATCAACTTTACCCCTAAAGCCTAGTTGGCATTGTTCTAAAATGTAATTGTTCTCTGACCAGGTTAACATTTTTGTATATAAAACTCTGCCTAAGATTTTAAGGGTGTAATCTGTAAGGGAGATTGGTCTATAACAGCTAGGTTGTGTGCGATTGCCCTTTTTAAAAAATGGAACAATGGTGCTAGTGGACCATGTCTTTTACAATGGGGCGTTAGTTAAGTTATTAAAAATATTTAACAACAGTGGGTCCCAAAAATCTGGTTTATGTTTGATAAGGTCAAAGGGCAACCCATCGGGCCTGGGGCTTTATTGCCCACACTCTGGCGTATGGCCTCCTCGACCTCAGTTATTGATATTGGGACTCCAGATGGCACCCTAATATTAAAAAGATCGGGTTCAGAAGCAGGCGCGTGATAAATTGCGGAAAATTGACTTTCCAAGGTAGCACTCATTATGTAGCAGCTATGGGGAGTTAACGGCTGCCCCCTTGATCTTAAATCTTTAATGGCAGTCCAAAATATGTTCCCGTTATTTTGGCTAACAGCGTTGATGAGCGCCTCCCAGTGCTCGCTTAATAACTGTTCCTTCCTATAAGCAATGTCCTGCTTATATATCAACCTTAAGGACTTGACCATGACGTTACAGCTTGATTTGTGAGATAAGGCCTTGCGGAGCTTCCTGTTGGCAATTGAGCACTCCCAATTAAACCATCCAGCAATAGGTTTGGACAGCAAGGATTTAATAGCTCCACGAAGTTTGGTAAAGGCAGTAATTGCCTCGGGAAGTGAATCCTGGGCCTCCACACAGATATTAATAAGATTATCTTTTGCAATTGCAGCAATCTCCATAACAATGGCTAAATTGTGGTTATTCAGGTGGTCCATTAACTCTCTACCCCTATTACATATTTGTCCGCTGCGAATGTTTACATGCCCATGGTTGAAATAACTTAGCATTAAAATCACCCCCTAGGCAGATTCCTACTGACTTAAAAGAGTCTTTGGATTTTTCGATAGATGCAATAAAATTAAACAGATTTATAAAATTCATATTTGTAACAGAATGAAAATTATTATTATAAAAATTGATTAACTAAAAAGAAATGTTGTTATTGTCTCTGCGACAGTTTTTATGTTGCCCCAGTCGCAATTTTAACCTAGATTGATAAGCCCCCAAATGGTCGGCCGTGCTTGGGGGTTGTTGCTAGAATATTATGGCATTCAAACCCCTCAATATGCAAATCTTGAATGGCCCATGTTTCCTGGAATAAAAGGATATATTCTTCTCTAATAAGTTGTAACCATTCAGGTTGATGAAGTTTAGAGTACAGCCTTGCAACGTTCCACCTTAAAATGCGGAGGTCTGAGCGAACTGGGGCCTTCATTCCCGTGTGGGGAATAATAAACTTAGTTATAGGCAGAGGGTGGAGTGATCTATTAACAGGATCAGTATTTTCCCCAGGAGTTGATAATCAATCTTGGGTATCTAATCCAGACAGGACCTGGAACATTATTGGGGTTAGTAATTAAAGGGAACTTGTTAAGGCAGAGGCTGTGACTTGTTTTGTAGAAGTACCCAAGGGGTAGTGCGCATATATTAGTACCATTGTATGTTGTGAGTTCGCATCCCCTTAGTAGATGTCTAACCAAGGATGGTCTGCTAAAAAATGAATTACAATACAGTCCCCTTCAATATGTTTGTGGTGCAGCAACCCACCCAACCCTACGTGCCATGATAATATAATTTATTTCGGAAACATGAAACCTTCTGTGCCTTGATAGCCAGTCCACACATTTATTGCGTAGCTGGTCCCATGACTCATGCTGATCCCACTTTAAGGTTGGTACCCCAGCCAGTACCAGCACATAGGGGCAAGCAGCAGGCGGCAAACTTAAAACATCTTCATTTGCCATAAGGGGGTTGGTACTTGGAGCCCACCACCCTCGTCATCAACTACCATTTGTACATTTCCCATCAATTGGCGAGCACCCCCTATGAGTGTAGCCAGGTTATCAAGGCGGCACTGTAATACAACAAACTTTTTATCAAAATGTTCAGTGATCTGTTTAGTCACGAACGCGGCAGCAATGTTGAAGACAGGGTCCCCATAGTTCTCAAGACAAGATACTGCTTCAGTCTGTGTGCTTATAGAGCAACTAAGTTTCACAGTCTGTGTAGGCACAGAGGAATCAAGGGCTTCAACTGTACGAATACTTGATGATGGCTGTATCTAGGTAGAGATACGTGTTTGGGTAGGAGAAGGGCACTGCTGCTTCCTTTTATTACAAATTGGTTTCCCAGACCCAGTCTTCCTTTTCCTTTTAGCGGCATGGATTCCCACTGATGTGGCTGTATTGATGTCAGAATGCGGCTCAGCTTCCGCAGTTATATCCTGCCTACTTATACTCCCACTTACAATTGGACATTGATGAGTCCCAGTACCCTTGGGCTGCGGTGGAGGCAGGTCTTCAGTGTGATCTGATAATGTGGTTCTAAAGATTATAATGTCAGTCTGCGCCTCAATTCCCACAGACAAGCACTGCTCTGTGAGCTCAATTTTGTTTGAAACAATGCTGACAGCCCTTTCGAGCATGCTGTCAATACTGGCAGTTATTGGACATGTTGGTTGTGGTATAGCACGGTTCTATTACAAAGCTACCCCAACATGGGGGAAGACTCCTCTGTGCACAGCAAGATAGACGAAAGAAGCGTCTGATTAAATCTTCCATAAAGTTAACTGAGTTCAATAATGCCGTTATCAAGTCTTATTTTATTGATCAACTCATTACTTTCATGGCTATGTTCAATCGTTTGATTATATCATTATTGTTGTCATCATGGTTTCAATTTCACCAATAAATGATCATCGCTGTTTAAATCGTTCCCAATGCATTCCGGGCGCTGTAAAGGCCCTTCATCAGCGGATTACTCTACAAGAAAGAAAGTGTGTATCAGTAACTGACTGTTACTAGTTGTCTCAATCATAAAAAATGACATGGTCTGGTGGATCATGCTGTTACTGGATGTGATAATATCATGCTTTGAAGTGAACAGTGAATGATGAGGTGACTCCGGTGCCGGCATCTAATACTAACGAGTGAGTCAAAAATCGGATCTGTAATCGTGTTGTAAGTGCTCTCCAATAAATGAATTAACAATATTAATAAGGAATGGTGCTCGTGACAGTACATGCTTGAGGTAAAAAGTGCCGTGCCCGAGTTAATTATATATATCCGTGCTTGGGTTAATCTATGCAAGTTGCGTTGCATGTCTAAGGACCAAACTCGTGGGGGAAACAGAGGTTCACTCACGTGAACGCTGGGTAAATCGACTGAATCATGTTTGTATTAGATTATCACAATGTGTTTTTTAATCACAACGTAGGGATTCAGTTACACTACCCAGTGTCAGTTACAGCGTTTCATGCCGATTTCACCACTCCAAGATGGCGACCAACCTATAGTCCATCTTCTCTGTCTACCGTCGACTATCTACACATTACTTCCTCGATAACCTTTAGACACAACGCGGATCACACGCGGGAGCACTAACATTCATGCGGATACCTAGCGATATCTCATCTTATTACAGTGAGTATCCTCGCATGAGGACGCGTTAACAGCGACTGTAGAGACAACGCTATTGGGATTTAACGATAGGTGTTTGCTTCTTGTTTTCCCAGGCTTTCAGTCGATTTACTCAGCGTTCACATGAGTGAACCTCTGTTTCCCCCACGGGTTTGGTCCTTAGACATGCAACGCAACTTGCATAGATTAACCCAAGCACGGATATATATAATTAACTCGGGCACGGCACTTTTTACCTCAAGCATGTACTGTCACGAGCACTGTTCCTTATTAATATTGTTAATTCATTTATTGGAGAGCACTTACAACACGATTACAGATCCGATGTTTGACTCACTCGTTAGTATTAGATGCCGGCACCGGAGTCACCTCATCATTCACAATTCACTTCAAAGCATGATAATATCACATCCAGTAACAGCATGATCCACCAGACCATGTCATTTTTTATGATTGAGACAACTAGTAACAGTCAGTTACTGATACACACTTTCTTTCTTGTAGAGTAATCCCCTGATGAAGGGCCTTTACAGCGCCTGAAATGCATTGGGAATGATTTAAACAGCGATGATCATTTATTGGTGAAATTGAAACCATGATGACAACAATAATGATATAATCAAACAATTGAACATAGCCATGAAAATAATGAGCTGATCAATAAAATAAGACTTGATAACGGCATTATTGAACTCAGTTAACTTTATGGAAGATTGAATCAGATGCTTCTTTCGTCTATCTTGCTGTGCACAGAGGAGTCTTCCCCCTTGTTGGGGTAGCTTTGTAATAGTCGTGGTTATTGTCACGCTGTATGGACTAGACGACGATACCCCTGAAGCATGCTACAGATCATAACTAACAGAGTACACCAGAGAATTTGGGCGGTGCGAGTCCCACCTATCTATCTTGTCAGTATAGCACGTTTCCCCATTGTAACTACTCCGAGATGGCAGCACAGTATCAATTGCAGGCTTTTATCAGGGTAGATGGAACACTGACCCGTATTATAGCCTTCTTCCGATGCTGCTTTAAAGGGGGTGGCCCGGCCATTGGTGTAGCACAGTAAGACCTAAACAAAGCCTACTGGCCAAGGCATCTATTGATGTTACCTGGAGATTTTTCATAGGATTTGTCATAGTATTTAATTACAAAATCCATTACAATCAAGTGAAGGGAACTCTTGTTGAAGGGATAATATGGGTGCCAACCAAGCAGATGACTCATTCTATGTTAAACATTTTACAAATTCCAATCAGTGGGTGTGAAGGGTTTGAGTTAATGAGTCACAGAACACAGCAGCTACATAAACAGTCTTGCCACTGCCCAACATACAGCTCATGGCTTGACAACTGGTATCACTAATAACAAGATACAGGACATTAGGATATTACCAGAGCCATGACTGATGCCCTCACAATATGCTATTTAGACCTTGGTTTTCATTATTGTAATACCTGTGTATTCAGTATTTGATTTCTCCTGCTGTGCAGACCTTTTCTACTGAGCTTGCTACTCTAGTCTATGGGGTCGCATTGGCATGTCTAAGGCTTTATGGATAAGAAAGTCATCAGATGTGGGTAAAAGGTTGATCAAATGAAGGCAATTCAGTACGCAACATTGTACCTTAGCGAGTGTTAAGAGGTGAGGTGACAACATTAGAAAGACTGGCTGAGGAGGAACTTTGAGAGCACATATAAAGCAAGAGTATAGATAAACACAAGAGTACTACAAATATGTACACAATTAAAGAGACGCTGACTGTGGAGAGCACATAGGTGAGAAGAGTGTCAGAAAACATGGAAAGAACAAGGGCGTGGTTTCGGCGCCGACCGGGATGGCTGCGTGAGCGAGTTGCTCCGCGCCGCGTCCCGTCCTTTATCCTGCCAAACGTTGCCCCGGGTTGCCTGGTGGCTGGGAATGAGGACCGGAGGGACCGTTGCCCTGCTGGAGAACGTTTGAACCCGAGCGGAGCCCTGGCTGCGGTGAGCGGGAGGACGTAGTGCTCGGCTCCCTCTGGCGAGCGGACAAAGACAAGATGGCGGCACGGACTGCGTGATAGCTCCGAAGGCGGAGCAGTGAGGGACACAGGAGCAGCGGTAGGCGCCTGCGGCACCCCCGAGCGGCAGTGGATGGTGCGGTGACCCGTCGGAGCGGGCCCCGGATTGCGGAGAAGATCGGAGGAGTTGCCGGTAGGAAGGGCCCCCCCTCCCCCCACCCGGGCCCTTGATCGAGGCGAGAGCGGCGCCTGGGAGTGCGCTGTGCCGGCGGAGGCACTGCTGAGCTGTGCGGCCGCTCGCCAACCGGCCGGCCCGCAGTAGGGACCGTCAGCGCATAGAGACGCGCAGCAGGCGGCTGGGGCGCTGTGAGGGGGACCGCCCTGGGCGCCCGCGCATCCCGGATCAAGAGGAACACGGCCGTGGGTCTGGACCTTGCTGGGGGTCCTGCCCGGTGGAGGGCACAGCTGCGCCGACTTCACAACGAGGCGCTGAGCTGCGCAAGGAGTGTTGCGGTGACCAGTGTTGCCGGGGGCAGTGTGCTCGGTGTGCCCTGGGACCCACATCATTGACTGGCGGCCTCTTCGGCGGAATCTGCTCCCCCAGGCCCTGGTGAGCTTGGCTGACGCTCTATAGGAGGCTGAGGCGGCATGGGATGCTCCTTTGAAATGGATACTGTCGACTGACCAGGTGTGGGGGCAGTAGGCGCCGCGCACTCTCGCTTGCCTGGGGATTGGCGGACCGCGCTGGCTGGGACACTCCGCTGAGCGTTTCTGGTGCACCTCGCCGTTCTCCGAGGGGGCGGCTTGAGAGGCTGAATCCCTGCACGCAAGATGGCCGCGAAGGGGAATGGCGCCGCCGAATCGCCTGAAAAGGGAAGCCGGGGGTCGGAGGATGCGAGTGGCGGTTTCCCAATGGAGACCTCAACACAGGAACAGAGGCTAAACCTCCGCCTCGATACTATCCTGGCCGCGATCACTGCTACGAAGGATGAGCTGCGCCAAGATATTGCGCAGGTGGCGTCTGGCCTCGGCCTGCTAAGGGCAGACCATTCCAAGCTATCTGATCGTGTGAAATCCAATGAACTACTGCTCCAGGAGCTGAAACCGGCGGTGGTTACGGCGGAGCATAAAATCGATGACGTTATCCGTCGACTAACGAATCTGGAGCGCCGCACGGAGGACGCGGAAGGCCGCAACCGCCGGAACAACGTGCGGGTGGTGGGGCTGCCAGAGAAAATTGAGAAAGGCGATGCGATAGCCTACTTGGAGGACTGGTTCCGCACAGTGGTGGCGCCGGAGGGCCTCTCCCCCTTCTTCTCCCTGGAAAGAGCGCACAGGGTGCCCGCGAGGCCTCCTCTGGAGGGCCGACCACCTCGGCCGATGGTGGCCAGACTGCTGCACTATAAAGACCGGGATCTGCTGATCCAAAGGGCGAGAGATCGTGGGCCCTTCCAGGTGGACAACAGTAGGGTGACGATCTTTCCGGACTACACGCAGGAGGTACAGAGGAGCAGGGCCTCTTTTCTGCCGGTGAAAAAAGAACTGAGAGAGGAAGGGGTTCAATACTCCTTGCTTTTCCCGGCCAAGCTGCGGATCATTGTTGATGAGAGGACGCACTTTTTTCAAACACCTGACGAAGCGTGGTCCTGGCTGGAACTATATCGTGCAGGAACGGATCGGGCTCATAGGCCCGCCAGGGAACGAGAGCAGCCGGTCAGGGTCAGGAAGTCGCAGCGCATCCGCTCCAGGAATAGGCGCCAACGGGCCGAGCGCGAGGCGCAAATACTTGCAGATCGAAAGAGTGCGTTGGAGGCCACGGCGACCATCACGGGCTCACAACGAGATGACGCCTCCAGGGGCTCGGCTTCGGAGGACGACGGTGAGGGTGAGAAGACCGGCGAGGAAGATTTGGAGGGGGGGGAGCGCAGGGGCCAGAGGTTACCCCGCAGACATCGGATGGTATCTTTAATGGGTGAAGTTCGTGGTTGCTGAACTTTTATCAGGTCTGGACGCTCCTGACTTCTTCTGGACTGCCAGGTATGGGGCTGCATTAGCAGCATGGGGCTGTAGGCGCGGGGTGGTTGCTCTGTCGTCCTGGCTCGGGGCTCCATAGCCCTCTTTAGACCCTTAAGGTCTTCTGTGGTGTCGACCACAGATTAGTGTGATGTGTTGGGTGTTTGAGGTTTGGAACGGGGCTGAAGCTGGGTTACTAGGCCCTGTCCTGGGGTGGGGGGGAGTGGGAGTTATGGGGCGTGTTTCAAAGGGGTTGTTCAATTGCTGCAATGCGGGTCACTGTTCTTGGCGAGCGCCACTGTTGGGATTGATGCTCTATGGGGACGTTACCTAATTTGAAATGTGTCACATGGAATGTCCGGGGAATTCGAACTATGGTTAAGCGCCATAAGGTGCATGCCTATTTGGTGAGGCGGGGAGTTCAGATAGCGATGCTTCAAGAGACTCACCTGACGCAGCAGGAGTGTGGGGCGTTGCAGAGGAGGTGGCGGGGTCAGGTGTTTGGCACGACTTACTCGGCGTTCGCCAGAGGGGTGTTAATATGGGTCAGAGCGGGCACGCCATTCCAGGTCACAAGTCAGAAGATTGATCCGGAGGGTCGTTATGTGGTGGTGGAGGGGAGGCTGTGTGGCAGGGAAGTGGTGCTGTGTAACATCTATGCCCCCAATGCTGATCAAGCCCATTTCTTTGAGGGATTGTCGCGCTCACTGGCGTATTATTTAGCGGGCCCGATATTGCTGGCGGGGGATTTCAACTCTATTTCGGATGTGCTGTTGGACAGGTCGCACCCGCCCTTGGCTGACTCGCCAGTGCGCAGACTTGCAACTCATAGGCGGGAATGGCAGGAGAGGTGGGGCTTGGTGGATGTATGGCGGGCGCAGCACCCCGAAACTCGAGACTACTCCTATCACTCTGCCCTGCATGATCTGCATGTTCGACTGGATTCTGTGCTGTGTTGTGAGTCTCTGGCGCTGATGGTGACTCACTCTGAATATTTGGCTAGAACCATCTCGGACCATAACCCACTGCTGATTTCTGTACAATGGCAGCTGGCGAGATCGGCGGTCCCTTCATGGAGACTTCGCCCGGAGACGCTGGAGGATCCGGCGTTCTGTGACACGGTCCGACAGGGTATAGACGAATACTTCACGATTAATGCTGGGTCGACAGAGACTAGAGCGAATGAATGGGACGCGATGAAAGTGGTGGTGAGGGGGGTGTGTATGGGTCGGTTCCTGACTGTGAGAGGTACAGTGCTGAATGACCTCGCGAAGGCGGAGGCAGTGCTGAGAGGGGTGGAACGGCGGCGGCCCGAGCGGCCGGAGCTGCAGGATAGCCTGTTGCATGCTAAGGAGGCGGTGGCGACAGAGACAGAGAGACTGCGATGCTATGATTATAAGTTGTATGCGGTGAAAGTGCATGACGAGCGAGATAAAGTGGGCACGCTCCTTGCGAAGTTGGCTGATCCGAACCCTAGAGGATGTCCGGTTATGAGTGTGCGCCAGGAGGATGGGGAGGTGGTTTATTCGCAATCGGTGGTCCTGGGGCGCTTTCAGTCCTACTACGCGAGCCTATACACCAGCCACCTCGAAGTGGATGCCGCGGACATAGGCGATTATTTGGCTCGGATCCCTCTACCGGTACTAGATGAGGAGGACGCGCGGGATCTGGGGGGCCCTGTGACTCTAGCGGAAATCAGAGGGGCGATTAGTCATATGGCGCGGAACAAAACTCCTGGGGTGGATGGGTTGCCGATCGAGTTCTACGCCAAATTTATGGAAGTGTTGGCTCCCAGACTGCAGGTTGTGTATGCGGAGGCGGAACAATTGGGGCGGTTGCCTGACTCTATGACGGAGGCGCTGGTTGTGCCCCTGCTGAAGCCGGGCAGGGATGCATTGGATGTTTCTTCCTTTCGTCCGTTGTCTATGCTGACTGTAGATTATAAGATCTTGAGCCGTATCCTAGCCACCCGGCTCCTCCCACTGATGACCTCTTTGGTGCATAGGGATCAGGCGGGATTTATTCCCTCGAGGAGCACTTCGATGAACATCCGCCGGCTGATTGGGGTTATTGATGGTGCTGCCCTGGCAGATCCAGGCCCGGTAGTGCTGACGGTTGATATTGAGAAGGCGTTTGATAGTTTGGAATGGGATTTTTTGGATGGTGTGCTGTTGAAGTTCGGAGTTGGGGAGGGGTTCCGGGGCTGGACGAAAGTGCTCTATTCTTCGGCTAAAGCGAGGGTGCGGTTAGGGACCTTGGTGTCCTCGGTTTATCCGGTCTGCAGGGGCACGAGGCAGGGCTGCTCGCTGTCACCATTGCTCTTTGCTCTAGCGATGGAGCCGCTGGCGGCGCAGGCGAGGCAGGGAATTGTTTTTGAAGGGATTGCGCTGGGGCTCGATTCGCATTATATTTCGTTGTATGCCGACGACTTGTTACTGTATCTGGCAGACGCTGGGAGGGCTCTTGAGGGTGCGGTGGACATGCTGGACAGGTTCGGGAGGCTCTCAGGCCTCCGGGTGAACTGGACTAAGACTTGTGTGTTTCCGCTGCGGAGGACTACGCTCTGCCCACAGCTCACGAGGCCGGTAGTGTGGGAGCCCTCTTGTTTTGTTTATTTAGGAGTGCGTATATACCATGACACGGCGGACCTCCTTGAGGGGAATGTGGGGCGCTGCATTAGGGCGCTACGAGGCAGTATGGACTTTTGGGCCTCTCTCCCGCTATCTGTACTGGGCCGTGTGGCGCTGTTGAAAATGGTGGCACTCCCGAGGCTCCTCTATTATTTTAGAACACTGCCGGTGTGGATCCCGCAGGGTATCTTTCGGGAGTTGAGGACGTTGGTGACTGGCTTTCTATGGGGCCGCGGCCGCAGACGGGTGGCATTGACCACCCTGATGAGACCCAAGTGTGAGGGAGGGGTGGCAGTCCCTGACTATGAGCTATACTATCTGGCAGCGCAGCTCCAGGTCCTGACGCAGAACGTGGCCAGAGAGTTCAGGGGGCCTGAGGATGGCCGGGAGGTTGGCATTCGGAGGTACGTCTTGTCATCTATCGTGATGCAACAGAAACTGGCCAGTAGGGACCTCACGATGGAGGAATGGACGCTCAGGTTATGTTGGAACAGGCACCTGAAGAGGGTTGGGAAGCGCCGACCGTACGCGCCGGAGATTCCACTGGGAATGCTCACTGCCTTACCGCATGGGGGCGATTGGTCCCAATTGTCAGAATGGGAGGACCTGGGATTGCAGATGGTAGGTGACCTTTATGTAGACGGGGCGCTGGCCCCGTTCCAAACCTTGCAGGAGCAATTCGGCCTGCCGAGTGGTACCTTCCTATTGCACGCGGCGGTTATTGCGGCCCTGCAGAGGCATTGGGGAGGCGGATTGACGGAGCCGGAGGTGACGACGGTGTGCCAATATGTAGTGATGGCCACGGGCACCGTTAAGGCGGTGACCTGCCTCCACAATAGGATGTTGAATGAAGGCCTGGCCCCGTTGGCTGAACTGAAGTCGCGTTGGGAGACCAGCGTCGGCAGGCAAATCCCGGACTCGGTATGGGGTCAGGTGCTCCACAGGACCTGGAAGGGGACGAGGAATGCGAGATTCCAACAGGTGCATTATTTTG
Organism: Lissotriton helveticus; assembly: GCF_964261635.1. NCBI lineage: Eukaryota > Metazoa > Chordata > Amphibia > Caudata > Salamandridae > Lissotriton > Lissotriton helveticus. The sequence goes on along the minus strand of NC_136071.1, from coordinate 556,634,219 downwards.
TGCTCCATAGGGCGTATTTGACCCCGGAGAGGTTGCGGCGACATTTCCAGGTGCTTGATGCCATGTGCCCGCGATGTCTGGAACCTGAGGTGGATCTTGACCATATGCTGTGGGGTTGCCCGAAATTGGGGGACTACTGGTCTGAGATAGGGGACCTCCTGAATGCAGTTACGGATCGGGAGGTAGATTTTGACATGGCCGCATGCCTACTTCTTTGGTTCCCGCATACTAAAAAGACCAAGGTTACGAGCAAATTCATTGGGTTGGGACTGATACTGGCACAGCGTGAGATCACATGGCATTGGAAGTCTAAGGAAGGGCCGTCTGTACGGAGGTGGAGGAATGAATTAGTGAGGTGGTCGAGCTGTGAGAGTGTGTTACGAATGCGCCAGGCGACTAGGGCTGGCAATGAGAAATGCTTGGAACTGGCGCGGTCATGGGAGCTGGTGGTGCAGGCATTGAGGGACTATCTCACCGAAAGCGAGGACACTGCTTAGTTATAACCAAGGGTTCCATGTGGCTGCTTGCTTACCGAAGCTTTCTGATAGTTGTCACCCGGGAGCAGTAAGGGGCTGGCGGATCCCGCATTAGCAGCAGTTGGGGGGGGAGGGTACTGGGAGGGAGTTGTATGGAGGAGGGGTTTGCAACTAACGGCAACCTCCTAGTAGGGACTGGCCCGGGATAGTACTTACGCGGCTTTAGTGGCATGACTTTAGCGTGGCCTGGGATCTGATGGAGATGGTGGGTTGGTTGTTGTGGGATAAAAGCGGATACGAAGTATTATACTTGACCTGTGTCCCGAATAGGGCATGCACCGAGGTACCTCCAGTGTACTGACTTATTGATGCGCCGCCCAGCCTCCGGGATGTGGGCCGATCGGCTGTGTACTGTTTTATTATTGCACTGTGTGCTGGGGACTGCTGGTGTACGGGTTGGTTTGTTGGATGTTTTTCTTCCTGATTCTGCAATAAAAATATATTTAAAAAAAAAAAACATGGAAAGAACAATAGAGCAGAGCATTTAAATATCTAGTGAGTGTGTGTGTCAGGCTTTGAAAAATCATAAAAATGCTACTAGGCTGGCAGATCGAGTAACTTCAATAATCTATACGACCTAACTGAAGTGTGTGATCATTGGCAAATATTTTATTTTACAGAGTTGCCTTTTTCTTCATTCTCCATTAGTACACCTTCAAATATGTGAATTCTGCATTTCTGCTGTATAATATGAAACTTTTTTTTTGATTAGATAGACTACATGTTTGCTTCATGTGTAATAAAAATACAGCCCACATATAGCTTACACGTGATCCTTGACTTGTCTCCCGGTTTACTAATAGCATTGCCATTAGAGTAGGTGCAGGAGTGTTTCTCAGTTTATGTTTAAACATTCACTTTTAACACCTTAGGAGCTTCGTAAACATACCTCCCCAGTGCTGCGCTGTCCATTATCCAGTGCTGAACTGGACGTCCAACGGTCGCACGCAGCACTGGGGAGGTAGTGCCCGTGACGACCGTTGGCCGACGGCAGCACTTAAAGGGTTAATATACATAATAACTAAGACATGATGTGGTAGCGCACTGTCACTTACAGACAGTACATTTCCAAGAAATGGCCAAAAGCCTTCCCACTACCATGCAGCTTTTCTGATAAAACGATATAGTGTATGAACAATAATCTGTGAAAATTGGGTTTCAGAAAACATATTTATCTTTGTACATCACCAAATAAAGCGTTCTGATGTGTTTTTATCATCCTATTAAAATATTTTGTTCATCTCATAGAAGTACAATAAATGGGCTTTCATAACTACTGAAATATATTTTGAAATGTCTATATAGTTGACTTAATAGCTATTTAAATGTGTGTCAGGAAAAACCGGATACCCAACAGCCTTTCATTTCACACTTCCTACAGAAGGACAGACAGTTAACTTTACAAAATCCTGGCACTCTGCAGTCAGAGAAGGAAAAGTAATTGTAAACTGACTTCTGACCACTGTCTCTGAACACAGAGCAAATGTGACAAGATAAAAACAAGAGGGCATATTTACAAGGGCATTGCGCCACCGGAGCGTCACTTTTTGCAACGCTCCGGTGGCGCTGTGCCCAGCTCCATGTTTACAAGGTAGCGCTATGCCATTTTGCGTGGCTTAATCTCTCCTTGTAAATATGGTCCTCCTCAACGCAGTTTTCTGCTGCAAAGAAGCGTGCAATGGGTGCTGCTGTGGGCTTTCCCACCCAACACCTATTGCTTTTTGATGAAGCATACGGAAGTTCATCAGGGCCTAATATCTAATTGTGGTCATGAATTGACCAAATGTGTGCGACATCACCGCTCCAGCCTAGTTCACCGGAAACTATGAATTCCAAGGGGCATCCTCAAGCCCCAAATAGGACACCATGCTAAGCGTTTCTGTCAACAGTATTCTGTGGTCTGGTTCCAAGTGTTATGTGCCTCAAAGCAAATATAAGGCCACAATTATCTCATAAGTTTTTCAGAACACGTTTTGTGAGATAACGTGTCTCCTTTGTACTGCTAAGTCCTACTGTAGGATTTGATTTCTTAAGGCATGTGGTGCTGTAGTTTCAATATCCAAAAAAGAAGACTACTGTGACCAGTGGGAAAGGATTCGCAGTTTAGTGATGTACTAATTGAAATAATGAGAACCTGGTTCCAGTGAATGAACTCTCCAGCAACTTTTGTCAAAGAGAACTGGGTCTTTAAAGATCTGCTGTGAAGGTTTCTTGTAATATTTTCAAACATTTCGAACCGGGAACTACCTTTTCAGAAATGCTGTCCATTAATATGTTATTCACGCTTAGAAATGAGGAAATATTGTATTGTATTGTATTGTATTGTAATTGCATATATATAGTGCTTACTCTCCCTGACGAGGCATTGAATTGCTTTTTCGGTGAGTAGCACGCTACTCCAGAACCCATAAAGGATTAGTGTTGAATTAGTATAGTGAAATATGAAAGTAATTTGATTGGTGGATAGGTTAGTCAGTTATTTGGATTCAGAAGGATAGCGGAGGGATAGAAGAGGGAAAAAGGTTTGCATTTATATAGCGCTTGTTACCCCTGATGGGGTGTTGAAGTGCTTTTTTCGGTGAGTAGCACGCTACTCCAGAACCCATTAAGGATTAGTGGTAAATTAGTATAGTGAAATATGAAAGTAATTCGAGTGGTGGCTATTAGTCAGTCATTTGGATTGAGAAGGATAGCGGAGGACTAAAAGAGGGAAAAAAAGGTTTGAATTTATACAGTGCTTGTTACCCCTAATGGGGTGATGAAGCACTTTCTTGGCAAGCAGTACGCTACTCCGGAACCCATAAGGATTAGTGGTGAATTAGTATAGTGAAATAGGAAAGTAATTTGAGTGGTGGATATTAGTTATTTGGAAGGGGGAAAAAAGGTTTGCATTTATATAGTGCTTGCTACCCCTAATGAGGTGTTGCAGCACTTTTTTCAGCGAGTAGCACGGTACACTCGGACCCATAAAGGATTAGTGGTGAATCAGTATAGTGAAATATTACATTTGAGAAGTGGACATGTTAGTATGTTATTTTGATTGAAAAGGATAGTGGGAGGGATAGAAGAGTGAAAGATTTAGACTTTTTTTGGGGGGCGGTCATTGCAGTAATGGGAGGCTTGGGATGAGTAAAAAGGGATGCGGTGGGGAAAAGTCGGAAGGAAGAGTTTAGAAAGGCTTGTTTTGGGTGATCAGTATAGTAAAAGAGGTGTCAGATGGTTAAGGAGGGATAGAGTAGGGGAGAGTCTTTGGGGATCATAGTAGTGGTATGGGTTTTGGGATGAATGAGAAAGTGGAGGTAATGAATATATTGATAGAGGTATAAGGTGAGAAGTAGGGTAGTGCATGGGAAAGAGTAGTATAAAGAGGTTTGAGATGAGTTAGAGAGTTGAGGTAGAAGATATATTGACAGAGGTATAGGGTTAGAAGTAGGGTATTGCATTGAATATGCTGAATTAGAAGAAAGTAATAAATATATAGATCCATAAGTACATGGAAAGTTTATAGATGCATAAAGGAAGTAAGTATATGTAGATTAAAGATATTGATAGAAGTTAGGGTGAGAAATAGGGTAGTGCATTAAATTTGCATTTTTTTAGGAAAGTAATAAATATATATATATATATATATATATATATATATATATATCCAAGTACATGGGAGGTATATAGATGCATAAAGGAAGTAATTATAAGTAGATTAAAGATGCATTCAATACATTCTGGTTTTCAAGTGTAGTACTAATTTTTTTTTAAACATAATTATTCTACATGTTTATACAAACCAATACACATATATAGGTACATATCTATTGTAGAAATAAATGCTTATATACAGAGGGATATGCTTTATATGTCTGTTTGCGTATGGTGCTAATGTGGGGAAGAGCCAATTCGTGAGTAGTTTTCTGAAGATAAGTATGGGCTCTCATGTAAACCCTGATTTACTGATTGTCGGATTCGATGTTAACAGTCTTTTGCTACTTATAGTGATGTTGTGTTACTCCATTTAAAATTTGTAATGTAGTTACACAGCACTGCTGCATGAAAAACGAAGACAATGAGCACTAAAGGAAAGCTGATCGTAACTCAGCACCATTAAATTTGGAAAAGTACCCAAATTTAAACACATTCATCCGATTTCACTCTTCAAAGCTAAATGCCGGTATTGGTAGCACATTTATCAATTTTGGTGTTATCCCAAATTTAATGAACAGGTCACAGTAAAGGCCCAGGGATGTTTAGCAAAATTGCTGACCTTCTCTAAAGGAAGCTTTGTCTTTTCCAGGCCAGGCACATACAGTAGTTATTACCTTCATAGAATCTGGCGAATTAAGGAATTATAAAAGCATTAACTACTAACTTAAACTATTTACTGGGTTACTTAAATAAATGCAATAGTTATACTTTCCGGGGCTGATTTTTTTTATACCTTTTTGTCTTTAATACACGTGGATGAAATCATGCCTAGTCCGACCACAAAACTGAGCAGACAACTAACTGCCTCGACTCCATTTCAGTCAAAGCTGGGTTAAGAATGGCTATTGTTTCGATCAGCATTTTATTTCATTTACCTTTCTGAATGAACATTTGCCCTAAAAATCAAGACTTCCTGCTCTGAACAAACACCAGCTTTGCATCAATATTTATTTTGCACTGAGGCTTTACCGTTTTGTGTGTTGAACCGCAGGAAACCATTAACTCGATGCGACCTTTTATTCTCTTGCCAAAGCCTTGATACTCTTCGAAATAGGGCCCAAAACGTGGTCCGTGAACTATTGTGTTCCAGTCATTTCTAATGTTGCATTACGGCACACTAATAGGCAGACAAAATCAAAATCTGCTGCAGTTGTGAATTAGTTCTGTGCCGAATTGGGACATTTTGGAAGCTTCTATAACGTTTTGAAAATAAAGGGAATAAAATAGGGATTTTGCTAACTCTCGATGGAATTTCGAGGCATTCAATAAAGGAAAGAATAATAACTGGACCGTAGGAGGAGGGGCTCCAGTGGCAGTCATGAATATGCAACAAGATGTCTTGGTGGGTTAAACACGCCGCAGACCATAATCAGTTTAAATGGCATAGAATACCATCTGGTATTTACAACACTAAAGGGGTCAGTTAGAGCATAGAGTAATGGTAGCCTTGCACTAATACAGCAGAGCTTCTTTTCCGCAACAACCCGCTCCACTGAACCCATTTCTCACTGGGGTGGCGAAGTGAGGTAAAGAGCGATGATGGATTCAACCCAGATCTGTGACTAGGGGTGAGTGTCTGAAAAGATTCAACACTCCGTCAATCGTCTCCTTGTGTCAGTGCTTAATTTGTAAATAAATGTCAGGGCCCTCGTCAGGGAGCCTCGACAGCTTGCACCACCCATTTCTCCTGCTAGTGCTGCCAATGACAGTATCAACACAACTACTAACCTACTAGTGGGACATTTTAGACTGATCCAGTCCATAATGCTATCAAAATTGCTTGTGCGACATGTACCAGCCATTTTTAATGTATATTGAATTAGTATACAACTGTTGTTGTGCTGATCTCTAAACTAGAAACACAGCGCCACTGTGTGGCAGACGAGCCGGAGTCAACCCTTAAGTGCCTAGCACTGGAACCCACCGGCTCAAGTTAAGCACTGCCTTGTGTTTGCTTTGTTCGCCCTAAATTGGCAGGCTATGCCCAGACGTGTGTCCCTTGCTCACATTGCCACAGTATTCAAGCTAACCTGGCTGATGAGAGGTGTTCCCCCTAAACTATTCCCAGGTGCTTCTTTCCGTTCCAGGGAAGATCTGGCTTGGCAGTTCGGGCTGGACTGTTCTCATGAGGAACAGGGTAAAGATTGATTTGCGTATGGCTGGGTCTGAACTGGGGTGGCGAAGTGAGCTAAAGAACAATGATGGATTGAACCCAGATCTATGACTGGGGGTGAGTGTCTGAAAAGTTTCAGCACTCTGTCCATCATCTCCTTGTGTTTGCCATTTCTCACAGGGCCCCATCAATAAGTAGGGAGATCTAGTCCTGATTATCAGTTCACGTTTCTGCCAAAAGAACATTCACAGCGACAAATCCATGAAGGATATAAACCTCCTGTACATCAGAACCATTATTCTTCATAGAATCCACCCCCACGTTAGATGTTTACTTCTGAGAAACAAAGTAGAATGACAAGCAGCCCGTCACGACATGGTGAGCCTCCCAGCCCATGTTTGTGACCCCTTACCCATGAATGGCACGCACACAACCTTGATGGGCAGGCTCGGCCAGGGATATAAATAAAGGGGTGCGAGACCACTCAATGCTCGGCCCATCGCTAGCCAACTTTGAATGTGCTTCATTTATGCACTGCACATCAGGCCCACTTGCGCTGCTGAGCACTCCACACTGGCGACGACAATACTCTTGGCCACACCCTTCAGCTTCGATCTCACTAAACTCATGAGTGCCTGCAGCCCTGGTCCCTGCTACGAGACTACTAAAGGGCTTGGTCGCCCCACTCACTGCTGCCGCTTCTGCCTGCCTTTGCCGCCTCCTGCCTGCAGATTCCTTCGCTCGCTGCCCGCTGCTCCTGGGAATTTCCCGCTGCTCCTGGGAATTTCCCGCTGCTCCTGGGAATTTCCCGCTGCCCGCTGCTTCTTGGAACTTCCCGCCGCTGCCTCCCTGCGGCCCCGCCCCCCTGTGATTCCATTCGCCGCTCCGCTCCCGCCACCCAGCTGCTCCCCCTCCCGGCTCCTTACTTATGACGCCCCCCGAGTGACCGCGCAGCGGACGCGCGCAGCGGGAGCGCCGATTGAGCACCGAAGGTGCGCCAAAGGTAAGCCCGTCTGCGCCCGGCCGCACCTGGCCCGCGCCCAGCGCCAGGACCCCTGGCCCTCCACGCCGAGGCAAGACGACCCGACTGACCTACGACGCCGCCACTCTCAACGCACTCAATGCCGGCCGGACCCACGCCTGCTGCCGAGCCACCCCGAGACGCACCCAGGGACCCTTCACCTGCTGCACCTGCAAGTTCACCTGCCTCCGAACCTGCCCCGCACCCGCCAAGACAAACACCAGCAGCAACCACCTCAAGTGCATCCTGATCAACACCCGCTCCGTCCACAGACACGCCGTGGAACTCTGGAACCTCCTCGACGCTACATCACCGGACGTCGCCTTCCTCACGGAAACCTGGATGAACGCCTCCTCTGCACCCGACATCGCCATCGCCATCCCGGACGGGTACAAGATCATCAGGAGGGACCGCATCAACCAGACCGGAGGTGGCATCGCCATCGTCCACAGGAACACCATCCGCATCACGACCGACGCCAACGACTCCTTCGCCGCAGCCGAACATCTCCACTTCCAGATTCACACCGACCCTAAGACAACCCTCAGAGGCACCCTCGTCTACAGACCCCCGGGACCACGCACACAATTCAGCGAAGACATCACAGACTTCATCAGCCCGCACGCCCTCCCCTCCACCGACTACATCCTCCTCGGGGACTTCAACTTCCACCTGGAGAACAACAAGGCCCGCAACACCACCGCCCTGCTGGAAAACCTCGCCAACCTCGGACTCAAGCAACTGGTCAACACCCCCACCCACTACGCCGGCCACACGCGTGATCCCGTCTTCTCTTCCAGCAAGTACATCACCTTCAGCCACGCCACCGGACTCCACTGGACCGACCACAGCTGCGTCCACTTCAGCTTCAAAAGATCCACGACCCACCACCACCCGCAACAGGTACCTCACAGGAATTGGAGCAAGATCACCGCAGACCAGCTCACCACCTCCCTCAGCCAGAGCCCACCCGCCAACACAACGGACCCCAACGAAGCAGCCCGCAACTTCACACAGTGGCTGACCGCCTGCGCCGACGACCTCGCGCCACTACAGAACCCTCCCAGCAGACCCAGAAGCAAGAAGGCATCCTGGTTCACCGACGACCTCAAGGACTCCAAGAAGACCTGCCGCACCCTCGAGAAAGCCTGGCTCCTCGACCGGACCACCGACAACATGACCGCCCTCAAACACGCTACCCGCAAGCACCACCAGCTCATCCGCACCACCAAGAAGAAATCCCTGAAGGAACGACTGGACAACAACGCCCACGACCGCAAAGAGCTCTTCACTATCGTCAAGGAGTTCTCCAACCCCAGCACCGGCACCAACGACATCACTCCGTCACAAGACCTCTGCGACTCCCTCGCCTCGTTCTTCCACCGCAATATCGCCGACATCCACAACAGCTTCGGCGCCCCACCCACGCACCCAACCGTCGAACCAACGCCCCCCACTGCCACCCTTCGCACCTGGACCACGGTGACCACCGAAGACACAGCCCGCACGATGATCACCATCCACTCCGGATCACCGACCGACCCCTGCCCACATCACGTCTTCAACAAGGCCGACTCCACCATCGCACCCCAACTCCGGAACATCATCAACGCCTCCTTCAACACCGCCACCTTCCCGGAGAGCTGGAAGCACGCCGAGATCAGCGCCCTCCTGAAGAAACCTACAGCGGACCCCACCGATCTCAAAAACTTCCGCCCCATCTCGCTCCTCCCTTTTCCTGCTAAAGTCATCGAGAAGATCGTCAACAGACAGCTGACCGCCTTCCTCGAGACGAACGGATCCCTCGACCCCTCGCAGTCCGGCTTCAGAGCCAACCACAGCACCGAGACTGCCCTCATCGCAGCCACCGACGACATCCGGACCCTGCTCGACAAGGGGGAAACAGTGGCCCTCATCCTCCTGGACCTCTCCGCTGCGTTCGACACGGTCTGCCACCGCACGCTAGTCCAGCGCCTCAGCAACATCGGTATCCAAGAGAAGGCACTGGAGTGGATCATCTCGTTCCTCGCCGGAAGAACACAAAGAGTCCGCCTCCCCCCGTTTCGCTCCGAGGCCACCGAAGTCATCTGCGGCGTCCCGCAAGGATCTTCACTCAGCCCCACCCTCTTCAACATCTACATGAAACCTCTCGCAGCCATCGCACGCCAGCACAACCTCAACATCATCTCTTACGCCGACGACACCCAGCTGATCCTCTCCCTCACCAGAGACCCCGACACCGCCAGAACCTGCCTACACGAAGGGATGAAAGACGTCGCCGAGTGGATGAAGGACAGCCGCCTGAAACTGAACTCGGACAAGACGGAAGTCCTCATCCTGGGATCTTCGCCCTCCGCCTGGGACGACTCCTGGTGGCCCTCAGCCCTGGCCACCGCACCCAAGCCAACCGACCACGCACGCAACCTGGGCTTCATCCTGGACCCCTCCCTCTCGATGACCAGACAAGTCAACGCCGTCTCCTCATCGTGCTTCAACACCCTGCGTATGCTTCGCAAGATCTTCCGCTGGATCGCGACCGAGACCAGGAAGACTGTCACCCAGGCACTCGTCACCAGCCGACTGGACTACGGAAACGCCCTCTACGCCGGAACCACAGCCAAGCTACAGAAAAGACTCCAGCGCATCCAGAACGCCTCCGCCCGACTCATCCTGGATGTCCCCCGACGCAGCCACATCTCCAGCCACCTGAGGAACCTGCACTGGCTCCCCGTCGACAAGAGGATCACGTTCCGGCTCCTCACCCACGCACACAAGTCTCTCCACGACCTGGGCCCCAAGTACCTCAACGACCGCCTGACCTTCTACACGCCCACCCGCCAGCTACGGTCCACCAGCCTCGCCCTCGCAGCCGTACCACGCATCCGAAGAGCCACCACCGGAGGAGGATCCTTCTCTTACCTGGCTGCCAAGACTTGGAACTCCCTCCCCATCCACCTTCGGCTGACCCAGGACCATCTCGCCTTCAGGAAACAACTCAAGACCTGGCTGTTCGAGCAGTAGCATACTCCTCCCTCCCAAGCGCCTTGAGACCCTCCCGGGTGAGTAGTACGCTATACAAATGCCATGATTGATTGATAAAATGCAGAGCCCCTCAGCATAGCACAGACAGAGCCATTCCTAAGACTTCAGCTGGCAGCCGACATGGCTGCACCCCTGCTCAGCAGGTCACGCTCTCCGGCGTTTGCATTTGGGACCTGCATACTGCTGCACTCATCGGCACTACAGAGGACGAATTAGCACCTAGCACCACTATACCTGCCTGTTCAGCGATACTGCACATCGCACAAAAGCCATGGAGGGCACTCCAGAGCTTGCAACGACATTGTGTTGCAAGCACACAGGCCCCATTCAGGAGGCAACTTCAGAGGAGACACCAGCATCAGCCCCAGGAGGCGGCCCCCAGTAACCAGTCATGCTCCACAACCCGGCAGCCGAACCACGTTATGACATCAAGGTACTGCACATTGGCGCAGAACATCATGAGCACTGCGTTCCCTGACCTCTGCTATAAGAATCCTCAAATCTCACAGCATGGCAGACGGTACACACGCTGTGCAAGGACCCGCGCAAGAACCTACAACGCCACAGGCACCTGTGGGACATACACATTCCTCTGTGAACACACTCCAGCCTTTCATTGAACTCCCCCACCCAGCCACGGCGGCACCGAGGTGGAAGACCTGGGTAGGTTGCCTTAACAATTTCCATGCTACCAGGAAAATGGATGGAGTAGTCAAGATGTCGCTACTGTTGCACTACGCTGGTGAAGAAATATACAAACTGCTTGAACGTCTCACAGGGACTGGTGCGGAGCATGACTACGAAGCCATTGCCAAAGCCCTGAATGCCCACTTTGACCCACAGCTCAACCCGGTTTGAGCTTTGTAAAGCGTGCAAGCATGCCAGCGCGAAGGGGAGACAATCCACAACTTCTACGCCCGCCTAAGAAATCTGACCAGAATGCTGGAGAGAGCCATCCATAAATACATACATCAACAGGACAGTGAAACCAGTGGACCTGCGGTACCGCCGAATGTCATTCCACTTACGACCCCTCATCGAACTGGAGCTAGAAAAATTAGAAAAATTCAATGTCACTGAACTGGTCTCCAGATCTACTCCATTGGTGTTCCCCAATGTTGATCACAGAAAAAAACACACAACTTGCTGTAGAGCTGATGGAGTTGACGGCAATCTCCAGTGTAGACCTGGCATGGAAAAAGTTCTTTTGGGCTTTTTGGCATCCCCGAGGAAATCAGGACAGACCAAGGGCGGTCATTCCAAAGGACAGAAATTTAAGATATTCTACACTGCCTAGAAATAAAGCACTGTAAGATAACCCCTCAGTAGCATGATTTACCTATACGTTGAACAAGGTGCTGGTGATAGCGGTACAGTAAAGATCAAGCCCCGAAATTGTCCTCTACAAGTTCCTTGGGGGACATTGTGGCATTCAGTATTGCACCCCACGCTATTCTCCATGGACACTCATGCTAAAAATTAGATGCAACACCGTATCGACTCACCCTGGGTGTACAGCCCCATGAGTACGACCCAGACAACACCCAAGAGAGGAGGAAGTGAAACAATGACAGGGCAAGCCGGAGATTGGGTTGCTATTGCCGTCTCAACTCAGGGGGACAGAGTATTGCTGAGTGACCATCACCCTGGGTAGAAGTTCCGTACTCCTTATCCAGGGCCCTGGGTAGTCACAGCAGTAAATGGCACCATGGTGACTGTCCGCCGGAATAAGGAGACAGCCATCAGAAATAGGTCCTGGTACAAAAGGATTGAGATCCCAGTCGAAGAACTCTACTCAGCACCAGGTCCTGAGATTGCTGTAGTATCAGCCGGTCAAGATATCTCCCAATCGGGCCAACTAGAGAGTCATCACAGGGCCACTGATTCCCCACTGACGACCCTAGGGCCGGACGGGCCACTTGGGCAGAGGCAGAGGAAAAACTAGAGCCACCCAGACCTACTAGGAACCAGCGATACGACATTTGGCCCAATCGAACCCCAACCAGACACTTTGGGCCCGAAGGTAAACTTAGACATTTGGTCTGAACGTACACCAAATGTTTATGGCTTTGTGAATTCACAAAGGACATGAAAGAGTACTATCTTTATGCCCGCACTCAGGCGGAGATCCTTAGGGTGGGTGGCCTGCAGCGGGGTGGTAGAAACTGAAGTCTCCACAATTTCAGCTGAATAGCCCACAGAGAAGCAATCGAACTGTGATATTAAGCAGTCTACAACAAACACATTAACATTCTTATGACTATTATTATTAGATATATATTTTTTGTTTTATATAGCGCAAACTAAACCCGAGTTACAGGCAGGGCTAAGCAGGTGATACCGGCATTGTAAGTCTTTGAAGCGAAAGTGTTATGCCTGAGTCACATACTTACCCATAATGGCACTCTTCTTGACGAATATGCCTTTCACCCCGAACAAGACCGAGTTGTAACGACGCATACCATTACCCCGCAAATCGTAACAACGACTTGTGGGGGGGGGGTTGCTGGATTTTGGAATAGTATAATTTACAATTCCAACTCCAGTCTGTGCGGACAGTCGGGAAGGTGTTGGATTTTAACGATGACATGCGGGGTAATGGCATGCGTTGTTGCAACAACACGGTCGTGGTAACGACAGCGTTGTATCAACTTGCCGGGTGACGGTTTCGTGGTGAAGGTTGTTCACCTTCTAGATAGACGCATTGGTGCCTATTCACAAAGGTAAATATACATTTGTACATTTACTCATGCGAATATTTATTCCTACACCTAGGTATAGCTGCACTTTTTCGCTATTTAACATTTCCAAGTGCACTTCCACCTAAGTGTAGACTTACGTATCTTCACTCCCTCAAATCAAAGGATGCAGCCATTTATAACAGGATTTACAAATGTAAAGTTACACCTAGGAAAATCATGGCAGAGAAATCCCTATGGTAAAGAATAGAAAAATCATTCAATATTATTATTCTTAAAAAAGATTATAACATTAAATCTAAATCGAAATTCCAAATGTTTTTTAACTTAGAACAGATAAAATAAAATGTTACAAGAAAGTACCTTCTCAAATAATTAAATGTGTGCTAAATAATTAATTAATTTAATTTAATTTATAAGTAATAATTTTCCTGAACAGTCAAAAAACCCCACCCTTGCTAAAAAAAATATTTTATGCAATATGGAGTATATTTTGTTGAAAAATATTGTCTTTAATTCTTTTAAATTCTTTTTAATTTTTGAGTGAAAGTTTGATTTACTTTTTAAATTAAGAGCATTGTTAACTTTTAAAATAAAAACCTTATTAATAATTACATTTAATGTTTTAACACACCCACACACACACACACACACACACACATATATATATATATATATATATATATATATATATATATTACCTACTGGTGGTCGCCAGTAGGTAGTTATAGTTAGGACCACGTTTCCATAGGAAAAGCATTTTTTCATGGGCGTATAATTTTGGCGTCGTTTGCCGAATCTTTACGAAAATTTTCAAAAAAGTTTCTCTTTTTTAGATCAGCTCCTATCTTCAAAGTTTGGGGGTGTTTGGTCAAGGGGGGGGCTGAGAAAAAAGGGAGATCCCAAAACGTGTTTTCTCCATGCAATTGCCATAGGACACTTTAGACAAGGCTTCAGGTCAAACTGCTGAACAGAATTATGCCAAATTTGGCAGGGAGAAAGGTCTTGGTCCAGAAAGCACACTTGTGTTTAAATGGGGTAAATCCGTTCAGTAGTTTTTGAGGAATATCAAATTTTACAGATATCGATATTTGAGAACTCTGACATCTGATTGGCTGAGGGGTTACGAGCACGAGCTTGCGGCTCATTGGCTGTGAACGGCTGAAACTAGGAAGTGTTGGCAGCCATTTTGTGAAAAAGTTGAAAGGAGTAGGGGGAAAACAGAGAAACATTGTATAAGAGGGTATAGTAGGAACACTGTGGAGCTACTTTAAGCAGTCTGTACGGTGAAGAGGCAGGGAGCTTGAGTGCTGCGTTGGCCGTGGAAATCACGTCCACAGAAGAACAGTGCACGGTATTGGCAGCAAGGTTGCGTAGGCTCTGGAAAGCCAGTTGGGAAAACAATGCGCCGTATTGCGACAAGCAGTGTGTAGGGTGCAAACACAGGTAGTGTGAATGTTGCGTAGGCTGTGGAAATCACTTCCTCAAAACAACGATGTGCGGTATTGCGGCAATGTTCAGTAGGCTGTGGAAATCATATCGGGAAAACAGGAATGCTCCGCATTGCGGCCTGCCTTTAATATAATGCCTCTTAACAAAAACAATTGCCAGTGCTGATGATTGTTACAAAAAAAACAATTTTATTTCAGAATTTCCAATTTATAAACATCTGAAGGCTCCTAAATCGCTCTTTATTTGATTTTATCTTTTTTCATATAACAAACAACATTATTACCACATAATTTTAGCATCAAAAGATACCATTACCAATGATTAACGGGACAAAAATAATAAATAAATATTCACACGATCAGCCATTCATACCATCAACAATCCACATTTAATCCCATCCGTCCACCATACTATACATATATACACACACTCCAACAATAGGACTGAACCTATGTAGTAGAGTAGGTCTGCCAAATCAAAATATTGGGTTGAAAAGATGTCTCATCAGTGCATAGGGTTAAACATTTGATATACTTTAACAATTTGTCCCTAAACCAATTATTAATTCAGGGGTTCTTTTTATATGGATTTTTTTAGCAGCACCAGAAGTCTACACGTTTCGAGTCCCGAGGTTTGTAGGGACTCTAATCAGGACCATAGAATTCTGAAATGATAAAGGAAATATGGTAGTTTCCTGTTTTACAGCATCACTAATTCCAACAATATTAAGTGACTACCACTATTCTCAAGCTTCAGCTTACTACTTTTAATGAACACCGCAGGGTGTACACGTGCGTTTATCTGTCCCCACAGAAGAACTGAAAAATATAATTAACTTATAAAATAAATATGATTAAATTTTGAGCAGATCAGATGGACATTGCTCTTCTATAAGAGACACATTTGGCATCCTCTGTTAAGACGCCCCTGACTTCAAATTGGGGGGCACATAGATATTTTGCAGGTTATAGTTCGTATGCCAGAGGAGTTGCAGTATTGATAAATAGCAGGGTGCGTTTAGGGAGGAGGACGTTGGCCGGGACACAGGGGGGCGATATTTGTTGGTTAAGAGATATATGCTCGAACACTCTGTATTGTTTGTTAATATATATATGCACCGAATGTTGATGACCCCGAGTTCTTTGATACTATCCACACCAACAAAGAGCGCTTGGGGGCAGACCACATATACATGGGTGGGGATTTCAATTTACTCCTTGATCCGGTGCGCGATAGTACAGCACAAACGATAGACACAAAGCCCAGGGCAAGGCGATCACTGCTAGACACCATAGACAGGTTTAAGTTGGTGGACGCCTGGTGATATCACTGCAAGGATCAGGATGGGTACACACACTATTCTGCACCCCATAACACATGGAAACGATTCGATTACTGATGTCTTTCCGCTGGGGTGGCACTATGGATAGCCACAGTTAGCCACCTCTCGGGCACACTGTCTGACCACTCCCCTGTCATGGTACAATTGAGAATCTCTAGAGCAGGGGGGAGGGGGGTAAAGCGTCTATGGAGATTTCCTGACGTGTCACTGAGAGACACCGTTTTCACAACTGAATTGGGGGAGGCGGTCACCGAGTATTTTTCGCTGAACAAGGGATCAGTGGAATCCAAGGCCACACTGTGGGAGGCCTTTAAAGCATACATAAGAGGAGTGTGTATCTCCAAAAGCGCTGGGGTACTTAGGGATCTACGACATACATTAGCACAAATAGAAGCACAGTTGACGGAACTAGATTGTATTGAAGCGGGTTCCACTGGTCCTCCCGATTTGCAACGCCGTGCAACGCTGCTGGAAGAATTGCGGGAGGCAGCAGAGCGTGAGGCGCACTATCTTGGAAAGTATGCAATTGCCATGCGGTATGGGGAGGGCGAAAGGCCAGGTAGAACCATAGCTAGACAAATGCAACAGTCTCGTAGGCCGACCTATATAGCCGACCTAGCAGGTCATGGGGAGTCACGGGTAAGTGGCAATGTGGCAATCCTCAAGGAGGTGCTTACGAGGTATACAACATTGTACACCTCCAGGGCCACTAGGCACCCTGCGCACTACTGTGACTACCTAGATGATATCTCGCTGGTTTGGATGGAAAAAGCGCATCAGGAGTTTCTGGCTGTGCCTTTTTCGGAAGACGAAGTCATTGAGGCCATCAATGCGGTGGATGGCTCTAAAGCACCAGGGCTTGATGGGTTTACAGGGTGCTTTTATAAGAAATATAAGACTCTGATCACACCCTATCTTATTGACATGTATCAATAGGCGGTGGAGGCACGGTTCCTCCCACATACTCTGAGAAGGCAGTCTTAATTCTGCTTCCGAAGCCTGGGAAGGATACGCGGAACTGCAGCTCATATCAACTGCTGTCACTTTTAAATTTTAATAAGATTCTAGCTAAAATATTGGCAACTAGGCTTGCATAAATTGTTGAGCAACTGATATCGCCAGCACAGTCGGGTTTCATGCCCCACAAGTCCACAGCTCTTAATCTCCGCACATTGTTTACCACACTGCATAGAATATCACCAACGGTCCCAGCAGCCGCTGTGCTACTCGATGCGGAAAAAGCTTTTGACTCGCTTCAGTGGCCCTTTCTGTATGGTACAATGGGGGGACTGGGGGTGCCGGAACGGTTCTTAACGGTGGTTAAATTGCTGTACACACTGCCCACTGCGCGCACCTGCCTCAATGGAACATTGACAGATGAGTTTCAGCTCACACGGGGGACATGGCAGGGGTGTCCACTCTACCCCCTGCTGTTTGTGGTGGCACTGGACCCACTGGTGCGGCATCTACAGGAGAGGCACAGCCATCGGGGGCTGCAATTCAGTACAACGCCCCTACTTCTCACATTATAAGTATAAGCAGATGATATTTATTTGTATGTAAGGCACCCGGACAACAACTTAACGCCGCTCCTCTGTGAAGTGACTAGGTATGGTACCCAGTAAGGTTTACGTATCAATTGGGAGAAATCTGAAGATTTCCCTCTATTGGTGGCGCCTAGTGATAGAACAGTGAAGTATCCACTGGCGTGGTGTGATGAATCTGTGAAATATCTTGGAATCCACGTCCACAGAGAGAAGGACCGTATCCTTCAGTTGAATTACGGCCCAGTTATGGAGAAGCTGGGGCGTAATGTAGAGCGCTGGTTGACTTTGCCTTTATCAATGGCAGGTAGAATAGCCATAATCAAGATGGTGGTTCTCCCGCAATTCTTTTATCTCTTTCAAAACACCTCTATCCCGTTGTATAATAGCTTTCTCTCAGACCTCCGAATGCTGTTGATACGACTGGTGTGGCGGAGGGGAAAGCAGCCCGCATTGGCTGGGATACTTTAATGTTGGCATACAGAAAGGAGGGTTCGGGGTACCAAACTTTCAGACTTACTATTTGGTAGTGCAGGCGAGTTTCGCTCGATACTGCTATCATACGGATATCAGGATCCCGTATTACAGACCAGAAGCTGATCTGGCACTTCCGGCGCCACTTAACACCTTGTTACCGGTTGGGTTTCCGTGAGGCCTACATGATATCCAATCACTGTCCACAACTAGCTGGGCATGGCATAAACTACTAACGGTGACTGGATCCCACATATTATACTCACCCGCATTGCCACTAGCGGGTAATGGCTGGATCCCCATATTGCAGGAGGCTTTGGTAAAGAGTACATTGGCTAAATTCCATCTGGTGACATTTGGTGACTTGTTCCTCAAGGGTCATATTTTTTCATGCACGGAAGACCCCCGCTTCCGCAATGCCACAGTAATGGATCAATTTGTGTTGCAGAGGCTTCGGAGGCAGCTGCGGGTGAGTGTGTGGGCGGCGTGGGAGCGCGACCTTGGTCACCCGATCACGGATGTGCAGTGGGGTTGGTGCTGTACACAGATACGTCGTATCTCCCCTAACCATAGGCACAAGCTACTGCACTTTATATTCCTGTGGAGAGCGAATATGACACCCAGCAAAATGCATTGTATAGACCCCTCTTGCCCACAAGCATGCCTGAGATGTTGCTCCCCAGAGACAGACTTTGCACACATCACCTGGACATGTACCAAGATAGATGGCTATTGGAGGGTACTCTTTGGGGAAATTTCCCGTATGATTGTGATGGAGTTTGCGCCCATGCCGCTGATGGCATTACTTGGGTACACACATGACCTTCCCAAATCCAAGCGATGATTTGTCGCTATTGCACTCCTCATTGCTAAGCGTGAAGTAGCCATCAACTGGGGTAGTAAACACGCCCCCACATTGCACGCGTGGCTACGTATTATGACTTACTGCAACACTAATAGTGAGATATATGCACCATTGCAGCCGCCAGCTGCTAGGCCCATGGCTATCTGGCAACCATTTCAATCCTACCTGCAGACAACATGGGATACAAATGACACCTCAATGCAGCCTCAACACAACACCATGGGGGTCGCAGTAGATAGGGAAACACCTGGAGTTGCTGTATCATCGCAGAGTAGTAGTGTATGTTGCTGATTATTATACCTGGCCCTAAGCATAAAAGAATTAGTGCATGTACTGTTAACCTGGTCAAAGTACGACTGTACCTGGAACATGTGCCTATGTTTCTTAATTGTGATATTAAACAAGGCACTGAAAGGCCATGCACATTTTTTCTTTGTGTGAAATCAATTAATTAAAAAAAATACAGCATATCATGACCAGCTTTTCCCACATTTTTTTTTTTAGAGCAGACAACACAGCAAATACAAAATTGGGGCCTTTAATGTTTTGTGGTACCCCGGGTAGGGGAGGATGCTTCTTTTTATCCATATTGTGTAAAAGGTGCTCCTTGTGACAAGATGTTGGGGATAGTTTTGAATATGATCACTCCAAGGTTTATTATTTCCCTAGATGTTGCGGGTGGAGCCGCAAGTTCTTGGGCCAGATTGTGGTGGACGTGTGGTTATTCCATTGTTCATGGGTCATTATTTCAGTTTTGAGGAGAAGAGCTTATGATGGTTGATCATCATCCAATTGTGGATAGCGCAATGGAACTCATCAAGTTCACATGAAGTAAGGTTCATGGAAATTCCAGTTTGAGGATGATTTGTGTGCCTCCTGTGCAATTTAACTAAGTGGGACTGAGCAGCTGATAAAATTCAGTATGGGGGGGTCAGATGAAGATTGGTAAGTAGGGGAGAAATGATTGAAACTTGCGGTATGCAGGATTCAGAGATGAATGGTGGCATTGTCACCATAGATTGTCTATCTTTCAGATAAGCGGGCATCCAGTTTAGTTTTTTCTGTCTATGTCAATCTTTTTAAATTAAGACTCTAGAGCAGGGTCCAATGAGGCATGATATCAAAAGTAGTAGATAGGTGCAAACATATTTGTGCTGCATCACACCATTTCTGTTCAGTTCGGTTCAGCTCATTCAAGAAGGCTATCTATTAACATTATCTCTGTGGCTCTGCCTGGGAGGAACCTTGAACAATAGTCTGTATGGTGGATATCTGGGATGTTAGAATAGAAATTGTTTATGCTTATGCAGTGCTCCATGTAAGTTAGCATTCACTGCACCATTTCCTATTTGCGCGCCATTTTAGGCTGTTCGAAACTGATCTATTCCAATTCTGAGAAATGCTCCTCTCTGAGTTTTGTTTCTTCACTTTGCGTTTTGTTTCATAAATGAGCACACTGTTCATGTTAGCACATAGCTTTCTCAGTAGATAGAGGCCCTCTCCCCCTTGTCTGGTGGCGGGCTCCGGATGGAACGACCTTGGACTATGTTACCTTGTGTACGATATGAGCGCTGAAACCATTTTTTCTGTATTTCGCTGTTTAATTGCACCTGCTTGGAAAATTCCACAGTGGGCGTGTTTTCGCCTGGTTACGAAACATACATAATGTACCTTTATGCTTGTCGATTTCAGTTCACTCTGCAGCACGCCTAGCGACTGGGCAGATGGAGCACCGCTCTGAATAAACAGTTATTGGTTTGTATTCTCTACTGTCTGACCGACTCTTCATTTAGCACGGAAGGCTGAGAGGTGGTCATTAGTGACCCAGATGGCCCTAAATGGGTTACTTCCTTCAGGGAGACAGACACTCTTTCTATTAGTTTTGCCAGGATTGGTGTTTTGGAAATCCGTCTGTAGTTTGCTCGATTTACAGGGTCAAGATTTGTTTTTGAGGAATGGTCTAATGTAGGATGCTTTCAGTTTAAAAGGGAAAGATTGAGTATATCAGGAGTCTTTAACAATATTTCTAGCCATGGATCCAATGCAAGTAAATAGAATGCTTTTGAAGAGTTTAGATTGGAGATCTAATCGGGTAATTTATTTGATTAGATTGTTAACTTAGGGATCAGATATCTGTTTGAAGTAGTTAGAAATTGTTGGTGATTCTTGACTTTTGCTCTGTTGCTTCTGACTTTGGTATTTTGTTGTTTTGTTCCTGATATGATGTTGCAGCTATTTTATCTTGAAGTTAAAGCTAATGTAGACTGCATTGTCAAAATCCTTTGAGTGAGGTATGGCAGAGGAGGTGCACTGTGGATTGCAACATTTTTAAGTATCATGTGCACTTCTTTGAAGTGCATACTATGTTGTGAACACCTTTTGAGTATTGTATTCTCTTAGCAGTTTTGATTGTCGATTCGTACACACTGTTGTGGCAACAAAGGAGGATTGTATCTGTCTTGCCATTAGACTTTATCCATTTGTGTTCTAATACTCCAGTTTAGTCTTTTGTTCCTTAGTTTTTTTCCATTTTCTTGGGTTTGTTTCTTGTGAAATTCTTTCCTAGAATCTGTCTGTCCAGACTATTGGTAATCAGTTGTAGTATTAAGCTACTTCCATTAGTCAGTTGCTTAGTGAAGATTTTTTGGGGCCAAATATAATGCTTGGAGGTCTAGTTTCCTCGAAAACTTCACCTGCTGTTCTGTGCTATTTCTGTTGATTTCGTTTTTGCACTGGGAGATTTATGTTGCAAATTTGATTTGGTGGTTGCTCCAGATTATGGGGATGATTCCTTTTACCTTTGCAAGTCAAGGAAGGATGAATCGTATGTCCAAAGTGTGCACAGTCGCATGCGTGGGTCTCATTATTAGAAGTTGAGGGCCTCAAGGTTTAAAAGAATTGATTTTGTCTATGTTAAATCAACGCAGTCAAGCAGTATGAAGTATTGGAATAAAATATTAATTTACATTTAGGCCTATCTATAAATTCTGTGGCTTTTAGCAAATGTATTTGAAAAAATGTGCTGACAAATGTACCATCTACCATAATTTAGTCTTGTAGCAAGCTGAGAACTGAATATTTAAGTCTTATATGATGCAAGGGCAGGTACTAATAGATCACTACATGAGTTCTAATTACAATAAACTTCATTTGTGGTATTAGAGAGTTGTCCAGCCACAATATTGGTATAAGGAACATAAATCATTATTGACTGTACCTTCGGGCAATAGTGGCTGTTCATTACCTGCATCTGCTATTAAGGTTCGAAGCCATGCAAGAGTGTCCATAATAGGGGAAGAGTCATTTACAGCCATTATTGCCATGTAGGTTCAGGGAATAAAACTGTTAGCCCCACTCTAATACAAAACAGCATGGTTAAGGGAGCACAGTTTTTTGTCTCTGCAGCCCTTATTTCTCTGCTCTCACTGCCATGAGTGCCACAGTTGCCATGCAATAGCAGAAATACTGGCCGCCATGCTTACCTAAACAAGCAAAAAACTAGAGGGCAGATGTATCAAAATACCTATTTGCGATTCTCAAATAGCGATTTTTTGAGAATCGCTGTTTGAGAATTGCAAAATGGTATGTATAAAAAAAATCGCAATTTTTTTGCGATTTCTTAAAATTCCTTAATTGCGATTAGCAAATTGCTAATCGCAATTAAGGAATAATTTCCCATTCATTTCTACGGGCCAGGAGGCCCATAGGAATGAATGTGAAGTTATTCTCAGTTTGCGATTCGCAATTTGAGAATCACAAATTGAGAATAATTTCAAGGGTGCAAGGGTGTCATAAGGACACCCTAAGGGCATGTATGTGCGCCACATGGCACCTTCACAAATGGCAAAAGGTGCATTTGTGAAAGAAATCGCAAATTACCACCAACCTCAAGTTGATGGTAATTTGCGATTTCTTAATTAGGAATCGCACAACTTGGGTGCTTCATACATAGCATTTAAGGAGTCGCAATTTGCGATTCCCTAAATGCTGACGCAAAGTTAAGGAATCGCAAATTTTGCAATTCCTTAATTTTGCGAAGCAATTTCAAAAATACATTGCATTTTCTGATTTTTTTGTCGCAAACGCTGCTATTTTGCGAATCGCAGCATTTGCGACAAAAAAATTGTTTGAAACATCTGCCCCTATGTGTGATAATGTGATAGTTAGAAACAAATTAAGCACTCCAGCTTAAAAAGATGAGTGCAGAGTCTCTTAATTGTCTATCTGTCGTAACTTATCTTGATAATATCGAGCAAATAAAATCTGCCAATTAAAATCAGTATATATTGGTTGAGGATGGTTCATGCTCCCGATTTCAATGAGTTTGGACACAGATTAATACTGATGCTTGAGCAGTCATAAAAGACTTACAGTCCTTAGTAGCCTTTGCCCCAGTTCATACATTTCATTCAATGGTCCTACGTTCATCGCACAGGCTTTCGGGGATGCCATGACTGCTCTGGGAGTATATCTGCAATACTCACACCCATTTTGTGTGGAGAACAAAGAGGTAATAAAGTGTGCCAAATGTACACTTAAACAAGCCTTAACCGCAAGGGTGTTAAGTTCAGGACTGAATTGGTACCATAATCTATATGGGGTCCAGTGAGCATTAAATTATTTGCCTAGAGGAGGATTAGGTGGTCATACTCCATACAAGATGCTCTTTGTAGTATCTATGTATGTACCTGCCCTAGATAATCCTGGAAATGTGGCAGAAGAGATAAAAATGACACAGGCCAATGTTTAAATGTTTTGCAGAGCACCCAAGAGGTCAGAGACAAACTATTTAATCTAAAGCATTTTGACTCTGCTACCAGTGAAAAAAAGTTTTTGAAGCTGCTGATCAGTGGAGTTCCATAGTAGGTGATCTAGGCCAAGAGAAAATCCCTGATAAACAAATATTTGGGCCATCCTACAGACCATGCATTCCAGTTCTCAGCCTGGAAGGCACACAAACTGTAATCTTGCCTCCATTGCCTGGTTCCATGTCAAACAGAAAGGTGTCTATCAATCATGTTAAAAAGTATTATGTGTCTGATTCTGTTCAGCAGACCCCTCAGACACCAAGGAGATATCGGAGTAGAGCCTCGCAACCATGCCCTGTCCTCAAGGAGCTACCCTGTGAAGAATACAGCAATGATGATAGCTTGAGGCCCAAACCAGGGACTACCATGTTTGCTTTGTTGCCAGCTTTACATTCAATGTCGTCATCAATGGAAGAACATGCTTCAATTTCTACAATTTAAACAGTTCCAATCAATGTGCGGTTTACTATGACCCCCGACTGTGCCAAAATCAATCAAAATTATGCCTTTGCATGAAATAACACTTCAGGAAAATGACTCTAACTTTAAAACAGATGACTTACCAACACACTCCACAGCCACTCAAGACCACCAACTGCTTTTTGCTTAACATTGGTTTTGTCACTGTCATCGAATACCACGTGTCCTATTTTTGGATCACTACAGTAGTGTTTTTCCTTCTTATGTGGCTCATCATGTTATTTGTTTTTTTCCTATTACTGAGTGGACATTACATTCCTGATAAAACTTCAGCACCTACCCAAGGGTCTAGACCTACAAACGCATTCTTCTTCACACAGAGCACAACGTGATAATCCTGATGTAAAAATAACTGTATATCCTATACTAGACAACATGGTCTAGGAAAAGGTTTCTTATCAAGTCATGGGACCAACAGAGACTTTGTCGAAGTTTGATTTAAACTATGTAATAATCCCTGGTTCTTTTTCAAATTAATTGGACATTAAATCTGTTTAACTCATAATATTGAAATTACAGTCATATGTAACATCTGACAATGAGGATCCTTAATTAAAAGCTAATAGTTATAAAGAAATTTATTTTTACCACCATTTTGGCTATCACTACATACAAAAAACTAGTTATCCCTGACAGATATAAACAATTATACACACTGAGAAAACTGCTAGACACAACCCTTAAATGACCACACAAACATCTTAAAGAAATTTCCTAGTTGAATCATTACTAGTAACTTCTATTCCTGTAAATGTATGAAAAATCTTGCTACACAAGACTATAAACATAGGAAAGAAAATATTGACGAGAAAGGTATTTTGGTAACCAAATGCTGACAGATTCAATTTAAAGAAGCCCCTTTTAGCGCATGCATAATACCCACAGAAATAAGCTTTCACAACCAAACAATTGAACAGACCACTTCTCAGGGATATGGGTCCATGAAGGACTTAAAATCACCCTGCATTACAAAAGTAGATTTTATACAATTTCCACATTGGCAGGAGAAAGATAATACTACTGATAATGAACTGAATTATATGGCCCAAAATGGAACTTATAATTTGACTAGGTTGCACACTAAAGGCATAGCTCTGTGGCCCATTGATGTTGATATATGCATGCATAGATTTATTTCCAAAACTCCTGGCCCTATAACTAATCACCCAGAATCCAGGTATAACACCTATATGCCTGTGACTGTTACCACAAACAGTGAAGGTAACCTGTGCCAAAGATGGCTGGTTCATTCCAGATTAACAGCTGTGATTGAGTATGTGTCCAAAATTATTTAAAAGGCGGTTTTATCTGATTTACTTACGTGCCCACATCAGCTAAAATTAAACGTTTTATAGTTGCAGAAGGTTATTCAATATATAATGAGATGTAAAAAGACTCAGCTAAAGAGGCTGTTGCTGAGAGAAATAGATACGCTGACAGAGACATTTAAAGTTATAGGCAATGTAACAAGCATTCTATAAAATAATGAATTATTTTAATAACACCATCTTCTTCAACATGGACAGGCTCAGTTGTGAGCAACTACACACCGAAATTTAGAATTACAAAAACTACGGTCTGACAAAGTACTATGCAGTGCATAAATGAGAGTGCCATATTTGAATTCGACTTCGATGCAAAAAACTATGGCTAAGACAGAAGCCACTTGCATCGTATTAAACATAGAACAAATAAAAGCCTTGTTTTCCGTAGCAGGAAATCCTCATATCACTTGGCTCCTACATGTAGTAATTTCCCTTCCTATTGCAGATTTACACTTCCACGAGTGCCAGAAACAAAAATCCTTGGGCTGGTATGAAAAGATACATAATACTTTTCTTCACCATGTATGGGGGTTACCGTTTGAATTCTCCTGCCTTGTTCAAGAGAAAACCGCATTCAAAAGCATATCTAGATGCATACATTCCCTAGGTCATTTTCTCCTATGCTATTCCATAATTTTGCATGGAACCTATAATATTTGAAGTCAGGTGTGAGCTGCACATTATCAGTTGCACCTGTATAATACATTTTAACCCATCATACACTCCTGAACAATGGTTCCTACTTAATACTCACTAACGAATGTTGTCGTGGCATGACCCAAGGCCAACCATATTTGTTAACTGTATCAGAGATAGTGAAATGTTGTAAAATAAACATGTTTCACCCCCTCGAAGGGTACTTTAAAATATCCCTTAGCCTCTAATTGGGGCAGATGTTATGCATTTTAAAAACATTAGTGTCACTTGGCACAAAAATTGCAGGACTAGAGACAGTGTCTCAGATGAAATTATATGATTTATTTAAAAAAATGTCACTTTCTTTAAGTGAAGTCCGTGTTCTTCTTTTTCTCATTTCGGTCCTTTGGAACTCCCATTAGCCGGCACCCTCGACAAAGTAAAAGAACAAGCAT
Source organism: Lissotriton helveticus (assembly GCF_964261635.1). Lineage (NCBI taxonomy): Eukaryota > Metazoa > Chordata > Amphibia > Caudata > Salamandridae > Lissotriton > Lissotriton helveticus. The sequence goes on along the minus strand of NC_136071.1, from coordinate 556,607,728 downwards.
TTACAATGCAACGGTCTCGCTTTTGCAAAAGTTAGAGCTATTGGCATTGTAAATGACAATTTTTTTATTTATGTGTTGGTTTTAAAAACAGAGAAATAAATGGCATTGTCATTTACAATGCCAATAGCTTAATCTCTCGCAAATGCGAGACCTATTGCATTTGCACCCACACACACACACACAGAGCCACACACACACAAATAGATGTGGTGGTGGTGGATCTGGTGGATGTGGTGGTGGTGGATGTGGTGGTGTTGGATGTGGTGGATGTGGTGGTGGATGTAGTGGTGGATGTGGTGGTTGTGGATGTGGTGGTGGATGTGGTGGTGGTGGATGTGGTGGTGGATGTGGTGGTGGTGGTGGATGTGGTGGTGGTGAATGTGGTGGTGGTGGATGTGGTGGATGTGGTGGTGGTGGGTGTGGTGGTGGATGTATTGGTGGTGGATGTGGCGGTGGAGGTGGATGTGGCGGTGGAGGTGCATGTGGTGGTGGTGGTGGATGTGGTGGTGGTGGTGGATGTGGTGGATGTGGTGGTGGATGTGGTGGATGTGGTGGTGGTGGATGTGGCGGTGGTGGATGTGGCGGTGGTGGTGGATGTGGTGGTGGATGTGGTGGATATGGTGGTGGTGGATGTGGTGGTGGTGGATATGGTGGTGGTGGATGTGGTGGTGGTGGATGTGTTGGTGGATGTGGTGGTGGATGTGGTGGTGGTGGTGGATGTGGTGGTGAATGTGGTGGTGAATGTTGTGGTGGTGGATGTGGTGGTGGTGGATGTGGTGGTGGTGGTGGATGTGGTGGTGGTGAATGTGGTGGTGGTGGATGTGGTGGTGGTGGATGTGGTGGATGTGGTGGTGGTGGGTGTGGTGGTGGATGTATTGGTGGTGGATGTGGTGGTGGTGGATGAGGTGGATGTGGCGGTGGAGGTGGATGTGGCGGTGGAGGTGGATGTGGTGGTGGTGGTGGATGTGGTGGTGGTGGTGGATGTGGTGGATGTGGTGGTGGTGGATGTGGCGGTGGTGGTGGATGTGGTGGTGGATGTGGTGGATATGGTGGTGGTGGATGTGGTGGTGGTGGATATGGTGGTGGTGGATGTGGTGGTGGTGGATGTGGTGGTGGATGTGGTGGTGGATGTGGTGGTGGTGGTGGATGTGGTGGTGAATGTGGTGGTGAATGTGGTGGTGGTGGATGTAGTGAATGTGGTGGTGCCACGCCCAACACAAACACGCAGCACAGAAGTGGCCAGAACAGGGCAGCACAGAACAATGCAAAATAGAGCAGGGCAGCACAGAACAGTGCACAACAGAACAGGGCAGCACTTACCTGGACAGAACATTGCAAAACAAAACAGGGCAGAGCAGTGCACAGCTGAACAGAGCAGTGCAGCCAAGAAGAGGGCCAACAGAACTTAGCCCAAAAGAACACAGCAGAATGGAACAGGGCAGCACAGAACTGGTCAGAACAGAACAGGGAAGAGCTGAACATGGAAACAGTCAAGACCAGCAGAGAGCAGAGCAGAATCGAACAACCAACAAACGGCAGAGCTAACATTTGGAACAGAAAGTAGGAGATGCTCTGCGTGAAGAAAGATGAAAAGCAAAAGGGGAAAAGTGAAGGACAGAGACGGGAGAACAAAGAAGGGAGAGGAAGTGAAGGGGAATGGGGAAGGCAGGGTATGTCGTAGAAAGGCAGAAGAGACTGGGTGGTGAAAGGGAAGGACGCATTCTTAAGAGAGGGGCACAAAGGGGGCTCTGGAAGAGGAGGGAAGTGAGAAAGGAGAAACGGAGAGAGGAAGCGAAAATGTATATGACCAGGATTAAGGAGAAAGACATAAATGTGTGTGTGTACAGCTGAAAAGTCTTTTAACCCCTTGGAGCGCCTCCTGTCTGCTCAGGCTCACATGTTACAGTCTCCGGCTTAGAAATTCGGAACTACAACTGATGCACTAAAGTTTTTTTTTTTTTGTTTTTTTTAAGCAATTTTTATTGGCATCTCAAATCCTATACATACAATTGGCAGAAATGCTGACATCATACCATAAGAATAACAGCATTACAGTTTGGCATTTGGGTATCGCTCACAATAATGTCAACAACAGTCGTTTGATACACATCTCATGCTCTTGCATGTTGAAACCCCACAGTAAAGGCATCGTAATTACCATCAGTGTATTTCCCACCCTCCATGTCGCCCTCCCTCCACCCTGTTATTCGTTGACATCACATTATCCTACCATCATCAACGATATTCAAACACTCACATTCATCCTCTCTGTCAGTCCGTTTATTACCTCTATTCCATCACATCTCCATCGTGCTGCACTGGGTGTTCCTATTCATCTCCCATCCCCTGATCTGAACCCTTGTCCCCTGAATCACCGTCATCCGCCACTGACCTCCTCTCCAGATATAGTGCCCAGTAGTTTTTTGGGCGGCTACGAGGGGGCAGTAACTCATTGTATAATCCTGTTTGCGTGCAACAAAATAGCATGTCCCTAGACCATCTATCCAGCGTAGGAGTAGGCCCTTTCATCCAGGTGATCGCTACTCAGCGTCTAGCCACTAGGAAAGCCATGTCCACCAGTCTTCGAAACTCGGGGGCAACATCTTTGGAATAGCCTATTAATGCAAGCAACGGTGAGGGAGATAACGACAAATCTGTAACCCTATTCACCTCCGCGTAAACCGCGTGCCAGAAATCCGCTATCTTCGGGCACAGCCAGGCAAGATGCAAAAAAGTTGAAGTTTGCTCCGAGCACCTTTCGCAGTTTGGAGCATCTCGCAGTCCATATCGGAACAGGCGCTCGGGTGTATAATAAACCCTGTTAAGGAATTTAAAATGTAACAGTCGGTGACGGCCGTTAAGGGAGACTCTTTTGACGTTAGCGCAGCAGTATTTCCATGTGTCCCCTGAAAGGGCAGTCCCTATATCTGTCTGCCACTCTAATCTGGGTTTTGCATAATGCGTTGTTTTCTCTCCCAGTGTGACACGATAGAGTCGCGATATTAAATGAGCTGGACACTTAGCCGTGGCCACATATTCATATGACAGTTTCGTTGGTGGTTCCTCCATGTCCTCCCCCAACAGCGCTCTAAGGGCCAGTCTCACCCGGTGGAAATGGAATCTTGCCAGCGGAGGGGCACTCGGTCCATCTGCCGCAACCAGGTCTTCCCATGTGCGAGCCGCTCCATTAAGAAACAGATCACCCATAGTTGTTATGTTTAGTTTCGCAAGCGATGATAGGACACCTTTGTCTCGGCAGGGTCCCAGCCACGAGCACCACTCCAGTCTGGCTTCAGGTGCATACAGCAGCGAGCAAGCCTGTGCATCCTTAAGATGGTGCCAGGCATGCATCACAGCATTCAACGAATCTAGTATTCCTGTACGTCTATCCCGGGGTTGGGCCATGAGTCCTGGCAACGGCGTGGGGTCAGCGACTACGCCCTCAATAAGTATATGAGGGGCGTTGGCAGGACCGTGCATCCATCCGTACGCATGTGCCCCCTGTGCGACGCGATAATATAATTCCAGGTCCGGGGCCATACCAGTCTTAACACCAGTGTGTGTAACTGTCTGAAAAACGCGCTAAACAATACCATGGGGATGTTGCTAAACAGAAACAGAAACCGGGGGATAACTATCATTTTGAGCAGTGATATGCGACCCATCACTGAGAGAGGAAGGGTAATCAATTTTTCTACATTATCTTCAAGCTTTGAAATGGCCACGCCATAATTTTCACGTAGGACCACCTCCGCGTCCGTGTGAAGCCATATGCCCAGGTATCTGACCGAGTCAGTGGTCCATTGGATAGGGTAGTCCGGGTCCACCCTACTCATGGCTGGGGTAAGTGGGAACATTACTGTCTTATTCCAGTTCACTCCAATTCCAGAGAGCGAACCAAACAGGACCACCTCTCTCAGGACCCTCGACAGGTTGGTCTCAGGGTCGCACACATAGAGCAGCGTGTCGTCCGTGTACGTGGACACTATCAAATTGTACCCTGGGAAGCGAATACCGCGATGCCCATGATACTCCCGTAGGGCACACGCAAGGGGTTCCGCCACCAAGGCGTAAAGCAGGGGGGAAACGGGACACCCCTGCCTAGTACCTCGCCCAATATTGAATGGGTCCGTCGTGAACGCTGCTATGCGGACTCGTGCTGTCGGGGAGGTGTAGAGTGTGTTTAGCAATTGCAGGAAAAGTTCTCCAACCCCCATACGCAGCAATACCGCACGTAGAAAGGGACACTCGACCGTATCAAACGCCTTCTCCATATCCAGGGAGACCGCAACCGCTGAGACCTCCTGTCGTGTGTGTTTGGAATGCTGCAAATACTGTGCGTAAATTATATGTCAAAGTACGATTGGGGATGAATCCCGCCTGCTCCGGTGCCACCAGAGTCGACACTAGAGGGCCGATGCGATTGGCGATGATTTTTGCAAAAATCTTTGCGTCAACATTTATAAGTGATAAGGGCCAGTAGGAGGCACAGTTCTCAGGAGGCTTGCCAGGCTTAAGTAGTGCTATGATGACAGCTTCTCGCATTGTTGGGGGCATCTGCCCATCTTCCGCTATCTGCTCTACCAGTTTTAGCAGCTTAGCAATGAGCAGGTCAGGGAACGTCTTATAAAAGGAGGCTGGGAATCCATCGCTACCCGATGCACTGCCCGCCTTTATAGCTGACAACGCCCATACAATTTCTTCCCGCTCAAACGGAAGCGCTAAAAACTCACGGTGAGTGTTGGTGAGCCAAGGTAATTGGATATGGGTTAAATACTCCATAATACGGTCGTCTGTTATCGGCCCCCTAGAGGCATATAGGTTAGCATAGTACTCTCGGAAACGCGCCGCTATCTGAAATTCGTCCAGCTCGCCCCCCTTGGTTGGTGACCTAAGAGCAGGAAGCGCAACATTTTGCCTGCGCTGTTTCGTCATTCTGGCCAGGACCGCACCTGGCCTTTCACCCTCCCCATAGGATCTGGCAATGGCATATTTACCAAGGTGCTTCACTTCAGCATCTGCCTCTTCATGATACTCTCTAATCGTCTGGGCCAGCTCCTGCGTCACTTCTACATTTGGATCACTCAAACGGCGCCCCTCGATATCTTTTAGCCTGGTCTCTAAGAGCGTCAGACGGCCCCGTATGGACTTGAGGACACCAGCATGTTTGGAGATAATGACTCCGCAGATGTACGCCTTAAAGGACTCCCATACTGTTAGGAAGGAGTCCACGGTGCCCTCGTTCCTGTTAAAGAATTCGTCAATGGCAGTGGCCAGTTCCTCTCTGAAATAACATCTAACAACGAATAAGGAGGTAATCTCCATGTGAATGGAGGAGGTCGGCGCGCTGGGGCGCAGAGAGTAATCAGTACTGGGGAATGGTCAGAGTACGTACGAGGGAGCGTCACACAAGCCTGTATCCTAGGAAGGAGATGTTCAGAGAGTAGCCAATAATCAAAACGTGTGTGTATGTCATATTGCGACGAGCAGTGTGTGTATCCCTCCTGTGATGGGTGTTTGGATCTCCACACGTCCCGTAATCCCATCCAGGTAATTTCTGTGTCCAGAGCGCGGGAGGAGGCAGAAGGCCTCCTATCAGGTCCGTCTGAGCGATCCAGAGCCGGGTGTCTCGTCAAATTGAGGTCCCCCACCCACATGATCTGACCCTCTCCAGTGTTTCTAATTTTATGGGCGAGCGACATATAAAATGAGGGGCAGTCAAAGTTCGGGCCATATGTGTTAACAACATGGAAGGTCATACCCTTACCAGTGCACTTCGTGATCACATAGCGTCCTTCGGGATCGGCGTCAATAGGTGTAAATGTCTAAGAGGACCTCGGGTTTACCGAGGTAAGCACCCCCCTTGCACTTGATGTAAAACCAGCAGCGTGAATGTGATTGTGCAGTCCTCTATAGCGTAGCGTCGGGCTGTCAGTGCGCAAATGGGTCTCTTGCAGCAATGCAATGACTATCTTGTGTCTCGAAAGGTACTGAAGCACCCGTCGAACCTTTCTGTGGTCCTTCATAGGTGAGCGGTTGCTTTTCACGTGCTAATCTTAGTGCCGTGTCCCAGTCCCTGTAGTTGAGTAATTTGGCCACTATGGGCCGGGGAGGGGCTCCAGGCTTTGGCCTCGGGCCAAGTGTGCGGTGTGCTCGCTCCACGACGAACATGCCAGAGAAGACTGTGTCGCCAAGCAATTTTTGGAGCAGTGTCTCCACAAACAGTTCCATGTTTCCCGTTTGGGTGGTCTTCGGTAGGCCCGTGATGCGGATGTTGCGTCTACGCGACCTTGCTTCCAAATCCTCGGCCTTGTCTTGTAGGATCTGAATCACCTTTCCCAGTTGCTTGTGGTCCGAGTCTAGTGTCGTCTGCGCCTCCTCTACCTCCCCTATGCGGCGCTCGGACATGTCAAGGAGCTCTGCATGCTTGTCCAGCCGTTCCGCCATCCGATCCATCCTGTATGTGAGGGCATCCATTTTTGTGCCCAGAGAGGCGATTCCACCCTGTAGGTTCTTTTCCACGGCCAGAAGGATACTGCGTAGATCTGGCTCTATGACCTCCCCCGTGCAAGTTTTTCCAGTCTCCTCGATCGCGTCGTCGGACGGAGGGTCCGTGGTTTTGGATTTTTTGTTGTTGGCGGTATCAAACGACAGCTTAGGTTGTGTGCGGTCCGGACGTCCCATGTCGGCTTCCGGGTACCCAGGCCCCCAGCACTCCTGTCGTTCCGACGGCAGCAGCGATTTAGCGTGGGCAGAATGCACGTGGACCACTGTGGCAACGATCAAACTGATGTGAGCTACTCCAATGATGCGTCCGTATGATACAGTTTTATTTGGGGAGTAATTCAAGGGTGACGTTGTAGGCCGCTAACCACTCAGCACGTGCTCCCCTATGGCAGCTTTGACTGCAGTTGTCCTGTCCAGTGTGACCCCTTGTACTGTAGCCACAGCGCTGTCCATCCACTGAACTCCTGTCGCAGTAGTAGGTTTGGTCCGTAACGGTAGCGTGGTGATTAGGGGGGTACAATAGGCAAGCCCAAGAGTCGTCGTGCATTTGCCGCAGCAGCAACAGCCACGGCACGCCAAAAATTCTAATGGCCGCTCAGTACAGTGGATCGTGATAGTTCGCACCCCTTAAGGCTTTGTTCACACATCCACATGTATGTTGGCCCCAATGGTCTCCCTATAGAACTTTACAAGCTTAGGCTGGATCACCTGGTGCCTTATTTCAAATGTATGTTTTTGGAGTCAAGAGAAAGGGGGACCCTTCCGAGGGACCAGAGGGTCGCATCAATAGTTGTGATACACAAAGAGGGAAAGGTTAAGACTAGCTGTGCCTCCTATAGGCCTATTTCTCTATTTATTGCCGAGCCAAAGATTTTGGCCAAATTATTGGCAAACAGGCTTATCAAGGTCATTACGGAATTGGTTCATCCTGACCAATCGGGCTTTATGCCACACAGAAATACGGCTTTGAATCTGCGCAGACTACATGGAGTTTTGGCTAGGGCCCATACGATGCAAGAACCGGCTATAATTGCATCACTAGACGCCACAATGGCTTTTGATACGATCGAATGGCCATATTTGTGGGCGGTGTTGGCCAAGTTTGGGTTTGGCCCTGACTTCATTGGCTGGGTACGCTTGTTGTACTCGGAGCCCCTGGCACAAGTGGTAGTGAACAATAAAGTTTCATCCTCTTTTTTGTTGGGGTGCGGTACCCGACAAGGTTGCCCGCTGTCTCCCCTTCTTTTTGCACTGGCTATAGAGCCTCTGTCCGCTTGAATACGCTGGGAGCCCTCGATCAGGGGGCTGCGGTGGTCCCCTGACTGGGAGGATCGCATATTTCTATATGTGGATGACATTTTGCTGTATATGGCCTCCCCGCGTAAGTCTCTCATTGTGATTAGTGATGTCCTTGCCTCTTTTGGGCGGAACTCTGGCCTCTCTATCAACTGGAGTAAATCTGTCTTATTTGTTTTAAAGGGTGATCCACCTGTACCTCCTAGGAATTGTCCTATACAGTTTAGTGTAGAAGGATTCAAATATCTGGGGGTTATTGTGTCTTTAGATCTGTTGATTAGATTTTCTCGCAATCTTCTTCCCCCTCTTCATCAACTTAGGAGTGATATATGCAATTGGAAGAAGCTCCCTCTCTCATTATTGGGTAGGGCGGCATTGTTTAAGATGATGGCCCTCCCACGCTTTATATACGCTTTACAAAACTCTTTAGACATGGTGCCTTCGAGCTATTTCCGTGAAATTGAGAGTATGCAGCGGGTTCTGCTTTGGGAGGGGAGGCCTCGTATTGCACTGCATAAGCTGACTCTTTCATGGTATGATGGAGGCATTGCCCTCCCGGATGTTAAACGGTATTATTGGGCGGCCCATTTGGCTGCAATTAATCACTGTACGTATGGCCGGATCGACGATCCGGGCTATGCAATGGACAAGTGGCTGCTTCCCGGTAATAATTATAATAGAGCCTTATATTCTCGACCTAACAGAGTTACGTTGACAGGATCTACTAAACATTCTGTACACGTGTGGCATGGAGCCATTGGGCTGGAACAATAGGTTGACTATGGCCACCCCGCTTTGGGACTCTGAGAGACTTGGTAAGCTATGGAAGACGAAAGGCTTTGATAGGTGGGAACTCATTGGTATCTCCTTGGTTAAAGATATTTGGGGGAAAGGGGTGATTAAATCATTTGAGAAAATGCAGGAGGAATATAAAGTCGCACCCTCTGAATACTTTTGGTATGGACAGGTTCGACATTCTCTCCTCTCACTATTGCCCAGTGGCGCTGAGTCCTCAGAGCCCTCCCCATTGGAAGATAGAATATTGGATGGACATCTGCCCGACAAGAAAATCTCTCTTATATATAAAAAAATTATTAATCAGAGGACTGACTCTCTAGGGGGGCTTAGGGACAAATGGTTACAAGACGGATCCGAATTAGATGACGAAGACTGGCAGGTAGCTGTGTCCTCTCCCCGAGAGTTTGCGATCTCGGCTCGCCTCCGACTGGTTCAGCTAAAAACTTTACACCGAATTTATTTAACGGGTCCTAGGCTGGTGCATGTAGGTCTTTCGGACTTGGGGCTTTGTAAGTGGAATTGTGGCCTAGTTGGTACCTTTATGCATATCATCTGGGAGTGTGAGTTTGCCAGTGCATATTGGCGTAGTATCCATAACACAATTGGGGAAGTGCTTGGGGTCTCCCTTTCCCCGGAGGCGAGGAGATGCCTACTTAACACATGGGAGCCCACCGACTTAAATATCTCACAGACGCAATGGGTTACTTTGGGCTATATGATTGCCAAACGTAATATAGCTCAGTTATGGGGAGCGGAGCGGGCACCCATACTTGAAGGGTGGGAAGAAAATTTAGATTGGTGTATGTTCAGGGAGAAGACTACATATATTGCTAGGGGACACCCTCGGAAGTGTTCAAAGATCTGGGGAACTTGGAATAGCTACAGAGGTGAAATTTGTACGCCGCCCCTTGAGGTCGTATCTGACGATTCCCCCTATCCGTGAAGTTCAGACATCATTCTTGAATTATGTTTATCGTGTCATCCCAGGGTGCCAGCTCTGCTATAGTGATTTACCCACTGTAATGTTTGTTTTGCTGATGTTTGTTTCAATAAAAAAAATATTTAAAAAAAATGATTTGTTATGTTTTTACAATTTTGCAGTACTAGGAATAAACAAATGATGTTCTACTTCAGATTCCTCCCCTTTAGAATATTCTCCAGCCACTAGATTGGATCCGGAAATTTCCAAAGCCAAGTGCTGCTAGATGGTACCATGCGGCTCTGCACTGACTTGTTCCGCCCCGAAAGTGACGGAGTGGGAATGCATATAAGTGCCAACCATGCATGTCGAAGTCAGTTCCTGCTTGAACTTTTCTGTGTCCTTGGATGGAGATCACAAAAGAACTGTTGATATCAGTGTGCAGGTCTCTAATTTGAGGCCTTTTTAGATATTAGAAAGATGCCACTCCACAAACTGGGGAGCTAGGAGGGCAGTGAGAAATTTGTGGTTAGAAAGAGTATCCACCAAAAAGAGCGTAACTTTTTCTTCTGATGGATACTTCTAATCACAGGTTGCCCACCTTTAGTTTAAATACCAAAGCAGTACCTTCTGACTGTCCGACACAAAAAGACTGTCGGAAACTGACTTTGGGGGCACCTAGCAGGCCCCCTTCATCCTGAGGCCTGCGGTTGGGCGCCGTGGGTGTATCCAAGGGACCCCCCTGTTAAACCATGCACAGTGTGGCAGGCACCATGGGGTGCCTGCCGCAGGGTGCACGTTTTTTCCGCAACCACCCCTTTTTTCAATGGGAGACTGTGATGTTAGTCGAAACACAGGCTCCCATTGAAGTCAATGGGAGACAATCTGAGTGGTGTTCGGTAGCATCGTAATCAGTCGGTCGGACTCGCCAAACGTGAGTCGGTCGAAACCGATTCCAACAAGGAGTCACTCGATTTGGTTTCCGACCGACATCGTAATGAGGCCCTAGGTGTTCAAAAAACACACAAACATCTATGACTAACATCATGAATTCCCGGTATGTCCCCTCTACCCTCAAAACCATGAAAAAAACTTTAAATAGGACTTACCTGGTCTGACAAACACCACCGTACACACAAATCGACTAAAAAATAGAAGGTAGCTGTAAATAAAATGGCTGCTAAATTAAACTAGCAAAAACTATCTCCCCATAAAAATTGGGAAATTAAGTAAAAAAAATTGAAATCATGTATTAACATTTTTAAAAACTAATTAAACATGTAAAAATGTAAAAATTGTAAAGTATACATTAAATAAAAGTATAAAAATATGGAATTATTTGATATGTACGGAAAAACGATGTTTGGATAAAATATTAAATTAAAAATGTTGTGAAACTAAAATATCGAGTCAAGCATATCGGGATGTAGATGTGTCAGGTTCAGTCTGGTTGAGCAGCCAGGCATAAACCCATCCTGGTCTGGATGTACCAACTCTAACACCACCGCCCTAAGCCTGGTCGCTAGTAGTTTAGCCAGGATTTTGATGTCAGTGTTTAGAAATTACATCGGCCGGTATGAATCATATCTATCTCTGACCTGGCCTGCCTTCGGGATAGGTACCACGGTCTGTTGTCTGGCAACTCCCCCTCCCGGAATGCCATCACAAAGGTTGCATGCAACTAGTCCACTGTCCGTCTCTGTAGTTTAAGAAACAGTTCAACCAGGAACTTCCCGGTCTGCATTTGGCCCATGGCAGAGGAAATTTCCTCCACCATAATATATGCCTCTAACTCTCACCTGCTTCCTGCCCAATCGTCTCATTGGTTAGTCATCAACAAATTCCAACACTTCCTGTTCAAGGGCCAGCAAGTGGGTATTGGAAAAAAAGGTTTTGAGCGAATACCTCCACTATCTCCCAACTGCCTCTCACTATGTCCCTGGAGTCCACCTGTTACACTCTAACAGTCGTACTTTCCCTTTCCTTACTTCTGAAGCACGCTAACAATTTGTTGGTCTTGTCCTCCCATCATATATCGGAATGGTTGCACTATGGTCAGCTAAGACATGCCCTCCGGGCATGTATATCGTTAGAGGGGGAGACGCAAAAGGACCCCCCGTTGGAAGGTAGACTCCTAGTTGGGAGGGTTGACAACAAGTTGGTCTCGTTGACATTTGAGACAGTGATGAGCAACATGCAATCCTCTCTTTTGAAACTACAGGAGACATGGGAATACGACATAGGGGACTTAGAGAAGGATGACTGGCGGAAAACTCTGGAATTCCCAGCAATGGTGGCCTTAAAGACGAGTTTTCGCCTGATTCAACTTAAGGTCTTACATAGGGTCTACTACACCCGTACTTTGCCACATAAGATAGGAAGGGTGGGTGATGCAGTGTGTCTTTGGGGTTGTGGACTGGAAGGCACCTTTTTCATACACTTTGGAGCTGTCCCGTATACGAGGGTTCTGGGATGAGGTTGGGAAGTCCCTGGTGGAGGCAACATGGTTGCCCCTGGAGCGGAAGATACGACTGATGCTTCTGGGAATATGGGGCCCGACAGATCACACCCACTATCAGAAACTGTTGGTGAATTTGGGTTGTATGACTGCAAAAAGGAACTTTGTGCACAAATGGGGCTCTGCGGTTCCCTTTAGACACAGGGACTGGGAGTTTGGAATGGTATATTGTAGACTAATAAAAAAGGAAATCTATAAAGGGAGAGGGCACCAAAGCAAATTTGCCAAGATTTGGGGAGGATGGGATGTGAATGCGGGTTGAAAGTGGGCAAGATGGATGTATAACCAGCACCGATACAGTGGGGAGGAGGGTCGTTTATCTGACTCAGAAGCCCTGCATGGAGGACTGGATATAGTGGTGGTTCGGGGGGACAGAGTGGCCTGGGGGTGAAGACGTAGAATTAATTTTTGTAAATCAGCTATGCCCGCACTCCATGCCAATTGGGATGTTCGGGGATGGTATGCTGTGAGTATTGATCTACCTGCTATAATATACAAAACATTCAAAACTTTAAAAAAAATGAATATCGGGATGTTAAACTGTCATCAACAGCCATATCAAAGGTAATATTATCGTTTTAAAGGTTGTTTTTAATATTATTATAAAAATACCAATTTAGAAAATATTGTATACATCATTTGTACCGTGTTATTTTGTATGATTTTATATGTTTTTTTTATCCTCATCTGCCTCTAAAAACACCATTCCATTTGCACCTGTGAATGGAGTATCATGCCCTTTTAGTGCTGCAAGCAGGGAGTGAGAAAGAAGGAGAGACACTAGCTTCGTCCTTTACCGCCCTCGATTGTTTGAAGCGCTGTCTTCCGTCTTACGTTCCCTCGCTATCCCTGCCCTGCTCACCCCCATGAGCCGCGGCAAAGAATGGGAAACAGAGGGAGACCAGATAGCTAGATGAGGCAGAGAAGGCATAATCATTGGACTTCGTTGTTTATTTGTTGCTTGCACCACTCCATTAAGGGAGACCGAAAATCATGCTTTTTAAAAGCCTTCATATCTAAACTGGCAACATACTTGATTTAACCAATCAAAGAACCTGGGAAGAGATACAGCTGTCCACTGTTTGCAAATTTCTCTGCGTGCCAACAGCATAGAATAGAAAAGCAGCCTTGCCTTCTTATCTGTAATAATTTCGGGGGAATCTACACATCCAAACATCCAACATTTTATATGTTTAATAATTTTTTTATTGATTTATTTAGAAAGACAAATTATTAATTATGATTTTTTTTATTTGAACCTTTAGTTGTATGAATTTTGTAAAATGTCAGGGTTTTACGGGATAAGGGTAGGGAGTTTTTCTAAAAGCAATAATTATAATTTAAATGTAATGTTAATGTTAATGATATTTTTGACATCCTGATATTCTTGACACAATAATTTTGTACCACATTCTTTTTATTCAATGTTCTGGCCAAACACCTAAGGTGCATGAAGGTACATTCCTCAGACGTCTTGGCGTTGTGTCTGAAACCAAAACACTAGAAGCATACCTCATGCAGGTCTGTCACCAACATCTGTATTCAACAGTCACAGCATTTTTTGAATCCTGTAGTCTTCGGTGGAGACATTGTTCCCTTGCACATTGAAAGAAGAATTGGTCAATTGACCAAAAAAAAGAGTGGAGCTCTGGATTCACGTTCAAAGGTGCATAAAAAAGAGAACTGACGTTGATGTTGCTCTGCTCTGTGACTTCCATGGCGGAATGAGGCTAAGGTAGAGATGCCTCCTAGTGGTGTGGAAGATCTCTGTACTGAAAATTATTGGATCCAGCCTGACGTCTCGAGAATATTCTAAAGGTGAGGAATATGCAGTTAGAAGAATCCATCAGAAATTAATATTTTTTGTAACAATATTATCTTCAAGAAATCATAATACCAGAGCAGTAGGGCTGTATTTTCACACGATGCTGTTTAAAGCTTACTGTAGAATTTATATCAAACATGCACAACCAAAACTCTGAATATTTAATAGTGCTGCAATATTTCTCCCTGCTGTGCAGGCAAGTTTGAGGTATTATCATTTAGATAAGGGCAGTGTTTTTTATCATAAACTCATTATATAAGATGTAATACTGTTATAAAATAAACAATAGTTTGCGGAATTAAACAAAACAAAGAGAAGAACAAAAAAAAGAATGAAGGAAAAAACAATCAGGAAGACAGAAATAAAAGTTGAAGGATGATAGGAAAAATTATGGAAATAAAGCGAAAAGTGAATATATGAGTGGAAGTTGGGTTAAAGTATAAAATCAGAGAGAGAGAAAAAAACAGAGAAAAATAGGAAAGCAACAAATAAAGGTAGAAGGCTCCACAGGGGAATGGAGACAGGTAAGTCTATACTTAGGTGTGGAAATGGTGCAAAGCTAAAAGGTGTAGAGTCACACATGTAAATCTACCTATGTGAATTAGGCTCATGTTGCTCAGCATTCCATCATTAGCACCTCCGCATGGCTCCATTTCAAGAATTGTGAAATCTACGTTTTTGAGGGCTACTTAAGATGAAATGCAAATGTTAATGTATATTTGAAAATCTAGAATGTTAGCTCACTAGCAGAGCCAAGTGACAGAAGTGGCCAAAATACAATTTTGGGCATTCTATTTCATAAACACAGACAGTATGGTAGCTTACCTTAAGCCCTTAGCCATATAAATTGAGAATTAGGTAAGACTAACTTCACAAAATAAATATAAATGGAACCACAAACATTCAGAGCAAGCTTACTTGTTGCTCTATTCCCAAAAAATAAGGTTTCAAATAGAATGCAACCTCAGAGCGCTCAATCAAAGAAACAAAAAAGAACTAGGATAAGAGTTCCCTACGACATGTTAGCCACAGAATAGAAGAATTACAAATCGCAAGTGACTAGGATTTATCACCATGGAAATATCACTCAGGAAATGCTTTTAGAAGCAATAGCTAGAGAAAGAAAATAAGACTATTGTAATATATTTAGGGTCCTTCTGATACAGAACGTGAAGGATGATCAAAAAGACTGGTAGATTATAATGGAAAATTCAGCACTAGTCACTCCTTCCATCCCTATAGAAATCAGTCACTCACACATAAGAACTACAATAGGCAGCTTGCTAATTTCCCACGTACAACCAAAGTCATGGGAAGGCTTAGACTGACTGGAATGGAATGCATTTCGGCAAATGTATCAGTTCTCCGACAAAGCAATAGAAGAACAAGCATTTGCAATGCAATAGGTCTCGTATTTACGCAAGTTTGATCTATTGGCATTGTATATGACAATGCCTTTTATTTATGCTTTTGTTTTTAAAACCTATTTAAAATACATTCTCATTTACAATGCCAATAGCTTAAAGTATTGCTAATGGGAGACCCATTGCATTGAAAAAGCTTGTTTAATTATGCGAATAGTGAATAATATTGTTCACTGTTAGTATTCTATAAAATGGAGCATATTAGCTAGAATATGAAGCTATCTGGAAACTAAGGGAAGTAAAACCAGTGGCGCCAGCAAACTGTGTGCACCATGTATGCCGGTGGGGATGGAGAGAGCGGGTCGAAGCAAGAAGAAGGCCTGCAGGCGGGGACGACTCTGTGATTGGTACTCCAAGTGAGATCCTGAGAGGCGATGGTATGATGTAGTCTGCAGCTCGAATGAACTTTGAAATGTGAGTATAATACTGTATGAGCAGAGAAACACATATCCAAAGGGGGGCTTTTGATGTGGAAGAGGTGAAAAACATTGTGTACTCCATGGCGTAGGAAGTGTGGGGGACGCAGGGGATATGTCCCCCACCTCCAGATATTGGAGTGGGGGGACGAGGAACCAAAATCATTTCCCCCTTCTTTGAGAGATTAGCGTGCCATTAGCGCACAAAATGCTTCTAAAGTGGCCCTGCATTTGCCCTGTGACCTTTCTCCCGTCACAGAGGCCGCCTGCCCTTTGTTATGCTGCCCCCTCCGCAGATCGAGTCAATGCCTAGGCCCTATGGATACGGCTTGGCCGCTCTAAGACAGCAGAGAAGGAAACCAGGATGTTAATAGCACAGATATGGTATCATAAAATTCACCTACATGTTGTGAACAAGTTGATATGACACTCAGAAGTTCAGATATTCTTTTAATACTGTTTCGCTTACACCCAGAGAGTGGTGCACTCCTAAAATAACATGCATCCTGAGCTTAATTATTGCACAGGACAAGATTTAGGACCCTGCTTGGGGCACTTCACAGTTCATGTCCCAAACCTGGGCAGCACTGGTGCCTGAGGGACAGCTCTGTTATTTGATGATATTCCTGCTATATGAAGCCGTGTTATTTGAGGATATTCCTGCTATATGAAGCGGTAGCCTGCAACTTTGTGTAACATTAGGAGTGAGTATATCTGCTGCACACAGCTTGGGCCTGCGTTCATCGAAGTACCAAGAGGGATAGTATTTAATCATGACATAATGACATCTGTGTGATCTGATAAACAGCCTTGCTGCCTAAAATCTGATCCAGAAGAGCTTTGATCCAGCTGTTTAAAGTCACAAACTGAGCACTGTTGGTTTCTGAGGGATGGGTCTGCTGTATAAAGTCAGAGCCTGCTGTGTTATGTATCCCTTCTTTACCAAACGCATTGGTACTCGTTTTATTGACCTCTGAAACCGTGCTTAATTTGTAAATGTAAAAGGCCTCCCCCACATCCCCCACTAGTGCAGGTTCTGTCCCTCTTGCAAATGAATGATCAGCTCTGGTCGTCTTGGTAGGAAGGACCCTATTTTAGTAATTACACACAATCATTGAATGTATGTGTTTTGTTTTAATGCAGGTGTGCATTTTTAAAGATTATTGTACTGTTTTTTTATTCCTTGCGGTCATTTTTCAGGTGGAGGAGAAACACATGTTTACTTGTAAGCATGTAACAGTATCCTGCGCCTGGATTCGGCAATTTTTTTTAATGCATATTTAAGGGCATAATGGCCTGTATACATTTATTTAAGAGTAAGAACCCGCTAAATAAACACAGGTTGTGAAGTTAGGGTTTTCTAATGCTTGTAGGAGGAGCCCAGCCGAGTCATAAGATAACCTTTTTTAGCAGAATAGCAAACGGTGTGTGGATGGAAGAAGAGAAAACAGGGGATGGGTGTTCCCTTGTTGGAACTAGGAAACCTCACACATCCAGTTGGTTTTAGATGTCATGCTTCATCATTGGTCTCCTGCTCCTCGTCAGACTGGCGCTGCAATGTCTGACGGGCGCCAAAAAGGCACTCTTTTGTGGAGATCTTTTGTTCCAGCCAATGGTTGAATGCAAGTGAGGGGTCTGGTGGAGGTGTAGTCGTGAAAGTGAAGTGATTTAAAATAGGTGTGACAGTCCACTAAAACATTTATTCCAAGACACCAGGGATGTACTTCGCCTCATTGAGTCCATCGAAGGGAGAGAAAGCGTCGACCTGCTCCTAACCTTGGATGTAGAGGCGCTTTACACCAACATTCCCCAACAGGCTACTCTGGATGCGGTTGAAACTACCCTCCGGATGGAAGAGTGGACTTCACCAACACCCATCTCATTTATTATGGCCTGTGCTAGCATAGCATTGACAGAAAACTTCTTTCAGTATGGGTCCCAACTATTCCATCAGATCCAGGGGACCTCGATGGGTTCTACCTTTGCCCCGAGTCTAGCCTGTATCTATATGGCAACCTTTGAAGCCCAATGTATCCAGTCGGCACACAATCCCTTCATTCAGAACATCACACTCTGGCGTCGATACATCGACAACATTCTGATTCTGTGGCGAGGGGACCGACAAAGTTGTGATGCTTTCTGTCTTTGGATTAACCATCAAAATCCATTCCTTAAATTCACAGGAACTATTTCTTATTCCACCATACCATTCTTGGACCTAACCATCTGTCTAGACCAAGGGGGGCTGAGCACCTCACTGTATCGCAAGGCAACTGGCAGGAATAGCCTTTTACTTTACAACAGCCACCATCCCAGAGCCCTACGGGATAATTTACCCTTTGGCCAGTTCTTGAGGATTCGCAGAAACTGCACTTCCAATACTGACTATAAGAAGGAGTCTACTTTCCTCCAACGCAAACTTCAAGATAGAGGGTACCCCACCAGACTCATCAGTAACTCACGTAAAAGGGCCCTCAATAACCCGAGAGAAGCTTTGTTGGAAACTAACCACAAGGAATCTGACGATTCGATTACTTGTGTTACATGCTTCACGAGCAATACAACCTTTTTCAAAAAAACAGTGAACAGACACTGGGGGCTATTAAACACTGGGGGACTTGATATTCCACGGCCCCGCTTTGCTTTCAAGCGTACTTCAAACCTCAAGGATGCTCTCATCCATACCCGTCCCAAGAAAGTGACCACCACTGTCCAGAGTACTCTGTGGAGGCTTCCACCAGTAGTTGGTCACTACCAGTGCGGGGGATGTGTAATATGCCCACAGACTACACAGTGCAAGGAAATCAAGTTGTCCGACACATTTACCTGGCACATGAATAAACACACCAACTGCAACAGTTCTAGGTGTATCTATATGCTCACTTGCCCCTGTGGAAAGAATTACATCGGCATGACAATGAGGCAAGTTAAGTTGAGAATTATGGAGCACAAGAGTAATATCCGATGCTCCAAAACACACACTAGACTCTACGAACACTATGCGCAGAAGGGCCACACGGCAGATAGCATTAAATGGCTGGTCCTTGAGTCTCACCCATCAATCAGTAAACAGGCTCTGTTCAGGATTGAACAGCGATGGGTTCACCGTCTGCAATTAGACACATTGGGTTTGAATGACTCTGTCCCGTGGGCATCGCTTACTTAGCAGACCCCCCCGATAGTCATTAGAATGGGATTGTGGACTAATCAGGCCCCATAGCAACACTTCCATCAAGCACAAGTGTATGTCATCCTGGGGCTCATCTCATCTCGAATACCCTTGACCACTAGGAGCAAGCACGACATTGCTGTGACATCCCAGACTATACCATCGTGTTCTGCATATGGCCAAACCTTTTCGATTCTTGCTTACCACAATTGCGGGGCACCCCACAAAATCAATACATAACCCAACCCCCGCCACACCACAACCCCCACGTCCTATGGGTTATACAAGTAGGCAAGCACATAAACAACACCAGGCTCTATGACGCCTAGACTGGATACCACCCATTTAATTTAATAGAAGCGCTAGGCATCCAGTCCGCTTTGTAATGGCCGCCTCTTTAACACGATCAGTGCAGGCAAGTGCTGACGAGCACAGTCAGACGCACCACGCATGCGCAGTGACTGACTTCCGGGTAGACGCCCTCCGTCTGGTTCCCGGCGGCGGTAGTATGACCGGCTTCTTAAACCCGGTGAGAACGAGTAAACGGCACCAGCTGTTCCACGCCTCCGCCGAGGCTCTAGACGTGCGGGTAGGTCTCCGGTCTCGGGCTGGCCCAAACCGAGGTAAGCTTCTTGACTGTGCCGTAGTGGCGGCCTCGCATACCCACGAACCCTCGGGGTTGGTCACTTGCTGACGGGGTGCGCCGCGACCCCGTCGGGTCTACCAGAGGTGTTTCTTTGCCGTTGGTGGGTCCCCAAGTCAAATCGGACTTTGTTGATTGTTTGGTGATATGGTGTCCTAGGCCGCGGGGGGCCTCGGGGCACCGGACGGGTTGTAGAGGATCGTGGGGCAATTTTTAGTGCCGTGCCCAGATCCTTTGCACACTTCGGACCTTTTGACGCTGTTCCTGCTGCCCCGCCCGCCATTCCCGCTGAAGTAATCTTACAGGTCGGTTGATTGTGGGAGGCCGCCAGGGCTCCTGATACCGCCTGGGTCTCCCTCGGGGTGCGTGACAGACCTTCTCAGCTATCTCTCCCCCCCTCCCACTCCACTAGCAGTTGTGGAGATGATCATTGGTTGAATGATCATGCCAGTGCACCGTGTCAGACCAGTCATGCTGATACTTAAACACATCCCTGTGCAACTACCTCTCTTTCAGGCACCATTCCTCACCAGCCAGCCCCACGGGAACAGTCTGCGGGGCCCAGTAGGGATTCTCCCAGGGTAAGCATTACCCGGCACAATTATGTACTTGCCTACGTATATATGCATGTCAACATTGAGTGGGAGAGACCTGCATGCCTTGATGCATCCATCATCACTATATATATTTTTTCCATATATATTTTTTCCATGAATAATTCTTCCATTATTAATTTTATGAAAAACCAAGTTGATATGACTCTGTGCATGAATTACACTATTACATATACTTGATTGTATTTTGTTGTGTTTTTATCAACGTGGTGTGTAGACATTGAAGAGCTGTGGTGACCTTAATCTATAGAAATACTGCCATTTTGCGATATAGCTGATTTCTATCATATACCCTTTCTAGGTTACCCGATTTGAGCAGGACCAATCGGCCTGCCACCCCACCGACCCAGAGAGGTTGTATTTTTTAGTAATTCTTATTCTTTTCACTGTGTAGTACTGAGCACTTTTAGGTCCTGAGGAATTGCCAATAAAGGCAAGAAACATGTCGACCAATTTAGAGGGTTGAGGTAGCCCACTGTGCCTTGCGCAGCTCCTATCTCCCTCCCACCCCTTTTAACTTAGGGTGCCAGCCACGCGAATAAAAGTTTTAGTGGACTGTCACACCTATTTTAAATCACTTCACTTTCACGACTACACCTCCACCAGACCCCTCACTTGCATTCAACCAATGGCTGGAACAAAAGATCTCCACAAAAGAGTGCCTTTTTGGCGCCCGTCAGACATTGCAGCGCCAGTCTGACGAGGAGCAGGAGACCAATGATGAAGCATGACATCTAAAACCAACTGGATGTGTGAGGTTTCCTAGTTCCAACAAGGGAACACCCGTCCCCTGTTTTCTCTTCTTCCATCCACACACCGTTTGCTATTCTCTTCCCCGGGGAACTTTGTATTCTTGGAGTATATGGTTGATTGGACATATACACTGGACCCCGTTAAATATAGTCCACTCTATGTTCCCCTCTTTGTATTGCAACCTTTTTTAGCAGCCTGTTTTAAGTATTAATCCATTGTGTATACAGTTAATGAAAACTTAGCAACGCGTGGATGATAGGGCTGCACCATTCACTGTTGCATGTAAATGTCAGAGCTCAGGGTTAGCACAAATTAAGCACAGGTGCCTGCAGAAGGAATCAATAATTTGAATAAATCCCGGTCCACAATAATGATCGCCGGTGGTGGCCACCGGCACAAATTAGGCACTGATCTGAAGGATGAAAGACTCGCGCACAGGTGTGATCGTCAGGTTACACACTGATCTCTATAAATGGATACATTAGTCCACGGAGCTTTTCTACTGGCTGAGATGTGATACTGTAGGGAGAGCTCCATTTTGCAAAAGCAGACCACGTAACATGTGTGTAATCTGCGGGAGTAGTGCTTAAATGGAAAATAGAAGTGCAGGTACTATGAGTGAAGTGCCGGTACTCTCCGATTAAAAATATTGCATTTCTCTTGAGAAGTGCCGGTACTCTCCCTCTCCCTCTCAAAATAAAAAAGAGCCGGTACTCAACACGGACAGTACAGTGTGCGGGAGCACAGGGTTGTTTAAACAATAAATATAAGGCATCCATGTAACCTAAAAAAGGTAATACCTTGAAAAGTTGGTACTTGGCACATCAGCGTAACTGGAGCCATAGATCACTGCCTGAAGCACCAGGATACCACATTTGCCTGCCCCCCGCCATTGTCAGAAGACTAAACTTTTAGTTCGAGAATATTCCAGCATAATTTTTCTCCCCCTCAGATATCAGCATCTCCCTATAGACGAGACTCCCAGCCGGGTCGAAGTCCACCCCTCTCTGGCACCACATTCCACAGTAACACTGAACACATACATGCTGCATAATGTAAACAAACCCTAAAACATAAATGTTGCATTAATATGTGTCAGCCATCAACGTAACCACCTAAAGATAACAAACAACAAGACTGCAGACAGAAGTCCTTGTAATTGTCTGCCCCTTCCCTACAGAGCTGCCCGAAAACTGCTGGGCAACACAGGCTCCCAACAGAGAGCCTTCATGCGGTGTTCACGCAGCAGTCAGCAAATGAAAAACAGTATACGGGTCAATGGCTGCGGCCGCGCCTGTCTACCGTACTGTACAGCCACTGAGTGACGTAAGGTGGGCGCACGCACTTCCGCGCAGGCGCAGAGTGTTCTTGGCCGTTTCTCCGCTTGCTGATTTCGTAGAAGAGGCGACGGGTGGAGAAAGAGCGGGAACCGGTGAGTAGGAGGATCGAGGGGGGGGTTACCCCTATGGGGTACGGGGGGAGGGGCAATGCCCAAGAGGGGAGGTAGACCAGAGAGAGGGAACAAAAGCGGAGACTTTGGGGGAAATTAAGAAACATGTGTGAAAGTTGCGGGAGGTGTGTGTGTGTGTGTGCGTGCGTGCGTGTGTGTGTGTGTGTGTGTGCGCGTGTGTGTGTGTGCGTGTGTGTCTGTGTGCATGCGCGCGCAATAGGCTAACTTGCTGGGAATGTGGACAGGAGATGTGCACGGCGCCGGGCTGGACGTGCGCGTCCACGAGATGAAATCGCCACGGGCTTGCGCGTACCCATCCCCTGTCCAACATTCCCGGCAAGTCGGCAACAATAGGTCTTTCGCTAGACGCAAGACCTAAAAAAACTAGTGGATCTGATATCCAGGAAGTCACAGTAATACACAGAGGAGATTATTATACAGGTTTCCTGAGAATTTACTTCATTTAATGAAAAAGCATGACTAGGGGGCATCTCCTAGGGAGCATAAGTATACATAGATAAATAGGATAGCCCTCCTATTATCGACAAGTCAAAACCAAAAAGCAAAACAAACACAGACTAGCATGAGACTGGGTGTGCTTACCTTCCAGGAAAGGTCAAAAAAGGATTAGCATGCCAGCTTCCAAGAAGGAAATGACCAATGACAAATAGTTTAACTAGAATGAAATGTCTCTGGAAGCCACTGCCTAAAACATGCAAGATCTCCACATTTCAAAAAATAAAGAGACATAAAGGAAACAGAGTGGCTACCATGACAACGTCACAAGAAACAAAATATGCAAATATAGAAAGGAAAGACTACTGAGAGAACATTGTAGAAGCCAATGGTCAAGTGAACAGTAGAAGTGTTCGTTTGGCATTGGCCCAGTACTTAACAAAGTAAGTCTGAGTAAAAGCACTAGCTTAGTACTATGGAGGAATATTTTACTACAGAACAACGAGGACTAGTATGTAAAGCTTCACTGGAATACCAGAGCAAGATTGAATTGATAATCATCCACGAAGATCGTATTAGGAGAAACCTAGGCCCGCAAAGGAAACCCAAGACTGGAAGGTCCACAGAAGCCCCACACTTAAAGCTGTTTCTTATTTGTAACACATTATATATCTCAGAATGGTTTCGACACCCTTATCTGAGTTTTGACAGAGTTGTCAATGTCTCTAATTGTATATTTCTGGGCAAAATTAACCAGAATGTTTTCCAAAGGTCAATGAAGCATAAGGGAGGATTGCCACTTTTCTGCATCACTTAGAAGAACTGAGGATTTCTTTGAATTTTTTCACAGAGTTATGCTGGCTGCTCATATCTACCTCGTTATACATAGGTAATATCAGAACGTATTTTACAACCCTCACAGTATATCCATACTGTGAGTATATTTTAGATGTGTATGCCCCACGGTATCAAGTTATGGCAAATAAATTGCATACCATTTGCAGCTAACATCACAGTCTTGTCACTCCGGATCATTATATGCACTTTATATTCTGTGGTGTTCTATTTTAATTTATCTGTGTTGTCCTGGAGCGTTAGAGCACTTCAGAAGCATAAAAATTGTTACATGTAGATATATACATTAGTGAGTCGTATAGCCATTATGGATATGCCATTAGAATACATATTTACAAACGGTAAATATCATGTCAAGACCTATAGAAATTACAAATGTTAACAAATAAATACAGACTGCGCACAGTGTTAGCATCAGATTAAGAAAACAATAGCGGAATTGTGTTAAAAGGAAAATAACTTTTAAAGTTTACAATAATTAAATCAAACATTCAAAGTAAAGGCTTGCAAGGAAGTACATCATTAAAAGTTGTAAAGAGAAAGAATGGTAAGCACTTTTTGTCATCGTCCTAAAGAAGAGAAAGGAGATTAATTAATAAATTACAAAAAGAAATGAAGAGGGTGTTGAGCTTGAACACAGCTAGCTTTGAGATGAAATAGGACATGAGGAAGATGAAATGTCTTTTGGGCGATTAAACAACATAAACAGCAGGAGATGCTTTATTTTTAGAATAAGTGTGTTTCACACTTACATTAGAATGGTATACCAGCCCGACAATAATCTAATTTTCATATTATGAATAATCTGTTGTGAATTTGTTATTTCTTTATGCTTGTTACACTCATATATATATATTGTAGACTGCTCCTGTTGTGAAATGCTGATATATTTTGCAGTCAGTAATAACTCTTAGGAATTAGGTAAAGGTCAGAATTTTCGGACTACTGTGATTAGGGAAGTGGTGATAGTTGATTTTACACTTGGATTTGAGTTTTGACAAAACGAAGGTTAGGCCAGCATTATGAGTTTCTTGTGAAATTCCCATATGTGCAGCAACTCCTAGTATTCCAAGATTTGCACTTGGATTTGAGACATTATATTATTTGTTTTTACTGCACCAAATTCTGCATGATGTGCCTTTTCCAACACACTTTCCACTAATAAATGTTCTCAATTTTTACTTGCGGAAATGTGTCAGAGGAAAATTATGTAATTCTGTTAATTACCTTTTAGTTAGAATTTCGATTGATGCACAAACTATGACCAGGGAACGAATTTAACCCAACTAATAACAAGGGGCACAGAGGAAAATTAATGTGTCTCTGAAAAGAGCTTTTTGAATGAATACAAGGAAGCTATTGAAAAATGTGAAACAGGACTTTAAAATAAATACATCATGACTAAGGAGAAGGTAAAAGAGTGATTAAGCTATGCAGTAAGCACGACGGCAGTGGAAGAAAATCTGTGAGTGAAGAAAGCAGGAGTGAGACAGACCAGGGAAAATGTATTGTTAAAGAGATAGCAGAAATAAAGAGCGCAATCTAAGAATGAGTTAAGAAAAAAGAGAAGACTCAATGGCTGGAGAGAACGGATAACAAAGAAATTGAAACATAGACTAGTGGAAAGAAAAGAAAAACAGTGTAGTCTATATGCTAGAGATACGCCTATACGTCTCAGTGCCCTAAAAATGAACAAACGCGGCTAGAGTGGGACCCGGTTAGGCTGTGCTTCTGCGTTGCCTTTCAAACATTAGTCAGTACCTGGGTGTAGGAGGTAGTCAAGTCAAACCTGATTCATCATAAGCTAGCACCGCTGTATTTAAATCCACGGTTACACTCCCAACAAACGCAAACACATCCAACAGGTGTCACGAGGAGGAGGCTGTGCCAAAACAAATACATGCAAAGATGATGAAAAAGATATGCAAAACGTATAGGAAGGGCGAGTTACGAGGTAAATTCAGAAAAGCGACGGTTTTATACCACACTCCAATTTGTTTGGAGAACTTGCATGGAGTCATTTTTTCCACTCTGTCTATAGGAGCCAAGGCAGACAATCAAATGCAAGCTACAGTCATTCCATACCCGCAAATACGCCAGGAAGTCTGCAAATGCAATTGTCTGTGTTTGTGAAAGCAACTCAGCTACAGAAAGAAGAGGCTTAAAACGAAATAAAGGCACGAGGAATGTAAGTTGAAAAGAAAATATCCTTGGCGACAGGTGTGAAGTCTCAGACAATGTGTGGCTACTGTGCAGGCAGCTGGAGGACCAGGTTAGGGCTGGAGGATGGACTTACCAGACAATGAAGGAAGTGAATCAGCAAGACAAATTATTAAATCAGAGAAATAATTCAAAGAAATGTTCCAGCTGCACTCTAATTGCAAGCCATTTGTCCTGAGAATGGCTTCTCTTTCGTAGTCAGTTAACTATGCAAGCGTAAAATGTAATCTAATTGCGGATATACGTAAACAATGTAAATAGGCGTATTCTGAATCATGTATTAAAAACAACAATCCCAGGAGTTGTTAAATATTACTTAATCCTCGCAACTCCTGAGGCGGAAAGCCGGGAGACAGGCTAATAATTGTTTTAAAACTGTGTTATATTTTACTGTCACTTGAGCAATCCTCTGATTTTAAAGTTGGACTCACCTGGCCCCACGTACGCCCAAAACAAACGAAGCGCCATTGCCGGCGTGACGATTGGCCACGCCCCCTTGGAGGCCACGCCCCCTCCCTCTCTACAGGTATTTAAGCGCTGACTGCAAGCGCCGCCTGCTAGAACCCTCGCAACTCCTGAGGCGGAAAGCCGGGAGACAGGCTAATAATTGTTTTAAAACTGTGTTATATTTTACTGTGTCACTTGAGCAATCCTCTGATTTTAAAGTTGGACTCACCTGGCCCCACGTACGCCCAAAACAAACGAAGCGCCATTGCCGGCGTGACGATTGGCCACGCCCCCTTGGAGGCCACGCCCCCTCCCTCTCTACAGGTATTTAAGCGCTGACTGCAAGCGCCGCCTGCTAGAACCCTCGCAACTCCTGAGGCGGAAAGCCGGGAGACAGGCTAATAATTGTTTTAAAACTGTGTTATATTTTACTGTGTCACTTGAGCAATCCTCTGATTTTAAAGTTGGACTCACCTGGCCCCACGTACGCCCAAAACAAACGAAGCGCCATTGCCGGCGTGACGATTGGCCACGCCCCCTTGGAGGCCACGCCCCCTCCCTCTCTACAGGTATTTAAGCGCTGACTGCAAGCGCCGCCTGCTAGAACCCTCGCAACTCCTGAGGCGGAAAGCCGGGAGACAGGCTAATAATTGTTTTAAAACTGTGTTATATTTTACTGTGTCACTTGAGCAATCCTCTGATTTTAAAGTTGGACTCACCTGGCCCCACAGACGCCCAAAACAAACGAAGCGCCATTGCCGGCGTGACGATTGGCCACGCCCCCTTGGAGGCCACGCCCCCTCCCTCGGTGTCTTCCCTATAACAGTATGTGTCTACAACGTACGCGCAGCGGACGGGCGCAGCGGGCGCGCCGTCTGCGCGCCAAAGGCGCGCCAAAGGCAAGCCCGTCTGGGCCCGTCCGGGCCCAGCCGGACCCAGGCCCTGGCCCAGTTACTCTGCCCATTTCTGTGACGAAATGCTCGACCTACACCCGGGATAGGCTTATGGCCCTAAACACACAAAAACACCCCCTCTGCAATTACACCCATACGGGCGATAGTCCTTTTACCGGCTGCAGTCTCTGCAATCCTCCTGGCACAGACCCGGCACCTGGTGGACTTCAACTCGGCCTCCTTAACTGCAGGTCGCTCGTCAAACATGCGCATGAAATTAACCTCCTGATCCTAAACCACGCTATGGATATTCTGTTTCTTACCGAAACATGGCTCACTAACAACAACGGCCCTGACATAGTCTTAGCACTCCCCCCTGGCTATCAAATTTGCTCTTTGAATAGACCAGTTGGTAGAGGAGGCGGCCTAGCCGTAATATCCAAGGACGTTTTTACCTGCAGAATCTCTGATGGCAACATTAAAGGTTGTGAAAGCTGCCACTTCTCCATCCAAATCTCCCCAGTAACATCTTTGTCGGGACTACTGGTATATCGCCCCCCTGGCCAACTCGCCGACTTTCCCAGCAATCTCACTGACCACATCACCATTAAATGCACGACTTCCTCCAATTATCTTTTACTGGGGGACCTCAATATTCACTTCCTGGACCCGGCTGACAAGCAGGCTGTAGAACTCCTACAAGACATCACCTCTACGGGCCTCGGCCTAAAAAACCCACAGGCTACCCACGATAGAGGACACCTACTTGATCCCATATTTACAAACATCCAAGATCTGAACACTCGCCCTCACGTACCCCTCCCTTGGACCGACCATTTCTTGGTCCCCTTCGAATGGCACATCAACGTCCCTCCACCTCAACCTCCAAAATTCAGAACCCTTATCAGACGCTGGCATAAATTGGTCCCAGAGGAATGGGCAGCTAAACTAAGTGAAGATACCCCTTCCCCCTCTCAAGACACTATTACGGCTGACACGAGATTTAATACATGGATCTCCCAATCTCTAGATGACATCCTCCCGAAATCCAGCACCCTCAAACATACCAAGAGAGTCAACCCTTCCCCTTGGTACACCCCCGAACTAAATATATTACGTAAGGAATGCAAGAGGAACGAACGCCTATGGAGGAAAGACAAAACGGCAGACAAGAAAGACATATTCCGGGCCTCTCTAAAATCCTATAAAACGGAACTCCTCAATACCAAAAGCGCTTTCTACGAAGATAGAATTAAAAATGCCTCCTGCTCGGCACATGAAACCTTTGCCGTTCTTAAAAAACTCCTCCAGGCCCCAAACCCCCCAGCAAAACATTTGGATCCCAAAGCAGCGGAAAGCTAATGTATTAAACTCGCCACCTTCTTCGACGAGAAAATTCAAAAAATTCTCGCGGACCTTCCCCCACACGCGGCTGACAACCTGTGCGGGGAGCCTCCTAAATCTCCCCTTCACTGCTCTCACTCCCCTGATGGCACTCCACCCTGTCTTGACACCTTCGGCCCTGTGTCTATGGAAGAGGTAGTCGCTACGTTGGCCACAATTAAAAGTGGCTCTCCTCGCGACCCTGCACCTCTCCGTTTTCTGAAAAAGGTGTCCAGCACCATCATCCCCCCCCTCACGTCCCTCATCAATTCCTCCCTTTCGCAGGGTCTAGTCCCTCCTAGCTGGAAAGCAGCAGTGGTCAAAGGCCTTTTAAAGAAACCCTCTCTAGACCCCCTGGACCTAGCCAACTACAGACCTAGCTCCCTCCTCCCAGGAAATAGTAAGATCACGGAGAAGCTAGTGAATAAAAAACTATCACTATTGCTTGAAAGCAACAACTTACTCGGGACCTCTCAGACAGGGTTTCGTCCAGGTCAGGGCACTGACACCGCCCTCCTGGCAGCAGTGGAGAAGGCCAGAAGCATTCTGGACACGGGAGGATCAGTGGCAGTGATCCTCCTGGACCTCAGTGCGGCCTTCGACACTGTGAGCCACCACACCCTAATCCAACGACTGGGAGACATCGGAGTCAGGGGCACGGCCTTGAAGTGGCTAAAATCCTTCCTAGAGGGACGCTCCATTCAAGTTTGGGAGAACGACAGTCACTCCCCCGCAATCCCCCTCCGTTGTGGAATACCGCAGGGCTCATCACTTAGCCCAACGTTATTCAACGTGTATATGTCCCCGCTGGAGAAACTGGTCAACCCGTTCGGCGTCTCGATTATCAACTACGCCGACGATACCCAGCTGGTGGTAACCCTCTCACACCCGCACCAATCTCCCTCTGACCTTCGCAGCTGTCTCTCGGAAATCCACAACTGGATGAACTCCTCAGCACTGAAACTGAATGGGTCTAAGACCGAGATTCTGCTGCTCGGACATAAAGGGCCCTCCCTGCCACCCGACATCTGGCCCGTCTGTCTAGGTGACCCCCCTACACCGAAGAAGGAGGTCAAGAGCCTGGGCATATGGCTCGAAAAGGACCTGAGCTTCAGGTCACAGGCCAAAAAAACGGCAGGAATCTGCTTCGGACTCCTCAGGGCCTGCAGAAAGGTCTTCCCCCTGCTTCCCGCCACATCCAAAAAACTGCTGATTCAGGGCTTAATTTTGGCGAGGCTTGACTACTGCAACGCAATCTACCTGGGTGCCCCCGAAGCCACACTCAACACCCTGCAGAAAATTCAAAACGCCGCAGCCCGCCTACTTACCGATACCCCCGCCAGATCCTCGGCAAAGCCAGCCTTGAAGCTCCTGCACTGGCTCCCAGTCAGAGAAAGGGTTGTTTTCAAGGCCCTTTGTCTGGCTGGCCCATAAGACTCTTCATGACAAAGGCCCACCCCTCCTCAAGGATCTCATCATCCCCTACAATGCGAGTAGGGCCCTCCGTTCAAGCGGAGAGAATTTCATTACTGTCCCCAGAGTCAAAAAAGCCCGGACCGGAGGACGTCGCTTCTCGGTCCACACGGCCAAACACTGGAACAACCTTCCCCGGAGACTGAGAACTGAACCTAATCTTCTCCAATTCAGGAAGGCGCTGAAGACCTTTCTCTTCCCTTAAACCCCTAACCCCTTCCGACGCTGTCCACTCCTGAGTTATGGTTCTAGCGCTGGGATGCTCTAGGGTTACTACGCGCTCTACAAAACCTTAAAATAAAAATAAATAAATAATCAAATATCACAATATTCTATTGATTGGGGTAGCCTCTGATAGTCAGATGAGAAATAAAAAAGTGATAAGCCGAGTAATTCATACACCCTAAAGTCCACAAGGGCAATGAATAAAACACAATGGCCAGTTACTGGTTGCATTGTACTGGGGTGGAATTACCAATCATGAGTTCAGACCCATAAAATCGAAAACTACCATGTGGGATCGATGTTTCTGGTTGGAAAAGCACATTTAACTTGCAGGTCAACACGAATGTTCCTCAAAATGTACCACTTACTCTGACCAGATGATTAATATATGTGGGGACAGGTGCACAAAGCAGAGGTGAGGGAGAGGTATGGGGGAGTAGGGGATGGAAGGGAAAGTTTTTTGCTAACGTGGGGAAGCACTTTATAGAAACAAGCATTAGAAATGCAATAGGTCTCGGATTTATTTGAGTTAGAGGAAATGGCATTGTAAATGGCAATGGCTGTTGGTGTGCACTGACGGGTGGTGGTATATGCCTGGTGAAAGTGTGCACTGATGGTTGGTGGTGTGTGTGTGCCTGGTGAAAGCGTGCAGTGATGGCTGGTGGTGTGTGTGAGCTTGATGAAAAGATAATTACCCTGCATCCTCACATACTGATTACCCTGAAATATGTTAATATAAAGAAGGGCCACTTATACGTGGCATTTGTTGACTTAAGAGCCGCGTTCAATATCATCCCTATTATGGGAAGCATTTAACAGTTTGGGTTTACCGGTCAATCTCCTCGAGCAATTAATTAGATTACATCACAACAATTATGCTAAGGTGAGGTGGGGACCGGACGGTGAACAGATACCAATAAAGAGGGGCGTCCGCCAGGGATGCGTACTAGCTCCAACTCTGTTCTCCCTATTTGTAAATGATATTCCCAGCTTTTTGAAGGACTGTAGTAATGATGCCCCAAAATTAGGAGGTGAGACTATACCCGCTCTTCTATTTGCGGACGATACTATATTAGTATCGCAAACACCAAAGGGTCTGCAAAGTTTGCTTAACACTTTCCAAACCTACTGTAGTAAAAAAGGGTACACAGTCAAAATATCGAGTTTTAAATTTCGACCTACCAAAATATCGTGTTTGAAATTTCGAAGGTATAGAATATCGATGTCAAGAATATCGTAGGACAGAATATCGACCCTAAGGTAAGTAATATCGAATTTATTTATATCGATGTAAGTAATATCGAAGTTAGTAATATCGATAGCATATATATCGATGTAACTAATTTCGATGTTACTAATATCGATATTTGTATTATTTTTATGTTTTTTATTATGTATGTGTTATATGTTTCTGTTAAATATTTAAATAAATTTATATTATATGTGTATTATTTTTATATACTAATACATTTATTTTTTAAGTAAAATATATGTTTTAGTACCGGAGCGGGATGTGGGTTTATAGGGGAATAGGGTGGGAAGTAATTTAATTGTAAATAATTAATGATTTTGTTATGTATAAATATTTTTTTATTTAATTATTAATTGGCAATTAAATATTTTAATTGATAAATTAATTATTTAATTGGTAATTAATGTTAATTTTCATTAAATGTTATGTTTTAGTACTTCAGCGGGTTGTGGGTTTATAGGGGAATAGGGTGGGAAGTAATTTATTTGTAATTAATTAATTGTTTTTATGTATAATTTATTTTGTAATTACTTATTATTTGGCAATTAATTATTTTTATTGATAAATTAATTATTTAATTGGTAATTAATGTTAATTTAAATTAAATGTTATGTTTTAGTACCGGAGCGTGTTGTGGGTTTCTAGGGGTATTGGGTGGGAAGTAATTTAAATGTAAATATTTAAATATTTATACATTTTTTGTCATGGATAATTAATGTATTAATTAATTATTAATTGGCAATTAATAATTTGAATACATAATTAATTTATTTCATTGGCAATTAATATTTGTAATTTGTAATTATTTTTTATTCAGTTGAAAAATTCATCAATTAATTGGTAAACATTTTTTTAATTTTTTATAAATTTTGTATATTGTTTCTTGATTGTTTTTTAATTGTGATTTAAATATAAAAAATATTTTTTTTTTATGATAAATAGTTTATTTTTTTATATTTATTACTTGGTGAGTAATATTTAATAATTATTAATTATTGGTGTTAGTTGTTAATTTATTGTCAATTAATTATTCAAATGTTATTGATTTTATTAATTATTAATAGTTTTTTATTGATGTTGATGTATTAAAAAAATTAATTATACATTATTTCAAATATAAATAATAATTAAAAGTATGTTAAAATAAAATTCTACGCTATTAAACGCTTTCCCTACTGTTGCACCCTTTGGAGTTGGAATAGTAATTTTTCCCCCTACGCTATCCAAAGCTTTCCCTACTGTTGCACCCTCTAGAGTTGGAATAGTTATTTTTCCCCCTACGCTATCCAACACTTTCCCTACTGTTGCACTCTTTGGAGTTGGAATAGTAATTTTACCCCTACGCTATCCAACGATTTCCCTACTGTTGCACCCTCTGGAGTTGGAATATTAATTTTTACCCGTACGCTATCCAACGCTTTCCCTACTGTTGCACTCACTTGAGTGGGAATAGTAATTTTTCCCCATACGCTATCCAACTCTTTCCCTACTGTTGCACCCTTTGGAGTTGGAATAGTAATTTTTACCCTTACGCTATCCAACCTTTTCCCTAATGTTGCACTCATTGGAGTGGGAATAGTAATTTTTCTCCCTACGCTATCCAACGTTTTCCCTACTGTTGCGCTCTCTGGAGTGGGAATAGTAATTTTTCCCCCTACGCTATCCAACGTTTTCCCTACTGCTGCACCCTCTGGAGTTGGAATAGTAATTTTTCTTTTTACGCTAGCCAGCGCTTTTTTTACTGTTGCACCCTCTGGAGTTGGAATAGTAATTTTTACCCATACGCTATCCAACGTTTTCCCTACTGTTGCACTCATTGGAGTGGGAATAGTACTTTTTAACCGTACGCTATCCAACGCTTTCCCTACT
This sequence comes from Lissotriton helveticus, assembly GCF_964261635.1. Lineage (NCBI taxonomy): Eukaryota > Metazoa > Chordata > Amphibia > Caudata > Salamandridae > Lissotriton > Lissotriton helveticus. Next base: position 556,574,323 of record NC_136071.1, on the reverse strand, counting down.
GTTGCACTCACTGGAGTGGGAATAGTAATTTTTACCCACCCGCTATCCAACGCTTTCCCTACTGTTGCACTCTCTGGAGTGGGAATAGTAATTTTTCCCCTTACGCTACCCAACTCTTTCCCTACTGTTGCACTCTTTGGAGTTGGAATAGTAATTTTACCCCTATGCTATCCAATGATTTACCCACTGTTTCACCCTCTAGAGTTGGAATAGTAATTTTTACCCGTATGCTATCCAATGATTTCCCTACTGTTGTACTCACTGGAGTGGGAATAGTAATTTTTACCCACCCGCTATTCAACGCTTTCCCTACTGTTGCACTCCTTGGTATGGGAATAGTAATTTTTCCCCCTACGCTATCCAACTCTTTCCCTACTGTTGCACCCTTTGGAGTTGGAATAGTAATTTTTACCCTTACGCTATCCAACCTTTTCCCTAATGTTGCACTCATTGGAGTGGGAATAGTAATTTTTCTCCCTACGCTATCCAACGTTTTTCCTACTGTTGCACTCACTGGAGTGGGAATAGTAATTTTTCCCCCTACGCTATCCAATGTTTTCCCTACTGTTGCACCCTCTGGAGTTGGAATAGTAATTTTTCCACCTACGCTATCCAATGCTTTCTCTACTGTTGCACCTTTTGGAGTTGGAATAGTAATTTTTCTTTTTACGCTATCCAACGCTTTTTTTACTGTTGCACCATCTGGAGTTGGAATAGTAATTTTTACCCATACGCTGTCCAACACTTTCCCTACTGTTGCACTCACTGGAGTGGGAATAGTAATTTTTACCCACCCGCTATCCAACGCTTTCCCTACTGTTGCGCTCTCTGGAGAGGGACTAGTATTTTTCCCCCTACACTATCCAACGCTTTCCCTACTGTAGAATCCTTAGGAGTTGGAATAGTAATGTTTACTCTTACGCTATCCAACGCTTTCCCTAATGTTGCACCCTCTGGAGTTTGAATAGTAATTTGTACCCTTACGCTATCCAATATTATTTATATTTATTTATGTATTTAATATGTTACATAATGTATTTAATTAATTTTTTAAATATTTAAAGTACATTTAATTATTTTTATTTATTAAATATAATTATTTATTATTATTTATGTTATTACTTTATGAGTGTTGATGTATTTGTAATTTATTGTATTTGTTAATATTTTTTAATTAAATAAAAATTATACATATATTATTATTAAGTATATATTAAATATTGTATGTTTAATTTGAATTAAATGTTTAATATTAAATATGTATTATTTATTCATTTTAAACATTATAACATATTTTTAAATAAGTTTAAATTATATATAAGTATTATTAACTTAATTTAACTTTTTTTATTTTACAAAAAAACAATATTTTTAATTACGATATTTTTAACATCGATATTTTAGTTTCGATATTTTTGTACTTACCATGTTGTAGATAGGGTGTCGATATACTTGCCTTCGATATTCCAGCATCGATATTTTGTCCGTCGATATTCTGACCCTCGATAATCTGTCATAGATTCGTAAAAAAGGCCTAGATATTAATACCAATAAAACTAAGTGTATGGCGATAAATCCGCACAGGTCTTTTAGTGGACATATGGTTCTAAATGAGCAAAGAATAGAATATGTTCACAATTTTACATACTTAGGCGTCTCAATTGATTCTAAAATGACTCACTGGAGTGGGAATAGTAATTTTTACCTACCCGCTATCCAACGCTTTCCCTGCTGTTGCACTCTCTGGAGTGGGAATAGTAATTTTTCCCCCTACGCTATCCAACTCTTTCCCTACTGTTGCACTCTTTGGAGTTGGAATAGTAATTTTACCCCTATGCTATCCAATGATTTCCCTACTGTTGCACCCTCTGGAGTTGGAATAGTAATTTTTACTCGTATGCTATCCAATGATTTCCCTACTGTTGTACTCACTGGAGTAGGAATAGTAATTTTTACCCACCCGCTATTCAACGCTTTCCCTACTGTTGCACTCCCTGGTATGGGAATAGTAATTTTTCCCCCTACGCTATCCAATTCTTTTCCTACTGTTGCACCCTTTGGAGGTGGAATAGTAATTTTTACCCTTACGCTATCCAACCTTTTCCCTAATGTTGCACTCATTGGAGTGGGAATAGTAATTTTTCTCCCTACGCTATCCAACGTTTTCCCTACTGTTGCACCCTCTGGAGTTGGAATAGTAATTTTTCCACCTACGCTATCCAATGCTTTCTCTACTGTTGCACCTTTTGGAGTTAGAATAGTAATTTTTCTTTTTACGCTATCCAAAGCTTTTTTTACTGTTGCACCCTCTGGAGTTGGAATAGTAATTTTTACCCATACGCTGTCCAACGCTTTCCCTACTGTTGCACTCACTGGAGTGGGAATAGTAATTTTTACCCACCCGCTATCCAACGCTTTCCCTACTGTTGCACTCTCTGGAGAGGGACTAGTAATTTTTCCCCCTACACTATCCAACGCTTTCCCTACTGTAGAATCCTTAGGAGTTGGAATAGTAATTTTTACTCTTACGCTATCCAACGCTTTCCCTAATGTTGCACCCTCTGGAGTTTGAATAGTAATTTTTACCCTTACGCTATCCAATATTCTTTATATTTATTTATGTATTTAATATGTTACATAATGTTGTATTTAATTAATTTTTTAAATATTGAAAGTACATGTAATTGTTTTTATTTATTAAATATAATTATTTATTATTATTTATGTTATTATTTTATGAGTGTTGATGTATTTGTAATTTATTGTATTTGTTAATATTTTTTAAATAAATAAAACTTATATATATATTATTATTAATTAAGTATATATTAAATATTGTATGTTTAATTTGAATTAAATGTTTAATATTAAATATGTATTATTTATTCATTTTAAACATTATAACATATTTTTAAATAAGTTTAAATTATATATAAGTATTATTAACTTAATTTAACTTTTTTTATTTTACCAAAAAAAACGATATTTTTAATTACGATATTTTTAACATCGATATTTTAGTTTCGATATTTTTGTACTTACCATGTTGTAGATAGGGTGTCGATATACTTGCCTTTGATATTCCAGGGTCGATATTTTGTCCGTCGATATTCTGACCCTCGATAATCTGTCATAGATTCGTAAAAAAGGCCTAGATATTAATACCAATAAAACTAAGTATATGGCGATAAATCCGCACAGGTCTTTTAGTGGACATATGGTTCTAAATGAGCAAAGAATAGAATATGTTCACAATTTTACATACTTAGGCGTCTCAATTGATTCTAAAATGACTTGGAAAACCCAGATTGAAAAGAGCATGCTCTTGCTTACGCAGAACACATTACCAATCCTAAAAAAACATGGTAATAGTCACAATAAAGCTGTGCTGCCTGCGCTTGAGGTTTTTAAGTTCAAAGCACAGTCCGCTGCTATTTATGGCGCTGAATTGTGGGGCCCAGCATGTAAAAGGGAGTTTGAGCTGAATGAAAATAAATTCTACAGAGCATTACTTAAATTACCAACTCGCACCCCGTTAACGTCATTGATGTTGGACCTCAACGTGAAGCGAACTGACTACCATGTAATTATAAGACCACTAATGTTTTGGGTCAGGATTTGGATAACACCAGAGTTAATGGACTACAGGGCAGCTCTAATTGAGATAAAGGATCTAGACACCTAGGGGGTCATTATGATGACGGGCAGAGTGTGTCCGCTCGTCACCATAGTGGGAAACGGGACCGCCCGCCATAAGGGCGGGGGTCCCGTGGGGGGCATTAGGATGTGCCCGCCACAGTGGCGGGCACATCCTGTAGTTTTAGCATTGTGGCGGGCGGTGCACTCTGCACCGCCTGCCATGATGCTAAAAAGGCTTTTTTGCATTTGCATATGCAAAGCGGCAGGCACCGCGCGGTGCCTGCCGCTTTGCATATGCAAATGTGGGGGGTACCATAGGTACCCCCCATGTGCCCCCTGACAGTGTCGTGGACCTGGGGGCCCTGCAGGGGGCCCCCGCAGCAATCCCCGCCTGCCTTTCCGTGGCATTGCCGCCGCGGAAAAGCAGCTGCAGACAGGCACCCTAATATGGATGGCGGTGTCTGATAGACACCGCCACCATATGGTTCCATTACCGCCCGGCTGCAATGCGACCGGGGCGGAAAAGCGGCGGACGGTGTTTTCGTCCGCCGCGGTCCCCCCCGCCATCCTAATATGGCGGGGGGGAATTAGGATGCGGATGTCGGGCGGATTGCCCCCGCCAGGGTGGCGGTGGCCACCGCCACCCTGGCGGGGGCAATCCGCCCGACATCCTAATGGACCCCCTATAGTCATCTCACTTGGTTTAACCATGTTAGGTCATGGTTGACAACGATCGGTCTTGTACATTTTTGGAATAATCCATTTGAAATGACAAAAAGCTCAAAGAGGGTTTTAAAAACATCATTTTGGGCTTATATGGAACAAAATAGACCGAATGACAGAGTAAATGGTTCATTGGCTAGTGAATTTTTGTTGTTTAAAGCTAGCCTAAGTTTTGAACCTTTTCTAAACCAGGTAAATCCCCCCCTTGCCAAAACATTATACCTGAAGTATAGATATGGTATACTAATGTTAAAATCATGTGTGGCAAGATGGAAGAAGGATGGTAACAATCTATGTACTTTGTGCTCTGGGGGTAGAAGGGAAGACATTACTCATGTTCTTTTTTTCTGCCCAGCCTACGGGATGGCAAGGAAAAAATGGATAAAACCAGTATGTAGAAATATAGGTGTGAGATCATACCAGGTGGCGGAAAGGATATTAAAAACAGACACTAGCCAAGTAATTGTCTTTGCTGTAAGTAGATTCTTGTTAGCAGTTAATTTTATCAGGATAAAGGCGGGCGAGAAGCTTTAGAACACGTATGTGCATTTAAACAGAGACCCAATAAAAAAATAGGGAGCACAGTGGGACGATGGACCCGAACTATGGTTAGGGGACGATATCTGCCGAATTAATTAATCAAGTAACTAATTGTTAATTGTACATCTGATGTAAATTGTAATATTTTATCTTTTGATACGTGCCTTTTTATCTTTATTGTATTTATTGTAAAATTTTGATCTTATCATCCCTCCTCAATGAAATTGTAAAATTATACCAGAAAGAAGATGTATCTCTACGAGAATGCCTAAGGAAAAAATGTGTAAATGTTTTTAATGTACCTTTTATGATATGATCGTATCGAAATAAAGAAATGAATGATTACCCTGCATATTGAAACACTGCTCACCCTGCACACTCACCCACTGCTGGCCCTGGACAACTACGTACTGCTAACCCTGCATACTCAGACACTGCTCACCCTGCACACTCACACACTGCTGGCCCTGGACATCCACATACTGCTCACCCTGCATATGCACACACTGCTTAGCCTGCACACTCACATACTGCTGGCCCTGGACACCCAAATACTGATCACCCTGCATACTCACATACTGATCACCCTGCATACTCACACACTGCTCACCCTGCATACTCACACTCTGCTCACCCTGCATACTTAAACTCTGCTCACCCTGCACACTCACACACTGCCGGACCTGGACATCCACATACTGCTCACCCTGCATACTCACACTCTGCTCACCCTGCATATTCACACACTGTTCACCCTGCACACTCACACACTGCTGACCCTAGACACCTACACACTGCTCACCCTGCATACTCACACACTGGTCCCCCTGCATACTCACACACTGCTCACCCTGCATACTCACACACTGCTCACCCTGCACACTCACACAATTCTGCTGGCCCTGGACATACACATACTGTTCACCCTGCATACTCACATAAAGTTGGAGGGTGGAGTTAGAGTTGGAGGGTGCAGTTAGAGTTGGAGGGTGGAGTTAGAAGTTGGAGTTAGAGGGTGGACTTGGAGGGTGGACTTGGAGGGTGGACTTGGAGGGTGGACTTGGAGTTCGAGGGTGGAGTTGGAGGGTGGAGTTTGGGGGTGGAGTTTGGAGGGTGGAGTTGGAGTTGGAGGGTGGAGTTGGAATTTGGAGTTGGAGGGTGGAGCTGGAATTTGGAGTTGGAGGGTGGGCTGGAGGGTGGAGTTGGAGGGTGGAGTTGGAGTTAGACGGTGGAGTTGTAGGGTGGAGGGTGGAGTTGGAGTTGGAGGGTTGAGTTGGAGTGTGAAGTTGGAGTTGGTGGGTGGAGTTGGAGTTGGAGTGTGAAGTTGGAGTTGCTGGGTGGAGTTGGAGGGTAGAGGGTGGAGTTGGAGGGGGAAGTTGGAGGGTGGAAACTGGTGCTCTGTTATGTCTGTAACAAGTTAGAGGGTGGAGTTGGCCAGTGAGCAATATCATCTCCCCGTGTCTTTATCCCCTTGTCCCTTTACTTTTCACCTGTAGTTGTGTGACTTGTGGTCCCACTATCTTTCGGAAGCTTGCACCTCTTTAGTCTCCACTTGCACCTAAATGTACTGCATTGGTTTGGTGGAAAGTTGTCCTCACCCTCTCCAAGAAAACATTGTGCAAACTGACATGGATACAAGCTAAAGTACTAAGACACAGTGTATACATAAAAGGATGAGCTTTGTTATAAAACAGTGTAAATAAGATATTGCAAACTATATAAAGCAATTCAAATACATTACAAAGACATGGAGTTCTTCTGGTTAAAAACTAAAAAAAGGTCTAGGGATTAAAGGGAGCAAGATGGACATGGATGGAAAAGGCACTATTTATGACTTTAATGTTACTTTTCTGTAACACTTTACACCGATTGGTGTCAATCACATTCAGGGTGGGAATTTCACACCAACCAGTTGGCTACTTTAAAATCTGCCAGAGAATAATCAGCAATCTGCCTTGATAGCACTTTTTGGCTTAATGGCATTGCTCAAGATATCACACAGCTAAAGAGTATTGTGTGCTTACCTGCCATTAATATTAACATTTAAACATGTTCATGTTTAAATGTTAATATTAATGTTCTAAAAGTGTACATTATTTTTTTAATTAAACAAAAGCTCATATTCCTTGACAGAAAGACATAAAGGGATCTTCTAAACTGTTGCTGTAATAATAGTGACTTCTCCCAGTCCGGACTGTGAAAATATTCAAGTAACTTATTGGGAGGGCAAGGTGTGTGGACAACAAAGGTTTCACTCTAATGTGTGATACTCTTCTAAGCTTCATCTTCGTCCCTCGAATTCCAATAATGGAAGTTCCATGAGGTGGCCAGGTACCATGCCTCTAAATGCAAGAGTTAACTTTACTGCACTTTTGCGAATACTTATGGGATGTTGAGCCTCTGCTTTTCCTATCTGACCTTCCCTTTTGGTTTTCACCAGTGCTCTCTGCTCAAGCCAATCAAGGGCTTACGCTTGAACCCCTCTCCCTTACTGGCTGACATTAGTCAGCATGTACCAGATCGTCTTTGACCTTCATGGCCCACAATTCTATGCATTCGCTCTACAGCTCAAAATCTGACTCTTGTACCAAAAGGGCTCATTCACTCTTGTCTGTGTATTGTTGTTTCAATATTATTTATGGGAAAGGGAGGTTGAGACAGAGCCAGTGGATGTGGGTTTCATGTATTGAAACAATCTTCTCGCACAGGGAAGATTGCGAACCTTGTCTAGTCAGTTTCCTCTCAGGGGGGAAACGTCGTTTACAACGCGGTGTTTACACCGCACGACCTTTTCCCCGCAGCTATTACAACGCAAGTCGTTACTACGACTTGCGCTGGATGGCGCTGTGAGATAAGGAATGTTTTAATTTTATAGTCCAACACCTTCCCTACTGTTACGGGGACTGGTGTTGGAATATAAAATAAAAAAATTACTAAATCTGCGCCCTCCAACGCAAGTCGTTGTAACGACTTGCGTTGTTGTTGTAAAACCTGCGATGTCAAGTACCGCGATCTAAAAGATCGCGTTGTACTGACATACATCCCTCTCAGGGCCACCATCTCCCTACAGACTTCTGGGAACCTGGAGTCCAACAGCAAGAATGGTGCTCGCCCTCTGTTGCTCCCTAACATCTACTCCACCTCACAACGTCCCTCTGTTGTATGTGAGAGTAGACACATTCAGAAACACTAATACACTTAACAGCAGTTGTGAAGAGACGTTTTACCTTAAAATACAGGCTCTCAGCAGTTTTGAAGCCTTTAAATATCTTCTGAATACCGTCATATGCCTTTGAATTGGAGTAGTAGAATATGAAACAGAGACAAGAGCACTTCACCGCACGAGGAGCTAGCCTTTATGGTTAGAAAATTACAACTTGGAGCACTTGTAAGTACAACAACCAGAGGGCAATTCGAAGTGAAGTTTTATATTACAATTACACACCCCAGTGGCTGACCCGCACTTCTCCCAGAAACAGACACCCTGAGCCGGCTTGCAAACTAACAATCATGTTTTAAGTGACTGCAACTTGATCCTGTGGAGCCATCACTGTATTATACTTTGTCACTATGCGTCGATCACGCTGTTCACCTTAGCACTTGCTCTCTCACCACCACCACTTGTATATATCACTACTCACCAAGTGCCCTCGGGTTGTCACATGATTTGGTCTGTACAGTGCTGTTTAACTGTATTGCCATGTGTAAGACCCTCTTTCCAATTGGTGAATAATAACCTTTTAAATCTTCTCGAGACTCCTTGTTGCTTGTTTATGTAATGCGAATTGCATACATTGTTTAAACTGCCCTTTATTGATACCTGTTGGGAATTGTTTCTCTTTAAAAAATAGCACGCACCCGAAGGCCAATGAAATTGGACCTTGGATTCCACAACGGCACAAGCGTTGTGGAATGCAAGGTCCACTTTCAAATCGCCTGGAATAGGCTCGCGCTGCGCGACACTGCATGCACAGTGTACGCTAGGCCCGAGACCTAAAAAAGCAGAATGTGACTTGCCTGGAGCAGCCAATGTCTCATGCGAATAGGCCAGCCAGATCAAGTTCTATCATTCCTGGTGAAACTGGGTGCAGAAAAACCTAATCAGTAGTAATCAGGTAGAGTAAAAGTGCTAATTCTGTTAAAACTGACTTGTTGTTACTTTAATAGAGCAGCGATATTGTGCGCAGTAATTTGTACTTTACCACATTTAACACCTTTCAGTTGCCTCAACTGAAGTCTTGTAATTAAGTGGAAGTCATGTCAGAATAAGAGTTCTGAAAAATGGGTGACATCATGAGGAAGGGAAAATATGGCACTGCAGTCATTGGCTGCAGCTGCAGGCAAGTCACATTCCGCTCTTTTTTCCATACAGTGCTTCTTCATGTTAGCAAAAAACGTCCCCTTCCATCCCCTACAAGGAAATTGTAAAGGGCAGTGAACAACTGCAAGGAGTGAAGAATTACATCAAAGTGTACAATGCCGGGATGGGTCAGTTGGATTGTATGATGGAACAAAGCATGCCTGAACAATGCATGCCTGAACCACGCGGTCTTAACCACGGCCAAGTCTTTACCATAGATGCCTTTTCCATGCATGCTTTACCCCGCAATTTCTTTGTAAAGACATGATTGTAAAGGGACATATGTGCTAAAGATCATACCCCTGCCCCAGCCCTGAAAACTGTCCCTTTTCCTCGCCACAAGCCCTAAAAATTAACCCCACCCCCTAAAAACTACCCCGACCCCAGCCCTCCGCCCTGAACCCTAAAAACTGTCCCCAATATCCGTAAAATACACCAACCCAGCCCCCCCCCGCCATGAGGCCTACAATTGACCCCAGCTCTTAAAACTGTCTCTTTCCCACAACCATGAGCCCTAAAAACTGTCCCAGCGTCCTAAAAACTACCCTGACCCAGGCAAAAAACTGTCCCCATGCCCTACAAACTACCCCAACCAAGCCCCCCACCCTAGGGCCTAAAACTGACCAAGCCCCCAAAACTGCCCCTTCAACCCGACCTGAGCCCAACAAACTGACCCCACGACCTAAAAACAACCCTGACCCCAGCCTCCTCCACCCTGAGCCTAAAAACTGTCCGGTAAACCTGTAAAGCACTCTGACCATGCCCCCTGACCTGAGCCAGAAAACTGCTAACTGCCCTATAAACTCGACCCCCCGAGCCCTAAAACTACCCTCCACCTTAAACAACGATCCCAACCTCCCCAAGACCAGGTTACAGCCCCACTTACTTCACAGCATACTCTCCTGATCCATCCTTTTCCTGTCTTCCTGTGCCAGTTCATCCGCTCAGCATCTATACACTCATATGCGTTGTGAAGGCATATGCGTGATTAAGGCAAACTTGGTTCGGCTTGCAGGGAAATGGAATGCATGGCTGAGCCAGTGTTATTAAGGCTGTTTCCAGGTCAGCTGGTGTGGAATGTTGCCCTGAGATTGGGTGATGGGTGACAAGTCAACAAGCATTAAGTTGCGATAGGCTTGTGAAAGAAAATTAGAACAGGATTGGAGGAAAATATTGACTTACACGGAATTGTAAACTGAACAAAAATACTGAAATTTTTTATTTGATTACTGTTCATATATTGTCAAAGTACTGAAATTATTAAATGTTTCAAAGCCCTTGAGGATATGAGGAGGAGGGGATGTGAAGAGACACCACTAAATGGTTATATTATATGGCAACAAATGTAGGGCTTCATACATGTTTGTGGATTCATCAATGGGGAAAGATCACTGAAAATTAAGGACTCTTCAAATTTCCAAAATGTGGTCCTGTTGATTTAAAGACTATTTAAAAATTATCTAGAAATGAAGCCACCTCTTAGACCTACACAATATGAAGCAGTAAAAGCTTGGGAGTTAGCAGCTCATGCCAAAGAGAAAAAAAATGTATCAGGATAGAGCAAAGAAAACAGCGCAAAATTATGCAGATGCTCAATGGGATGACGGGCAGCAGAAGTGGAGGAGCTAGAATGTACCCATTTATAACTACGGAAAAGTCAAAAAAGAATTGGAAACAGGAGAATGATGATGAGGAAGCCCCATGGAAAACAGACACTGATAGACTTGACTTTTCGATTGATCCCAGCAAGCATCTAGTGCCTGGATACCGTTGCAGTTGATAAGCCGCGCTCTACAAATCAGAGTTGATTGATTAATTGATAGTGATTCAGGGGATGACATTTTAGCTGCCTTGTTATCCTGGCGTCCACCAGTGTATGTGGCTCCCCCAATAAACACAGAGGGTTTTACAACAGCTAGTGCTACAGTGGCTACAGCCCCTGTTGCTACGAATACAATTCTAATTGGAAGACTGCTTCCAACACTTCAGATTGCACCTGCACCTGTTGAAACAGCCCTAACAGTAACTGTTCTGGATGTTACTGCTTCAATTGTGACTGTTCCTGCCCCAGTGTCACAACCTGTATCAGCTTAGACATTGACAGTGCCTGTTACAACTGGCATCAATAAGTAATCCTACTGTTCAAGATACTACTTGAGGAGTGGCTGCAGTAGGGTTCATCTCAACATAACTAATTTTGCAAATTGTTACCAGGACACCAACACAAAATGTTCAATCATTGAAAGAATGGATAATAAGTGTATTTATGTCACCAATTGCACAGTGAGAGACAGGCCTGTTGAACAATGGGATTTCCCCCCATGATTTAAAGAAACCACCAAAGAGTAGGAGAAAAAGAGAGACCATCTTCTAGTCAGCCAACCAAATTTGTCAACCAAAATTGGAAGTGGTATTAGAAGAAATCCTTACAGGATGTCTAGACATATCACATTTGAATCAATATCAGGAAAATAAATTGATACATCTAAATAAAGAAATCACAAGACGTGCGGCTACCACCCATGGCAAATTAACTAAATTGTCAGGAAAATATGAGGTGGATCTCTCCAAGAGTGTTCCTTTATAGAAAAGCTTTAGGGCACAGTTAGATGATGACGTTATTGTGACAATGCGGTCTTCAGAGATGAGGTTACACAATGCAGAATCGATAAAGTGCATCGGCAAATGGAGCGATTTTGACAGATTAGAGGGTAAGTGGGCAAAGAAACAGGGAAAGAAAAATAAACAATCAGATGCTATAGAAGCAAATGTTAAGCCAACACCAGTATCCCCAGATGAAGATAAGGCTTTAACTTTTCCCATGAGGGAAATACTAGTTGGAGGGTATTTTCATGTAGCATGGAGTAGAGGTGATCTTGCAACATTTACGAACAACTTTTAACAGCTGAGAGAGAATCCCGCTTAGTGATATACAAAATTTGACAAATATGTAAAGATTTTAAAGGTTTTGTGGACAGACTTGATCATTTTTTTTTATATTGAGGTACCAAGTGATCTAGGGGCTGTATGTAAGACAGCTGTGCAATGGCAACATACTGAACCCCTAAGAGATATGCATACGTGTGCATCTTCACCTTTGGTACAGACCAAGTAAGATGAGGTGATTACATAAAAGTTCCAGTGAGAGACATTGATTGCTTAAAGATCGATAGAACCACCCAAGAAGCTAATTAATCAGTGTACACTTACTATGAACAATTGCTGCGTGTGTTTGAACAGCAAACAAGAAGATCCTGAAAAGGGAGAATTGGGGAGTTTTGTGTCACAGTTCATTCTTGGATTGCGACCCGAGATCATTATGCACATGCAACAGAATATGATGTGTGGCAGACAAAACCTTTAGATGAGACCCTGAGTAATGCAAATACAGTAGTGATGAGCAAGGAATGAAGCAGAAGAGACTTAAATACAAGTTTATGATAGCAGAAATTAAGGTGGCTCAAAAGGGATTTCAGAATCAATCACATGGAGTAAATGTTGGGGGAATGCAAGATGTTGGTTTTCAGGTTGGAAGTCAAATTGCGCAGGGTGCATCTGGTGTTTTACAAGGCAGAGGTTGAGGTGTTTTGGCTGATCAAAATTCAGAAATAGATATTGCAACATTAAAGAAATCAACTTCTTGTCACTATAGTAACAGGCTCGTGCATTGGGAGAGGAAGTGTAGAGAAAATCCAAATCAAGTGAGCAGTGATGGGGCAAATGAAGGGGGTAAATTAAAAGCAAATGCGAAATGTTCCAGTTCAGGTTCCATTACAACAAATGCAGAAGCCAACGCCATCACAACTTCCTATGATGCAGGTCCCAGAAGCTGTGATGTCCCCACAGAATATGGGTAATCCCAGATTCGATATGAATCAAGTATCAAGAGCAAATTCAAATCCCTTCCAAAATCAGAACTAATTTCTATAGTTTCCCTAGTTGAAAAACAAGAGTTTTCATTCTGACAATTTTCAATGAAGGTGCCTGAGGGGTTAGGAAGACTGCGTACTTGGTGCAGTATTAGAGTTGGACCAAAGTGGACCATTTGCAGAAGGAAAGGTTAATGGCCACCAAGTGTCATTTCTCTTCGACACAGGATCTACACATTCCACTGTTAGAACAGCGGAAGTCCCAGACCTAACCCTTTCAGTAAAGAAGATCCAAGTTGTAGGTGTCCCAAGTAAACAGCAAACTTATTATGTTTCAAAGAAAGTGCCTGTAAAAATAGGTTCATTTGAGGAAGACCATCAGTTTGTGGTATGTGATTCAAGTCCTGTAAATCTATTGGGAAAGATATTTTGTGCAAATTAAATTGCACTATTTACTGCACACCAGCTAGTGTTGAATTTCAAAGGCATGATGAAGATGTTGAATTTAAAATGACAAGACAAGGAACAGATGTAGGACTTTATCCTGTAAGGACAGTACAGGATTTACCGCTTCATTTGAGAGGTACTGTAAAATCAGACGTAAGGGACAATTCAGGGAAAGACAGCAGACTAATCAAAGGTGTAGAACCAGTCCCAATCACAATAAAATCAAATGCAGTGTTCCAGAGAACACCACCTTATAATCCAACACCAGAAACAGTGGCTGGAATGACCCCAGTGCTAGAAAACATGCTAAAAACAAGAGATTTTTAAGGACGCTCGCTGTCAAGCAATATTGAATTATACAGGAGCTTCAAAAAATTAACAACATAGCTGTCCTATATTGTCCCATAGTACTGAATCCAGCAACAATATTATTTCAAATTCCCTGCACTGCAGAGTTGACTGTTGTGGATCTCTGCCATGCCTTTTTCTCTATTCTGTTGCACGAGGACAGTAAATTCCTGTTTGTATTCGGGTTCAGAGATCGAGTTTTGGCATGGTGCTGGGTTCCACAGGGTATAGGGAGAGTCCTTTAATCTTTATTCAGATCTTGAAAAAAGAATATTGGGACTCTGCAGATACCATGTAATTCATTTCTTGTGCAGTACATTTATGACCTGCTTGTGGCATCAAGTACGCAAGAAGCCTATAAACAAGACACAATTGCTCTTTTAAATCGTTTGGCTGAAAATGGAAACAAGTTGTCCAGAGCAAATTACAATTCTGTCAAAAAGAAGCCCCATAATTAGGATACCTCATTGAGAAGGGAATAAGAAAGGTTCCACAGGAGAGAATAGAGACAATTTCTATAGATGAGCCCACTAAGGAACTAAAGAGAGAAGTCAGGATGTTCCTGGGAATGGGCTGCAGTAGACAGTAGATAATAATCTTTTCCCTATTTGCCATGCCTTTACTGAGGCTAACACACAAGGATGTGCCTGATCCACTTCCATGGGACAGCAATTGCTTGAAAGCTTTTTTCGAGTTGAGAGAAAGCCTTTGTTGTGCCCCTGCGCTATCAATGCATGATTAAAGTAAAATGTCCATGTTGTTTTGCAGTGAGAGGAAGGGCTGCGCGCTCTCAGTGCTTACTCAATTGTATGGAAACTCCTACGGCATATTTTTTAACTACACTTGACCCTGTTGCACTGCTGCCTTAAAGCAATTGTGGTGGTTGGTGACATTATTAAGAGATGTGTGAATATAGTGATGGGACACCCTCTTACAGTGATGGCCCTTCACTCAGTGGAAATACTGCAACCTGCACAAAAACACAGTATTTGACAAACAACAGACTTACAAAGCATGAACAAATACTTGCTGCTGATAACGTTGTTTTGAAAAGATGTCAAAACACTCAATCCAGCTTCATTTTTACAGTTAACTGAAAGTGAAATTGATGGAAATGAGGTTGAGCATGACTGCATGGATGTAATGGATTTATGCATCAAGCCAAGGCGAGACATTAAGGGTGAACCTCTTGATGAGCCCGACTACATATCTTTGTGGACAGCTCATATCTAAGAGACAATGAAGGAACTTTGTGAGCAGCTTATGCTCTGCACATTTTTGGAAGTGGTAGATGCCTCCTGGCTTCAAGGTGTTACCTCTGCAAATGTGGCAGAATGAATTACCCTTATAAGAGCTTGCTGTCTTTCAGGTCAATGAGAGTGACTATATTTACAGGTAGTCAATATAGCTTTGGTTGCTCTATGATTTTGGGAAGTTATGGTCACGGAGGGGATTTATGATGTGATCTGGGTCCCGATTAGAAATGGGGAACATGGAATGAAAATGTTAGAGGCTTTGCAGTTGTCCCAAGAGATTCCTTGAAGTAAATGTGCAGCTTACAGAAGTGGCAATGACTATGTCACAGTTGGAAATTGATATGATAATGAAGTCGCACGATATTGCCCACTTGGGACATGCACATTTAACGGAGAATATCAAAATTATTCTGTTGAGGGCACTACCTTTTCGACGTTGTTGTCAGTGGCTGAAACTTGGAAGCAAATAGACTGCAAGAAGAAGTTTCAGAGGGAGGCAGAACTACCAGGATGGATCAGAGCAAGATGTGTTAAAATGCTAACGACATTTGGGTTTCAGCTGATGGAAGACCAGTGTTGCCAGATAGCCTGTTGTTTCCCATGACACAACAGTTCTATGGTCCTGCCCACATTGGAAGGAATGCAATGGGTAGACTGTTTAGACAGAATTGATTTGATCCCCTTTTTGGAATAGTGGAACAATTTAATGAGACCTTGAAGTCTCAATTGGCCAAATTCTGGCATCCACTTCTTTGAAATGGCCAGATGCTTTACCATTGGTCTTAATGAGATTGGATTATTTCCACATGAAATCCTCATGGGTCGTGCCATGAGACTGCCTGTTGAGCCTGCAAATGTGTATGTAAACATCTCAGATGACATGAAACTCAATAACTACAATGGATTAGCAGATGTGGTGCATTCTGTGTATCACCAGGTTGGAGATGCCACTGTGAATCACATCAGAAGCAGTGCCATGTCCTTAAGCCATGAGACTTGGTTTCAGTGACATGTGAAAATCCTGACGAGCTGAGGTGGAAAGGTCCCTAGCAGGTCATCTTGATAACCAACAGTGCTGTCACTTATACCCGGATACCTTCTTGAGTGCATGCTTCACACACAAAGGGAGTGAGGTGTCTGCATAAAGAAGTGGTGATCTTTGAGCCGAGTCCGAGATCTACTGTATCAGTACGTCCAGAAAGACCAGAGGGGGTTGAAATACAGGAACATCTGACACATGTGCAATTTCCTGGAAACTCAGAATGTAGAGTGAAATACTCCCTGAAGAAGGAGGATTGAGGACTGTGGATAAAGGAACTGTTGAAGTACCATCAGAGTAATCAAATGATCCAGGCGAAGGATACAAGTGTGAGAAGAGAAAGACCCCTCTGGAGATCAGAATGGCCAAATGGTGGGAGGCAATTGAGATCAAGTGTGCCAGTTGAACGTATACCACAAACCATCATCAATGAAACAGAATCTAGTGGATGCCAAAAGCATCAGGTCAAATTCCTAATGAACTGAAATCAGAGACATTTGAACATCCATGATATGACACGCTAAAACAGAACTGATTAAATAAAATCTGTGGAGTATTTATTACAATTAAGAACTTGAGAAGCACTATTTAGTTAATTCAAAACCAAATTAACTGAGACAACAAATGATGAACTGAAAAATAAAATATTGACATTTGAAAATAAACAATTATTAAAAGTAAATAAAAAGAATTAAGAAGGTTTCCAAAGGGCCATGGTTGCAGTAGAAGATTACAGATAACACAATTAAAAGAAGATGGAGTAGGGCTAGGGAAGTCTCGCAAAGATTTTGTATATACGCTGAATGAAGTAAATACAAGTTGATCTTCTAAAGTTTTGCACATTTGTACAAGTAGAAGTTTTTTTTGTTTTTTTTAATGATTTTTATTAGCTTTTTATACATATAAAGCACGCACAGTACCATATTATTCGAGCAAAGATGTTACAATGATACGAATATGCCGTGAGGAAACAATCTATATGCACATATAAAGTTAGGTAGTGGCATATGTTGGCTGATGGTGGATGCCATGTGCGCGCGGGGAATAACTAGGGGAGGAGGAACCCGGGAGTGAGTGTAGCGGGAGAGGGACTGTTGGAAGCAACTAGGGGGGGGAGAGGAGGAGGTAATAGGGTGAAGACTGAGTGAGAAGGGCGGAATCAGACAGATTGTTCAGAGCTCATCTGTGGGGAGGTTAATATGAGGGGGGGGACTGAAGGACTGAGGAAGGTGGAGCCGAGAGGGGGGGACCGGATGTGGTCCGGTGACAGACACTTTATGGAGATGGTGATGCTGTGGGGGGGGCAGCAGCGTCTTGGGACGTGTGCGGGGGGGCTCATGTGTGGGCTAGCTTAAATTGGTGAGATATCATGGCCCATTCCAGGGAGATAGGGTGTTTACGCTGACCTTTCGCCTCTTCCTCCCTCAGGGTGTCTTCCTCCGCTGTAGCCCACTTTTTCACTGCTCCCACCCATGCCTCGAATTGGGGCCTGTGGTTGTGCGCCAGTGCATGGCAATATTTCTTTTGGCCAATAGCAGTGTCAAGGAAGCGTATCTAACTTGCACCTTGTGTGTTTTTGGTTTACGGAAAATGCCCAGGGCGACCGCCTCCCAGGTGTGCAGTCCCGTGAGGCCTGTGAGGGCACTAATGGAGTCGAGTATGGCCGTCCAATATTTCCGAAGGGACGGGCAGCTCCAAAACATGTGATGAAAGTGTGCGTCTGGGGAGTGACATCTGGGGCAAACAAATTGCGTGTTGGGGAAAAAACGCTGGAGACGTGCCGGGGTCTGATAGGCTCTATGTAAGATGTAGTATTGTATGTTTTTAAATCGTGCGTTTCTCGACACTTTCTTTGGGGATTCTAGCGCTCTATCCCATTCCCGGTCATGAAGTTGTCGCCCAAACTCGTCCTCCCAGGTAGCCCGCAGTGTGTGTAGGGGTTTGTTCATTAGCTTTCTGATTGACTTGTACAGCCAAGTGACTAAGTGTCTGCCTCTGCCCATATAGAGGATGGTGTGCACTACGGGGAGTGTTGTGGGTTCGCCGGCTGTAAGGTCACTGTGCGGGCGATAGCAGTCAATCAGTCGACGGTGTGTCAAGAACTGTCCTGGGGGGAGGCCGTAATCTTCCATGAGGCGATCATATGGGCGAAGCTGGTCGTCTGAGAAGAGTGCCTCCGCTTCGGTGATTTCCAGATCCACCCAAACGCGCAGCATGGTGTTCGTGAAGTATGTTGCCCCGTAGGGCCACCCCACGAGCGGAAGCCGTGGGGAGTAACAGGAAGTCGACACCGCCATACGATGTATTCGTTGCATGCATTGGCGTGCTACCAACACTTGTAGAGGGTAGGTCTGGCGGGGTTTGCCGCCGGGGAGTAACAAGCGGCAGAGCTCTGGCATGGGGATGGGACCTTGTGCAGTAAGGGTCTCTCTGGAATGTCTGCCCGCTGTCCAGTATGACAGCCACTGGAGTTGGGCTGCGAGGAAGTACAACTCGAGGTCCGGGGCACCCAGGTCTCCCTGTGTGGTGGGTAGCTGAAGCTTAGTGAGGGCGATTCTATGTCGGCCACTACCCCACACCAGTGATCGAAGGAGCATATCTAGCTCACGAAAGAACTGTCTGGGTGGGACGACTGGAAGGTTAGCGAAGTAATACAACAGTCTGGGAACTATTAACATTTTTGCCAGAGCCACCCGGCCAATTGGGGCAAGTGAGAGATTCTTCCAAAAGCCTACCGAGGCGCGGATACTGGCGAGTACTTTACAGTGGTTGCCCTCATATATGTCGTGGGTGAGTGATAAAGGCGGATTTCGAGACAACGGGGGGCGCCCGTGCTCCAAGAGAGGCTCTGCGTGCCAATTCTGACCTCTCGTGGCCCAAGGGACTGATGCAGAGGATATATCACGGATTTCTCCCAATTCACTCAAAGGCCGGAGGCCTCCGCGAATTCGGATAGGGCTGTCCATATGGAGGTGAGGTCCGCGGTTATGTCCCGGACGAACAATAATAGATCATCCGCGTACATAGAGACGCAGTGGAGTGTGTCCGCTATGGGGATGCCCCAAGATGCGCCCTCTCGACGCAGACGGATTGCTAAAGGCTCTACTGCCAAGGCGAATATCAGAGGTGAAAGGGGGCAGCCTTGCCTCGTACCCCTCTCGATTCGTAGCGGGGGCGATATGTAACTGCCAAGTCTGACCCGAGATGAAAGGTTAGTGCAGTGGTTCCAAAACTTTTTTGACCTGTGGCTACCCTGACCTAATCGGCAGTTGGCGGTGGCTCCCCAACCCAAAAATAGTGCCGCCTGGGGCAGACCGTGCCCCCCCCAGCTGCGCCACTGTACATAGGTCCATCAGCCTGTAGCTGCAATTTCCTACATCATACGCGCTGCGCCCTCAGCACCTCATTACAGCGCACCGGGGTGCCGCGGCGCGCAGTTTGGGAAACACTGAGGTAGGGTGACCATTTCAATCCATGTCACTAAAGACAATCTCCACTCCTACATTTTTCACAAACAAATCATTGAGTTCAGGTATGTTAGTCTAATTATTCAATGAAAGCAAAACATGACTACAATACTCTAAACGCATTGGGGTAGCATACAAAAGTCCAGGACTGGAAAACATGCCCATAATGACTTTGAGGAAGGTGGTCACCCTGGCAATAGTGAGTCATGCCTACACATATCTCTAAACTAACCGTTTTCAACGGTGTAAGCCCTGTCTAAATGTGAGAAATACATGCCATAGACTTCAATAGGATAAACCGCCCTAAAATATTTCCTCGTCTCCAGATTTTATTTTTATCTGCCTTGATTTTATTACGGTTATCCTCAAAACAAAGTAATTTTACCCCGCTGGAAATTCAAAAGGTTGAGAGGAATTTCTACTCGCAGAAAAAATCTTTATAAATCGGGGCCGAGCACTCTATGTATTTGAATATTTTGGAGAGTGGCAGCTTTTCAAAGAAAAACAGTGCACAAGGCAACACAGTCACAAAGACTGGTGTATGAGTGGGTTTGACTTACTATTGTAGTACTGTCGAATGACGTAATCCTAAATTTCAGGAGTAAGCGACGAATACTACTGTCATAATGCTGGCTTACTCCTAGAATTCTGCTGTGCCTCAAGACCAAATCACAACACAATCTTTGTGAATTGGCCCATTGGGTTTGTGAGGTGATAAACAGTTTAGGGAATGCATTCAAGGGTGGTAATGTAGGTGAGTGTCAAAAGGTTGATGCCTGTGCTGCCAGGAATTTTGGTTTTGGGTGAGGTGAACTTAGGCGGGTCGATTGTCAGCAGTGTTGACTCTCCAAGCAGAATTCTTGGAGGGCGATCTTAAACGCAGAAGGGGTTGCCAGTAGTTTATAAATGTAACAGGCAGACTTGCACTACATCAAAACTGAAGGAAATTAATAGATATGCACGTTTATTTTTTATGTGGGAGAGATACCGTTTTTAAGAGGTGCAAGAGGAGCAGGAAACCTGGAAGCTCAGACATTAAGTATAAACTGATAAATGAACAGCAATGTACAGTGACTGCCTAATTAAAGGCTGTATTGCGTAAGTTAGGATGCACTGAAGTCCCTTCCCCGAGCCAGCTCACTTTCTTGCGCTCCCAGGGGTGCAGGCGCACACACACACACACGTGGGGGCCTCTTGCTTCAGGAAAGC
Source organism: Lissotriton helveticus (assembly GCF_964261635.1). Classification (NCBI taxonomy): domain Eukaryota; kingdom Metazoa; phylum Chordata; class Amphibia; order Caudata; family Salamandridae; genus Lissotriton; species Lissotriton helveticus. The sequence goes on along the minus strand of NC_136071.1, from coordinate 556,553,426 downwards.
TCGGTGATGTGACTTTTAGATTTTTTTGCAACCCTATGGCCTTTTTAATCACTGTGTGGCTTGTTCACTGAATGCTGGCCCCCAAAATAGTTTCGCCTGGGGCGGACCGCCCCCCCTAACTGCGCCACGGCACATAGGTACAATTTCCTACATTGTGCGCTGCGGCGCCCCTGGCACCTCATTACGGCGCACCGGGGTGCCGTGGCGCACAGTTTGGGAACCACAGGGTTAGTGTATAGGATCTTAGTGTACTGTAAGAGGATTGGACCTATGCCCGTCCGACGAAGGACCGCGTAAATATACTGCCAGGTCACTGAATTGAATGCTTTTTCGAGGTCCAGGATTATGCATGCCGCTTGGGGGAAAATATCTCTCACTTGGTCTTGGACGTGGAAGACTCGTTTGATATTCTGCGACGTGCATCTACCGGGGACGAAGCCGTTTTGATCCGGGTGGACCAAAGGGCGTAATATCTGTTCGTATCTGACGGCCAGTATTTTGCCCACGATTTTAGAGTCCGCTGACAGGAGCGTTATAGGTCGGTATGACGACAGCTGTTGAGGATCTTTGTGTGGTTTAAGAAAAGACACGATGACCGATTCTCGCAGGGACGCTGGGAGTTCCCTACGATCGAGGGCGTCGGCGAACATGGCGGTCAGGCAGGGGGTCAGCAGAGCAGCAAAGGTGTTATAATACTCGAGAGGGAACCCGTCGCGGCCAGGGGCCTTGTTGCGTGCCAGGGCACGTATCGCACTGGAGACTTCAGCTGTTGTTATTTTCACTTCCAGGGCGTCTCTGGTCGCCACTGCGATATGGGTGAGGTGCAGCGGGTCTAGGAACTGAGCCACCGCCTCCCGTTGGCAGTGTGCCTGGGCACTGTATACGGTGGCGTAATAGTGTCTGAATTCGTTAAGTATATCCTGTTGGGAGCGTACGAATGTGCCTGTGGGTGACCTGATCTCCGTGATGGGTACCGTCACAGTGTCTTGACGTGCTAGCCACGCCAATAGTGTTCCTGTTTTGTCACGCTCTTTATGTACACGGGCAGCGTATGCTCGGAAATTAAATTTTCGCAGGTCCACCATGGCAGCCGCATATTTCGTTTTTGCCTCGGCTACCTGTTCTGTTGTGGCCGACTTTGCACCTTCTTGTTTGGTGAGTGTCGCTAGTGTGTGTTCTGAGTCGGTGAGCGCACGTTCGAGTGTGTGACAGGCCCCCACTATCTGTTTGATGCCGACGCCCCTCATAACTACTTTGAACGCATCTTCTTCAAGTAGCTTGGTGGTGGCGGTCCCGGCGTTGTGGGTGAAGTAATCTTACACCTTCTGAGCGTGTTCGTGTTTGAATACCTGGTCCGTGAGGCAGTCCTTCGGGAGGCGCCATGTAGGTACCGGAGGATGGGGTGGTCTCCAGCGTATACGTGGGACGCATCGGTGAGCTTGATACGTCCAAATCAACGCTCCAGTAACCAAGGAGCAAACAGTCAATACGTAGGGGTGGCGAGCTGAGTTTCCGAGGCGGTTCCAGTCGGGCGTTAGTAGCAGGAATGGTCGTCATATCGGGGTGAAGTGTGTCCATTGTGTTCTGGCGTGATGAACGGGTGGTCCCCTGTCGGGGTGGCCACCCACGTAGAACCTGTTGCGGAACGTGCCGGTAAGCGGCATTCAAAAGTGTCTCTACTGGGTAAAGTCCGCGATCTCCGGAGTAATCGGGGGCATAGTAATAGAGTCTGCTGCGGGGTGTGCTGGATTACTGTCTTCCTCACCGCTGGAGGAGAAGAGGTGGGGGACCCCCTTGATGTCCTCTTCTGATGATGATGGGGCAGCTCCTAGTTCAACCATCGCCTGGAGGGCACGTCGACGTTCCTGCATAAATTGCTCCAGGTCAGGGGATTCGACTTCCTGACGTCCGGCAGGGTCCCTCCAGTTCTGATGCTCCTGCTGTCGTGAGGCATGTTTTTTGTTGCCAGGTGTCAGACGGTTCCGCCGCTGTGGCGGCTGGGCCGCCGCCGGTCCGTGTGCACAGTGGCGATCCGCCCAATCACAGGCCTCCTCCGCCGTAAGGAAGAAATGTGTGGAGCCGGCATGGATGACTTTTAGGCGGGCAGGGAATATTAGTGAGTATTGGATGTTGTTCGCCCGCAGACGTCGTTTCACCTCTAGGAAGGTCGCCCTACGTTTCTGTACCGCTTTGGCATAGTCCGGGAAAATCATAACATGTTGGTTTTCAAATAGCAGGGGGCCGGCTTGTCTGGCTGCCCCCACCCCCGCTCCCGGTCTTGGAAGTGGAGAAATTTCGCAAGTAGGGGGCAAGGGGCGCCGCCGGGTGACGGTCTCTCTCGGTCGGGACCCGGGACCCGTTGGGCCCGCTCCAACGAGAAGAAGGCAGTGCGATCCTTGGCGGGGGTGAAGGACTTCACCCAGGCCTCCACGTGCTCAATGGGGTGTGATCCCTCAATCCCTTCCGGCAGGCGCAGCACGCGTATGTTACAACATCGGGAGCGTCCTTCCAAATCGTCCACCCTGTCCTCCATCTCCGCCAGGCGGTCCACGGTCGTCCAGAGCGTTTGTTGCTGGGTCTTCAGGGTTGGCTGCATATCGGCGAGTGTTCTCTCTCCCTCACGGACCCTATCAGTTAGCTTCCGCTGATCATCCCTGATAAGGTTAGTGTCTGTGGTGAGGGTGCCCAAACACTCCTCCATAGAAGCCCTAGAGAGTTCTATGGCGGCCAGGACGCGGTCCAGCTTGTCGGATATGGTGGGGTCCGGCTGCGATGGTGGCGCCTTGGGAAGAGCGCTGGTGCGGGGCTGATTCTCCGGCGCTGTCTCGGGGACCGTCGCTGGTTGTGTGGCTCTTGGCTTTCCCATGGTGACGTCTCCGGGGGCTGCTCCTGTGTCGGTGCCCGTCGGGCGTGGGGGTGAGGTCCAAGAGTTACACCCTGGAGTATTGTGCGTGTTGCTCTCCGTCTTCCTGCGGAAGGGAGAGAAATGTGCCCTGAGGTCTCCGGCACCCCAGAGGGGCCTACCTCGTCGTGTCGTCAGCCTTGCCAGTCGGGCGGGACCCCTGCAGCATGTGCCACCAGTCTTTCACTCGGTCACCCAGCACTTTATGGCTCAGAGCTCTGGGCGGTTGAAAGGGGCCAGTATGCGGTCCAGAGGGGAGCTGGTCTCTCTGTGATGCGTGCTCGGGGGTAGGGCCTGGATTCAGTCCTGGGTTGCGGGTGCCATCTTAGGGTCAGGCAATGTCCTAGTAATGGTCAGCCCAGTTGCAGCCAGCTCAGATCCCCGTGGAGTCACTTGGGGGAGCCCCATGGGGGGGTCAATATTGTGAGGCACTCACCCCACGTCACCGATCTCTGGGCTCCTCAGGTGCGCTGGGGGCGTCTGCTGCACTGGTGTCGTCTCATTATGGGCGCCATCTTGGGGTCAGGGGGGCAAAGCTGCTGGGGCTCTCATCGTGTATCTGGCCCCAAATCTGCGCAGGGGGGGGGCTGTGCCCCCAGTCCAACTGCCACTCACGCCGTCCCAGAAGTGGCCTGGCAAGCTCCGGCAGCGTCGCGATCCCTCGCAGCAGGGGGGAAGCTCCCACGGGGCCGGATCCGGGTCCCCGGGTCTAGCGTGCACTCGGTGTGTGGCTGGGCGGGCTGGTCGCGTCTCCTTCCCCCGGCTCGATCAGAGGCCCGCGGCCGCCATCTTGTCAGCGGGTGCCGCAGGCCGGGAAGAGGGTGGGGGATTTCGCCCCGGGGAGACGAGGGTTATGGGGCTTTATGGCCGCCCGCTCCCGGAGCCTCAGCAAACTACAGCCGCCATCGTGGCTCGCCTGGCCACGCCCCTAGTACAAGTAGAAGTTAATGCAGAATATTGAATATGCTTGCTGCTATAGTCTACTTAAGGTCTGACTGTAGATAAACATGATTATTATTACACTAATAGTTGTTGTATTAGTGATTACAGTTCTTTTAGTTGGAATGAGTTTTACATCAGCGAAACAAAAACTTCAATCTACAACTTTACCTACAACACTGACAAATACACTAGAAGAGACAAACTTGAGAGCTTCATTTGTAGATCATTTAAAAGAAGATTTTCCAGCTACTGCTTATTCTCGATTAGTTCAGGAATACACTCAAGCTTTAGACACTAAGGACTGTTATGCCTGTAAATATTTCCTTCTTCAGCTACATTAGAAGTAACGTATCATCATATCCCACTTTCATATGCAATTACATTTATTTTATAGACTGAAGCATTTCGAATATTTTTTTTCTGACTGTGACATAATTCTCTCCAAAGTTCCTCTTCAGAAAAGAATGACTCCTCATCCACAAGCAAAATACATAAAATTGCATGATCTGTTTTAAATCTCACATAGTTATAGACACTGTTGAGGTATACAAAAGAAGAGCTAAAGTTTTTGGCACTGAAAATAAAGAGATGTTTTAACAACTTGGATGCTAAGGTACATCCACCTCTTCCCATTGACTTTCCATTGAAACCAATGGAAACTCCATGACGAGCTGGGCTCGTCATGAGCGTCGAAGGGGTTAAGAAACGTTTGGAAGAAAGAAGATGAATACAACAAGAACATGTTTTTTCCTAAATTAAAATTAAATAGATGACAAAAAGAGAAATTATGTGTTTACAGAAGGAGAAACCAGTCTAGAAAGAGACACATTGGGACAAGTAACTTTGAACACACATTTAACGTTTTGGGAGGACCTGGACACATTTTGAGAGGGGAAGAAGCAGTTATTTCTGGAGTCTATTTTGTGCGTGGGGACAGAATGCGTATTTTTTGTGACCTGCTGATTGGGAGGGTGTTTGCTGTTTAGCTTCACTGTTTTCTAAAATGCATCATGTGAATAGCATAGATGCTTTAGCAATGACAACACCCCGTGGACAAGCAGGTAGCACTAACGATGGGACACAATTATTGGGAGACATCTTTGGAGCAATCGTACCACCAGCAGGAGTAGTTTTAACTAATGAAATAAAAATAGAAAGCTATCAACAGTAGTAGATAAACTGGCTACTATTGTATCTGGTGCCTTGCCGGCAATTAACACAGAATTAGTGACTATTAGATCAATGGTTTTGCAAGACTGATTAGCTTTAGATATATTAACTGAGAAAGTCAGAGTCTGCAAAATGTTGAAAGCTCAACATAGCTGCCCCTACATCCCTGACAAGAGTAGAAAGATAGAAGAATTTGCAAATGACATTTCAGACTTGAAACGTGAATTAGAACCTTCAGAAACAACTAATTTATTATGGACTCTAGGGAAAGAATCTTCTGTCATTGGTAACTGGTTTGCAACAGTGGGTGGAGGACTTTTTAGAGTTATATTGAGACTTGCACTATCATTGGTATTTGCTTGACATGCTTATATGGTATACATAAAGAATTTAGATTTAATATAACGAGGAAGAAGAATAAAGGAATGGAAAGGCAAATTAGAGAAGAAATACATTTAAAGAAAGAACAGAAAATATATGGAGTTGAATGAAATTTAAACCCTGAAAAATCAAAAGGATGACAGCCAAAAATGAGAGTGCACTCTAAAGATTCAATTGTGAAGAAGAAATTGTGATGGTTTTCCAACCATCAGATGGGGGAGACTGTTAAAGCACATTTTATTCGTAACAAAATGCTTACATTAATAATGAGCAATTTTATTTTTATGTAAAATATATACTAAATGCATAAATTTGTAGTAGGTAACCATACTTAAATTATAGGCCTAAACATGAATAATGTATTAACATTGAAAGGCCTGTTTTCAAATTGAATAGTTATTTGCGCATGATGTTTTTCTTTCTGTTGCAGAAGTTATATTTTTTCAGAGGTCTTCTATTAGCTAGTGCATAGGCATTTGTTTAATATTAGACAACTAACCATGTGACTTTTTAAGGTCTAATGTCTGAAAGTCCATTGTGTCAGTACATGAAAACGGGGAGTTTGCTTATTGCAGGAGTTTGCTGAATTTCTTTTGGAGGATCCAGGAGAGGAAAGAAAATAATGCTGTAACATAGAATATTGTGTGTTTATATTAGTGCGTGTTCCTAGAGTAGGAATCCTTCCCCGACTCTCTGACTGGAGACTCTCCTTTGAGTTTCTGATGCCTTCCTTCATGAAAGACTGCCTCACTTAGATTTTGTTAATTGTCTGCTGATTCTTGGACTAAGAATACTTTCCAGCTTAATATGCAAAGTCCTTGTGATTGCACATTGATTCTCTCATCAGAACTCTTTATTGAGTCTCTGAACTGACATGATTCCAATATACGTAGATTAGTGAATTTTCCTTTATGGAACATTCCTGCTGTATTATTACAATATTAACTATGATTTTAACAAACATTGTATTGTATTGTATAATCAAATATTGATTGCAGGATTATATTAACTTTTAATTCTGAGATCTAAAGATTAATACATAATGAATAAATGATTAAAAACTAAAAGAATTAAAAAGAATTTAACTCATATTAATTCTCTTTATAGACTGGACTAAAAGTAATTTAAGATTTAAAATGTTATTGGACTCATTTAGATGACAGCATCTTACTTCTCTTTGTCGACAATTAAGGGCCTCATTGCGGTCGGAAAGGCTCTGATTGGCATTCGGATTTTCCTACCACAAGTCAGAAGCTATGTTTCTGACAGGCTCAGAATACTTCCGACCAACTAATTACGAAGGAAGGTAACCGTCGGTCTGTCCAACTCGGTTCTAACCGGCATTTGGAGACTTCGACCGCTCTATGGACCGCATTTCCGACCGAGGTATTGCAAACAGCCTTTCCAAATCGGTTTGTCTGACACAGAAAGGCTATCGGAAACTGACTTTGGTGGAACGTAGCAGCCTCCCCTTCACCCGAAGACCTCCGGTTGGGGCCCGTGGGGGTACCCAAGGGACACCTCTTTGCAACCATGCTGTGTGGCAGGTACCATAGGGTGCCCACCACAGGGTGCAAGGTTCACCGCAACCACCCCTTTCTTCAATGGGAGCCTGTGTTGTCGGTCGGCACACAGGCTCACATTGAAGTCAATGGGAGTCTGACCGAATGGTGTTCGGAACCACTGTAATTGGTCGGTCGGACTCCCCGAATCCGAATCGGTTGTAAACGATTCCGACAAGGAGTCAGTCGGAATGCTTTCCGACTGACATCGTAATGAGACCCCAAATGTCCATACGACCAGTGGCGGGTGTTATTTAATGATTACATCCGAAGATTGAAACAGTATAACTTAGTAGTTAATGAAGTTGATACTAAAATAATGGAGCAATTTGCACATTATATAAGTTTGAAACTCAGCAGGAGAAACTGATCGCGACCGGCGGCCTTACTGAAATTTTCCTCAATTTAGATGCAGGGATACTGGTGGCTGGAATTTTGTATTCAAGCCTGTATCCCTTCATCTATACCTGAGGATCACAAGCTATTTCCCAGTGAATGAGGAAGATGTCAACCTGGTAATATCAGATCCAAACCTGTGTGTTTTTCTCTCATTTGGTCGAAATGACATGACCAAATTTACCACCTGCTTCAGCAAGGTGATAAATGGGTGAAGGGCAATTTCTCTCCACCATAGTCGGGATGGTAGGGGAGCAGTGTAATTTACACTACAGCTAGGAGGCAGAGTTTTTTGTTTCCTGCAACTTCGCCAGAAATCTATGTTGCTTGTCTTCAGGGCGGGAATTATCAGAGCCTGAGTTTGTAGGTCTGATAATTCCCAGGGCAAAGGAACTGAGAAACGCATAGTTGTTTGGAACAGTAACTTATCCGCTCCCACCCGACCTTCCCCCAGTGAATAACACCACTGTCAACTTGTAATGATGTCTTAAGCTGGGAAATACTAACCATTGGCATGTAAAGTACTATGAAGCCACTATATTCTAGATGTAATTGCTTCAAGAAAAAAAGGTTTTGTTCCAAACAGGTGTTTTAAGATTAGGTTTATGAGAAAAATTACAAGTTACATTATACAGAATATTTGAAATAATCTGTATGCTTCTAATAAAATTTCAATATTTTTATGAAACTCAAGGCACATAAAAGAAAAGACTTCCATTAATTGACTGTGGAACACTTGCAGCCCACAAGAGGTAAAGATCAATACTAAGCAAACAAAAAAAAATACATGTCCTTTTTTAATTTTAGAGTTTTATATAGTGCTAACTTGACCCGAATCGGGTATCACAGCACTTTACATAGCACCAGTTGCATGATAACAATGATACGCCACTAGCTTCACAACAATGGGTAAAACAGAATTTATATCTATGATGACTCTCAACTCACTGTAAATACCTGCTATTACCTAATTTATTTAATGTTACTAGATTTCTCAAGCTAAAAAAGATGGAAGGCTTAGTTGGCCTTGTGAGGACTCTTAATCATGGCAGGTAGAAAATGCCACATGTCGGTGACAAGCGATAAGCTCCATGAGCCATGTTGACAGCTAAAGAACTGTTCTTTTATAGTTTTAAAGCCCTGAGTGTACCTGACAGCTCCACTTTCATACTGAGTCAAGGGTAATCGATAAAGCAGATTACAATTCCCCACTATCTAATACTGTCAAATGTGTTGAAAACAAGAAGCCAGGAAAAATGTATCTTATAAATGAGATGCAGTACAATAATTTGCTTTATAAACGAGTCAACATAAAACAGTCAGCACTATTAAAAAAATTAGCAGCCATCTTGAATTTCAGACATCATAGAAAACCTAGCTCTTTACATTCTCTTTAAGAAATTAAAAATATGCAACACCTCATGCTCAGACACAGCACCCAGTTTGCCCCACCATGATTGCAGATCGTCTCTGATCCTCTCACACTACAATCACTACTCTCTATGCTGGCCAAACTACTACCCAGACCATTCACTCCTAAATGGAGCCCAGGACGCAGTCGTTGTGGCCTCGTTAGTGCTATGAAGTGATATATTAATTCCACAATACAGTGTAATACAATAAAATTGCTCACTTAAACTGACTTTCCAAACATTATAGTTCAAATAAAAAAATAAAAACAGACCAAGCAACCAATCTCAGAGTAAACAAGCATATCCCCCTGAAATGGCGAATAACAGCATGGACGCAGTGTTGTTCCCGATCTCAGCAAAAAAATAAAAAATGCTGACATTTTCTACCTGCTTTGAGCAGGTGTAAAATGTCATCATAGTGGCATCAGGTGTGCCTGTGTGGTTTGGGGTGTGTGTTGGGTTGCAGGGCATGCTTGTTCCTGTCTGTCTGGGGGAGCACTGTCCGCCCCCGACTGCTGAAATGAAATGAAATGAAAATAATATTTATAAAGCGCAACAGTTGCCCTGAGGCATCCAGGCGCTAACACTGAACAGAGGGTACCCTCAGAAGGTTACTATTTGCTGAAGAGGAAGGTTTTAAGTTGTTTCCGGAAGCTGGTTAGATTGGGGTTTTCTCGCATCTGTAGAGGGAGGGTGTTCCAAAGTTTAGACACATTAAACGAGAATGAGCGTCCTCCTGCTCTGGCTCTAAAGATTCTGGGAATTTTGGCTAGTGAAGCAGTTGAAGAACGGAGTGCCTTGTTGGGCACATAAGGAGAGATCAGGGCACGGTTGATTTCTGGGCCCATTTTCCAGAGAGTCTGGTGGGCGATGCATAGAGCCTTAAACTTCACTCTATCCCTGACAGGTAGCCAGTGTAGAGTTCTTAGGCCATTTTTTATAGAAGTCCTCCGAGGGATTCCCAATAGCACACGGGCTGCACAATTTTGGGTACGCTGAAGTTTTTGTAGAGTGTAGTCTGGTGCTCCAAGATATAGTGCATTATTAAAATCCAAACGGGATTGGACAAGGCCCTGTATAATTATTTGTCTGGCCTCAGGTGGAAGGAGGGGGAGAATTTTTTTTGTTACCCTAAGGAGGCCAAAACAGGTGGCCGACACCTTGGTGGCCTGTGTGTTAAGGCTCAGAGATTTATCGAGCCATACTCCCAGACTTTTGATGTTGTCACTCGGGGGTGGGGCAGCACCCATGCTTGTGGGCCATATCAGCTCCAAAGCGGAGGGGGCCGCCGGGCCCAGGAGCATGAGCTCAGTTTTGTCGTTGTTGAGCTTCAGACATGAGCTCGTCATCCAGCTTTTTACATCCTCCAGGCATGCCGCTAGATTGGGTGGTGAGAGAAGGCCGCTCTTCGGCGCAAGGGAAACCACCAGCTGGGTGTCGTCGGCATAGGAGATGATATTAACACCATGCGGACGAACAATCCCAGCCAGCGGCCTCATATATGCGTTGAAGAGCGTGGGGCTCAAGGATGAGCCCTGCGGGACTCCACACCCCAGAGGCCTACTAGATGATACGGAGGTGCCGTCGAAGACCTGGAAGGTCCTGTCCGAAAGAAAAGATTCGAACCAGACCAGGGCCTCTCCGGCCACTCCTAGGTCGGCGAGACGGTTCAACAGAATTTTATGATGTACCGTGTCAAATGCGGCGCTTAGATCGAGGAGGATCACTGCCACTGACCCCCCCCGATCCAAGATCCGTCTCGCCTCCTCAGTTACGGCCAGTAGGGCGGTCTCCGTCCCATGTTTTGGGCGAAAGCCCGTCTGAGAAGCATCGAGGAGATGGTTTCCCTCGAGAAACGTCGTCAGAACGGTATTGACGTGCTTCTCCAAGATCTTTGCTGTCCACGGGAGCAAGGAGATCGGGCGGTAGTTGCCTGGGTTAGCTGGGTCAAGGGAAGGTTTTTTTAGAAGGGCCCGCACCATAGCATGTTTCCAGGTCGCTGGTACTGTCCCACTTAATATGGACAAATTCAGTAGTTCCAGAAGAGTGGGGAGAATGATTTTACTGGCCAGCCCCAGTGAACCCGGTGGAGCAGGGTCACACGGAGAGCCGGTTTTTATTAGTTGAGCGAGGCTCGCCAACATTTCTAGTTTCAGCAAGGGAAGGGACTCCAGCCTGTTGTCGCTGTCCCGAGCTGAGTCCAGGTGTAGGGAGGGCGGGTCAGTAGGGGGGTTCAGAAAGGAATGGTAGATTTTATTCACTTTCTGAAAGAAGTAGTCTCCCAACTCGTTACATTTAGATGTTGAGCTACTGTTGTCTGTGAGAGGCAAGGCGGGTTTTATCAGGGAATTTACAATACGATAAATCTCTGCTGCAGGAGGGAGTGGACTAGGTCAAGCAATGCTGCTACCATTAGCTCCCCTACTACTAAAGTGACAGGCCTGGGGCTCTGAGCCTAGAACTTTAGGCTTCAGAGCTTTCAGACCAGATAATTCTAGACCAGAGATTCTAGACAACAACATGGGGTATTTCACCTAGAACAATCACCCCGTGTGAAATACCCCAAAACGTTTTGAGGGTGTTTATTATTATATCCTCTAGTATCTTGACTCCTTACAGTCATTCCTTGCTTGCTCCTGCCTTTCTATTCTTTCCAAATAAGTTGCTCTCTGCCCCCAGTGAAATCTTCCTACCCAATACCCAATACCCAATACCCTTGAATCCTTCATTTACATGACAAAATCTCTCTGATCCCCTGCAGTCCAATGGTCAGACCCTCCTGCACTGTGACTACTGTCTCACAATGAGGTGCCTAATGTCCCAATCTCTTTACTGACAAGGATTAGTGCACTCCAGCTGAAAATTAATTATTCACTTCCTTTCGATTAAAATAACTGCGGGTACTCAGAGACTTGCTGTAATTCTTTAAAGCACAGACTAGGAGCTTCTCGTAGACTTGTACTTCTTAATAACACAACTAGGCAATATTGATCTTATTAGATTACTCGTTAAATTGTTACTGAGATCAAAGTTAGTATGCATCTGATTTCTTTATATTGATAATAATCAGAGGTGCCATCTCAGAGTCCAGGCTCCTCAAACTGGGCTACAGTTCTACAGAAGTTAGCATCTACCACCATGTCAAGATACATATATTTCCAGTCCACCCCCTCCACAATTGCATGGTTCCTATCATTCTCATGTTTATCAATTGAATGCATCCAATTCCACCAGGCATACTTTATTAATTTTTAGTTTAAATTGAGATACGTAAAGTCATATTTTTAAAACATCTGTCTTATTTCTTTCATTTCCATTTGTTGTGAAAATAATACCCACATTTTAATTAAGATTCGATTTTATATATACATATATATCTTGTGAAATATAAATCAAATTATTTTCAAATTAGCACCATGTGTCAATAAGTAAATCAATATGTTGAAGGGTATACTTTAAGTGCTTAATTCACGTTAAATGTTTCAATTATTTTACTAATAACTGAAATCTTTAACAAATGTGCGTGTTTGTCGGCAATTTCTCTATTTATAGAATACATATAAATCATGTTATTCATTCATTTCCCTTGGTTTTAAAATATCAAAAGTGCTAAACCACCAATTTACTTTTGACTTAATATTTATTCCAGTCACCTCATCTTGAAAGCTTTGGTACATGGCAGACTACTTGAAATTTAATTTTGATAGAATATGCTATACTTTTGTTCACTGAAATATCTTGGCTTAGCTAATGTTTAATTATAAGTCCTAATATTTCATGTTGGTCATTGCACTTAACTTAATATTTTTATATTATTATCACAAATGACATCAAATTTAATGAATTAGGTAAAATATTTCATATGTTGTACGATAATTTTACCTGTATAGTTTTGCTGCTGAATGGATGGTGTCTTTTCTCAATAACTAGCAAAGCTACAGTTTGTGCAATTAAAGCGTGGAGCTGTTCCTTTAAACTTTTTTCAGTATTTAATGTACTGTTATTGTTATTGTTAGGTAAACTTGTATAGCGCACAGCTGCCCCAGCAAAGTGGCGTACCGGAGCTGGTAGCAGTGTCAGAGGAAAGCAGGGCCAGCATGTCGGAAACAAATGAGTTTTGATGGCCTTGCAGAAGGGTAGCAGGCAATTTAAACGACGAGTCTGAACGGGAAGAGAATTCCACAATTTAGCGGCAAGACAGCGAAAGGTAAGGCCCTCAGCTCTGAGGCGTTTCACCCGGGGGACCGTAGCCAGAGATTGCTCAGCGGAGCGTAGCTGGCGTGTGGGGACATACGAGACTAACAGATTAGCTAGAATCTCAGGGGACGGGAGTTTTAGAATTTTGAAGGTCAGACAAAGTGCCTTGAATTCGATCCTCTTAGGAACAGGTAGCCAGTGAAGGCGCCGCAAGGCACCCGACGTAGAGCAGGTTTTAGGGAGCAGGTTCTAGGGAGCTCATCGAGAAGTTAGTGCCTTTGGTTTTACCAACATATTAATTACACTATAAGCTCATATATATGCAAAAACTGGTGGTTCTTGACACATTTCTATCAATTTCCAATGTTTCACAGCTATCGCTTTCAAAGGCGGGAGAGACATTGTAGAATATCTGCTGATGTAATTTTCCATTTTTGTATTTTGTGTTGTAATTATGTCTATGTCTAATGATGTCTATCTCATTATTACATTTGTTTAGTTTCAGTTGTTTGTAGAGTAGCCTCCATATAACTTCTACTTAACAAATGAAGCAATAATGTTTCTTCTATAATTGACATTTCTCTGATATGACCAGTTTTCCTCATGCATTTAATTTGTGAGACTTGGCTGTACAGCAATTCTTTATTAGACGTTTAGGATGGAATCTTGTCAGTTGTACCAGTGTATTCTATCTATAGATTTGTTTGCACACTCCTGTTACAGATAAGTCAAGCTGAAATGTAACTTGAAGTGTAGATAGTTTACTTCTGGTCTCTCAGTGTTAACAGGAAATTGCATTGTCTCAATTTCACTATTACCCTGATAAAATTTAGAAAATACATTAAAATTAACTAAAGCTTGGCTGTTCTCTCAGTAAACTAGTCTGCCTATATTGCCTCTCTCCTTCTGAACCGTGGCTTGTCCAGACAGCACTAAGAGACTTCATGGAAGTGTAAGTTGTGCTTAACAAATGGCCATAAATAAACAAACAAATGCCCATAAATAAAACTGTATTTGGCAGCTCTAAATGTTCATGCCTACAATTCCCCTGGACCATCTTTGTGCACCTTCAAACATTGGCCGTATGACAAGCTACTCTTACACTTCATAGTCATACAAAGGGAAGCTTCCCACATATCCAAGACTAAGGGCCCGATGTAGGTAATTTTTTTTACCGGTTCATAAACACCGACTCATACCGAATCGGTATTTATGAACCGGAAACCCAAATGTAGGTATAAATCCGGTAAAAAATACCGAATCGGTATCAATCGGTATTCAAAGTCGGTAAATACCGAATCGGTATCTACCGAATCGGTAAATTCCGACTCGGTAACACCCATACAACCCTATGGCCTTCCAGTCCCATAGGAATGAATCGGAGACAACGAATCGGATTTTACCGATTCGGTAAATACCGAATCGGTAAAATCCGAACTCGAAATTTCGAAAACATGTCATGTGAGCCTGTGCACCAATCAGGGACACCCACCACACCCCACCCCACATCCTAGCACCTGAGAGATCAGCCAATCAGGTGCAAGTACCACACCCCAGTACCTGGAGGTGGCCACGCCCATGCAGGTGCAGAGCAACAGAACTGCAGAGAGAGCTGGAAGGGAGACAGAGGAGCAGGCAGCAGTGAGACCAAGGGAAACAGCATGGAGTCCCAGGAGGCACCAAAGGATGGAGGTGACAGGAAGAGAAAGATTAAATTTAGCCCCACAGAGCTCCAGGTGCTGGTGGAGGAGGTTGTGCAGCACTACAGCCAGCTGTTTGGGAAACAGTCTCTGCATGTTGCAGAGTCTGTAAAGCGGACCACCTGGCTGGCAATACAGAGCAAGGTCAATGCTCTAGGAGTGACCCACAGAGACATTGACGACATGAAGAAGAATCAGCAGCAACCGGTGGGGGGAAGAGCCGTGCCCCAAGCCTCACCGACCTGGAGCAGCTCGTGGAATCAACCATGGAGCATGAAAGCATACATGGGATCGGGGATGCTGATAGCTCAGCCAGAGCTGCAAGTAAGAAAGGTAAGATGCATGGACATGTACCCCACCCATTCCCAGGCCCCTTCCCCAATGTGGGTGAATCACTCACAATCCAGCACACATGACTGTAGTCCCCAGCAATGCATCATGGTAGTTGTAGTCATAGGTACATACATCAAAGCTGCCAACACCGAACCCTGCATGCCATGCCACACTCCCCATGCACAAACAGTCTAGGCAAATGCTAATGTGTCTTAGGAATCTGTGTTGGCAAAACAGGCAGCTGATCATTGTCCATGTCTGTTCACAGGAGAGTCATCGCGCAGAGCAGCGCTGGGAGGGGAGTGTAGTGCCACAACATCGTCTGCGCGGGAGAAGGCAAAAGACACTGCAGGACCTACCACTGTCCCTGAGGAAACATCCACACCCCAGGCACCCACAGCAATGGAGGACGACACCAATGCTCAGCCACTCTCGCCCCTGCTGTTTGACACACAGACACAGCCAGCACCAGCAGGAGCTACAACACCCAGCTCAGGGTCCCCTGTGCGCGTGAGGCAAAGGAGGCAGGATGTCCCACCTTTACGCATACTGGAGAGCTCCGATGAGGAAGTGCTAGTGGCTCCCAGACCTACTACACCAACAATTTCTGGCCACGCTGGACAACTTGGCTCACAGGGATCTGGCCGTGCAGGTGACCGTGTCCGTAGGGCACGAGAGCAGGATGAGGGGCAGGATGTGCAGGGTGTCTTCGCTGGGCTTGAAGCCACAATGGTGAAAGTCCAGCGTATGCAGGCCAGAGGCATCATGGCTGTGCACCGGCAGGTGCGCATCCTCAATACCAGGATGTCGGACATCGATCGGGGGATTGGTGCCATGGCAAGGGGAATGGAGGCCATGGGCAAAGGGATGGAGGCAATGGGCAAAGGGATGGAGTCCATGGCAGAGGGGGTGAGGGGCATGGAGGAGCGCATGGGCACCCTCTGTGACAGGCTGCAAAGTGACCAAGAAGAGAGGCGCAGGTATAGGCGCGAGGTCAGGCTGCTCAATCAGTCGATCAACCGCTTGGCAACCTCCACCACCCTGCAGTGTCGCCGCTCTGTAAATCTGCAGACTGACATTGTTCACTGCTGCAGTGACTTGTCCCGGGGGATGGGTAGGGTGACCTCAGCAATGGAGGCAATGCTGACCCAGCTGACAGCCACAGGTGGCAACATGGTTGTTGGGGACACTGAGGAGACAACGAGCAGGAGTGGGTCCAGCACGCCTGTTCAGGACATACGTAGGAGCAGCAGACTCCATGCCGAAGACACCGACACCACTTCACATGTAGACCCCCAGCCCGTGCCTCGCAAAACACCATGCGTAAGCGCAAGCATTGAAATAATTAATGCGCACAGGACAGGTCAAAGTGAGGAAACTTTGGCAATACATTGTGCAAAGTGAATTTAATTTGATTATAGTTTTGTTTTGGAAGGTGCAGTTGTGTACATTAAAGTGAGTGTTCCAATCACTGGACATTGCTGTGTGTCATCGCTCAATTAGAAGTATCTGTTGGTAATTTCAGCACGTCGCAGTCGACCATCTGTTGCTGGTGCTGCTCCTGCTGCATTGTGATCTGCTTGTACTGTCCCATCATCAATGTCCTCATGATATGTGTGTTCTATCTCTGTGCCATCCTTGGTGGCAAGATTGTGCAGCATGGCGCAGGTCGCAATAATCTTGCAACAGATAATTGGCGTGTATTGCCGTGCACCTCCACTCCTATGGAGGCACCTAAATCTACTTTTCAGCAGCCCAAATGTATGTTCCACCACGCTACGTGTTGTTCTGTGTGCCAGGTTATAACGCCTTTCACTCATGTTGGATGGGTTCAGGTAGGGGGTGAGCACAAATGAACGCAGGGCATATGCACTGTCACCTGGGTGGGAAAGGATAATAGGATTATTCACATACTCAGGAGTGCTCCTTCAGCATTAACTGTCAGGGTGTCTCACACATACTTACCCAGCAGGTATCCATCACCAAATTTACCAGCAACAAGGCGTCTGTATATCCCACTGTTGGTGAAGATGTGAAGTCGTGGGTACTCCCAGGATATTTGGCTACGATGTCCGTTATCATGTTGCTAGCGTTGCAGATCACCTGCACATTGATTGAATGTGTGGATTTCCGGTGCTCAGTTGCTGCAGGTGGGCATAATGGGATGTGCGTTCCATCGATGCAGCCTATTATGTGCGGGAACTGTGCAAGTTGATAGAATTCGGTTTTTGTCCTTGCTAGTTCTGCAGGTGTCTCAGGGAACTCAATGTAGTGCTCCATCCTCTGCATCATGGCGTTTAGGAACTTTCTGAAGAAGCGTGACAGGCAGCTCTGGGACACTCCACCTACAGTGGCTATCACGTGCTGGTAGCTCCCAGAGGCAAGGAGGTGTAGGCAGCACAGCACCTGTACTTGTGGTTGGATGGCGTGTGCTCTTGGGGTTGGGTGTTCCAGATATGGGTGGAGGTCCCTGATCAAGTCCAGGATTGTTCTGGGGTGGAGTCGGTACCTTTGCAGGATCTCAGCTTCAGTGAGTTGGAAGAGGGTGATCCTCTGCATATATACCTGCTCCTCCCTTAACCAGACCCTCTCTCCTGCTGCCTGTATGCGTAGCCACCTTGCAATTACGTAGAAGGCCGCCATTGTGGGTGTACTGTTGCATTTTGGGAGCTTCTTATATATCCTGTTCCTGGTTTCCACCTGCTCCCAATCCATGGTAATTACCGACTCTTAAATACCGAATTTCACGAAATTCGGTATTTCCTGACTTTGCTACATCTCAAATGGCCTTTTTTACCACTTCTTATTTACCGACTCGGTAAATATGAATTCGGTATTTACCGATTCGGTAACTTACCATTTCTTATTTACCGATTCGGAGAATATGTATTCGGTAAATTCCGATTCGTGTAATACCGATTCGGTGTTTTACCGACTGGTATTTACCGATTCGGTACGTTTTTGGTGACATACATCTCGTTGCACTGATACCGGTCGGTAATGGCCGATTTTACCGATTTTCGGCCGTTACCGACCGGTATTTAGCTACCTACATCGGGCCCTAAGTACTTTGCGTAAGGAGCCAAGAGAATGGAAATTCTGGGTTGGGCCTCAGCCTTAACGAGAGAGTGAGTTGGGAGACCTAGCCACAATCACAGCTCAGAGTTCTTTCCTCTTGCTGGATTTAACACAATGCTGTTCAATACAAAAAGGTAACTACAAAGTGGTTCATGCCAGTCATAAGCATTCGGCACATAACAAGCTCCTCTGTACACATTTCCTCCAAGTATTTTAACTGACAGATTTAAAGACTTCTAATGCAGTAATGTCTCTTGCCTTGACTCTTACTTCAAGTGCTTGCTTCTTCACTTTCGATTTTAAAAATTAGGTGCATACAAGTCAACTACCCACATCATTGACACATCTACTCCGTCACTGAAAACTTCTCAAGGCAAACTCGGGATCATCCCACCTACCAAAGCCCTTCTCCTCACAGTGATTTACCATCTATCAAATCCCTCTCTCTTAATTAGCCATTAACCCTGCCACTAGCACCATGACAAAACAAAATGAGTTGGGGTGTGTTTGGACAAGGGTGATGGTCAAATAGTTGCAGCCTGCTTCTACATCTTTGAGCCAGGGGAGATAAACACGGGATATACATGGTAAGAGTCCTGCCTGATTTGAAATGGCCACCACCTTCTTCTGAACTCTGTTTCCTTAATGGCTTACTTCCCAATCCAATACAGCTGTCACTGAATTCCAGGTTGCCAAGCATTCACTTCTGAGTTAAAAGGGGATCTGGAAGCATTTAGGCCAGCACTGCCTTCGAATACAGTTGATGGATTCCTCTGCACCCGACTAACATGCTCATCCAGTCCCCTTTTTTCATGTGCATTTTGTTTTGTTTTCAGGTCCCCCTGTGTGTTATTGTGAAACTGCTTTCGACTTAACTCTCTCCAATTTTTCTCGCAGGCTTACCACTAGGAACTAGTTTCTCACTGCTGCCAGGTCCAAGCTGCCCTCAAACTAATGGTGGCAAGAATTTCTGCTTTTGGGTTACCTTAAATGCTGGCAAGTGTTTATTATGGTAATAATTAATTCCTTAATTTATTAAATTGGTGTCCCCCTGACCTACTTACAGTGCTAAATGTGTGAATTATTAAGGGCCTGTCGCCAAAGTGTTTCTCAGAAGCCAGACGACGAAGCTGCTAAATGCTGAGGTTGCAAAATATCAAGGCTATTTAGCCTTGATTACATCTTCATTCACATGCCCTGCATCTTTATCTTACTCCTGCGTGTTTTTTTCACCCATTCATACGCCTTTCCGCCTTGTTTTCCTTCATTCCATTCCTCTTTTTTCCCTTTTCTGCCTTTTTCATCATTGCTTTAGGTCGAAGACTGATGAGTGAAATGTAAAAAACAACTCAAATTAAGAACTGCTAACTTACTCAAGCTGCTCGACCAATGCCGTTTAATGTGCCTACCCTAATGCTGTTTCCTCTCCTTCTTCATTCCCAAAGTCTGCACTACAAACAGGGTTGAGGATATTAGAAAATTGGGGTGCTGGGGGGACATTCAGCACAGTCCTCTACTCTGGTTATGACAGACCTTCACCTAATTCATTCACCTGCATACACTGACCTGGCAACATGAACATGAGGAGTTGACCAGTACCTCTGAAAAGGTACTAGTTCTGGGGACTGTTGTACATATGATTTTGTATTTTCCAACTATTTTCATCCTCATCTCCCAAACTCTATGTAGTCTGCACTAGCCAAAACTGTAATGTAGCAGCAAAAACAATGGACCTATTGTGCTCACCCGTAGCTAAAATGCTCAACAGGAGCATTTGATACAACAGATCTAGCTATTCTTATTAAAATGTTGGACCAGGTTCCAAGGACCTAACAGGACATTATAAATCTAATCTATAGTCAAGTTAATAAGGCTTATATCAGAATGCAGCATCTGACCGGGTGCTTCCACCCCCAAACCTGGTTCCAACCTGAGAATTCCTGCGCTGCAGGGTCTCATGCCTGGCACTTGCCTTCAGACGCGATATAAGCTTTCAGATTACAGCGACCGGAGCTGGTATGTCCAGTAATGCCTGAGACTGTCCAACTCTTGGAGACATTCCGACGACAGATTGACAAATGATGAGGGTGAGGTGAGATCTAACTGTGTGAATTTGAAACATTTAATCATGCAACAGACATTTTCAATGCTAATTTGAGGCCGATTGAGTCTACGGATTTAACCTCAAATTAGCAAAGAACCCAGCACTAGGTGCAGGGAAGGTCCATATCCCAAGCAGGAGCGTCACCATCCCTGGAGCTCAGCTTTCATGCCTACAAAGAAACACTTGTAGTCTCAGAGTGGGGTGATTAATTATATTAAGGACAATCTGAACCGCAATGGACAAGATCTACCAAGTAGGAAACCGTCAGAGATGTTCCTGGACCTGCAGCAATGGACACTATTACCCTCACAAGATAAGACTCAGTCACCAGTTAAGAGACCTTCAAAGCTGAACTACGTCTCAAAGTAAACACAGACCTGTTGGTGGACTTCCGATCCCTGAAGTCAGAGTGGGGCTCTAAAAATTACTCACTATGCACCAACATGGATTTGTTTGACTCCAGCGTTCTGGAGAAGGAAGAAAGTGTGGAATGCCTGGAGAAATAAGACCAGTGGATTATTTTGTATTTGCATGAGACTGAATGCATTCCTACGTACATAACACATTCCATTCAGGAATAAACCCATATTGTTAATTGCTAACAACCTGAGTAATTACTTTGGCCAGACAATCGATAACACTAGCCATAAGAATTTCAAATTTAAAAGAGATAGGGTGGTAATAACTGAACTTGCTCCTGCCCTTCTTCAGGATCGCACATTATTTGCTTCTGTCTGTGAAAAGGTAGCCTCAACAGTTTACTGAATGTAGTGAAACAGTTTGAACAATACTAGTGATTAAATGTCTACTAAGATTTTATTTAAAAATAAATGTGAATGATAATTTGAGACATTGCTCTGTTACTAGCTAATGCAGTGCTTATTTTTTTGTTTTCTGAGGGAGTTATGTTGCTCTGAAGCAGTAATGTATACTTCAACGTATATTTTCTTCTGGATCAGTCTAGCTAAAAAAAAGCTTGAATTTCAGCCACACTATTCTGCCAGCAAAAACATTTTGGTAAGACCCCAAAAACATCTTTCATCTCATCTTGCATTTCAGCAAATGAGTTCAGAAAGAGCATATCTAATTTTCTAGTTTTATTGCTGGTTTCCAGCCACATATACTGTTCCAGAAGACTGCAATTTATTTACACTGTTTACAACAATTATGATAAGTGGAGTACTTTGAAGAATTGCTGACCTGTGCCTCAGTCTCCACCAGACATCTAGACCGCTGACATTGACTTGTCAAATGACTGCAGCAGACCAACCAAGGCAGAAATATGGCAAGCCATCAAATATCTGAGAAATGGGAAGGCAGCAGGACCTGACAACATTCCTGCAGAGGCACTGAAGACAGAGACTGAAACATCAATAGACATGTTCTACTCCATATTTGGAAGGATCTGGGAAGAGGTAAAGGTGCTATCAGACTGGAAGGAGGGAAATCTCATCAGGATCCTCACGAAAGGTGGCATTAGTAACTGCGTAAACAGCAGAGGGATAACTCTTCTATCAAACCAGCAATGTGTCAGCCACATCAGCACAATTTGGCTTCATAATCCACGTGGGAAAAACCAAGCTTCTGAAGACTAACACAGCCAGCGCAACTGCAGTTGCTCTTGTAGGTAATGCATTGGAAAAGGTTGAGGCCTTCACCTACCTGGGCAGTGTCATAGGCAAGCAGGGCAGAACAGACGATGTTGATTACAAGGCAAGAATCGGCAAAACAAGGGCTGCCTTCATTCAGCTAAAGAAGATCTGAAGCTCCAAGGACCTAACTCTGCAAACCAAGATCAGGCTTTTTAACACCAACATAAAATGTGTCCTACTGTATGGAGCAGAAACTTGGAGGAAAATAGTTACCACCACCAACAAAGTCTCTCTTTCATCAACACCTGGCTGAGGAAAATCCTCAAAATCTGCTGGCCAAGCATCATCAGCAACAACGACCTACGGCAGCAGACTTTCCATCTTCCTGCTCATGAAGAAATCATGAAAAGACGTTGGGACAAGGTAGGTCACACCCTCTACAATCCTGCATCAAACACCACCAGGCACTAGCGACCGAGTTCGTGTGTCACAGTACCTTGTTCGTAATGTCCGAGGTGTTTCAGATGCGGCCACAGGTGAGGGCGGGCCGGCGGTTCTCCGCGTAGATGTCCAGCTCGAAGACCCCTTGAGGTGCGAGGCGGGTGAGCGGGACGACGGGGAGAGGTGCGGGCGGTCCGGGACTAATTGCAGCTCACGGGGCGAGGCGTCGTTCAGGCCTGCGGGGCGTACTCCTTGTGTACGCTAGGAGATTTGCGGCGTACCTTTGGGTCGACGGGGGCTGTGAAGGCGCGGCTGGCGCGGCACAGGGCTCTCAGTACGCACCGTACCGAGGCCTAGATCGTGCGGCGCGGCCCGGCGGGTTTCAAGACTGCGGAGCGGGGCGGAGGCGTACGTCTCATAGGTACGCGCCGGCCATGGCTCGAGGCAGCACTTGGAGGGGATTCCAGCGGAAGGGGTGAGGTGCGCACAACGCACTCCGTGGCAGGCGATGTGACAGGGGAGCGGGCGGCTCAGCACAGTGAAAAGAGAGCGGCTTGACCTCGAGCGGGGCTCTCAGCGGGCAGGGGCGGCCAGGCTCCGGGGTGTCACGGCCCTAGGAGGGGGGGAAGGCAGCAGAGGTCACGGCTCCGGCGGGGAAGGAAAACCCAACAGCTCAGCAGCAGACGGGCGAATGCACAATGAGCCCAATGGTCCTGGGGCTCAGTTCAGGGGGCAAGCTCAGATTCAAGCCCTTGGAGATCGTTTCAGGCACAAGTTCTACAAATTCCTTTCTGGTCTTTTCCTCTCCTTCCTTAAGCAAGGAACCAACTGCAGGCCAGTCCCCCAGGTCAGGGACAGTCTTCCTCCTTCAGTTTCTCCTGGTCCTTCTAGTCGGGCAGAGGTTCTTCGTGGTCAAAACAGGATCTAATGTTTAGGAGCAGGGCTCCTACTTTTATACACAGTTTATTTTGTCTTTGCAGGCCAGGGGACCTGAGCCTGGTTCAACCCAGTTTTGGAGCATTTTGTTTACAGGAAGCTGCCGTCTTCTTGCAGGGTGCAGGGCAGAGACATCAGACGCGCCGCAGGAGGTGGAGCCAGCATTGTGGTGGCAGAGCACGGCCCTATTCAGAGTCAAGGGGCACTCCTCCCACCTATCCTGGGGGTAATCCCTTTAGTCACCACCTGGCAGCCCAGACTGTCCCCTGGAATTCCCCAACCCTGTCACTCACAGAAACCAGACAGCAGATACACATCCTAGCAGAGGCGGGCTGAAATGATCAGGCAAGCAAATGCTAACTTTCTAAAAGTAGCATTTCAAACACAGGATATTAAAATAAACTTTACTAAAAGAAGTATTTTATTATTCTGAGTTCAGGCGTACTAAACCTGACTTTCTACCATGTTCCCTGAGTCTGCAGGGATTATAGGGTGTAATAATTCCAGCAGCTCATTCTGGCCTATGAGAACAGAGAGCCTTACAATAGTGAAAAACGAAAATGGCTGTAATTCACTATTAGGACATGCCACACACATCAGGGCTTGTCCTACCTTATGCTTACAATGCACCCTGCCCGTGGGCCTACCATAGGGGTGACTAATATGAAGTTAAGGGAAGGTTTTAGGGACTGGCAAGTGGGTGCACTTGCGCAGTCAGCATGACAATACCAGATTGCACGCAGGCTCTGCAATGGCAGACCTTAGACTCATTTTACAATGCTGCTTCTGTGGGTGGCACGACCAGTGCTGCAGGCACACTAGCAGCATTTGTATTTACAAGCCCTGGCACTCCTGGTACACTTTACTGGGGACTGACAGTAAAACAAATAAGCCAATCATGGAAATCAATTAGATGTACACTTTTCATAGGGAGCACTTGCACTGTGGCACTGATTGGCAGTGGCACAGTGCCCTGAGCAGCTAACACCAGCAAAACATGTGACACACGAACTCGATCGCGAGTGCCTAGCGTACACAAGGATACGTCCCGCAGGCCTGAACGACGCCTTGCCCCGTGAGCTGCAACTAGTCCCGGACCGCCCGCACCTCTCCCCGTCGTCCCGCTCACCCGCCTCGCACCTCAAGGGGTCTTTGAGCTGGACATCTATGCGGAGAACCGCTGTCCCCGTCCCGGCCCGCCCTCACCTGTGGCCGCATCTGAAACGCCTCAGACATTACGAACAAGGTACTGTGACACACAAACTCGATCGCTAGTGCCTGGTGGTGTTTGATTCAGGATTGTAGAGGGTGTGACCTGCCTTGTCCCAACGTCTTTTCATGATTTCTTCATGAGCAGGAAGTTGGAAAGTCTGCTGCCGTAGGTCGTTGTTGCTGATGATGCTTGGCCAGCAGTTTTTGAGGATTTTCCTCAGCCAGGTGTTGATGAAAGAGAGACTTTGTTGGTGGTGATAACTATTGTCCTCCAAGTTTCTGCTCCATACAGAAGGACACATTTTATGTTGGTGTTAAAAAGCCTGATCTTGGTTTGCAGCGTTAGGTCCTTGGAGCTTCAGATCTTCTTTAGCTGAATGAAGGCAGCCCTTGTTTTGCCGATTCTTGCCTTGTAATCAACATCGTCTGTTCTGCCCTGCTTGCCTATGACACTGCCCAGGTAGGTGAAGGCCTCAACCTTTTCCAATGCATTACCTACAAGAGCAACTGCAGTTGCGCTGGCTGTGTTAGCCTTCAGAAGCTTGGTTTTTCCCACGTGGATTATGAAGCCAAATTGTGCTGATGTGGCTGACACATTGTTGGTCTTCTCTTGCATCTGCAGATAGGTATGGGAGACTAGAGCGAGGTCGTCTGCATAGTCAAGGTCGTTGAGCTATGTTCAAAGTGTCCACTTGACCCCTTTTCTTCTACTTGCTGTGGATGTGTTCATGATCTATGGCCAGAAGGAAGAGAAAAGTCGAGAGCAACAACCCTGGTGGACTCGAGAGCCTCACTTTGAAGGCATTTGTGAGTTGTCCTCCATGGACTATCTTGTAGGTCATTCCCTTATAGGAGTTCCTGATGATTCTTATGAGTTTATCTGGCATATCATAGAGGTAGAGGATTTTCCAGAGGGTCGCTCTGTCCAAGCTGTTGAATGCCTTCTCATAGTTGATGAAGTTGACATAGAGTTCCATTCCATTAGTTGCTCAGTGATCATGCACAGTGTTGCAGTCTGGCCTGTTCAGGATCTATCTTTGCGGATGCCAGCTTTCTAGTCTCTCAACTGAGCGTTGACGTGTTCCTTCATTCTGTTCAGAATTAATCTGTTGAACACTTTGACTGGGTTTGATAGAAGAGTTATCCCCCTGCTGTTTACGCAGTTACTAATGCCACCTTTCGTGAGGATCCTGATGAGATTTCCCTCCTTCCAGTCTGATAGCACCTTTACCTCTTCCCAGATCCTTCCAAATATGGGGTAGAACATGTCTATTGATGTTTCAGTCTCTGTCTTCAGTGCCTTTTCAGGAATGTTTTCAGGTCCTGCTGCCTTCCCATTTCTCAGATATTTGATGGCTTGACGGCCCCTCGCGGCGGGATGCCTGGCTTTCACCTTGTGAATACCCTGCCGGGGTATCTCACAGGGGAATACCAGGACGGGTTCCCTAAGCAAGCGCCTTGAGACCCCTGGGTGAATCGTGCGCTATATAAATCAAAATACATTTACATTTACATTTACATTTACATTTCTGCCTTGGTTGGTCTGCTGCAGTCATTTGACAAGTCATTGTCAGCTGTCTAGATGTCTGGTGGAGACTGAGGTACAGGTCAGCAATTCTTCCAAGTACTCCACTTATCTTAATTGTTGCCCTTTTTTACCCATTATTGTCTTTCCAGCTTTGTCTTCAATAGATTTTTCTGGCTTGCTGTATTTGCGAGAGAGTTTCCTTGTTATGTTGGAGAGTTCTTTCAAGTTTCCATGGCTTGCTTCTTAATGGGCTTCTGTGGCAAGACCATCGATGAATCATCGCTTGCCTGCTCTTAAGCTTCTCTTTGCTTCCTTGTTGGTTTTGGTGTATTCACCTTGAGCTTTTGCTTTTTCTGCTCTTGTTTGACTGGTTTGACTGCAGGTTTCTTTTCCTTTTTGTCTTAGATGTTGCAGAGAGTCTCAGTGGACTCCATTCCTTATGCTGGTGTTTCTTGGACCTAGTACCTCCTGGCAGGTTGATTTCACTGTTTCTTTGATCTTCTACTACTGACGTTCTAATGGATCTCTGTCGTCCTTTAGTTCTTGCAGGACTTGAAATTTGTAACTGAAGGGGAATGAGTATTCACTCTGTTTCTGTGCAACTTTGACGATGAAAACATAATAGGTGGTATATAACAGGGAATAAAAGCTAGATGAAAATCGTACAATTGGCTATTGATCACATTGATTGTGTGTTCTGAATACCAATGAATTTTAATTTACCCTCTTTTTGCTCCATAAAACATTGTCTTGAATGTCTTATTTTGTGATGAGCACATTTTCCCTGTATTACTGAAGTAGGAATTAAATAAATTTCCAGTGACGATGAAATTGAATTAGGCTTGGAACTACCAGATTATGATAAAACTGGAAACACAACATGGATCATAAATTGTTCAAGGGTTGAAGTTATTTGTCTCTACTTCTTGAATTCTTAGATCCATTTTGTCTTTTCAATGAAGAGTCTTCTGTTCATGAAATAGCATGGAGGTAGGCATTGAAGGCTTCATTTAAAGAAACTACATCAAGGGCTAGAGTAATAGACAAAATAAAAGAACAACCAATGAACACCATTATAACAGACACATAGAAAACCACTTCTGGGCGAGGAATTAATGAGAAGCAAAAATGCAAATCACATCTGCTGGATCGTTAGGAAGCATGAAAAAGCGTATCACCTTATCATAAGATCTTGAAATTATAAAAGAAAATCAAAAATTGCAGGTCATCTGACAATGGTGGTAACACTGCCGGGCTTCAGCCACAATGTTGTAAACAGTGTAAACAAATTGCAGTCTTCTGGAACACTATATGTGGCTGGAAACTAGCAAACAAACTGGGAAATTAGATATCCTCTTTCTGAACTCATTTGCTGAAGTGCAAGATGAGATTGAAGAGGTTGTTGGGGTCTTACCAAAACGTTTTTGCTGGCAGAATCGTGTGGCTGAAATTCAAGCTTTTTTTCCACCAGGCAAGCTCTGACCTGGAATCTTCAAGAGAAAAAGAAAAAAAGAAAAAAGAAAGGCCAAGAAACACCAGGCACAAAGGCCTCAAGGCTGAATGCAAGGAGTCAGATTGAAAGAAAAGCCAAGGACAGAGATGACTGGAGAGTCCTGGTTGTTGTCCTTTACCCCAGGAGGGTAGTAGGCATAAGTATGTTTTCAAGAGATTGTCTCAAAGCTGGAGTAAAGATACGTTAAAACTCACTCTTACAGAGGGGAATGGTCAGTCAGTTGGTCAGACTGTTGAAAATGGCAATGTATGTGTACATAAGCGGCGTTCATTTGTGTTCACTGTACCCCTTGTTGTAAGCAGAACAAATAATTACGAAACACTGACTGTGTTATCCCGCCAGCATAAGACCCATGCACACATGTACACGACAGCTATTTTAGGCACCATGGCCTCTCTGACCGTTTGCTAAACCCCCGACACCCCTCCCCGCGCGCACTGCTCATGCATCGACCACAAGACCCTCTCCCTCTGCATGACCCTGCTCTAAAAGTAGCACTCCTGCTTGACCCACACCCCCCCATTTCCTCCCAAGAACACCCTTCCCCTCAGCTGACAACCCCCCCGGCTGCACTTGACCTATCGACCCGGTCCCAAGTCCTAAGACCAAGCCTCGTGGATATACATCCCCCTTTTCTCTGCCCAGCATAACAAAACCCGTGATACACCAACCGAAGTGTCCGACCTTACCACCTGACCAACCTTTGACCTGATCATCCCCTCCTGCCCTCGTGTCCTGTAGGAATGTCCAGCTGAGAGATCACAATCTCTTGTTACATTTAGGAGGGGAGGATGACATCTGAGCGACTGATATGGGAATAGGCCTGAAGCTGGGATTCCAAGCATGCCTTTCCCCTACTTTGAAGCGTCTTATTGTAATAAGGAATATTTGCGTGCCATAAACATATGTATAAAAGACGAAGCCTCAGAGAACTTGTTAGAGCACCTCCTGAAGACACTATGCGAGTGTCCGAAATGACAGGCTCTCCTCATGAGAAATAAAACTCTATTCTTGTATTCCTGCTTCCAGCGCCCGTCTCTTTATTTGGTAATCGTTCAAGATGGGAACTAAGAGGCGTCCTGCGCCAGCAGCCTGGGCATCAGGTGTGTTATGGGCTGACTTTTCCTCAATTGGCGCCCTAACGCGGGGTCCATCAGCAACATAAGGTCCGGTAAGAGAGGTCCAGACGATGGGGTGAACATCTAAATGATTGGAGTATACCTGCCTTGAGAGGGCCCTCGTCCGGCTGCCGATTGAATGAACTTCACCGATTCTGAACGGACCTCTCTCAAGTGACCTACTGTCCTGACTGGAATCCCACAAGAATGCTGCGATAAAAACATAGAGAAAAGAGGCGCTGGAGAAAGGAAGACGAAGAATTGCCCACATGATCCGGTCCGGGTAAGGTTAAGTAGGACGTCTTTACGTCTGATTGGTAGGATGGCTTTATCCATCTGATTGATTGATTGATTGTTGATATTGGAAACGGTATTTAGATACTGGTATTGTTCATTGATTGGTTCATTTAGCCTCGGTTGCTACTTGAAGTATTGGTTCTCTTGGAGACATTCTCTGTTTGCAAACAGCGACGAATAGGAACGTCCCTCTCTCTTTGCAAATAGTGAAGGATAGGTAATGCGGACTTTTGTCCCCCGTTGTAATCCGTCATGCCTATTTTTTCTCCCCACTGATTGATTGGTTGCTCTGTTGCTCTTTGAGACATTCGCTGTCTGCAAACGGGGAAGAATAGGAATATTCTGTCTCCCTTTGCAGATAGTGAAGGGTAGGTAATGCAGACTTTTGTCCCCGTTGTAATCCGTCATGCCTATCTTTTCTCCGCATTTGATTGTTTGTTCTCGATTTTTATCGATTATTGCTCTTTGAGATATTCCCTGTCTACAAACGGGGAAGAATAGGAATATTCTGCCTCCCTTTGCAGATAGTGAAGGATAGGTAATGCAGACTTTTGTCCCCGCTGTAATCCGTCATGCCTGTTTTTTTCTCCCCACTGATTGATTGATTGTCTGGACATTTATTGTTCAAGGAATAGTTCTTTTGAGGCATTCTCTGTTTGCAAATAACGTGGAATAGAAATGTTCTGTCTAGTCTTTGCAAATAAGGAAGGGTAGGTAATGCGGACCTTTGTCCCCCGTTGTAATCTGTCATGCCTATCTACTCCCCACTGATTGGTAAACCAGTTCCACCCGGACCATTTATTGGAGGTAGGTCATCTGGCTCGACCAGGAGGGTACCCCTAATACAAAAGGACAAATATAAAAATGCGGATTAGCCGCTGTATCATGCTAGCAAATAAAAGAGAAAAATATATATATAAAAATCGTTAGGGAAAAGAAAAGGAATAGAGTGAAATCAGTAGGCCGCTGATGAGATCTCTTTTCAACCTCGCTGAAATGGAAACATAGGGAACAACCCCTCAGGAAATATGAAACTGGTGAGGAAAGCCGAACTTAACGCTATGACTTCGAGACAGCTTGGCTTCGCCACCCACCCCACCCAATTAACGACAAACCTTAGGCGAATAATAGAAAATATACAACACTATAGCGAAGTAACAGGTGAAAACGTTTTATTTTTTTTTAACAAACAAAAAAAAAAAACATTTAAGCAACTATTTGCAGGACAAACGGCTGCAACGGCAAACGAAAACCCACAATGCATTTCGCCGTCTGCCTGACGCCGTTCCAGTCCTTCCTTCCCCAAAGTAGCAATGTTGGGCTACTTTGGGCTACTTTCTAGTAGTTTTTGGGCATTTTAAAGTCTACAAAAACCGTCAGGGGCGGTGGGGTGGAAGGACCACTACGCGAATAGCCCGAAGGCGGCGCCACACGCCAAGGCCTGTCCCCCGGATGAACCAAGGGACCCGTTCCTGGGGCCAGGGCGAAGAAGCGTCCGGCCGCCATCGGCTGTGGGCCCGGCCCGAAACGTGCCAGGCGTCCCCACTTCTTTAATAATGGCTGCGACAACACTGGGGGGGGGATGTCTTGCACATGCCTTCGACCCCCCCCTCGTCCTCATCGCCTGGTCTGGCCATAACAAATGTCAAGCAAGACGCCGTGGGGTGCACCGGGAGGGAGAGGCGGCGCGAACGAGCCTCTCCCACCTCCCCAGGTGAAGGCTCCCCAGCTGCACCCCCAACGCTCCACGCACCCGGCAAAGGGTTCATCCACTGTGGCGATGCTGCGACACCTCGCCCGGCAGGTTGGAGCCCGTCTGCTCATTTGACCCCGCGATTGCCGGTAGCTGCCGAACTCTCAAAATGGCGGTCGACCTTGTAAGAGCGGGCCCAGCATGAAGGAATGGCCCGGTTGCTTGTTGATTCCACCATCATAAAAGTTCTCCTCAACCTTGAAGATTCTAGAGGAGCCGCGGGAGTCCCCGACCCCCGCAGATACCCCCGATGGGGAATGACTGCCATAACTGCCCGCGGAACGATGAAAATGTAGCCGCGGGACGTCGGCGCTCCCATGCTGACGCCAGCCTCAATTTTAATGGCTAAAATCCTGCAGACTACAGTTCGGAACAGTTCCGGTGAAAAACCCAGTATGACCCGGTAGGGAAAATTGTTGCCTCCCTCCCCCTTTTGACTGATGGTTCATACTGCCGATCCCTTTCTGTTGCCCTTCAACTGAACTTTTTGGACTGCCGAAAGAGGTTCTGGGCCAACCACGAGTTGGTGGAGGTTTTTGACTATGCCTGGATCTGCCTGGCCGCACCCAAAATGGCGCTGGTGCAAATGAAACTTTCAACTCCTTGTTGTACCCCGATTGCTCAACTTTGGTGTCAATGAAATATGCATACAGTTTTTAAAAAAAACAATGAATTGATATGGGATGGGTACTGATTATGTGTTCGGACAATGAATTGAAGTGAGATGGGTGCTGATTGAACATTCGGACAATGAATTGTTAAGTTTGGCGCATCATGATTATTGAAAGTTCGAATTTCAACACTTATGATACTCGCTCACACTGAAATTTCGATATGATTTTATTGCACTTGTCGCACTTTCATTATGAAATCAACGATCACCGACTCCATTAGGTTTTCCACTAATAAGTATCCCCACATGTACAGTTCTGGCCGGCCCACTGGGTTGTAGGCCCGTATTTATGCACCGACATTTTTTATTAAAGATTTTTGGAAAAAACGTACGTAGTTGTCACGTGTAAATTGGTACGTTTCGAATAAATGATCACTGTTTCCGATATAACTGAATTACAGGTGAAATGGCTCAGCTCGATTAGTTAAGGGTTAAAAAGTATAATACGCAGAAATACTGCAAATATGAATGGTCTAGGTTTTTGTTGTATGTACTTTGCACATTTTTGTGCAGCCTAAAGCAACCGCTAGAAAGACGCTGGAATTCAGCCTATACTTTATATGCTACCTGTATCAGGAAAATTGTGCTAAAATGCCCCTAAGTCGCCCCGAAGGAATGCCACTTGGCCTCCCTACATACGGTCTGTAATACCACACTTGGGTGACCTATGCTATCCACCGGCTTCCGATAATCATCTCTCCCACACTAAAAGGTCCATCTGGGCTTAAATGCCGAGTTGGCAAGAACTGCGTTCCGTGGAGATAGACCGAGTATGTAGTAAGTAAAAGCCTTTTCGGGTTTATGCGCGCTGATGTGTTTTTAAATGCTGCCCCCGCCACCTTCTTTTTCCCTCTTTCTGCAGGTCACTTTGGAACATCGATTAAAAATGCGAAAAGAAAAAGGTGATCTAACAGACGAAGAGACGGGAAAAAGGCGTTTGATTATGGTGCCCACGCACCCCGAATAATACAACCAAAAATAATGTGCACACATGATTAAGCACTTCACACTTAACTAAATAGGGAAAGGTTTAAAGAATATTCTGAGGTGAGGTTTAAACTCTAGTACACTCCGCTTGGAGGACTAGGAATGTTATCAGTGTATAGAAATTACTGCGTCCTTTCCACATCCTCATGGACCGGAAACTCAGAGCTGCTCTATTGCTCTCCCAACTGACACCAACTGTTGTCTCAGCCTGGAAACACATTTACTAAAATGACTCGAAAATACCACCGTGAGCATTAGCCCGACCAGGTTAGCTCATGACCAATTGCCAAAGGCGTAAGTGTGTAAAACAGCAAAGACCAGTAAAGGCAGCCGACAATAAAAGGAAAGAAAGGGGTAAAAAGAGCTTAGGATGCTAAAGATACGCAGCATACAGGAAGAGATCATTATGGCCAATAACGGTTATATGTCTTGTCTTGGATTTTTGTATATAATACATGTACTGTCTCCCTCACCTGAGTATGTATGTACGTAATGTGTGGATCTACGTCATCCCTCTGCCTGTGTTTCCGTAGTACTTAATCCCTGTTGTTCTGTGTTGTGCGTGCGCTGAATGACCCATTATTGTACACGTCTTTCTCTCTCTCTCTCTCTCTCTCTCTCTCTCCCTCTCTCACTCTCTTTCTCTCTCCATGTCATACGTGTACCGAATGGACCATTTAGAGTGCGCTCTCTCTCTCTCTCTCTCCCTCTCTCTCTCTCTCCCTCTCTCTCTCTCCAAAAGCCCCCTGTTCCCTCTTTCCTTGTATGGTAACGTTGTGCCCCCTCCCCGGCACAACACCTAATTGGGTCTCCTCGAACACAAAGGTGTTTGGAAAAATTGACAGGAACTAAAACGATTGTGACTCGCCATATTACTACCTGCAAAACGATAGAACCCGAGTTGGTAATGAAGAAAAGGACAGGTAAGACGACGGATGTCCTCTAATCTGGCCTTTTATGGGGGGACTATAACGTCAATGGCCTTCTGTTTTTCGGTTCGCTAAAAATGCAATTCCC
This sequence comes from Lissotriton helveticus, assembly GCF_964261635.1. Taxonomy (NCBI): domain Eukaryota; kingdom Metazoa; phylum Chordata; class Amphibia; order Caudata; family Salamandridae; genus Lissotriton; species Lissotriton helveticus. The sequence continues at coordinate 556,520,182 of NC_136071.1, read as the reverse complement.
AATGCACAGATTACTTCGCTCCTCTGCACTTAAGTGCGGATGTCCAGAGTACCCCACTTCTCCCGATCGACCCCAGCTCCCTGTCCAAAGCGTCCCCATTTCCCCCGATTAACCCCAGCTTCATGTCATCTACCCTCGAAAGCGAAATTGATGACCTTGATTAACGGCCACTCCCCAAGAAAAGCATGTTTTACATCTGCCCCCTCCCCCTTCTTCATGACGATAACGCCCCTGCTTACAAGAGTTAGCCGACCCCGGAGGGAAATGTAAGATTGTCGATACTTGGGTTAAAGGGAAGGGCGAGTCTCTACATAAGGACTCGATTTTGAGTTTTGATATAATGCACTGTGTATAAAGGTCCAATTTCTCTCCACATACGTCACGAATGAACGCCAAACAGGTTTTATGAATTCAATGGTAATGCCCTCCTACATACTCCATAAATAATGACTTCTGACTGTGACCGATGAACTTATCCCCCACCTATATAGGATTGGGGACGGAATTGAGATGTATAAATGTCTTCTCCTGCCAGTCTTTCTAAAACTTGTTTTTACCCATTCAAAGATACAATCACCGGAGGAGAGGAGCTGGACGTGACGCACAGCCTGGCCACAGATCATGAAGCACGTGTGACCGCGACCAAAGGTGGAGCCACCGAGCAACGAGACGCGGGACGAGGCACCACTCTCAAACTCGGCAGATTAAGGAATAAAGGGCTGCCTTGAAGCCCTCGATTTGCTGCCCCACTCGTGCCTGAAGTCCCCGTCCTTTTTGAGCCCGACCGATGGGCCTGCCTGCTCGATTATCCTTTGCTCCTTTTGGTCCCTTGATGTGCTCAAAGATCTGATCCCACTCCGCCCTCTCTTCCCTTGATTATTCAACAACATCACCCTTTTCGCATAAACTTTTGACTATGGAATGAGGTTTTACCACGGAAAAAGAAAGACACGCAGGTGCCCAGCACGAGGCACCCCTAAGAAAATGAGTTAAGAAACAGGACTGTGATCTAACAGCAGAGGACTGATCGCACCCTGCAACGTGTAAGGATGAATCCGAGCTGGACCTATAGCTCCACCGCCGGTGCTCAACAGCGCCAACAAAAGAAGACGGACTCCGTTAAAAAGACATTGTGACGAAAACCCCCTTCCTGAACTTTCTACTCACCCCCTTGACCAAATTGCTTGTATCAACTCGAACTCCTCCCTCAGCCATTTTTTTATTGCTTTCTAAAATGTTTCATCGGTCACCCATGTATCTAGTTTTCCAAAGCACTGATAAGACCCGAAGGTATCAGATTACTCTTACTGTATGTTAATGTCACCGGAGAGAAAGTCTGAACTTGATTCTATAATGTTTCGGAACCTCTTTTATGCCGATCTCTAGACTTGTATGAAGAACCCAACAAATGTAAATTAACATGTATTGCATTCTGCCTATCGCATCGACTATGTAGAAATTGAACTTTCTTATGTAAAAAAGCGGCGACTGTTGAAAATGGCAATGTATGTGTACATAAGCGGCGTTCATTTGTGTTCACTGTACCCCTTGTTGTAAGCAGAACAAATAATTACGAAACACTGACTGTGTTATCCCGCTATCATAAGACCCATGCACACATGTACACGACAGCTATTTTAGGCACCATGGCCTCTCTGACCGTTTGCTAAACCCCCGACACCCCTCCCCGCGCGCACTGCTCATGCATCGACCACAAGACCCTCTCCCTCTGCATGACCCTGCTCTAAAAGTAGCACTCCTGCTTGACCCACACCCCCCCCCCCATTTCCTCCCAAGAACACCCTTCCCCTCAGCTGACAACCCCCCCGGCTGCACTTGACCTATCGACCCGGTCCCAAGTCCTAAGACCAAGCCTCGTGGATATACATCCCCCTTTTCTCTGCCCAGCATAACAAAACCCGTGATACACCAACCGAAGTGTCCGACCTTACCACCTGACCAACCTTTGACCTGATCATCCCCTCCTGCCCTCGTGTCCTGTAGGAATGTCCAGCTGAGAGATCACAATCTCTTGTTACATTTAGGAGGGGAGGATGACATCTGAGCGACTGATATGGGAATAGGCCTGAAGCTGGGATTCCAAGCATGCCTTTCCCCTACTTTGAAGCGTCTTATTGTAATAAGGAATATTTGTGTGCCATAAACATATGTATAAAAGACGAAGCCTCAGAGAACTTGTTAGAGCACCTCCTGAAGACACTATGCGAGTGTCCGAAATGACAGGCTCTCCTCATGAGAAATAAAACTCTATTCTTGTATTCCTGCTCCCAGCGCCCGTCTCTTTATTTGGTAATCGTTCAAGATGGGAACTAAGAGGCGTCCTGCGCCAGCAGCCTGGGCATCAGGTGTGTTATGGGCTGACTTTTCCTCAAGACGACACTCCCCAGACGTGGTGCTGCTACAGGAGACACATCTCATTGGCAATCATTGCATGGCCCTGCATAGAGGGGGTTATAAATTGGCAGCACAAGCGGGATTTATCATGGGGTCAAGAGGGGTTGGGGTCTTGGTGAAAAAATCCTTTCCCTTAACGATTCAGGCCACGTGGTCTGATCAGCGAGGTCGGTATGTCAGCATATCGGGGCAGTGGGAGGGGAGGACGGTTACCTTAGTTTCCATTTATGTTCCGCCCAGCCTCCATTCCGATACTTTTCACGACCTGGGTTCTATTTTCCTGACTTTGCCATTGGGCCTCCATGTGATAGGGGGGATTTTAATGCAGTGGTGGACGGGGAGGTGGACCGGCACCCAGCCCGGTCCCTGAAACCGGTGCAGAGGTGGCTTCCCGATTTCTTAGAAATGACGGGGCTAGTGGACGGTTGGAGGGTACGAAATCCGAGGGAGGTGCACTACACGCATGTGTCCGCCGCACACCATAGCCTGTCTAGGATAGACTACGTGCTGGGGCCAGCTGCGCAGGCGAATGCGGTCCGGGAGGCTCAACACTTGGGGAGGGGCTACTCAGACGCTCTCCAGTTTGGCTCCGGTTGGAGTTTGACCAGTTTTATGTAGGAAGGGTTGCAACTATTAGTGCATGGCACCTGAGGGACCCCACCACCAAGAAAGAAATCGTTATGATCTCTGACAGATATTTCCTGGAGAATGCAGGTATGGTGGACTCGGCACAGAATTTGTGGGAGGCGTACAAAACCGTCGTTTGGGTGAGGCTTTATCCCTGATTGCGGGGGGAAAAAGGAATGGCAGGTGGAAATGGAGAGGGTGGAGGCGGAGGTGATGAGGTTGGAAGCGGAGGTATCTAGGGCGGCAACCCCGGAGGGTTTACACCAGCTTAAACTGCGGCAGGATGAGTATAAGGGCCTCGCTAGGGACAAGGCATTATGCGCAGTATGAGGAGACTCAAAGTCGGGTGTACGAGCACAGAGATAAAGCCGGAAAACTGATAGCGTGGATTGAAAAGGGAGAATAGGCATCGCGGCTTGTACCAGAAATACAGGGGAGAACTCCAGTACACTCACGGAACCGCAGACTGTAGCGGATAGGTTCGTGGAGTACTACAGTGTGGTATATACCTCGGCTGGGGTGTATACGGAGGCGGACAACAGCGCAATGATAAAAGACATCCAAATGCCCATGTTGCCGGATGAAGGCCGGGAGTATTTGGAATCCCCCCTCACGGATAATGAGGTGGTGCACGCCATCAGAGGAGTACATTTCCGGGAACGCCACGGGCCCGAACGGAATTCCCATAGAACTGTATAAATTGAGCGCCAACAGGCTTGTCCCATTTCTCCGTTCCATGTTGGTAGAATGCAGAGAAGAGGAACAGCTTCCATACGACCAGCGGGTGGCAGACATAGTGGTTATCCATAAGGCGGGTAAGCCCAGGACGCTCTGCTCGTCGTACAGACCTATCTCGTTGTTGAACGCTGAGCCTAAAGTTCTGGCGAAGCTGCTGGCGACGAAATTGGCTAAGGTCATCACCACCTTGATACACCCGGATCAGTCCGGCTTCATGCCGCGCCGGAATACGGCTCTTAATTTACGTCTTTGGATGCCACTATGGCATAAAATAGGGTTGAGTGGCCATACTTATTTGCAGTACTGGGGAAGCTGGGTTTTGGTCCAGAGTTTGTGAACTGGGTGTGCCTCCTGTATGCGCAGCCCTTGGCCAGAGTAGTGGTGAATAATCAAAAGTCAACTTACTTTCTCCTTGGCAGGGGCACGAGACAAGGATGTCCCCTGCCCCCGCTCCTATTTGCCTTGGCTTTGGAGCCCTTGGCGGCGTGGTTTCGGTGGGATTGTGGGATCCGTGGACTACGATGGACGTTGGAATGGGAAGACAAAATCTCACTATACGCTGACGATATTCTGCTTTACCTTACCAACCCGAGGGGATCCCTTATTTGTTTTCTTGACGTGCTTGCCATCTTTGGGAGGGACTCTGGTTTCACAATAAACTGGTCGAAGTCAGTGTTTTTCGTCCTTACGGGCGACCCACCGGTTGTTCCACAGACCTGCCGGATACAAATTGAGCCGATAGGGTTTAGGTACCTCGGCTCTTATGTCACGCTTGACCCCAAACTACGATATGCTAATAATCTTGGCCCCCCTCTGACTGGATTTAAAGGTGATGTGGCGCGCTGGAAGGCGCTTCCGCTCCCCCTTCTGGGTAGGGCGGTGCTATTTAAGATGATGGCCCTTCCCCGGTTTTTGTACGCACTCCAGAACACAATGGACTAAGTGCCCGCATCCTAATTTAGGGAAGTGGAGGCCCTCCAGAGGCACCTTCTCTGGGATGGTAAACCTCACGTAGCGTTCTCTAAAACCACTCTCCCCTGGTACGACGTGGGGATAGGACTGCCAGACTTAAGGAAATACTATTGGGCCTCCCAGCTAGCCGGGGTGAATCATGCTATATACGGGCCACCAGGGGACCCGGGGTATGCTATGGACCGCTGGCAAGTACCGGGCGGCGATTTCACTAGGGCGCTTTATGCTAGACCTCGCCGGTTTCCCCTCGCGGGGCCAACGGCACATGCCGTTCAGGTGTGGCACGCGGCAAATAGACACCTCAAGTGGGAGGGAAAGCTCACGCTTGCCACGCCGTTATGGAGCGCAGAGAAGTTGGGGAGTCTATGGAAGTCTAAGGGGTTTGACAAGTGGGACCTTATCGGGATTACACAGATCAAAGATGTTTGGGGGAAAGACACGGTACACACATTCAGTTCACTTAAGCAACAGTATCACCTTCACGACAGTAAACACTTCCGTTACCTCCAGATCAGACATGCCCTGCTTGCAAACATCCCCAAAGACATGTTACTTCCTGACGCCTCCCCTCTTGAAGATCCGGTATTAGACGGCCACCTCCCTGAGAAGATCATTTCCTTAATATATAAGAAGCTTATCAACCATACAGAAGACCCACTGGTACTTCTAAGAACGCAATGGATTGAGGAGGGGATAGAGTTGGATGATGAGGACTGGCGGGAGGCGGTCTCCTCTCCACGGGTGGTAGCGATACAGATGAGGCTTAGGTTCGTACAACTAAAGATTCTCTATAGGTCGTATGTTATGGGGCCTCGTCTGGTCCATATGGGTCGCTCGGAGGGTGGGGAATGTAGGAAGGGGTATGGGGAGCTTGGAACGTTTATGCATATATTGTGGCACTGTACCTGGGTGCAGGCGTATTGGGGGAAGATCCACGATACGCTACGAGATGTCCTGGAGGTGGAGATGCGGCTGGAGGTACGCAGGTGCATCTTGAACATCTTGGAACCCACAGATCTGAATGTCTATAGGAAGCAATGGGTTGCATTAGCGTGTATAATAGCTAAGCATAATATTGCCCAGTTGTGGGGAGCCAGCCAGCTGCCCCGAGTCAAGAAGTGGGTGGAGGACCTGGATTGGTGCATGTTCAGGGAGAGGTCCGTATACATGGCGAGGGGGTGTCCTTGGAAATGGGGGAAGGTCTGGGAGGCTTGGAATCATTACAGAGGAGATGTATGTGTGCCCCCGACGTGCCCAGAGGAAGTGGAGGCACATGTGTCCCCTTGATCCATTACCCATATTTTGAATGTATTATTTTGAATGTATGGAGATGTACTTATGGAACTGTAAGAGATGCTAATGTCACCTGATGTCTTTTTCTTTGTCGTTTGTTAATAAAAAGATTTCTAAAAAAGAAAATCCACTCTTACAATTTGTGGTTGAGGCAATGAAGCAAACAATTTTAATTTCTGATGTTAGTGCATCATCTCTGGTGAGTCATTAAAACAGTCCATAGTATATGCTTAATCGATTAGAATTACAGGTAAGGAAAGAAGTGGGCAAGGGTGAGATCTTCTTATCTGACTGACTTTTTGCTCTTTCATCTTCCACTTCTGTAGAGTCAATAGTACTTTCACCTAAAAGTTTGACTTTCTCAGAGATGCTTAACTCCAGTTCTATCTTAGGCTATGGATCTAAGCCTATCTCTGCTGTAGAAATAGAGATGCGCAGAGCGTCTTACTCTTAAGTAGGTTTGGAGGGTGCATTTGAATTAAATCAAATCAATAGCTTTTCTATTTCAGACCAACTTTCCCTCTTTCCTATTTTGGTTACAAGGCATGTTTCTACCTTGTCAAAGTACTCTGCACATAGGGCATGGCTTGGTATCTGCTAAAGATGGCTGTTCCCTGAGGAGCTCTGTTTTGGATGGGCTGATGGCACAGTATCATAATTAGAAAATAGTGAGCAACAACCAAACGTTTTTCAATGATTCAAACGTGGGAGGCACTGTTCAGTGCATTATTAGATGGTTTTTGAAAGCAATTCCGCTATATCTTACCTGTACATTTTTTGCCAGTAAACTATTTGTGTTGCAGCCATTTTACGAACCTATACAATCTATGCAAAGAGCTTCTCTCCTTACAATGCTGCACGATTACCTGTGTGCCAGAGAGTATGCTGGTGTGTCAGCTTGTCATAGATGATTAATCCTCAAATATATGAGGCCTGGTAACTATGCTAGTGGTGCTTTTTAAAAAGAAAATGACTTCTCACTTCAATGGGGGAAGCTCACCATGCTTTAAGCTGTCAACTGTGGCAGAGGGCTGCTAAGGTACTAGAGTTGATGCATTCAACCTATTGTCCTCTAGTTAAAGATCTTACAGGTTTAAGCCTCAGACAGTACAGTTGTATGTGAACGCATACCATCATGATACCAGTGTACATACTGCCATAATCTTTAAAGGACATGTTGCCATCCCAGTTTCTATATTTGCTTAGTATGTGACACTCAAAAAATAGTCTACTCATTGGCCAAGTATGAAAAAGACACATTGTGAAGCCTGTATTTCAATTTCCCATGCATGCAAAAATGTACATTAACATGCCGAATTTCAGATTGTTCATTTATCTAACACCTGCAGTGCAGTGCTAATTCCACATTGTGGTGTATGCAAAGCACACCTCAATGCATTCTTCCACATTACTCCAGTATATAAATACACAGTGTTGAGCAAGTTTATAACTTACAGAATATGTAAAGGGCATAGTGTTGTGCCAGTTTCAACACTGATACAGTATCAATGTTTTACCGGTATGGCATTAACAAACAAGCAGCTATACGCAGAAAAACCACTGTGCTTATGCCTATGAGGTATATTTTTAGATCCATATTCTCAGAAAGAAATATTGCTTGCTTCTAGACGCATGGCTATTCTGTTCGCACCAGCCTCCAAAACTCCAACCCTGATCATAGGATACTGTCAGGATGCCAGTGGAGAGGGAGAAGGTCACATCATGCTATTTGGTAGGGCAGAAAGGTCACTGCAAACGTGCTACAAATGAATCGTGTGTTATGGGTGGACAAGGGTAGCTTCTTCTAGGCCTTTGGCAACATCCTCTAAGGTTCAAATTAGCAGGACAATCCCATCAAACATCCCAGAAATGTGCTTTATCAATATTTTCAAAACAAGACAAACGCAGAATAAGAATGGCTAGTATACATCTAGAAACTATGGGAAGGTGTGCATATTAAACTTACACCTGCAAGATGTTGAGACATTGCTTCACCTCACCTAATCTGTAATGTTCTCTAAACTTATCTCTAAGAAGTCTCTTAAAACTGCTGATTCTGAAAGTAGGGGCCAAGAAGACCACAATGGCCTTAAAAAACCTACTTAAAAGCCTGAAGGCAGGATCTTGGTAGATTTTAACGACTAAGTTTAGCATGCACAATCGTGCTCACAGGTTGTACACAGTCTTTTGGGAAAAAAGATATGGTTGTAGGAAGTGTATGACACCTAATGCTGCATCTTCTCACATACTTCACATCTCTCCCTAATGATCAATGACAGTAAGTAAGGTCAGAGGTCAGCCAAGCACAGAATAAAAACACAAGACTCCAAGATAAATGACAAGTAGGATATATAGATGGTATTGTAACGTGCATTGCTCCACATATAACTATAAAGGCAAACCTCACCTAAATAAACCTGATTTGGTTAGAGGAGTGGCTTAATGAAGCTGGGAAAAAAGCTCCCATACAATGTGAAGGCTCCAACTATTTAGCTGTTTGGTGCCATAGTTTGCTATTCCGTTTCCTATGTTAAATCATTAAACAACAATACAAATTCAAGTTCTGGAATCATTATCGATTTTAATACCAACACAGATTTCATAACAATTAGGCTGCACATCCTAACCTTTGATGAACTTCACATCCCACCCCAAAAATGCCTCCAGAAATGAAAACGGATGATTTAATTGACTGGTTAGCATTCTTTAATATTTGGTCATTCTTTCTTTGGCAAAGCACACTATTTTAGGGCAGCTTATGAGATTAAGTAATTGCATTGCATTCTAAGTGTTTTACATTACTATTCTGCTCTAGATTTCTGTGGTAACCACTTGTAAAAAATACATAAGTTGTTAATATTACTTTAGACAAAGTCAAATATATATTTATTCGGCCATTATGTATGACCATACAAGGACAGAGTAAAAACCAATTTTATATTTATATGATTAAAATAATAAAGCATACAAGCACATCATGTCAAAAATGTCTCGAGAAGAAAAAAATATCATTACAATTACCCATCCAACATGGATAAAGTGCATAATTATACTTAATAAAGAGCAGCAATAATTAGGCTAAGGACAGCAGCACAAAATTGAATAGCAATCATCTGACAAGCGATTAAAGTGCATCTACTCTCCTACTACTTAACAGAAAGAATTACTGTTCTAAATAGAAGTTGTCTGGTTTTGTTTCATACGTTTCAACGAAAAACACTAGTTACTAGCACATTCCATCCGGATCGCGCAGAAGCATAGGAAGCTCCTCGTGGGTGTATTAGGGCATTCTCCAGCGACTCTCCCACCAAACAAAACACGACAAATATAACTCAAATAACTGCTTAATTAAAACATGGATATGTTTTTTATATTTGGTAACCAGATCGTAAAGGTTTTACATTTAGGAACACGATTAGAGTCAAATAAAAAGAATCATAGTTTATTAGTTAACAATTTATTTCAAGGCATATTACCTTCATCCTCCTGGCTCATCTTTTAGCCCACAAATGGATTTTTGCAGTGGTCTTTTTGAAATGGAGCAAAAACTACACTAAAAAGACCCAGTGAACAAAAGGAGTTGCACTAGCGATCTGTAAAACAGCGAAGATTGGGAACTCGAGGGATTTCACATGGGCAAATTAAAAACAATAAACCACTCTGAAATGTTTACAGTGTTGTGTTCTAGATGATAACAGCAAGCTACAAACGTGCACTTCGTTAGTACAAGGCTGTTATAAATGTATAGGCCAAGGCGGAAGTACACTATACAGAACAGAGGCACTTCAATATCTCTGAGAACCTGGGAATAATAAAAGCAATTCAAATAACAATGGTTCTTTCCGGGTTATTTAGAGAAAATCCTGTTGAAATAAGTGACCAGATATACATCGAATTCCAATCAGAGTTAAATCAGTATTAAACGTAGACCAGCCATGATTCAGGTATTTACTGAGAAGGCAAAAACACAATTTAAACATTCAATTTGAAGAGGGTGATCAGTGACCGTGCGGTAAGCAAGGGCTAGTCAGGTGCCAAAGAACGTGAGGAACAAAACACTTAAAAACAATTCAGTGACTGCCTGTTGGGACGGAAGGACAAGAGACGTGTACCCCTGCCCTGAGTGCCCAACTGTACTGCGTCTGGATCTCTAATGGTGATATTTTTGTTACAGATGAACACAAATTGTGTGGTTGCGCCATGATGAAGCCCTGTCTCATGGCTTGCGGACTTGTTGGACAGGGAGGGGCGCCCAACGCACTACCATCATAGTGGTGGAAGGCTACTTTCTTCACCAGTAGTTAAGCAGCAAGAGCGTGGTGGTGGCAGAATACAGTGTAGTGATCAGTAGTAGTGAACAGGACCTTTTTAGCCTGTGTCACTGAGGTGAGGCCTAAAGTCTCATTCACCTTCCTAAAAGTTCTGTTGATGTATGCTTAACTAACCTTAGCCCTACATCAGGGGAGTTGTGGAGTGCTGCAGAGCGCAGGAGTAGTGACTCTGCGTTAGTTGTATATATTCATGGGAAGGGTACGGTACAAGGAAAGGGAAGAACTGTGCAGTGTATGTGTGATCAGTACATGCAATTGGTGTATGTATGTTGAGAGGGATACATTACATGAAAGATGAAGTGTGGGGATAAACCATGTGCTGGGTGTATTTGTGCCTGCCTGAAGTAAAATACAAGAAAGGTGAAGTGTTGTGCAGTGCACACATAGTGAGTGTGTGTGCCTGCAGTGAGTGTGCTTGTAAATAACACACACTGGTTAAAGATAGAAAAGCAGATTGAGTGTGTATGCTGAATGCATATGTACATGTAAGGGTATACTGAATAGAATGCTGGACCCAAAGTGTGCCATGAAAGTACAGAGTGAGTGTGCTTCAATGACAGATCACAAGGAAGACACCTGGACACATCCTAGGAAGACATATGGGGCTGATAGCAGAATCATAGTGGAGTAGGGCTGTGGTCTGGGAATAACCTTTTGATGCACATATCACTGTGGCTGACATCCAGATCGGAACTCTGATCACTGCCATGAATTGTGAGTCGTGCCTACTCGGGCGGACCTCTTTTATGAAGGAAGATGAAATGGAGAAGTGCCGACTTCAAAAGAAGCAGACCCCCAAAATAAAACTTCAAAGACCCAGATCTTAAATTACATTTGGTTTCTGGAAAATGAGTCCCAAAAAATCTGGCATCAGCCAAGCAGCCAGACAGGCTGTGCAAGAAGTCTGCCTGTAGGCAGAACTGGGGGCCAAGGCCTGCTAGTCTTCCTACTCTGCTAGGTGAGGGGATATCACCCAGGGAAACTAGTAGCACCCTTCCTGGAGCCTGGAGAACCAATGCCTGCCTGCTTGCCAAGATCAGTGTGCCCTCTGAGAAAGAGGAGAGTGTTGGAGTGAGCAAGGTCAAGTGGAGAGCTGTAGCATGAGGACTCCCTGTGTAAGATGTGAGGATTCCGCTGTGCACCGATCGGGCCATAGCCCCTGTGCAAGACTATTTTCAGTGACACCCGTATGCCAGGAGAGGGAAGCCATTGACTGAGCCAAGTATTGAGCGCTGTGAGGAGGGCGCCATGCCCACACGGCCTAGTTGCTGTGACCCCGAATGCCAGAGGGGACCACTGGTGAAGAAGTTGTGTGACCAGTATGCCAAGTCTCATGAACACCTGAGAAGCTACCCCGTATGTCAGGAGGGTCTGTCATGGTTTAGGCAATTACACCTGAGGAGTCTACACTGCCATCAAAAGGTTCAATGCCAACTCTGTGTGCCAGGAGGGGCAGCCGGGAACAAATCATCAAAGACTTCAGGCTGTCGCATAGGACCGGAGTGAGGCTGTGACCGGTGGGTCTAGCTGCACCAATGGTCTACCCTGACTGATCCCCATGGACCAGGAGGACGCAGAGGAGGACGATGTGCTCTCATGGGACTCAAGTCGGGAGCCGAAGGACTGAATTCTCCCCCGCCAGGGAGGACTTGACTTACCGCATCGCTGACAGCTGGAAGCTGCTTCAGTTGCTGGGGAGAGTGTCCGCGCTGTTCCGGAAGTAGAGCCTGCACCCACCTGACACAGCTGTTGACTGTGAGTAGCCCGACTTCTCCAAGCAGGATCTGATCTTGTGAGGGCACCCGCTGTAATGCCAAACACGTCGGTGCTACTGAAGTGCATAAGACTTGAACTAGGGCCTTTGAGGGGGGAACAGCACTTACAATGATACCGAAACAACATGCCTTTACAACAACGCCTGAACAACAAATGCATTGTTACAATGAAAGTCTTTAAAACAATGTTTTTTTATCATGAATATGTCGTACCCATTGTGAGAAGTTGGCCTGGTATATGATGCTCACTAGTACTAGTGATCACCTTGTACCATGCCAAGCAACCCTTATGATGATTGGTTGTGAGTCAACCTTATAGACCAGCTATCCTAGTGGTAGCATGAACAAAGCAGTCTTAGGCTAAACTCTGTAAAGGCATGTGAAGCAAGCTGTTTTACCATACACAATCCCCTTGAATACCAAATGAAAGGACACCACACAGATATATATTGAAAATATATATATATTTATTTACTACAAATATCCCCTATACTCTTTATGAGCACAGAAGCAAATGCGTTAAAACAAAACACAGTTTAAATATACAAAAGTTGCACAATATGGATGAGCCCTAGGGGCCACCTAAACCATATACTAAAATAGTGGTATAAGAACCACCAATCGGAAAGGAAATAGGCCTAGGGCCTGGGGAATCGCTGGAGCTATTCAGGACTAACAGTGAAGAAGTCGGGAAAGGCCCGCGGGACTCGGGTGCAGCGCTTAAAGCACACACATGCACCAATGCAATGTCAATGGTGCGTAAAAGTTATAAAGTTACTGTTGTAGGAACCTTCCGACTGACCTAGAAGGACAAAACTTTAGATCTAGACACTAGAGGGGTACACCAATGTAGGAACACCGGCGTTGCTGAGTTACCTCACCCACAGGAAGCGGGTGCACAGGTGCAAAGTAGTGTCGGGTTTCGTCACGCAGGTCGATGGTGCCTGGAGATGAAGATGCTGCAGGCGGGTCGTCGAGGAGAGTTCCGGTGGATTCAAGGGTGGATCTGAAGAGGAAAATACCTGAAAGCAGAGGAGACAATGTTCAAAGTCACTAGCCAATGACTACCGTGGAACCAGGATGGAACCAGGCGATGTCGGGTGCAAACAGGCGATGAGGTGCAGCTTGTCTCCGCAGCCACCTGGACACGAAGAGGTTGAGGACGTCCAGGAGTCGATCACGAGCTGTCCCACAAAGGCTCTAGCTGATGGCGGTGTCGGCTTCTTGATCGGAGCAAACAGGCCTTGGCTAATGCAAGCCTTGCAGGAAGTGAAGAGAGCTTGTTACTCGGACCAGCAAGGTCAGAGCGGGTGCTCCTTCTCAGGGGAGCAAGGGCCAGTCTGGAGCAACCAGACCAGCGGTTTTGTTTGTAGGTTTCGTCGCCAAGATGGCCGCTAGCCACGTGGCAAGTGGCCGGGATGGCGCGTCGAGTGTCAAAGTGCAAAAGGGCCCCGCGCAGATCGTGGAGATGCTGGGGGGCTGATCTTCGGTGCAAATGCTGCTCGGTGGTGGGGCTTCTCAAACCCCAAAGCACAGCGTCGAGGGTGCCTCGGGTGCTGCGCAGTCAGCTTCTCGGGGGTCTTTCAAGTGGTCCGGTCCCACGTCTCTCGGTGCCTCCACGGGTCTCTTCTTTTCAGGGACTGTGGATCGGGCTCTGAGATGTCTGGGAATTCAGGTCTTGTCGGGCTCTGGGCTCGGGCTCCGGCGGGAGGCGGCGGCAAAGCAGACGTCGAGTTGCTGGTTGGTGCCTGTATTCACAGGGTGGTCACTCCTTGGCCACAAGGGAGATTCTCTTCAGTCTTCTGTGCAGCAGAATGTCGAAGTCCAGTTTTCTTCTTAGTTTCAAGTCGAGTTCAGGATGATCTGAAGTCTTGGGACACAGCTCCTACTCTTATTCCAAATCTAGGGGCCGGATTACCTGCTAGGTCCCTCCTCTGGGTGGGACCAGGAAGGGGGGTGGCTACACCCCCTTTCCTTTGTCCATCTCCGCGCCAAGACTGGGGCTGGGGAGCCCCAGCACCGGTTTGGACTGGCTTATGCACAGGGACACCTTGTGTGCCCCAGGCATGTCTCATTCTATTCAGCCCTGTCCTACCCAATACACAAAATCCTGTCTGGGGTGGTGCTAGCACCTCCCAAGGCAGGAAACCCTTTGTCCAAGCCTCCCTCGCTGGAAGGACTCCCAGCGCCAGGAGGTCAGACTTGTGTCTGTGGTGGCAGCATCCATTTTGTGATGCTGAGGCTCATGTTTAACATTACCCGGGTTTCAGGTTATGTACATGTCGTGTCCCTCTAGAAGGGTGGAATGCTACCTCCGTCGCCAGAACTGGCGAGGGGGTAGTATTCCAATTCGTATGACACCTTACTCGACATGTTTTGATAAAGCCAAACCAAAGATAGCATTTAACCGTGAGGTTCATAATGCACTGAAGAGTATATGGTATGGCAGTATCATGGAACAGCTAAAGGACGTGGTTCCGAAAGCTGCAGACAGGTTAAGCTCATGCTAGAGCACCATCTCACCTATTTCCAAGCACTCTGCCTCCCGGATTGATGAGGCCTTCCATAGGAGTGGCTAATAGGAACATATGTGTCCATTTTAAGTTAGATACAGATATACTATACCTAAGTAAGAGGTGATTACACCGACTTACCCCAGCTGAGTGATCAGCCAGTTGTGTCAAATATGGAGGCCAGGCCAGGGGTGGCCTAATACATGCTGCAGCCCCTGGTAGGCCTTGGAAACACCTATGCCCTGGGTACCTGGGGTACACTGTTACAGGGGCCAATAAGGTGAACCAGTTCCAATTCGTAATGCACCTAGTGTGCATTGGCATTAATTTAGAGAGAGAACAGCAGGCTGTGGGTCTGATTAGCAGGCCCACAGCCACATTAAGTCATAAACCAGTGAAGCAAAAAGCAAAAATTTGGGGTGACCATAGGATAGCAGACCCTACTCTCCTACACAACCCCCCCCCCCCCCAAAACGCAGGGACATTAGACTAACCTTGACCAGTTGTGTCTTCATGTTCTAAGTGGAAGTACCTGGAGAGACCATCTGCATTACCATGGTCAGTACCTGGGCGGTGCTCCACTGTAAAGTCCATCCCCTGTAGGGAAATGGACCACCTGAGTAGTTTGTGGTTTTCACCCTTCATCTGATTAAGCCATAAGAGGGGCTTATGGTCGGTCTCAATCTTGAAGTGAGTCCCAAATAAGTATGGTCTCAACTTCTTCAGGGCCCACACCACAGCAAAGGCCTCCCTCTCAATGGCTGACCAACGTTTCTCTCTGGGGGTCAGCCTTCTGCTAATAAAAGCAATGGGCTGGTCTTGACCATCTACATTAAGTTGTGAAAGCACAGCTCCCACTCCCAACTCAGAAGCATCTGTTTGGACAATGAACTCTCTTGAGTAGTCAGGACTCTTCAGGATAGGTGCAGAGCACATGGCCTTCTTCAGGTCATCAAATGTCTTTTGACAGTTTACTGTCCACTGAACCTTTTTGGGCATCTTCTTGGATGTCAGATCATTAAGAGGAGTCACAATGGACCCATAGTTCTTAACAAACTTCCTGTAGTACCCAGTCAGGCCCAAGAAAGCTCTGACCTGAGTCTGGGTAGTTGGAGGGGACCAGTCCTTTATGGTCTGGTTCTTACTCTCCAGTGGTTGAACTTGGCCTCCACCTACAAGGTGGCCCAAGTATACAACTTTACTCTGCCCTATCTGGCACTTTGTGGCCTTGATAGTGAGGCCTGCCTTTTGCAGAGCCTCTAGCACTTCCTTCAGGTGGACCAGGTGATCCTCCCAGGTGGAGCTGAAGACAGCAATATCATCCAGATATGCTGCGCAAAAGTCATCCAACCCAGTAAGGACTTGATTCACCTACCTTTGGAAGGTGGCAGGTGCATTTTTCAAACCAAAGGGCATCACCACAAATTGGTAATGACCTCCTGGGGTAGAAAATGCTGTTTTGGCTTTGGATTCCTCAGCTAACCTGATTTGCCAATAGCCAGCTGTCAAATCAAATGTGCTCAAATATTTGGCAGAAGCCAACTTGTCTATGAGCTCATCTGCCCTTGGAATAGGGTGTGCATCTGTCCTGGTGACAGCATTGAGTCCTCTGTAATCCACACAGAACCTCATCTCTCTCTTTCCATCTGTGGTGTGAGGTTTGGGGACCAGAACCACTGGGCTAGCCCAGTGGCTCTCTGAAGGCTCAATAACACCTAATTCCAGCATCTTTTGCACCTCAGTCTTTATACAGTCCCTGGCATGGTCAGGTTGCCTGTAAATCTTGTTTTTCACAGGAAGACTGTCACCAGTGTCTACCACATGGGTACACCAGTTAGTCTGACTGGATGTCAATGAGAACATATGTCTATATGACTGCAAAACTTGTCTACAGTCATTTTGCTGATGTTCAGTGAGGCTGCCATCCAAGGCCACACCATCAACTGAGCCATCCTCAGGGTTCTGATTCAGCAGGTCTGGGAGAGGGTCACTCTCTTCCTCTTGCCCCTCATCTGTAGCCATGAGCAAGCCCATGTCTGCCCTGTCAACATATGCCTTCAGTCTGTTGACATGGAGCACCCTGTGGGGGCTCCTGGGAGTTCCTAGGTCCACCAAGTAGGTAACCTCTCCCTTCTTTTCAACAATAGTATGGGGTCCAGACCATTTGTCTTGGAGTGCTGCTGGGGCCACTGGCTCCAACACCCATACTTTCTGTCCAGGCTGGTACTCAGCCAAGACAGCCTTTTGGTCATGCCAAGCTTTCTGTAATTCTTGGCTGGCCTCAAGGTTTTTGGATGCCTTCTCCATATACTCAGCCATCCTGGAGCGGAGACCAAGTACATAGTCCACTATGTCTTGCTTGGGTTTTCTGAGAGGTAACTCCCATCCTTCCCTCACTAAACACAGGGTTCCTCTTACAGGGTGCCCAAACAACAATTCAAAGGGGCTGAAGCCAACCCCCTTTTGTGGGACCTCTCTGTAAGCAAACAGAAGGCAGGGTAAAAGGATGTCCCATCTTCGCCTGAGCTTTTCTGGTAATCCTTTGATCATACCCTTTAGGGTCTTGTTGAACCTTTCAACAAGCCCATTGCATTGTGGATGATAAGGAGTTGTGAACTTGTAGTTGACACCACATTCCTTCCACATAGCTGTTAAGTATCCTGACATGAAGTTGGCACCTCTATCAGATACTACCTCCTTAGGAAACCCCACTCTGGAGAAAACTCCAAGTAAGGCCCAGGAGCTGTAGTGGTCCTGAGGGGAATTGCCTCTGGGTACCTGGTGGCATAGTCCACCACCACCAGTATGAATCTGTGCCCAGATGCTGTAGGGGGATCCATTGGACCTACAATATCAATCCCCACTCTTTCAAAGGGGACCCCCACCACAGGTAGTAGTATTAGCGGGGCCTTTGTTGTTCCACCTGCTTTGCCACTGGCTTGGCAGGTTGCACAGGAGCGACAAAACTCCTTTGTATCTTCAGACATGTGAGGCCAGTGAAAGTGAGGGACAAGCCTGTCCCAAGTCTTGTTCTGGCCTAGGTGTCCTGCTAAGGGAATATCATGGGCCAAGGTTAGAAGGAAGCCCCTAAATTGCAGAGGTATAACCAACCTCCTGGTTGTACCAGGTTTGGGGTCTCTACCCTCTGAATAAAGGAGCCCATCATCCCAATACACTTTATGGGTACCTTGTGCATTCCCAGCAGCCTCAGCAGCAGCCTGCTGTCTGAGGGGTTCAAGAGAAGGACAGGTTAACTGAGCCTGCCCCAAGTCTGCCCTAGAAGGTCCCCCTGTCCCCAGAAACTCAACCTCATCAGGTTCAAGCTCTTCAGGGACAGTTCCTTCAGGGGTCTCAAGATCATCTTCCTGTGAAGGCTGATCCTCACTTGTAGGCAGTTGGGAAGGCACAGCCTTTACCCTCTTGTTCTTCTTCTTGGAAGGTGCTTGGTCCATTGTTCCAAGATCCAAGACCTGAGGTTCAGAGAGGCACTTTTTGGCCTGTGACCTGGTCACAGCAAGGACATGTGATGATATCCCTAACATCTCTGCATGAGTCCTGTACTCAACGTCTGACCATAGAGAGCTCTCCAGGTCATTGCCCAACAAACATTCAACTGGGAGATCTGCACTAACCACAACTCTTTTTAGGCCAGTAACCCCTCCCCAGGAGAAATTCACAATTGCCACACTATGTGTAGTAGTGACATTGCTGGCATTGGTCACCAGGTAACTACCACCTGGTATGTATTGTCCAGGGTCCACAAAGTTAGGTGTCACCATAGTGACACTGGCACATGTGTCTCTGTATGCTTGAGCCACTTTTTCATTAATCAAAGGCGTCTGCCTGTACTTGCCCAGATTACTGGGGTTGACAGTAGTGGACAAATCTATGTCCACATCACAAATCAGAACAGCCTGTGTAGGGGTTCTGACTAGGCCAGACTCTCCCTCAGTTCCCAAGGTGATACCTACTACCCCCTTAGTTTGAGGACCAACACTGCTGACTGTACTATTGGGTGCAGGTGACTTAGGGGCTGCAGTGTTGGGGGCTCCACCCTTTTTACACTCACTGGTCCAGTGAGAGGTGTTTTTACAAGTACTACACCAGGGTTTTCTTTGACCTTCTTTCTTCTTCTTCTTGGAAGTTTGGGACCCACCCTCAGTATTAGTTTGGGGCCCTGTTGAAGACTTCTGGTCTTTAGCTTTCTGCTCCCCACCCTTCTGGTCTGTTTTCTTTTGGTCACCACCCTGGTTCTGGTTCTTTTGCTTAACTCTGGTTCTAACCCAGTTGTCTGCCCTCTTTCCCAATTCTTGGGGAGAGGTCAGATCTTAGTCAACCAAATGTTGATGCAACTGATGGTTCTGACAATTATTTAAAATGTGTTCTCTCATAAGTAAATTGTACAGTCCTTCATAGTCTGTAACCTTACTTCCCAGCAACCAGCCCTCCAGAGCCTTGGTGGCACATTCAACAAATTCAGACCAGTCCTGAGTCTGTGTCTTCTGGGTTTCTCTGAACATTAACCTGTACTGTTCAGTGGTTAAGCCTAACCCATCTATCAGAGCACTCTTCGGGACCAGGTAGTTTCTAGAATCCTCATCACTAACTGTGAGGAGTCTGTCTCGGCCTCTACCTTCAAAGGAGAGCCACAAGATTGCTGCCCACTGCTCCTGAGGGATCTGCTGTACTCTGCAGGCTCTCTCAAGTGCAGTCATCCATTTGTGGATATCATCCCCAGCTTTGTAGGGGGGCACAATCTTACTCAGGTTTCTATTGTCATAGGACCTGTCTTTATCCTTAGGGATAGTGCTGCCACCAGTGGATCCTAATCCACTCTCTCTAGGCTGTCTTGCTCTAGCAAGTTTCTCTTGGGCCAGGGCAACTTCTAATTCTTGCTTCTGGATCCTAAGCTCAGCCTCTCTCATTTTGGCCTCATGTTCCCTCCTCTGAGGGTATGTCATTCTCCTTCTGGAGTGACCATGAGAACACCTAGAAGCATGGGAAGTGTCAGATTCACCTGAGTGATTCCTTCTCCTCCTAGACTCCTGGTTAAGTCCACTTGGGGGTCTGAGTGGGGTTGACCCTGACTCAGTCCCAAATTGGCTTAAGTTAGCCTGGCTAAGTCTCCTGACTGGCACCTGACTAAGTCTCTCATCATCAGAATCACTTTCTTCTTCCTCCTCTTCCTCCTCCTCATCCTCAGGCTGAATACCTCCAGTGTTCTGGTTTTCCTCATCTATCTGGACGACAGGGACAGGGGCATCAGTGTTATCATCTTCAGAGGGAGAGCCTCCTTCTCCAGACCCTTTGGGGTCAGGATGGGAGGTCTTTAGAGCTTCAGACTGGTCTAAAAGCTCTCTGAGGTGTGCTTTGGTAGGGGGTGGACCCGTCTTGAGACCTCTTAAGGTACACAGCTGCCTCATTTCTTTAAAGTTTAACATAGCTAATTTGGATGGTGCCTTTGGAGGGTCACTCTCAACAGGGACAGGTCCAGTGGACCCCTCTGCTCCAGACATTGCTCTAGTGTGGGTGGATATGTTGCAATCTACCTACACTGGTGTTTACCTACTAAACCTATCTAGTAGTTGTAGTCAGGGTGTGCTACTCCCTATCCTCTTCAACAACTAAGTTCAGTAGAACTTAAGTATACTAGTCTTGTTTTATATGTACCTAACAGGTACCTGTATGATCTTTCAAATGATACTCTCAAAGATTGTAATGGTAAAACAACAGCAAGCTCAAATCCCAACCGCTGCTCACCAATGTGAGAAGTTGGCCTGGTATATGATGCTCACTAGTTCTAGTGATCACCTTGTACCATGCCAAGCAACCCTTATGATGATTGGCTGTAAGTCCACCTTATAGACCAGCTATCCTAGTGGTAGCATGGACAAAGCAGTCTTAGGCTAAACTCTGTAAAGGCATGTGAAGCAAGCTATTTTACCATACACAATCCCCTTGAATACCAAATGAAAGGACACCACACAGATATATATTGAAAATATATATATATTTATTTACTACAAATATCCCCTATACTCTTTATGAGCACAGAAGCAAATGTGTTAAAACAAATCACAATTTAAATATACAAAAGTTGCACACTATGGATGAGCCCTAGGGGCCACCTAAACCATATACTAAAATAGTGGTATAAGAACCACCAATCGGAAAGGAAATAGGCCTAGGGCCTGGAGAATCGCTGGAGCTGTTCAGGACTAACAGTGAAGAAGTCGGGAAAGGCCCGCGGGACTCGGGTGCAGCGCTTAAAGCACACGCATGCACCAATGCAATGTCAATGGTGCGTAAAAGTTATAAAGTTACTGTTTTAGGAACCTTCCGACTGACCTAGAAGGACAAAACTTTAGATCTAGACACTAGAGGGGTACACCAGTGTAGGAACACCGGCGTTGCTGAGTTACCTCACCAACAGGAAGCGGGTGCACAGGTGCAAAGTAGTGTCGGGTTTCGTCACGCAGGTCGATGGTGCCTGGAGATGAAGATGCTGCAGGCGGGTCGTCGAGGAGAGTTCCGGTGGATCCAGGGGTGGATCTGAAGAGGAGAAGACCTGAAAGCAGAGGGGAAAATGTTTAAAGTCACTAGCCAGTGACTACCGTGGAACGAGGATGGAACCAGGCGATGTCGGGTGCAAACAGGCGATAAGGTGCAGCTTGTCTCCGCAGCCACCTGGACACGAAGAGGTCGAGGACGTCCAGGAGTCGATCACGAGCTGTCCCACGAAGGCTCTAGCAGATGGCGGTGTCGGCTTCTTGATCAGAGCAAACAGGCATTGGCTAATGCAAGCCCGCAGGAAGTGAAGAGAGCTTGTTACTCGGACCAGCAAGGTCAGAGCGGGTGCTCCTTCTCAGGGGAGCGAGGGCCAGTCTGGAGCAACCAGACCAGCGGTGTTGTTTGTAGGTTTCATCGCCAAGATGGCCGCTAGCCACGTGGCAAGTGGCCGGGATGGCGCGTCGAGTGGCAAAGTGCAAAAAGGCCCGCGCAGATCGTGGAGAGGCTGGGGGGCTGATCTTCGGTGCAAATGCTGCTCGGTGGTGGGGCTTCTCAAACCTCAAAGCACAGCGTCGAGGGTGCCTCGGGTGTGGCACAGTCAGCCTCTCGGGGGTCTTTCAAGTGGTCCGGTCCCACGTCTCTAGGTGCCTCCACGGGTCTCTTCTTTTCAGGGACTGTGGATCGGGCTCTGAGATGTCTGGGATTCCAGGTCTTGTCGGGTTCTGGGCTCGGGCTCCAGCGGGAGGCGGCGGCAAAGCAGACGTCGAGTTGCTGGTTGGTGCCTGTATTCACAGGGTGGTCACTCCTTGGCCACAAGGGAGATTCTCTTCAGTCTTCTGTGCAGCAGAATGTCGAAGTCCAGTTTTCTTCTTAGTTTCAAGTCGAGTTCAGGATGATCTGAAGTCTTGGGACACAGCTCCTACTCTTATTCCAAATCTAGGGGTCGGATTACCTGCTAGGTCCCTCCTCTGGGTGGGACCAGGAAGGGGGGTGGCTGCACCCCCTTTCCTTTGTCCATCTCCGCGCCAAGACTGGGGCTGGGGAGCCCCAGCACCGGTTTGGACTGGCTTATGCACAGGGACACCTTGTGTGCCCCAGGCATGTCTCATTCTATTCAGCCCTGTCCTACCCAATACACAAAATCCTGTCTGGGGTGGTGCTAGCACCTCCCAAGGCAGGAAACCCTTTGTCCAAGCCTCCCTCGCTGGAAGGACTCCCAGCAGCAGGAGGTCAGACTTGTGTCTGTGGTGGCAGCATCCATTTTGTGATGCTGAGGCTCATGTTTAACTTTACCCGGGTTTCAGGTTATGTACATGTCGTGTCCCTCTAGAAGGGTGGAATGCTACCCCCGTTGCCAGAACTGGCGAGGGGGTAGTATTCCAATTCGTATGACACCTTACTCGACATGTTTTGATAAAGCCAAACCAAAGATAGCATTTAACCGCGAGGTTCATAATGCACTTAAGAGTATATGGTATGGAAGTATCATCGAACAGCTAAAGGACGTGGTTGCGAAAGCTGCAGACAGGCTCAGCTCATGCTAGAGCACCATCTCACATATTTCCAAGCACTCTGCCTCCAGGATTGATGAGGCCTTCCATAGGAGTGGCTGATAGGAACATATGTGTCCATTTTAAGTTAGATATAGATATACTATACCTAAGTAAGAGGTGATTACACCGACTTACCCCAGCTGAGTGATCAGCCAGTTGTGTCAAATATGGAGGGTGGCATAATACATGCTGCAGCCCCTGGTAGGCCTTGGAAACACCTATGCCCTGGGTACCTGGGGTACACTGTTACAGGGGCCAATAAGGTGAACCAGTTCCAATTCGTAATGCACCTAGTGTGCATTGGCATTAATTTAGAGAGAGAACAGCAGGCCGTGGGTCTGATTAGCAGGCCCACAGCCACATTAAGTCATAAACCAGTGAAGCAAAAAGCAAAAATTTGTGGTGACCATAGGATAGCAGACCCTACTCTCCTACACCCATGAACTACTTTACAACAAAATTGTAAGTATATATATATATATATATATATATATATATATATTACCTACTGGCGGTCGCCAGTAGGTATATATAGTTAGGATTTTTTCCCTATGGGATTTTTGAAAATTCTATGTCTAATAACTTTGGCGTTTGTGGACGGAATTGGCTGAAATTTTCTGGAAAATGGAACATTTTGTTTCTGAGCAGCCCTTGGAAATTTGGGGGGGTTTCGTCAAGGGGGGGCCGAGAAAAAAGGGGGGTCCCAAAACGTGTTTTTAACATTGAGTTTTCCATAGGGCGGTTGGCCTCACTTTTAGCCCGAACGGCTGAATGGATTTCCATGAAACTTGGCAAAATTGTAGGGACTGGTAGCCCGATGTGCCTTTTCTAGGTCTCAATATATGTGCTCCAGTGGATTTTGAGAAATTAACGTTTAAAAAAAGATATATATCTGTAAGCGCGCTCCGGTCCGCGGACCTTAAGCGTCCCGGAACTTCGCGTAGCTAAGCTGATTGGCTCTCCGGTGTCTGTCAACATTCTAAACAGTCCGGAGCGGCCGCCATCTTGTCTCTCGGAAGGATTGAGAGACAAGAGGAGGCCAAAACAAAGGCGAAAATGACCATAAGGGGGCATACTAGATCCTCCCTGACCCCCTAGGTTTAATGTGGAGGTTTTAAAAGGGCCCCGCGGGGCAAAAAAAAAAAAAAATGTTTTGTTTTTTTTGCGTGGGGAGCGCCCGGTCCGCGAACCGGGAAGCGTTCTGGGCAGCGTACTGCAATGAAAAATGAATGATAGACTTTTCAAATGCTGTATGTTAATTGATTGTTGTTTTTGTTGATTATTTTTTATTTTCTTTATTTTTTAAGCATTTTTTTTAATGTGATTGTGTTTCATAATTTATTAAACTTTCTAACATTTCATTGTCAGAAATTTCATAATTATCATGGAATATACATTGTAGTCTCTGAGGGTGTAAAATGTCCTCATTTGCAAGGAGGTTATCTACTGCTTGTACACATTGCAGTAGTTCATTGTCCCAAGTTTCATCGAAAAATTCAATGTCAATTTGATCAATTGTATCAATCAATTCTTGGCTGCTCTCTTGCAGGTCCATTTCAAAAGAAACTTGGTTTTCGCCTTCCATTTTGCCTGAAATTTGGATTAAAAAAATATATATTAGTAGAGATAGGGCAATGTTGGGAATAATTTTAGATAGGCATTTTTTATCAGTGAATTTATCTTTGGGCAGTGTATAGTATCAGAGTGGAAGTAGGAATATAAAAAAGTGTATGTGATTTAACATAAGTAAATTCATAATTATACAAGAGAAGCCTAACTCCATTCATAACTATAACAGAGAAGTCTCTCTAAATCTATAACTACTACAGAGGGATAGTATATACCTATCAGAAAAAGTTTACCATATTAACTTATAGTGCACAATATACTTCAGTTTTAAAAATAAAAACTTACCTTTAGAAAGAAGTTGAAGGAATTAGTGAAAATACTATTGAAATGTACAGCAAGAAGTAGTAGTCAAAATGGCTGTGTTTTCTTCTCTTCCTTTATATATATTCAGGTATATAACCAATGAAATGTCAGGTAAAAAAAATAGAAAATGAAAGTAACATTTTCATTGGTTGTCAATTCCAACACTTCAGATGTGTTTTGTGAAGTAATTTACCTCAGGGTATTTAGAGAGGTCTACAGGCTAAATGACTAAATGGAATTCCAATCAAATTTGTGAAAATGGTAGGGATTGGTATGTAGTATGAGCTAATCTATATTTGGTGAAATCGTCTCCAGTGGCTTTTCTGTGAACTACTTTCCCACCTTTTTTGATGGTGCGCTTCCCAGAGAGCGACCCGGTACGCGAACCGTTGAGCGCCCCGGTTCGCGAACCTTAAGCGTTCCGGGAGTCCACCATTTTGTGTTTCGGTCGAATTAAGATACAAGATGGAGGGCAAATAATGTTCAGAATGGGTAGAAGGGGGCACGGTAGAGTTATCTTGACCCCCTAGGTTTTCTGAGGGTGGCTGAGGAGGCTTATATGTGCGAAAAAAAAACATTTTTAAAAAAAAATTCGCGAGGTTAGCTCCCGGTTCGCGTACCGGGTAGCGCCCCAGGGAGCGTACTTTGTTGGAAATTAGTGAAAAATGTTACAGTAAAATAATAATTGTGAGTGATCAGATGTAGGGTAGCTCTGAGAAGAGCTTTTGGGTTTATGGTACATTTAGGTACTTATAAGTAGGTACCAGTGCACATTCTTAAATTCAGAGTGAAAACTCTGTTGCCCTCATCTGAGAAGTGAACTCCATCTCCTCTGTAGATATCTTGCATGTAGTAACGCAAGTTATTGTTGTACAGGGAGCCCATTCCATGGTCTCTCATGTAAGCTGAAACAGATTTGTTTACATGCTTCCTCGACTTCTCAATTTGTGGACAAAATTGGTTTGACCACCTCCATTTCTGTCTTTGGCATATATTTGAATATACCAAGGCAGTCTGAGGAAAAAGTGCCATTAATTGCTCAAAGGTGTCCTTTAAAAGCATTTCCAGACCTACACCAGTCAAAGTGCCCAAGTCATTACCTCCACAGTGCACAATTAACAGGTCAGGTTTGGGCAAATGCATAAAGGTTTTCACCAATGGTATCAATTGGTGACATTTTAATCCTCTGTGGCCAAACCACTTAATTTCCACATCTTGTAAATTGAGGTTAGGTAATTTCCTGTTTTCAACGTACCTTTGAGCCCAGTGAATATAACTATGTCCAACAATCCAGACAGAAAACATGGTGAGAGAAGGTTCTCCTGCAGTCAGATGAAGTGTGGCAATGAAATGGCAGTTGAAAAAATGAGAGTTTAAAATGAAAAAAACTGTGGAGTTTCTGTGTTCATGAAGCAGTAACAGTGATTGGTGGATTTTGATTGCTGAAAACAGAAAGTTAGGGTGCACGGATGTGTTCTTTGAAAGATGTATTTTGAATGGTCAATAAAAAATCATTAAATGAAAGAATGCACTGGATATGCAGGTGCACTGAGAGTTCAGAGTTCAATTGCAACAAAGTTGTGTGAACTTGCAAACACCAGAAGTCTTCCAAGAGGTGGTTGCCATGCAGAAAAGACAGAAAGGGCAGAGGGGGGAAGGGTTTTCATTTGAAAAAAAGTGAGGGAAGAGTTTTGATTGGGTGACATGAGAAATATGTGTGAAGAATTACAGCATTTCTGTGCTTTTGATAGCTGCAGACTCTGGAGTGCATACCTTTTGCTCTGCTGAAGACAAATTGGTGTGTTTCTGAGACTGTTTTCAAACTCAAAGTATTTGCTAAGGTGAGAAAATATTTCTTTAATTTAGATAGAGAATAGTGTGCTTTAAGGAGAAAATTATGAATTATGTGGCGCAAATTGCTTGTAAATATGCTCCCACCTGTGCATGGAAAATTTAGATTTTGAATGTTTGTGTTACATAGCCATGTTAAAAGTGACCCAACCATGCAGGAAAGGCAATCAAAAAACGCTTTTATGTGTCTTAAGGACATTTTAAGTAATTTTCCCATGTGCAGTGTTTTGAAATTATGATTTGAAAATCGTTTTTGAGGTAAAGGAATTGTTTTTAAATTTATGACAAGGACATAATGGTGTATGCTTCTTTATAAGGCAATTGACTGTCCCTGATGTTATTTTTCCCATTTTAATGTAAGACTTTTCTCTGTGGCGCAAATTGCTTGTAAATATGCTCCCACCTGTGCATGGTAAATTTAGATTTTAAATGTTTGTGTTACATAGCCATGTTAAAAGTGACCCAACCATGCTGGAAAGGCAATCAAAAAACGCTTTCATGTGTCTTAAGGACATTTTAAGTCATTTTCCCATGTGCAGTGTTTTGAAATTATGATTTGAAAATCGTTTTTGGGGAAAAGGAATTGTTTTTAAATTTATGACAAGGACATAATGGTGTATGCTTCTTTATAAGGCAATTGACTGTCCCTGATGTTATTTTTCCCATTTTAGTGTAAGACCTTTGTCTGTGGCGCAAATTGCTTGTAAATATGCTCCCACCTGTGCATGGCAAATTTAGATTTTGAATGTTTGTGTTACATAGCCATGTTAAAAGTGATACAAACATGCTGCAAAGGCAATCAAAAAACGCTTTTATGTGTCTTAAGGACATTTTAAGTAATTTTCCCATGTGCAGTGTTTTGAAATTATGATTTGAAAATCGTTTTTGAGGTAAAGGAATGTTGTTAAAATTTATGTGCGCCATATGCCCCCAAATTTCTTTTTCAGGGGTGCAGCAGGGTGTTATTGAGACACCCCTGCAGCTTTGGAAAAATTCCTAATTTGCGATGAGCAAATTGTTAATCGCAAATTGCACCTTCATTTATATGAGCCTCCTAGCCCATGGAAATGAATGGGTAATTTGCAATTAGCAATTTGCTCATCGCAAATTTGGAATGGTAAAGAATCGCTATTTATTCCTTAAAATTCGCTATTTTGGAAATGCAAAATAGTTATATGATACATATGGCGGTTGATGTCTAAGAAGATAAGAAGCTTAGGGATACATTTATGATGACTGGCGCAATGAAGTTGACATCACTTACTTCATTGGTAGAGCTTTACATGTATTATGTCCTCTGTATTCTTCATCAAGCGTAACTTTAATCTGCAATCCTGAGTAGGCCTCACCTTAAACAAACCTCTGGATAGGCCACATCTTATTGTCATCCTGAATTAATCATTTAAAATGCTAGGGACAGATTTATGATAGGTGTATGCCTCTTTTGCGCCACTTAGAAAACACTGTCCATGGGGAAATGACTTAAAATGTCCTTAAGACACATGAATGTGTTTTTTTAAAACGTTTGCAATTTTTTTGGGTCACTTTTAACATGGTTATGTGACTCAAACAGTCAAAATCTAAATTCGCCATGCTCAGGTGGGAGCATATTTACAAGGAATGTGCTCCATGGGGAAAGGTCTTATAATGTAATATGGGAAAAATGACATCAGAGACACTGAAATGCCTTATAGAGAAGCATACACCATTATGTCCTTGTCATAAATTTGCAAACCATTACTTTTCCCCAAAAACGATTTTCAAATCATAATTTCAAAACACTGCACATATGGAAATGACTTAAAATGTCCTTAATTCAAAATGTGCTATTCCTTATTTTGCGATTGCACTGAAGGATTTGCAAATTTTACGATTCCTTAAATGCAATGTATCAAACAAAAAATATGTAAAAAATGATATTAAGGATTTGGAAACTACCACCAACTTCTAGTTTGTGGTAATTTGCGAATTCTTTTCAAAAAGCATTTTTTTCTAAAAAACAAAAGGTCCCATATGACGCCCATACATGTCCTTAGGGCATGTATGTGTGCCATATGCCCCCAAATTTATTTTTCAGGGGTGCAGCAGGGTGTTCTTGAGATACCCCTGCACGCTTGAAAAAATTCCTATTTTGTGATGAGCTAATTGCTAATCGCAAATTGCAACCTTCATTCCTATGAGCCTCCTAGCCCATGGAAATGAATGGGTAATTTGCAATTAGCAATTTGCTCATTGCAAATTAGGAATGGTAAAGAATTGCTATTTATTCCTTAAAATTTGCTATTTAGGAAATGCAAAATAGTTTGATGGTACATATGGTGGTTCATCTGTAACAAGATAAGAAG
Source organism: Lissotriton helveticus (assembly GCF_964261635.1). Classification (NCBI taxonomy): domain Eukaryota; kingdom Metazoa; phylum Chordata; class Amphibia; order Caudata; family Salamandridae; genus Lissotriton; species Lissotriton helveticus. The sequence goes on along the minus strand of NC_136071.1, from coordinate 556,491,327 downwards.
CTTAGGGATACATTTATGATGACTGGCGCAATAAAGTGGACATTACTTACTTCATTGGTAGGCCTTTACATGTATTATCTCCTCTGTATTCTTCATCAAGCGTAACTTTAATCTGCAATCCTGAGTAGGCCTCAACTTAAACAAACCTTTGGATAGGCCACACCTTATTGTCACCCTGGATTAATCATTTAAAATGCTAGGGACAGATTTATGATAGGTGTATGCCTCTTTTCTGCCACTGTGCGTCACTTTTATGATGCAGCGGCGGTGGAAAAGATTTGCTATGAGGCGACAACATTACAAATTGATGCATTTAGGCAGATATGTCATGGTGTAAAAAAAACGTACCACATGAAACCGATGCAGCAGTGATGCAAAAGATGCACCATGTCGCAAGACAGGCCTCACTTGGGGCCATATGTATCAAGCTAATTAGCATTCGCAAAGATCAAAATTCTACGAATTTCGGCCTTTGCGAATGTTAATTAGACAAATGGTATGTATCAAACAAGTTTGATGCAAAATAAGGAGTAGCAAAATTTGCTATTCCTTATTTTGCAATTGCACTGAAGGATTTGCACATTTTTTTGAGACTACTTAAATGCAATGTATCAAACAAAAAATATGTAAAAAATGACATTAAGGATTTGTAAACTATTGTGGTAAATTGGTGGTAATTTGTGAATTCTTTTCAAAAAGCTTTTTTTAAAAAAAACAAAAGGTCACATATGACGCCAACACATGCCCTTAGGGCATGTATGTGTGCCATATGCCCCCAAATTTCTTTTTCAGGGGTGCAGCAGGGTGTTCTTGAGACACCCCTGCACCCTTGGAAAAATTCCTAATTTGTGATGAGCAAATTGCTAATCGCAAATTAAACCTTCATTCCTATGAGCCTCCTAGCCCATGGAAATGAATGGGTAACTTGCAATTAGCAATTTGCTCATCGCAAATTAGGAATGGTAAAGAATCGCTATTTATTCCTTAAAATTCGCTATTTAGGAAATGCAAAATATTTTGATGATACATATGGCAGTTCATCTCTAACAAGATAAGAAGCTTAGGGATAGATTTATGATGACTGGCGCATCACCAGGGATGTGCCAGTCATCCTGCGCTGCTGTTCCGCCACCCATGGTGTGCTGCATTTACAATGCGGCGCAGCATGGGGCAAAAACGGCACAGATGCGTGACGCATCTGTGCCGTTAAGGTGGCGCATTGCTGGAGTTGTATCGCAAGTGCGATGCAGCTCCAGCAACGCTCAAGGGTGCACCATCTCCACAATGTTGCGTCAAGACCTATGCCTGCTTAAAGCAGGCGCAGGGTTTTGACGCAGGTTTCTCCTATCTGATTGTAAATGCGGCACACCATGGGTGGCAGAGCAGTGGTGCACGTTAACTGGTGCATGCCTGGGGATGTGCCATTTAACATAAATCTGCCCCTTTACATTTAAGTATGTGCAGGGGACACAGAGTCGGTGAGGCTTATCCAAGGTTAAGAAGAGATGAGTCCTGTTCAGTGAAAAATTAGACATAGGCTTCACCTGCTCAGCATCGCTGGACATGGCTAAATAATAGCTGCAAAATTTTACTCTTGTTAAACAATTTTACTATTATAATCTCTGAGATTTGTCTCTTACTCTGCAACATCTCATTGTTGTTATCTTTCTTTAAAGATAAAGACAACCTCAACATGAGCGACAATCTGCAATCAGTTGATTTTGACCTCATCATTGAACTTGTAATTGAAACATCAGTGGATGTTGATCCCTTGGATGATTTAAATCCTGAGGATGAAGAAGAGCGTGATGAGGATGCAGATTTGTCGGAATTATATGAAATAGGATGGGAAGCTGACCTGCTTGAGCCTATGGAAATATAAACATTTATTTTTAAAATTTATAATTAATAAAAAGTAAAAAGGTAAACCGTTTAATTTAAAAATAAAGACACCTTCAAAAGCAGGTTATGTGTAGTGTCTTCAATAAAATATTAAAATATGCTCATAAAATTAGATCAGATTCACATATAAAATAGCATAGGTAACATAAATATAAATGTCATTTCTTTTCTGGTATTTCTGTATTGTAAATTTGCAAGGACTAAAAAATCTTCTATTTAAAATGTCAAGTAGTGTGTTAAGTTTTTGATCACTGTTATTGTTTTACTGTTTGGTAATAATGGTTAATAACATTTTTTATTATATTTTACCACAGATTCAACTGCAGATCATTTCAAGATTTCACCATGCCTACAATAGAAAGACAGAGAAAGGCTGCAAAACGTCAAAGACAGCAGGTGAAAAAAAATATGCAGCAGTCCTCTAACAAAAAGATTTGTCAAGTCACGAAGAAAGCACCGGGTAAGAGCACAAAACAATTCATAAGAAATATGTGTAGTAAAAAAAATATTACTACAGAAAATGTTTCAGTCCATAAAACGAGAAGGAAATCAAATGGAAAGGAAAGGCCAATGAAAAATGTTACTGCTAGAGCAAGAGATAACTCTGTGCATGATAGTAGAAGGAAACAACAGTTTAGGGAGATTCGTAAACGAATGTTCCGCAACAGGATAATTGGCAATTTGTTAAAAAATATTAAGAAACGTCAACAGAAACTGGTTTTTTATAAGAGAAAAAAAAAAGTTGAGAAAGTTATTGATCAGGCATTTGAAATTAAACGTAAGTTATTTATTTTGATAATCAATAGAATTAGGAAGCTAAACAAGGCAATTTATGATTTCAAAAGAAATAGTAGATGGAAGAGAATAGTTAATCGTAGTAATTTTTGTGAAGTTTTTTTCTGGAGAATGGATGCATAGTTCAAGCTGTGAGGCATTTTTTAATGAGGAGATTTATTTCCAGGATAATGATTTGGTGCATGCAGTTGACACCAGTGGTCGTGCTTATGAAGTGAAAGATGGTTGTCCAGTTGAAAAAGAAAAACTTGTGACAACAGAGGCAGAAGAGGTGTTAGGTAATGAGGTTTTAGGAAGACGTGCTAAGGGTCCTGTGTACACCTGGAAGTGTAGTAGTATTTGCAGTGTGCGACAGGATTCCATCAATTTGCTTTGTGATTTTGTACGGTCATTTAATAAGAAAAGTTTGAAGCAGAAAATAAGGTTGTTGCAAGAATTAGATCCTTGCAGAGTGAGAGAAGTGACAGGTTTGCATGGTCATTCACTGGCTTGTCTTTCCAGGAGAGTATACCAGAGTGTTTTTCATCATTTCAGGATGCTAGCAGTGCATCATAATAAAGTGAGGAAATTAGTTAGAATGTTGTATTATGCTAAGAGTCCAGCAATTATGCTTAAAAAATTATGCGCTGCTCTTTTGCATGGTTCTGAAATAGATGTGAAGAATATATGTGAAGAAATTGAGTTTTGTTACTTTGGAAGTAAAGAGGAGAATGTTGAAATTGAGCAAGAAGAAGAGGGTCATGTGGAAGATAGTGTACAGGTTTCCAGTACAGATAATTTCCAGAGGGAAATTGCGACATTTGAGGTGAAATCAAGTGAGAGGCCTAATTTCACTTGTGTGTGTTGTCGACGCACTTATTATAAGAATCAGACTAAGTTAGTGGATTTATATGCAAAAAGTGAAAGGGAAAATAATAGTGAATGGAAGGATTTCGCAACATACTTGATGGTAGAAAATTGTTTTGATTTGGGATTGGATCAACGTGTGTGTACTTATTGTTGTTGCAAATTAAATCAAAACCAGATGCCTGCTAGAGCAGTTCATAATAATCTGGAATTGGTTGAGATTCCTTCTGAATTGAAGGATTTAAATACTTATGAATCTATTTTGATTCAAAGTATCCATCCCTTTCAGGCTATTGTAAGAATGGAGCCAAAGACAGGGAAATTGCCTCCATCAGATTTACAGAGAGGATTAAAGGGAAGAGTTGTTTATTTGCCTCTAGATTTGAAGAAAAACATTAACACAATTGGAGTAGAAAAAGTGGAAGAGGAACCTCTGGTTATCTTAGTTAATGGGGTTCCGACAAAGAATAAGAAAATATGGCAAGATTTAGTAGATGTTAGGAAAGTTAAAAAGGCAACATTGTATTTGAAAAAAAATAATAAATACTATAAAAATGTATATGTTGCAGAAGAGGAAGTAAGTGAGGAAGAGGATAGCGATTTGTGTGCTGGTCAAATTGAGAAAGTAGAACCCTCTACTAGTGAAGAAATATATGAACATTATAGTGTTCATCCTTTGCATTCCAAGGAAGTCATGGGGAATGCTATTGAGTTGTTTCAAATGAAACAAGCCAAAGGGAGTCCCATTAGTGTTTGGGAGGAAAGTTTGGAAGCTCGGTGTTTCCCACAGCTTTTTCCAACAGGTCAGGGAGGAAGATATGATGAGCGACCTCATCAAATTCCTGCTTCTGAATACCGGACTTTGCGATTGTATGCAGGAGATGCTAGGTTTCGACAATGCATTCCCTATTTGTTTCATCTCCTGTTTGAAAGCGATCTGTCTGGACTGTCATATGCAGTGAACCACATCTTGAAAAGTGGTATACACATGCAAAACATCTTGGCAAGTGACTTTATGGATAAAGTCAATGTCCAAGACAGTATTTTGGATTCTCACCTGATTAATCTCATGGCGTGTCAGCGTGGTACTAATGAGTACTGGTACCGTCGTCATGGTGATTTAAAATGTATGCTGAGGAACTTAGGTACTCCCACATGGTTCCTCACTCTGAGCTGTGCCGAGTATGGCTGGGAAGACTTACTTGAATTTCTACGAGAGGCAAATGCTAACGTAGATAACATCGAATTCAAGACACCTGGAGAACTGTGCTCTTTGGATCCAGTCAATGTATGTAGGTACTTCAATCATAGATTTGAAGCTATGATGTCTTTCATCATGAATAAGAAGAATCCACCTCTTGGAGAGGTGTTGGATTTCTTCTGGAGAAAGGAGTAAAAAGCAAGAGGTGCTCCTCATATACATATGTTGCTGTGGATCAAGGATGCACCTAAATTTGGAACGGATCCAGAAGACTCAGTGATGAGTTTCATCCAACAGTATTCTACGTGTGCTGTTCCAAACGCAAAGGAGAAGAAAAGCCTAAGAGAAAAAGTTCTGCGTTTCCAAAGCCATCGATGTGGAAAGTACTGCCGTCGTAAATTCCGAAACAAGGACAAGTTCTACACTAAATGTCGTTTCGGCTTTCCACGACCGGTGATTTCTAAAGGAAGAGTAAACAGTTTGATGTCTTCGCTGCGACACAATGTCATGAAGAAATCACCTAAAAACACTTACAATTTGAAGAGGAACCAAGAGTCCAAGTACATCAACGACTACAACCTGGTGATTTTGTCCATGTGGAATGCTAACATGGATATACAGTTTGTGGCTGATAACTGTATGGCTGTGGCTCGGTATGTGACGTCTTACATCACCAAAAAAGAGAAGACAGAATTGAAGGATATGTGGGAGGACATTTCCCATGAAAAGAGCCTCAGCAAGAAGTTGTACAGTTTCAGTCTGAAGATGTTGTCGCATCGAGAAATCGGAGCGTACAAATGTTCTGACCGGTTGTCTTCAGCAAGTCTCTATGCCAAGTCCAGGAGTATCGTTTGGGCGAGTCTTGGTCTTGCAGCAACGCGTAATCGAGTTCTCAAACCTGTGCGGGAAATTGAGTATTTGGCGGAAAAGGAGCCAAACAGTACCGACATTTTGAAGACAAACATGTTGGATACATATTATCCAAATCGAAGCAGTCACCTCGAGAATGTTTGTCTGTATGAGGTTCTGCAAAATTACATATTCAAGAGGAACATCAAAGAAGATACTGAGAAAGGAGTGTATGCTGTAATAGGAAGTGAGGGATGTCTGGTCAAGCAAAGAAAATGCCACTTGGTAAACCATCGAAAATTGAGTGGTGAATCTCCTGAAAAAAAGGAGTTTTTCTATTTAGCACTTTTGCAACTTTTCAAGCCTTGGCGTGCAGAAGAGGAACTGCTTGGAGATTTCCTCTGTTACGAAGACTCTTTCAATGCCGCCAAGGAGACCATAGAATGTCCTGCTTTTCCCAAATATGTAGAAATGTTGAATGCGGAAATTGAGCAGGAAGCAACGATTGCAGCCGAGATTGCCAGAGACAGTTCTCAGGACAGTCAGAGTTCTGCTTCATTGAGTCAGGATCCACTAGGAGGACCTGTTATCGAAAATGAAGCTGCCACTGCTATGAATGAAGTGGAAAGAGCCATGGCACATGCTCAAGAGGATGCGGTTAACTTAGAAGAGTTGGAAAGACAACTCAACGTTGAGCAGAGGAAAATATATGACGAAGTTACCATGCAAATTGATCATGGATTAAGTCATGATAAGAAAGAGTGCTCATGTACGTCGTTGAAGCCTGTCCGACTGTACATGAGTGGAGAAGCGGGAACTGGAAAAAGTTTCCTCATTAAAGCAATTTCATGCTATTTGCAGGAAAGGACAGAGTCATCGCTGTCTTGTGTTGTCACTGCTCCAACTGGACTGGCAGCACATAATATTAAAGGGATTACTTTACATCGTTTACTGATGCTGCCAGTGGAGCATGACAACAAATTACAATATCACAAGCTATCTGGAGATGCTTGTTTTGAAGTTTCAAGAATCTTGAGGAAAATGAAACTTCTTATCATTGACGAAGTAAGCATGGTTTCCAATGTCATGCTTGCCTTTGTGCATTTGAGGATGCAAGAAGTTCTCAAAACAGAGTATGATGTGTTATTTGGTGGCAAACACATCATTGTTTTCGGAGATCTTCTGCAGCTGACACCAGTGAAAGGGCAACCTGTGTTCAAAATGCTCACGCATGAAGATACCAGGAAGTGCCTAGGCAGCATTGGCAACGTCAATATATGGTTAAACTTCAATTATGCTGAACTGCATGAAAATATGCGTCAGGCAAAGGATGAAGTTTACAAGACTATTCTACAAGATGTTAGAATTGGAAAAGTGACCGAGCATGGGAAAGAAGCTTTACATGCACGATTACTGTCAAATTTATATCCAGAACAAGATGTTGTGCCTGAGAATATTTTTCAGAAAATTACTGAGAAGAAATCTGGAATATGTTTGATGCCAACTCTTGCAGAATGTGCCAAATTTAACAACAAAATGTTGCATTTAGAAAAGCAAGAGATTGTGAAACTGGAAGCTATTGATAGAGTAGAGCATATGGGATCAATAATTATTTTGTCTGAGAATCTGAAAACAAAATTGGATTCATTAGAGAAGAGTATATCTAAAACTGCAGGTTTTGAAAAGACTCTGAATGTGTGCTTGAACTGCCGTATAATTTTAAGAAGGAATTTACATGTTGAAAGAGGTCTGGTAAATGGATCAATGGGTAATGTTGTTGATTTTGTGAAATACAGAAATAGAGATGGAATTGAATTTTTAAAAATTAAATTTGATGGCATTGAGGAAGTACAGCTAATTGCTCGTTGTTCTGCTAGATTTTTGCTTGTAAAAGACTTATATGTTCGCCGTAAGCAGTTTCCTGTTTGCTTGGCATATGCGGTGACAATTCATAAATCGCAAGGTTTAAGTGTAGACAGTGCATTGGTGAATATTGGCAGTTCTGTGTTCAAGGAGGGTATGGCATATGTGGCATTGTCACGAGTTAGAACTTTATCGGGATTGTACTTGATTGAGTGTGATGTCACAAACATTTGTGCGGATCTAGATTGTGTTAAGGAATACAATAGGTTAAGAAGAGAGTATGTGCCACATTTGCCTCAGTATCCTTTGTTTGAGAAACGTGTGGTAGGCCGGAAACGAAGAAATGAGAACAATACTGGGGAGGTTGTAGCAAAAAGACAAAAAGTCAATGAACCTAAAATTACAAGCAGAAACAAAAAGGATTCTGTTGAAGATGTTGTTGGTTTTCAGTTTGAAAACAGTTCTGGTGTCAACTGCTATGCTAATGTAGTGGTTAATGTTTTGTTTTCTCTAAAAAATGTAAAAGAAGAGATTGTGGTCAATTCTGATCAAAGATTTTGCAGTTTGTTAAATTCTGTGTTAGAGAAATGTACCACTGATAGAAGAAACATAGAAAGTGTGTCTGAAATTCGAAATCTGTTAGACAGATGTTCAGGCCAAACACAATTCTCTCAAAATATTCAGCAAGATTGTCAGGAGTTTTTAATGTATATGCTTGATGTATTGCATGCTGAAGGTGTAGATGTAGATCAGCTGTTTGGGCTTTCTTATCAATGGCAGCATGACTGCGAGAACTGTATGGTATCAAGTACTACTAGTGTAGACTCAGAAAGATTTATATATTTAACTTTGCCAGACAGTAAATCAGTCTCCTTTAATAAGCTAGTAAAAGCAGCTGATCACAACATGGAGTGTAGCCAATGTAAATCTGAAATGATGTCCACATTATTTATACGAACATATGGCCAGTATGTCATTTTAATGTTCCAACGATGTAGGCCTGATGGAACAAAATTGACAACTTTAATTAAAAATGTTGTAGCTTCGCAGTTGTCAATATCAGGAAGGACTTTTGTAACTGCAGCAATTATATATCATGACGGCCCTTCAATAACATCAGGACATTACACAGCTTATTTAAAGTCTAGAAATGGCTGGTCATTCTGCAATGATTCTGTTTTAATTTTCAAAAAAAAATTGCCGTATGACCTTAAAAACTCTTACCTGGTGTTTTTAAAACCAAAATTTTAGGGAAATAATCTCGGGATGTGCTCTGTGGAATTTCAAGAAGTTCTAATGGCTCCTACACAATTTGGCCTTGAGGATAAGTGTAGTTCAGAGACATAACTTCTAACCATAGGACTGGACATTATGGAGAAATACGTGCACTTTGAATGAGTTCAGAAAAACTGTTTCTTTTTATAAGCTAATTGAAGCAGCCAATCAAAACATGGAGTAGAGGGAATGTAAGTCTGCAATGCTGTCTACTGTTTTACATTGCTTTGTGATTAAAAGTGATGTAGAGAATTAAATAATTGTAGTAGTCATAGAGGTAGTGTAAGTCTGCTTGTATCAGTGTCATAGGAAAAGTAGAACATGACTGAGCAAGAAGGGGAAGATATTACTATTCCAGGATTGTGAAAATGATCTTCAACATTTTAATTCTGAAAGTTGCGGAAATGCCAAATGACGGGATTGGCTTACAAGAAATCCAAGAGTTATAAATGGCTCTGACCAGATTTGGCCTTGTGGAAAATTGTGGTAGAGAGCAAGAAGTCATTTATTGCATGTAACGTGTTTTTAAAAACGATGGAGATTTTCTTTCAGAAAGTGGCGGGCTGAAAGTAATAACAGCACAAAAGAGTGTAAGCTGTTCATAGGACATCCTTGGACGTCATGGAAAGTAAGTTAACTTTAAGGAGTTCTGAATTTTGATTTCTGATGTTGTATGGGTTTTTTAAACACAATCATTTTGATTGTGGTTTTTTTTCCCCGCTGTTACATGATGAATACCTTCAAGTCACTGTTTTTAGTGAATTTTGATACATACTGAGAACAGCAAAAATAAACCATTTAACATGTATAATTAATTCTGTACTGTTTGCATTTATGATGTATATGTAGAACTGTGTAGGAGGCATGGAGAAGGTGAGGCTTCTGTAAGTGTCAAAGTTGTTGCATGCAGTGCTGCACTTCTGCGTATTCTTTCATATGCTAGACTACATCTGCACAATGAGATACCTAAGCAAAGGAAACACAAGTGATGTGATTGTGAAATGAGCAAAATAAATTGCATGTATTTCAATTACATCACCTGTGTTTCCTATCATTACGAATCACATTGTGCAGATCAAGTTTAGGTCTGTCCAGGGAAACATAGGAGTTTTGGACTTTGTTGAAGAGTGCAGTGGACTCACTTCATTGGTAGACCTTCACATGTATTATGTCCTCTATTCTCTTCAACAACTCGAAATTTCATCTGCAACCCTGAGTAGGCCTCACCTGAAACAAACCTCTGGATAGTAGACATCTTATTGGCATCCTGAAGCAATTATTTAAAATTTTAGTGTGTTGCGACACTTTTCTGAAACAACAGCAATGCAAAAGATGCACCATGTTTTAAGATAGGCCTCACTTCATCTGCATCAAGATACTGTTAGTTTAAAATGTATATCTTTAGGACTGTGTAGGGGGCCTGGAGAAGCAGAAGCTTCTGTAAGTGTCAAAGTTTTTGAAAAACTTTTTGTCCTTCAATCTTTTCCCTTGTCTTTTCAAATTTTTAAATACATGTTTTAATATTTTTCAAATGTTTGTTCTCTCTTTCACAGATTGAAAGTATAAAAAGAAAAAGTGAGTAATTTAACGACAATTATAAGGTAAATATTTTGTACTGTTTTCGTTACATTTATATCACATTTAACTACTATTAGTTCCACTGCTTCATTTCTTTAACCCTCAGTTTCCTGCCTTTGCTACTTCCCTCATTCCTTTCTCTATTAACTACTTACTCAACTCCTTCCACTCTTTTTCTCAGTCCCTCTCTTCTCATAGTTCCTCACTCTTGTTCACTCACTGCGTCTCTATTACTCTTACTGTCTTTGACTGATCAGTCTATCACTACTTGTTCATAATGCTTTCTCTGTGTAGTTGAAGCACACTAAGGGGAATATTATGAACACAGCCAATAAAATTATTGCTCTTTTTATTGGCAGAAAACTGGTGCAAAAGTGGTTTTAGTGGCAGTTTTCTGCCACAAAAGCAGCTTTAGCAACACATTTCTGCCAATAAAAGCTGCAAAACTTTTATTGCCTATGTTGATGATATGGCTCTATGTTAATTACATTTCTTTGCTGTTTCAATTAATCTTTTTCTGTTATTTTTTGTTTTCTGTTTTCTATTTTTTCTCTCTGTTATTCCTCATGTTTTAATCTTATTTTGAACATTCACTCACATTCTCCAAGAAACTCTTCTTTGTTAATGTTATACTTTCTTTTTTTTTCTTTCACTTCCTTATCTATTTTGTTTTTCACAATTATACCCTCTTCTGTCTTTTCTTCGGTAAATAGATCTATTAAACAGTATCTCTTCTTTACTCCCTATAGCTGTCTTTCTTTTAACATCACTCTCTGTTTCCTTTCCTTATACTTACACTTTTTTTTTTTTTAAATTTTTTTGGTTAGCTCCCGGTCCGCGTACCGGGAAGCTAACCCGGAAGCGAACCAAAAGAAATAGAGCTTGCAAGAGTGCTAAACATTCTAGCAATTTTTTTGGAAAGGGAAGGTAGTTCTGAAAAGAACTTTTTTTTAAATATTTTTGTTGTTTTATATATTTTTTTTTTTTGGAACATTTTTTGGGTTTTTTTGTATTTTTTGAACGATTTTATATTTTTTTGGGGTTTTTTTGGGGGGGGGAAACAACAAAAAACAGGCGTTGAAAATGGCTCAACAGGAGCAAAAAAAAATTACTGGGGGCGGTTAGGGCAATCATGGTGTTCATATGCCAGGTTGAGTGCATTGATGCTCATGTTGCCACAAGCTAATAATGCACGACAGTGCATACATAAGTGAATCATGTGCCCAAAATTTTCTTGAATATTTGGCACAGTTTCCCGTGCCTCTTCTGGTGTTAGAGAAACCGGTATTGTTGGTCTGGCCACAGGAGTTGGTCTTGGATTGTCGTGCATATCCCTTAATTCTGCCCGGCTGTAATTTAGGGGATGTTTCCTCGTCATGTGCCTGTGCATTGTGTGATTTCCAAAGCTATATTTTTTGTCCGTCCCTCTGGACAATTGTTCCTTGCATATCAGGCAGGTGACATACCTTGCGTTGACCTTTTTTTGGCCACGAGGCATTGAAAAAAACTGCCAGATGAAACTGGCTTTCTTTCTGGAAACCCGGGGCAACTCTTCTAAAAATTGTGGTTCTTCTCCCTCCTCATCCATTTCTTCCTCTTCCTCCTCAGTGTTGGTAAGGACCTGGGGAGGTGGTCCTCTCTTCCCATGAGGAGGTGGTGGTGGTGGTGGGGGTGCACCAGCTGAAGCAACCAATGAAGCCATTTTCACACAAGCAAAATAGGTCTTCCAACAAGCAAAATAGGTCTTCCTCTCACAATGATGAAAGTCAGAGTGAGGAAAGAAGGAGGGGTTTTCATCATTTGGGAAAATCAATACTTCTCAACCAATGAAAAGTGTTATTTTTAAGTCACCTGACCTAGCCTTCCATCATTATGAAACCAAAAGTGAAATGAACCAATGAAAAGTTTTATTAACAAGTCACATGACCTCTCACGCTCATGTTACGCGCTGCGGAACGCTCCCCGGTTAGCTTCCGGGTCGCTAAGCTTCGCGCCCCGGTCCGCGCCCCGGGACACTTCCGGGTGCGCTAACGCGATACGTCACAAGACGCATTTCGCGGCAACGCGATACGTCGCGCTTTCGCGCCGCGGATCGCTTCCGGGGAGCTGCGTTTCGCACCTCGGTCCGCGCCCCGGGGCACTTCCGGGTGCGCTAACGCAGTACGTCATAAGACGCATTACGCGGCAACGCGATACCGTCACTATGTTGATTTCTTACCGGTTCGCGGACCGGGTCGCGGAATTAAATTGAGCTAACGGGAAGCTTCCCGGTTCGCGGACCGGGAGCGAAACAAAAAAAATATTTAAAAAAATTTATTAATAAACATATAAAATATATTTTTGGATTTAAAGAAGAATACACTTTACAGCTATAGATATTAGCTTTTAAAAAACCAATGAAATTCACTGAAAAAACCATAGGTTATAGACCATATATAGTTAGGAATTAGCATTTACAAAACCTTGAAAATTCACTGAAAAAACCATAGGTTATAGACCATATATAGTTAGGAATTAGCATTTAAAAAACCTTTATTTTACTCACACAAAACCATTGAAATTCCATATATAGTTAGTTGTACTAACTATATATCGCGCACCCACAATCCACTGCTGATCATGTCACATATTACATCATTCATGACATGGTCAGTGACATCACTGATGACATCACTGATGACATCTCAAATGACATCACTGATGACATCACTGATGACATCTCAAATGACATCACTGATGACATCACTGATGACATCTCATTTGACATTACTGATCACATCACTGATGACATCATTCATGTGATAATACGATGAACCTCTTCAGACTCTAATATAACCTTAGATACACTCAGTGTAAACATACACTCACAGACTGTCACTCATCCATGGAGTTACTCAGACACCTAGTCAGTCATGCAAAGAATCAATCACACCTCCATTTTCTCAACTATACAGTTATACACACCTTACTTATTCAAACATATACTAAAACATATTTACTCTCTTATACAATCCTGGATACAAGTTCACAATGATGCATACAGCCACTCACACATTCACTGGCTCCTATGCACAGTTATTTATATATGTCAACTCTCACATGTACTGTATTTTACATATGTACTTACTTTGACATGTAGCACTGAGATATCCATTCACTCACCAATACACTCATGCACACAGTCAACTGCCCATACAGCTGTTTCCACATGCACTTTTGAACCCATACATCTAGTGAATCAACTGCTCACACATATATGCACAGAGTCATACACCTCCCAGCCACCCACACACACACTCAGTCTCCCATACAAATGCTTGGGCAACCAATCAATAACCCATATAGTTACTCATATAGCTACTGATCAACACATGCAGCAGTTTACAGAACAACAGACATAATGATGCACAAATTAAGACAGTTTAGTCACTAACCCATGCATTCAGTGAGACACATTTAATCACTCACTCATACAGTCAGTCACACACCTACTAAATCCTTCATCCAGACACTTCTACATCTACTCATTCTTCAATATGTAAAACATATTTAAACTTTACAGAAACACACAGTCACTGGATGTTGTCATCAGTGATGCCATCAGTGATGTCATTTGAGATGTCATCAGTGATGTCATCAGTGATGTCATTTGAGATGTCATCAGTGATGTCATCAGTGATGTCACTGACCATGTCATGAATGATGTAATATGTGACATGATCAGCAGTGGATTGCGGGTGCGCGATATATAGTTAGTACAACTAACTATATATGGAATTTCAATGGTTTTGTGTGAGTAAAATAAAGGTTTTTTAAATGCTAATTCCTAACTATATATGGTCTATAACCTATGGTTTTTTCAGTGAATTTTCGAGGTTTTGTAAATGCTAATTCCTAACTATATATGGTCTATAACCTATGGTTTTTTCAGTGAATATATATATATATATATATATATATATATATATATATTACCTACTGGCGATAGCCAGTAGGTATATATAGTTAGGATTTTTTTCCTATGGGATTTTTGAAAATTCTATGTCGAATAACTTTGGCGTTTGAGGACAGAATTGGCTGAAATTTTCAGGAAAATTGAACATTTTGTTTCTGAGCAGCCCCTGAAAATTTGGGGGGGTTTCGTCAAGGGGGGGCCGAGAAAAAAGGGGGGTCCCAAAACGTGTTTTTCCCATGCAATTTTCCATAGGGCGGTTGGCCTCACTTTTAGCCTGAACGGCTGAATGGATTTACACCAAACTTGGCAAAATTGTAGGGACTGGTAGCCCGATGTGCCTTTGCTATGTCTCAAGATATAGGCTCCAGTGGTTTTTACGAAAATTAACTTTGAAAAATATATATTGGGCTACATTGGGCTATATATATGTTGGAGCCCAAATGTAGCCCAATGTAGCCCAATGTAGCCCAAAGATGGCCACCAGAGACAAAAAAAACAAATGTAGCCCAAATATCAGCCAGATGTAGCCCAACTATAGCCCAATGACAGAATGTCCCAGAGTGTTCTAAAGAACAACTAGAGTGCTAACAGTTCTACTTATTACAAAGGTATGGCACACCTGAAGCCATCTTGATTGGAATAAAGTGGTAACTCTTAAAACATTTAATTTAAAAAGGAACAAAATGAGGGGGTTCATTTTGCCATAGAAAGTATGATTAGCGAATATATGACGAAATCCCGCATACCATCAGTCCGCAAAAAAAATCCCGCATGTACTATTAGGCCGCAAATTAAAATAACGAAAACTTTTAGAACGAATATGCCTTTAGCATACACTAAACAACTAAACTACCCTAAACCCTAAAACACTACCCCCAGCATGACCCTACACTACACAAACAGTACAACACTACCCTAAACCCTAAAACACTACCCCCAGCATGACCCTACACTACACAAACACTACAACACTACCCTAAACCCTAAAACACTACCCCCAGCATGACCCTACACTACGCAAACACTACAACACTACCCAAAACCCTAAAACACTACACCCCAGCATGACCCTACACTACGCAAACACTACAACACTACCCTAAACCCTAAAACACTACCCCCAGCATGACCCTACACTACAACACAACCCTAAACCCTAAAACACTACCCCCAGCATGACCCTACACTACGCAAACACTACAACACAACCCTAAACCCTAAAACACTACCCCCAGCATGACCCTACACTATGCAAACACTACAACACTACCCTAAACCCTAAAACACTACCCCCAGCATGACCCTACACTACGCAAACACTACAACACTACCCAAAACCCTAAAACACTACACCCCAGCATGACCCTACACTACGCAAACACTACAACACTACCCTAAACCCTAAAACACTACCCCCAGCATGACCCTACACTACGCAAACACTACAATACTACCCAAAACCCTAAAACACTACACCCCAGCATGACCCTACACTACGCAAACACTACAACACTACCCTAAACCCTAAAACACTACCCCCAGCATGACCCTACACTACGCAAACACTACAACACTACCCTAAACCCTAAAACACTACCCCCAGCATGACCCTACACTACGCAAACACTACAACACTACCCTAAACCCTAAAACACTACCCCCAGCATGACCCTACACTACGCAAACACTACAACACTACCCTAAACCCTAAAACACTACCCCCAGCATGACCCTACACTACGCAAACACTACAACACTACCCTAAACCCTAAAACACTACCCCCAGCATGACCCTACACTACGCAAACACTACAACACTACCCAAAACCCTAAAACACTACCCCCAGCATGACCCTACACTACGCAAACACTACAACACTACCCAAAACCCTAAAACACTACCCCCCAGCATGACCCTACACTACGCAAACACTACAACACTACCCAAAACCCTAAAACACTACCCCAGCATGACCCTACACTACGCAAACACTACAACACTACCCAAAACCCTAAAACACTACCCCCAGCATGACCCTACACTACGCAAACACTACAACACTACCCAAAACCCTAAAACACTACACCCCAGCATGACCCTACACTACGCAAACACTACAACACTACCCAAAACCCTAAAACACTACACCCCAGCATGACCCTACACTACGCAAACACTACAACACTACCCAAAACCCTAAAACACTACCCCCAGCATGACCCTACACTATGCAAACACTACAACACTACCCAAAACCCTAAAACACTACCCCCAGCATGACCCTACACTACGCAAACTACCCTAAACCCTAAAATACTACACCCCAGCATGACCCTACACTACGCAAACACTACAACACTACCCAAAACCCTAAAACACTACCCCCAGCATGACCCTACACTACGCAAACACTACAACACTATCCTAAACCCTAAAACACTACGCCCAGCATGACCCTACACTACGCAAACACTACAACACTCCCCTAAACCCTAAAACACTAGCCCCAGCATGACCCTACACTACGCAAACACTACAACACAACCCTAAACCCTAAAACACTACCCCCAGCATGACCCTACACTACGCAAACACTACAACACTACCCTAAACCGTAAAACACTACCCCCAGCATGACCCTACACTACGCAAACACTACAACACAACCCTAAACCCTAAAACACTACCCCCAGCATGACCCTGCACTAAACAACCACCACAACTCTACACTACACTAACACAACACTACACTACACTACACAATCACTAACCCACAAAAAAATTAACACAAACCCACTTACCTCTCTCGTCATCGTGGTTTTCACAACGCAAATGCATTTATCATACATGCCTTTAAAACGTAATTCTTTGTAAAGGCATGCGCGATAAATGCACATGCGTTTTGAAAAAATGCGGGATAATGGTATGCGAGGTCAATGACCTTGCGGGATAATGGTATGCGGACTGAAAGTCTGCGGGATAAAAAATGCGGGAAAATGGCTGCAAACCATGATTAGCAGCAGACTTCCCTGGTGAGCACTAGCTTTACTACAGTGATCTAATGAGCAACTAGAGTGCTAACATTCAGAATTTATGGCAAATGTGTGACACATCTGAATGCCTTCTTGATAGAACCAAAGTAAACAAGCATTGAAAATGCAATAGATCTCGCCCTCGTTTAAGTTAAAGCCATTCTGTTTGTAATGAGGTGGCTTTTTAGCTTTGCTTTTATTAGTGTTTTTAAAACTTTCATGTAAATAACATGCATATGTTATTTTATTTTTGATGAGTCTGTCTACCGTCAGTCACAGGGCACGGCGATGGGCACCTGCTTCGCCCCCAGCTACGCTAACATCTTTATGGGGTGGTGGGAGGAGCAGGTGTCCACCGAAATACACGCCTTTAACAACCAGGTTGTCCTGTGGCTGAGATTCATCGACGATATTTTTATGATTTGGAATGGTTCGGAAGATTCTGTTAGACAATTTGTGGCTCAGCTCAACAAAAACTCTATGAACTTACAGTTCACAGCTGGAATACACTCCTCCAGAATAGAGTTCTTGGATGTGCTGGTTGAAATACAAGGGACAAGAATGACCACTAGCCTCTACAGAAAGAGCACTGCCGGCAACGGTCTCCTGAATGCAAGAAGTGCGCATCCGAGAAGACTGGTTGACAGTATCCCCTATGGGGAACTTTTGCGGGCTAAACGCAATTGCAGTACTAATGAGTTGTTTGAGGCTGAGAAAAAGAGAATGGTCACACGTTTCAAAGAGAGAGGCTATAACAACAAAACCATACAGGGGGCAGTTGCTAAAGCTGAGACTAGAACGAGGAGGGATCTCCTTAACACCAATGCGGACACAGAAACTGAATCCAAGATTAGGTTTATAACCACATTTTCGGGCCAATCTGGGGAATTGAGAAGTATTCTAAATAGACATTGGCATGTGTTACTTACAGACCAACATCTTAAACCACATGTTAAAGAGTATCCCCAAGTAACCTTTAGAAAAGGTAAATCACTCAGGGATGAACTGAGTCCCATGAAGTGGCAGGATTAAGTAAACCTAAAGAAATACCAGGATTCAGATGCTGCAGATCTTGCAAAGCGTGCCGTAACAGTGACAATTGTAAAGAAATAACGGTACCGAGTACAGGCAAAATCTTCAAGATACGTAAAACCCTGACCTGTAACACCATGTACTGTGTGTATCTGTTAATCTGCCCGTGCAATAAATGGTATGTGGGGAGCACGACTCTAAAGGCTAATGAGAGGGTGCTTCAGCACATGAGGGCTATAAAAAATCACAATACACAATACCCTGTTGCCAGGCATTTCTACGAGCAGCACTACCAAAATGAGAATCTTCTCAAAATGTTGGTGCTGGACAAAGTAGATCTAGGTCCTCGAGGAGGAGACAGAACCACTTGTTTACGTAAACTAGAATCAAGAATGATTATTGATTTTGAATGTACATACCCTCAGGGGCTTAACAATCATGAAGAATTGTCTGTTCATTTAGAGAAGTAATCAGAGTAACCCGATATGTGTTAAAGAAATAGGTCATTTGATCAGTACTGGTAAAAGGAATAGGTACTATTTTTGTATGTTGAACTAGATTATGTCTGCACAGTCCGTTAAGATATTACGCCTTGATTTTAAAACATTTTGTTTTTAATTAATTCACAGATGCTTTGCACTTGGGGACTAATGGATATCAGGCATTCCGGGATAGGATACAACACTAGAAAACTAAGATGAACCTTCGATGTGATATATGCCGAATATGAATTTTTGAAGATATTTTCTATCATGTATATACTGGTATTATTCATATCTAGCTGCTTTGGATGATACATTATGTTGGTTCTAGGATTGAACATGCCCACTTGGGCGGTATTGAGACTCTGTGAATACATATAAACAGAGTTTGTCCACTTGGATTTTTTGTCATCATTTTTGAATTTGATTCGACATTCCTATGTGGCTAAATATGCTGTGTTAATGATTGAATATGCCCACTGGGGCGGTATTGAGAGACACCAAGATAACTATTTTCACTCTGTGAATACATATGAACAGGGTTTGTCCACTTGGATTTTTTGTCATCATTTTTGAATTTGATTTTACATTCCTATGTGGCTAAATATGTTTTGTTTATGATAACAATTATATGATTTGTTTCATTTATCTTTATTGAGGCAACAATTGTACATCATGTCGAATTTGTTCTAAGTATAACACCATTCCAATATGTCTGCCATGTATTTTACACTGGGGGTGAGTGCACAGTAGTCCTTTTTCTATGTTAATACCTTGTTTGTTGTAAATAGGACTATCATTTTGGAATCCATTACAAACGTGATCAAGCCTGTTGGTGAAACGCGTTGTTTGTTTTTGCTGCCAGAATAAACTTTTGAAGCACAGCAACCCTTGGTGTGTCGTCGCGTATTTCCTGGTATATGGGAGATTCTTCGCATTTGATGTATGCATATATGTATATGTATGCATGCATTTATATTTATATAGATATGCAGATTATATATGTTTATATATGTATATTACCTACTGGCGATAGCCAGTGGGTATATATAGTTAGGATTTTTTCTCTATGGGATTTCTGAAAATTCTATGTCTAATAACTTTGGCGTTTGTGGACGGAATTGGCTGAAATTTTCAGGAAAATGGCACATTTTGTTTCTGAGCAGCCCCTGAAAATTTGGGGGGGGGTTTTGGCAAGGGGGGGCCGAGAAAAAAGGGGGGTCCCAAAACGCGTTTTTCCCATTCATTTTTCCATAGGGCGGTTGGACTCACTTTTAGCTCGAACGGCTGAATAGATTTACATGAAACTTGGCAAAATTGTAGATATGGTTTGCCCGACGTGCCTTTGCTATGTCTCAATATATGTGCTCCAGTGGATTTTGAGAAATTAACGTTTAAAAATATATATATATCTGTGACAGCGCTCCGGTTAGCGCCCCGGTTCGCGTACCTGACGCGTAACGGAACTTCGTAAAGCGAAGCTGATTGGCTCTCCGGTGTCTGTCAACATTCTAAACAGTCCGGAGCGGCCGCCATCTTGTCTCTCGGTACAATCGAGAGACAAGATGTGGTGAAAAACGAAGGGGGAAATGAAGGAAAGGGGGCAAGGTAGACCACTCCTGACCCCCTAGGATTGATGAGGGGGATATTAAAGTGCCCCGCGGGGCACAAAAAAAAAATAATAATTTTTTGCGATTTTACGCCGTAGAGGCGCGTCCCGGTACGCGAACCGGGCAGCTCACCGGGCAGCTCACCGGGCAGCTAACCGGCAGGGTAGCTGTCAACATTGTAAACAGTCCGGAGCGGCCGCCATCTTGTCTCTCGGTAGGTTCGAGAGACAAGATGTGGTGAAAAAAGAAGGGGGAAATGAAGGAAAGGGGGCAAGGTAAACCCCTCCTGACCCCCTAGGATTGATGAGGGGGATATTAAAGTCCCCCGCGATTTTTCGCGGTAGAGGCGCTTCCCGGTACGCGAACCGGGCAGCTAACCGGCAGCGTAACGGGAGTCCGCCATCTTGTGTTTTTGGAGCGTCCGGTTCGCGTACCGGGTAGCGTCCCGGTAAGCGTAACAAGGGGAAAACCAAGAGAAACAGTAAAAAAAAAATTAAGGGAATAGATTTCCAGCAAACTTGGCAAAATTGTAGGGACTGTTTGTTTGATGTGCCTTTGCAAGGCCTCAAGATATGTGCACGTGTGGATTTTGTCTATTAAGGTTAAAAAAAATATATATATCTGTAAGCGTGCTCCGGCACGCTTACGTTACGGGTTTTGTTTGCGCTGCAGAGCCGATACGTCACGGTTATGCGACGCGTCATGAGGCGTCTCATGTGGCTACGTGATACGTCACGTAATAAAGAATATATTTTACAGCTATAGATATTAGCTTTTAAAAAACCAATGAAATTCACTGAAAAAACCATAGGTTATAGACCATATATAGTTAGGAATTTGCATTTACAAAACCTTGAAAATTCACTGAAAAAACCATAGGTTAGAGACCATATATAGTTAGCTGGACATTTTATTGACATAAAACCAATGAAATTCCATATATAGTTAGTTGCACTAACTATATATCGCGCACCCGCAATCCACTGCTGATGATGTCACATATTACATCATTCATGACATGGTCAGTGACATCACTGATGACATCACTGATGACATCTCAAATGACATCACTGATGACATCACTGATGACATCTCAAATGACATCAC
This sequence comes from Lissotriton helveticus, assembly GCF_964261635.1. Classification (NCBI taxonomy): domain Eukaryota; kingdom Metazoa; phylum Chordata; class Amphibia; order Caudata; family Salamandridae; genus Lissotriton; species Lissotriton helveticus. Next base: position 556,469,799 of record NC_136071.1, on the reverse strand, counting down.
TGATGACATCACTGATGACATCTCAAATGACATCACTGATGACATCATGACACACCAATACCAGTTACTACATACGCACTCACTGATTCCTACGTCTACACACACATTCACTCATTCACCCATACAATCACTCATACATACAGTCACACATTATTACAACACTATCATATGCACTCATACACCTATGCAGACACTCACACACTGCCACTCATCCATGGAGTTACTCACACACCTAGTCAGTCCTGTAAAGAATCAATCACACTTCCATTTCCTCATCTATACAGTTAAACACAGAACACCATACTTCAGTGACATCACTGATGACATCACTGATGACATCTCAAATGACATCACTGATGACATCTCAAATGACATCACTGATGACATCATGACACACCAATACCAGTTACTACATACGCACTCACTGATTCCTACGTCTACACACACATTCACTCATTCACCCATACAATCACTCATACATACAGTCACTCATTATTACAACACTATCATATGCACTCATACACCTAGTCAGTCCTGTGAAGAATCAATCACACTTCGATTTCCTCATCTATACAGTTAAACACAGAACACTATACTTTTCACACATATACTAACACATACTTACTCTCTTATACAATCACTGATACAAGTACACATTGATATGCACAGAGTCACACACCTCCCAGCCAGCCACACACACACTCAGTCTTCCATACATCCACTCATTCTTCAATATGTAAAACATATTTAAACTTTACAAAAACACACAGACACTAGATGATGTCATCAGTGATGTCATTTGAGATGTCATCAGTGATGTCATCAGTGATGTCATTTGAGATGTCATCAGTGATGTCATCAGTGATGTCACTGACCATGTCATGAATGATGTAATATGTGACATCATCAGCAGTGGATTGCGGGTGCGCGATATATAGTTAGTGCAACTAACTATATATGGAATTTCATTGGTTTTATGTCAATAAAATGTCCAGCTAACTATATATGGTCTCTAACCTATGGTTTTTTCAGTGAATTTTCAAGGTTTTGTAAATGCAAATTCCTAACTATATATGGTCTATAACCTATGGTTTTTTCAGTGAATATATATATATATATATATATATATATATATATATATATATATATATATATATATATATATATATATATATATATCCAAAACACTTTGCCACCAACTGTCGCTCCTCTTCACCTCGGGTGCCTCCTTACTGCACGGTGGAGTGCGTTACAATATGTACAAACACACAGTTCCCATATCTACGAACTGCTCCACAATTAAGGACACTCCAGTCAAAATTTCGTAGTCTCTACGCCAGGTTTATTTTCCCGCGTGCACACTTATTCAGTCAACAAACGCGTTTCGGCGTTGCCGCCTTCGTCAGTGTTGTCTGATTGAGACTCACTTTTGCATTTAAATAAAGATTCTTCAAAACATTGTCATTTGATTAAAAACAAACATAAAAAAGGCACTTCAATTACATTCATTGATATGTGGCGGCCATCTTAGAGTGTCCAAAATCAGTGTGATTATAATCATTTGTCAATATAACAGATCAATCATTGTATTTCATGCAATTTCCTCGCATTTGCTTTTAACGAATGTGGGTATCCTACTATTTGTGCAAGATAACCACAATTATTTCGCCCTGAATGGGCGCTTAGCTTGTTCCAATCACAAGCGCACTTCTCAGCGTTTCACTATTCGGTTCACAGTATTAGGCCTGGGTGGTAGTGCCGCTCGTAGCTGCGTGGACGAACTTTGCTGGTTGGAGTGCTGATTACCCCTTGCCCCTGGGAGCCCAAGTATCCAGTTTGGACGGCGGAAGGAAGAGCGGGACTGCGAGTCCCAGGAACGTCAGCGGCTTGGTTGTCTGCCGCACCTGTGTGACTCTTCCCCCCTGACCCCGCCTCCTCCGGGTGCTTAAACCCACGCCTCGCGGCCCCCGCTTCGCGGGAGCCGCTCGTAGCTGCGTGGACGAACTTTGCTGGTTGGAGTGCTGATTACCCCTTGCCCCTGGGAGCCCAAGTATCCAGTTTGGACGGCGGAAGGAAGAGCGGGACTGCTAGTCCCAGGAACGTCAGCGGCCTGGTTGTCTGCCGCACCTGTGTGACTCTTCCCCCCTGACCCCGCCTCCTCCTGACGGGTATCTTGCAGAACCACAGGCTATAAGAACACAGAGGGTGACGCGCCACGCGGGACGCGTGCGGGCGGGCGCCAGGCTAAGCCCGGGCAAAGGGCGGGCCTTTTTAGGCCGTTAGAGAACGGTAGAGACCGGGCCGGGCCATCCATCTATCGCCCTGTCCCTCAGGTATTGTACTCTGTCTATTTGGCTGCCTACCGGTAAAACGCTCTACTATGGCCAGTAGGGAAACTAGAAGCAAGGCTGCTTCCACTCTTTCTGGGACACTGGACAAATTTCTTTTGAAAGCTAATCCCTCATTTAATAAGGGTACTTCTGTAACTGAGGAGGGTGTACAAAGTTCCTGTCTATCCTCGCCAGGTCTTTCAACAAATAACAGTACACCGCTCCCGCTTGATGCGACCCACCTATCTTTAATGGACAGTATTGACCAAACTATAGAGACAGTCCTGCAGCAACTTAGGACACCGTCATCTGTGCTAAGGGACAGAGGCACACCACGTTCTATTTGTGATGTAGAGCTCTCCCCTGTCATAATGATTGCACCGCCTGGGGATCAGGGTAGGGCTGATAACCTGCCGGTGCACACGTGTGATAGCGAGGATCCCGCAACTAAAAGGAAAAGACCCAGCAAGCCTAAAGGTGCTAAAAGGACAAAAACTGATTATGTAATACCCAGTGTGGAGGAAAATTTGGGCGCACTTGAGTCTCTAAGGTTGGGAATGAATGGGGTATTCTCAAGCGTCCTACCGATTGCATCTACACCTGTGATTGAACAGCCATTTATATTTGGTGGGGTCACTCCTAATACTTCAGATTCCCTTATTGCCTCTCTCACCGCTGTCTTCAAAAGTCTGCTGAGTCCTCTTATTCTTAAATTGGATTCAATAGAATCGAGATTGACATTGATTGAGAGACACAGTGTGGGCAATGGAGCACAAGTTGGGATGGGACCAAATCATGATGGAATACAAGGGAGTAGTATGGGAGTTCCCCGTCCCTCACTGTCAACTATGGGTCATGCTCCACTACTGCCTACAGCTCTTACTGGGGGAAAAACCAAAACTAACATCACCGCAGTTCCCGTCCCCCAAATAGTACCTGTACCACTCCCTAGGTCAGTGCCCCCGATCCCTCCCCCTAGAAGGTCAAAGCAACCAGCTTCGGCTAGTCTACCCACCCAGGAGAGACCAACAGATGGGTTGGTCCACAGTTCCAATCGGCAGGATAGCCCCAAATCTAGGTGTAAGGCAGTTAATCTGCCCCCTGAGGCGGCAGGCTATACTGCAATATTGACGGGGGTCCCTGAGCTGGCCAATGACGCTAGGGAGTCTTATGATTCCTTGCGCAATAAGGTAATCAGCTGGCTTAATATCCAAAGGCCTCTTCCATCTGACATGAAGGGAGAGGTTCTTTTGGTTAGAAGGGTCCCGTGGGTTGGGTATACTGCCAAAAAAATTGTGGGAGATTGTATAATTGTCAGCTTCAAGAGCCCTCAGGTTGTTACCTGTATTTGCAATTGGCTCGGAAATAGAGGTAACACATCCATCGAATTGGTCCCTCTTTCGTACTTTTATCCCAATTCTTATAAGCCATCTTTGAGGAGGGACGACGGTTGGACACGGGTGGGCTTTGCTGTAGATGGGACAAGATATAGGCCCAGGCACTTCGCCCATTCTACTACTCCAAATTATGCACATCTGAACAGATTCAATTGCCTCGATGAGGTAGATTGACTTTGAAGGGGTGTATTCTCACAGTCTCGCCAAGTCAGTGTAACTGACCTAATAGGACAGGGGATAGGCGCTGTAGTGACTGATACGCCAAACAGAGAATTGGAAGGTGGTAGTTTGAAACTGCCTGGCCCTAGGAACCACGTAGTCATCCTACCCGTAAATCAAATTGGCAACACCCAAACCTCCCTAGCCTTCTGTGCTCCCAATATAGCAACTACTGCCCAATCCACCAAGGAAACAGAAGAACTGTGCCTCGTATTTTCTAACGCGGGCACAACACCTTGAAATAACTGATGCGTCCCCCCTAAATTTAGATCCAACACATTGAAGGTCCTCTCCTGGAATGTGGCAGGTATAGCAAATAAAATATACACACCAGATTGGGAACTCCTATTAGACACCACTGATATCTGTCTCTTCCAGGAGACGTGGGCTAGGGACCCACTGACTAGTGTGGGTTTTGCAGTTTTTGAAATTCAGGCTAGTTGGAGTGGAAAGGGGAGACCCTCTGGGGGCCTTGCGATTTGGGTAGCTAGTCACATTGGATGTAGTGCGGAAAGCGTTCCCACGTTCTCACAGGACATCCAGTGTGTTCTTCTTAAGTGGCCCAATGCAGTTAGATTGGCAATTGTAAATGTATATTCCCGTCCTGTCAGTGCAGCTAGGGAATCTCCAACCGTGGAAGATCTCTCGTCCTTTCTGGGATCATTGCCTAGCGAATATGAAATTATGATGGGCGGAGATTTTAATTGCCACTTTGAACCTTTGGAGGGCCTAAAGGAGGGCTCCCTTACTACTGAAGACGACTACTGGGGCGTCCCACCCTGCTTATCTCCCCATCCTAAATCTTGGTCTCCTCTTGCGGTCCAAATCACGTCCCTCACCTTAAACTATGCACTGAGGGCGTATAACGGTCGAACTCCATCAGATAGTCCCTCATCCTGTACCTTTAATAGGAAGGATCACGAATCGAGGTTGGATTACATCTTTGTCGACCTCAGTTTATGGTCCAAGGTCCAAGATTTTAGAGTATCCTCCAGAACAGACAGTGACCATAACGCTCTTCTACTGGATCTGAAACACCCCGCTCCTGTCGTTGAGTCACTACCTGTCAAATCTAATGACCACCCAGGTAACCTGGCCCTTAGTTCTAACAGGCGAAGGGTAAAATGGGGGAAAATTATTAGCTCAGAGGAAAACATAAGAAAAATCTTTGACATAGCTCTCCCGAAGTTTGCTGAAATAGATGACCTAATTAATCAGCCCAGATCCTCAGATTTTAACATTAAATTGGCAACCATCCACGAAAACCTAGTGGGATCTTTAGCAGAGGTCTTTTACCCAGTGGCAGCCCCTCGACGTAAACAGTCCCGAACCTCAAGATGGTACAATTCTTCCTGCAAAAAGGTTAAGTCAGAGTTAATTGCCTCCATTAAAGCGGGCTCTGACAGGGCCATAGTCGCCAAACTTAGGCGTCAGTATAAGGAAGCCATGGTCCTGGCCAAGAAGGAGTGGGACTGGAACCATTGGCAGGACCTCCCCTCCGCATTAGAAACTAGGGATTCTAAAAAATGTTGGACCCTGGTGAATAATGGCACGGGAGAGGTCAAAGCGGCAGTGGAATCCAACATCGCATCATCTGCCTGGGAAGGCCACTTCGGCAGACTGTATCAAGATATCGGGCAGTCTGCCTTTGAAGTGGGCCCTGATGATACACCCACCCCCGCAGTTGGGTTAGAATTTACCCTTGGTGAGGTGGTCAGTGCAATTGAGAGATTGGCAATGGGGAAGGCCCCGGGACTAGATAGATTGCCCGGTGACCTTTTTAGACAACATCCCGAGATCTGGGGTCCGTACCTCCTTATTCTCTTTAATGCCATCTTGGGAGGTATGGAGATCCCCTGTACTTGGCTGGGAGCTGAGATAGTGCCCATTTATAAAAGGGGTTCTCCTCTTCTCCCAGCCAACTACAGGCCGATCAGCCTCATTGATGTCCCCCAAAAACTTTTCTCTCGACTCCTTTTGGACCATCTCAATGATTGGATGGAGGCAAATGAAATCCTGAGTCCGCTCCAGGCTGGCTTCAGAAAAAACACGTCCACCATGGACCAGGTCTTCCGCCTTGTCCTCCTGTACTGGAAAACGGTGAGGATTGAGGGGGGGAGGCTATACATGGTGTTCGTGGATCTGAGGTCAGCCTTTGACCTGGTCCCACGGAAAAAACTATGGCAGGTCCTCAGGAAGATGGGCGTTCCATCCCAGCTGTTGCACGCCCTAATCAGGCTCCATGATGGTAACTATGCGCAGGGCAGGTGTGGGAGGGAGGGAGCACTGTCATCAAGGTTCCCTGTTCTCGGGGGGGGTAAGGCAGGGTTGCGTTCTGGCGCCAACCCTGTTTTGCCTCTTTCTCAACAGCGTTATATCTCACCTTGACAACATTAAAGACAATGACGCTCCCTTTTTGGCCGGCAGGAGGGTGCCAGCAATCATGTTTGCTGACGACACCCTCCTGCTTTCCAAAACCCCCATGGGGATCCAAAGGATTTGAGATGGATTTGATCTTTTCTGTAGACAACATGGTCTAGAGATCAATACAGAGAAGACCAAATTCATGATCTTCAATCCATCCCCAAAAACCAGACCCAATCCCACTCTGGGTTCAGTTAGCTTAGAAAGGGTCACAACCTTTCAATACTTGGGGGTAACATTACATGAAAACCTATCATGGGACCCCCAAATAGTAAGATCTCAGCTCAAGCTGTCCCAACTTTCTGGTGCAATTTTGAAGGTTGTAAATACTTCAACATTCAAACCGATAAGTCCTGCGCTGGAAATGTACAAATCACAGGCCAAAGCGGCTGCATCTTATGGCAGTGAGCTATGGGGGCATAGAGCAGGTCCGGTTCTCGCCAGTCGAAAATAACTTTCTTAGGCGCCTTCTGGTCGTCCCCCGTAGTACACCTCTGTTTCCCTTGAGATTGGACATGGGTTTATCACCCATCGCTGCCGAGCTGGAGTCTAAGCCAATAAGATTTTGGCATAGGTCTACCAGTGAACCTGAGGTTCTGTTGATTCTCATTCAAGATCTTGATGTATTGCCCTCACAGACTTCTGTTTGAAAAACAATATTTTTTTGTTTGCAGGACAACTTTATTTGCAACTGCAGGGGACCGCGATGGGCACGTGCTTCGCCCCCAGCTACGCGAATTTATTCGTAGGCTGGTGGGAGGAGCACGTGGCCTGGGCAGGGACCAATGAGAAATGGGTGAAAAAAATAGCTCTGTGGACCCGCTACATAGATGATCTTTACATCGTGTGGCGGGGAACACAGAAGGAGGCTGAAGAATACATCAAGATCTTGAATGAGAATCAACAGAACCTCAGGTTCACCAGCCACATCAGCAGGGATGAGGTTTTTTATCTGGATCTGAGGGTATTCATTCAAGACAATAAAATCCAGACGGCCCTGTTTAGGAAACCCACGGCAGGGAATACTATCCTGCACGCAGGGAGCTGCCACCCACGCAGTGTTGTGAATAACATCCCACTGGGAGAGTTCCTGCGGATAAAGCGGAACTGTTCCACTGAGGAAGAATACACGAAAGCAAAAAATGAATCCAGGAAGAGATTCGAACTAAGGGGATACTGTAAAGGGGTTCTAGATGCGGCGTAAAGGAAAAGTGATGCTAGGCCCAGAAATGAACTGCTTATAGATAGGGTAAAAACAAGGGATATGAATGTGAGGCTAATTACTAGCTTCACTGACAAATCTCCAGAAATGTTCCAAATCTTACGTAGAAATTGGAACATATTGAAATCAGATGGGGTGGTGGGCAAACTCTTACCTGACTACCCACTGGTTACATATCGAAAAAGCCACTCGCTTAGGGACCATCTAGTAAACAGCCACTATGAACATAAGAAAAAGAAAAAGGCCCCAGCATTGGGATTCTATCCGTGTATGAAATGTAAGGCCTGTAAAAACTCACAAAAAGTAAAGGAATATGAGGTACCGGGGAGATCAAAAAGGTGACGATTTCGAAATTACTCAACTGTAACTCTGAATTTACTGTGTACTTTCTAATATGCCCATGTGGCAAAAGGTACGTGGGAAGCACCACGAAACAGACCAAACTCAGGATTTTGGAACACATGAGAGCTATTAACTCAAAAGATCAGAGTTACCCTGTGGCCCGACACTATGAAAAATTGCATAAAAGCAACAGCAATTTGCTAACCTTTTTCATTCTGGACCAATTGGTAAGAACAGAGAGAGGGGGAGACTGGGTTAAGAAACTAAGGACCTTGGAATCAAGGTACATCATTATGCTTCAAACAAAGAATCCTGTAGGGTTGAATAACGAAGAGGAAATGTGGGTACACATAGGGTAAGATCCCCACACTGTAAGAAGATTCAGAGTAGAGTGTGTCACCTTCTAACCTGTTCCCTGCAGCTAGAATGTTAGTATACTTACCGCATCTATATATGATCATTGTTACATATTATAATTGTACTGAGATAGCCCATTCAGGGCAGCATAACGGAACTATATGTGACACAACGGGCACTACCACCCAGGCCTAATACTGTGAACCGAATAGTGAAACGCTGAGAAGTGCGCTTGTGATTGGAACAAGCTAAGCGCCCATTCAGGGCGAAATAATTGTTGTTATCTTGCACAAATAGTAGGATACCCACATTCGTTGAAAGCAAATGCGAGGAAATTGCATGAAATATAATGATTGATCTGTTATATTGACAAATGATTATAATCACACTGATTTCGGACACTCTAAGATGGCCGCCACATATCATTGAATGTAATTGAAGTGCCTTTTTTATGTTTGTTTTTAATTACATGACAATGTTTTGAAGAAGCTTTATTTAAATGCAAAAGTGAGTCTCAATCAGACAACACTGGCGAAGGCGGCAACGCCGAAACGCGTTTGTTGACTGAATAAGCGTGCACACGGGAAAATAAACCTGGCGTAGAGACTACGAAATTTTGACTGGAGTGTCCTTAATTGTGGAGCAGTTCGTAGATATGGGAACTGTGTGTTTGTGCATATGTATATATATATATATATATATATATATATATATATATATATATATATATATCATGCTCAATTTCTTTACTTTTAGAAAGAAAAACCGCACTCACGGGGAAGCTCTTCACATCAGGTTCTTTATTTTGAAGCAAACAAACGCGTTTCGGCGTCAAGCCTTCGTCGGTGTTCATGACATAACATGAATAAGTGGTTTTACCCTGCAATAATTTGTGGGGCCAGTGGTATGCCGATTTATGGCTCAATGATGTTGTGGTTTAATTACCGTAATATGTGGAGATAATGGTTTTGCGCCCTGCATACACTCCAAGATGGTGCCCAATGTTTGCTTAAGGGTAATGGTCCTTCTCTATTGCCATGAGATTAAGAAACTTTATCAGTCTGTCACAATAGCGATGTCATGAACACCGACGAAGGCTTGACGCCGAAACGTGTTTGTTCGCTTCAAAATAAAGAAGCCTGATGTAAAGAGCTCCCCCGTGAGTGCGGTTATTCTTTCTAAAAGTAAAGAAATTGAGCATGAGATGTTGTGGCTGTCCACGGCCGCTGACCGCACCCGCCTATGAGTGCACCGGATGAGTAGTGGAAAACGAGCGGTGATTGACATTTTTCTGGAGCACCGCCACAGCTGTTGGGCGCGTATATACAACCGCTAGGACTGATCAAAGGGAAGAGCTGATAACTGGAACATGACCCGATTGCACAGTATACCTGAAACGGTGAGCCCATTCTACGTTGAGTGAAAGGCAGCGTGTATTGCGGTAAGGCGCAGGGGTTGAGCGATACACATCAGGCTTCTATTTGTATGAAATTAACAGGACATCTTAAAGTGACAGGATGTTTTGTGAGAGTACTCGCCGCGAGGCGGCTAAAGACATGTTTAATCGACACAGCGCCTTGTCAACATCAGTAAGAACGACCACCCAACCTGAGGGTAATAAATTGAAAGACAAACTCGCAAAAATTGAGAGGCTGTACGAACGTGAAGTTCAAAAATGGTGGGAGGCAACAAGCCTGACTAGCTACATTAAAGAACATCGTGAACATCCAGACCCTCAACTCCTCACTGACTGGGCAGAACACACAGCCCAGTATTGCGAGGGGACCTTGAAGATCCTAGTGAAATACGCCTGGAGCGATAGGGAAAAAGCGCTAGTGGAGATTAAGATATGAGCATAATTCAAACTCCCCACCTACACTTTCAAGGCACTACATAAGGCTAGCCCAGATTACCTAAATTATCGCATGTGCTTTCACAAACCTTCCAAACATCTCCACTCATTCTCTTACTTGCACACATCTCCCGCACACTGAAAATTGATTTGATAGTCAAGCCGTCTCCTACATCGCTCCTAAAGCAATGCCACTACACAGAGGAGCCTCCTACTCACTTCTTGATTTCCTCAAGAAGATGAAGATCTGGCTTTTCAAATAGTTCCACTAGGCCCTAGGTCTGGTTAGGCTCCCGGGTAATAGTGAGTTCTACAAATCGGCATAACATAATAGGTGAGGGTGAAAAAGATTAAGCAGAGTAGTCTTAGGTTTTTATGTCAGGGAGGGCATATAAACTAAATATAAATTTCAATACATAGGCAACTAGTTTGCGAATGTATCATGTACACTTTTACATTTCAATGTACTAGTGAAACCGATCCACTAGAACAAAATACATTGAAAGTGATATGGGGTGACTTCTGCAATTCATTATATTTTTCATGTACATTCAAAGCATCATGCTGCTTTGCATAAGGGTGGAAACAGAGCACCTCTTGAAAAGTATTCTCATAAGGACCACATTAGAAGCCATAACATACAAAGAAAATGGCAAACTTGCAAGTAACCTGTCAAACAATTTGCAGAACCAGATCGTGCTGTATCTAGTACTGACAGGTAATAACATAGGTTAAATAGTGGTGAGACAGTGCAGAAACATTGGACTGACTGGCAAAGTATCTGTTCACTGATTGAAATCTTCTGGCCATCGACAGACTTTTACTGACTTATTCAATGAGACGATGAGAAGGAGAGCTGGGTGGGACAGGGAGCTCACAACAGCAATTGCTGTACACACCCATCTCTGGCCCTAACACTGCCTGTCAGCTCCTCTTCATGTGTGCCCTGCCGACCCCCCCCACCAGCTGACAAATTGGTAGCCTTTGTTTTCCCGGTTCTGGGCTCAAGGCAGCAGAGAGGAGTGGGTTGTCACTGACTTAAAAGGACCTGTCTGTGTACGTGGTGCAATGGGAGTGGAGTACCATTGAGGATGCTAGGACAGAACAGATGGGCCTATGATATTGTATTTGCTCCAACCTACATCTTTTTTGTCCTGGTCCATCGAGTGTAGTCTTCACTGCAGGCACAACAGGGGGTCAAAACCTAATCTGAGCAGCAGTAGCATAACACAAAATGATAGGGCCCCCCTGCAAAATGTGATTTGTGGCCCCACAGTTTTGCATATGTCACAAATATTCAATTGCCTTGGGCTGAATGGAGACCCCCTGAATGGCTGGGGGCCCCTTGAAAGGGTGAGGGCACCCCTGCGTGTCAGAGGCCTGTGTTACGTCCCTCATGAGAAGCTGCATAATAGTGGCCCTAGCGAGTTGGGGACTTTTTAAATATAGTAGGCATAGCTGGCATTACAGTGACACTAACATATTTGTGGACATTAAGGAATACTGTAACCCTGATGGTGGCAACCGCTGGCATAATATTACATTTGGCATTCTGGGGACCATAGACAATACATGTGAGTATGCACACTCGTTGCAAGCCTGTGTGTGTCTGCTTGCCTGTCTGTGGCAGTTTGGGTTTTGGGCCTTAGTCCTGGCATTTGGTGGCATAAATACTGCCAATTCTGAGTGGCACTGGCAAACGTAGCATTACAATCATAATGTGTCCCACCCTATTGGCATAATGATGGTACCTGTGAACAATTAGTGGCTCTTTGATATTAGTGGTAATATTGGCATGTGTGAGCCCCTTGTGAAGGCCACCATAGGCATAATTGTAATTTCTGGAAAAGATTTTAATTACGTTGCTGCGCCCATCTACATTGAGGTTTGGCAATTCAAGCTTATTCAACGTTTTTATCTAGCAGTGATAGTAGCGAGCGGCTACAGAAGAGGTGGTAACTCTAAGGCAATAAAGCTTACAGCAATAAGGGTTCAGTCAAAACTGAAAATCTGCCATTGCTATACCTATCTGAGGTAGATACTTGCATGAAAATGTATATCTGATCTGACACTGAATTGCTGCCATGAAATGTGTACTTAAGAGGGGTACTATTGTATTATACTGTAACATTTCTATAGGAATTTCTTATCCATTTACGGGGACTCAACATTCTTTAGAGGTGGCTGAGCAATTTGCTAATCCTTTGTTGAGTAAGATTGGAGATAGGTACTAAGTAATGTATCAGCTATGAGTGAAGTATTTTGATGTCATGCATGAGACCCAAATATGTGATCCAGACATGTTGCTTTGTCTTACTTGTGGAGCAGTATGAGAAAGAAGTGTGTGGCATAGTTTCACACACTACGTATTCAGAACAAGTGATTTAAAGTCCATGAGGTTGCTGAATCATGACTTGCTTTATAATTTAAGGAAGAGAATCGTCTTTACTGCCTTTCTGTAACCTAGATGACATTTTTGGGGTTTGCTGCCGATCTTGCACATTTGAACCAAGAAGACGCAACCTTCAATGCATGTATTTTTAACAGGGAAATGTCAAAAGTGGTGCTATCTTGGATCTTGAGATTTCTACTTTGAACGGACAGTTTGTGTTCAAATTGTAAGAAGATGGGTCCTGCCCCATGGATTACCCGGTATGTATAGGGAGACCACCCAACTCCAAGTCCTTATAGACACTGTCTGCAGTTCTGAACGCTGTTATTACAAATAACTGATTTCAGCTGTGTTAGTCTAATTAGTTTAATGAAAGCAAAACAAGACTACAACACCCATAATCTATTAGATTATCACAGTGTCCGCAGTGGCCTGGAAGTGGTCACATGTGTAACACAGACAGCCTAGATTGCTTCTCAATACTGGTGATCAGCGTAGGGCTGTCAGGGCAGGGATACTGTTTGCCCACCCTTTCAAGTTTAGGACTTATCCAGCTCCTACGTTCTGGGTTCATTCATTTCAATAGTTTCAAATAAAGGTCATTCATATAATCAAGACACGACAATAATAAGACTACTGGGGACATATTATGACTATAGCACACTTTCCATGTCTGTGCAAAGGCGCACATTTCAAAAGGTGAGGCATGCACAATCAAAGAAAGTGGGGCGTATTACAAAGAATGCGACGCCCCCAGGGCAGCCACAAACTCATGCTGCCGTGAGGGCAGAGAACTCAGGTGAAATACAGAGCAGCTGTTTAAAAGGTGCTCTGTGTTTTAGAGTGCAGGCGGCAACCCGCCTGCACTTTTATGGGGGAATAGAGATTCCTTGCAGGCGGGTGCAGCAAGTGACTGCTCCTTCTGTGATACCATTGTGCCCCGGGGTGCACAAAGCAGGCGCACACGCCCATTGCGCCCGAGGAACAATGCATAATATGGCCCGATGCTTAAGTTCTGTGCAATAGGGCTATGCAAGGGAAGATACAACATGCTATATTCAATGGGGAGAAAGCAATTCTAGTCACTTTAGCTTCAGTTTTGAGCTCTAGTTTGAGAATTTCCATGTGTGCTGAGTTAAGTTTAAGGTGATTCTTTAGGATTCATTGGTGTATTACCAATAGGCAATCAAAAAGGTGGGAGGTCTTAAGGTCCTACGATTTTTCAAGTTTTGAGATAATTGAAGTCACATCAGCAAAGTTGTAGCACATGAGATTGAAGGAGTTTTCAAAGTCAGGAATCGGTGAGTTATATTTAAGTGCAGAGAAGCAATTATTCATCCAAAGTAGAACACTTACCTTAGAGGTGAATGGCATCATGCAGAAGGGTGGACGAAACAATCTTGGCTGTCGCATAGGTCGGATGTATTTATTTTTTAACACAGAATTTTATTACGTTTTTATTTTAATACAGTCTAAAATACAGCATCACAGATCACATTAATAGTACGTACATATAGTAATCGATACGATGTTGAATGGCCTATTAACGTGTCCAAAAGCAAATCTGTAAATAATATCATTACACAATCGAAATGTATATAATTTTGAAGGAGTAGAAATTATGAGCGAGACTAGATAGTCAATAATACGTATGCTGTATATTTGTTCAAACAAGTTCATGCTCATAATGCCGATCGCGTTACCAATTGTCTTATAATAACGTCTAAAATCTATGATTTAATGAAAGAAACAAAAATAAAGAAACATTCTACTATGAACTATGGGCCATATTATCAAGAAAAGGCGATACATTATCGCCGTTTTTATCGGCACGAAACTGCCACTAAAGCTGCGATAATGGGCTTGATAATATGCCCTTGTGAATTCCCAGAGAAGCCCAGGTTCTGGTGTTAACCTGGGCTTCTATGGGAATTCACAGGGGCATATTATTAAGGCCATTATCGCCGCTTTAGCGGCAATTTCCTGCCGATAAAAGCGTCAATAATGTATCGCCCTTTCTTGATAATATGGCCCCTATCGGTCCACTCTGATTTCCATCGGGGGAGAAGGGCAGGTCATGGAGCCCTTCGAGTAAGAGGGAGGAGGGGGCAAGGGGAGGGAGGAGGGAGAGGGGGAAAGGGAGAAAGGGAAATACGCATGTACAGGAGCATATCAATCATCAGCGCCATCCGTGTAGTGTGTTTTTAAAAGTTCTAAAAGTTCTAAAAGTTCCGCTTCTTAGGAAGCGGAAGGAGCCCAAGAAGGCATGCCTCAGGGGTGTGTCAAGTAGAACGCTCAGAAAGGTGTGTGAGGCCCTGTAAAACCTCCGCCCAGAAGTCCACAAGGGCAGGGCATGTTCAGAACATGTGAATAAAGTCTGCCTCCGAGGTGTGACATCGAGGACATTCTGATGCGGCATTGGGGTAAATACGGTATATCACCTGTGTTGTGAGACAGGCCCTATGCAGGACAAACAGCGGAATCATTTTTAGTCTTGCATTACGGGAGACGCGCCTGGGATAGTCAATGATCTGTGACCATTCTTTATCTGTGATGACCCGGGACACCTCTTTTTCCCATTTTTGATGGAGAGATTGTAAGGAGACTACAAGATGGGGTAGCAGCCCCCGATAGAGCCATTGGACCACATGACTACCATGTCCCATTATGTGGATTGATTGCAGTAACCCAAAGGTCAGAGGTTCCCTCTGATACACTAACCAGTATCTACACACATCATGTGTGGTCGCAGCATGTGTTAAAACAATGTAGGAGGGGCTGAAAATATTTGAATAAATTCCTCATGTGGCAGTTCAAGCTAGAAATACAGTGGTCGCCCCAAATTCCAACCAACTGCGCAGGCTAGCGTCTGACAAAATTCCTTGTGCCGTGGGTAAGCCATATAAAGGTATATTCGGTGCATAGGGCAACAATATATTAGTATACTTCAGAGCCAGTTTCCAATAGTGGAATGCAAAGAAATGGAGGGTCTTTCAGCTTAGTCATTCAAGGGCATAATAAGGATAGGAGCGTCCCAGCCGGGAAGAGAGCGGGCGAATAACTTATTTCGAATACATTATGACCAGCTAGCCCATAAGCCAGCTATTGTAGTTGGGCCACTATAGAATAGGATTTAAAAATCTGGCGCACCCATTTCACACTCTGAAGTCGGGAGTTGTATTTTGGCAAGAGCTAATCTATGTCGGCCCTGTCCCCAAATTAAGGAAGTAAGTAATTTAACTAGGTCGGATTTTATCGAGTTAAGGAGGCAGTGCATTCAATTTCTATGTCTTTTATTCTTTGTTACTATAGCTGGTGGCCTTTTGTATTGAATGCTGATGACAAGAACCAAAGCAGTAGGGCTGAGTACATACAGAGTTCTTGAGGCCTTTCCGAAGATTAATGCTGACCCATACTCGATCTGACATCTGTCTCTCTGTCAGACTAGAGTTTGTGTTGTTCACTTGAAGCCGGATATTTGACGCAATGCTCCTTTTTCAAAGAGTTCAGTTATGAATAGAGCTTTAGATACTGGTCTCTAATTTAGGATGTCTGATCAAGGTTTGATGTAAGATGTTTTTAGAATGTTGAGCAATTGTCGAGTTGATAAGGATGAGAAAATTATTCTTCCGCAGGAGGTTTCTTGAAGAATTCTTTAAAATATTTTCGGAGGCAAGTGTGTGCAGGGGATCCTGCTATGTGTATAGCTTTAGTAAAAAATTTAGTTTGTTTTATTGTTAGCAGGTTGAAGGAGACGACAGTAGATTTGACTTTGGAGGTAGCATGATTTGGAAATATGTTTAGAGGAGGCCTTTAACTGGCTGCTCTCATGAAAAAGTGAGTTTCATGTTCATTATTTTTGGGGGGGATGAAGTGGTCCAGAGGTGGTTCAGAGGATCTCCTCGCTGAGATCAGCAGACCAGGGACAAGAAGCCAGAGGAAACTACTGTAGCTTCTCTAATACCAACGTGAAAGAATACTCAGATGAGAATTATCCATTTTCCCAAGTAAAACTGGGGAAATATTGGCGCAATTCATCCCAATTTGGCATTTTCTGATCGTCAATGTATGTGTACATCAGAGGGTCATGGAGCTTATGTTGAAATTTTATGGGACTCCAAGACAGGTTGTAAAACTACAAAGCTAGCTTTTTTCAGGAAGGGGTAGACCCTCATGGACAAAGAGGTAATGGCGATAAAAGCTAAAGAGGGGGTGGTAACTACAGTTTACACCTAAGGGTTTCCTTGAGCAACTTGTTCCTGGTGGAAAGGAATGACAGGGGTGATCAGCTAGTAATCTATACTACTATTATAAAGGAAGAACTTTGAGGCGGGTAAACTCGGGAACCACAGCGCCAATCCACACACCTGATATATCGTTGGAATCCTCAGGGTATGGACATAGGCTATATAAATGTAAAAAATAAGTTATATTTAAAAAATTTACATTTAAAAAAAAAAGTAGTCCCCTCGAAGTAGCGCCGGCCGCGACCTGCGTGCTGACGTCGTCCAGTAGCGCGAGGAGGAGCGTCGTCCAGGAACGCGAGGAGGAGCGGTGGACATGGCGCGGGGGAGGAGCACTGACGAGCGGCACACAGGCGGTGAGCAGCAGCAGACCGGCAGGGTGGCGAGGAGCACTGAACTGAGGAGCGGCGGCTGAGTGGCGGACATGGCGCGGGGGAGGAGCACTGACGAGCGGCACACAGGCGGTCAGCAGCAGCGGACCGGCGGAGCGGCGAGGAGCACTGAACTGAGGAGCGGCGGCTGAGGTAAGGCTCCGGGGGACAATGTCGGGGCAGGCCGGGGTCGGGGCACGCGGGGGACGGGGAGTTACAACAAAAAGGCTCCGGGGGACATTGTCGGGGCAGGCGGGGGTCGGGACAGGCGGGGGACCCTCTGGCATAATTGTGCTCAAGCTCCCGACTCCCGCCGGCCGCTCCATACTCTGTGAACTCCTACTCTTATCCCTGCAACCTCTGCTCATCCTCGCCTCCCTGCAAACAGAGCGCCAGAGCCCCACTTACCCAGAAAGCTCCCCAGTGCCTCAGGCGCTGCTGCTGGCCACCACTGCAACACTGGGCCTCTGGCATAATTGTGTGAGGTAAGCCTCCGGAGGACAATGTCAGGGCAGGCGGGGGTCGGGGCAGCCGGGGGACGGGGCGGACGGGGGCCCGGGCTGCTGGCCAATGTCGGGAACGGCGGGGGTCGGGGAAGCCTGATTGCTCCCGGACAAGGTCGGGACGGCTGCTAGTCATTCTGATAAAAGAGTTCAGCGCTGCTTTGTTCTATAGGTAATTCAAGACAGAGGGAATCTATCTTCTCAGGGACATTCTCTGAAGACGATTGAATGGCTTGGCTAGTCCCAAAGACGTGCACCTGACAATCCAAAAATCCTCACCTCACTGCATATTCCTTCGGCTTTACTAGAGGGTTCGAGATTTCAGTTTGCAGCCTTTTTCTGGCTTTCGGAGCTTTGTGGTGCTTCGCCCAATGGATGAATCCATTGGTGAAGTTTGAGAACCCGTGGAATGTGTATTATAGTCTGCCTGGACAGAAAAAGATATACAGGGTCTGTTACAATAACTGGTGTCTCTCACAGCTTTCTTTTCTACCTCTCTTCAATACCGGTTACTGTAGAAACTGAGGGTGGTGTGCTTGAGGTTGGACCCACGTACTCAGAGAGTTTATGAATGATGGAAAAGATCCAGTTGTGGCAGAACGACATGGAAGCCTGGAAAGGTTGAGCTATGTTCGGAGCCACTCTGGTCATAGAGATGGATTCCATTTGTTTAGGCTGGGGAGCACACCATGTGGATGCAGCTACACAACGAATTACCAAGAGAAGAGCTGAACCTTCTTATCAACTGTATAGAAATACAAATGGACTCATTTGCATTCAAGAAAGAGTGAAGTGTTGCATTAATCTGTGGATGGACAATGTGGTGGTAGGTTCAAGATGTGGGCCAAGTTGACCAAGGACTTTTGCAACTTGTGCCACAAGAAATATATTTCAGGAAGGGCAAAATATATGCCCTGGAAAGACAATATAGTTATGGAGTGGTACTCCAGGTACCCCAGGGACAGCAAACAGATGCTGTCCTGGACGGTGTTTAGTTCATTGGAGAGATGTGAAACAGACCTGTTTGCAATAAGGGTTAATACACAGCTCCAAAATCATTTGAACTTCAGACCAGATCCATAAGCGGCTGCGCTGGATACATTCCTCCATAAACGTGGGACTGCTATACTTTTCCCCCATTTGTCAGGAAAACAAGGGTGATACCGCAAACATGAATGTAGAAGGCAAACTTGATTCTGGTCACTCCAACATGGAGGTCTCAAGTGTGGGATCTAGTTGTTCTGGGCCGTACTTGAGCTTCTCCTGTCCTTCTACACCAGTTTTCCTCAATTCTGACAGATCCCCTGGGAGGTCCACACCAGTTAATGTTGGAAGGGTCTCTGTGTTTGATGCCATGAAGCATCTTGTTCTTTTCCTTCCCTTCCTAATCCACTCATGTGTTTGGCCACTGTTGGATTGTTTACAGTTATTGTATGTTGAGTTTTCATGGTTCTCCTGGGTTCCATGCATGTATTCTGTTGGGTTTTGGAGCTAGTTACATCATGCCAATACAGTAGACTGGTGAGTCATGCCATCATACTTCCCAGATACAAATCAATGGCACTCCTAAGTTTCTTTCCTAAACCTTAAAACTTGTGTTTTCTGTTTGAACAAAGAAATCATTGTACCAGTGTCAGGGAAGTCTCACGCGTTTTTTTAGCACTGCGTAAATCCTTAGTCCTTCCTAAACAAGAAATTAGGGGTGGTGGCTCAAGGGATGATGCCTGCCAAGTCAAACGCAGGCCATGGTTAAGGAGGAACAATGAGGGGGAAAAGACAACATGTTAGGTGTGGGTTAGAAACCCCACACATGTGGGTGGGAAATGCAGTTATTAACTGTTATTTGGTTTAAACTGCGGACAACTGAAGAATTAGCACACTTCATGCCTCATTGGCTTTTCCACGATCTGAACTTTCCATTTAGGATGCTAGGATATTTTTAATTTTAATATTCTAATTGGAAAATGTTGACACAAGTAGAACAGAACAATTATTTCAAGGAATATATGGTCATGCATTGTTTGAAAATGTATGAAGTATTAACCACTGTTGCCCCAAAGAAGTCTGGCTGCCTTCTTACCTTTGCCAAATGCACTTTTATTCTGTTCTTGGTTTCGGCTATTTCAGAAATGCGTTTAGTAAAAGCCACATTGACCTCATTAAACTTGGACCACATTTCTCTGGATGAAATCTCCATCAGGTTTTCTATCTCTTCTCGTAACTTGGACGAGGCAGCTCGCTGACACTGGGAATGCAGAATATTCTTATCTGAAAACTTTCCCCAGGTTTCTGGAATAGAGACACTGCAAATACAAAAAACAGAAGAATTTGAGGGAAGTTTGAAAACGATGCAACACCCCAGTAAAGCGCAGAATTAATGTTAGATTTATTCTCAGAGCACATGTATTTCCAGGCTTTATGTAGGTGGATATGCCTTCATATGATGATCAACACTATTCGTTTGTAATTTCGATTACTTTAGTTTCTACAGTATGATAGAAATTAACTCACAAAAATAGCAATTTACAGAGTTAAGTAAAATGTGCTTAAGCATTAGCCTCACGCCCTACACCTTAAGCCTTAAGCTTAGTAGGTGGAGAAACCTATGTGCTTTCCTAAGGTACTTGTAATTTTATGGAAATGATGGTGATCTGATCACCTCAACTGGGTTATTGTAGATGGCCGGAGCCTTTGTGTTTAATATAATAAACCCCTCGATTTATGCTTTTGGGACACACACATACATACTCATGCAAGTGCACACTTGCTTTAAGGAGCAGCTTTGGAATAAATCCACAAGTTTTACTAGATGATGAAACTAGTGTATTATTTAAAAAAGAAAACATGTTTGAGTGCGTGAAAACGGATTGGCCTTGCTGTTTGCGAGTTGCGACACTTTAGGCTGAAAAGTGTCACCGTCACATGAGCCTCATGACAATCATAACAGTAAATCTGAGCCACTAAATAAATAGCAGTCATGCCAAGACCGGCAGGGGTAGCCAATTTAATAGTGTTTCTAAATGTAGATAAATACATATGTATATAATTCACTAATAATTCATTCATCCAAGTGTTGTGTTCTATTTAAACACTGGGAAACTGGGAAGAGCAGGGAAAGCTTTAATTACACCTTAAAAGTGATGCGCTGAGATGTTTAACATTACCTTCAGACATGATATGTACAGGGATCAACAGTTCACTACGGTGTCCAGGGCATATCTGCTTTCATGTCAATAACTTAAAAACCTATTAAAGTGCACTGATAGAAAATGTGTGTGCCCCAGTGGGCACTCTACACAGTAGCAAAGTACAGAAAATGGTAGCGGTGGAATACAGGGTACACATCAATTACAGTGGGGCATATTCACAAGGGCCATCGCCGAATTAACAGCACTTTATCGCAGCCAAAGTCATGATAAATTTACTGCGCCATTCACAAGCTGGTGCTAACAGCCCAGAGCATCAGTTTTCCTGCGATAGCAGCGCAAAAAACCTCGCCACAGAAGACCTCTGCAACTATCGTTAATGAGATGCAGGCGTTACCGTGCAAAAAGCTGCGACAACACGACACCTCAACATTCACAACGACCAGCTAGATTGCCGATATAAACACAAAACACGCAGTAAGGTGCCTTAGCAGCAGGAAATTAACAACTGCTCTGACCTGGTGTAAAGTCGGACCACAGCCTGCACCACAAAAGGGAGCCCAGCCCACAGCCACACCTGAAGAACAACAGATGCCATGGAGGCACTGAACATGCCAAAACACCCACTGCCACCACCCCCAGGACCACCCCCACCACCCCTGACACCCCACCCCCGGATCAACACTGAGGCAGCGCAGACAAAGACAGCGGCCACCCGGGAAACGCACCTGCCTCACAGACCCAACATCTGACAATGTCACTGTCCACTACAGGCTGAAAGGGACAACCATCCAACGTACCCTGGCCATCATCGCCTAACAGGCCTACGGCACCAACACAGCGGACCACCAACATCCCACCCCATACCAATCTGCTGGCCGTGCCGGATCCTACTGGCCTCCTGGATTGGCCTCCTCGACACTCCAAGTGCAATCCAGGTGGTCTGCTAGTGGGTGAGTTGCTGGTAGTGTTCTGTCACCTCAGTGATGCTGGTCTTGTTTTCCTGCGGTCTCCACCCCGTCTTCCTCTCCCTCTTCTCCTTGGCCTTCCAAGTAGTCTGTGGGGGTTGTGGGGTTCAAGTTGGCCTCTGCGCTGGGTCAGTATGCATCCATGTTGCTACGTGCTTTGGCTTGTTCCTGGTGTATTATTTCTGTGGTTTTTATGGGGCATTGTGCCGCCAGAAGCGTGGGATTTGCAGGCCTGTGGCTGGTTTTCGCTACTGTTTGTACTACGGTTGGCCTTATCGCATGTTTTTTTTGCGTTTGTGTATCGCATTTTTGCGGCTTGGCATTGATTTTCACACTGACATTTGCTGTGTTATCTGTTGTCTATCGCATGCTACCGCCATGTTGTGAATTCCACGTTGCCCAGGTTTATTGTCCCACGATAGGCTGTGATGTGGAAAGTTGCGTTACGCTACTCTTGCGGTAGTTATCACACGTTCTTGTGAATATACCCCAGTATCTTTCTGAGATGATTCTTTAGTCATGTACCAGTGTTGGTGCCACTCAAGGTAATATGAAACACCCCGCTACCATGGATGTGACCCCATAGAAGTACCCGAGGACTCCTATGCTAGGTTAAACAACAAACATTTACCTCAGCACTCTTCAAGTTTATATAACACTACTGTTGAATAGTGTAGCCAGTTTCTATAGATAGCAATGTAACAGCTCATAGGCAAGTCATCCAACAAGTCAATACAAGCACACAAATGTTTTTTTAAATTAACTGACATTATTCAATTTCCAATTGTGGTGACCTCATATTTAACAATACAGTCCAAGTATATATAACAAGCAGCTACAAGTGTTGTTCAAGGAGGTCTTGTTCTTATAGCCTCTACGGTGTCATTGAAATGTTTTTTTGTTGTTGCTTAAATTGACTTGTTGGATTACTTGCCTGTGAGCTGTTACATTGCTATCTATACAGATTAGCTACACTATTCAACGGTAGTGTTATATAAACTTGAAGAGTGCCGAGGTAAATTTGAGTTGTTTAAACTGGCACTCCACACTGTACATGGCTGTATGGACAACAACATTTATTTTGGTGACTCTGTGATCCTATCATGCTCTGCTCCCAAGCCACTTCAACAATATGAAATACTGTGTGTAAGGTAGGACCTAAAGGACCATGGCAAAATCAAGCCCACAACTGAGATGGCTAAGCTCTAATTAGTAAAACAAATACACATACTAGTACAGCGATGAAGCATGCTCCCTGCTGCTGCTAAATATGTCCACTTTATTTGACTACATTGACCCTGAAGCACTACTCTATGTGACCAGAACATGTATAAAGGGCCATGTATTGGATTGAATTGCATATTTCCTCTCTTTTAGACTATAATCCATTACATTAGGCCCTTTCAAAACTCTTACCACTGCAATGCACCATGAAGCCCCTCAAGTCTCTATCATTTCTTCCCCTCAATTTAATCTCTACATCTCCAGTGGTCCTGGAGGACCATTTGATCAGCTCCTACAGGAACAAGAGATTCATATACACGAATATGCAGATTATACAAAACATTTTCTTGATGTATCTAAACCATTTGACATTAAAATCTTCAAATTCTTCCTCGGAAAACTGGTTGCCTGTTTGAGTTAATTTACCCTAAAACTAAATTCAGCAAAAACATAATTCCTTCTCCTCTACTCCAGAGAAAAAAAACATCCAGTCCAACAAGGGCTTCCTCAAATTTAACTCCTCAGCATCACTCCCAAACAGGTCCACTCTGCTAAATCACTGAATCTCACAATAATACACTCCATCTCGAAACAGGCATAAGCTGCATCATTCCAATTGCACCTATTAAACTAACTAAAACAGTTTATTCCCCCCCACTAATTTTAAAACAGCAAAGGAGACACTAGCCTTTTCCCATCTTTACAAGGGCAAAGTCCTAGTTGCTCCAAAAATCAATCAATTAATCAGTATTGGTAAAGCGCTGCTAATCACCTGTGAAGGTATCCAGTCGCTAGGTTCCTAGGCTCAGTCAAAAAGGTCATGTGCCTCTTTCTGAAGTACTCCACTGAGAGTGATGTCCGGAGGTGGAGAGGGAGGCCGTTCCAGGACTTGGCGGTGAGGTAGAACAAGGAGTGGTCACCGCTGTGGCTTTGGCAGATGACCGGTGTCTGTGTGAGGGTGAGGGATGCAGAGTGAAGGTCTCTGGATGGTTGGTGGAACCACAGGCAGTGGTTTATGTATGCTGGACCTTGGTCGTGGAGGGTTGGTAGGCCTGAGTCAATATCTTGAATTGGAATCTTTTCTGAATGGGAAGCTAGTGGATGTTCCTGAGGTGTGGGGTGATGTGGGTACGCTTGGGAAGGTTGAGGATGCGTCTGACTGCTGAGTTCAGTCTTGACTGGAGTCTTCCCATGAGTTCGGAGTCGGTCCCTGTGTACAGTGCGTTGCCGTAGTCCAGCCGTCTGGTGATCAGGGCTTGAGTGACCCTTTTTTCTTCACTCTTGCCTCCTCAAAGCATTATCTAGGCAGCAGCAACCCTTGTTAAAAATGTTAAAACGGCAGCCCATAAAATAATTATTCTGAAAGATCTTCATCCCTCTTGAGCAAAGAACTGATTTCCAAATGACCAGCATCACCAGTAAACACAACATCTTGGCCTCCCCACCTACCTGCATTACATGCTTTGAAACTTAGGTTGTGGGAAAGAGAGACAAACTAAAGACAAATCTACATTCCTAGTATCAAATGGACTAAGACATTGAAACAGCAAATTCTCCTGCCGAGCTCCTAGAGTAAAGGAATATCTGATAGAACATCGTGCTGCACAAATACTGATTAAAAATCCACAAAAAAATATCATCTACCTATACTTATAACGGTAAGTACAAAAATAGCGGAACAAAACTATGGCTGACACTAATATCGTTAAAAAGAATACAAAAATATAAATGTTCATTGTATACATAGTATAAAATAGTAAATCTACAATATTTTAATATATAACATTAATATGATGTAAAATACATTATTTAAAATATTAAAAATACATATATAAATATATACTCATATAAAACACACACATGTATATTTATACATACATATATTTATAATGTAACACTATTGATAAAAATATTTATTTTAATTTATATTAGGTTTTTTAAATTATTGTTTTTTAATTTACTATTATAAAAAAGCATAAGTATATAAATATATGTACATTTACAAATGTCAATAAAAATAAAAATATGAAAACACAAGTACGAAACATTAAACTAAATTACCAAATTCATTCAATATAAAAAAATACATTGTTTATTCAAACTACAGAAATTAAAAAAAATATCTATATATAAACAAATAATATAAAATTAAACAAACAAATAAAAACTATATGTATATATATATATACGCACCCCACAAGTTATATGAAGTAACACTCCGGATAGAGGGGGACATAACTAGAAAAATAAAAGCCCTCTTTTGGGACAAGCTTTCCAAGGGTTATGACATACTTCTAGCTGAAAGAGACTGGCCACCTGCAGTTGTTAGGGAGTGCCCACACGGCGAAGAGATAATTATGCCAGCCTTCTCAAATCACATTCCAATTCATAAAAATATAAATATGCCGGGAAATGGGCAGTAGCTCAGGCTCCAGCATTATATAAAAATCTCGTAGGATGGGATGGGATGGGGATTCTCCTCACCACAACCTACTGCTCAGAGGCAGTATCCAGTCAAGCAAGAAGCTAAAAAACAAGTCAGGGAGATCTTAGATCAACTTGAATATCAAGGGGAAATTGAAACATCCACCTCATCTATGAACAATCCTTTCTTTCCTGTCTCCAAGCCAGACACTTCATATTGTCTAGTTTTGGAATACAGACACCTAAACTCTTGTTGCAAAACTTTTGCAGTACAAAATTCACATAGTACAGCACTGATGAATAACATCGTGCGCAAAAAATATAAAACCACATTAGACATTTCAAATGGGTTTTTCTGTCAAAACATTGCACCGGAAATTAGGCACTTGACCGCTTTCTCAATCTTGGGGACACACAGACAATTTTGCCGTCTCCCCCAGGGATTCAAGAATAGTCCAGGGTTATTTTCAGCCAGAGTAACAGAAATACTACAAATGTACGATGATGAGGCATTATCTTATGTCGATGACATATATCTTACAGACGATGATTTGGACGTGCACTTGAAAAGAGTGAACACCATAATACTTGGGTTCGCTTCTGAAGGGTACAAATTCAATTTTAAGAAACCACGAATTGCCCACCTCAACGTCCTATTCTTAGGATACGAGTTGTCAAGTGAAGGCAAAAGCCTGGCAGCAAACTTTCTTGAGAAATGTGCGCTGCTCTAACCTCCAAAGACGCTGAAAAACTTACAGTCAATTCTAGGTTTCCTAAATTTTGGAAGAACTTATGTTCTAAATTACGCAGAAAGGGTTAAACCTCTCTAGGAACTAATCAAACCTGATTTCAAACCAACAAATTGGATTCAGAAACATACATAAATTTTGAGTTCGGTACAAACAGACATGTTAGCAAAAACACAATTAGATACACGCGACAATGCGTGCAATCTCGTGATCCGTGTCATCCCAGGCAAATGTGGATTCACATACCTGACCTTTAATGAAGGTGAAAAGGTACCAATTGCATACAAATCACACTTGTACACACAAGCTGAAATGAAATTCACTTCAACAGAAAAAATTCTGACAGCGGTTCAAACTGCAGTAGCAAAAGAGAGAGCTCTCGCGCAGGGTAAATGCATAATGATCATTACACCTGTACCTGCCTTAGAGGCAGTGACGAAAGCGAGCATTCCAAATGCTAAAGCTTTACATCCAAGATGGATACAATGGGTTCATTCTCTTGGTGCAACAGAAGTTGAATACGTTTTTGACCCCTACTTGGAGACACAAGAATTCCTACAATACGAATACGAATGTCCTCTGCCGACCGAAATTCTACCTCTAGAACATTACGGCTGTATAATCTATACAGACGGATCAGCACAACCTGCAATTGAGGGTAAACAAGCCTATAGTGCTGCATGCGCGATCGTTAAAGGTCGTTGGCGCGAAGGTAAATTCAGACCTATGGTCACTAAAACTCAATCACTCGGAGACTGCACAACTCAGTGAGCTGAACTACAAGCTTTCAAGATGGTGCCTGAAAATACCGATCGCAAATTCCCCACACTAATAGTGTGGGATTCGTATTTCTGCGTTGAATCTTACAACAAACACTTGCAGAACTGGATTCGAAACGGTTTCAAAAATTCAAAAGGTGGCACAATTAAGCATAAAACGCTTTGGGAACAAAAGACTCATGTGATTCATACACTGAGTCATCAACGTGATGGCGTTCACGTTGCAGGGAATTCATTGGCTGATGAAGCCGCGAAGGCAGCTGTGCAAACGGCTTCCGTAGCTACAATCACTAGTTCGAAAAGAGTAATAGATGGTGAAACGTTACTAGCAGTAAAAACCTCAATGGAAGGCAGCTATGCAGCGTTACCTCTAAACTATCCACTCACAAATACATACATAATTGATGCAAACTCCGTTCCTTTTGCTCAAATCCCTGGAGTGGGGGACAGAGTAATTCCAAACAGGAATCGGAGAGCTGCTTTGGTACACGAAGCACATATGGGAGAGGGTCTGAGACATCAAGGGATCTTGAAATCTCTAATAGAATTAGAAAAGATGTACTGGTGGCCAGGACTGGGAGTTGATGTGTACAATTTCGCAATTTATTGCCCTAACTGCAACAGAAATTGCAGCATCGAAAGCCACCAGATACCTGACTATAGAGTCGCCAGCCCAGTTCAGATACCATTGCTAGACAGCATTAGACTATCTACACGCAAACGTTATATTGAACGGATGAGGTCCCACAACTACTAGGACAAGATTTATTTGGATGTGGCCCCAGCGCTCGGCTGACGCCAGAACTGTTATAAAAGATTTGCGAGTCTTTATCGGCACATACGCAATTGGCACGCTACATTCTGACCAGGGTCCTGTGTTTAGCTCTCGAGCTTACAAGGAGGCCATGGCTAGCTTGGGCGTTGCATTGCGGTATTCTAGTCCCTTCCATCCTGAGGGTAATGCGGTAGTGGAAAGAAAAAAACATGACATAAAGCAATCCGTAACAGCTAAGGTATTAGGTTCGGGTGATGGGTGGGTCAAACATCTAATAAGTGTCCAACGTAGTCTTAACAATCTGCCAAGAAATTCTCTGGGTGCCGTCACTCCGAATGAACTAATGTTTGGTACTAGAATGATAATCGAAGACCTCGATTGTCAGACTTCAGTGGTGGAACAAAAACCCTTTGATGTCAAAGATCGTTTGACTGTTTTACAGGACTTAAATTAAACAAGAAGAAGTCTGAGTAATACAATACAGAAGCAAACACCCACTGAAGAAAAACCACCTGTCCCAGCAAGGCCTGTCTGTATTCCAAAGATTGGGGATCTGGTCAGGGAGAAAATCGCAGTAAAAAAGGAATTAAGGCCTTCTTACAGAAAAGCAGTACCTGTCTTGGCCATCCTCGGAACAAGATCAGTTTTACTACCGCCCCTTGCTGGTAAAAGGGAGAACAGAGTTGTATCCATCGACCTTGTCAAACCACAACATGTGGCCGATAATAAGTAGTAGGCCCAGTGGACTCCCGAGAAGTAGCAGACGACCAAATCTTGCAACAATCCAAGAGGTTCAAACTGAAAGACTTATCACCTTTGATAAACCTGCAGTAAGAAAAGAAGGACTATGCAACAAAGCCATGGAACTTGTACCTCTGGAAACCCAAATAACAGTTTGTCAAGACACGCCTGTCTACAATGATGTGACATCTGACTATACAAACATGGCGAAACAACAAACAGTACCAGTGATTTCAAGTAATCCTGATGCAATCCCAACAATTGACAGAACTGCTTCTGGCTACTTTATCAACTTCGATAACTTTTCTGAGGATCCAGTGAACCTGAGGATAAGCCAGCAAAGAAAAACTTCAAGGAAAAAGTAACAGAACTCCTTCATCTACTGGAAAAAACATATCTGGTTTCACCATGGGTTGAATTTTGGATTGGATTAGGTATATTTTTCCTCCTGCTCTGGCTCGTACTAGTGTTAAGCTTGGGAAGGATGATTGATGGAAAATATAGTACTATGGACACAGCAAGTAAGAAAATCAACTTGGTCCTGAAACCTTACAAATCATCTCATCGTGAAAGAAGGGGCCTGTCAGTAGTGAACATCACAGCCGTTCCTATACCTGGAGGTATAGCATGGGACAGAACTGATTATGACATCTATGGTCCGGTGGAATTATTGAAGATTTCACATCAGTTTAAGGTTTCTTTGAGTGACTTTGTCGCACCCAGTAAATTTTCTGATGATTGGGACTTTGAGACTGTTAACAACATGATGAAAGATTTAGAAATGTCAGCTAAATTTACAGAACATGACTACTTAGAAGGGTCATCAGATTATGAACAAATGTATTGTTTTAATCATTATGGTCACCATTATTTGCATAAATCTGCAAGACCTAGAAATGTGTTTCATTACAATCAATGGGAACATTGTCCTACTCCGCCGAAAGGCAGCTATAAAACATTTCAAGAAAAGTTTTCTTACTTCTCATGGTTTAATGTTACCAATCCAGAAACGTTTTATTTTAAAAATCTAATTATGACAGGAATGAAAACAATGTTGACCAATACTAAACAAATTTATTCTGCAAACTTTTATGCTCAATTGTCTGCATTAGGTTTTAACTTTTGGAAAGACAACATTGAGACAAAAACCGTCTGGGCCACTAATGATTGGCAGGTACAAGGTATAGAAGCCTTATTTAGAGCCTGCATCATCCTAGAAAAAATTATGTTTTTAAATGACACTGTTCAACAGACGTCTTGTCTTGGCCTGGCTAATATTAAAGATTTAAACAAACTGTCTATACCTAAACCCACAAGTGACATTAATAGCACTTCAGATGAGGAGGTAGACGTACCCTATATCATTAAACAGAACAGAACTAATCCTGATTGGGACAAATGGTTAATCTGGCAAACAGACACTAATAACTGTCAAGATAGATTCCTGAACAAGACACAAGGGTTCACGGTGAATAGGCCAGATCCAAGATATTCACAGAGACAACATCCAGGGATAGTTACCACTTACAGTGTAGGAAAGCTGTGCCTTTGAGTGGCTTCAGAAATCTACACTTCCAGAAATTAAAAAACACTTATCTTTACTTAAAGAAAGCAATGATTTGCGAGATTTCTTAATGGGGCCTCGCAAACCACGGCAAAAACGTTTCATATACGCCGGAATATACGCAGCATACAACGAAATATGGAAAGTGACGCAAATGGAAACTGCAGAAACAATACGAGAAATTGATTGTATTAATTTAGAAAAAAAGCCTCTCTGTAGTGGACAATGGGTTAACGACTCTGTCCTCCAGAATTTATTCTTTGGACAGCATTATGTCATCTGCCACTGCAAGCCCTAGAAATGTATTTCATTACAATCAATGGGAACATTGTCCTACTTCGCCGAAAGGCAGCTATAAAACATTTCAAGAAAAGTTTTCGTACTTCTCAGGGTTTAATGTTACCAATCCAGAAACGTTTTATTTTAAAAATCTAATTAAGCCAGGAATGAAAACAATGTTGACCAATACTAAACAAATTTATTCTGCAAACTTTTATCCTCAATTGTCTGCATTAGGTTTTAACTTTTGGAAAGACAACATTGAGACAAAAACCGTCTGGGGCACTAAAGATTGGCAGGTACAAGGTATAGAAGCCTTATTTAGAGCCTGCATCATTCCAGAACAAATTATGTTTTTAAATGACACTGTTCAACAGACGTCTTGTCTTGGCCTGGCTAAGATTAAAGATTTTAAACAAACCGTCTATACCTAAACCCACAAGTGACATTAATGGCACTTCAGATGAGGAGGTAGACGTACCCTATATCATTAAACAGAACAAACCTAATCCTGATTGGGAAAAATGGTTAATCTGGCAAATAGACACTAATAACTGTCAAGATAGATTCCTGAACAAGACACAAGGGTTCACGGTGAATAGGCCAGATCCAAGATATTCACAGAGACAACATCCAGGGATAGTAACCACTTACAGTGTAGGGAAGCTGTGCCTTGAGTGACTTCAGAAATCTACACTTCCAGAAATTAAAAAAAACGTATCTTTACTTAAAGAAAGCAATGATTTGCGAGATTTCTTAATGGGGCCTCGCAAACAACGTCAAAAACGTTTCATATACGCCGGAATATACGCAGCATACAACGAAATATGGAAAGTGACGCAAATGGAAACTGCAGAAAGAATACGAGAAATTGATCGTATTAATTTAGAAAAAAGCCTCTCTGTAGTGGACAATGGGTTAACGACTCTGTCCTGCAGAATTTATTCTTTGGACAGCATTGTGTCATCTGCCATTGACATCATAGACCACGACTTCTTAATGTTACAACATGGCCAGTCTCAATTACGTTCTATCATGCTGCTAGGCTGGACGTTGCAAAATGTGCATTCAGGCTATGTGCCATGGCATCTAATCAATACCACGTCATTGTTTGCTGTATTTAACCTTACAGATAAACAAATCTCTTTGGCACAAAGTGGAGCAGACTATACGGTGCTGAGCATTGAAAAACTTGAAAGATTACAATTAACAGTTTCTGAAAAACCTGTCATTGAATGGATAATTCATGGCACCATTACGATACCAGTGACGTCTTTCCTATTTCAGTTTTGTCTGGAGCATAGACCAGTGGGCCTGTATGAAAGGTTGGGTAAAGAATACATTAAGTCGACCTGGGTTTTACAATACACACCCAAATGTTGGAATGGGGGATATGAAGTATTCCTTAGTGGTAAGAATTGTAAAAACTCACTGAGTGGTACACTTTTGTGCCAGGGTATTAATTTGCACGGAGTCTGCGACGGTTCTGCAAATAACCTCTCTTGCCACCTGCACGGTTCACCCTCCACAGCGATAGTACCGATTTTCAGGAGCTATCCAACGGCAGCTACGTTATGCTCAATGATCACAACTGTTGGGGCATGTTGCCAGGAAAAAGTTATTTCGTAACTGTGTCATCCACGGTCACTTGTTGTATGCAAGTATTGTATCCAAAAAGTGAGACAGGAAGGGAGACGGCTTTATGGTCTTCACTGAATATCTCTTCTACACGAATTGATACTTTAAACAGAATGAAAGCCATTCTTTTTCAGAAAAATGTGCCACTGACCTCGTCTAGAGAAACGTATGATCTGCAAGTTGCAAGATCTTCTGCAGAGATACATGCATTATTATCAACAAACTGCCCAGTACATTTCACAGAAATGTTAAGTCAAATCTTAAACATGTCTGATACCAGCGGCATCGCACATGTATTTAAGACGATTTTTTCGGGACTGTTAGCACCATTTGAAGCAGTCCTCGGCATTTTTCCAAATTTCGTGCACTCTGTGTTCGGCGGCCTGCCTCTCATCTTGGGACTAGTAGCAGGAATTCTATTTTTATTCCTTCTGCTCCGATATGGCAAGTCCGGCTACCAGCAACACCCAGACTACCATGGAACAATGCCTCCTTGCCATAAGGTATCGTGAGAGAATTTCACAGATTCACAGATTCTTGACTTGGCTCGTTTAAGAGATCTGAACACAACCTGGTTTCTATCGTTCAGACTAATCTGGCAAGATTGCATCTTACCTGTTCTTCGATGCCTGCTTTGTGGACAGGAATGCGTGTTGGACATTTGTCTTACACTTCCATCAGTACTGCCATCGGATTTTGACGCTTTCCTAGGTCCAGTAACGGCTCATGCATCGTGTTGCCCCCAACGGCTGCCTATTCTGATGACGGCATTCATTGAGGTCTCACCGGCAAGTCTAACTGAGGGTGAGATACGAGAAACGACAGACTTACAGGTACCATCTACTACGGATATTGCTAATGCATCAAACGCTGACGGCGATGATCCACACTTCTGCACTTTTGATCTGCTAACTGAAGTGGTTCCACTTTCACCTACCACGGTAGACGGTTTCTTTGCCAGCCTAGATGATCTGATGTTTTCTCCTGACACTCCTGAGAATAGCTTTTGATTATTTCACACAGCGTTCTCTGAACTCTGAAATTCAGCCTTCATTTTTTCAAAACAATCTACTAATTTGAACTTTTTCCAAAATAAAACTTTTGGCACAGAGTAATCTGCCTAAAGTAGAACTGATAGAATGTATACTATGCTTCATGTCTATAAAGACCTGCTTATTCTATACTCATTACATTCAAACAAGCCTTTTCAAATGCAATTTTGTATGTTGTATTTTGGGTGAGATTGTATACACCAGCTTTAGATATGTTCAGTGCTTACAGGTTTAGTTTAATTGAACTTAAGATCGTGGAGTGGGTGCTGTAAATTTTCCCGATTTATGCTCTTATGTAGATACGGATTATCCTATCCTTATATAGGCATAGAAATCATTACCATATTTAGACTGAGCCTATGCAGCCCAAATACGGCATTGGCTACTTCTACTAAACTCCGAGAATCCACAACGATTTCTTGGAAAAACCCGCCTTCAGCAGTTAGGGACTTCCCCTTGCTTGAATATTAATTTATCCAAGAACTCCTGGAGTTTTCAAGGAACTGAGGCACTAGTGACGATATTATGTCCAATCTTACGTCAAACTCGGCACCTTCAAAGTATAAATATGCCTACATTTGCCCAGTCAAACACAGTGGTTTAGGAGCAGATCGACTAACTACTTGCCCGACGCCCTGCTGCTGCAAGTGCCGAAGGAAGCCGACCCTCCAACTGACGCACTGAGTAGTCGCTGTCTTTTCTCTTGCCGAGAAATCCAGCTCCGGTGTTTCCAGGCTGCCCTTGCGGGTTGCTGGGAGATCGAGTCCTGAGAGAGAAATACAAGTCCTCTATCATTCTAAAACCAAGGTACGGAGCTGATCAGACCCTTAGAGAATTCTTGGAACAGATTCTTGGCAGAAAATTACTAGACTTAAGCTACACCACACTTACTCCTCCCTCGTACTAGACTTAGGTTAGGTACACCGGGGAAGGCGTATTTTAGAAGCACCAGTTGGGTACTTTTAGTCACTATTTTATCACTGTATGTATTTTATGCATTTTATGTATTCTATGTTTATGGCTTAGAAACCTTATCATGCTCTACCAGTACTATTTTATAATAATATTCGTATTATATGCATTGTACTTATTAACTAGCATTTCAATTGTAGCAGTGCATTTCTTATGCTTAAGAAATAAGACTGTTCAATAAATACTTTTATTGAAAACGTCCGTCTCTCTATTTCTGAGCAACTCTGGTGAAACGAAGCATGCACATCTGACTGAGTGAAATAGCCATCTATTGTTTCCGCGACTCTAGAGATACGGTTCATTCTGGGGAAACAAAGTTGTCATGTTATATGGTTGTCAGAGACTAATCCCTTCTTGTACTTTCGAGGAAGTTTCTAGTGACCTCTGAGCTAGCTGGCACTCACAATTAAGTCTAATATATTCGGCAGAGACCTAGTCGGCTTAAGTCCTACGTCTAAACTGCAGGATATATTATTCCAATGCGCAGAGCCTATTGGGAATATAGGAACTACACTACAATGCCCTCGCTATGGTACCACCAACTACCGACCGTCTGGCGGACACATCAAAATACGGCGGTCGGACCACCCGAATGCTTGCCGGCGGTCTCCTGACTGCCGCTATGGAGGTCAGCGGTCCGACAACCTGACATCAGAACCAGGTCCATTGTCAACAATTATACAAACATTGTTTAACATATAAAATTAATATATGAACTAAAACAAATAAAGATAAATAAAATACGATATTTGTTACAAATATATTATTGAAAAAGTTATTAACAACACAGATATTCTTTAAAACGATATTACTTACCGAAATAAAATCGATATTCTTGTCACCAATATTTGTGCAAACACAACAAGAAGATGGACGAAGTGCTGAAACTTTTCAACCACTCACCCCCAGTCAAGAGATGTGGGTTTAATCCATCTTTCTTTTTCTCACTATGCCACTCGAGTTCAGACCCAGCCATATGCAAATCAGTATTGACCCAGCTCCTCATGGGAACAGTCCAGCCCAAACTGTCAGGCCAAGACCTCCCTGGGTCGGAAAGAAGAATCCTGGGACCGCCCCTCATCAGCCAGGCACAGCAAGCAAGGTACCCATGTCTGGGCATACCCTTGGTCACTTAGGGTGAACATAGCAGACACAACAAGATAATTAATGGAGTGCTGAAACCTTTCAACCACTCACCCCCAGTCCAGAGATATGGGTTTAATCCATCGTTCTTTTGCTCACTATGCCACACTAGTTTGGCCCCATGCTCTCCATGCCACGGGAATCAAGCTAGCCTGTTTGATGAAGGGTGATACCCCGAAACTGGTCCAAGGATGCTTGTTTCTGGTCCACGGAGGACCTGGCCTGTAAGTCCTCACCATGCCAATCCAGTTTGAACCCAGACATATGCAAATAAGTCTTCCCCCTGTGCCCAATGGGAACAGTCCAGCCCGAACTGCCAGGCCAAGTCCTCCCTGATTAACTTTGAGGACTTAGTAGAAAACCATGGCCTCCATGTGGGCCAGTTCATACTATATGAAACCCTGACATGCACCTTTGGAGCGTTGAGGGCCAGCAGTCAGGTAGAACCAGAGACGCACACTCTATTGCATGCATTACTCACCTTAGGCACAGCTGGTCGTCAGGTAAAATGGTTCTATATGGCACTAATTGAAGCCTCCCTGACACTCTTAACTAAGATCAGAGCTAAGTGGTAACAAGTCTTAAACAAGGAACACACTGACAGAGACTGGGGAAGGTATTGGGATCACCTAAATCGGTTTCCCACAACACCAGACTGAAATATACCCAGTTCAACTATGTCCAAATGACTTATATGACCCCACACAGACTTCAGACTATTCATGGAGGGGAAATGTGTAACTGCCGAAGGTGTGCCCTCCCAGATGCAGACTTTAGACACATGGTGTGGCGCTGTACAGTACTGCATCCGTTTTGGAGTGCAGTGATGACACAGATAGGGACAACCTTGGAGAGATTAGTTGACAACTGCATGGAAGTGTGACCACTAGGCCTTTTCCCCCACCCGCCAAAATGGAAAGTAGAGAATACATTTATAGATTTTACCATGGCCCTAGCCAAGAGACGAGTGGCGATGGCATGGAAATCGAGTGCAGGGTCACAGATTGAAGACTGAAGAAGAGATTTCACAAACAGGGCTGGGGCCGAGGGCCGAGTCCTGACCAGGGAAGAAGCAAAGGGCCTGAGGCAAAGCCCCATAGCAGACCAATGGAGGGAATTAATACATACCTGGGAGTTCCCAACACGAGTGAGTGGAGATGAAGGTGAGGATGGAGAGACAACATCGCCTGCAAGAGTACCTGTTAATAGTCACATAGAAACAAAGCCCACCCAGGATAGTCACATATAAAGTGGGAGTGCTTGTGATCTGATCTCCATATGGGATCCAGTACCTAGGGGTGTGGCTTGGAGGCCGATGTGGACGGCTGCGTGAGCGCCGAGCTCCGCTTCGAGAAACCCACATTTATCCTGTTTTAACCCCATAGGGCACCCCCTTCTCCCACCGGAGGACTTGTGAACGGAGTAGGGGCGAGCTGCCAAGATTTCATAGCCGAGCGAGGCTATATTGCCGCGATATGTGGAGTTTAAACACTGCGCAGCTGGTGAGGGCGTCCCCCAAGTTGGCAGCTGAGAGGAAACGGGACACTGGCGCTCGCTCCGGCTGGTGACTGCTGCGTCAGAAGGTATCTCCTTGCATGCCTGGGGGCTTGGGGTAGCTTAGAGCCCCTTACGGACAACACCGGTGCGGTGCTGAAGAGCTCCGAGGGAGGTGCCGCCTTTGCTGCACGGGACCTGTGCAGCCCTGGACGACACCGACGGGGCTCTGCGACTGCCCCCGAAAGAGAAGAGCTGGATGCCGCTTGAGCCTGGGCGGAGATCGGGGAGCGCTGCAGCGGCGGGATCCGAGGCTGCAATCAGTCCGACGGCAGACTTAGCCAAATCGGTGCGTGGAGGAGGGAGTGGCCTGGAACTGAGGACCGCGGGTGAGAAGGCAGAGGTCCCGAGATAGTGACGGCCTGAGAGCGGAGGCAGGGCGGGGAGCGCCTGTGAGCGGAAAGTGGAGGAGCCCGGATAGGCGCCCTAATCAGGAACGGGGAGTACGGACCTGCACCGCCAATGTCTGGGGGGCCCGGCATGGAGAGGCTTAATGGTAGGGACGACCTGTTGTATGCCCCGGGCTCGCGCTGATTCGTAGTGCTTTGCCCTGAGCCCGTGGCGTCACTGGGAGCAGCGGAGCGGGAACTGGGAGAGCCCCTGACCGTGGTCTGCACACACCTGGAGAACCAATGCAGAACAGTGCGGTTGCCTATTGTTTAGCTTTCTGGCTGGGAACGGAGGCGAACGGGGGCTTGCCTGGGGGTTCGTAGCCTCGCTCGATCTGGTCCCATGTTGTGAAGGAGGGTGAAGGCGGTGAGGGCAGCGGTGGCGGCAGCCGGCGGGGGCACCGGGCCAGTCAGTGAGGTCTTTGACCACCTGGTGCGGGTGACTGTGCAGCTGTGAGAAGGAGCTGGGAGCTACTGGGACCGGTGGTTTGACCGGTTGGATCATCGCAAGTGCTATCGGGGCAATTGAAGCGCTGAAGTGGCGGCTGCTGGCAGGGAGAACGATCTCAACCAGGTGTTTGGGACTTGAGCGTGGCCTAGCAGTGGATTGTAAGAAGGCCTGACGGTTTCGCCATGGTTAAACCTAAAGGGAAAAAAGATGGGGCTCAACCGCTCTCGGGTAGTGACCTCTCGCATCAGGGAGATCCTGATAGCCAAGATATACCCCGGGACCTGGGCATGCAGCAGCAATTTGATAAAATCCTGGCAGCGATAGCGGACTCCCGCACGGCTTTGCAGCAGGATATAGCTCAGGTTGCAACGGGTCTAGGGCTGCTGAGAGCGGATCACTCTAAATTGGCGGATAGGGTGAAGTGCGTGGAGGGGGTACTTCGGGAGGTGGAACCAGTACGGGCTGCAATGCAAGCTACAATGACGAACGTCTTGGACCAGCTAGGGGCACTGGAGAGGCAACATTCCGTCCATCATCTTGTGTGTTTTGCTGAAGGCAGGAACCGGCGGAACAACATCCGGGTAGTGGGTCTTCCGGAAAAAATTGAGGGAACAGACATGGTGAAATATCTAGAGAACTGGTTGAAGACGGTAGTGGCGCCGGAGGGTCTGTCAACTTTTTATACGCTGGAGCGGGCGCACAGGGTGCCAGCTAGACTACCACAGCAGGGGCGACCCCCGCGACCAGTGGTGGCGTGCCTGTTGCACTTCCGAGATAGGGACTTCCTCCTTCGAAAGGCACGGACTGATGGCCCTTTTCAGGTAGAAAACAGTAAGGTTTCCGGATTACACGCTTGAGATGCAGCGGCGGCGTTTGTCCTTTTTGCCAGTCAAAAGAGAACTGAGGGTAGAAGGCCTCCAATATTCCTTGTTATTCCCAGCTAAACTTCGAATCATAGTGGATGGCACCACATGTTTTCATGATACACCAGAGGAAGCAGGGACATGGCTTGAAACCTACATGGCTGGTAAAGATGGAGCAGACCGACAGGCTCACAAACTTTCTGGGGTGCTTCCATTGAGCAAATCACAACGCATCCGACGCCGGAGACGAGGCCTGCAGAAGCCGACCGAGTCGCAGACGGAAATGGAACGACGGGGGGCTCTGGAGGCCGTGTCAGCCCTATCGAGTGAACAGAAAGGTCGCATACCAGAGGCCACTGACTCGTAAAGGGACAAGGAACAGACGGATACGGACAACTCGGAAGCGGACAGTTTACGTTTGCCGCCGGTCACTCCGGCAACAGCAGATGGGCTTCTGGATGAATGACGGCTCGTATCCTGGAACTGTATTATGGGGCTCCTGTGTGTTGGGGGTACTGGGTTAGCTGATGTATGCGGAGGGCATTGTTGATTGCTGATTGATGGGGAGCGGCGGGGGTCTTCTCTTGGAGGCCTCCACAATAGCGAAATTGAGTGGCTAAGCTGAGCTTATAGATTTCTGTTCGGGGAGAGGGGGGGGGACGGATAGCGCAGTCTTCCGGGTTTATAGGCGGTAGGTATTCTAGAGAGTGCGCGGCATCCCGTTGGCGCTGAGCTCCCCTCATTGCCCTTAAGTTATGCCATCAGCTACTGCTGGTGGACTTAAGTGTGTGTTGTTGGTTGAAGTGGTTTGGATGGGGACTAGCAAGTTGGTTCTAGGTCCTGTTCTTGGTGGGGTGGGAAGATGGGGGAGTTGGGTGGGAAGTTGGGATGGGGAGGGTACCGGTGTGCTTGTTGTGACACGTACTGAGTTGAGAACAATGAACTATCTTGATGGGGGCGATACCTGACCTACGATGTGTTACCTGGAATGTGAGGGGTCTCCATACTATGACAAGACGCCACAAGATCCATGCATATCTAGTTAGGAGAGGGGTCCACATAGCGTTACTACAAGAGACACACCTCACTAAAGCGGAGGGAATAGCACTGCAGCAGAGATGGAGAGGACAGGTCTTTAGCACTGCGTATTCAGCATTTGCACGGGGAGCATTGATCTGGATTAGAGCCAGAGTTCCCTTTCAAGTGGCGCACCAGACTATTGACCCTGAAGGTAGATATGTAGCTGTGGTGGGGAAATTGCGCGGTAGGGACTTAGCCCTTTGTAGTATTTATGTGCCAAATGTTGATCAGGCACGCTTTCTTGATTGTCTATATGGCACACTGGTGCACTACTTCATGGGCCCGGCGATACTGGGTGGGGATTACAACTCTATAGCTGATGTATCATTAGACAGGTCACAACCGCCCCTGGTAGACTCCCCTGTCCATAGGCTGACTGAACACAGGCTGGAGTGGCAACATAAGTGGATCTTAGTAGATATATGGCGCATGCACCACCCAAGAGATAGGGATTATTCCTATTATTCAGCAATCCACGACTTACACGTCCGACTAGATGCAGTTCTATGCTCCAAACAGTTGGTTCCTTCTATAGTGCATCCGGAGTATCTTACTAGAACATTGTCCGACCACAACCCACTGTCATTTACCATGCGTTGGATGGAGACGAAGTCTGCCATCCCCACCTGGAGACTGCGTCCTGAGACACTGGAGGACCAGGTCTTTCAGAGGGAGGTGGGTGACGGGATAATGCACTATTTCAACGAAAATACTGGTACAACATCTACCAGAGCAACAGAGTGGGACGCCTTTAAGGTGGTTGTAAGGGGACTCTGCATTGGTAAACACGTGGGAGTGAGGAGGGTCCTGTTGCAGGATGTGGACCGAGCCGAACATAGACTGAGAGAGGCCGAAAGAGCTAGACCAGGGCACCCCGAAGCGCAAGCTGAGGTAATTGACACTTAAGATGACGCTTAAGAAGTGGTGGCGGTTGAAATAGAAAGATTACGCTGCTTTGATCATAAAACATATGTCACAAAGGCACATGCGGAAAGAGACAAAGCGGGGGCGCTGCTGGCTTGGCTGGCTAATCCGGTGAGACGGGGTTCACCAATCCTGGCGCTGGAGGACACTGCAGGTAGTGCGGTGTTCACTTAACCTGAGATCCTTAATCAGTTTCAGGGTTATTACGAGTTATTATACTGGTGTTCCTTAGCCGAGGAGGACTCGGTCATCGACTCCTTCTTAGAGGGTTTACCCCTACCACAGTTAGAGGAAGAACAGGCAAAACACTTAGGTCGCGACATATCACTTGAGGAAATTAGGAGTGCAATAAAGCATATGGCCCGCAATCAGACGCCGGATAGATGGACTACCAGTGGAGTTCTATTGGCAATATGTGGATTTATTGGCCCAAAGATTGTTAGAGGTCTACAGGGAGGTAAAAGAACTGGGTAGGCTCCCCACCTCGATGAGGGAGGCGCTAGTGATTCCTCTATTAAAACCAGGACGAGAGGGGACTGATACGGCATCATATCGGCCGTTGTCAATGCTGACTACTGATTATAAAATCTTAAGTAGGATTTTGGCGACCAGCCTTTTACAGCATATGACGGATTTAATACACGAAGATCAGGCAGGGTTCATTCCGACGAGGAACACAGCTACTAACATCAGGAGATTATTGTGGCTACTGGAGGAGGAGCAACCTGGAGAGCAGAGACCAATGGTGTTATCGGTAGACATAGAAAAGGCTTTTGATAGCCTGGAGTGGTCCTATTTGTATAAGACACTAGGCTGTTTTGGGTTAGGCGAGGACTTTGGAGCCTGGACCAGGGTATTGTACACATCTGCAGTGGCCAGGGTGAAAGTGGGAGCGCTGATCTCGACCCAATACCAAGTAGCCCAGGTCATGAGGCAGGGATGCTCCTTCTCCCCATTATTGTTTGCTTTAGCGATTGAACCCCTAGCAGCAACAGCCAGACGAGGGAGGTGCTACTGGGGCTTAAGAATTCAGAGGAGACCAGCAGTTTATCTCATTGTATGCAGATGACCTGTGGATGTTCCTGGCAGATGTGGAAGGAGCATTGGAGGGAGTCGCGGACCTGTTGGTGATGTTTGGGGATATTTCAGGTTTGAAGGTCAATTGGGCCAAGACTTGTTTGTTTCCGGTGCGACCTGGGGAACTGTCGCCCACTATGCCTAGGGAGATGCGCTGGGAACCACACGGCATGAAGTATTTGGGGGTACACATATACCATAGTGCGGGCGATATGTTAGATGGGAATATAGGCAGGTGTGTGAGGTCGTTGAAGAGTAGCATGACCTTTTGGTCTACTCTCCCGCTATCAGTGATGTGACGGATTGCATTACTGAAGATGGTGGCACTACCCAGATTACTATATTATTTTAGGGCACTGCAGGTTTGGATACCGTGCTCGATCTTTAGGACGTTGAAGTCAATGATTGTAGGTTTTCTATGGGGCTCTGGTACACGGAGGGTGGCCCAGGCGACATTGATAAGACCAAAATCTGAAGGTGGGTTAGCAGTCCCGGACTTGAGCTATATTATTTGGCAGCCCAGCTACAGGTATTAACAGAGGCGGTAGCAAAGGAATTCAGGGGTCCGGAAAACACGAGAGGTAGGGGGATTCCGAGACATGTACTGGCATTCATAATTATGCAGCAAAGATTAGTTCTCACTGATTTAACAATGGAGGAGAGAACGCTAAGGCTGTGCTGGAACCGCTCCCAAAGGAGGGTGGGAGTGCTACATCCCTATGCACCTGAAATCCCGCTAGGGATGCTTACAGCGTTACCTCATGGAGGTGACTGGACGTCACTGTTGGCATGGGAACAAGCAGGAATCCATGTTCTTGGTGATTTATATGAAGACGGGGCAATACTACCGTACGGACCCTACAGGACAGATATGACCTACCCAGCGGAGGGTTCTTGGTACACACGGCGTTGGTCTCTGCTATACGGAAGCACTGGAAGGAAGGGCTC
The DNA here is from genome assembly GCF_964261635.1 of Lissotriton helveticus. Classification (NCBI taxonomy): domain Eukaryota; kingdom Metazoa; phylum Chordata; class Amphibia; order Caudata; family Salamandridae; genus Lissotriton; species Lissotriton helveticus. The sequence goes on along the minus strand of NC_136071.1, from coordinate 556,427,406 downwards.
GCTGAACCCACGATGACAATGGCATGTCAATACGTAGTCATGGCAGCAGAGGCTTTTAAGGCAGTCACATGTCTGTACTCTAGAATGCTAAAAGGGGGGTTAGTACCATTGGAGGTATTGAAGCTCAAAGTGGAAGCGGGCATCGGGAGAGCTATACCGGAAACAGCATGGGTACAGATTATGAGGAGGGCGTGGAAATGCACGAGGAATGCCAGATTTCAATTGGTAAATTTCTTCATCCTACACCGAGCATATTTAACGCCGGGTAGGATTAAAAAGTATTTTAAAATAGAGGACGCGGCATGCCCCAGATGTTCGAGCAAAGGGGTAGAGTTGGAACACATGTTGTGGGGATGTCCTAGATTGGGGAACTACTGGGAAGAAATAGGAGATACACTGAACGAGGTAACGGAAAGACATTTAAACTTTGACATAGCAACATGTATATTACACTGGTTTCCTCACACGCCCAAAACAAAGGTGACAAGCAAGTTTGTGGATATGGGGCTGATACTAGCGAAACGGGAAATAACGAGGCATTGGAAATCAAGGGAAGGACCTAGTCGGGGGAGGTGGAGGGCCGAGTTCTTGAAGTGGGCGAGTTGTGAGAGCACCCTTAGATATGAACAAGCGCGTCGCCAGAATAGTGACAAGGTATTGGAGGCTGCGCATAATTGGGAAGCATTGGTACAATCTTTATCGGAGCATAGCATTGAAGCAGCACAGGAAGAGAGGGTAGTGGGAAGGGCGGACACCCTATAGCAATATTTTGAACTGACTTAGTGTGTAGAGATACTAAATATTGCATTTGATGGGTTGCTCGCAGCATTTCACACCGGGGGGAGGGATGATGTAGGGGTGGGCAAGGGATGGAGGTAGATGTAGGTAGTTGTATGGTTGATTCAGATGTGTGGCATGGCACAGGAACCCAGGCACTGATTGCACAATTATCTTGTAATGACATATTAAATTGGAAGGTTGTAAACTGTTCAGCCTGGGTTGTGAATTGGGGGTTTGCCATCTAAGCGAGTTGATTGATTGTACTTTTTGTCTTCTATGCAAAATCAATAAAATTTGTTTAAAAAATAAAATAAAATAAAAAATAAAAAAATGGGATCCAGTACCAAACATGAAATCCTATACCTCGACCCTGTGAAGAACCACCCATCTATCTCACCATGCGAAGCACCCGCCTGAAGGCTCAGAGTATATTAGTATTTTTTTTCTTTCTTTTAGTGTAACAGTATTATCATTTCATACATTGGTTATATGGACGCTAGTATATTGAGAACGCTTGACTAGTTACACACCCCCAGACAAAAAGATAGGGGAAGATGTATCCTAGTGAGACCTTATAACACAACAGTGACCAATAACATACAAGTTCAACCACTGCAAAGGGGTCAATACCTGGGGAAAAGTGAAAAGTATTAAAGCAGAATTAAAGCCTATGTAAACTGTGTACATAATGCATTGTCAGCACTGTACAGATCCTGCCAATACATGTATGCATAATAGAAATGTCAATATAAATACGATACTAAAGGCAAGGTATGCACGGAAGGGTGAATTAAGGGGAATGGAGTGGCAAGGAAGAGGAAAAAAGAATAGCATAATAATACAACAAACTGAGCATTCTTTAGGTACAGTCATTCATCACCACGTAATACAGATGCAAAAATGTTTATTCAAAAACTCATGGAAAAATTCTTCTACAATGTATCCATTATCAAAAAGTCATCAATGTAAATAAAATGACAAACCTCCGCCATTCTTCAAAAGAATTCAGTCCATTAGAAATTGAGTTACACAACATGACACAACAGCGCCTAGAGACCCTCACAGGTGAGTAGCACGCTATATAAACCCCCTGATTGATTGATTGATCCATTTACACTCCAGCCTGCGCCATATATTGTGTGACCAAGGTGGCAGTGACAATCTACAGTAAATCTTCCTACGATGTTGATCAATTCACGCCTTGACCTGTTGGGTAGACTGTCCAATATAGATCAGGGGGCAAGGACACCACACACAATAGATCACATTTGCAGTATTACAATTAGAAAAAAACATCAATTCCAAAGTACTGGTAATGTGTGTAAAAGGACTTTGTAGTAGTTGTGAACTGACAGACAACACAGCCCCCACATTTGTAATGGTCTTTTACCAGTGAGTGACCCCAAATTTGATCCACGGTACGGTCACCTTGGACCTATGGGTCTACAGAATGTACTAGGTGATCCTGAATGTTCTTCTGCAAAATCCAGTTGAACAGTTTCATTCCAATAAGGAACAACCACATACGGAATCAGCTTCTGGGTTGCAACTTCCCTCTACCTTTTATACTGCTACAGTGGGAATGCCTCTGAAACGCTTTACCCTTTCAGAAATTGGTTCTTCAGGACATGACCCATATGAAGCATTAAAAGATATTTATCCTGTTCAATATAACACTGGCACAGAAGTGTTCACTATACAACCTTAAGAAAGACACTTCCATCGTAATAAAGCCTACCGTCACTGGGGTGGAACAGTAGTCCATAGCAAAGAGGATTATAATACGAAAGTCTAAAAACAGCTATTCAATCACAACCATTATCTACAACTAACCCACAATCTCATTGAGTGCATAAAGAATCAGATCTTAGAGGTCACTATGAGTGTTCCTTACTACCAAGGAATTCTAATTTCTTAACAATAAACACCCCAGGACACCTGTACTCAATACTCTCCCCAACGTTAACAAGAACCTGAAACAACCACCGGGTAGACCGATTGTGTCAGGCTGTGTCTGAATATTGAAGTCTTTGGGTAAATACATTATTGTTTTTATTAAAGACATAGTAGCCACCCTGGACACATATGTACGTATAGGGTCGGCTTTAGCATTGGGGCGCTCGTTGATACAATCTTTTTTTGACATCCACCCCAGTGACCTTATCCACTGATTCCCTCACTACCACACAGTGTCCCTTATCTATCCATAACCTCTCTCTGACATACATTAGATTTTTTTTTGTTGCACTACTACTCACAGTTCACTTACACTCAGTAATGTGATCTACATGGTACACGCTCTACACAGTAGAAACATTAACTCTCTGCACTACTTTACGATGAGCTAACATTGCAATTAGACAACATTCCGATCTCTCTAGCAGGAACAATAATCACCAGAGTTAACTTGACATTTTTATGGCTGACTGACAGCTGCTGGACACACATGGAACTCTCCAGCACGTGCTTTGAAAAACAAAATGTATTTTTAAACACAGCGCCCACCCACCCCCAAAGACAACACCTGGTGTACCGCCCTAAAGCTGGCCCTGTGTACGTGACAGAAAATGCATGATTAATTTGATCGAAAACGTACCATTTGATCCAAACAGATAATTGCTGGTTACTTTGGACATTACCTCCCTATATACTAACATACCCCAACAGGAGAGTACCTCGTTTACTGAATAGATCTTAGATGCTTACCCCAGACCTCATCTAGTACCCACCAAGTTTATTATTGATCTTCTAAGAATAGCCGTAACAACTAACTATTTTAAATATGGCACTCAATATTGCTAGAAATGCTGTGGTACTTCGATGGGTGCTGTTTTTGCACCAAACTTGGCTAATATTTTTGTGGATGCATTTGAGCATCAATTTATTCAGACTAATGACAACTCATATCTTGCTTCTATAAAGTGGGCTGAGTCACCCGCGAAACTTGAGGAGTTTGTTCAGTATCATACCCGAAAGCAGCTCCATTTATGGTTCACATGTCAAAGCGAAAACCATCAGATCCCGTTTCTTGATCTTCTGAGTCAATATGATGAGGGTAGAATCATCAACTTCTTATATAGAAAATCTACACTGAGAACTACTCTGTCTTATGACAGTTTTCACCCAAGATCCCTCAGAGATGGCATTCCTTACAACTGATTTCTGAGACTCAGGTGATAGTGCACCAATAAAAGCAAATACATCAATGAGACTTGTGAGAATGTACTGAATTATCTTGCAAAATGACGGAGCTTAGTCACTTCACTACAAAATTGACTTTAATTACACCCATGGAGTATCATAGGACCGAAGGTGGTCGGCAGCACTGAGGACACCAACAAATTTCAGGGTAAGTTATGTCAAGTATCAAATTGTGTATGTACTACTGTTTCATCATTTGTTAGCTAACATTCGTTTTTTAATTTTTGTTTTAGTTATTTTTTGGGGGGGGGGGTCATTTTCAGGCTGGATTATTGTTTCTCTATGTTGTGAGAAATATTTTCCATCAATGGTGTGGAAACGTGTCCCCTGCCCCGAGTGCCCAACTGCAAGTATCTGGTATTGCTTTTTTTATGTTAGCCCCAAACGCCTGTTAATCTTGTTATATTGTGAAATTCACAATATAACCTGGGTCAGTACGGGCACACAAAGCCTGCTCTCATTGCAGTACTGCACTACTGTCGCTGTCAGAAGTTAGCATGTAGAGTGGTGTTGTCAGCATGTTGCTTTTCTGAATCAATAGTTGTGACCAAACTTGGGAGGGAGCCTACTGGCTCACTTGTGTAAAGTTATGCTGACACATACTAACATGGATCCTAGTGCTAACATCCCTGATGTCAGTTTCCAACATGAAAAGCCTGTCTGAAAAAGACTTTGGGGCCCCTAGCAGGACCCCCATGCCTCTGAAGACTCCGGTTAGGAGCCTGGGGGTCACCTCGGGTGCCCCCCTGTAAACCCCTGCACCGTGCATCAGGCACCATGTGGTGCCTACCACACAGTGCAGGGATTTACAGAAACTCCAATTTCTCTATGGGATCATGTGCAGCGGATGGTTTCCAACTGCTGCACAATCTCCCATAGGGAAATGGGAGTTTGCTACCAAACCATGAGTGGTTGCATTGTAATACAGTATTACGGAACCACCGACCTAAGGTCGGCCACTTTCCACACCAAGATGGTGTTAGTCGGAGGCTACTTCGACCGACATCATAATTAGGGCCTAAGTGTTACTTTCCATGTCAAAGGGCAGGTTAAAGGCCACTTTTCGAAAACAAGGGTAGGCCTCTGCACACACATTGTATTTCACTGAGGGTAGAGAAACAACAAGAACCAACATACAAGATCATTGCAGTTATTGACTCAGAACAGGATGAGACAACTGTACACCGTGCAAGGACATTCACTTTTAAACACTTAACTATATTAAAGGATTTTGCTTCACATTCATGTTTGATATGGTACGCAGAACATAGCCAGATTTATTACTTCAATTTATGATTTAAATTCAATAAAATGTTGTAGATTATAAAATGTTCCAAATATATACCAATTAACTAATATGATTGGCCTGCTATTGCTATTATAGCCTGCACTGTCACTAACATATGTAGGCCTTGCACAGTGTATACGTTCACTAAATGATACTGAGACAAATGCAATCCAAAGTACCATAATTTATTTTTATGAAAAACAACATTAAAATTATGTTTTAAGAACTAGCTGAGCAAATTTGGACGAGAACTAAATATGCCTAAGAACAATTAGACATGCCCATTACACTCATCTAGAGTCAGTGACTCGCGAGCTTCAGAAGGATGGCTACAATATTTGAATGAGCAAGGGAACAACAATCTGTATAGATTTCAGAATTGTTTAGTTTAGAATTAAAAGACCAGATGAATTTTTCAAATAATATTTAAGGTAAGTTTTTACATTGTTGGGCCAATTACAATGTCGGGCGGAAACTTTCTGCCCAACACAGACTCAGAATCGGGACCGAACGCCCGATTACCAAGCGACCGAACACTGTTCGATCGAATTCACATTGTTTTCTATGGGAGCTTGTGTTTCGCCCAACAACTGGCCGTAACACAGGCTCCCATGGGAAATGGGGTGTGTGTGGAAAACCCTGCACACTTTCGCTGACACCCCATGGTGCCTGCCACACAGTGCATGGTTTTAAAGGGGAGTCCCTTAGGTGCTCTCTCGGCCCCCAACCGGAAGCCGCAGGATGAAGGGGGCCTGCCAGGGGCCCCCAAAGTCACTTTCTGACAGCCTTTTCGTGTCGGACAGGCAGACGCTGAAAGGCTGTTGGAAATCTACATTGTAATCCAGAGGTCAGAAACGCTGTCCATAGGGATGTACGTTGCGGTTTCGAGTCGACCAACACGAATCCTCCAGAGCTGGTCAGAACCGATTTGGAATGACTACGCGGTTTATCTTCCGACCACAAACATCGCAATCGGTCAGGCGGATTGTAAACCACCGAGTCGGTTGGCAGGACTCTACCACGGTCGACGAGAATCCTACCGTTGGGAGGAGGATTTCCACCTTACATCGTAATCGGCCCCTATGTTGTTTGTTGTTATATTTTTGGTGCAAACTTGAATTAGTGTTTTTTAACACTGATATAATTTTACAATTGTTAACAATCTTTTTTTTTAAAATATTGACACATGTAGAAACATTTTTAAATTGAGAAATGAAGAAAAATAATTTACACAATATACATTTATTGGTTTATTTGATACAATAAAGCATTTTTGTCATGTAATTACATTAAATTTATACTTATAAAATATCAAAATATATCAATAAAAAAATAAAACCTCTTTAAGAAAGTTTAATATTCAGATTAAATTTACATTTTATAATATCTAACAAAGAAATCAACAACATTAGTGTTTGAGAGAAATTCTGCTATTAGGACAAAAAAGTCTTTACAATTTCATGCACCATTTTAATCCCTTTTTTCAAAACTTTGTGGCAGATTACCTCTAAATTATTCTGTAAAATATACCATTTTACTCTATTTTCCAAAATGTGCGGTGTAGAACCCACACATCTTGATTCTTTTATCAGTACCAGATCACTTGCTTGGCTCATTCACATATTCACTGACATGTTCAACAGAGATCTCAATATTGTTCCCCACCAGACTCCGCAATTTATGAGCAAGGTACATTAATGTGACTGCTAAGGGAGAGACTCTCCCAATAGGCATTCTTGTCCTCTAACAAAACCATTAATTTTGGTAAGCAGAATGGCTAATCATGAAATACAGGGGGAAGTTAAAACTACTTGCCCTAATGTACAACAACATTATTGACACAGTACCTCCATTCTCTCTCCACAAACCAATTTTTAAATCACATCCTGCCATTGTCAGATCTCCACAGGCAAATAAGACACTAGTGGAACACTTATCTGGGTTACTTCTTTTCCTCTGGTAGCAGTGTGATTTGGTAGATTTTCTTAAATCTTAGAGAAATGGAAAAAGTGACATTTAGGCAGATGCCAACTGGGGCGCCGGCTTTGGAAGTGAGCAGGGAGGCAGTGTCTGGGTCATACATAAAAGCACATAACTGTCAGGGAAAATTACTGAGCAGTGTTATTTCAGAGTCGGGTTGTCAGAGTAGGCATTCTGGCAACATTGCACAAAGAGTATGGGATTCCTCATTTGTTCTTGATTCACCTGGCCTTTGCGTCCTACACTTCTATTTTATTTTTCCTGTTACAGTTCCCTCACACTGACAGCTGACTGTGCTTCTACTCGCTCCTGGCCTTTGACTGTTGTTTATCCACCTATATTGATCCTGTAGTTTTCAGTCAACTAGTGTCCTTCTCTTGTTAAATTCTTGAACACCACATCTAGGATCTATTCTCCACTGGCTACAAGACTAGTTTGACTGCTTCAACGTGAACACTACTTGTAAGCTCTTGTGGGGAATTATGGTACAAGAATCTAGGCAAAGGTCAGACTGCTACTGAGACATGCATGATAACATTGCATTTCTTGTGGCAATAGGTTGTTTCAGGACAGACGTTCCAAGGTCCCTGGAATTCCAACCTGCGATGTTGGGGTGGTGTTGTTTTCCTTGTCTCGCCTGGCATGCCCTCTTATCTCTGGGGTCTTTATTAACTACACACTACTCTCATCAAGATCATGTTAAGTAGTTTAAACCAAGGAAGGATGGGAGGTTGCCTTCTGATTCCTGCCCTACACTGAGTTTGAAATCAATAGCTAGTCCCACGCCTAATTAACTCTTACCTCTTAACTGTATCAGAACCTGATGGACCTCCTAAAGGGTTGGATCCTCTCAACTGCTTAGACCTCAAGGTTGGACAACCAGTTTTGACGACCTCTGCATTGCAGATAACTGTAAGTGGTGAGCATGCTTTCAGTATCTTGATCATGGAGGCCAGAAGCTCAAATGCAAATATCTCAGGAATCTCTGGGACTAGAATGATGCTGTCTTGATTTCAGGGTCACCTGCTCTAGCTACCTCACTGCATCCCTAGGCCAGGGGTTGAAGTCAACACCATGGAGGTACCACACATATGCACATAAGTACCCTGCCTAACAAGGATCAGGGTCAAATAGGCTCAGACTCACAACTGCAACAGACTATTATCTAAGGTCGCAAAGGCAATGTGCAGCAGCATATGAGGAAACATGGCGGCCTCATATCGTGCAGCAGGCATAGTTCAACACCACCTCCCACAAGTCCTCTGAGTCAGGAGGGCTCTGGACTGTGCAGGGACTCAAGCACTCTTCCTTAAATAATGAATGTCTTCTCCACAGACAGGCAGGAAGGTATCTCGCATCACAGGTTTGCCATAACAGTACTTCCCACACATCAGCAGCTCAGACTCAAACCTAGCCAGAAGGAGAACGCAGTCATAAATGTTCTTATCCCAGGAAAGCTTTCAATACCAGCTACACAGGTGTGCAGCTCCACCTTGGATATTAAGAGATCGTGGAACCCTGCACTGATAACTGAAGCCAGTACAAATAACCTGTATTTCGGATCATGTTCAAACTTTGAATTTGAGGGGCCTTCAAATTCCAGAGAGACATGACCTCAGTATGATTAAGGCATGCGGGGTCATGGTGAACTGTTGCTTCTGAAGCAGTTTGAACTTGCAGCTCATCTGTAATCTGCATCACTCCCAGACATGGGTCAGATTCAGGTAAGTAAATCTTGAAACGAAGAGTGGGAGGGTATGGTAAGACTGGCGGAAGCACTTCAGGTACTACAAAGGCTAAAAGGACACCTACCTCCACCCATATAAATAACTATCTTGCGGCAGGAGGGAGAGAAAAGCAAAAACGTGCAAATTAGAAAAGCCAAAACGTGCAAATTGCGAGGCCCTGAATGGACTCTGGACTGCCTTGCCCCAGGCAAGAAATAATTCTGAAATGCAATCAGAAGTGGAGTACAATAAAATATATATACCATGCACACAGCCAGTCATACTCACAGACCGCACACACTCCTGCTTGTCCCAGACTTGATTGAGACAAAGATCTGTGTTTGAGGAGACTGAACTGACCTTTTAAAGCCTCCAGAACAATAGGCAATTCCACAACAGTAGCATGCATTTAGAGAATCCTCACACATGTCCACAAGAAGCACCATATCTCACCTCTTATTGAGAAGGTGGAATCAGAATTTTGTTTTTTAAATCCGATGCATTATCCGTAATAACTGCATATTTTATAGCAAGGAAAAAATGACAACCGGAATATCCTTCAATTAGTTCACAGAATTTCAATTTTGGACTACTGTGTATGGCTTATTAAAATTAAGTGAAGTATTCTGCTATTCTGCTTATATAGTGTATTGTGCCTGCAGTCCTATGGAATCTCGATGTAATTAAGAGGCCTCGAGACCAAATCCACCAAGTTGACTTCCTAGTCCAATTTGTTTTCCATTCTAAAATGCTTTGCTATGAAGCACTGCTTCGCTGCCTGAAAAATGTTTCACTCAAAGCAATTTCATTCAAACGTTTATCGCAATACACATACAGACTGATTTGCAGAGGGATTAAAACACTTTTTTATATTGTTGCAGTCAATTCCAACAGAGTGATTCATGGTTTTTTCTTTCAGTACATAGGAGCTATGGATCAAGTGCAGTCAAAGGCTCAGAATTCAGGTGGGTGTGGCTGGTAGATACTTTGTGAGAAACAAAAATCGGGTGTTAACTAGACAAATAAAAGAACAGAAACAAAGCATTGCACGCTGTAAGGTGAAGACTATAAACTAAAAAAAAACACCTAGGCCATGTCAAAAATAAAACATCCTTGAGTAAGAGTTACATGCAACACGCTCCTCCATTGCAAACGAGTTAGTTAAGCTCTATAAAGCTTGAGATTCATTTTACTGAAGTCATACACCCTATGGTTTAACTCCTCTTTTCTCACCTAAGGGAACAAGCGTAATAACTGAGATGCCTTAAAAAGCTAGCGCTTATTGATTTTCAAACCGTAAAGATAACAAATACACGGGGCATATCAGCAACAGTCAGCGATAATTATCGCTAAGCGCGCTTAGCACGAGGATAATTATCGCTGGATTATAGCGTGCTATCAGTAACGCGTATCTCCAATGAGATATATAATCCAGCGATAGTTGCAAAATGTGCGATTATCTCTGAAAAATCCAGTGATAATCTCACATTGATAGGTGATCCGATGATAATAGGGCAGGGTGAATTCATCCGCACAATCCACCTCACATAGGCTATCGGGGCGAAGTAAAAAAGAAAGCAGGCGTAAGGAAAGGAGCGATAAGCATGGTTAGCGCTACTTTTCTTATCGCTACGCAGGTTAGCGTGCAGCTTACTGATAGGAGAAATGTCTGTTAGCGACATTTCTCACGTTATTTTGGTGAGGAACGCCTACTCTGCATCTCATTAGCGGTTGAGATGCTGGGCGTTAAGGAAACAGGCGCTGAGGCATGGATTCACGCGATAGCGTGACCTTGCTGATCATGCGATAAAATTATCGCCGCTTTTCGCCCGAAAACGGACGCTAAAGCGGCGATAATTTTATCGCAGCGCCTTGATGATATGCCCCACACTTTTTTCCATCAATGCACGCATTTTCTTCCTTTAAACGATTCAAAAAACACCTTACAAAAAACTTTTCTCAAGAAAGCCCCTCTGGTGTGCAGTGAATGTAGCATGCTAAAAGACAGCAAAGAATCAACAAAGTCCCACACACCTCTTCAGGATACACACAATATCCAAATATTTAATATTTCTACTCCATTAGCGCTGGGGCGGAGTAAAATTAGAATTCCCTACTTCCTTACCGCCCTACCCCTTGTGCATCATTTGTGCCCAGTTTCTATTTCTCCCTAGTTTGGTTCAATACTAATACCAATATTTCATCTTGCAGTAAGAGTTTGTCTCTGCCTCATTAGTATTTGATGATGCGGTAAAGTCAATAAAACATCAAATTGGAGTTCATAAACCAATTCTGAAAAACAAAGGTTTACGTTATGGGCACCAAAATCAAAATACAATAAAGGGAACCAGATATATGACAGTTTGCGGGTGACTGACACCACAGCGTGATTTCAAGCCTAAAATGGTGGAGAAAGGGTTGGGTAAGCCAATTTGCAAAGTCAAAGCTTTTACTTAAGGGACTTATTTCGAGTTTGGGAGGGAGATTACTCCACCTAACAAAGACGCCAGAGTACACTGCCCACCAAAAGCCTGGTTAGTCTACTTTATTTAGAATTGAGAGGATGCAATGTTTTCACCAGTGAAGTCTTCCACAGTGGAAACCATCGACTGACTGCCCGAATGCCATTGCACTGTTGATAGAAGTAACTCAGATCATCCGTCCTATTTTGGAAAGAAGTTCCAATGTACCATGTTTTCCTGTTTGGGACCATCAAGAAAAGCCTGGCAGTCCCGGAAACAAATAAAATGAACCCCAAATGCTGGGAGAAAAAAACAATCATATCAGGGACATTTATTTATTGTTTGGAAACACACATTCTTTGGCAGTTTTTGTTTTGGAAAACAAAATTGTGGTGTGGGTGCACCGAATAAGGTTTCTGCACAGCAAAGCCTGAGGGCCTTATGAGTTTAGCGAGTTGATGGACCGCCAAACCCACAGTGGCAGTGAGGCTACCGCCACACAGTTGGTCTAACTGCCCTATTACATGATGAGTGGTCAGACCTACATGAGAACGCTGCAGCCGCCAGGGATCTGCGCTCCCTGGAGGTCTTGCCGTGGTCGGAGGCTCCTAATATGCTGGTGGTGCCTCTGCCAAGTATATTAGGAGTTTCCTCACGGCCACAGTTTTCATGACAATGAGCCCTCCATGAAAAGTGTGGCGGTGAGGAAATTAAGGGGGCCCTAAAGGGCCTCTGCGCCAGGAGATGCATACAGGGGGGCACATGGTGTTAACCCCTGTATGCATGCACCTCCAGTTCTTGCAGGGCTGGACTTGACAGTCCATGCCCTGCAGGAAGGTGCAATGGCATTCCCTTTGCGTGCATTGTTAATGTACACGTATGAGCGTTAGCACTGCACCGCTGCCGGCCACCTGCCAGAGGACCGGACGACCTCTCGCTGTCATTGCAGTATGCCACCATATGACTGCCCAACGGGGGTGGCGGGGGAGTTGGTCACTTGATGGGAAGTAGAGGAGCACTTTGCTGCTGGTGAAATGAGCACTCTGTAGACCCCACTGACCATTGGTCATTGCTGAAGACTTGGTAAGAAGTGTGGATGCTGACTGGAGGTATGGGAAGGCAATTTTCATTTTCCAGCTTAGTTTTATTTTACCTAGGTTGAAGTAACAGTTGATCTTTAGGGAAGAGGGTAGGCTACTGACCTTTCTTGCCTTGCTTGCATGTGGTTGTTCAGTTGCTATTCGTTTATACACTCACTGGGGCGGTGGGAGGTGGGGTGGGAGGAGACGTGGGAGGTTAGAGGTGACCCATTTGGGTGTTCCAAAGGTTACATTCAGTTCACAGAGGAGGGGGCTGACACAGACACACAACATCTAGAACATTGGTGGGTGGCCACTTGGGCAATTGCCACATGATATACACATGGCACAGGTCAGGCCTTAGGAGGACATGCTGTACTCTATTCCGCCCAGAAATGCCAACAGACTGGGTAGCAAGGTGAAGCGGAGTTTGGTTGCGCTGCATATACAATGCCTTAAGCCACCCAACCAACCAACTCGAATGTGTAGAACGTGGCTAATCACCTGCGAGGGTATGCAGGTGCAAACTTGATATTGTTCTCCAACAGCTGCTTCCTGGGTAGGGGAGAATAGACCACTTTGGTGCACCCAGGGTACATTTCTGGCTCAAGGGGGTGGCCATATTGATCAAAAAGAAACCCTCCCCATTCCAGGTGACACAAACATGTGTAGACTAGAACGGGAGACAAGTGGGGGTACAGGGACACTGGGAGAGGACATCAGTCACTCTGATAAGTGTATATGCACCCCCCCCCCGGCTGCAGACTCCCACACTAGAGAAGGTTGTGGCTGCACTGCTGGAGGCCAACTCCATCTCCCACATAGTGAGAAGGAACTTCAACAATGTAATGGTCCCAGACCTGGACCATTCTGGCACAACCGTGGTCCCTCCTAGGGAAACCCCCTTGGCAAGATTTGTGGCCATGATGGCCCTTTCTGGTCTGTGGAGATGCCTTTATACGGGGCACAGAGGCTACTCATACTTCTCTGGGACCCACAAGGTCTTAGCACTAGCTGATTCACCTTGCGCAATCTCCTTGAGCGCAGAAGGACCCTCAAGTCTCCCACAAAATCGAAGTGCTCCATACGGAGAACCAAGCCCTGTCAGAGGGGGAGGTGAAGAAGCAAATGTGAGTCACACAACACCGCCTATGCGGTGCCGGGGACAAAGTTAGTAAGCTGCTATCATAGTTGAGCAGATGCTGGGTGAGGTGTATCATTGATGAGTTCGGTGACGCCCACTTGACAAATAGAGAAGTAGCAAAGTCCTTTGCAAGACACAATAAATCTTTCTTTAAGGCACGCCCGCTGGAGGACACCAGATGCATCACAGACTAACTAAACACATTAGATATGCCGGTGGTGCCTGCTGATGGCCGGATGGCACTTGAGAAGATCACACTCACCGAGGACCAGGCGGCCAACTGAAATCAGGGAAAACCCCAGGGCCTAATGGCCTCCCGGCTGAATTCTTTAAGTGTTATGCTGGGCTGCTGGGACAAAAACTGTTGGACCTTTTACAAGAGTACCGGGACATGGGAGCACTACCTCCTGACCTACAGTGCGCTACCATCGCAGTGATCCACAAGAAGGGTGAACTGGTGACTAGCTGCTATTCATATCACACAATTTCTCCGCTGAATATCGAGATGAAGATGCTGGCCACGAAATATGCTACACAGCTTTTTATGGTGATGGTCCCACTTATCCATAGAGATCAGTCTGGCTTTATGCCCGGCAGATCAACCAGACTTAATTTGCATCAGTTGCATAATTGGATGTCAGAAGAGAGACATACAGAGTAACCTTGTGTGTTCCTTGCACTGGATATTGAAAAGGCCTTTGACATGATTCACTGGCTCTTCCTTCACCAAACATTGAAGACGTTTGGTTTAGGCCACAAGATAAGAAAGTGGGTAGCCCAATTATACCAGGCTTCCACAGCAGTGGTAAGGGTAAATTACACCATTTCAACATTCCCAATTGGGAAGGGGACCAACCGGAGTGTCCCTTATCCCTCTTGTTATTTGCCATCACAATTGAGACCTTGGCCTGCATGGTCCACGCATTCCCTAATATCCGTGGATTCAAGAGCTCGGGTGCCAATCCCGAGGAGGAACAGGTCTCACTATACGTGGACGACAAACTTCTATATCTCTCTGAACCAGTGACAACAATTCCGGCCATCCTTTGGCCGTTTGTGACCACCCCTATGGCCCATTTGATTCAACCGCCTTTCCCCAGAGGCTCCAAATGGCTACGGGTGGATTCCAGTATTTGGCCTTTACTTGACTTTTCATAGGGAGACATGCTTGTCCGGGAACCTGGGATGGGTGCTAACAACCTTCCAGGAAGAGGGGGAACATTGGTGAGCGCTGCCCCTGACGTTGTTGGGGATGGCGGCTGTTAGACCTGGCATCCTTGGCGTGGTTTCCCCTGACTTTTTGATCTCTACCTCCTATGTTTTTGACTCTATGCTGGATTACGTTTTGCTGGTTTAGATGCTTTGGGCACTTTGCCACTGCTGATCAGTGCCAAAGTGCAAGTGCTCCTAGTAGGGCCTGTACAGATGTAAGGGACATGCTGCAGTAGTGGATTACTGCCAAATTCGTTTTTCACAGTAGCAAGGCTACCTTGCCCATAGGAAAGAATGAGAGGGGGTGGGGGCCCATGGGTGCCTGCCTATCTTCCCCCAGGAACAAGATAGAAAATCCAAAGCTGGTTTCTCTGGATTCAGAAATCCATAATACATCTGTTAGCATGGGTGGTTTTTAAATGTTGTGTCTGAAAATAGCACTTTTAGAAAGTGGCTAATTCCTTGTCCAGTCTGCCTGTGGGCCTGCCGGGGTGTGCGAGTTAGAGGGAGTGTGACCGTGTCTGGGAAAGCTCCAGCAGTGGGATGATAGCTGGCTGCCCCTGAAGGTTAGGGGGAGGAGTGGTACTGGGCTGTGCTCTGCCCTTTACGATACCGGCTCCCCTGTCTGCTGGATGACGGATGTCGCTGCCTCCCTGCTTCAAAGAGAAAGATTCCCCAGGACCGAGAGACTCCTGCCGCCAGAGCCTGGACAAGGGCGACCCGTGCTTAAATCACACAAACCTCAAAGGCATCAAAGACAATTTTCTGTATAAAGGAAAGACCTGTGTACATTAGAATCCCTGCTGAAGAGGACACCGTAAGCAGACCCCAGGAACAGTGCTGCCATTGCTGTGTGTCTGGAAGCTGACCTGCTGTCTTGTCTTGTCCTGCCTAAGAGGGACTGTGGGGACTGTGCTGTGTGCTTGGTCCCCCTCCTGCCAAGAAGAATTCTCCAAGGGCTAGAAGTCGAGCTAGCCTCCTGATCCCAGGAATCAGGGCCATCAAATTCCTGCCGTTTTGACCTGCACCGCTCTGCTGTCTTCAGAGCGGGAAGATCACCCTTTCTTGCAGCTGCACCGGAGGAGAACAAGAGCGGCGTGTGCCTTGTCGGCCCGCTCTCCCCCTGGTGCCTGTTTGGCCAAAGATCACCGCTGCGGCACGGGGCCTGTCTGGCCGTGCCTTCCCCCAAGTGCCGAGGGCCCCTGACCTCCACCGCTGGAGCCGCGAGGCCCAGAGGTGCCCCCCCCCCGCCGAGGAATCGCACGGAGAAGATCGCCGTGAGGGAAGAGGGGCTCGTCGTCCCCGCCGCTCTGGGATTGGCCCGTGGGCCCTGACGTCATCGCTGGAATCACCAGAAGCCGCGCTGTGGGTGGCTGGCGGCTCCCTGCGTCATCAGGAGGAAAAGCCCGGAAGCAGCGCTGGGATTGGCCCAGCGCGTTCACCACGAGCTTCGCGTCACGAGGAGCCCGGGAGCCGTCCTGCCTGCTGCTTCCCCCCCCAGGTAACGCTCGAGTGTGAGCCTCGGACGAGCGCGTGTCCACCTGGGGGGAGAGGGGGGCGATAAGTGTGTGGATCACTGGCGTCAGCCGGCGCTGAAGGGATCCATCGCCGAGCCCCTCCCTGGAAGCCCGTACCGGTACTTGAGTGAAGTGCGGTACCGGGCTACAAGGAAGATCTTGTGGCGATCACTCATGGGGGCATTGTAATCTTACGCGCACACGCGCCCATGATCCCCATGAAGAGAGGGGCAGTCCTTTTCAACCAAAGACTGCTCGGGGTGCACGCTGAATTGCACAATCTTTAGCAACAGACTATTTTTACTTTTTAAGAACACTTTCCATACGAAGAACCCTTTTGTTTCAAGAAGCATATTTTATGTTGGTTTATGTCCATTTTAAGTTTGCCTAAAAATATATAAAAATAGTATTTTTATATTATACCGGTGTGGTGTCCGTTTGTGGTGTTCATTAAGAATTGCTGAAGGTGTTGGTGCAAATACTTTACACATTGCCCTGGAGATAAGCCTGTCTGCTCTGCCAAGCTACCAAGGGGGTGAGCAGGGATTATCTACTAACGTGTGTCCACCTTGCCTTGACTAGAGGAGAGGGTCCCTAGTTGGTCAGAGGCCGTGGCCCTACCAAGTATGGACCCCCAATTCTAACATTGGTGGCTAGCGGTGGGATCTGAACGTGTATTTGCGCCTGACCTACAGTGATTGGTGTGCATCACTAGTTTAGTGCAGACCTACATAACCACATACCGAATTATTTTTTGTTCTTGGTCCTATTTTTGAATTTCCTTGAATCACCATGTCACAGGCCAGTGAGAAGTTACCAAGTGAGAATGAACCCAGTATAGGGGGAGAAGTTGATTTTAACATTGAGGATCTTTATTCCTACCACAAGGATGCTCTCAGGAAATACTGCAGAGACTTTGGGTGCCCCATTAAAAGCAGCTCTAGAAAGGACGAGCTGCAGGACGCCTTAAAGGTCTGGTGGGAGGCCAAAGAGGCAGCGGGGACAGGTGCTGAAGAGACGGAGAATTCACAAGGTAATGGCTTTGGAGCAAAGGATCTGCCAATAGGCGGACCAGCCCCAAGGGCTGGCAGCAACCATTCCAGCAAGGGTCTCTCCCCGGAGGAAATTCAAGAGAACCAGAGAGCGCGAGAACATGAGCTGGAAGTCCTGAGGCTCAAGGCCCAGATGGAAGAAAAGAAGTTAATTCTGGCCCATGAGGTGAGCATGAGAGAACTGGATCTAAAAGCTAAACAGTGGGAGTCCGGTTCGAATGGTGGCAGCGCACAGCCAGTGCATGGGCAGAGGGTATATCTCCCCAAGGATATAGTCCAGAATTTTCAGAGGGGGAAGGATATCCATGCGTGGTTCACAGCCTATGAGATTGCTCTTAAGATGAGTAAGGTGCCTATGGAGGATTGGGGGGCAGGCTTGTGGAAACATTTTGAGGCTTCTGGGAAGGATGTCCTCTCACCCTTAGAATTAGCAGGCAAAATGATCTACCCCCATATGAAGGAGGCCCTATGCCTCAGGTATGGGCTTACCCCAGAGCAATATAGACAGAAGTTTAGGAACTTTAAAAACTTAGAGTCCAGTACATGGGTGGAGTGTGTCAACCTGTATACGCGTGCATTGGAAGGTTGGATAAAGGGCAGCAAGGCAACTGATTATGAGGGGTTGTGCCATTTAATTAGTTGGGAGCACTTGAGCAGTCTATGTGTTCCAGAGCTGCGCCAGCATCTTTTGGATAGTAAGTTAACTGATCCCAGGGAGCTTGCTAAGGAGGCGGACCGCTGGACCAGCACCAGGGTCCAAAAGGGGATCGTGGGTACCACAGCCAAAGTGGGACAGGGTCCCCAGCAGAAGAGTGGGGGGGACACAGGTAACAAGAAGGAGTTCCCTAAAGGGCCCCAAAACAGTTCAGCTGGAAAGGAGTTCCCGGCCCCCCAGTCTTAGGCACCACCACCCCCTAAGGGTGGGCGTACCTTTCAAGGTCCCATTAGGTGTTACAACTGCAATGGGAATGGTCACATTGCCCTTAGGTGCCCCAAGAAGTCCCCAGCACCCCCTGTTGCTCCCAAACCGGGTTTGGTGAGTGTAACCTTGGGGGAGGAGTTAGTACCTAGTGGGGAGGAGGAGCTGGCAGTGATGACCCTGGTCTCTTTAGGAGACCAAGAGATGGTCCAGGAAACCTACCTGCCTGAAAACACTAAAAAGTACAGGCAGTGGGTGACCATCAACGGGAGGAGGGTGGAGGCTCTCAGAGATACGGGAGCCAGTGTGACATCTGTCAGGTGTCAGTAGGTCTCTGAGGAGCAGGTGATCCCAGATGTGTTACACCTGGTAGTGTCAGCTGACAACTCTGTGCGCCGCTGCAAAGTGGCGCAAGTTCCCTTTGAGTGGGGGGGGGGTCTCAGGTCCCTTGAGAGTTGTTGTGAGGCCTTCCATGCCGGTAGACTGCCTGCTAGGCAATGATCTGGAGAGTTCCCCCTGGAGGGAGGTGGAACGCCAGGTGCATCTGGAGATGTTGGGTTGGCCTGAGTGGGCCTGTACGACCACTCGGTCCATGGCCGCCAGCAAGGGTGGCAAAGCAGACTTGGAGCCTGAAACAGTGGCCCAGGTACCTGCCCAGAGGAGGAAGGGCAGGGGGCGTGGGAAACCAGCCCCGGACGTTCCCACGGTCCAGGAGGAAGCAGACCCGGAGGGGGATGCTCTGGTACCTACAGGGGAACAGGTAGCCGAACTGGGAGACTTGCCTGAGCTGACCCATTGGCAGCAAGAAGAGGGTCCCTCCAGGGAGGAGTTCTGCCAGGCGCAGAAGGAGTGCCCTTCTCTTATTGGTATGCGGCAACAGGCTGCGGACCAGGCAGCAGGTGGAGAGTCTCAACACCATCTCATTTACTGGGAAGATGGGTTGTTGTATAGTGAGCCTAAGGTCATTGAGCCCGGTGCAGCCCGTGTGCTGGTGGTACCCGAGCGCTTCAGGACCTTCTTACTGGGTATGGCTCATGACGTGCCTCTCGCAGGACATCTAGGGCAGGACAAGACCTTTCAACGGCTTGTCACCCACTTTTACTGGCCCCAGATGAAGAAGCACGTGGGAACTTTTTGTAGGACTTGTCAGACTTGCCAGGCCAGTGGCAAGAGTGGAGGAAGGTGCAAGGCACCCCTCCAACCCTTACCCGTGGTTAGCACCCCTTTTGAGCGGGTGGGCATAGACATTGTGGGGCCTCTGGAACCCAAGACAGCCCTAGGCAACAGGTTCATCCTGGTCTTGGTGGACCATGCCACCCGGTACCCGGAAGCTGTCCCTCTCCGGACAATCACAGCCCCTGTGGTGGGCCGTGCATTGATGGGGATCTTCTCCCGTGTGGGATTACCCAGGGAGGTGGTATCCGACAGGGGGACCAACTTCATCTCTAAGTACATGAAGTCGTTGTGGGAGGAGTGTGGGGTAACTTATAAGTTCACCACTCCTTATCACCCTCAAGGGAATGGTCTGGTGGAGAGATTCAACAGGACCCTCAAAGGCATGATAATGGGTCTCACAGAGCCCATGAGGCAGAAGTGGGACGTCTTCCTACCCTGCCTGTTGTTTGCCTACCGAGAGGTGCCCCAGAAGTCTTTAGGGTTCAGTCCCTTTGAGCTTCTGTACGGTCACCCTGTGAGAGGACCTCTGAGTCTGGTGAAGGAAGGTTGGGAGAAATCCCATGGTAAGACCCCTCAGGATGTGTTCAGCTATGTGCTGGCCTTCCGCAACCAGACTCAACGCTTCAGGAAACTCGCTCAGGCGAACCTAGAAGCCAGCCAGGAAGAAATAAAAAGATGGTATGACCAGAATGCCACTCTGGTCGAATTTCAACCTGGGCAGAAGGTGTGGGTGATGGCGCCAGTGGAGCCTTGTGCGCTCCAAGATAAGTGGACTGGGCCGTATGAGGTGGTGGAGCGCAAGAGCGATGTAACCTACCTGGTTAACTTCCAGTCTCCCAGGAACCCTTTGAGAGTAATGCATGTGAACCGCCTCAAACCACACTTTGAGAGGTCTGATGTCACAATGCTCCTTGCTACAGATGATGGGATGGAGGAGGAGAGTGATCCTCTTCCTGACCTCCTGGCAGCCAAGGAACAGGATGGGTCAGTGGATGGAGTGGTTCTCTCCCCCACCCTGACCCCAGAGCAGCAGAGAGACTGTCGCCATGTGTTGGGTCAGTTTGCATCCCTGTTTTCCCTGACCCCAGGAGTCACCAATTGGTGCGTCCATGATGTGGACACTGGAGATAGCCCCCCTGTAAAACAGAAGTTTTACAGGGTCGCTGACAAAGTCAGGGTCAGCATCAAGGAAGAGGTTTCCAAGATGTTGGCGCTAGGGGTGATTGAGCCATCCAGCAGCCCGTGGGCTAGTCCGGTGGTCTTAGTACCAAAGGCTGCTGCACCCGGTGCCACCCCAGAACTCAGGTTTTGTGTGGACTACCGAGGGCTCAATGCGGTCACCAAGACTGACGCACATCCCATCCCCCGAGCTGATGAGCTCGTGGATCGGCTGGGGGCTGCCAAGTATCTCAGTACATTTGATTTGACTTCGGGGTACTGGCAGATTGCCCTAACTGAGGGGGCAAAAGAGAGGTCTGCGTTTTCAAACCCAGAGGGGCACTTCCAGTTCAGAGTCATGCCCTTTGGTTTAAAAAACGCCCCTGCCACCTTCCAGCGACTGGTCAACCAGGTACTGTCCGGACTGGAGCAATTCAGCGCCGCGTACCTGGATGACATTGCTGTGTTCAGTTCCCTTTGGGAGGAACACCTGCAACACCTCTGGGAAGTGTTGAAAGCTCTGCAGAATGCAGGCCTCACTATCAAGGCCAGTAAGTGCCAGATAGGGCAGGGATCTGTGGTGTACTTGGGACACCAGGTAGGGAGCGGCCAGGTGGCGCCCCTACAGGCAAAGATTGATACCATTCTGGATTGGGAGCCCCCCAAGACCCAGACAGAGGTGAGAGCCTTCTTGGGCCTCACCGGGTATTACAGGAGGTTTGTCAAGGGGTATGGCACCATTGTGGCCCCCTTGACGGGGCTGACTTCTAACAAACAGCCCAAAAAGGTGATCTGGACTGATGCCTGTCAGACTGCATTTGAAACCCTGAAAGCTGCCATGTGCACCGCACCCGTGCTCAGGGCACCTGATTTCTCCAAAGAATTTGTAGTGCAGACAGACGCTTCAGAGCATGGGGTGGGAGCCGTGCTCTCCCAACTGAATGATGAGGGCGGGGACCAACCTGTAGTCTTCATTAGTAAGAGGCTACTTCCCCGGGAACAGAAGTGGAGTGCAATTGAAAGGGAAGCTTTTGCCGTGGTCTGGGCGCTGAAGAAGCTAAGACCCTATTTATTTGGGACTCACTTCCGGGTTCAGACAGACCACATGCCCCTCCGATGGTTAATGCAGATGAGGCGAGAAAACCCAAAAATGTTGAGGTGGTCAATCTCCCTACAGGGAATGGACTTTACGGTGGAACACCGCCCTGGCACAGAACACGCCAATGCTGACGGTCTGTCCAGATTTTTCCGCCTTAGTGATGAGAACTCCCAAGGGGTTGGGTAGTTCCCCTCACTTTCAGCTGGAGGGGACACGTGTTAGACCTGGCATCCTTGGCGTGGTTTCCCCTGACTTTTTGATCTCTACCTCCTATGTTTTTGACTCTATGCTGGATTACGTTTTGCTGGTTTAGATGCTTTGGGCACTTTGCCACTGCTGATCAGTGCCAAAGTGCAAGTGCTCCTAGTAGGGCCTGTACAGATGTAAGGGACATGCTGCAGTAGTGGATTACTGCCAAATTCGTTTTTCACTGTAGCAAGGCTACCTTGCCCATAGGAAAGAATGAGGTGGGTGGGGGCCCATGGGTGCCTGCCTATCTTCCCCCAGGAACAAGATAGAAAATCGAAAGCTGGTTTCTCTGGATTCAGAAATCCATAATACATCTGTTAGCATGGGTGGTTTTTAAATGTTGTGTCTGAAAATAGCACTTTTAGAAAGTGGCTAATTCTTTGTCCAGTCTGCCTGTGGGCCTGCCGGGGTGTGCGAGTTAGAGGGAGTGTGACCGTGTCTGGGAAAGCTCCAGCAGTGGGATGATAGCTGGCTGCCCCTGAAGGTTAGGGGAGGAGTGGTGCTGGGCTGTGCTCTGCCCTTTACGATACCGGCTCCCCTGTCTGCTGGATGATGGATGTCGCTGCCTCCCTGCTTCAAAGAGAAAGATTCCCCAGGACCGAGAGACTCCTGCCGCCAGAGCCTGGACAAGGGCGACCCGTGCTTAACTCACACAAACCTCAAAGGCATCAAAGACAATTTTCTGTATAAAGGAAAGACCTGTGTACATTAGACTCAGACTACTTCTGACTGAAGAGGAGAATCCCTGCTGAAGAGGACACCGTAAGCAGACCCCAGGAACAGTGCTGCCATTGCTGTGTGTCTGGAAGCTGACCTGCTGTCTTGTCTTATCCTGCCTAAGAGGGACTGTGGGGACTGTGCTGTGTGCTTGGTCCCCCTCCTGCCAAGAAGAACTCTCCAAGGGCTAGAAGTCGAGCTAGCCTCCTGATCCCAGGAATCAGGGCCATCAAATTCCTGCCGTTTTGACCTGCACCGCTCTGCTGTCTTCAGAGCGGGAAGATCACCCTTTCTTGCAACGGCACCGGAGGAGAACAAGAGCGGCGTGTGCCTTGTCGGCCTGCTCTCCCCCTGGTGCCTGTTTGGCCAAAGATCACCGCTGCGGCCACGGGGCCTGTCTGGCCGTGCCTTCCCCCAAGGGCCGAGGGCCCGTGACCTCCACCGCTGCAGCCGCGAGGTCCAGAGGTGCCCCCCCCGCCGAGGAATCGCACGGAGAAGATCGCCGTGAGGGAATAGGGGCTCGTCGTCCCCGCCGCGCTGGGATTGGCCCGTGGGCCCTGACGTCATCGCTGGAATCACCAGAAGCCGCACTGTGGGTGGCTGGCGGCTCCCTGCGTCATCAGGAGGAAAAGCCCGGAAGCAGCGCTGGGATTGGCCCAGCACGTTCACCACGAGCTTCGCGTCACGAGGAGCCCGGGAGCCGTCCTGCCTGCTGCTTCCCCCCCCCCCCCAGGTAACGCTCGAGTGTGAGCCTCGGACGAGCGCGTGTCCACCTGGGGGGAGAGGGGGGCGATTAGTGTGTGGATCACCGGCGTCAGCCGGCGCTGAAGGGATCCATCGCCGAGCCCCTCCCTGGAAGCCCGTACCGGTACCCGAGTGAAGTGCGGTACCGGGCTACAAGGAAGATCTTGTGGCGATCACTCATCCGAGTAACCATCAAGAGGTACAGCTCATGGGGGCATTGTAATCTTACGCGCACACGCGCCCATGATCCCCATGAAGAGAGGGGCAGTCCTTTTCAATCAAGGACTGCTCGGGGTGCACGATGAAATTGCACAATCTTTAGCAACAGACTATTTTTACTTTTTAAGAACACTTTCCATACGAAGAACCCTTTTGTTTCAAGAAGCATATTTTATGTTGGTTTATGTCCATTTTAAGTCTGTCTAAAAATATATAAAAATATTATTTTTATATTATACCGGTGTGGTGTCCGTTTGTGGTGTTCATTAAGAATTGCTGAAGGTGTTAGTGCAAATACTTTACACATTGCCCTGGAGATAAGCCTGTCTGCTCTGCCAAGCTACCAAGGGGGTGAGCAGGGATTATCTACTAACGTGTGTCCACCTTGCCTTGACTAGAGGAGAGGGTCCCTAGTTGGTCAGAGGCCGTGGCCCTACCAAGTATGGACCCCCAATTCTAACAGCGGCTGTCTTTAATATGATCATGCTCCTCACACATTTATGTAGGCTGCAGAACACATACTATCCAATTCTGAAGGCCATTACTCCTCAATAGGAAGGGGACCTGTGGACCCTACCATGGAATAAGGAACACCCCAGGATTGCGCTCACGACACTGCAGCAAAATCCCTATAATGGCGGGATAACCCTCCCCGACGTCAGGGCCTAATACTGGGCAGCACATATGGTGGCCATAAATGATTAGCTCTTTGCCCTGCAGGGACACTCCACATAAAAGTTGGAATGGGCACAGTTTGTCACACCGTCATATCTAAACTATACGTACGGAGGGAAGGGCATTGGACAGCTGCCGGCAACGCAAGTGGCACTCCCGGCCTGGAAGAAGGCTACAATTTATATATGCTGGACGAGTAAACTAACCTGAGTAACGCCCATATGGGAAGGAGCGTGGATGTAGGAACTGGGGAAACTCAAGGACTTCAGGGCATGGGATGTGCTTGTGATCTCACGGATTGGGGATATCTTGGAAGAAGGAAGCCTAATGACCTTTTCCTCCATTCGGAGGAAATAACAAATGAACCTGAACCAATATTTAAAATATGCTCAGCTGCGGCAGACTTGGCGAGCAGAGGGGTTGGAAGAACTCAACATACCGGAATACGTTCCCGGGAGGGTAGGTTGCTAAAGAAAGAGCGATTTCCCTCACCTATAAAACCCTCAATAACATGCCAGACAAACTGGGTAAGCTGCGGGATAGGTGGGTGAGAGACATGGGAGAGATGAAAGATGCGGACTGAGGGGTGGACATTAAGTCCAGATTGTGCCTGAAACTGCTGAAGATATTGCATCGAGTCTATTATGTTTGTGAACGACTACACAAAATAGGGAGAACAGCATCTCCAGACTGTGTGAGATGTAAGACTGTAAGGGGTTAATTTCTACACACATTATAGAGTTGCCCATCCATTCAAGTGAATTGGTCGAATGTAGTAAGGGAACTTCACAACATAATGGGAGTGGATATTCCTCTCGAGCCTAAGTACATTCTATTAGGAATACCGACTGACGTGGATGTCCACGGACCAAGGAGTGAAGGTGGAGCCCAAATATACAGCAGACAGAGGGCTGGTTTAATGGCCATTGTAAAAAGGCAAAGGTAAACCAAAGGGGAGGTGGTGTGCTGGATATAATGGCACATAGGGCCACATATTGAGTCTGTAAAGGCGAAATCCGCTTGTATAAGAGAATTCCAAATTCCGAATGGCCCTCAAGACCTGGTTGTTCGAATAAGCCTCAGGACCAGCAAGCGCATGGATACACTATCTGGTGGTTAGCCACGCTTCATAAATGCTGATTGATTGAGAAGCTAAAGAAGCCTGGGGGGATGGCATCTGGTCTGACCTCCTGGACACCACTATTGCTAATGACTTGAAGAAATTCTGGGCTTTGGTTATTAAGAATGACGGGTGGCTAGGAAGTCCTGCTGAAACATCCATCCTACCTTGAGACTGGGTTGCCCATTTCGGGAATTTGTATTCTACCACCCTCACACCCAAGCCCAGTTCCTAGTGTCGGAGTCACCAGAATGGAGGGCTACAACCACACCCCCAGTACTTTCTACTATGGAGGAAACTGAGCAAGCTGTGGCCTCATTTAGGCCTGGGAAAGCCCCGAGCCTTGATAAAATCCCTGCAGATGTGCCTAAATAAAGTCCTGGGTGTAGATCCTCTATATTACAGTGGCCTCTAATGCCATCACTATGGAGGGGGTGCTCCCTCCATCGTGGAAAAGGGAGGAAAGTGTACCTATCTTTAAAAAGGGGGAGCCTAGTGTGCCCTCCAACTAACGCCCTATCAGTCTGATTGATAATTTGCACAAAACGTTCTGCAAGCAGGTGCTAGGGCGGTTGTTGGAGTGGTGAGTGGAGGACCAGATATTGCCAGGATTACAAGGAGGGTTTAGGCACAAGATTAGTGTGGTGGACCAAGCCTTCCGTTTCCTCCTAGTAAAATAGAAGATGGTGGATATGACCAAGGGTGACCTTTATGTGGCATTTTTCAACTTTCCTGCTGTGTTTGACCTTGTGCCCAGAGTCAGACTGTGGGGGGTATTCCAAAGGATGGAAATCCCCTCAGATCTTCTGTATTTGTTCCAACTGTTACACAAGCGGAATTTTGCAAAAGTAAGATGTGGTGTGAAGGCATAATTAACTGAGCCTTTCCCGTAAACCCAGGTGTGCACCAGGGGTGTCTACTTGCCCCAACCCGATTTATCCTATATATTAACAACTGTATTGCCTCCCTTCTAAGTTGAGGCAACAACTCCCCAACAACTGGTGGAAGTTAAAATGCCGGCACTCTTCAGATGTTTCTTTTTCGGTTCTATGGCCCTTTTCTATCCCTTTATAACGGTGCCGCTTCTGTCCTCGCTTCTCTGGCATGAGTGGGTTGGGGTCTGTCGCTATGCCACTTTTATCTGTTTCGATGCTCCGTCGCGACTGCCATACCCTTCTTCTCGCCAGCTCTCTACTTTCTTCTGTATTATTAGCCGCGGGATGCCTGGCCCGGGGTGGCGCCCATCTTGCACGATTGTGTTTCTCCTTTTATATTTCTTTTTCTCTGTTCCTCCTTCTTCCCCTTTCCCTGTTCTTGCCCTTATTGGTTTCCTCCCCTCTGTTTCCCCCCTATTTTTCCCCTTTCCCTCCCCCCTCCCCTTCCCTCTCCCCCCCCCCCTTTTTCCCCAGGCTCGTATGGCGAGTAGGTTCCGATCGTGCAGTTTATCTGCTCCCCTTGCCTTCGTTAGCGTGTTATTGGGTGGGGGGCGTGAGATGCTGGTAGTACTTGTATGCTTATCTACTATATTTTGCGTTTGTTTTGTGCTACGACCGACTCGTGTCTTCACGTCCCCCCTCCCTTCCCCCTCCTCTTCCCATTTTGGCGAGGGTGTATTTTTGTTTATTGTTTTTTCCGTATTTTATGAATCTGCCATGAGCCTTGTCCCCTATTATAAAATGGACCTCATTGATCCTGATATTGGGCCGTTAATGTCGCTTGTCCTTTCCTTAGCATTGTTTTAAATATGTTTGCCTGCCTGCCAGCTGGCCTTGTGTTGCTTATTTTGACTTTTGATAATTTTAATTGTGGCCGGCCGGATTGGTTGTGGGCCCACGCATGTCTATCCTGTTGATGCAAATAAAGGTTTAAAAAAAAAAAAAAAACCAATGCCGGCACTCCTCTTCGCGGACGACACGCTGTTGTCCAAAACGAGGTTGGAGATTACAAAACTTGATTGATAGTTTCAACCAGTTTAGTGGGGACTTTGGTCTTGAAATTAATACATCCAAGACCAAATATATGGTCTATACTATAAGAGGTAGAGCAAGAGTGTTTATCAAGGGGGGACCTGAAATACTGGAAAGAGTCTAGGGGTTTGACTATTTGGATATCAGACTAAATGATACCAGAGACTGGGACTTGCAGATCACCAAGAGTACTTTTATTGTGAATCATCGAGCTGCAGCTATCTCTACATTTGCCAAAAAAAGCAGCGTGGTCTCCTGTCCATCCTGGAATTGAAATGTATAAAGCCCAAGCAAGGGATGCAGCACTATATGGGGAGGAATTATTGGGCAACCGTAATACTAGTGCCTTGAGTACATCTGAAAATAATTTTCCATGGGACCTTTTGGGCATAGGGAAAGTCACGATATTGGTCCCTCTACATTTTGACTTGGGGATCAATGAGATATCAAAGCAGATGACGCTGAGACCATTATTCTTCTGGATTTTTATCTGGAGTACCAATGAATTGTGCCAACTCAGGGAGGATTTGCAGGAGGTTATTAGGGCCAACAGGGTGGGGAAAGTAAGATGGCTGGAGTGGCTCCAAAATGCCTGGACCAAGCTGGGGCTAGTGAAATTCTTGACCGAGCCCCAGCTCATTTGTCAAAGAGATGCTGTTAAAGTTAGGAAACTGGTCCAGGAGAAAGCTAAGAGTAGCAGGGATCACTCACCCATGTTAGTCAGTCTTCCTATTTCAGAAAACTGGAACTAATGCGGAGGAGTTCTTGGATTTCATTCGCTCGAGGTGTGCCTGGTTTCTCTTTATTCAATTGAGGTATATGACACTCCCAGTAGCGACTTTTACTACTAACTGGGGCAAGTGGAAACAGGGATCTGATTGATGCTTTTACAGCTGCAAATCTGTACAAGAAAGTGATGAGCATTTGCTGTTTTTTTTGCCCCTTCTACACCAATCCCAGGAGTAAATGGATCACCCCGTTGTGCAGATGCTTCGGCTTACGAACTTGAGTTGCGTCCTATAGAATATGTAAAAAAGATACCTCCTCGATTGTAGCTGTAGCTATGTCTAAATTCTTGCACATAGCCTGGGCAATAAGAGATAACGCACTATGCCTGGAACAAATAGATATACCTATATGGTTTTTGCACAACTCTGACCTACAGGTGATTTTAACTGTTAGATGATGTACTTATGTGATTTCACTTCACAATATTTGTTATTTACGTTTGAACTGTTTTAAAATGTTTTTATATGCTTTAAATGATTATTATGTATTGCTGATGTTGAGCTTGATGTCTCAAACTATCAATAAAGTGGAATGGAATGGGCACCACTCCCAACATGTACAGTACTGTCATTTGGGTTACCCATAAAGGTTATGCGTCCCGGACGCTGTTCCATGATGCCATGTACTGCACTTGTGTATGCAGATGTTTGTGCTATCCTGATTCCCTCTGATGATGTACAACTGTTCAGGGCACAGGTTTGCATCATAGTTTGCTGTTTATTATGACATAATAAAATTAAGATATTTTTTTTAAAAAGGTGGGCGGAACTCACACAAAGCTAGTCTCACAATAGAATTAAAGGGAAGAAGGCAGTAAGAACAAATACCATGATGGCAATTTCTGAGGCAGGGCTTACCTAACTCCGGTCTGCAGACTGGCAAAACAGAAACTAAACCAAGCACTACGAGCTCTTAGGAATCTGCCTCCCTCAGTTCAATACTTGACTCAGTTCGAAGCAGTAAAAAAGGTGGATCAAAAAGAGAGATGGAAGGCGAGAAAGTTGCAATCAGAAGCCTATTGGGCAAGGATACTTCATAATAGTAAACATAATAATTCCAAAAATGTCTGGAAAACCGTAAATGAGATCGCACGACCAACTTATGTCATAAATAGTTCCAACATCCAGGAACACACTTGGGTATCTTACTTAAGGGACATCTTTGCTAAAACGCAAATTATAATCATCTATACTTCTCAATGTAGGCTCAGCCCTCAGACCCTCCCATTTCAGGAGGTACACCCAGGGACATCTACAGCAGGACCAAATACACAGTCAGTTCTCTGATGAAATGCCCATGTGTTGTAAATTTCGGACCAGACCAAGCATTTGTGGATAAGCTGGCCTCGTATTTTATAAATAAGGTACAATCTGTTTACAATGACTTGTCAAATTTAGCAAATAGTACAGAGAACAAGCAAGGTACGAAAGCTGCTATCAGTAACGCTCAGGGGAGCCTGTCACAATTCTCCCTACTTGATGAGAACACGGTGGCAGATCTGCTGTTAAAAACCAACCCCCACATGCATCAAGCATTTTTGTAGTCGCAAACGGTGCGATTCCTTAAAATCGGCCGTTTGCGAATGCAAAAGTGCTTTTTGGGATGCATGAAGCAATTTTAGAATTCGTAACATGTTTGCGAGTTCTAAAATTGCGGGTGCTTTTAAGAAGTCGCAGATGTGCGATTTCTTAAAAGCAATGCATCATTAAATTTAAAACTGTAAAATCGCAATTAGGGTGCCAAATTTACCGAGTGGTTGAACCACTCGGTAAATTTGGAAAAAGTGTTTAAAAAGCTGAAAATGTTTTTTTTTCAACATTCATGTTTCACACACACATGTCCTTAGGACATGTGTGTGTGAAACATGATGCGAAAAATAAATTTCAGGGGTGCATGGGGGGGTCCTTTGGACCCCCCCCTGCATCCATTAAATTTTCTAAGTGCCACTCGCAATTTGCATTGACTCCTATGGGCCTTTTGGCCCATAGGAATCAATGGGAATTGCGAAAATTAACTTAAGAATTCGGTATTTATTTGGGATTCGGTAAAAATTGCGATTTTTACCGAATCACAAATGAATACCGAAAATAATGATGCATAGCATTTTGCACTTCTTAATTTGCGATTCCTTATTTTTCGCAAATTAAGAAGTGCAAAATGTCACAATGATGCATGTGGGGGCAAATCCGGATGACCCATGGATCCATGCCCGCCTTATGTACTTCATCTGGCTCCAACAGAGATTAAGGCATTATTAATGCCGGTTTTGAACCAGGCTCTGATTTCAGGAGTTTTTCCGTTAGTATAGAAAAAGGCATGCATTCGCCCGCTGCTAAAAAAAACAAAGCTAGACCCCATTGATGGAAAAAACTATCGCCCTATCTCATGCCTGCCTCTGCTGCCAGCCAAATTATTGGAGAAAGCCATGAACTTGGAGTTATCATCTTATCTTGTGACTAAGAACGTTCTCGATAATACCCAACATGGCTTCCGCGCAAAACACTTACGGAAACAGCCTTAATAATGGTGGCAGAGGAGATAGGAAAGGGCATGGACGAGGGAGGCAGAGTTACTCTGGTCCTGTTGGATCTAACAGTGGCCTTTGACACCGTAAACCATGAGGTACTTACTCAAAGGCTCAGAGACTCCGGTGTCAAGGGCATAGCGCTGGATCTCCTCACCTCCTTTTTGTCAGACAGAGAACAAGTTATCCTCTGGAATGGCTATCAATCAGAAAAATTCATCCTTCCTGGAGGAGTGCCGCAGGGATCTGCCTTGTCGCCCACTCTGTTCAACATCTATGTCGCCCCTCTGGCTAAATTAATTAAAGAACAAGGCCTTAAGCTAATGTCATATGCAGATGACACTTAGCTGATAGTGTCAGTCTCTCATTCAGTGGAAGCCAAGGCAGCTGATTTTTCCCGGTGTATGTCTGAGGTCATGTTTTGGATGAACCAGAACTTTTTAAAGTTGAACACTGGAAAAACAGAAGTCCTTGAGTTCGGCCAAAAAGCATCCATCTGGAATCAGCTTTGGTGGGCTAGATCAGCAGGGGCTTGTCCGCTCCCAGTGGCTGAAGCTAGGAATCTCGGCATAGTGTTTGATAAAGATATGTCCTGGTGACCACAGATTAATCAAGTGGCCTCAGTATGCTTTTTTATGTTAAAAGGGCTGAGAAAGATACTGCTGTTAGTCCCTTTCTTCCTTAGGAAAACGGTTATAATTGCCACTATCTTTTCTAGAATCGATACTGTAATGCCCTTTACTTGGGAGCTGGCATTGCTCAACTGGCCAAGTTGCAATCAGTTCAAAATGCAGCAGCAAGAGTACTTCTCAACCTGCCTAAGCACCATCCTACCTCCCGTTCTATTAGGCAATTACACTGGCTTCCAGTACAACGACGGGTGGAGTTCAAAGCATTATACTTGGTTCATAAGGCACTGTCCGGAGATGGGGCTTTGCATCTTCAATCCCTATTCTCCCGATACCAGCCAACCCGCTCCTTGAGGTCTGCTGTGCAGGGTCTTGTCAATGTTGCTAAGATCAAAAGACTACGATGGGGATGCAAAGGCTTCTCCCATTTGGCCTCAAGGTTATGGAACTCAACCCCCTCACATCTCAGACAGATCACTAACCAGAGGCTGTTTAGGGAGGAAATTAAGACATGGCTTTTCACCCAATGATGCATTGGCTAGTACTTGTTTAGTCAGGTTTTAAGTCTTTATTTCGATTTTTTGACAAATCATAAAAGACACATTAAAATACAGAGAAAAAAAAAAACAACCATCAAAAAAAAAACTGATACAAAACACATTTGGAACAGACCAAAAAGGAGAATGTATAAAAAAGTATTAAATATCAATTAATGAAAAACCTGATTGAAGTTAAAAAAAAAAAGAAGCATTTCAATTCGTATTCATCATCAGTGAGCCCTTTCTTGCCGGATATGCAAGGGATGCAGATGGAAAGTACTAATAACAAGTGATTTAAATTGATACATATTCTATCAAGTTACGAGACAGTATGGGTGGCCCAGGGAGCTATAACATTTGTTTTAGCCCTAAGAGCCAGGCCCAGCCCAAATATTTTGCCAGACTTACAACAATAAGTTCAGAGGTGTTGGTCTTAAGCGCCCAGATGGCTTCCGCCGATGTTTTAAATGGTAATTTTTGAAACAGAGGTTTTAGCCATTTCTTTCGGGGTACAGCATATCTAGGACAAGCAAACAGGAAATGTCCCTCGGATTCATTATGACCAGGGCAACTTTTACAGTTGGTTGAGGACCCTGTGGACCATTTGTTTGAGAAAGAGTTCAGAGGCAAAGAACCCACTCTAAACTGATGGTACAGTTTTTTATCTAGTGGTCTGGTTATTATATCCCAATAGGGCTCTCGCAATAGGTCAAGTTTGAATGTTAAAAACCGGCCTGTAAGACTATTATTGTTAGAGAGTGAAACTCTTTTTAGACGGATCGAAGCCCAGTACAGGGATTTAAACTCATGTTTGGAGCGAAATACATTGGATTGGGGGGATGACCAAAGATGTTCTAAGCCCATATCAGTAAGGATGGTTTTTACAGCAGAAAACCATGGAATTTTCCCAGATCCAGAGATAGACCTAACTTCAGCCAATTCCTTTGCAAAAAGAAATAGATCTGGAGACGTCCATATACGTCTCCACAGGGCCACCAACCTAAAACTAGCCATCTCGTTGATCGGAGGGGACCCTAGGTCCAGGCAGAGGGGAATCGAGGGGGTCGACTGTGGAAGACCTACTAGATTACGAAAGAACTTACATTGGGTTTTAAATAAGTTGAGCAGGTCCATATAGCCCCAAAGATCAGCGCCATAAAGAATGGCGGTAGACATTTTAGCGTCATAAATCTTGAGGGCCGGTAGAACCCGCTTTGTGGTAGATTCCTTTTGCTCTTTAACGAGGCAGCCAGTCAGCCTTGCAAATTTGAGATGTTGGATGTTAATTTGGTCTTTCCATCTCAAACGGCTGTCAAGGGTGACCCCCAAGTAGGTCATGGTATCAACTTGCTCGAGGTTAACTCCGTTCAGCCTCACGGAGCTCCGAACTGGGTGATTTTTAGTAAAAACCATAAACTTCGTTTTTCCCACATTTACCACCAAGTTGTTAATGGCACAGTACTCCTCAAAGCGGTCCAAAGCCCGCTGGAGTCCGCTGCGTGTTCTTGAGAGGAGTAAAGTGTCGTCGGCGACGATGAGAAGGGGGAATCTCATCCCAGCCAACATTGGGGCATCAGTGGGGGTATCCATGAAGAATTTAACAACTTGGTCAATGAAAAGGAGGAAGAGTGTTGGGGCCAGAACACACCCCTGACGGACACCTCGAGTTACGGGAAATGTTTCCGTCACTTGTCCCTGGCCGCCCCACCTTACCCTCGCATAGTTATCCTCATGGAATCTAATAATGAGGTCTAGTAGTTCTAATGGACATCCCAAATTTTCCAGCACACCCCACAATTTGTCCCTTGGTACCAGGTCGAAGGCGGACTTCAGATCAATGAATGCAGCAAAGATGGTACCGCCGCCAAGCCAGACCACCTTCCAATAGATCAGGCAGAGTCTAAACACCTGATCTATGGTGCTTATTCCTGATCTGAAGCCTGCCTGCATGGGAGATAGAATGCCCTCTGTTTCGATCCATCGCTGGACCCGCCCCAAGATCATACGTGCTATGATTTTTTGAATAGAGTCAATCAAACTGATCGGGCGGTAATTCCCTGGTAAGGACTTGTCGCCCTTTTTATAAATCGGGACTATCTCAGCTCCCTTCCATGATTTTGGGACTGTGGCTCCGTGGGCTAGGGAGTTAGCTATCGTAGTTATGTACGGAAGCCACACGGCGGGGTTGGATTTAAATAAATCCGCCGGAATCAAATCCATACCCGGGGCTTTCCCTCGTAGAGTCAGGGCCAGGGCCAGCTCTGCCTCAGCAACTGAAAAGATTAATTTTATTTTTTCCCCGTGGGGAACCAGCGGGAGCGTCCTACCCAAGGGAATTATAGCTTTGGGGTCATCGGCTCTGAATTGGGCAGAGTAGAATAATACCCAATCCTCCAGAGGCACATTGTTAGCCGGGGTGGAAGAGTCAGGGTTTTTCCCCCATTTAACTAAATCCCAAAACTTTTTTTGATTGTTTGAGATGGACGCCTCCAAAAGATCAGACCAGAACCTATCTTCCCACTCCCGTTTAGCTTCCCGAAGGGTTTTCCTATAATGGAGCCTGGCCGCCTTAACTGCAACCATGTCCCGTGATTTAATAGACAAAATAAGAGCCGAATGTGCCTCCCTGCATTTTTTGTTATACCATTTCTGGGGCAAGGAATTGGTTTTAGTGGAAGCACTTCTGCACGGGAGGGAAAGAAGGGATTTTAACTGGTCGAAGCATCTAATATGTAATTTCATAACATTATTAGCCAAACCAGGGTCTGTCCCCAACAAATCAATTTGCAACATCTCACTATACACGTTATTTGCCACTGTATTAACATTGTCCCATAAAGATTTATCCTTCATTACCCGGGACCATTTCAGTCTCCTCCTATCGTTGGTTAGTAGTGCGTCCCCTGTGTGAGAGGTGGTAGGCTCCTCTTGTCTCTTTAGGCCTGGTAGTTTCAGTGACAGTGACAGCGGGTTGTGATCGCTTTCCGGGCGCTGTAGTACTGCCATGTCAATTAATAACGGCCAATGTTCCATATTTAGCAAGATATAGTCAATACGGCTCTGACTCCGCCCATTGTCGAAGGTGCAATTAGCCTCTTTGTCCGAAATTGAGCGGCCATTACATGCACGAAAACCCCTATTTAGGCAAAATGCCATCCAGGACACAGCCGCCTCTGTTGCTTTTGCCCTCTTAGCCACTTTTAGATCGGGGATGTCCCAAACAGAGTCCTCAGCCATGCTCCAACTGTCTCCCGTGTCAAACAATGGCTCTATAGTGCAATTTAGATCTCCAGCTAGGATAGTGACATTTTCGCTGCCCATTTCTGAGATTTTGTAGTCGATAATGTTCAACAAGGGCGAACTTCGGCCACCGGGCAGACTTCTAGCGTAAACATTAAAAATGTGCACATGTCGTTGGTTGTCTTTGCTTAATTTGATTTGAAGGAGATCCGGATGCTGAACAGAGAGCTCAGTTGGGTGGAGACCCAGAGACTGTTTCACCCAAATCATCAGACCACCTGAGGCACGCCCTTTGCCCCCTTTAATCGCAGGTTTAAAAAAGTTAATGAAACCCAACTTGTAGACTGGCTCAGTTGCCCAAGTTTCTTGCAACAGGATGATGTCGTAGTCGTCCACAAAGTTCAACCAGTCAATAGAGGCAAGGCGGGCCTTGATTCCTGCTATGTTCCAAGACAAGATTTTCAGGTTGTCATTCGATTGGACCAAAGGGGGAGGTTGCAAAGGTAAAGACGGCATAACTGCCTGTGGATACCCTCTATCCTTTTTAACCTCAATGTGCCTGACGTGGTCTATTGGAGCTATAGGGTCATCCTTAGTCGAGGTCTCTTGATTATCTTTATGGAGCAGTAGATTGGGTAGCCTAGACTCTGGGCCTCCTCCCACAACCACTGAGTTACAGGGTGGGTATGGGCTTACCATACTGTGCCCAATAAGCTCTTGGGCCATTGCTTTATCAGGGGAAGGCTCACTGGGTGGATCGTGGAGTCAATCAATGGCCTCAAGGTCAGAAAGGGGGCCAAAGTGATTAAAAAGAAAAGGGCGCTGGCGGTCAAGAGGGGTTAGTGCCAAAGGGTGTCTTATAGCTGGAACCTGGCAAAATAAAGAGTAGGGTTGGGGGGGTATTTGCCTATGTGGGTAGAAATATGATAGGGCTAAGGTTTGTACATCCCCCTGTCTTGCAAACCTAGGTTCCCTTCAAATGGCATCTACCACCCATATATCTTTGAACGAGATTAAAATGCAATCTCCCTCCAAGTCTTTGGTCCCATGACCCACCCAATCTACTCTTCTCACAAATAAAATCTCCGTAGGAGAGGAGGGTGGTAAAGGGCGATTTTTATTTAGCCAGAAAATGACTTTATTACGAAGGTCCCCATATGACTCCTTGCTGCCTGATTTTAACGGGGCTACACCTGTCAGGACAATAGTGTGTCACTGGAGTCCCTGCTAGGCAGCTCGCAGCCCCGCCGGGGTCCAAGACTTGGTGATTAAAGCAGGCTCCCCTCTCCTCCCACACACAGAGAGAGTCACGCGACGCAGCGGGACCCACGCAGCGGGTCCGGCAAGGCGTTGCAGGGCAGCAGCAAGACACACAATGCTCCAAACGCCGGTAGATTCCGTAGAAGTTTCCCACAAGGCAAGGGAAACACTGGCTTTTTAAATCCGGTTGTCTGGGGCGGTGCCGGCAGGGAGAGCAGCCACAGGTGATGCACGCAGGGACTCCTGGTCACTGGAGTCCCTGCTAGGCAGCTCGCAGCCCCGCCGGGGTCCAAGACTTGGTGATGAAAGCAGGCTCCCCTCTCCTCCCACACACAGAGAGAGTCACGCGACGCAGCGGGACCCGCGCAGCGGGTCCGGCAAGGCGTTGCAGGGCAGCAGCAAGACACACAATGCTCCAAACGCCGGTAGATTCCGTAGAAGTTTCCCTTGTTTAGTCACTTTACTCAGCGCCAAGACACCTCGGCATTAGTGCGCTTTAGAAATACCATCAGTCAGTCATCAGTCAGCCCAGGGGGCACCGTGTAGCTGTAGATCAAATTCACATTCCAAAAAGCAGAGCCCTTATAAATCATCAGGTAGGTGTGAAGGGGGACCAAGTCCAAACGGTATACCACAAACAATTTACAAAGAGAACACAACAGTTTTGGGCAGACGAGTTCACCACCCTATTTAATCATGTTTTCATTTCTGGCACCGTTTCGATGCTTGACGTGGCTCCATTTTAAACCCAATAATAAGCAAATGTCATCCCTGAAAACAATCATGCAAAGGATTTATTTAGGTGAATATGGAATCTGAGACATCTCTAAACAAGGAACACACACATCCCAAAGCAAGCGCCTTGAGACCTTGCGGTGATAAGGCGCTATATAAGAACCTTTGACATGACATGACATGACACACATGTATCATGCAGACAACTGCTGCCCCTGTTCCTTCAATTGCAAATCATTTGCAAACACTCTTATGTTACAAATGCCACAGGTTTTGAGAAAATGGTATAATGTCCTAGTTCAATCTGTGTAATCTATGTAATCTAATGGATAACTGGAACAGGTGAACATTGCAGATGAATCTACCAGGGTGTCTAAAACGTTCCTTTTCTTGAAGGGAAAGGTTGTTTATTTCATAGTTTTACTTACTAACGCAATGTTATATTCTGAAGAAAAATAGGTCTCCGTGTTATCATTTTCGAATTCATGTCGAAGATATACCACAATCTCACTAAATTTAGTGAATCAATCTTAAAGATAAGCATTAATTTCATCTTATATTTCTTAATTTAAAAATTTAGATAAGACAATATTTTTAGAATACTTTTGAGAAACCCAGGAAACGTATATCTGATCAAATTTAAATTACTATTGAGGGGTTATAATTGATTGCTGACTCTGTCAGTCAAGTAGATCCAGGAACTTCACCAGAACAAAGGTTTTAAGCAATGTACAGTTATGCGCTTTAAGACAGTGACTAACTTGCTTTTTTTTTTAATTGGGAAAGATTAGTAATCATTGCTCCTTAATCAGAGAATGTCTTCTGAGTATCCAGAGCACAACCACAGTAGGATGGTGAACAGAGATCGCCAATTTAGCACAATTAAACCCAAAAGGTTTTCTGGTAAAAGTGCTTCATATCCGCCTTTTTCATCTTAAATAATGATAATTAGATGTTGGCAATGTTATGTTATGTTAAGGCCGTACTTTTAGAGCGCACGGCTACCCCAGGGGGTGTCCCGGCGCTTTGGCAAAGAGGCCTGAAATCCAAAAACACAAAGGCAGAAACGCTACAGGCACAGTGATTACATGGAAAAGAGCATGGTCTTCAGCTCTTTCCTGAAAGCTAGGAGGCTATTAGCTTTGCGGAGGGAGAGAGGGAGCTCATTCCAAAGGCACGCTGCCATATATTGGAAGGACCGTCCTCCCATCCGAACTCGTTTGACAGTGGGCACCTCCATTTTAGCCAAATCGGCTGACCGCAACATCCTCCGTGGCACATAGAAAGCAGTACGCTTTCTAATGTAGTTAGGACCAACATAGTGAAGGGCTTTGAATGCCAGCGTGAGAATTTTAAACCTGTTGCTTTTAGAAATAGGTAGCCAATGCAACCTATTTAAAAGCAGAGAAGCACTGGCTCTCCTTGGCAGGCCAAATATGGCTCTGGCCGCCGAGTTTTGGACAATTTGCAGTCTAGCCAGAAGATACTTGGGCAAACCTGCAAAAAGCGTGTTCGCGTAATCTAACGGTGACCCCACTAGCGCCTGGACTACAGTCTTTCGATATTGCAGGGAAAGCAGTGGAAGAAATTTCCTCAGCATTTTAAGAATGCCGAAGCATTTCCCTGCTAGCCCCATAATATGGGGTTGGAAAGATAGGTCGTCATCAAATACCACTCCAAGATTTTTCACTTGGGAGGATGACCTCTCAGGAGGGAACATGTCCTGGGGCCACCATGACTTCCAGCTCGGATCAGGGGCACAGCCAAAGAAAAGCAACTCAGACTTATCCGAGTTGCATTTCAGGCTGTGCTGCTGAAACCACGCAAAGACTGCACTCACACAGTCTTTGATCCTGTCGCCGTCAAAGACCTCTCCTTTGCTGCACGTAAACAAGAGCTGGGTGTCATCAGCGTATGAGATGACCCGGGCCCCATAAGCCTCCGCTACCATCGCCAGAGGGGCCATATAGATGTTAAAAATGGTGAGGCTCAGGATGGACCCTTGAGGAACCCCGACCTCTAGCGATGGCATTTCAGCGGAGAACGATGGAGCCCAGATCACCTGTCGGCGGCCCGGTAGGAAGGATTGAAACCAATCCAACACCGTCCCCCGCAGTCCGATCTCCCTGAGTCTTAAAAGGAGACCATCATGAGGGACGGTGTCGAAAGCCGCCGACAAGTCCAGCATGACTAACATCGCCTTTCCCCCTCGATCGAGCGTCTCCCTGATGGCGTCGGTCACCTCCACAAGGGCTGTCTCCGTGCTATAATTAGCACGGAAACCCGATTGAGAATCATGGAGAATGTTGTTATTCTCAATAAAGGTGGTAAGTGTATACTGAACATGCTTCTCAACCACCTTCGCCAGAGCAGGGAGGAGGGAGATCGGTCTGTAGTTAGCCAGCAGCAAAGGATCTAATAGAGGTTTTTTGATCAGCGGCAGAATGAGTGCGTGTTTCCATTCCCTGGGCACCACTCCAGAGCTCAAAGACAAATTGAGCAGGGGGTTCAGCAAGCTGTTTACTGCCGATGCCACCTTGCCCAAACACTTTGCTGGACATGCATCCAGGGGTGAGCCAGATTGAAGCCGAGACAGTAGCTCCAGCGACGTTCCACAGGACATCTGCGGAAAGACCAATAATGTAGGTCTGGGCTCTGCCTCTAAGGATGGTACCGGGCTCCATATACGACCTAAGTCGTCAGCATCCTTGGCAGAATCCACGGGGGGGGAAGGAATCTTGAATAGTTTTAATTTTTGTGACAAAAAAGTCAGCCAGCTGCCTAATCCACTCTTCTGTATGAGAGTGTGAGAGGGCACCTGCGGCAGGATCAACAAACTCTTTAACAATTCTAAAAAGTTCCCTACTCATGTTGTCCGCCTGGTCTATTCTATGCTCAAGATATTCCTTTTTGGCTTCGGAGATGTGTTTGTGGTACTGTTTTATGGCATCACGGTACTTTAATTTCTCCACTGGGTCGTATTTGCGACGCCAGAGTCTTTCCGCCTTTTTACAGTCTTGGCGCATTTTCCGTAGTGTGGAGGTAAACCAAGGAGCGGAATCATGGCAGGGGGCTGTTCTAGTTGACTTCCCTGGAGCTAGCTCCTCAAATCTTGTTTGCAGCCATTTCTGAACCAAAGTCAGATCAGCCTCTAAGTTCCCTATAAGTTTACACGGGTGTTGGCAGAGAGCATCCGATAGCATATCTGCTGTCACTAAATGAAACGCTCTGGACTGATGAAACACATCCTTCTGTGTTCTATGGCTAGTCCTAAACTCATATGAGATATCAAAATTTATTAAAAAATGATCAGACCAAAGGACTGGGAGCGGCAGGGACACCTCGATCGACACCGTAGAAAAGATTAGATCTAACGTGTGGCCTTTGACGTGGGTAGGACTGTCAATAAAAGGGGCAAGCCCCAACAGTGCAGTAATATCCCGCAACTTGGATGCATCAGCGTCCAATATCGAGTCCATATGTAAATTTAGATCACCCAACAGCATACAGTGCGCTGATCGCATGCAGGGTACGGAAAGAGCCGCCTGCAGGTCTTCGAAAAAGGAACCAATGGGCCCAGGTGGTCTATAAACGAGAATCCCTGTGCATGTCTGAGAGGCAGATAGACTAAGTGAAAAGCCTACAGCTTCACATCCTGCGATGTTCTCCACAGGGAAAGAAGAACACCCCAAGGCCTTATCCACTATTAGGGCCACCCCTCCACCTCTGCCCCCAATTCTATCTTTCCTTAAGATGGTATAATTAGAGGGAAGGGCACAGACAACATCCGGTTCAGAACCTGCCCCCAACCAAGTCTCAGTTAAAAATAGACATGATATATTGGAATCTGCAAGAAGATTCCAGATGTCCGTAGAGTGGCGGGCCAGGGACCTGGTGTTCAATAGGGCACAGTGATAGTGCTGAATGGGAGATGGGAGAGCAGGAGTTGGCGAGGCCGTTGGGCGCCAACCACACGCAGGACAGCCTTTTCCCAAAAGGCATCCTCCGGGGAAGAGATATTTGCATCCCAAAGGATGAGACCGCAAAGCTAACAGGACATCCGCGCTGTAGGTAAACATCCCGGAAGGTAGCAAATAACACGAACCTCCAGAACAATGAAGCGCCCCTGGTCAGTATGTGAGCCGATAGCCAGAGTCCCGCCTCACACGCCTCCGAGACGCTGACGAGCGCAGACGGGCAGGACTCTGGCACGACTCAGGCGCAGGGAGGGCGCGACCGCTGCGCGTCACCGCTGCGCTCTACAGGCGAGCTTTAAATAGCGTCGTTTTGGCGTCCCAGGTCACCTGGACGCTCCAAGATGGCGCTCGCGCTTCTACCCAAGCCAAGATGGCGCTGACACCACAACCTCCCGGTAACCCGGACCCGCCAAACAGCGGTGGTGATTCCACAAATTACAGTGCAGGTGAGGGCCGGGACCCAGTTAAGACCAGGGGAGAAGGCAGTAATTAAAAATAAATTAAATCCAAAAACAGGGATTTTTCAAATTTACAAAGAGCAAACGAGCGCGCGACCAGCGCGACCAGCAGCGAGGCGCCGAAGTGATTCTCGGCCTCAGGAACCTAAACAGGCTCACCTCACGACCAGCTCGCCCTAAATAGCGTCGTCTCGGCGTCCCAGGTCACCTGGACGCTCCAAGATGGCGCTCGCGCTTCTACCCCAAGCCAAGATGGCGCTGACACCACAACCTCCCGGTAACCCGGACCCGCCAAACAGCGGTGGTGATTCCACAAATTACAGTGCAGGTGAGGGCCAGGACCCAGTTAAGACCAGGGGAGAAGGCAGTAATTAAAAATAAATTAAATCCAAAAACGGGGATTTTTAAATTAAATCCAAAAACGGGGATTTTTAAAATTTACAAAGAGCAAACGAGCGCGCGACCAGCGCGACCAGCAGCGAGGCGCCGAAGTGATTCTCGGCCTCAGGAACCTAAACAGGCTCACCTCACGACCAGCTCGCCCTAAATAGCGTTGTCTCGGCGTCCCAGGTCACCTGGACGCTCCAAGATGGCGCTCGCGCTTCTACCCCAAGCCAAGATGGCGCTGACACCACAACCTCCCGGTAACCCGGACCCGCCAAACAGCGGTGGTGATTCCACAAATTACAGTGCAGGTGAGGGCCAGGACCCAGTTAAGACCAGGGAAGAAGGCAGTAATTAAAAATAAATTAAATCCAAAAACGGGGATTTTTAAAATTTACAAAGAGCAAACGAGCGCGCGACCAGCGCGACCAGCAGCGAGGCGCCGAAGTGATTCTAGGCCTCAGGAACCTAAACCTAAAAATGGGGATAGCATTTAGGAAACATGTCCCCAAGATCGTGAAGCCCCAGACATTGAGATGTATTCTGGGATTATCTTAATTTAATTCAAGAAGATTATTTAAAGCCACCTAACAAATGAAATCGAGGCTGAATATGGCAGTTGCCAAAAGCAACAACTTCGAATCCCACCTACAAGTCTATGGATGGGATTTTTCCGTTTAATGACCTTTGGAAGGTTTGCTTTGGTACATATCGTACACATCTAATACATCATAGACGGGTATTATAGTTTGAGTCTGTGCTTGTGGAAAACATCCCAACTAATAAGCCTCAGATGCAGCATCAGGTAGGAGTGACAGCATGCACCCATTTTATTTGCACTGGACGTCTTGGCTGCTTTCAGTGGATAGTCATAGGACTAGTAGCCCACTATTTCAATGGGACTAGGGACATAAGTGCATCATATCTTGCAGCCACATGTCTCTCGCCAATAGTTTAATGTAAGAGACTCCACCTCTTTCAGGTCCTTGACACCCTTCTACTGGAAGCCATTTTAACCAAACTTCGGTGAACGATGTGAGGAAGAATCTCCAATATGACGTGCCTTGGGTGAAAAAGGTGTCAAGATTTCTCCCATTGTCTGTTCTCAAGAACCCA
This sequence comes from Lissotriton helveticus, assembly GCF_964261635.1. NCBI lineage: Eukaryota > Metazoa > Chordata > Amphibia > Caudata > Salamandridae > Lissotriton > Lissotriton helveticus. Next base: position 556,384,270 of record NC_136071.1, on the reverse strand, counting down.
AACATAAGTCTCTAACAAAACAGTGAGAAAAACCCCTAGGGCGAGCAGGGCCTCGAGCAGAGATGGCTGGTCCCCTATGTTTGGACACTTCAATGTTTCTTGGGTTTAAATTGACCAGGTCGAAGAACAGCTGCACAGAACTCACAATCAGCACATTTAACGCACACAGAAGATGGTTACTGATGGCCTCACTGTGAAGACCGAGCTAATCCCAATGGGCCGGTAACTGGATTTAAAGGCCCCATCATGACTACAAGAGCCACAGTAACTTTGTGGATCTGATGTTCTTTACCCATTCACTTCAGCTGCAGAAACAGACAAAATGTTATGGAGAAACTCCTTGTGAAAATTGGGAATTACTGTGGGATCCAGGTACGGTGTTCCTGATTCCGAAGAAATTTCTCAATTCTGAGGGCACCCTCAGGGTACACCTGGTAATTCCCGGTAATTCGAGTACCCCTCCTTGCACCAGTATCATAGCAAGCGTGCCACGGGCACGGGTACATGGCAATGGGCCGCCAACTCATGGTTTGGTAGTAATAAACAGATATAATTGAAGTGAAGTTGGCTCCTCACGCACTCCTAACCATTGCACCTGCTGCACTCTTGATAGCTAACACTCTGCCTCTCACACCCCACCTCTAGGAATCCCTCTAGGAACCACCTTCGCCTATGGTTGGTCAAAATCTGGCCATTAATAACGAGGCCAAATGAGTATTAGGCACACTAATAAGTAAAAGTGCTGTGATGCCACGGTAATGATAGGGTGTGCGCTCTACAAATGATAAATAATAATAATGATAATACCGAACTGTAACCCATCCATGAAGCTGCGATGGATGTGTTGCTGCATTAAGGCTCCTGAACCACGCTGCCTTGTCCTCTTTGCCAAAAGTGACAATCTGTCTTGAAGCCGTTTGAGAAGAATGCTGCGCTTCAACTACAGAAAACTGACCTTTGTTTTAAATGTAAAATGATTACTCAAGGAAGAAAAAAACGGCGGTTGGATTACGTCTGCCACCCAGTGGTTAAGTAAAAAATCGCATGAGTTTAACACCCGAAGTTAACTAATTTAAGAGAAAAATAGCAATCATGAAAGAAGTGAAATGTGACTTTACCACTAGCAGAACTCGACTAATAACCAACAATCTCATGAATGCTCTGTGAACCCAGACTCGTAAACTATAAAGAATTAATGACACAAACATTTCGTGTTCTTAAAACAGACGCTGACAACCGAGAACTTTAAATGAGAAATCAATCAGCTTGGACCTCATCATAACCTGGTAAAGGCTGCCACTTTGAAATCGTGGATGCAGAAGAATCCGACTCCCATGTCAGAGAGCGAAAGAAGACTACGTAAATAGTAAACACCCTCTCATGCTACCAATTTTGGACCAAAAATGAAGACCAATGTCGCATTCTCCCATTTCTCAATGGGAGCCAGTGTTACTTTCATAAGCCAGCCGTAGCACAAGCTCCCATAGAGAAATGGGAGAATCTGTTCAAGCCTGCACCACGTAGAACGCACCTCAAGGTGCCTGCCACAAGGTGCAGGGATCAACAGGGTGTTACTATAGGTGCCCCCTCTGCCCCAACCAGAGGCCGAATACAACACACTTTCCGACAGAGTTACCATGTCGGAAAGGCTGGCATGGTAACCCTGCCGGAAACGGTGCATCATAATCTAGAAGGCGGAAACACCTTCTATTTGGATTAGGGGCTGGTCTCTGACTAGCAGACAGGTTCCTGGAGCCCATCGGAAGCCAGCCCGGAATGATCGGCCGGTTTCAATTTACCACCGGTTGAATCATAATCAACCGTTCAGAATGGAAACCGAAAATGTCGGTTGTAAGGCCTCCTACCTAAGGTCGGAGGACTTAAAACCGACATTGTAATCGGGCCAACATATTCGTGGGTGGGATGCTGTATTCAGGGCCGGCGCTAGGCATGGGCAGCTGCCCAGGGCCTCGCAGCCAGGGGGCCCGCGCATTCACAATCTTCAGAGTTTGGAGGCCCAGGAGCCCCAAGGGATTTGATCAACATCTGCCTGCCGGCCTAATCGCTGCATCTGCATGAGGATAGCATCGATCAGACAGGACAAGAGGTGCAGGAAGAGGAGCACAATCAGAATATAAAATTGGCTGGACTAGGGCTTTCAGTGTGCTAGGTCCCTCAAGTCTTTACCTGGTGGTAAATTAAAATGGACATTGAAACAGGCCCCTATCGGACCCTATATTCACGTCCTTTACTTTACCTACAAAAACAATGATTCTGTATCTGCACATTAATTGTATAACACAGTGGCCGGGTTGGACTGGCATTAGGGCAATCAGGCAGTGTGTAATGGTCTAATCTGCCAGGTTAGTATGTGACCTGTTTTTTGGGCTGTTTGTTTTCCTACATAATGGTCAGATGAACATGTTTTTATGTTGATTTTCATGATATTAAAACAAACAATGCCTGCAGCAAAATCAAATCTATGCAGTCTCCCATACCTTACAAAAAACGTAAACAGCATATCTTTAGAAGTTAAAAACTGCCCTAATTTTGAAACATGGACACTTTTCTAGCTAACTAATTCACTAATGGGCACCACATTTATTTTAGTGCCGGGCCTATTTCCTGACTTAGTCTCACTACATGATAGGGTAATCCATGACAGTGATTTTGTTCCTGTTTATATTTCACATGCTTTACTTAATCTTGCATTCCCCAAGAGTGTTAGCTATGTCCAGGATGTGTGTTTCTGTATTTCATTTCACAGCATTTTACTCTTGTATGGGGCACACATTGTAGTGAGTCACCTCCAGGTGTTTATAACAGGCTACAGTTGAGTGCTTTAGAGTTGAGGCGGAAGGCAGTACAACTTTCACATTGTGCCTGTCTGTGGGTCAAAAGGTGTCCAGAATACATGGTCATTCAATATATGGCCTCTCTGAAGAGCACACTGAGAAACGGTCCCGTATTCCAGTTGCAGTTGGTATTCTGTGCAAATGTGTGTGAAGGAGGTACTCATTGGTCAAAACAATGACAGGGTGAATGTAAAATAATTTATTGTTGTTACTCATTTATCTTAAACCGCAATTGACAAAAAAGCAATACCCTTGACTGTTTTTAGATGTAAGTCAGTTGTTGCCTTATATTTCTGGATTCAATCACAGAAAGCTGAGGGAAAGATGAGAAAAAGAGTAGAGGTTGGGCGGGATGAGACAGGAGGGGAGAGGTGGAAGTTCGAAGGGTCAGAAACAGCAAGAGATATTTGAATCCCTAGAAAAAAGAAATCAACGTCCAAATCTCTTTCATAAAACATAATTTACTCATTGACAATGTGCCGGCTTCTGACAACTTTAGGAGTTTGAAGTAGCATTTGTGCTCTATCAGATGATTTGTGGTTGACTCTTGATCGTAGTGTTAGAGAAGCCTTAATACTACTAAAAGTTAGTACCACATTTGACACTGTTTCCCAGCCAGTGCTTATAAATCAACTAGCACAGCCTGGAATTTAAGTATCCACTTGGTGTGGTTTACCTGTATCCGATTTGAGAAATCTGAAACAATCCACTCACCACCTATTTCTATAATGTTCTAAACCTCTGACTTGTGGAATTTATTGAGTCTCCACTGTTCAATCTATGTATTTCCCAGTTAGTCTTACTCACACAGTACTTTGGTTTATTGCTGATATCTAGCGCATATTGATACCCAAACATCACTTCCCTCAGTGGCAATCTGGTCTTTGCCCAAGAATATGTTTGTACGTGCATGCTAACAGTTGACTTCTGAATGAAGACAAATTCATTAAAACCTTAAAGTGACAAATTAAGGGTTCTCATTTTTAAAGGATCTCTTTGGTGGCTGGTGTAGCTGGGTCAATCGCCCATATTGGTGAAGCCTGCAAAAAAATCTTCGATTCATTTTCCTGCATCCTCTCTTTTTTTATTCGAAACAGATTAACCATGTTTCATCCACTTGCTTTTACTACATCCATAAGCATTACAACATAATTCCTTTTCTCCCCTCTCACTACAGTGAAGCTGTTGTGCAGTCAGTTATCTTCTCATTAGATTATTATGCCCTCTCTCGTGGGCTTCCCGCCTTTTCACATTTAGTACCCTTCAAATCATTCAGGACAGTGCTAGGCTCATCATCTGAGACTGCTGCATTGCAATGCTATTTCTTCTCACTTTTCTGCTGTCTGCTGTGTTTTTGATTTGAAACCCTACATCTGCAAGGCACTATCCGTTTGTCATTGTGCACTGCATTAAAAGGGTCCTTTCTTTCAAAAGCACTCCGTACTGTTCATTTCAGAATCCTATACTGTGTCCCATCCAAACTCCTGTGTCATCCTAAAATTTAGATGGTCTGATTGGAGACAGAGCCTTCTCCTTTCTAGTTATACCGGGCTGAGACTCTCTCCCTCTTGAGCTATGACGTGACTCCAATTTTTGGGAAAAAGACTTAAAACTATTCTTTCTCCACATTAGTAAAGTCTGCACCTCTCCTTTGGAGCTCTCCTAGTGCCAGAATGCCCGATTTGCATATAATTTTCATTCATCCCATTCAAGAGAACAGTAACTAGGTTAAATTAATTTAATGTATTTCCCACTATGTACGTATTTTATTAGGATTTTTAAAGCTATTTCTAATCATTTTATTTATGTCAAAACTAGGTGAGTTGCTTCTTGCAAAGCGGCTTCAAACAATGCCATATAATTAATGTCCAATTGATATTACCTCCTATGAGGCCACTTCCTGTCAGGTTAAATCTTATGCAAATTATAGGGGCCTTGCATGTTCCTATTTTGCCTGGGGCCCCACAAATCCTAGGACAGGCCCTGGCTGTATTGATCACATTTTAAAAATATTTTAAAAGATTCTTTGGAGAGGCAACACACTTTACCATTTCCTCTCTCCTTCGGATTCAGAGTGCAGCCAGCTGTGATTGTATCTATATACAGCTATACAAGGGGACATTAAGGGGCACAATGTCTATGGTGCCTAGGTACTGAACTATCAACCCAGTACTAAAGTCAGTTGTACAGGAACAATTTGCCACACACTGAATTAATAATAACAGTACTACCCCTCGTGTTGAACAGAATGTGGTTGGGTTTAACCTGAAATTCTTAGTTAGGGATGGCGTGATCTGCCTCTAGAAGACATATTTTAATATAGGGAAAATATGTTAAGACCAGGAATTTGGGCAGGTGTTTCTTCAGATCTGTAGGATTAATAATTATAATAGGGGTGGGTGTGGCCAACTGGCAAAGATGGCGGTCGCACATTAAGTGTGCTCCCGGACCCCTCCGCTATCCGCCCGCAATCTGCCCGTCTGGGTCGCCATCCAGCCCTGCAATTCGGCGCTCCCAAGCCTGCCACTTACCGGATGGTGCTCCAAACGGTGGGACTCTGGGCGCCGGCGTTTCCTACGATGATGATCTGGTCGGCGCTCGCTCCTGAGATGGCGGCTGCACCCCTCTTGCCACTCGCTGACTGCTGCTGGGGACTGAGTTGCCTGGACTGGGGCGGCAACTTCTAGGCCGGCCTGAACAGCCCTTGGGGACCACCCAACCTCTGGGGTGCAGTGACGGCTTGGGACTCCGCTTGCCTTCACGTTGTTCCGTGCTCGGACGCGGATTCCGGCTGCCCCCCCTCTCCCCCCGCCCTGCTGTAATTAGTACCGCGGGCGCGAGGCAGCCTTTCGGCCTTCGCTGCAGCGTTCGTGGTGGTTGTACCTGGCTCCCTGGCAGCGCTGCCACACTATCTTCCGTCACCTCAGACGGCAGGAGCGCGGGTAGGGGGCTGAGGGGTGGCAGTTTGAGCCGCAGACGTTGAGCTGTGGCCTGTGGGAGGGCCTTGGTTCTGTTTGCCCCCTCCTTCTTTTTTGTCGCGGGGATCCGCTTCTACTGCGGTGGGGGTTGGCTCCCTGCCGCCACAATTGACACAACTGCGGTGAGGCGCTGATCCTGGGGCCCCCTGTGACGGAGACCCCTGCAGCTGCATTCTGACCCCCTGTGGCGTTGCCCGGGTGCCGGCCGCCACATCGGGCGGCGGGGGCTGAGCCTGGTGGTGGAGAGAGGCCATAGAAGCTAAGTGACGGTCTAGAGGAGGCACGTCGTGGGATTGAAGAGCGGTGAGTCTGGGTGAGAGGGGGGGGGGTCCTGGGACAGTTGTGAGTGACTCCCCGTGTGCCTGGCCTGCCTGTGCGCTTTGTGCATGGAGGGGTGCTGCAGGTGGTTGGCCTGTTGCTCCTCCTGCCTCGTCTGACGTGAGTCCGACCTCCTGGGCCCTACTATTCTTACTGACCTGCTGGCCCTGCATTGCTACTCCTGCCTGGTGGAGGCCTGCTGAGATGGCGCCGCCTGCATCTACTGCTGGGCTCCTAGGGCAGGCCCCCTACCGCCCTTGTCCCAGGTTTGCCCTGCCTCCCTGGTGCTGTCCTTGAGCCTGGATCCCCCAGCCGGCCTGCACCCCAGCTGTCACTGCCCCACCTCTGAGGGCTGCGAAGCGGACGAGGTGGGTGTTCAACCGCAAGCATCGAGCGGTGTGAGGCCTTGTAGGTTGGCCCCCTTCGGTACCTCCTGGTCTGTCCTGCGACACCTGTTGGGGTCTGTAGTTCCTTCCGCTCACTGGCCCTAGCTGCTGGATCTGGGCTGGCCCTCCATTGTGCCGCCCCTTGACGCGACAACGACCTAGAAGAGATCCACTGGCCTGCAACTATTGCTCAACGTGAGACCCAGCTGGGCATTCCCTCTGCCACCCCACTGTCTTGCTTTGGTCTGAGGGAGCCTATTACGGTTGCGGCCTCAGGCGCAGAGATCGTACATCTGCTTTCGGACTTCCCTGGGGGTGGCTGAACTGACTCACATTTTGACTGCGTGTTTTTTTTTAGTTTTTTTTTTTACCTTGGTTGGTGGCCCCCGCCGCGGACACTGTTTTAAGAAGTGGTAGGGCTCAGACACCATTGCATGACGACCATGGGTCGCGACAGGGCGGCTAAGACCCCGGCCACTCAGACCAAAATGGATCGCTTTACCACCACGGATGCCGGGGCTGTCGGGGAAACCATGGACAAAGAAGCCCCACTGGCCGCGGATCTGACTACCATCCTTCAGGCAATACATGCCTCGCAGTCCTCTGTGGAGGTGTCGTGGTTAGCAGCGGAGAGATAACCCAAGAAGATAACACACCAGCCACTAACCTTAGGTATCTAGCCAGCGGAGACCACAGCGCGAAGAGAGTCTTCCCAGTTCCCAATAGCGCCTACTCTCCCCGTGTGAGACACACACAAGGGACAGGTTGCACTCCGGGAAAAGGGAAGGGGACAACAGAAGAATGAAGTTGTTGTGAAGACACCCCTCTAGGTCTGGTCAATATGCAAGGAGTTCTTCGGTGCACAACGTCACTATGAAAACACAAGGACAAACTGATTAGAATGGATTGTGAGAGCACCTTATCTGTCTGTAATAGGGAATTAAGGAAAACACTCACAAGATTGCCCACTCTGTGATTGCCTGACAGTCTCTGCTGTTTCTTTCGTGGGTAAACTTCTATTGCGTTCTGAAGCTGTTCCACCACAGCCCAAAACGAAGGGAAGGCAGGATAGGTAGGCGTCTCAATATACCAGGTAGTTACCGTCACTACTGGCGAGTAAAGAACGAAGTTCAAATGAAAGAACGATAGACGCAACAACAGGTTCGAAGAATAGGAGCAATGAGGCAGGAAACAGATTAACTAGCACGGCCGTGCTATCGTTCTACATCCTACCTCCTCCAAGCGGGAAGGAAAGCGTCCGCGGCAACCAGTCCTCGGCGTCCTCCAAGCAGGAAGGAAAGCGTCCGCAGCAACCAGTCCTCGGCGTTCTCCAAGCGGGAAGGAAAGCGTCCTCGGCAACCAGTCCTCGGCGTCCTCCAAGCGGGAAGGAAAGCATCCGCGGCAACCAGTCCTCGGCGTTCTCCAAGCGGGAAGGAAAGCGTCCGCGAACCAGTTCTCAAAGTACTAAACTAAACAAGCTCTATCAAGACTAAAGGAAGGATTGACAAGCACCCGGCAGCGTCAGGGAGGTGCTTTTATTGCTGTACCCGGATGTGAGTTCCGGTTTGCCAGGACCCAGGGCATTCTGGGAGTTGTAGTGCAGCAGCGGTTTCGACCTCGTATTGCCCTGTGCCTACATTTGCTGGCTGTAAGCGCTACAGGAGGGCAAGATTGCAGAGGTTCGGGTGGACATCACCCTCATCCGGCAAGATCTGAGGAATGCGGTGGCCCGGATCACGGAGACCGAGTCACATATCTCCATGGTGGAGGACGATGTGCGGCAGCTCAGGGAGCGGGTCACCCTGCTTCAGTCTCACTCCCTAGAACTGCATCGGAGGGCGGAAGACACAGAAAATAGGTCCAGCCGCAACAATCTCTGCCTGGTGGGGTTCCCGGAGGGGGTGGAGCAGGGTAGCCCGGCCGACTTTATGGATCACCGAGGGCTCCCTCTCCCCGTGGTTCACGATTGAGCGAGCACACCGCTCCCTTGCCCCTAGACCGCCCCCGGGAGAAACCCCCAGGCCCATCATCATGCGAATTCTTAATTTCAAGGACCGAGATTCCATCTTGACCGAGGCCCGCAAGCAGCAGTGTCTCCGGTATGAAAATCACACCATCATGGTTTTCCCTGACTACACTCGGGAGGTCCATGGTCAGCTTCGTTCGTTTGGGGAGGTTAAGCAAAAGCTGCGTGTCCTTAACATACAGTACAGGCTCCTTTTTCCAGCACGCCTGCGAATGGTGTTCGCCAACAAGACCCTATTCTTTGATACTCCTGAGGAGGCTTGGACCTGGGCCGCGGAGGAACGTCCCATGCGGGCTGCTAACCGGCAACCTTCATCTGGCGAAGTGATTGGGAGGGTCTGGCTTCCAGGGGGCTCCTGGCTCCCGGCCCCACCGCAACCGTTCACAACGACGCCGTGGCCAGAGGGGGGCCCGCTCGGACTCCCCGCTGGGTTCCGCTCGGCAGCCGGCTCCGCTTCCTGGAGAGCCTTCAGGGGTGCATCGGTCTGGCTCCTCGGGCCGCCTGGATCCTGGGAGCACATCGCCCCGGCCTTCATCGCTGGACCTCACCGACACTGACCTGTCGCACAGCCCTATGCTCATCAGGGATCCCGCATGAACCTGTCTCTGCCTGCCGGGCTTGGCTCCTCGGCCGGAGATGGTGGCTCATCTCATTGCTGCTTCAAATCCAGACGGACTTGACTATGCACATCCTGCAAAGAGGAGGGGTCCTCCACGTTTCCCAGTCCCGAGCGTTTTAGTTTGTTTTTGCTAGTTTCCACTGTTAGGGCGACAGATGCTTCCATTCCTGAAGTATAGGGTTGGGGGTGGGGGTTGAGTTTGGGTGGGGGGACCGTTGTCCTGGGTTTTATTGTTTATTTTTTGTTGTTTTTATGCCAGCACTATTACCTCATTCCGCGACATCCACACAGTGACCGACATTGTCCTCCTATGTCTTACACCCCACGGGCTTGCACCACTATGCTGTCGTGCTGTGTGCTCGACCATCACCCCAACCTCCCCATGACTGACGACCGGCTTGGTTTCACCATACTTCGTATTATGTCATGGAATGTAAATGGTCTCCTAGATAAGGTTAAGCGCACTGCAGCCCTGCGATATGCCCAGCGCCACAATGTAGACATATTGCTGCTTCAGGAGACCCATCTGGTAGGCAACCGTTGCCCCTTTCTGGCGCGTTATGGTTAAGGTGGGGTTTGGCACTCTGGGTTTACCCGGGGATCACGCGGGGTGGCGGTCCTGCTGCGTCGCGCCCTTCCCTTTGTTGAGCATAAAGTAATACATGATCCGGGAGGCTGCTTTGTTATTCTGGAGGGGAATATTGGGACCCAATCCTTGAACTTTATAACTGTGTACTCGCCACCTTCCCTGCTGTCTTCCACGCTTCGGCGCCTTGCTCTGCTGGTAGCTGACCTGCCTCCGGGGACCACTGTAGTTGGGGGCGACTTTAATGAGTTATGGACCCAGACCTTGATTCTGCTACAGTCCCTTCCGTCTCTCGGGTTTCCCACTCCACACTCCTTTCGAACTGGGCCGTGACTCTGGGTCTGGGAGACGCCTGGCGACTCGGGCACCCGGCTACTCATATGTTCACTCACACGTACGCCGCCCACCACACACAGGCCAGTTTAGGCTATGTTTCTGGACTGTCGATCGATCCAAAATATCACTATCCTGCCCAGAGGCATATCGGACCACTTCTCAGTTTCTATACGCCTGGGTAATCTCCCGGCCTCTTCGCGCCCGGTCTGGCGTCTTAACGCCTGGTTTCTCCAGGACAAAGATTTCCGGAAGCACATAAGGCTCGAACTGAGTCACTACTTCGCCGCTTACCAAGACTCTGTTTCGTCTCCTGGTACCTTGTGGGAGGCCGCTAAGGCAAATATATTCGGTTTTGCCAAAGGCCAACTCAAAACTCAACGCACGAAGCAGGAGGCCTGGCTCACGCTCCTGGAGGTGCAGGCTGCTCGGCTAGAGGCCCATCCACTTGGAGAGCGAGCGGGAGCCCAGGATCAGAAGCTCGCATTTCTCAGGGATGAGCTTAGCCAGGCCTCCATGGAGTCCGCTAAGCTCTTGTGGAGGTCCTCCGTGTTGCGAGTGTATGGATGGGGAGATAAAATGGAAAGCTCCTCCACCGCTTAGCCACTTATCCAATGGCTAACTGTATTATTCCTGAGGAGATGGATGCCCATGGGGAGGCCCATCAGGCTCCCGTGGCGGTGGCTGAATGTTTTGCTTCTTACTATGCTTCTATGTACTCTGCCCAACCTCCAGATCTGGCCCTATCGGAACTCCTCCAGAGTGAAAGATTCCCCCTCCCGCGGCTCACTGAAGCAGAGGGCTTTGATCTCCCGATTACTCCAGCAGAAATCAATGATGCTATCTCCCGCATGGCGGCGGGCAAGACACCGGGACCAGATGCCCTCCCACAGGAGTTTTAAGCGTCTTACCAGGACACGCTGGTCCCATATTTCCTGGCAATGTACCACGAGGCAGTAGACCACGGCTCCTTCCGCCCTGAAACGGATCTTGCCACCATTGTGGTGATTCCTAAGTCTCAGCCCCCCTCTGTCCACTGCTCTGATTACCGCCCTATTTCCCTTATCAACTTAGAGCTCAAAATATTTGCTTCAGTCTTGGCACAACGCATACGCCCTCACCTGAGCATATTGGTCCACGTGGACAAATGCAGCTTTATGCCCACCCGGGGTACTATGCACTGCCTCAGACAGCTCCACCTTGCTCTGGCGCACTGACAACAACTGACTGCCTATCTCTCCTTGCTCCTCGTGGATTTCGAGAAAGCGTTTGATTCCGTGGATTGGCAGTATCTGGAGGCGGTGTTGTCGAAGATGGGCTTTGGGCCCCTCTTTCGTAACCTGGTCAAGACCCTTTACCGCAAGCCGCGGGCCCAGGTGATGGTTAATGGAGCCCTCTCGCGCCCCTTTCCCATTAGGAGGGGCACGAGGCAAGGGTGCCCCCTCTCACCCCTCCTTTTCGCGTTAGCGATGGAGCCCTTTGCCTCTCATGTTCGGGGGGACCTGCTCCTCACGCGGTGGCAATGGCCTGGTTTGGCAGAAGACAAGATTGCCCTCTACGCAGACGACGTCCTGATCTTTCTGTCGGACCCAGCCCGCTCAGGGCCTGGATGTCTCTGAGTTCTGCACTTCTTTGAACGCGTTTCTGGTATCAGATTGACTGCGGCAAAGTAGGTCCTGGTCCCCCTTCATCTGTCGAGAGAGTGTTTCGATTGGCAGTCCTCGATCCCTCTCCGGCGGCAGACATTTAAGTACTTGGGGATCTGGGTGACGCTCATTCCTGATCTCGTCTGGTCTCTCAACATCAGCCCTCTGGTGAAGCGCGTTTGCGCTGATCTCCTCCGATGGTAAACGTTGCCACTGAACCTCATGGGCAGGATCGCTCTTCTTAAGATGATGGTCCTGCCCCGTTTCCTCTATATGCTCCAAAACATGCCCCTCACCTTCTCCAGGTCCTGGTTCCGTGAGATGGATGGCTTGGCTACTAAATTCCTGTGGGGGGGTGGAGGCTGAGGTTGGCCCTCAATCAATGCAGGATTCCGCCCTTTGACGGGGGTTGGGAACCTACATTTCTACTATATGGCGACCAGGCTTCTTACCGTGCACGATTGGTTCAACGGTGGTGGTTGGGCGGACCGGGCCTATCGTCTGGAACTACATGCTCTGGGTTTCTCTGGTATTCAAGGGATGCTCTACGGAACTGCTATCCCACACAATGTGCCAGAAGTTATTTTCTTGGCCTGGCTGGACAGGCAAATTAACCCAATAAACCCCCTTGTGGTGCGGAACGCAGCTCAAAGACGTCGCCTCCCTCTCTGGTTTTAGAGCCTGGGACCTCATTGGAATTTCTCAGCTAGGAGATGTCTGGCACGGGAGCCACATTTGTGAATTCTCAGATCTACAGACCCGGTTCTCCCTCCATGCCTCTCACTTCTATCACTATCTTCAGTTGCGCCATGCACTACATATGCACATCTTGGAGGGGACCCCTTGCCCGAATATAGCCCGCCTGAAGCACAGGTCATGACTGGTAACTTGGGGAAGGGTGGATTTCCCGCATCTATCGTTCCCTCACAAATAACACCCCCAATTCCCTTTCCTCTATCCGGAATAAATGGGAGGGTTGGATTGGCCCTTTAGATGATGCTGATTGGAGGGATGCGCTGTTGGCCCCTAAAATAGTTACAGCTTCTGCGCGGCTCCGATTAGTTCAAGTATACCATTTACACTCGGCCTACCTCACGCCACTGTGCCTTCATCGCTCTGGACTCCGGCCTGATGCTTCCTGTCCCTGCTGCCACTGCCCCCAAGCGGATTTTTATCATATGGTATGGCTCTGTCCCGATATCACTCATTATTGGGAGCTAGTGACCGCTGATCTTACTGAGGTCCTGGGCTGGGAGGTCCCGCTGAACCCTATGAACGTACTCTTGGAAGTTACTGACGGTCTGGATGGGAACAGGGCAGAGAAGCTTTGTCTCACTATGGCTTTGATGGTAGCTAAACGAGATATTGCAGCCCTTTGGATGGACCCGTTGGCCCCTTCCATGACACGGTGGCGCAGGGGGGTAAATTGGTGTGCAGCACAGGAGCACCCCATGTATGCCGCCCGCGGCTGCCCTGAAAAGTTTCGAAGGGTGTGGGGTAAATGGGTTGGGGTGGTAGAAGACTGAACTTCCAGAGGCTTCCTTATGGACATGGTTGTGGACATTGTGAATTGCTATTCCTAGTAGGACTTGTGTATGTGGGAAGCTTACTCCCCCGTATTGTCTGTCACTGTTATTTACTGCTCACTGTGCGATAAACTGGCGGGGTTTTCATTGCTGCATATGTGTTCATTGAAAATCAATAAAATTGCTTATCAAAAAACAATAATTATAATAATGTAGACATAGCTTATCACCACACTTATGACACTTCTAAGCGCAGTAAATTTCAGATGTTACTATTAGCCACTCGTGGAACTCAATATATCAACCTTCCAGAAGACGAAAGGCTATATCAGCCTTGCCAGGAATCAAACTCTATAAGAACTCTATAACAAAAGCTTTTTATATTCCTCTGCTTTAGTGTGACCTCTGACCCCTTATTTCTTCAGCTAGACTTAAGAGGAAAGAGGGCTTGCGGTATTACCTTCCACTGCTGAACAGCGGTCCTTGCATGCATCTCTAACACATTTTATATATTCTTCATTTACCTTTTATTGCAAAACTACAAGCCAGCAAACCATTCAAATAATTATTTATTGATTTCCAAACCCCATCAATGAAGATACACAAAGATACTAAACACACTCAGTGGCGGCTCCTCCGCTATAGCGGAGGAGCGTTGCCTCACTGCTTTCAAGCAGTGCGAGAAGCAAAAACATAAAATGATAATAACTTTCAGTTATTATCATTTTATGTTTCTGCAGCTCGGTGGGCGGGCATGCTCTACTCTGCGAGCAGGGCAGCGGAGGGGTTGTTTGCCCACTCCTAAATGCGCAATAACTGTTTGGTCGGCCTTCTCTTCACGCCGAAACCAGTCATGCACACTTTCCTACTTCTCCATGCAGGCTGCATTACAGCCTGCATGGACAACATGCCCACCCCTCCAGCCCCTGGCTGAGCGCCGTGTCACAGCAGTCAGACCAATTACAACACTACATTGCAGCATTGGGATTGACTTAGGGGAGGGAGCCGGGCTGCCTGCTTCCTGCTCCTGAAGTCAGAGGCAGGAGAGCAGGAGCAGAGACGCGGGACATGGCGGCGGCAAGGTAAGTGATTTATTTTTATTTTTATCACTCCCTCTCGCAATTGCAACCCCCACACCACACCCGACCCCGACTCCGCACCTGCGAGCAATCCCGGCCACCACTGAACACACTTTGAAGTCACTGCCTCCGGCCTCTTAATTGCTACTCTTGGCCACAGATGAGTTGCCTAAATTGCCTCTTCTGTTATTAATTTGTATGGGTCATCTCCTGCTTTCTCAAGGCAGTTCTCCACCTTTGAAGAATAATCTACTATCCTGCTACATTAGCCTTCTTTTTTCTGTCCTTTTGTGTACACTCCTTCACTCTGGTATGCTCTCACCCTTGCATCTTCTCCTGCACCTATCCCACTCTCTTTTCTCAATCTCGTTTGGCAATTTAAAAATCCTCTACCTTTCTTTTCTTTTCAAATGCTTTCCACAAGATGAGTGCCGTCTCGTTCACATTCATGCAGCATCCAAGTTGACCTAGAGCAAGAGAAGAAGGCAGCAAGCTCACACATGGCTCAATGCCTGATGAGTTACCACAAGTTTGGCTCTTGAGTCCTGCGCCAGTGCCACCTAAATGCACAATCTTCTCTCCTCGCTTCCAGCAGCATGCTATCTGTGCCAGGTAATTTGTGCCTTCAGCACTACTCTCTATCCTCTTTTCCCACTCAGAAGGCTTTCAGGTTCAGTAACCTTCCTAATCTTCACCGCATTCAATGTATGGCTGACACGAGGCCCTATAATGTGAAACACAGCAACAATTTCGGCCTTACATCACCTCCATAGTAACCTACATGCACACAAAATTAACTTTGTATCATCAATGCACTCATGTGTGAGGTTATTCCTCTCTCTCCTACGTGACCAGTTGAAACCAAGCAAATCCAAACAGTGTCTTATCAGAAGATGAGATGAGGAAGAACACTATTGATAACAACAAAGAGAAAAGAGGGAATAACAAAGGGTTATGCATGTATGAATACTGCCTTAAGAGGAGAGTCTCTTCCTAAACAGGGTAATCCATCGTGTTTCACTATCCCCTCCTGTACCTCATCCTACCACAGGGGTTAAACATCCCTGCCCCTGTACATTAATGAAAGCCTTCTTCAGTGTTAAACATATTTCATTAACCAATCCTGCTGGCTCGCCCCGTCGTATCGCTGGAGGATCATTCCACTTTCACTGATTGGAAAAGACCAAGTTCAAAATGAGTCAGATATCTTGCAAGCCTCATCTTTTTGTACAGGCCGGTCATTAACAGAGAAGTCCCTCCAGCCTTCAGAGTGGCAAATTGCCCTTTGTTATGGCTTCTGATCCCTGCCAACTGTCTTCCTTCATGTAGTCAAATACTGAGGTGCTCCAGCCATGGCCATAAGAAGTCACCCTTCCTACATCCTCCAGAATTAAGCCTTTGTATTCTTCCTTCTTTTTCCCCTGTGAAACAGGCTGCTTTATTCAGTTCCTTCTCAAGGGGCAAAGGATCTTCTCAGAGTATTGAGTCGTGTAAACGGTGATTGTGAACTACTTTGATCTTGAGGTGTTCACCATTAGTTCATTGCATTTCCCAAGGAAGTGCACCTTTGTGGAATGGTCAGTCTTGTCAATATTGATAACGGTTGTATATGTTCAAGCTTCCTCCATGTATGCTTTGTAAGCTTTACGTTCCTGGTGAGTTAGGAGAAAGTTCCCTAACCAGGTATAAAATCGTCCAACTGCCAATCGAGTGGTCTTCCAACACTTTGTGATAGAGGGAACTCTTGGAATGCTCTTCATCTGGGAAACTGAATGCACAAGCTGGATGTGAAAGATGCTTATTTTGTCTACCCCAATTTTTAAAAGGCTATCAGCCATTCCTAAAGATCCAAAGATGACATTAAATGTTGAAGATTCCCTTGTTGAGTCACCATGGTCCTACAGGCAAAGGTGTCCCATCTTTGCTCCAGAGGTACCCATCACATTTCTTACCTGGTCGACATCCTCTGGATGCAACCAGGTCCCAATACCATGTCTCAGCACCCAGATCTGGTTATCCCTATTGTGCATGAACTGGGTTTTCTCCTCAGTTTTGGGAAGTCCTCTTGCATCCCGTCACTGGAAATACACTGTGGGGATTTCACCATAACAACCATATCAGCTTGTGCGTATTAAAGCTTCATTGAGAGAAGTTGGTCTTGATCAGATTCTTATTCCATTCTGTTGAGGAGGCTGGCTTAACTTCTGAGTCTTTTTATGGTGCATCAAGGCTATTATTCAGCTCTGCTCCACTATCAGGCTCTCCAAGTGGTCTGTCCATCTTCAACACAGTCTCTCTTATTAATACCTAATTCCCCTGAATGAGAAGTCTCATTCTGGGTATTGCTAATAGATGTCAAAATTGGAAGCCGGGAAATGCATAGTCATCTTTGGGTCTCTACTCCTTACCTCATTGTCAAATAAGATGCCTGCAGTTCAGGATGGGGAGCTATGCAGAATGGTTGACCCACTAGAGGTTTGAGGCCTTGGTCAGGCATCATCTCCATACCAATTAGTTGGAACCTGAAAAATAACTTTTACATACTTTTCTGAATAGACAACCTCTATGCACTGAGATATGTCAAAAAGATTGCAAGTCCAAGCCTCTTAAAGCAGATGCTCCTGCTACAACATTTAAGGGTACGCAATTAAACAAACTCAGAAGGATGGAAGGCAGCTTTGCTGGGATTCGAACTAGTGACTTTCAAATGGCTCCATCATTTAGCCCTATCCTTCAGCAGCAAGCTTTCGCCTCATTCAGCTATTCTGTGGATGAAGTGGGAGGTGAAGAGGTGCATAGAAGAAGCAAGGTAGGTGTTGCAAAATGATCAAGTAGGAGGTTTTAACTGTGAGGATACAACACTAATGGCACACCAGTCATATGCTGAATCAAGAACTTACAGTGCATGCATGTGTCCCCACATACACTTTTAGATCAATTTGTCAGAAGTGGTGTCTTTTTTGTCATCTTGCATTACTAATGGCAAAAAAGGTAATGCACTGGCACACGCAGAAATAAACCTGCTGTGCCACACAGCACCACAGTCCTGCTCTTACACACTGAGTAGCTGGTTGCCTACCAGGGCACCTTTAAATTATAGTTAGTTATCTTTGTATGAGGTACACTGTGACCTTTTTTCAAGAGTTCTAGGGTCAGTCCATGGTTACTGGGCAGCATAATTGTGAGTGCTGTTCTTTACATTTGGTGTTCCATGGCCACGCTAAAGCAGCACTCCAAATGGATATCCAAATTATTCGCTGTATGAACTTGACTCCAGTGACCAGAGATAAATTACTCCAGTTGTTGGACTCAGACTCAGTATGACACATTTAATTAAACTTGATAAAAATCAATGTCCAGACTGTGCTTTACATTCAGAGAATAAACTATATTTAATTGCTAAGTACATAGTTCATTTAAAAATAAGGTACACAGAAAAGTCCAGAAGGTGCTGGCAACTTTTGGGACTGAGATTTGATGCAAATTATTATAACTCACTCTCTAGCGCTAGCATTTAATTTCAGTTATCCTTCTACCTTTGGTGAACGTGATTCTTATTTTCGACTAACTAATAGTAATGCACATGTCCCTCCCTTAAAGTATACTTGGTCTGAAAATATATTGACGGAGAAAGTGGTTGAAGATGATGGGCAACTAATCCCTCCACAAGCCCCAGGTTGGGGAGGTAAAAGGGGGGAGGCAGTTGATGAGGCAATTAGAATAGTGTCGTGGAATATAGCTGGCTTGGCTGCTAAATTTAATAATAAAGAATGGCGCCAGTATATAAGTAAATTCACCATAATCTGCTTACAAGAAACTTGGGCAGTTGATAATAGCTCCCTACACATACAAGGGTACAAATGTTTCTTTGTTCCGGCAAGGAAATCCAGACCAGGTAGGGCTGTGGGTGGGTTATCTGTATATGTAGACCTGAACCTCCATGGCATATGGTCAACCTTAAACTGTAACTCACATGATATCCAAGAGGTGCGGTTTAATGGTAAAGGACTCAAATTGACAATGTTCAATGATTATAACAATGTGGCGGGTGGAGGATGTGAGGCACTGATAAGAGGACTGGAGTATAGATTGTGCCAGGATTCCACCTGTGAAGCCAGGGTCCATGCCCAAAATATCCTAATCATGGGGGATTTCAACTGTCATCTCTGCCCAGCCCTTTTCCCAATAGATGAAATATGGTCACGATGCCCAGAGGAGAATGGAGCCCATTTTGAGCATTCACCAGAAGGTCATGCTCTAACAAAATTTTTGCATAACCACGACCTGGTTCACACTATGGATATGGTGCACTTACCGCAAGATGAGATCTTGCCACCCACTTTTAAGGGTAGAGGATACTCGTCATATATTGATTATATTCTTGCTTCAAGGGTTTTTAAAAATAGGATTTCTAGGGTTGGGATTGAGTGGAACACGTTCAGCGACCACAATCCCTTGGTGTTAGATGTCCCTTATCGTGCTTGTCCCAGCGGGAGCAAGCACGTTGCGATAAATGAGAGGGTCACTGACCAGGGTAGACGCCTCAGGTGGTCCAAGATTGATGGAGAAAGGTTCTATAAATCACTGATGGAGAAGGGGAAATTAGCTTTTGAGGCATGTCTAGACATGGCAATAAAAGGACAGCAGCTACTTATAGCATTTAAATATATTGCTGATTTAGTAGATGTCTGTTAAAGACTAGCGCCCCGATAAAAGTGACTGGTAGTCAACCACGGTGGTTTGACCGAGACTGCTCTAAAGCCCTGAGGGAACTTAAAGACAGTATTAAAATAAGGCCAAGGGATGCCACACGAGTTGCCTCCTGCAGGAAAAAATATAAGAGTGAGCTGAGTAGGAGGAAAAAGGCATTACAAGCAGAAGGTTGGGCGGATCTAAGGGAGGCGGGGGAAAAGAGGGACATGACTGAATTCTGGAGAATTATTAATAGCCCACCTTCCAGGATGATACGGTCCCCAAATTAGGAACAAATATAACACCCACCACGTGGATTACTCATTATAGGGCTCTATATAACCACGAAACGTGCATACCGTATGAACAAGGGAACGCTGACCAAGGCCAGCCCGTAGTTTTGTCACTAAAGGAAATCAAGGTCGGGATCGAGGGGTTGTCTAAAAACAAGGCTCCAGGCCCAGGTGGAATCCCGCCTGATTTGTTCCTAAGCTCCGTGGAATTATGGGCCCCTATAATGACAAGAGTCATTAATACTGCAATCCGACATGGCTTACCGCCCTCCTGGTCAACGGCCATCATTATCCCTATTTTTAAAAAGGGTAACAGGGATGACCCCCAATGTTATCGCCCCATTTCCCTGATCGATGTATCCGCTAAAATTCTGGGAAGGGGGATACTAAACCGGCTGTCGGAGTGGACTGAGGCAAATAATATCATCTCAGATACACAGTACGGTTTCAGGATGGGTCGGTCCACGAGCGACCAGTGCTTGAACCTTTATATGTTAGCAGCAAAATACACTAAGGCCAGTACGGAATCCATTTACATGGCGTTCATGGATCTGGCAGCTGCTTTCGACCATGTAAATAGGGACAAGCTCTGGGACATGATAACCAGTATGGGGATAGAGGTTGGCCTTATTAACATCTTAAGAGAATTGCACAGTAACACCTCAGCGCAAGTCAGGTATAATATGGAGGGTGGATGTACTGACTCCTTTTATTGTAGAAGTGGGGTACGCCAAGGCTGTATCTTGGCACCTTTTTTATTTTCCCTCTATATTAACATTTTAGAGCAGTATCTCCTACAGCTGGGATCCGATTGCCCACGAGTAGGGACGCGTCATGTTCCTGTGTTACTTTACGCAGATGACGCGGTCCTCCTCGGACGAACACCAAAGAGCCTACAGATTTTAATTGATGCTTTTGTATCTTTTATGGATTCTTTAGATCTTTCTGTTAATCTTGGTAAATTGTATGTTTTATCTGTTGGTAATAAACCTTGCAACAAATGCACATTTACGATAGGGAGCCATAAGATAGAGAAGGTCAAATCATTCTCGTATCTGGGCTTACTATTTGACGGGTCTTTAAAATGTAACTATCTGGTGGAGGAATGTTGCCGCAATATGAATGTTACCAATGGAGCTATTGCAGGTTATGGTCGGAGGTTGGGGAGGTGGTGCCCTGAACAGGTGTTGAACTTGTATAACTTCATGTGCTGCTCCAAAGTCACCTATGGGGCAGAGATGTGGGGCTTTGTGAATACTTGTCAACTTCAGCGGGAGGAGAACAAATACCTACGCTCCAGCCTGAAAGCCCCACACAGTCTAGCTGCAGCCATTGGACACAGGGAGTTAGGGATACCCTATCTTGAGGTCTTGGTGAAAGTTAGGCCAATCTTAGCTTGGCTAAAAATCTGGATAAACCCTGAGGCGACCTTAAGTAGGGAAATAATGAAGGACTGCTTGGGCAGAGAAAAATGGTTGCGAATCCCGTGGCTCAGTTATGTTAAGTCCGTTTTGGACACTCTGGGTCTCGGGAATCTCTTTGCCGATCCGGCAGCAATTATCCCTCACCATAAGATGACTGTTAAAAAAGCGTTCTTGGCACACACAGCCACACAAAGAATAGAGCTAGATAGGGCTAAAACCACGGTGTGTGCCTACAACCTTGTAAAGACCACAGAAGGAATGGAACCTTATTTATATTTGATACATATTGCACAGGATAGGTTTTTAATGAATCGTTTTAGGCTAAATTTTTTACCATATTTATTGGGATCACCATTAGGGTATTCCCCCACAATTGAGCAGAAGGGGAACCTGCGACTGCGACAATAGGTCTCCGCAGGATTCCCTTCATTTTGTATTGTTATGTTCATTTTATTCTGAACCTAGGCGTAGATTTTTGGTAGACATCTTAAAAAAATCTAACATAAAATGTACTCAAGAGGCTTTGATTTTCCTACAACAGGCGACTGATCCCCTTACACTGTGCTGTATTATTAATTTGATTAAAGTGGCTGTTCGATTGAGGGCAACTAGAGGGGGGGGAACTGTGAGATTTCTGAAACTGGTTTTAAAGGATTATAATGTTTTTCCTAACACACTGTGATTTAGCTGTATCTATATCGGGATTCATGTTAATTTAATTGTTTTTTTTAATGAAATGAGTGTATATTGTATGTCTGTACTTTTATGGTGATTTTTAATCATCGAATAAAGAATCCTGAAGAAGTGAAGACTAACTGAGGACGTTTTCGTAAGTGGTCAGCTCCATAATTCTTAGCAGAAGCAAAACTATCACAAATGTAGGCCTGTATTTTGGAAACAGGTATAGATTTGGTGACTCTAGACCCAACTCTGGTTCATGGAAACCTACCCTTAGCAGAAGGAGATAGCAGGAATAAAAGGTGTCACCCTAAAAAATGTAGAGCCCAAAAACCAACTACCCAAATAGCAAGGTCTCCACCCATAAATGTATTTCATGCTCCACTGCTGTCAGTGATATTTTGGCGACCTGGTTTCCTGTGACAATTGTCTGGTTAGAGACACAGTGAACTAGAGCCCAGGGATATATTAAGGGCCCGACTGGTCTTTATGTTTTCTTAGGAGGACTGTTTGTAATAGTGTGTCAGTTCCCTCTATTGAGTTGAAAAGATGCCTTTCCTTTGGGGGCCGTGAATGTATCTTGAGGTCTGCTAGTCATTATCAAGATAATTAGGTGGTGGAGGCACCATGTGACTGGAACACCCACAATAGTTCCTGGTAGGAGCAACCCCAACCAAGAACTGATAATTTTATGGCTAGGCTTGACGTTGACTTCAACTAGCAATCTTTACAGAACCCTCGGGCCAGAAAGATTGTGGAGAGCAACCACCTCAAGCTTGCAACAGTCTGGGGGTATGAAGCACAACTGCGTTCTTGTCCCTTTGGGGCTGAAAAAGGATGACACAAGTATCCTATATGTCCTCCTTCTCTCCCCAGAACAGAGGAGCAAGTTGACACCACTGGATTTACAGACTTAAGCTAAGGCACTTTTCAAAATCTTCTAACATTTATTGATTAATGTGTTCTAAAGTGCCTAAATATCACCTACCAGTCTCTTCATTATTGAGCTATTACCTAATAAGGAAATAATAGTGCAGAAAAGAGAAACTTAGAAGCAAGGGAGAGAAAGAAGGAAATCAATCACTGTGGTTGCAGCCTGGCCACAAATTGCATAATAAATGAGTCAATAACTCTGTTTAAAAGCCAGAACCTCCCAACTGAGAGAGGAGACAGTTTTATTAGCAGGCTGCATCCTGGAATTGGAGTATAAATTAAAGGGCGGGGTCAAACATTTTGTTGGGTTGTGGTCAAAATCTCACAGCAATGCAGGTCCTTCACACTCGTCAGTCTTTCCTCGCCAGCCATTGGATGTAGGCAAGAGTATATGTTATTAACCTTAATAATAGGGAACTGTTTCATAAAAGGTCTGAACCATCACCCTAAAACCCACCTTTGTAATGTTATTACTTGGGCCAGGCCTCCTAAAATAAATACTCCTGGCTAGAACCCTGGCTGCATAGTTTTGTCAACACACACAAAAGGTGATGGGATAAATACTTGCAATAAGTCTAACCATTGGCAATCACTCAGGGTAGCATTCCAACACATTGGTCTTGTGCCCACCCTACCACCTTAGTTTGGACCCTGCCATATGCAAAAGAGCCTTCAACCTGCTCCAATGAGAACAGTCCAGTCCGAACTGCCAAGTCAGGTCCTTCCTGAACATGTACACAAGCAGCCCACATAGGCTTTTACTGAGTAGGCTCATCAGTAGGGTGCAGCTTGGTTCCAGTGGCACAGTGAGCATGGAAACCCCACATTCTGGGCACACACTTGCCACTTAGAGCAGTACACCAAACACACAAAAGTTAACGGGAGGAATGCATGCAATAAGTATAAGCACTGGCAAACAGCATTCCAACCCATTGTTCTATTGCCTAGCATGCCACCTCAGTTTGGGCCCAGCTATATGGAAATCAGTTTTCACCCTGCTCTAATGAGAACAGTTCATTCCGAACTGCCCGTTCAGGTTCTCCCTATCTGGTATACAAACAAAGGACTGGTTTTGCTCTGATAGAGGTTAGTCAGTCAGGTATAGCTTGGTTCCAGTTGCATGGTGAGCATGGGACCCACATCTGGGCATATGTATGCCACTGAAGGCTGTATCTCAAATACACCAAGGGTGATTGGAAGAATCCTGAGCAGTGGCAATTGCTTGGGCAGCATTCAAACCCATCATCCTTTGGCTCAACAGCTTGGACCCAGTCATATATAAATCAGTCTTTACCCGGTTACAGTAGGAACAGTCCAGCCCAAACGTCAAGGCCAAGTCCTTCCGAACCGGAACACAAGCAACCCAAGACCGGTTTCACCCTGACTGGGGCTCCCCAGTTGGGTTTAGCTTCACTACTGCCAATTCTCTGTGAATTTATTTTCAAGATTCATGAAGGGCAAGGGATACAAAGGGGATGTTTCTGAATCAGTTACAGCGCAAGCTTGGGAGTTGGTAACTTTTGAATGCTTTTGAACCGGATTACATCCACAAAATATTGATACATTAGGGTAAGAATTGCTATTTGGAAGGGGTGCCCAAAAACACACCTTTTCTAGACAGTGATTCTCAAATAATTTCTAAACCCATTTAGCAAATCCGAAAAGTTTTTAAAAATTGCTAAATGGGCTAGGTACATTTGATAAAGGGTTTGAGCATTGGCAAAATCTCTGATTTGCTGAATATACATGTGGCTCAAATACACTAACCTGCTAGGTCAAGTCAAAGGTTTCAGTGATTTAAATATGAGCTCTTCCCCTGGTAGCTATGGCACAGAGCAGCCAAGTGTAACTTAAAGAAAAGTTGCAAAACATTCAGAAGTACCAAAACAGTTAAACAGACAAAGACAACACAAAATGAAAATCCCACTCCAACAAACAAAAACAGAGAAAAATGTAATAAGCAAAATTACACTACAATGACTAAATTCTAATATGTGGATCCAGAGATACTATTTTTCAAATATTTAAGGTAAAAAGCAACAAGAAAAAGAAAAGCTCCAATGCTAAGATTTGATAACAGTTGAGTGGGACTTAGACCTGATTTCAGCCTTAATGTCATGGAGCGCAGGTGAGATACTCCAAGTAGGAGATATTATCTTGGGACTTAGCAGAGCATGGTTGCTGGCTGTATCCAAGCTGGGAATTGGTAAAATTCAAACATTGCACCCATGGAGTCCTCTCATTGGTCGGATACTTTTCACGTCATTACCCCGTCAAGATTTCTACATTGGGACTAAGTCACTTTTTTTGGAACTCAGAAACCTCCAGTGAGGGCAAACAGCAGGCTGTGGCTGATGTGTTTCAAAAGTCTGGATACCTTCTCACTGAGGGTCTGCAGAAACAGATTTGCTGCTAAAGAGAAGTTCCATGTGGGAGAACCAACCTTCTTCAGTGCATCAAAGTCACTCCTTGGCCGGATTGTTTACGGTGTTTGTTACCAGTCCTCTGGAAGCTGGAATGCAGACTTTTTTGTAAGTCCCAACATTTTCAGAGTTGTTAGTGGAAGTACAGTTACACACAGACAAGGGTCCCAGAAAAATAGGCACAGCATTCAGGGGACAAGACTTACCACAGCAAAGGCTGCCAGCATAGTCCTGTCCTGCTGAAAACTGGTCAGGTAGGATTTTCAGGAAAAAGGCCTGTTGCAACTTGTAGTGCTCTTGGAGACATACAGACAGTCAACAAGCTGACTCATGCAATCAACTTCTTTGTCCTGCAAACAAGTGGGAGCAGGTCCAGCCCTTCAGGTCTCCCCATAGGTCTCAAACAGCAGGTGTAATCCTTTATCTGCCTTCCACAGGTCTAGAAAGTTTTCTGAGGTGCATTGTGGTGCCACATGTATGCTTGGCATTAGCTAGTGGGTGAGAGTAACTCCTGGCTCCCCCTTAACCAATAGGGTAAATGTTCCCAAGGCAGTCCTATCTACTTTTACAGCAGTTCCTGTTTGCCCTACTGTAAACAATCCCACAGTGTACTCTATTCTCAAAATCCAAAATGGTAAACCCCCCTTCCCTTATGGTGAGCCTGTGTGCCCATGCAGACATGTGGCCAGGGAAATAAACAGTCTCTTCCTCTGTAGTCACTCAAAACAGGTTTTGGAAGTAGCACTCTTCTCCCTCTGGGTTGGCAGCTAGCGCAAATGGGTGACAAAGGTCTGGTCCTCTCCACATCTCACCATACATCTATTTTGACAAGACAGGCTGCTTTCAAGTTAATATCAATCCTGGATCCACCTCAACTGATCTTCATGCCATGGGAAATAACATCTCCCCACACTCAAAATATTGTCTCTGCTCTCAGAGTAGTTATTACACCTCATTAAGGTCATACACGGGCTAGACAACTGCTTGAGAGCTAATGCAAATTAGACTCTTGAAGCTTCAGGCAGAGAAAAGGTAACTTTCTAAAAGTTTTCCTAAATATTAATTAAAACTCCAAATTCACTAATGAATTGGGATTTTATTAAATATTAAAAAAGATTGGTTGAATTATGTTTCTAGCTGGTCCCAAACCTGAGATTCAGAATTGATATTTAAGACTGTACTCTAGTATTCTCATAGGACAGCCAGAGGCTTAGACAGTTAAAATAGCTTTTGTGGGCATGTCATTACAGGAAGAACAAGTTACTTACCTTCGGTAATGATGTATCTGGTAGAGACATATATTAGTAGTATATTCCTTACCTTACAATTTCCCGCAGGCGTCAGTCTGGATCCGGAGATTTTTCAACAGCAGTGCCCCTGCACGTCGATGTAGGAAAATGCCTCTTTTTGCATGGTTTCCCCCCCCCCCCCCCCCCTACCCCCCCTCCAATGTTTGCCTGACACATGATGTGCTTTGACTTGGGCGCCCTGGGTGCTTGCCAATCAGGTTCCCAGGGCCTGTGTTCTTTCTCAAAGCTGTACCTCTGTACCCCAAATTGGCATCTCTCACCACAGGTAGGCCCCTTGTAAAAGGTATCATGGGTACCAAGGGCACTGTGACCAGGGAAGGCCTCTAGGGCTGCAGCATCTATTGTGCCGCCCTTAGAGTCCCTGTACCTTAACACCCACACCCTGACACTGCAGGCTGCATGTTCTGGTGCAGAGAAAAGTGAACAGTCAACATGGCACACAGCCCAGTGATCCATACCTGCAATCCACTTCCTAGAGCCTAGGTAAGTCACCCATCTAGCAGGATGCACTAGACCCCAGATAAGGATACAGTGGTTTGAGCCCTGTACCCTCTACAGTATCTAAGTCCATTCTCGGACATTGTAAATGCAGGAAAGCTGTAAAGAGTATATGGTCTGGGAGTTGGTCATTACAAACTCCACAGCTCCATAATAGCTTTACTGAAAACTTGGAAGCTTGGTAGCACACTTCTCAGCACATTAAACCCACACTGATGCCAGTGTGGGAGTTTATGTAACATGCACACAGAGAGCATCTTAGAAATGCCTCTGAAAAACGACCAGCCGTGGTGTGGTTCCTAAATGGCTGCCCGCATTTTGCCATCACCAGACAGGTTTCTGGACCCTTGGGTAGAGAGCCTCCACTCTCTGGTGCGTGAATGTATGCTAAGAGCATGAGTTGGCCCTACTGCTATTCCTTCTCTTAACTCGTTTGTATTTTTATAAAGAACTTGCCTAATGGCCTCCGTTTTCGCTTAGTCTAAAGCAACCTTATGCCATTTCAAGGCTCTTCTAGAGTTTGAGGGTGTCACCTCTTTGGTCACAGAGTGGAAGTAATTGGGTGGTGTAGAACAAGGTAGTGTCCAGGGGAACCTCAGTGACATGCAAAGGCGATTATGATCACTGTCAGTAGTGTTGCCCACCTCCATAACTTAAACAAAGCACCATAATCTAACGTCCACTAAGATGTAGTCGATGCGGGATGGACTAGTTACTCTGTTATAGGTGAATGCACCTTGAGCATCAGATCTAGTCCTGCCATCCACTGCCCTTAATACGTATTCCAGGGTGAGTGCATATAGTTGGATAGCCACCTGTGTCCATCGTTTTACTGGGGGTATGGATAATGGGGGGACACCCCAATTATTATCTTCCTCCTCTATCCCAACTATATCTTCTGCACTGAGGGGCTCAAAGGTGCTGTTAAAATCACCTGCGACTGTAACTCTAGAGTGGGACAAACAATCTGATAGACCTTGTAGAGTAGCATGAGAACAGGTGAGGTTTTACCCCCTCTTGTCCCCCTTATGTAAACATTAAATAGGTCAAACATAATCCCCCCAGGCTCTTGATGGTGAGCCTCATTATGTCTGCGCTCAAGGATTGACAGATGAAAGTACTACAGTTGAGGGCAATGTTAACCCATATAATCAGCCCTCCCGAAGGACGACCCCTCCCTTTGGTGGTAGCAGGTGTGTGTAACAGCTGTAGCCCGGTTTGTATAGAGGAGCCACGCTCCATGTTTCCTGAAAAACACAGATATCGTAGCCCTCTACCAAGTCATTCCAATGGGGTAGTGATAACTTGTTACTAAGGCCAGCAACATTCCATGATATGATTTTTAGCTGGCGATTAGTAGACAAGTCATGGGTTAAAGCTTGATTGGTATCTGCTGAGGGGTTGGGTCGTTTGGATGAATTAGGGCCATAAGTAATGGGAGGGCCTGTGGTTGCTGCACTGCCCGAATCTCATTTAATGGTCAATCGTTGGCTTCTAGAGATGATGATCCTCTTATCATCTCTGTCTGATGTTTATCGGTAGATCTTTCTAAAGGTGAGACTAGTGGGAATCGCCTAAGCTGTATTGATGATGAATCAGGGGAGCAAGTGCGAAACTCAAGCGAAACAAGATTTTCTTCCAAGATGGTACTTGTCAGGGTGAGCTCAATGTGGTCTTGTGTTTGTGTGAGTGCAGTGTGTCTCCTTGCCCTGATAATATCCTCGCAAATGAGTGAACGACATCCCCTGACATAACAAATCCAGTGTATTGACTTATTTATTAGTGACTTCTCACTTTCATGACCAACCGCAATATCTAGTTTGGGGACATTGTCCATGTAAACGTTGTTCCATTCTAAATGAGAAGTTGGCGGCGGATGATTTCCTTTTGATGTATTGGTGACCGTTAGAACTTGTATCAAACAAGGGTTCCCTGTTTAGACTTTTTGAAAGTAAACCCCTAGGTCAGGGTGACCGTTAGATGCATTAATGCTGGTATTTTTTTAGTTACAGTGCGAGAAGTAAAGGTTTGCTGTCGAACTGGATTCCGGAAGCGCATATTTAAGGGCCTATACTGTCTGCTATGTGGAGGGGAAGGAGCTATGTCATTCTTTGTAGATAGAGCTGCAATAAGTCGTCCACCTGTTTTTTTTTTTCGGCCAGAGCAGAAAGAAGAGGTCGTTGTGGGCGTGAACACTCTACTACCGTAGAGCATGGAGGCTGCTTATAGGCGATGTTAATGGGGGTCAAGGTTTTAATCGTATCGACTAGTTTGTCGATCTTAGCTCTCAGAACCCCTATCTCTTGTCTAAGCAAGGCGACAAGCTGATATAGCCCTTGAGGTAAAGTGTCCGCCTCCTCGCTACTTGCGGTTTGAGGTTTCGAACGGTGTTGCTGTGATCCTGGGCTCCGGGGTTTCAGAGATGTCTGCCAAGACTGCAAACCTGTTTTTGCAATGGATTAAAGATTCTGGTGGGCTGATTCTAGGTGGCAATTTTATGTGAAGCGGAGATATATATTTAGTCTGGAGTTCTATTATTTGTGCCCCCGTGGGTTCATGTGGTGTTTCGTTATTGTGCTTCATTATTTTGCTCATAGGCTGTTTACTAAACATCGAGGGAATGGTGGGTTTAGCACGTAAAGTGGGACTATGGGGTGGTGACTGGACATTACTATTTGGTGCAGATGTTTCAGTACCTAGGATATCTTCACATTCGTGAATGAGGGCATCAATCCTGTCCATCACACAATTGTTTGCAGCACCTTTGTTTGACCTTTTAGCTTTCTTCCCAGTCCCTCCCCCACCTGCAAGTCACTATTTGCACCCAGCCCCTCCATTGACTTCCTTTTGCCCATGCTATAGACAAGTTGGAATTACTGTGGCTCACAAAGGGAACATTTTACAATATGCTCCTAGGTTGTACAGCACGCCAGATGTAGGGTTAAGTCACTGTTTGGCTCAATTTCCCACAAAGAAGAAGAACACAATGAGCACAGGAGGAAGTCAAAGTCACAGGGCACAGTACCTTTAGTTCATCCATTGGAAACAACACAGTCCTCTAGTGGATGGAAGGGGGGTGGCCCAGCCCAGCCTTCTCCGGGCTTTGACGGGCAAGGACGGGCCCGCCCTTGGCCCGGGCGCAGCCCGCACGCGTCCCGTGCTGCGGGAGCCCGCTCTTGGATTTGAAGGTGGAGCCTCCTGGCGCAGGTGCTGACGCTGGCGCTGGAAGGACATGCAAGGCACTCTGGGGCACTGAGTCCTGGCCCCCTCTCCTCCCGGTAAGGCTGCTGCGATTATGGGCGTCCCGCGTTGCGGGAGCCCGCTTTGGGATTTAAAGATGGCGCCTCCTGGTGTAGGTGCTGATGCTGGCACTGGAAGGACACGCAAGGAACCCTGGGGCACTGAGTCCTGGCCCCCTCTCCTCCCAGTAAGGCTGCTGCGATTACGGGCGTCCCGCGCTGCGGGAGCCTGCTCTGGGATTTGAAGGTGGCGCCTCCTGGCGCAGGTGCTGACGCTGGAAGGACGCGCAAGGCACCCTGGGGCACTGAGTCCTAGCCCCTTCTCCTCCCGGTAAGGCTGCTGCGATTACGGGCGTCCCACGCTGCGGGAGCCCGCTCTAGGATTTGAAGGTGGCGCCTCCAGGCGCAGGTGCTGATGCTGACGCTGGAAGGACGCGCAAGGCACCCTGGGGCACTGAGTCCTGGCCCCTTCTCCTCCCGGTAAGGCTGCTGCGATAACGGGCGTCCCACGCTGCGGGAGCCCACTCTGGGATTTGAAGGTGGCACTTCCTGGCGCAGGTGCTGATGTTGGTGCTGGAAGGATGCACAAGACACCGTGGGGCACTGAGTCCTGGCCCCCCCTCCTGCCGGCAAGGCTGCTGCGATTACAGGCGTCCCCGTCAGAATCAGGATCCAGGCGACTCCGTGAATCTGGACCACTCTGCACCCGACGCCCACAGTCCGAGTTCGAGTGGCCCAACACCACAAGGAGGTCTCCCCAGCGATCCTGACCTGGGATCTGGTGATCCCCGACCTCCCTCAAGCTTCAAGACGACACCTACTGCCTCAACCTGAAGGCCCCCTTAGCCCCATTGGCTAACATTGGGGTTCAGCACCCAGCCACCCCAGTGCCCTGGTGGTGCAACTTGAGTGCTAACCTAGACCTAGGTGAACCTTAGTCCTAACCCCTAAAACTCCCACTCGTGAGTCAAGTACTAACCTGTGAAACAGATAACCATTTTTCTTCCGTAGGGAACAATGTTATGTGTTTTTTCCCTAAAATGTTCTAAGTGTTGAACTGATATTTTGTATGAAAAAAAACGTAACTACACTGCAAATCTTTAAAAGTCTTACTTATTGTGTATTGTGAGGCCCACTGCATGGTATCTAGGCATACCACCCCGAGTAGTTGATGTAATCTGAAAGTAATCCAAAGTACTCCAAAAGCAATTACTGTGTAATTTAAACTTCCTTTTGAACCAATACCAACCTGTAATGATTGCAAATTCAACCACAACTGCATTTCCTTGTAAGGTCTTGCATTTAACAGAATATTTTACTTACCTGTGTCATGTCCTGCTTGGTTATAAAAATAAAATATAAGTATACCTTTTTTATACTCACACATTTGGTCTGGATACTGTCTCTGAGTGTGTGTAATCAGTCATTGATTGAGTGAATACAATAAATGCTTAACACACCCTATGAATAAGCCTAATTGCTCGCCCACACTACCAAAAACAGAGCTGTTACTACTTACCTAATTTAGCCTCTTCTATACTTCTGGGGACTCGCTGGACTCTGTGCACACTATACCTTACTTTGGTATAGTTTATACAGAGCCAACTTTCTAAGTCAGTGGGTAGCGTCCGGCTCGGCATCCGTGGTCAGCGCCATCCGCACCAGGATGATATCACAGGACCTATAAAACTCTGGCCATGCACGCTGACGTCAGCTCTTAACACGACTTTCCACGCCAGAAGCACAAAGCCATGAAAGACACTGACCACTAGCACGTCAAAACTAGGCCCCTTTTGGGGAGCCCCTATCCCTAGAAATCAGTTCAAAGAGCGGGGAGGATGGGTGGGGTGGTAAGGAATATACAACTAGTTTATGTCTGTACTAGATACATCGTTACCAAAGGTAAGTAACTTGTTCATCTGATAGAGATTATTAGCTGTAGATTCCTTACTTTAGAATAGATACCCCAGCAACACCAATCTAGGAGGAGGGTCTAAGAACCAAGATCACACTAGGAAGTCCCAGAGGACCGAACGGGCAAAGTACCCACCCCTTTGGACTTGGCTGTCTAGGCAGAAGTATCTGGTAAACATTTGCATGGATGCCTATGTCGCTGCATTTCAAATATCAAGGACTGGGACTCCGCATGCTAACGCAGTTGTTGCAGCTGTTGCTCTAGTGGAGTGAGCACACAACCCCATAGGAGGTTCCTTCTTCGCAAATGGATAGCATATTTAATGAAGAGGCCAACCCATCGAGAGATGGTCCATTTTTGTACAGCCTAACCTTTTTTGGTGCCCACATACACAATGAAGAGTTGATCATCCACCCAGAAGTCTTTGGTACGATCAAGATAAAATGACAACGCACGCTTTAGGGGCGGGTAAAAGGTCGACAGAGTGATGGATTGTCCCACATGAAAGGGCGTGACCACTTTAGGAAGGAACAAAGCTTTCGGTCGAAGCACCACTTTATCCGATGGACAGACAAATAAGGAGGCTTGGAAGACAGAGCTCGAAGCTCACTAACTCTGCGAGCAAAGGTGATGGCAATAAGGAAAGCAGTTTTAAGAGTGAGAAGTCTGAGATGAAGAGGCTCAAAGGGAGTGCACATAAGAAAGGTCAAAACTAAATTCAAATCCCACTGGGGCATTATGAAAGGAGATGGAGGAAACAAGTGAGTAAGGCCTTTAAAGAACCTATTTACAATAAGGCTGAAAGATAGCCTTTAAGGGTGCCCAAAGCAGAGCCCTGCCGGGCATAGAAAGTATGTACAAGAGAACATCTGAAAGAGAGGCAGAAAGGGGATCAACAGCATTTGTTTGGCCAATGCCACAAACTTGCTCCATCTGCAGGTGTATACCGATTTAGTGGAGGGACGCCTGGCTGCCAAGATGACATCACAGACTTTGGGTGGAAGGTCGAAAGCTGTCATCTGCCATCGCTTAATTTCCATGCAAGGGGGTGGAGGCTGGATAGGTTTGCGTGAATAACCGTCCCCTGCTGCTGGGATAGAAGAACCTCCCGAAGGGGCAGTCTGATCGGAGGATTGAGAGCCATGTTCAGAAAGTCGGAATGCCAGACTCTTTGTGCCCAATCCGGAGCCACAAGAATGACTTGAGCCTGGTCGTGCTTGATCTTCTTGAGCACTCTGGGAAGAAGTGGTATAGGCAGAAAGGTACGAGAAGGCCGAAGCTCCACACCGGATGAAAAGCGTCACCGAGCGAGCGTCGGCTTGGAAACGCCAACGTGCAATACTGCTGACATTGCCCGTTCTCTTCGGAGGCGAAGAGATCTAACCAAGGCTCTCCCCACTGCTGAAAGAGACCTTGCGCACCTCCAAATGGAGATGCCATTCGTGATCGTCCAGGTACCGACGGCTGAGTGCGTCCGCTCTGGCGTTCAGAGAACTCGCCAGGTGCTGAACCACCAGGGTTATGCCCTGTGTTCCAGCCAAGTCCAGAGGCAAAGAGCCTCCTGACAGGGGGTCCAGGACCCCACGACACTCTGTTTGTTGCAGTACCACATGGCAGTGGTGTTGTCCGTGAACACCTGCACCACTTTACCTTTGAGAGAGGGAAGCAATGCTTTCAGTGCCAGTCTGATCGCCCGGAGCTCCAGAATGTGGACATGGAGACCCGACTCTTCTGGAGACCAGGCGCCTCTAATCTCTGCCTCTCCTAGGTGGCCGCTCAATCCCAGGAGAGACTCATCTTTCACCACCATTAGATCTGGATGGGGAAGGGAGAGGGATCAGCCTCCGAACCAATCTTGGTTCGATAGCCACCACTGTAGTTGTTGTGCAGTTCCCTAAGACATCCGGACGTAGTCGGAAAGATTCCCCATATGCTGCACCCACTAGAACCTCAGGTCCCACTGCAGACCCTGCATATGCCATCTGGCATCTGGCATGATCCACCAGCAGGATGCAGGAGGCCATGAGGCCCAATGGCCTCATAGTCATTCTCACTGAAATCCAAGACAGAGACTGAAACATCGGTATCATAGCCCGCACATCACAAACTCCCTGCTCGGGAGAATAGTCCTGAAACTGCACTGTGTCCAGAACCACCCCCATGAAAGGGAGCCTCTGAGAGGGAGTTAGGTGTGACTTCGGCACATTGATAGTGAACCCCACGAGTGCATAACGTCTGCCGTAGTCAGGAGGTGGGAAATGACAGCCAGGGGCGGGCTCACCTTCAACAGCCAGTCGTCGAGATAGAGGAAGACTGGTACCCTTGATCTGCTCAAATGAGCTGCGACCACCGCCATGACCTTTGTGAACAACCGAGGGGCACTGGTAAGACCATAGGGGAGCACAATAAACTAAAAGTGCTTTTGGTCCACCGTGAACCGTAAGTAACATCTGTGGGCTTGCACGATGGGCATATGGAAATAAGCATCCTACAAGTCCAATGCTACCATCCAGTCTCCTGAGTCAAAGGCATAAAGGACCTGGTCCATAGTGAGCATCTTGAACTTCCCCTTATGGAGGAACAAGTTGGGGGTCCAGAGATCTAAGCTAGGATGCGGGCCTTTTTTCCTTCTTGGGCACCAGAAAGTAGTGGGAATAAAAACCACGGAGAACTGCCAAATGATCCTCTGACATTTGGTCGTAGGAGGGTGGCACAGCAGGAGGGGTAGTCTAGAAGGGGAGGGAGTAGCCTCTTCTGACAATCTGCAGAACTCACCTGTCCAACAACATGGATTGCCAGCGGAGGAGGTGATGGCGAATCCTGCCTCCGACAGGCCGTTGATGGACCTGAAAGCTCAGACTAGGAAGGTTTGGAGGCAGGCGGGAAAGGCTGGGTGCCCCTTCCTTAGCCACGAAAGGCAGACTGAGGTAAACAGGAAGTAGCAGTGAGGATCAAGGATCTGGCCGTAGCTGGAGAATCCTTTAGGCGCTCAAGCGCTGAGTCTGCCTTGTTGCCGAAAAAGCAAGTGCCATCTAAGAACATGTCCATCAAGGTAGATTGGACAATCCCCATGAAGCCAAAAGTCCTCAACCAGGCATAGCGTCTGAGTGCTGCCGACGAGGCAACCATTATGCCCAGTGAGTCAGTGGTGTCCAGTCCACAACATATGGTGAATTTGGTTGCATCTCCCCCATCCCCAACTCCCTGGGAGAGAACGGCACGGGCCTCCCCAGGCACCGAGGTAGCACCTGCGAAATCGTATCCCAGATGGAATGGGAATAACGATCCAAAAGAGGTATGCGGTATTCACCAACCGCAATGCCACGCTGGAAGAAGAAAACATTATTTTCCTAAGGTGGTCCAGCTTCTTGGATTTCCCATCTGTGGGTGCAGAAGGGAATGTGCCCTTTGAAGATGAGGCTTGGATAACCAAGCTTTCAGAGGAGGGATGTTGCGTGAGGAACGCTGGGTCTCCCAGAGCGGGGCGGTTGACAGAGGGCACTTGTCCTATCCACAGGAGCCCCTGTGGTGGGCTTGGACTAAGTGCCCAGAAGAACATCTGTGAGGGCTTCATTGAAGGGCAAAAGGTGTTCAGAAGTGGTAGCCGCAGGCGGAAGCACCGCTGTTAGTAGGTTATTCCTGACTGACACCAAAGGGAGCTTGAGGCCAAGGCATAGGAAGCTCCCTCCTCCGAAGCCATGGTAGGGGGAGAAAGCAAGCCAATGTCAGGAGAAGTGTCCAAACCACTGGATTCACCCAAGTTTGTCTGCCAGTCCATATATTCTTCAAGCTGGTCAGTGAAAGGGTCAAGCTGCCCCTCCTAGTCCTCTTCCCCACCTCTTGGCACAGAATCCACACCAGGGATGAACACAGGGACAAACGTCCCTTCCGACGTCGGAATCAATGTCGAGCAATGTCAGTACCGCTCCGTATCAATGTCGGGGACAAGGGTGGGTCAATGCCAACCGGGGGCACAACCGACGTCAGGAGCGTCATCCTCAGTGTCGACATCAGGGAAGGTCCAGTAAGATCGACCACCAGCTGACCAGATCCAAGAATGGATCCACAGGGGTCCCCCGGAGTTGGGGCCGGAGTCGCCAGCGTCGAAGGCCTAGTGCCCTCAAATGACTCTACAGGGCCCAAAGGCTGCCTAAAAATGAGGTAGAGCGCCTCATAACATTTCTGAATCTGGGCAGGGGACACCCCGTTTCCCAGAAAAGCGGAGAGGCGCGGAGCCATCTCAGAAGGAGGCTCCGGGGATGGAGCTTTTAAGTGACAAAGCTCAGAGTCCCGCGTCACGCCAGCCGACCAATGGGGTGGGGTCGAAGAATGCTTGTGCTTCTTTGACTTCTTCTTGTGCTTACCTGACCATCCTGATGACTTGGAATGAGACAAGGAGCGTGGGCTCCACAACCGTACCCGGGACCTTTCTCTCGAATGAGAACAGGTTCGCGGAGCCGAGCGCTAGGCCTCGAACAGCTTTCAGGACTGCTCCCGCAAAGCCTTCGGATTCATGGCCAGGTACACGGAGCATGACTTCGGGTCATGGTCGCGCTCCAGGCACCAGAGGCATACGAGGTGCGGATCCATCACAGACATCATCCGGTGGCAGGCGTCAACCGGCTTTAAGCCGGCCCTATGCAGGTACATCCTCGATGCAGCAGGAGTCCAAGACTCGAAAAAGAAGTTGACAAAAGTCAATAAAGGGCTAGCCAAAAAGTGGCTAAGGGGTGATCTTTCACCGGTCTGCACTTAGGCTGGCACGGAAAAAGAATGAACTGATGTCAGCGCACATGGGCGCGTCTATACAGGTCCTGCAACATCATCCCGGCGCCCACAACGCCAGACAAGGAGCCGACCAAGCACACTACCGACACGCAGGGATACTGCTGTTGAAAATTCTCTGATCCAGACTGATACCTGGGGGAAATTTTAAAGTAAGTCATCTATAACTAATAGTATCTATCAGATCGTGGTGCATTAAAGTTTAAACATGTCTAATCTTTAAATACCATGCACCGTACCTAGTGGGCTGCAAGGCCTATGTAGGGGCAACTTATTAATATTTTAATGGGATGTTTTTCCCATCAAAAGGGTTATTTTGACAGGTCGAGCTGCAAGTTTAAACTGTAGCAGTCAGGCAACAATAGTAGGCTTAGTCATGTTTGCGTTATCACTTTATCGAACCACACAAAAAGTGCTGCAATCCAGAGGTAGAGGGGGGCATTTAACTTTCTATGCCTTCAGTGTATTTTTGCACCAAATGCTATACCTCTATAGGACAGTTAAAGATTAGCCAACTTCTGCATGTTTTAAGAGTCAAAGCAAATACAATCGGCACTGGACAGCAGTGCTCCAGTTTACCTAATTGAAAAACCAGCAATAAACTTCAGCAAAAAAGGGGGTTGACTACAGAAAAAGGGTCATATTCTCACACAGGAATTTCATAATTTATTGGAATTCAAAAAGAATACCAGAAGTAGCACACAAACTACCCAGGTCGTAGGCATCCATTAGTAGTGAAATGCATGATTTTCACAAACAAAAATGTGAAAAGTGTGCATTTTTGTATGTGGAAAAAGCAACATAAATGTGCATTTGCATTTTGGATATTCTCTCTCTTGTCCAAAGTGAAAGTAGTTTTGTCTGTAGAAACAACCAATCTCTCCAGCAATTTCGCGGGGGAGGGGGGGCAACACAGCACTTGCTGAAAACAAACAAGTTTACTCCTGTCTATGACTAGAGTATAGTTACCAATCGTTTCAGGGTGGAAAATGACCTGCAAAATGTCAATGAATACCCATAAAACTGCATGTTTGTTCACCAACCATTACAGGTGTCACCAAGAAATGTAAAGCGACCAGCCCATTGTAGTGGATTTGCTCACATCCATCAAATTGGTGCCATGTTTGTGTGAGCAAAACTCATTTGAGGGGTTAAACTCTTTAAATTTCGACTTCACAAATTATATTTTTGGCAGATAGGTCCAGGGCATGATTTTTTTCTCCAAAACCTGCCACTGGCACTCCAACAGAAAAATACCATCTATACTACTATTATAAAGAGAGAACTGGAAACCTTTGAGGCGGGTAAACTCAAGAACTACAGCACCAATCACAACACCCAATACACCATTGGAAAGGGTAGTTTCAGCAGATGGACATAGGCTATACATCTAGCCACCATATACATTACAAAGGTCAAAGAGCATAGGGTGTAAAGTAGTCCCTTGTGGGCGTTGTCGTGGGCGTGTTAAATTCCAGTGGGCGTGTCGTGGGTGTGACCGTGGGGGCGTGGCGTGTGGCATCTCATCAACCTCAAAGTTCGCCACCTTTACTCCAGTGGGCGTGTCGTGGGCGTGGTTGTGGGGCGTGGTGTCGCTTGACCGCAGCGAGGCGTTCGTTATGGATGTCGGCGTATCGTGGCCGTCAATCATATATGGCCGGGTAAATGGGCGCGTACTACAAACAAAAGCGCCGCAGCTTCATGTGCAACTTTCAAAATATGGCCGTATGCTATAGTAAATGCCCGCAGCGACGCGTTATGGTGTAGTAAATGGCCACGACAATGTGGGCGTATCGTGGGTGTGGTTGTGGGGCGTGGCCTCGCTTGACCGCAGCGAGGCGTTATGGATGTCGGCCGTGTAAATGGGCGCGTACTACAAACAAAAGCGCCGCAGCTTCATGTGCAGCTTTCAAAATATGGCCGTAAGCTATAGTAAATGCCCGCAGCGACGCGTTATGGTGTAGTAAATGGCCACGTCAATGTGGGCGTATCGTGTGCGTGGGTGTGGGGCGTGGCCTCGCTTGACCGCAGCGAGGCGTTATGGATGTCGGCCGTGTAAATGGGCGCGTACTACAAACAAAAGC
Organism: Lissotriton helveticus; assembly: GCF_964261635.1. Lineage (NCBI taxonomy): Eukaryota > Metazoa > Chordata > Amphibia > Caudata > Salamandridae > Lissotriton > Lissotriton helveticus. The sequence continues at coordinate 556,345,644 of NC_136071.1, read as the reverse complement.
GCTGCAGCTTCATGTGCAGCTTTCAAAATATGGCTGTATGCTATAGTAAATGCCCGCAGCGAAGCGTTATGGTGTAGTAAATGGCCACGTCAATGTGGGCGTATCGTGGGCGTGGTTGTGGGGCGTGGCCTCGCTTGACCGCAGCGAGGCGTTATGGATGTCCGCCGTGTAAATGGGCGCGTACTACAAACAAAAGCGCCGCAGCTTCATGTGCAGCTTTCAAAATATGGCCGTATGCTATAGTAAATGCCCGCAGCGACGCGTTATGGTGTAGTAAATGGCCATGTCAATGTGGCCGTATCGTCGGTGTGCAAACCCACAATATTAATTTGCATACAAAGGGGCGTGGCTACCGACAGCAAGCACGCGCCAACATACCTTTGTCATGATTGGACGCGTCAACGTTGTCAGAGGGAAGGAAGTAAACAAAACAAAAAACAGACGGCTTCCGGGGACGTTGACGAGCCGCATTGTTGTTACACTTTAACTTGCTTTGGGCACTTACCGAAATACTCTAAACGGCTCCGTCACACGGCTACACAAAGCCAGGCAGACTACGGAGAAAAAAAGAAGACATCGCTAACACTCAAACAAGCACTCGCAAACACACATTTAGGCAGGACAAATATTCAGAATCTTCATGCACGCACATTCGCACCGGTAAAACATTCCAATCTACACGCAAAGACAACGAAGGAAGTAAAGATAATGCACATTCACGCCACACTAATATGTGAAAGCATCAAGCACACACAAGGAAAGGAGTAAATAACCGGACAACGCGCAGGCACTCAAACCACTAAATAAACGATCACGCACACACAACCAAACAACTACATAGACGGACAACAAGCACAACGAAGAACATAAATAGAACGACAATGCACAGGCACTGGAAACACGCCTATCAAACGCAAATTCAATCAAAATAATCATTTAGACTCACCAGAACACTAAACAAAAAAGTTAAATATAGAAAAAAAAGGCAGGCACTCAAACCACCACTCAAAAAAACGTACGTTGATGCCAGCAAATTACTTACAATCAAAACCAACACACAACCAAGGAAATTAAAATAATAACAACACGCTGCAACTGAAAACAGCACTCAAAAATGAAACCAAAAATTTTGTATACCGTGAAATCTTAAAATAAATTAAACTTTAACATTACAAACATTACACACATACATTTTCTACCCCGGACAACGTCGGGACGGGCTGCTAGTCTAAAATAACGTTGAACATGAAGTGCTAGAGCATACTGGTATGAAATTATCTCATTGTTCTCACAAAAATGTATCTACAAAGAGATCATAAATCTGCAGAGAAATAATTCCTATTGATGCTGACCTAGGTCAGCAGTTTTGCCTTGACCCTAAAGGGCTCTTTACACCTCCTACATTCTTTTCGAGACTTAATACATTACCTGGGAAATACTGATATCATAGGGTGTGGTATTTACAAGGTGCTCCATCACAGCATCATTATGAGTTCTGCTCATCAGAATGTAGGATAGCCTGGTACTATGTCATGTTTTATCCCTTTCCATGCTTCAACACATAGAAAGATTTGATCTTTCTGCACAGGAATTCTACAAATAGTGCAGGCGAAAACATGTCGGAGCTGTAAACCCAAATCATAATTTCTGTTGGAGTTACTCCGGTTACTCCCATCAGTACTTCCCAACGAAATATATAATGCACAGCTGTGTAAACTAAGCCTCTGACGTAGCTCTACAAGTTTTTTTTCACACCAACGGGTGTAACCAATGAACTTAGTTCCGAGCACCAGCAACTGAAAGTGAAAGATAGGTTAGTGTCACAAAACACCATACAATTTATAGCTAAAGTGGCGTCTGTGATATAGGTTACTAACAGTCCGTAAAGAAGGATCTGGGGATGCAGTGATAGCCTAGAGGCTCAATTTAATTCTTTACAATGTCACACCCAAGAACTGCACTAGGAAAAAGATACCTTAACTAAAAAGTGTTTATCACATCCTGCTTCTTAGCGCCCAAGGCCCCATGCTACTCCCCTCGGCTGCCCCTGGTCGGCTGGCCCATGCGAGAGACCTATTTTGTGCCGGCCATGCTCCATGCCTGGACTGACAGCGGACTGACAGAGACAGAGGGGCTATTCCTGGACGGGCAATTGCGTCGCTACAACATGCTGATGGACGATTATGACCTTCCCCCGGGTCAATTCTTGACACATCGTCGGCTCATACACAACTTTCGTCCACACTGCGACCTTACAGTCGGTGAACCGGCGACACACCCGGTTATCCACACTATTCTGCACATGGGTGCGGGGCGTCACCTGGTGACTTGGATCTATAAAGCCATAAGGGAACTCGTCAACAAACCACTGCAGGACCTGCGGGCCACATGGGAAGACGATTGAGGGCGACAGTTCCATGACAGGGAATGGCTCAGAGCGCTAGAATTCCAGAAGAAAGTGTCTCGGAACGCGCGTTTCAAAAACATACAATTCTACCTTTTGCATAGGGCGTACCAGACTCCAGCACGCTTCCAGCGGTTCTATCCTGATACTATATTCCTGTGCCCCAGGTGTCACTCCCCGGATGCGCACTTCCAACATATGTTCTGGGGCTGCCACACCCTGCGACACTACTGGACCACCATCCTCGACACGGTCCAAACACTGACTGGTCTCACGGAGCTCCGCTCTTGGGAAGCGGTGGCTCTGGGAATATTTCGTAGGCCAAAATCACACAAAGTGCAGATCCGCTTCGCAGCCCTTTCCCTACTCTTGGCCAAAAGAAACATCGCCATGCACTGGCGAGCAGTGACAGGGCCTCCTATGGAGGCATGAAAGGGAGCGGTACGGAAGTGTGCAAGAGCCGAGGAGGAAACTCTGAGGGAGGAGGAGGCGAGAGGGCAGAGGAAACATCCTATATCGATGGAATGGGCCATGTTACTCCACCAGTTTCACCAAATGCACCCGGGTACGACCCCAGACGTCCCTCACAGTGCTCCTACGACCCAGACAACACAAGTTGCACAACAGGACGGACATAGGGCAGCTCCCTCTGGGTCCCCCTAGGCCATCCAGAGCAATGTGTATACACTGAGTTGCGCCATCACTCCCAGTCAGGCCCCGTTGCGCCCCCAAGCAGCTAGCCCACACATAATCAATCAATCAATCAATCATGCCATTTGTATAGCGCACTACTCACCCGGGAGGGTCTCAAGGCACTTGGGGGGAGGGGTATGCTACTGCTCGAACAGCCAGGTCTTGAGTTGTTTCCTGAAGGCGAGATGGTCCTGGGTCAGCCGAAGGTGGATGGGGAGGGAGTTCCAAGTCTTGGCAGCCAGGTAAGAGAAGGATCTTCCTCCGGCGGTGGCTCTTCGGATGCGTGATACGGCTGCGAGGGCGAGGCTGGTGGACTGTATCTGGCGGGTGGGCGTGTAGAAGGTCAGGCGGTCGTTGAGGTACTTGGGGCCCAGGTCGTGGAGAGACTTGTGTGCGTGGGTGAGGAGCCGGAACGTGATCCTCTAATCGACGGGGAGCCAGTGCAGGTTCCTCAGGTGGCTGGAGATGTGGCTGCGTCGGGGGACATCCAGGATGAGTCGGGCGGAGGCGTTCTGGATGCGCTGGAGTCTTTTCTGTAGCTTGGCTGTGGTTCCGGCGTAGAGGGCGTTTCCGTAGTCCAGTCGGCTGGTGACGAGTGCCTGGGTGACAGTCTTCCTGGTCTCGGTCGGGATCCAGCGGAAGATCTTGCGAAGCATACGCAGGGTGTTGAAGCACGATGAGGAGACGGCGTTGACTTGTCTGGTCATCGAGAGGGAGGGGTCCAGGATGAAGCCCAGGTTGCGTGCGTGGTCGGTTGGCTTGGGTGCGGTGCCCAGGGCTGGGGGCCACCAGGAGTCGTCCCAGGCGGAGGGCGAAGATCCCAGGATGAGGACTTCCGTCTTGTCTGAGTTCAGGTTCAGGCGGCTGTCCTTCATCCACTCGGCGACGTCTTTCATCCCTTCGTGTAGGCAGGTTCTGGCGGTGTCGGGGTCTCTGGTGAGGGAGAGGATCAGCTGGGTGTCGTCGGCGTAAGAGATGATGTTGTACAGGTATATCTCTATAGCAGCAAGACTGAACCAGACTGACAGTTATATGCTGACGTGCTTCACATTCCCCCCACGGGATCCACTCCCGGCCCCACGCCCCCCCTCCCCCCTCCCCACGTTACAGTCCCGGTTTATCCCCCTTGGCTCCCCTCCTTCACACTCACTATACAGTAAGGACAAGTGGACTCATGCTTTGTGTACTCCTGCCGGATATAGGCGATATGTTCACTTACCGACTGCCCACTCACCGGTTATTGGAATGTACATGTAATACTGTAACGTGAGCATTTTTGAAAAAAATGTAATAAAAAATATTTAAATAAATCACATCCTGCTTCTTAACACATTTAAAATAATCACACAGAATATTATGAAAACAGCACAAATTTATGCTGCAAAGAACAAGAATCCAATTAACATTTTTGCCATGGTTAAAATGTCTTCTAGCAACCTAACATTCTAAAATCTACTTCTATGCGCTATACTAGGAGAGCATGGAGTAGTGTAAATTGCACCTAGACTTTCTTAGGAAGACTCAACGCACTACATACCTGTTTACAGCAAAACACTGTAGTTACCAGCAGTTGGGAGCCAATGTTCCCTTGAGAGGAAAACACAGCTATAGCTTCTCTCCTACTTAGCTTAGCTCGATATCAGTTTTCAGCACAGAACAAGATGAAGGAGCATCAAGTCACTCTGACGATCTTGTGACAGTATCTTGCACGAAAATCGGGGGTGAGGGGCCTCTCTTGACAAGGGGAAAATTGGTAGGCCTTTTATACTGTATCTTATCTGCGATTGCAATTTCTGACGTAACAGTAGGAATGTCTGACATAACATGTGTGCATCAATATGCTAGTCTTAAATTGAATCTTATAAGCAAATAAAGTAAAAACACATTAATTCAGACTACTTGCTTATGTTGTTATTATATATGACCTTGATATAGATAACAGGGTACATGTCCCAGACTGATGTTGCATCAAGTGTTCTATGGTCATTGTATGCATATGAGGTGTCTTCGATGTCGCTATCTGAATGACATGAGACTTTCACAGGTTCTTGGAACGATAAGAGCATAAAACATCAGTGTCAAAGGCAGATATGTCAATGATTCTTCAAAAGTAGAGAAAATAAAGTCTCACCCTGTTCAAGATCGAATCGGGGCTTAGGGACTTTATGTCAGCACAAATCAAATCAAACATATCGAAAGGAATATCTTGTATAGACCAACACAGCTCCAGGTTGTCACACATCCAGCAACACCAGGCTTGCGCTAGCGCTAATCGGAAAACAAGGTGCATGTTACAGTACAAAAAGAAATGCAAGCAATTGGTAAAAGCTCTCCAACGGATCTCTTAAATACCAAAACTCACATTCTCGCAGACATTTGGACATGACACTATCACGCTCCCAAAGATGGTGCGGAATACAATAACCTTGGTACTACTATCGACAGCCAGAATATCTTGGTACAAGAATATAGATGACAGAATATCAAGGGACAAACTATCAAAAGGTAAGTGTATGTAGAGAAGTATAGATTACTATTCATAACTCCACACCTACATACCTTGAAGTTATATGTACCGCATGTGTACATATATGCTGAGTTTCGTATAGAAAATCTAGACTAATTTATCATTCAATATTGCTTTTTTTATATTTTGTCCACGATATTATTTGCCCTCGAAATTCTGGGGTCGATAGTCAGGGTGCACACCTGCAATAACCATACCACAAGATGAATCAAACTTCAGTTTACAATGGGTCTTTCTGTATGTTGCGTGGAGAGACTTCATGTGAGACTACTTGACACATGAAGTGTGGCTTCAAAGCTCATGGTATTTTATATGTGTACAAGAGATCTGGGAGGTCTTCAAAGCTATTATATGTCACCCTAATTGCACTCCCCCTTTTGATGAAATAAATGGTATAACTAACAACAGTATCTGCACTTCTATCTTAGACAGGCAGGGCGGCAAACAAATGCATCCTTTCTCAGAGGCTATGAAGTAGTCATTAACATTTCTTTAACCGGTGCATTTCACATTTTTCTACCAACAGCAATCAGTGAAATGTTGACATTCTCGAGAAAATGACTCCTTAGAATAGGGTTTGCGGCAGATATGATACTTCCCGGGCCAGCAAAGGAATTTCAATAATTTGTTAAAAGACAGAAATGAGACGGCACGGTGCATCTTAAGCTTCATACTGATGACACCAAACTGCATTGGCCTAATTTTGATGATTTAAGACCATTAACACCCTTTTGAGTCAACCAAAACAGGATTAGAGCCTGATCTGATTAAACGCAGCTCTCCAAAGACTTTTGAGAAAGATGGTTTCAGACGGATCATTTCCCAGTTTGTAATCCCGGATAATAGTACTGTGGAGGAGCATTTACGAGACAGGGAAAGGAATGCATTTAAGCAAAATACTGCCATCATACCATCACTTTTGAAAATGCCCTTTACTGCTAAACCGACAATTTAAACTTAATTATGGTCAATGAACGGCTGCTGTCTGGAGCCCTTCAGTGGTTCTACACCTTCAAATCTGAGATTCATTAGCGAGGTTCGTTAAGAATGTCAAGCACTGACAAAGACAATAGGTTGGGCTTTGGTATAGCGCATGAAAGCAGCAGAGCACCCGGTGACGCTTTTCGGAGAGGGCTTGTATGACCTGCTTCTTGGGAGCACTGGGTCATGTACAGGTCAGAGGCCCTGGGCTATATGCATCACAACATGATGAGTGGTGGGGGTTGTGGGGTGTCTGATATACAATGTTTGCAGATGGCGGCACACAGTAGAAAGTTAATGTTACACATGTAATAATGCAGTACCTTCAGCCAGTACTGGGTTCTTTGGCAGGAAGCATTTCAAATGATTTTGAGTCAATTTTAACAATGGATAAAGAAAACAGCAAGCGCCACAATGAAAATTTCTATAGGATAAAAATCGGAATTATCTTTAAGTCCATGACTGGGCCTCTTGGCAACAAAGTAGATAGAATGTTGGATCTTAGTTTAAGAAACGAAGAATACTCAAGACTTTGCCACGGTCGTCCAGACACAGGGACAGCCAAGCACTATCGATGGAGAGAGTGCTAGTGTTTTTAAATCTGTTTATTGCTTTTTGTACATTTTACTTCACCTATGTAGGGTTACAGTTACAAGAAAAGAACGGTGACAGGAGCGCAGTACACCATCATTGCTTCAGTGCGTGCATTCATAGCAGTAACTTGCAATAATATTGACAGTGCCATCAATAGCATGAACATAGATACTGACCGGAGGCAAAAAGATCACTGCAGATAGAAACCCCATATGCAAGCCATAACAAGCGTTTTTACAGCTGATTACTCCTTACAGCGCAACAGTAAACTAGCAACAAGCATTTTCAATACAATAGGTCTCTCATTCATTCAGTTTGAGCTATTTGCATTGTAAATGACAATGCCTTTTATTTATGTTTTGGGTTTTAAAACATAAATAAAAGGCATTGTCATTTACAATACTAATAGGTTAAACTCTCGCAAATGCGAAACCTATTGTATTGCAATATAAGGCCTTCTTGACCGCTTATTATATTGTAAATATCAGAGTAATTGAACGGCTTGCGACGTCTTCAAAGTGACGTTACATATGATCCGAGATATAAACACTAACAAAGCGCTCCAACACCTTTAGCTCTGTGATTAAACTGTCGCGGCACAAGATGAAGGGCGAGAGTGGGGGGCTATTTCCTGCCCTCTCTGTGATTTGAGTGAGCAGTGTGGCATTTCGTTATGTCATTGCTATCTCAGGCCTAATCAAAACACTCCAGCTGTTGCAGGGCCCTGGCTTCACCTCCTTGTGCAGGGCGGTCTGTGCTTTATGGCAGGCGAGGGAGGGAGGGATGGTCTCGGCTGCAGCTCCCATTCGTATAGTGACCCTGCTATTACTAGTGAACGAGAGGCGCTGAGGCGGTGGTATTGGTATTGGTGGTAATGGTATTGGTATTGGTGGTGATGGTATTGGTATTGGTGATGGTATTGGTGGTGGTGGTATTAGTGGTGGTATAGGTGGTGGTAGAATTGGTTGGGCTGGCATTGGTGGTAGTGGTATTGGTGGTAGTGGTATTGTGGGGGAGGTATTGCTGGTGGTACTCGTATTGGTGGTGATGGTATTGGTATTGGTGGTACTGCTTTTGGCGGTGGTGGTACTGGTAGTGGTGGTGGTTTTGGTGGTGTGGTATTGATATTGGTGGTGGTGGTATTGATATGGCAGTGGTATTGGTAGCGGATGTATTGGTGTTGGTATTGGTGGTGTATTGGTGGTGGTGGTGGTATTGGTGGTTATTGGTGGTGGTATTGGTTTTGGTGGTATTGGTGGTGGGGGTATTGGTAGTATTGGTTGTGGTATTGGTGTTGGTGGTGGTATTGGTATGGGTGGTGGTGGTGGTGGTACTGGTATTGGCGGTGCTGGTGGTGGTAGTGGTTGTGGTGGTATTAGTTTTAGGGGTATTGATGGTGGTGGTATTGCTGGTGGTGGTATTGACGGTGGTGGTATTGGTGGCGGTGGTGGTTATAGGTGGTGGTATTGGTGGTGATGGTGGTGGTATTGGTTGTATTGGTGGTGGTGGCGATATTAGTTTTAGTGGTGGTGGTATTGGTATTAGTGGTGGTGCTATTGGTGGTGGTATGGTGGTGGTATTGGTGATATCGGTGGTGGTGATATTGGTGGTGGTGGTATTGGTGGTGGAGGTGGTATTGGTGGAGGTGCTATTGGTGGTGGTGGTGGTACTGGTGGTGGCATTGGAAGAGGTGATATTAGTGGTGGTGGTAGTATTGGTGGTGGTATTGGTATTGGTGTAGGTGGTGGTGGAATTGGTGGTGATGATGGTATTGGGGGTGGTGATACTGGTGGTGATATTGGTGGTGGTGGTATTATTGGTGGTGGTATTGGTGGCAAAGGGGGTATTGGTGGTGGTGGTGGGCTGTGAATTGGTGGTGATGTTATTGGTGGTGGTTGTAGTGGTATTGGTTGTGGTGGTATTGGTGGTGGTATTATTGGTATTGCTGGTATTGGTGGTGGTGATATTGGTGATGGTGGTATTGGTGTTGATGGTAATGGTATTAGTGGTATTGGTGGTGGTCTTGGTATTCGTATTGGTGGTGGTTGTATTGGTGGTATTGTTGGTGGTATTGGTGGTGGTATTGGTGGTGATGGTGGTACTGGTGGTGGTATTGGTGGTTTGGTATTAGTGGTGGTATTGGTATGGGTGAGGGTGGTGGTACTGATATTGGTGGTGGTAGTATTTGTGGTATTGGTGGTGGTGGTGGTATTGGTAATGGTATTTGTATTGGTGGTTGTATTGGTGGTGGTATTGGTGGTTTGGTATTGGTGGTGGTATTGGTATTGGTGGTGGTATTGGTGTGGTGGTGGTGGTACTGATATTGGTGGTGGTGGTATTGGTGGTGGTGGTGGTTTCGGTATTGGTGGTGGTGGTATTGGTAGCGGTATTGGTATTGGTGGTGACATTCGTATCTTTGGCCTTGTTTTTGTCCCTTATTATATTTTCCAATATTTGGTTTGTTTACTACAATATAAGGCCTTCTTGACCGCTTATTATATTGTAAATATCAGAGTAATTGAACGGCTTGCGACGTCTTCAAAGTGACGTTACATATGATCCGAGATATAAACACTAACAAAGCGCTCCAACACCTTTAGCTCTGTGATTAAACTGTCGCGGCACAAGATGAAGGGCGAGAGTGGGGGGCTATTTCCTGCCCTCTCTGTGATTTGAGTGAGCAGTGTGGCATTTCGTTATGTCATTGCTATCTCAGGCCTAATCAAAACACTCCAGCTGTTGCAGGGCCCTGGCTTCACCTCCTTGTGCAGGGCGGTCTGTGCTTTATGGCAGGCGAGGGAGGGAGGGATGGTCTCGGCTGCAGCTCCCATTCGTATAGTGACCCTGCTATTACTAGTGAACGAGAGGCGCTGAGGCGGTGGTATTGGTATTGGTGGTAATGGTATTGGTATTGGTGGTGATGGTATTGGTATTGGTGATGGTATTGGTGGTGGTGGTATTAGTGGTGGTATAGGTGGTGGTAGAATTGGTTGGGCTGGCATTGGTGGTAGTGGTATTGGTGGTAGTGGTATTGTGGGGGAGGTATTGCTGGTGGTACTCGTATTGGTGGTGATGGTATTGGTATTGGTGGTACTGCTTTTGGCGGTGGTGGTACTGGTAGTGGTGGTGGTTTTGGTGGTGTGGTATTGATATTGGTGGTGGTGGTATTGATATGGCAGTGGTATTGGTAGCGGATGTATTGGTGTTGGTATTGGTGGTGTATTGGTGGTGGTGGTGGTATTGGTGGTTATTGGTGGTGGTATTGGTTTTGGTGGTATTGGTGGTGGGGGTATTGGTAGTATTGGTTGTGGTATTGGTGTTGCTGGTGGTATTGGTATGGGTGGTGGTGGTGGTGGTACTGGTATTGGCGGTGCTGGTGGTGGTAGTGGTTGTGGTGGTATTAGTTTTAGGGGTATTGATGGTGGTGGTATTGCTGGTGGTGGTATTGACGGTGGTGGTATTGGTGGCGGTGGTGGTTATAGGTGGTGGTATTGGTGGTGATGGTGGTGGTATTGGTTGTATTGGTGGTGGTGGCGATATTAGTTTTAGTGGTGGTGGTATTGGTATTAGTGGTGGTGCTATTGGTGGTGGTATGGTGGTGGTATTGGTGATATCGGTGGTGGTGATATTGGTGGTGGTGGTATTGGTGGTGGAGGTGGTATTGGTGGAGGTGCTATTGGTGGTGGTGGTGGTACTGGTGGTGGCATTGGAAGAGGTGATATTAGTGGTGGTGGTAGTATTGGTGGTGGTATTGGTATTGGTGTAGGTGGTGGTGGTATTGGTGGTGATGATGGTATTGGGGTGGTGATACTGGTGGTGATATTGGTGGTGGTGGTATTATTGGTGGTAGTATTGGTGGCAAAGGGGGTATTGGTGGTGGTGGTGGGCTGTGAATTGGTGGTGATGTTATTGGTGGTGGTTGTAGTGGTATTGGTTGTGGTGGTATTGGTGGTGGTATTATTGGTATTGCTGGTATTGGTGGTGGTGATATTGGTGATGGTGGTATTGGTGTTGATGGTAATGGTATTAGTGGTATTGGTGGTGGTCTTGGTATTCGTATTGGTGGTGGTTGTATTGGTGGTATTGTTGGTGGTATTGGTGGTGGTATTGGTGGTGATGGTGGTACTGGTGGTGGTATTGGTGGTTTGGTATTAGTGGTGGTATTGGTATGGGTGAGGGTGGTGGTACTGATATTGGTGGTGGTAGTATTTGTGGTATTGGTGGTGGTGGTGGTATTGGTAATGGTATTTGTATTGGTGGTTGTATTGGTGGTGGTATTGGTGGTTTGGTATTGGTGGTGGTATTGGTATTGGTGGTGGTATTGGTGTGGTGGTGGTGGTACTGATATTGGTGGTGGTGGTATTGGTGGTGGTGGTGGTTTCGGTATTGGTGGTGGTGGTATTGGTAGCGGTATTGGTATTGGTGGTGACATTAGTATCTTTGGCCTTGTTTTTGTCCCTTATTATATTTTCCAATATTTGGTTTGTTTACTAGGTCGTTTGTCACCATCTCATAATAAAGCTTTTGTGTTTTTGAAACTCCAGGGAATAGGGGTGTGTGGCCTGTACGCAGGTACACCGGTTGTGCCATTGACGCGGCAGATGATGGCGTTTTCATGAAGCACTAACATGTTTAGTGGCGCCAAAACTCGGAGCCTTTTGATTTCTCCTCCGACTGACAGCTTTTACAGAGGAGGCTGCTTATTAAATGGATATATGTGCTGTACACTTTAGCAAAGGTGACGTTGTAACTTCTTTACACTATTAGAGTGTGGCGAATGGGTCTGGTATTGAGCAATTCTGTACGCCGGGCATAGTATATTTGATGTGTCCGTGCTTATGGGTGAGGGCAGCGGAGGAGGTTGTAGCTTATATTGTTGTATGTGCTGTATACTCAAGTGAGAGGTGACGGGATTAACTTCCTAACACTAGACGAGTGTGGCAAAAGAGTTTGATATTGAACAACCCTATACGCTGGACACAGTACATTGGATTTGTTTGTGCTTTTCCTTATGGGGATTAAACTGTTTGTGGGGCAAAGTTGTGTGCTGTTACCAGCCTAGGTATTTGTGCCTCTGTCTACTACTGGGACGCTGCGATACGATATATGTGGTAACATATATGATTGTAGCATGATGACTGGCTCAGCGCATGCTTATGTGCTTTATGGTCTATTCTTGCATTCTTTGATTTTATTCTCTCTCTACTACTGCGGCAAAGGGGTGCTGTATTTAATATGAATTATGTGTCCTGGAAGAGCTACCGTACATGTGAGTTTACATCATCACGTATCGCACACTTGCATTGTATGTTGCCTAATAAATCATCGCATTAACTATTCCATACTTGCTCCTCCAGGGGGTTAAGTGATTTATGGGCATGACAGTATCTCATATGCTTTTCACTTCCTTTTTTATAGGCAATTGTCGCTTGGGCAATCACACCGGTGGTATTATCATGTGGCCACTTGCCTAGACTTACTAGAAATTTTCTATTGACCTTTTGCAAAATTTGAGTTCATTCTACTGGTGCTTGGCTTCTTGGTGTAAGAGGCATACGACGTCTCTGGATTATGTTTTTATGGATCACTGATAATTAGGTATGTGTCTTTTTCAATGTGTAATCACCTATTTTGCCACCATGAAGCCGCTATGTGGGATACATGATCCCCTGTTACCTATCACTTTGCCATGGTGATATAGCCCATCACCCGTTACACTTCCCTTTTTTTTATGCTTTTCACACCTTTTTCCTGCACAATATTATAAGTTTTTTCTTAGTTTTCGTTGTTTTTTGTATTCATGTATAATCTATTTTTCATACATCTGTGCTCCCTTATCTGGTCTTTGTACAATGCCTAACAAGTAGGTTCACTTTTGAAGTGTAGTCTCATTACATTTCAAAAAATCTTTTTAATGTGTTGTTATTGATTTTCCTTCTATGTTCCATGGCATGCACGTTTTTTAAAGGATTAAACCCATAGAATATCAGCTTCCCAACGTTAATAATGTCTATTTATATATGCCATTTCTTTTAGAAAGTTTGTTACAAATGTATGTATGTTGTGAGGTTGTGTCTATTTTAAATGTATCTTTGTGATCGGACATTCTGAAATTGTGTGAACAACAGTTTTTTTGTTTGTCATGTGGAGATGTGTCCATTACGTGCATATTTATGTATAGCAAACCCACCTCATGCAACAGCATTCTGCATGCGAAAAGTGGGCATCCACAAAATATGAAAGGGGGCATGCGCTATGGTGAGATACTATGAGCAAAAAAGAACTGCTCAAAAGTATCTGACATGAACTCCCAAATAGATGAAATGAGCAGTCACTTCTTAGAAAGGGGCTATCTGTTGGGAGTCGTTGACACTGCAAGATCCAGAGTAAAATTGAAAACAAGAGGAAACTTTTTTAAACCATCAAGAGGAACTCATGAGGAAAGTGACCAGGAGGATACAACATCTCGACTCATCATGGACTTTAACAACCAAAGTGGAGAGACCAAACGGATCATTCGAAGGAACTGAGAAATCCTAATGCTGGATGAAACTGTAAAAAGAACATTGATGCCACACACTAGTATCACCTACAGGAAAACAGCTTCCTTGGCAGATATCTTGACACAAAGTAATTTGGAACTAAATGAACCAGAACATCCTCATGGCTCAACACTCCAGGGTTCTGGAAGTGCTCTAAATGTAGAGCCTGCGAGCATGGCGAAAACTTAACGACCTTCCAACTTCAGAATGGGAGAATAGAAAGCATCCTAGACCTCATCACATGTGAATCAAAGTATGTGGTCTACAGATTAGTGTGTCCCTGTAAAAAACATTACGTAGGAAGTACAATAAATAAACTAAATCCTACAACATTTACGTGGGATCAAGAACAAGGACTTCAGTTATCCCATGGCAAAGTCATTCAAGTGACTGCAAACTACTCAAATATTCAGGGATAAAAATGGAAAACCCGAGAGAAAGAGGTCGGAGACAGCACCTTGAACTTACAGAGAACAGAATCTCGACTCATCCTTGCAATTGGCACTGAACATCCACACGGACATAATTTGGATGCAGAACTTCACATTCATTTGTAAATAGTAGAACCTTAGAGAAGAACATTGCCACGTTGATCCCCTTTTACACTATTGTATATATCGTCTCACATTTCCCCCGATCTTCATTAGAATGTTTACACCTCTCTCGTCATCACACACTCCTTTGCTTTTCTTCGAATTACACTTTTCTTCCTACTGAGATGTTATGTATCCATCAAATTATTAACCAGAGCTGATCCACTCGGGGGGACTGAAATTCCAAAGAGTATGAACAGAGTATAAATATACAACAGTTCCTTGTAAAGTTAACCTTGTATATTCCCATCCTTTATTAATGACAGCAATTGTGGTTACACCTAAGAAAGAATTCATGTACTCATATGAAATGCATTTGAATGCAAGGCTATATTAACTAAGTTGTAATTGGTCTCCAACTCAATTAGTACTTCACATTGAACAGGTTTCGGAGATTAGTTTCCTGGAACCATTTGACCAATATACAATTGGATGAAATGGCCATCATATTGAAATGATATGAATTTCAGGAATTCCCATGAGAATCATGGCAGGATACGTGTAATCAGATGTACTGTATAGATATGGGGATTGTGAAATAGGACAACAATGGAACATAAGTGACTCTAACAAGAATTACTTTCCTCCATGAGACATGACATTTAACAGTGTTTTAATTGTACATATGTGAATTCTACTCCTGCACTCACACTTTTTTTTGATCTTGTCAGAATGGCCGATAGAACTACCCATGTTTGTTCGAGAGGACAAGCAGGTTAGTTGTTCCATGTTAGTAGAAAGCAACAAGGGGTTAAGCACTGAGCACTTTAAAAATACAGCCTTGACGCAGAGAACTCTATGGTCTAGTAGAAGGCTATTGGCAGCCGAAACAAGTAGACAGTCCAGTTTCGTTGGCATTTTTGCACTACGGTGTGGTAATAAATAATTTCTTGAATAATGACCTCTGTAGTGGTGCCGTGACTTTCGCTGTGCAAAAGGATTGTACAAAGAACGCAAAGGAGTCTCAGACTTATGTTTTTATGTATGTATTATCCAAAGCCCTGATGAAGTTCAATCAACCGAGCTGAACAAAGCGCATTGGCTGGAAAATGCTATTTTGTACCAACTAAATAAAAAGGATAACTAAATTGGATACTTGGCTGGACTTATTACCTGGACACAGTGAATTAATCACTGTCTTTGGTTCACCATTCCATTAATTCCCTTAGTATTTGTGGTGGTATTGGTACGGGTGGTGGTGGTGGTACTGGTATTGGCGGTGGTGGTACTGGTGGTGGTGGTATTGGTATTGGTGGTGGTGGTGGTGGTATTGGTATTAGTGGTATAGGTGGTGGTATTAGTGGTGGTGGTATTGGTGGTGATATTGTTATTGGTGCTATTGAAGGTGGTGGTATGGTGGTGGTGGTATTGGTGATATTGGCGGCGGTGGTATTGGTGGTGGTAGTGGTAGTTGTATTGGTGGTGGTCATGGTGGTGGTGGTATTGGTGGTGGTTGTATTGGTGGTATTGGTATTAATGGCGGTGGTATTGGTGGTGGTGGTATTGGTATTGGCAGCAGCCTTGGTGGTGGTATTGGTGGTGGTGGTGGTATTGGTGGTGTTGGTATTGGTGGTGGGATTGGAGGTGATATTGGTGGTGGTGGTAATGGTATTGGTGTGGTGGTATTGGAGTGGTGATGGTGGTATTGGTGGTGGTAATGGTATTGGTGGTGGTGATGGTGATGGTATTGCTGGTGGTGGTGGTAGGAGTGGTATTGGTGGTGGTGGTTTTGGTAGTGGTATTGGCGGTATTGTTATTGGTGGTGGTGATATTGGGGATGGTGGTATTGGTGGTGGTGGGATTGGTGGTCGTGGTGTTACTGGTGGGGGTGGTATTGGTGGTGGTGGGGGTATTGGTGTTGGTGGTGGTATTGGTGGTGGTGGCGCTATTGGTATCAGTGGTATTGGTAGTGGTGGTATTGGTATTGGTACTGATGGTGGTGGTATTGGTGGTGTTGGTGGGCTTTGTGGTGGTGGTGGTGGTGTATTGGTGGTGGTAGTATTGGTGGTGGTGGTATTGGTTTTGGTGGTATTGGTGGTGGTGGTGGTATTGGTGGTGGTATTGGTATGGGTGGTGGTACTGGTATTGGCGGTGGTGGTATTGGTGGTGATATTGGTATTAGTGGTATTGATGGTAGTGGTATTGGTGGTGGTATTGGTGGTGGTGATATTGGGGATGGTGGTATTGGTGGTGGTGGTATTGGTGGTCGTGGTGTTACTGGTGGGGGTGGTATTGGTGGTGGTGGGGGTATTGGTGTTGGTGGTGGTATTGGTGGTGGTGGCGCTATTGGTATTAGTGGTATTGGTGGTGGTGGTATTGGTATTGGTACTGATGGTGGTGGTATTGGTGGTGTTGGTGGGCTTTGTGGTGGTGGTGGTGGTGGTGTATTGGTGGTGGTAGTATTGGTGGTGGTGGTATTGGTTTTGGTGGTATTGGTGGTAGTGGTGGTATTGGTGGTGATATTGGTATGGGTGGTGGTACTGGTATTGGCGGTGGTGGTATTGGTGGTGATATTGGTATTAGTGGTATTGATGGTAGTGGTATTGGTG
Source organism: Lissotriton helveticus (assembly GCF_964261635.1). NCBI lineage: Eukaryota > Metazoa > Chordata > Amphibia > Caudata > Salamandridae > Lissotriton > Lissotriton helveticus. The sequence goes on along the minus strand of NC_136071.1, from coordinate 556,328,761 downwards.
GTGGTATTGGTGGTATTGGCATTGGTGGTGGCAGTATTGGTATTTGTGGTGGTATTGGTATGGGTGGTGGTGGTACTGGTATTGGCAGTGGTGGGATTGGTGGTGGTGGTATTTGTATTAGTGGTATTTATGGTGGTATTAGTGGTGGTGGTATTGATGATGGTGGTAATGGTGATGGTATGGTGGTGATGGTATTAGAGATATTGGTGGTGGTGGTGCTATTGGTGGTGGGGTGGTGGTGGTATTGGAGATGGTGGTATTAGTGGTGGTATTGGTGGTGGTGGTGGCATTGGTATTGGTGGTGGTGCTATTGGTGTTGGTAGTATTGGTTTTGGTGGTATTGGTGGTGCTGGTGGTATTGGTGGTGGTGGTGGTGGTATTGGTATTAGTGGTATTGATGGTGATATTGTTGGTGGTGGTATTGGTGGCGGTGGTGGTGGTATTGGTATTAGTGGTGGTCGTATTGGTGGTAGCGGTGATGCTGGTGGTATCGGTGGTGATGGTGGTGTTGGTGGTGGTGGTATTGGTTGTGGTGGTGGTATTGGTAATGTGGGTATTGGTGGTGGGGGTATTGGTGGTGGTGATGATATTGGTGGTGGTGGTATTGGTGGTGGTGGTATTGGTGGCGGTGGTGGTATTGATGGTGTTGGTATTTGTGGAGGTGGTGGCATTGGTGGTGGTATTAGTGGAGTTGGTATTGGTGGTATTGGTATTGGTGGTGGGATTGGAGGTGGTATTGGTGGTGATGGTAATGGTATTGGTGTGGTGGTATTGGAGTGGTGATGGTGGTATTGTTGGTGGTAATGGTATTGGTGGTGGTGATGGAATTGCTGGTATTATTGGTGGTGGTAGGAGTGGTATTGGTGGTGGTGGTTTTGGTAGTGGTATTGGTGGTGGTGTTATTGGTGGTGGTGATATTGGGCATGGTGGTATTGGTGGTGGTGGTATTGGTGGTCGTGGTGTTACTGGTGGGGGTGGTATTGGTGGGGGCATTGGTGTTGGTGGTGGTGGTGGAAATGGTATTAGTGGTGGTGGTATTGGTATTGGTACTGATGGTGGTGGTTTTGTTGGTGTTGGGCTTTGTGGTGCTGGTGGTGGTGTATTGGTGGTGGTAGTATTGGTGGTGGTGGTATTGGTTTTGGTGGTATTGGTGGTGGTGGTGGTATTGGCATGGGTGGTGGTACTGGTATTGGCGGTGGTGGTATTGGTGGTGATATTGGTATTAGTGGTATTGATGGTGGTGGTATTGGTGGCATTGGTATTGGTGGTGGAAGTATTGGTATTGGTATTTGTGGCGGTATTGGTGTGGGTGGTGGTGGTACTTGTAATGGCAGTGGTGGGATTGGTGGTGATGGTATTTGTATTAGTGGTATTTATGGTGGTATTAGTGGTGGTAGTATTGATGATGGTGGTAATGGTGATGGTATGGTGGTGATGGTATTGGAGATATTGGTGGTGGTGGTGCTATTGGTGGTGGGGGTGGTGGTGGTATTGGAGATGGTGGTATTGGTGGTGGTATTGGTGGGTATTGGTGGTGGTGGTCGCATTGGTAGAGGTGGTATTGGTATTGGTGGTGGTGCTATTGGAGGTAGTATTGGTTGGTAGTATTGGTTTTGGTGGTATTGGAGGTGCTGGTGGTATTGGTGCTGGTGGTATGGGTGGTGGTATTGGTATGGGTGGCGGTACTGGTATTGGCGGTGGTGGTATTTGTGGTGGTGGTGGTATTAGTATTAGTGGCATTGATGGTGATATTGGTGGTGGTATTGGTGGTGGTCGTATTGGTGGCGGTATTGGTGGTGGCAGTATTGGTATTGGTGGTGGTATTGGCATTTGTGGTGGTATTTGTCAGGGTCTGAGACCCTGGAATATGCGCCTGCCTAAGGATGGACTACAAGTCCCAGAAGACCTAGGGGAATGTAGGCGGGACCTATAAAGATTTTGTGAACCCGGAGGTCGGGTTTTATTGGATTGTTGTTAGTCCCTGGTCCTTTAGCGGTGCGGCTGCCCGTTAGCTCGGAGGACCCGTGGTGCTTCGCTGAGGCCTTAGCGAAGACACAGACAACTGTGGCTGGGACCCTATCGAGGTCGGACCTTGTTGTTGCTGGGGAGGCGAGGCGTGTCGGCTGATGCGTCTCGGAGATGCTGTGGTGCTTCGCTGCGGGTGAGAGATGCGAAGACACAGTCTCCGCCGGCACCTCGGTTGCGTTGGGAGAAGCGTGTCGGCTGATGCGCTGAGGAGGAGCTGTGGTGCTTCGCTGCTTGTGGAAACACGAAGACACAGCCATCTTAGGGATCGTTAGAACTTTGGTGCTGTGTGTCGGCAGGGGCGTTTAAGAAATGCTGTGGTGCTTCGCTGGACTTAAGCGAAGACACAGACGCCGGCGGTATCTGGCAATTGGAGAGGCGGTCTCTAGTGGGGAAGTGCTTCAAGCTTCGGGAGGAGACTGCACGACTATCACAGTGGAGCCCAGTGCACTGTTGACTCCGGGTGTGTTGGGGGTAAGGCGAGCAGGCTCTATCCTCCGAGGTGCCTCCTCGTTTTCTTTTTTGATTAATCCCTTTCTTTTCTGGGCTCTGGTGCAATAACTTGAGATACTGGCATTAGCTTCTGTGTTGTTAACAGAAGAGGGGAAGCATTATCGTTTGACTACTGCTAAGACTTATTTCAGTGCTACCCGACGGTTCCAAAGTGTCCTCACAGTGTGTGTCTCTGGAAGGTACTTGGAAGGGGTGATAGAGTAAGAAACACCCTAAAGGAGAGAGGGGGAGTAACGCTGTCCTTATATACTTATAAGAAACATTCAGGGGCGGTACACAGGAGGAGAGCGTCAGGTGGCAGAACGGTTCTTCCCGAGTATACTCTTAGCAAGGTATGAGCACGATTCTAACAATATATATATATATATATAGTCAGTGTTACGCCCAAGAGTATTTATAACGGGCACTTCCTTTGTTTTCCAGGTTGGCATCCCAAAGGCCGCACCATCCCGGCCTTTCACATTTTCCCTCGCCGGACCACCTCTAAGCTTAGGGTGTCTAAGAGAACCAAGCTTGGGGAGGTCTGGAGGTGGACCTTTTGAGCATCACATGGATCCCGAAGAGCATTGTGGATCCGGACAGTATTGGTATGGGTGGTGGTGGTACTGGTATTGGCGGTGGTGATATTGGTGGTGGTGGTATTGGTATTAGTAGTATTTATGGTGGTAGTGGTATTGGTGGTGGGGGTAATGGTGGTGGTATTGGTGGTGGTATTGTGGTGATGGTATTGGTGATATTGGTGGTGGTGGTGCTATTGGTGGTGGAGGTGGTATTGGTGGTTGTGTTATTGGTTTTGGTGGGTATTGGTGGTGGTGGTATTGGTGGTGGTGGTGGCATTGGTAGAGGTGGTATTGGTATTGGTGGTGGTAGTATTGGTTTTGGAGGTATTGGTGGTGCTGGTGGTATTGGTGGTGGTATTGGTATGGGTGGTGGTACTGGTATTTGCGGTGGTGGTATTGGTGTTAGTGGTATTGATGGTGAGATGGTGGTGGTGGTAGTGATGGTGATATTGGTACAGGTGGCGGTATTGGTGGCAGCGGTATTGGTATTCGTTGTGATATTGGTATTTGTGGTGGTATTGATAGGGTGGTAGTGGTACTGGTATTGGCAGTGGTGGTATTGGTGGTGGTATTAGTGGTTGTGGTATTGGTGGTGGTGGTAATGGTGGTATTGGTGGTGGTGATATCGGTGGTATTGGTGGTGGTAATGGTGGTGGTGGAATTGGTTTTGGTGGGTATTGGTGGTGGTGGTATTGGTGGTGGCATTGGTAGAGGTGGTATTGGTGGTGGTGGTATTGGTGGTGGTGGTATTGGTGGTGGCGATATTGGTGGTAATGGTAGTATTGGTGCTGGTAGTGGTTGTGGTATTGGTGGTGGTGGTGGTATTGGTGGTGGTGGTATTGGTGGTGCTGGCGGTATTGGTGGTGCTGGTATTGGTGGTGGTTGTATTGATGGTAGTGGTATTAGTGGTGTTGGCATTTGTGGTGGTGGTGGCATTGGTGGTGGTATTGGTGGTGGTGGTGGTATTGCTGGCATTAGTGGTATTGGAATTCGTGGTGGTGCTATTGATATTGGTGGTGGTGGTATTGGTGGTGATGATGGTATTGGTGGTGGTATTGGTGGTGGTGGTATTGGCAGTGTTGGTATTGGTGGCAGTATTAGTGGTGTTGATGGTGTTGGTGGTGGTATTCGTGGTGGTGATGTATTGGTGGTGGTGGTAGTATTGTTGGTATTGGTGGTGGTGGTGGTATTGGTATTGGTGGTATTGGTGGTGGTGATATTGGTATTGTTGTGTAGTTCCTATAAGAAGTATATAGTTCCTATAAGAAGTATACAGGATCTGTGCATTTAGACAACATACACTGTAGGATTGGTGTCAGACGAACTCTGATCACCCCCACAGGGTATGTTGGCTTTTTGTACCAACAAGCTCACAGTGCCACTAGAATCTCCTTTCACCAAGGAGAGAATAGTTCCTGGCAACCATCGAACATGACAACCCCGATCCCTCAGGACCGTGGAAACAATATATTACCTTTCGCTCAGTCACTCATGCTTACTAAGTCTGTCTCAGAGAAATACACAGAATAAACAGGCTGGGAGTTTTTAATAAGCATTTATTCAACAGTTGGTATTCTGGTGTAAAATAAATGAGCTGCAACAACCATTAGGAAGTAGAAGATATACATGATTAGCAGTACTATAAAGGTAAATGGATGGTATAGTTCTACCATCTTACAATAATCATGAATACATTTGAGTATATAGAACACATGATAAAAAGATGCGTACTCCTACGATGCCTCTCTAACTAGAAGTACCTAAGTGTACCTAACCTGTGTATAGGTGTTAAGCCACTAATCTCTAGGATTTAGTCAATCCCATTACCTGAAGTGAGAGACTGTTGGACCCCGTCATGGTCTCGAGTTGGACACCCTGCAAGGGATGTTTTAGACCACTGCGAGCTGGAGTCTCTGCATGCAGGAACCCCAGCATCTCTGGTCAGTGTGTCGGCCGGGAAGTCTCGGTCTCCTCTGTCTTATCTTAGAAAAATTTGAATTATATATACCCATAGTTCTTCTGAGGGGTCCTACCTTGCTGTGTTACTGTGTCGGCCTAAGGATTACGTTGGGCATGAACTTTGTACATAGATTTTATACAGGTGATGGTAGTCCTGCTGTGCTTCCAAAAATCCTCATGCATAATGTATGGGATTTCAAGCTAGGGAAAACTGATTCTGAATGCAGTGTAGTATCTATGTGAACGTCAGTCCCTGTAAACCGTGGCAAGTGTAATGTAGGGAAGAATATAGGTGGAGGGTAAATGAAGATACCGAGGCCTATATTACAGTAATTATACGGAATATAACAGTATTAGCGGTGGTCTTGGTATTGGCGATGGTATTGGTGGTGGTATTTGTGGTGGTGGTATTGGTGGTTTTGGTATTGGTGCTGTTGGCATTGGTGGCGGTGGTGGTATTAGTGGTGGTGATGGTGGTAGTGGTGGTGGTGATGGTATTGGTGGTGGTGGTTATTATATTGGTGGTGGTGGTGACATTGGTGGTGGTGGTGGTATTGGTGGGGGTGGTGGTATTGGTGGCGGTATTGGTGGTGGTAGTATTGGTAGTGGTATTGATGGTATTGGTAGTGGTATTGTATTTGGTGTTGGTGGTATTGGAGGTGGTATTGGTGGTGGTGGTATTGGTAGTGGTGGTATTGGTGGTGGTGGTATTGGTGGTGGTATTGGTGGTATTGGTGGTGCTGGGTTTGGTGGTATTGTTATTGGTGGTGGTGGTATTGTTGATATTGGTGGTGGCATTGGTGGTGGTATTGATGGTGGTGGTGGAGGTGGTATTGGTGGTGTTGGTAGTATTGGTGGTGGTGGTGGTATTGGTGGTGGTATTGGTAGTGGTATTGGTGGTGGTGGTATTAGAACTGGTGGTGGTGGTATTGGAATTGGTGGTGGTGGTATTATTGGTGGTGGTAGTGGTATCGGTATTGGTGGTGGTGGTATTGGTGGTGGTGGTATTGGTATTGTATTGGTTTTGGTGATATTGGTGGTGTTTGTATTTTCTGGTGGTATTGGTGGTGGTGGTGGTGGTATTGGTGGTGGTGATGGGATTGGTGGTTGTGATATTGGTGTTGGTGGTGGTATTAGTGGTGGTATTGGTGGTGATGATATTGGCCGTGGTGGCGGTATTGGTGGTGGTATTGGTGGTGGTGGTATTGGTATTGTTGGTGGTGGTATTGGTAGTGGTGGTATTGGTGGTGGTATTGATGGAGCAATGTTTCATACGTAAAGAAACTTGTTTGGGCGCAACCCTTTCGAAATAAAATGTAAAAACGTAACCAACATGTTTATGATTACTAATAATTGCACCACACGACATTTTCTTCATCTAGGGGAAGCTTGTATATGTGCATTACTAACCAATAACCCTAGTGTCTTAATATGGCTTCCGAAAACGCGGGAACTCTTTGGCGCAAGCGTCTAAGGCATCTACGTAGTATGACGTCCTTTGCTTTTGGTGGGAATTCTTTGCAGCTGCGCAGTAGTTTTTAAAATTGCCGCTTGAACCTCACATGCTAATGCATATGGCTATGCCTAAACTAAACTTTGCATGTCCTGCTAATCTGCTAATGCAATAGTTAAAATAAAATAATGGGATTAGAGTAGGAATAAGTGGTATACAGTGCATTCATTTGTTTTCGTATTCTAACATGTTCTTCTTTGACTTTATTATCAGTTCATATTTGGTACTGAGGGTGACTGAATTCTCCATCTTGTCTAATTTCGCACATGCGTACTTGACTCATTCTGAACTCTGCCCCGACATTGAACCACAGCAAAGGACTTTCTAATCAGCAAGAAGCTTGAGAACCTCACCTCTTGACCCAGAGAAGAGAACAAGCAACTGGACAAAAATATATACATTGTACATAAAGTAACGTGAATGTTGTTGGGAGGAATAAAGCATGGGAAAATAAATTTAAGGGTGTGAACTTAGAATAATGAAACCAAAGAAGATTACTTCATATTAGTATGGTGTCATGACCTCTCCCCATGCCACTGACCAATCAAATGAAGGGAATATACGAATATTGAAACACTGGAGGGAGGTACATACACTGAGAATAGTATAACTAAGGTAAGCTCAGTCAGTTAGAAATGTCCGAATTGTCACAGACCTGTCACTGACCCAACACTGCGGTAGAAGACGGCAGATGCCACGGAGATCAGAGGGCTGGTCGAGCACTCTGAGAGAAGAATCGGGAGATTGCTGAAGGAGAAGAACCTGTCCATCCAGAAGGGGAAGAGAGTAGCACCAGAGAGGGGTGTAACGCTGGTGTTGGACTTAGAAGAGCTTACCTGTCCTATCCTGCACCTGCCCTGAACTGCTGACTCCTGTATAGTCTGGAGTCCCATTTTCCCAGCCCTTGGCCAGGGGTTGGTCCTCGCACCATTCTAGGTAAATATAAATCTGTGTGGTATGTCGTTGTACCGTTTTCCTTATCCACCCTTCCCAGGTACCAATGGTATGAGATTTTACTAAGTCTTCTTTATGCATTTTTCTTTAAATCTTATCATCTCTCTTCGAAAAGTTTAGTGTTTTACATGTATTGGTATTTGAGTGACAACATTATTGCACAGATAAAGGTTTTAAAACTTTACCGAGTTTGTGGTCATTTTAAAGAATTAAAGGTAAATGTTGTTCAATGCCTAATATGCTAACAACCTGATCTATCGAAAAGAGGAAATAGAGAGTTGAGGTAATAAAGGTAATGATAAGAAACAGTGTACAGGTATAAGTCTCAATAAGGATAAAGTAAAATCCTGATCGGCTGTGGGTAAATATCAGCTTATTGTATGTGTGTTTATGGGCCCAGGTGAGTATGGTGTTTAGAAATAACGCAAGCTGGTAAACCCACGCCATCAGTATGAGTGGTGGTGGTATTGGCGGTGGTATTGCTGGTGGCGGTGGTATTCGGGTGGTGGTATTGTAGTATTGGTGATGATGGTGTTGGTAGTGGTGGCATTGGAAATGGTAGTGGTATTGGTGGTGGTGGTGTTGTTATGAAAACTTCCCATCAGGTGGCTTTAGTGCAGAGGACATGTAACGCAGATGTGCTGTTGTCAGCTTCAGCCCATTAGCACACGATTATGTGCTACCTGGAATTCACATGACTTAATTTGCTAATTATCTGTAAATCAATTACACTTGGGGGGTTAAAAACAGACACAAGAAAATGCCGGGTTAAAGTGATTGAAAGCAGGCGCCCGTGTTATGGGGGCAGCCGTGCTGCTTAAAAAAACACAAGCCTACACGGGGTCTACCGCTGGCGGTGTGCCCCGACTATTAGAGACATGCATCTCTTTCAGTTCTAACATCCTACATTTCTGCCCAGCCAAACACCCAGCCCCTATCAGTAGAGTCATCACCACACACCTTGTTAGTGGGGGGTGGGGGGAGGGCATAGGGGGATTATTTGGTTAATTGTTTTGTCTTTTCAGTTTTTTCTCTGGAACACCTTCCTGGTTGGAAGGGTAGAGCGTCAATAGGGCACAATGCTAGGGACTGTGAATCTGAATAGTGGAGGGAAGGACTCACTAAGCCTCTGAACTATTTGAAATTGTACAAATCACTATAGATTGTCCCCTTTCCAGAGTTTGACACAGCGGCATACGGAATGTGGTCCTCAGCCTTCATGACTTCATGACCTCAGTGACTTCATGTACTATGTTGTACTGTACTATATGACACTGATGCTCCTGTTATTGTAAAGCAACTAATGTTTACCTAACAAAATGCCAATAAACATACGTTTTACAAAAAAAAAAACCACAAGCGGTTCCAGCTGAAGCAGCGCATGTCCGGCCTGCAGTTAAAGAAACTCAATAAAGTAAATAGTGCTCACAGACTAAATAACAGGTCCTGTGTAACAACCGAAGTAAAGGGGCCAGTAGCCATAGGAGGTTACTAATGAAGGCAAGGCCGTACTAAGGAGAGACTAACAAGCCTATTAACGAATCTGAAGGTAGCATTTACGAAAGACAGTGACACAAGCGCGGCTTCTCTTCCATACTCTACTACAGCAGTCTCGCAGAGCAAGCAGCGCATGCGCGCTGCCGCTAGGCTGGACCTGAAAATAGGCAGTTGAGAATTGCAGCCATTCAATAGTGGGAACACTAATGAAAGAAAAGGAAACTTAAGAACAACCGTCATGTCAGCCCCTAAGCCCACCAGCGACCCCCCAAACCCCCCCATTGTTAGTCGAATAAGGCATCCGTGCTCCTCCTCAGAGGTCTCAGCTCTAGAGCCACTATCGGACAAGTCGCGCATGCAGCCTAAGGTGCGCTCATCAAGAGGAGTATCTACTGAAGGCCGAGCTGCATTTGTCTCACCCTTTAGGGCATCTGTGTCTCCAGTGATGGGGGACCAGTAGCGATTTCCACATGGATCTCAGCCATGATCACATCCCAGCTGCTAGCTCAAGGATATTTACTGAAGCCTTTGCCATCTTCCCTAAGCAGCGCAGTACTCTCCGGTTATGCCCAGTTGGGGATTGAGCGCGTCCAGATCTCAAGATGAAGATGATCAGGAGACTTCCACCTGTGCTTGATCAGTTGTTTCGCCAGATTATATCCAGATCTATTTAGCGACACAAGACTTTATGCTTTTTACCTCACTTATATAGACCAAGTACACACACTTCCCATGTATAAAGGAGTTCTCTTTCAGTGCCATGCACCAGGCGAGCATGAACGCTGCACCAGTAACTTTGCAAATGTATGCAAGCCCAGAGCATGTTCACAATGTCTGCGTCTACCAGTCGGCAGAAGGGCAGGCAGCATTCATACAGTGAAAGTTTTTATTGATGGTGGCTGGGTGAGGTAGGTCATGTACACTACAAACATTTCTATCAAGCAAAATTGGGCATTGCAAGGGATATATGTAGGGCCCTCCAACACAGTGGCCAACTCCCTGCCCGTGCAGGGGCGAGACAAGTCCGCCTCCCAATGCGTTCACAGGGAAGTCAAAGACGGAGCTGCCTGGGAGCGCAGAGCCGTAGCAAACCATTATACCAGGTGCCAGCCCCGCCCCATAACACGTAGATATTGTACATTTAGGTGCATAGGTAGTTCATGGGTCATATCTCCCCACTTCTCTCTCGTTGTCCCAACCACTGACGTGTGGAGAATAAACTGTCTAGGAGGAGGCAATCCTCCTCCACCAATCGCTCATCAAGTCTGAAACCCGCTATCCCTGTAGAGATTCCCCAGCATCTGTAGTCCCACCACAGTCCAATCTGCCAATTCCAATGCAGTGATGTGTCTTCGACCGACTGGCATACCCACAAGCACCAGCGCTGGCAAGTTAATGTGCAGTCCGTAGCGTGAGGTACAGACTGCGTCTGAAACAGCAGTGCGCCACCAAACGAATTGTCCTCTTGGGAGGCAGCAGCCGAGCACTAGGATTGAATAACTCGGAAACATTGGCAAGTGTCGAGGCTCATCGCAGTGTGGCAGTATAAGCTAAACATATACCAGCTATTCATCTTGATACCCATTGAAAGTTGGGATGCTATATAGTAATGTGGGCTAATAAAGTTTATAAAGTGCCACGCGGCATCTGGACTTGTTCCAAATGAAGGCTCTAATCTCTTTCTCAAGGGAGAGAAGAAAGAAAGCACGTACGCTTAGAGGGAAGTTGACAAAATAATACAAGAGTCGGGGGAGTACAACAATTTTTAGCAGGGTGACTCGGCCCACGACTGAGAGAAAACCCATGAAAAATGTATTTGTATTTGTATTTGGTATTTGTAGAGCGCATATATCACCATAAGGTCTCATAGCGCTAACTAGTGTTCACGGCAGGACAGGACAGAGAGAGCTTTGATTTACGGAGCTAAATTAAACAACCAGGTTTTGAGTAGTTTACGGAATTTCTTATGATCCGTCTCCAGACGGAGGGGTAAAGGCAAGGTGTTCCAGGTTTCTGGAGAAGGATCTACCCCCATTTCTGGCGGTGCGGATCTTTGGCACTCTCAGAAGAAATGTCCGTTGGGCTCGCAGCGAGGCAACAGCACATGTCAAGTTACCCTCAAGAACATCAGCAGAGGTATGGTAGACCTGAGTGCCCAGGTACCGAAATGTGTTAGGCTGCCATTAAAGGGGAGCATGGAACACGTCGGCCTCCAAGCCAAGGGTAGACGTAGCAAGTGGGAAAAGACAGGACTTAGCCCAGTTAACCTTGAGACCAAAAAACTCAGCGAATTGTCTGAGTGTCAGCGATGACACCAGGGATTGAAGAGATGTCTCTTACATAAATGAGGAAGGCATCTGTATAAAGAGAGACCGAATGTATTCAATCTCCTAGAGGGATGACCCATCCCGCACCCTGAGCACATAAGTGGGCCGCCAATGGTTCTACTGCTAAAGAAAAAAGCAGTGGGGAGAGCGGACATCCCTGGTGCGTACCTCTCCCTATACCTCTACCTATAAGGATAGAGTCAGAGATGAGGGAGCCAGTCTTGACCCGGGCTTGCGGTTGTGTATATAATAGCTGGACCAGGCGCAAAAACCTGTCCCTAAAGCCATACAGAGGCAGCGCCGCAAACAAAAAGGACCATTCTAGAGAATGGAAGCCCCTTTCCAAATCAAGGACCAAGCACCCCGTCTGGGTCTATGCAAAGGAAGCATACTCCATGACACGGAAGAGCCGCCATATATTAAGTGAGGATGTGCATGCCGGAACAAATCAATTTTGGTCTGCATGCATCAACTATAAAACCAGTGGGCCCAAATGGTCCTCTAGTATTTTCACCAGAATTTTGTAGTCCGTGTTGAGTAGTACTAACAGGCGATATGATCCCAGGGCCCTTGAATGCTTTTGGTAACGAGATAAGAAGTGCCTCGCGAAGAGAGGCCAGAGGGCAGGAAGGCTCCAGCACTTCTTCGTACAGCTGCAAAGCATTAGCTTTTAGACTTCCACTGGCAGACCATCAGGGCCCCGGGTCCTTCTAGTTGCCTGCGCTTTTATCACTGACCGAATTTCAAACAGTGTGATAAGCTCATCTAATTCCACCCACTGCTCAGGTGTAATACAAGGCAGGGGCGCAGTCGCCAGAAATGAAGTAGCAACGCCCAAGGAAGCCTCGACAACCGAACGGTAGACGGAGGTGTAGTGTAACACCAGTTCATGATCTATGACGCGTTCAGCGTAAAGCATTGGGCCAGCGACAGAGCGGAGCCATGCAAGGAACGAACCAGCTCAGTCAGAGGCTCGCATCCGTCCGAGCTGAATGTGAAACATCAAGCACTCCAACAGGGCCACACGCTCATGCTGTGCACCCTCCAGACCATTGTTAGTTGTGGGATCTAGCACTGCAGCATTCCCAAGGCAGAGAAGCTGTTGCTCTACGGCAGTAATTTCTGTGTACATTTACCAGCAAATGCTCCACCGGAACCCCATACAGTGTCCCATCAGAGTCACTTAAAAGGCCCCCCACTCTGTGGATCTTGTGGGGACCGATTCTGCGTTTAGGTCAAAGTAATCCTCAATGGTTGTAGCGACCGGGGGGTAGAAGGGGGCTTCCAAGGCCACCGGCTGTAACCTCCACATGGGACCAGGAGCAGTGACAGAATTCCATTCAATCTGCAGGTACTTATGATCAGAGTGGATGTGGCCCTGATAATCAATCCACGAGACATAGGGAGCTAGGTCCAAAGTACCAACCAGTCTGTCAATACATGCAGAGAATGGGACGCAGAATAAAAGCAGTACACCCTGGCGGTCTCATTACGACGACCCCCTAAGTCTACTAATCCCGGATCTAGTTATGGAGCACCCGGGCATTCGAGGAGGCAACTGTACTGGCCAATGGAGGGGACGAGCAGTCCAGTTCAACATCTAGCACACTATTAAAATGTTTGCCCAGCAGCCACAGCATCCCACTCCAGTGCGACAAAACACCAGCAAGCGCAGACCGGAACTGCACTTGTCCTACATTGTGGGAGTAGACACTGCCTAACAAAAACGCAGACTGTCCAACTTGCCTTTCACAAATACATATCTGCCTTCTTCGTCTATGACTGTGTCGTCTGGCTTAAATGACGTACCTGGGCATACCCAATCAGTACTTCTCAGCGTGGGAGGAGACATTAGAGGCAATAATCTCACAACGCCAGCGGCGCTGCATCTTAGTCATTTCAGGGCGTATTAATTGGCACTCCTGCAGTAGCGCAACGTAGACTATGTGCCGCTAAGTTACGAATAAATGGCATATCTATGCGCAGAGGTGTGTATCCTGTGGACATTCCAAGAGAGTATTTTAATGAGTGCCATGTGTGCTATTAAGTATGATGGAGGTGGAGCTCAAGAAAGTAGGCGGCGGCAAGGGTCCGCCAGCAGTGAGGGCAAGGGCAGAAGGGTCAGGCAGCACGCATGAAACAATGAGAAAGTAGCACATGAGAAAAAGAACAAGAATAGAACAAAGAATTCTGGGTGTACAGTGCACCAACTGTGTGTCTGCCAAACTCCAGCTATGATAAACATCAAGATACAGTTCAAAAACTGTTTGCAATGTGGGTCAGTTCAGATACAAGAGGCAGCCGATCCCTCTAGAGTACCAATGTGTACCAATATAAAGCAGTAGGGTAACCTGCAAGTCATACATTTTGTCATTGGCACCTTCGAATGCAAAAGAAGAGGTGATTACAACGTATGCAAGGTGGAGCTACATTAACTCAGGCCTCCATGTGCCCTTGGGGTATAAATAAAGAAAGCAAGACCTGGGTGGTCACACTTCTCACCGCACATGATGAAGAAACGGTAGGTAAGGTGAAGGTCAGCTCAAATGATGTCACCAGCAGTCTGTAGGTTCATCTCTGGAGGGGGCACAGAGTTATCCCACGATGGCCAGGTGGCAACTGAGCCCTCAATGATTGATGACCTGGGCAAGTCATCAGTAGGGCTTGAATGTCTTGCCTCATCCATTAGGGTAGCAGTCTGCTTCAACACCCTGCTCCACTCTGTAATTATTTGCTCCAAATCGGGTGTCGATTTAAGGACCGAAGATCGGCATGACCCAGAGCAACAGCGGTGGCAGCGACCTCCAGAGCGCCCCTGTAGAGAATGAGACACTTTTGTGGCTAAGCATCCTATGATGACCGTCAACTACTAACATCTTAAACTGACTTTAGTGTGTTATTTTATCTTAGCCTTAATGTAGGACGGCTCTGCATGTGTCTGCTCAGTGGGAGCCGTCACAGAATAGAACAGTACATTTATATTATGAGTTACTTACTATTAGCTTTGACATGGCCTCATGTCATCTGTTTTTTTGACTGTACCTTGCTTCACGACAGTGCTTACTATTGGCCTTGACATGGCCTCATGTCATCTTGCTTTCTAACTCCACCCTGCTTTAAGCTTCTCTATGTGCATGACAGCGCTTGCATAACTGACTCCCTTTTTCATAACTGACGCCATGTTCTGTGCTCGCACGTTGCTGCAAAGTGGGGAGGGCATGTTTTTCGCTCCGCACTTGTTTTTCGCACCTCACCGACCAGAGTGAACTGGATATTATCTGTGGGATGTACAACTCTGTCTCAGAGTCAAAATACGGGGACTTGGCCAGCCACCGTCTTGGCCTTGATGCAGACTGGTACCAGTCAGCTCAGGTTTTTCCAATGAAGAGGGGGCGAGGCTTGCTAGAAACTTCGCTTCATGTCAGTAATGGTATTAAAGCTGGGAGCCTTCGTGGGCCAGGTGGAAGTTCACCACGGAATAGACGTAGTGCTGTGGAAAGTTTACGGAACTTGAGTCCTGACTGAAACACTTACCTGGGCTGTTGAACGGACTTCCCCAGTTTGAGTTGGCAAGGATGTTGCAAAGCCAGTCGGTGAGGTGTCCCTAACCAATTTCTATTCTCTTTCTTTTCTATTGTTTGCTATTCTTCACTATTTGTACATATTGCATTCTATTTTGACAGTTTATTTCAATCATCCATTCGATACTTGGGAGTCTGCCATGACTGATATATTCGGCCTGCCTTTTGAAGTATTGTATTAATAAACTGATGTGTGTTATATTCCATACATTTGGATTGGTTTTTCTAACCTCGCCTTAAGGGAGTGTTGTGTCTTACCTCAGCTTAAGGGAGTGTTGGGGTTAGGATATGTCCTTTTTGCGAAAAGTACATTCATTACAGCTCCTCGTGTCCGATCTCAATGTGACAGTAGAATGAGGGCCGTAGATTTCAAGCCTGTACTAAACTTCATCAGGTGTGTTGACAACCACTTGATGCCTCACCAGGAATAACAGCAACTATTTCAATTTCAATTCACAAACAGGCACTTTACTGCCAGAAAGGTGCTATGTTGGCGTTGGGTCGCAATGATATAGTCCAGAAAGATCATAACCTTCTGTAACGGTTCCGTGCTAACTCGGGGGGAGCAGGAGCACGCTGGGGACTGGTGGTCTGTGCCCCCTGCAACGCCCCCTTTCCTTTCTTCACAGACTGACAAATGGAATGCGGAAGGGAATGCTACGCATGATACTGACTCAGTGTATTACGGCCCCAGCCCCTTTATCTGGATATGCTCACCGGAAGGCTCTGCCCAGGACTTCGTCGTCATCCCTGACAAGCAGAAGAGGAACCCAGAAGATGCTGGGTGGGCGCGCAGTTGGAGTCGGAGGAGAGCTACAGGGAGACGCCGAGGGACAAACGTCCGTCAAGAGTGTCAAACCCGAAAGAAGAAATAAGACCCGGGGAGCCAGGACGCCAAAGTTCCCGTCTAGCTCCCAGCCACACTTCCGGAGGAGCGTTGCTTAAACAGGTACGGGACTGTGTCAAGGGATGGGGGGAGGAAGGCAAATGCTAGTGATTAGAGTCGCCCCATACATCCCGCGTGAGACCTTTTCCCCAGCACCAACCCTCACGTCACAAGCGTGTGTGCAGAGCAGTGGTGGTCCCTCACTTCCCCATCCCAATTGATAACCTGAATACCGGCCCTCACGTCTATCATATTCTCTCTGGTTTCCAGAGCCTCCCGCCAGGACTGAGACAAGACCAGAAGCAGGAGCGAAGAAGATGGAATCTGAGCCTGTGAACAAAACAGGAAGGGAACTAAAGGCCTGATACCTTGAGTATTGACTCTGGCGTCTCAAAAGAAGAGACTTGTTAAAATAAAACCCAAGTTAAAACAACCTGATCTGTCACCTGCTCCTTCCTTACCGCTACACCTTCACATTGGCTAATTTGATCTCAGGAATTTTTCTGGATTCAAGCAGGATGGAGTCACGTTCACAGAAGTGTAGCAGTCTAAGTACCACTGGGCAGGGACCAGTCCCAGGCAGAGGTCCCCTAGCCAGGACCCAGTGTGCCCGTTCTACAGTAAAGTACTGTGAAAAGGCAAGTGAGAGAAGCAGGCCTCTTAGCCAATGGTCTATGTATTGTACTGCATCTCTGCCCTCCGCCCCCTCAGAGAGGCCCAACACTCGAATATTGTTTCTCCTGAACCGTCCCTCTGCGTCCTCTGCCCTCCGCTCCAAGGTATCAATGTATTCCAAAAGTGACTCCTCAGGGGAATGCGTGCATTGTTTCTGGGGTTTTAAGGAGGCAAGGTCTTGTTCTCCCACACCTACTCTGTCAACCAGGGATCGATGGTCAGGATGCAGCGGTGTGAGGTCGGTGGCCACTGTGGCTATCTTATCCTCCAAAAATGTGTGAGAGCGCTCTTTGGCCACCTCAATCGCCGCTTCCCCAGAGTCCAGTTTGCCTTATAGTGATGCAGCATGGCCCAAAGATTCTAGTGTCAGGGTGCTTCCAGGAGGCGTGGAGTGAGCCGCCAATGGTCACGACAGAGCGTCCTGAGCAGCTGAGCGCAGACGATCCATCATTACCACCTTCCATGCTCATGGCAAGCTGAGCTCGTCATGAGTCACAGTGAAGCGGTGTTCATGACGAGCTGAGCTCGACATAACGGCCGCGACCTGCCCACGCGCGGCTAATTCCCCGCCTGTGCGGGAGAATTAATCAGTGGTCGGGTCTGTGGCGAGCTCAGCTCAGCTCCACTGTGAGTCATGACGAGCTGAGCTCGTCATGAGCACAGCGGCTACGCGGACCCCCCACTCTCCCCAGCACCGTGGGGGAATTACCCCAGAAGTCAAGGGGTTAATGAGCAAGGTGAAGAGACCAACAGTTTGCCACGGCCCGAAGAGTCAGGAGAATGCCACCAGTCACCAGGTGGAGGGGGCCACAGCAGGGTCAAGCCAGACGCAGTGCACCAACCACCACGTGTTACTTCGCCAGTTAGGCCCTTGCACTGAAATGTTAGGCCTAGTACACAGAGGGGGGGCCCCCACTGGCCGAAGAACCAAGCAGCCATGAGGGTTTAGTTCAGAGTAACAGGCCGCAGCAGGGGCCCAGGCGTTGCCACAGCACACAGGTCCCAACCACTCCCTCAGGAGCTAACAGTAACAGCCACAGTTAGGGAGGAGGCAAACAGGAGTTCACATATCAGTAGGGGAACAGGCCCTATCAAGCCCTGTGTCTCCCCCAATAGTACTTGTGGCTAGGGCCCCAGCGACAATCAGCTCAAAACCGCCACTAGCAGGCATCACTGCTAGGGCCAGAGCAACCGATTAGAGGGAAGATGAAAATTCCCTGCTGCACGACAAGGCCTGGGCCCGATCTGACCCTCGAGCTACACACCACCTCGCTGGCCAGCAGACAGGGATCGTAGGAATATGACAGGCAGCAATTCCACCAGGGCCTCCCAGGTGCCGGTCCTCACCTCTACAGGCACCACAGGTGCCCCACTAGGCAGGCAAGCTCACCCAGCCAGCCCGCATGTCCAGTGCTGCACCAGCGACCACAATCTGGGAGGCAGTCACCAGTACCTGTGCCAGCGGAGTCATGGCCCGATCCGACCCCGTGCCTCCACACGGCAGCTCTCCAATATGAGCCACAGCCTTGAAGGCCCAGGGATGTCACCACTGGCCGGAGAAACAGCAGGTGCCGGAACCTGGGCCAGGGCAGCAGTCCCGCAGGAAGGTGAGTAATCTCCACCCAGTGGCCGAGCCAGGGTCTTATCTGGCAACCGGACCCCACACTGCCGCATCAGCCAACAGGGAGATGGGGAGCAAGCAAAGAAGGAGGTTGCCGACCTCCACAGGTGCCACAGTTCCCACACCGAGGCGTCCAGCTCACCTCCATCCTGGAGTCTAGGCAGCATCCAAGCGACGAGTCTGTTTCAGGTGCCTGACACATTGTCGCCTCACCAGCCAGCAGGGGGGAAAAAGGAAAGTGCAAATTAGGTGGGGAGGCAGGGACCCCCTCAGGGCCGCAAAGGCCTCCGAGGCATCAGCCTCCTCCCCAGCGCGTCTCCCACATACACCACTCACAAAGGGTGCCCAAGCGGCCAAGGAGGAAACAGAGAACGAATTTGAAAGTGAATCCAGGCTAACATAAACAGCACGTAGTTCTGAGCGAAAGAGACAGGGATGGCACGAGGAAGAGAGGCATGAGCAGATGCTCGAGAGAGAAAGGGCTGCAACCAGGAGATGGAGTGAAAGTACAGGACAAAGCACTCTTTTCATGAGGAAAGCGGGGCTAGTTACTGGGCATAACGCTGGGAAGAGTCAGAAGTAGATTAAAGGCTACTAGCAGGGCTCAGAGCCACATCATCCAGTCATACTAGAGGGTCTGACCAAGAAATAAAGGAACAAGGCAGCCTGGTGCTTACCCACCCGTGAAGTAGGAAAAACCTGTGCATGCAGGCAAGGAAAGCAGTGACAAGGATACGTGTTGCTCCCCACGGGTGCACAACAATGATAAACTAACGCCAAGGAAAATAATAGCTAAAAAAGAAAGCAAGACTTTTGCATGCTCGTTTTGCAACATATTAGCAGACTGAACTAAGGAGAGGGACCAATATGACAGGTCTTGGCCGAGGGAAGGATCATTTGAGCCAGTGGACATGGCAGTAGCAGAAGACTGCATAAGGCATGAAGGAGGAAACCCTAGTCGGTACTTACTGTAGATGTAGAAATGCCACACAAAATGGTAAAGCTATGTTGAGGAGAAACCCACAGAGTCACCTAGAATGAAAGTGTGACCGATACTACAGAAGGTCGCGGTATCGATTGTATGCGTTCCATGGGCCCAGATGGACAAAGAAGGGTTGAGATCAAAGTAACAGTAATTTCTGGATGGGGCAGGGGAATGGATTACATGCTTCAAGAAAAACACAGCAGTTATAAGCCTAGCGATAAGAAACATTAAAAGTCTGCTAAGCAGTCTAATTAGGGAGCAGACTAACACAGTGTTCCCCCAAACTCGCATTGCAGCAATCTTGCTAACAAGCACCCAGCATGACGGTGTTGCATTTAAAATGCACAGGCATCTGATCTGGACCGCCTTAAGAGAAATATTCCCTGACCGCTCAGATGTAGGAGGGCTAATGGCAGAGACTATGAAGCCAGAGGAAAACATAAAAGATTTCCTAAATAGAATTAGGGAAAGACGGGGATAAATCGGACAGCCGTGGACCAATACAGGCCCACAAGTCACATTTTTATATAACATTTTGAAGAAAGGGTTACCCACCGAGACACAGAGCAGGCTGGATAGCGCAGTTGGTTTAGATACCAAACCCTGGTGGGGGATACAAGTTCACATACTCCACTGCCACAAGAAAAAGTAAGATAAGGATAAAGAGAAGCAGGAGCAAACCCAAAGAGATACAACAAAATGAGTGCAGCAAAAGTAGAAAAAAACGGCCCTCGAGGTGGCAGAGATGGCTGCAGCTGTGCATATGGCACCAGTCACAATGGGGGCTCCACCTGAAAACTTTAGAGAGTTCCAAACAGGTAGTTCAGGAGCATGAACGGATTATGGTAGTGGAGGCTAGGGAGTGTGGTCACAACCAGACATTAGACAATGCTACTATTGCCATATGAGGGGTCACCTGGTAGAGGCATGCTGGAACAAGGACTTCCATGGGCAGCAAAAGCAGCAGAGGTTAGAGAGCCAGCACCAGCCACCACAAAACCCCATGAGCATCTCTACTAAGTACCAAGCACAGGGTAATCAGAACTTGTCATACACTAAGTCACAGGGAGGTCCACCGGCCGCCACACAACCATAGCAGGGATCAAGTAATTGGGAAAGCATAAGGCAGCAGCAACCACAGACAGGCCACCCAGCACAACAGGTACAGGGGCCACAATCCCTGCAAGGAGGGGTGACAGTGTGGGGAGAAAAATAAAGGTAAACATGATGCCCAAAATGAAGATTCCCGATACAAAGGCGGGTTGAGGTCAGCCAAAGCCAGGTATCTGAAGCCAAGAGGGAGGCCTAGTAGACCTGGATGGGGTTTCAAGGATTAGTTCAATGGAGGGGGTGTAGCATGAGTTGAGGTACAGTACAACTGATCCTGTATGTTTACAGGTTAGGAGTAGAGAGCTTCAAGGTGTTTTGCTGCTTTCTTTAGGCTCTTTGGTCTGGCTGGTAAATTCTGTGCAGGGAAGGTCAGAACCAGCAGCAGGGCAAGCCAGCAGAGATTCAGCAGGGACTTCAGACTTGTTCCTACCCAAAGGATACAGGAAGCACTCAACTCCATGTTCAGCTCCATGTTCTGAAAGCACCAACAGTAACGGGATCCAAGCAGGAATGGTTCCAAAATTATGATCAGTGAGCTAGGCTGAAACCACAGTTTATATTTACCAGTCCAGGCAGTTGAGCAACAACCCACTGCAGATCACTTTCCATCAAAGTTAAAAATACAACAAATCCAGCTGAGGCCAATGTTCCATCTTCAAGGGTGATTCTGGGCAAGAGACCTCTTTCCAGAAACTAGTGTGGTGGCCAATATCTACATGTAGATGATCAGGTACTTTCAAGGGCCAGTTTTGGTGGGAGAGCATGTGTATTCTTTCAAGAGGTTCCAAGATTGCAAAGAACAGGAATAAAGATAACATGGGAAATAGGGTTGCCTATATTGTTCTCTTTGGAAAATAGTGTTCCTCCATCTTACAATCATCAACCTAAAACAATTATATTCACTATCAGAAAAGGGTAACCGTAAAGACAGCTGTGCCACTTGTACAATAATCTATAAAATGCTGCCACCAGCCAAAACGTGTGCAGAGGCCATCAGGGGCTACAGGAGATTATGGAAAGGGGAGACTAATTGAGGGTAGATACATCTACTAAAGAGCATCAGGTTGCACCTTTTTATTAGGAGTACCACATACTTTTTCAAGAAGAAAAAATTCTGGGAATACTTGGGATTAAAGAGAAAAAATGACAGGGACGGCCCAGCTTCTCAGATGCCTCGGGATCTTTCTCTCTCACACACATACACACATGCACACACACACACACACACACACACACAGATAAACCACAAGCACAGCACACAGACCACACAATTATTATTTATAGCAATTTGACAATATTTTTTGCTGCAAACGAACATTTCCTTTCCTTGACACCTTGCTATTATTTTCTGCTGCTTAAATATTTTAATATCAAGCTTTCTCAACACAAAGGGCCCAATTACAAGTCTGGCAGTCTAAGGACCACCAGACTCACGAGGGCGCATTAGTGGTGGTCCAGCCACAGCCACACATGCAGTCTGACAGCCAAAGTTGCAATGCCGCAGTCGCCAGGGAATCGCCATTCCCTGGCGGTGGAACTCCGGTCTGGGCCACAGTAATATGGTGATGGTGCCATCATGCATATTGCAAGTTTTAGGACCGCTAGCGGTGGCATGGAGGTCTTTCCTCCGTGAAAAGGCTGGCGGTCCTGAAACACAAGCCTATGTGCATAGGGATGCATGCAGGGGGGCAAAACATGTACCCCCTGTGTGCATGTACCCAAGTTCCTGCACGGCATGGACTTTACAGTCCATGTCGTGCAGGAAATATTTTTGGCCTTCCGATTGCGGTGCCCATTTTCAGAGGCACCACCGTGGGACCGCCATAGAAAAGCCCGCCAGACATGAGGAAACTCCTAATCTGGCAAGCAGTGGGACCACGGCTTTGGCAGAGCAGCCCGCCAATGTGGCGGTCCACTCCCGCACCGCCAGACTCGTAATCAGTCCCAAAGTGTCTATTAGTTAACAAGGTCAAGTTGTACAGTGTTACCCAGAAATGTTTTTTTTTCACGACTCAAAATTTGAGGGTGGAAAAATTGTATAAGTGGTATAAGGATAACAGAAGATCAATTAATGCTCGCCTGGCCATCAAGAAGTGCATATTCTGATTTAAATGTTACTGTAAAACTGAATTACTTTCCCCCTATGTCAGACAAATTAAAACAGCAAACGGCGTGGGGCAGGTCCAGGCAACAAACAAGGAGAATATACTCTCTGGGAGATACCATTCAGGAGATGACAATAATAAAACCAGTTCCCAGTAAATTGCCATCCAAGCTGCAGAGGTGCTTGGATAGATTTAGTAGCCAACAGGGAACAAAGCCCTGGCTTAATTTCTGAGATGGGATGAGGTTTAAAGCTCAAAAAGGAAGGCCGAAGCTGGCACCCCTGCCTTTCTTTCCATACACAAAAGTGAGGAGGACTTAGGCTTAGATGGCTGCTCAGAGGCACCAAAGGGACCCAGACAGAGCTGCAACTGCATGATCCCCATAGGCCTGGATAAGGACAGCAACTAAATAATCATCATAGGCCAAGATTGTGGCTGCAACTTCCAAGATTGTTGTAGGTGAGGCCGGGGCCTCACCTGCCAGTTCACCAATTGGGGTCACAACTCCTGTGACCACTGTTGGCAAAATCCGGACTGCAACTGTCCTCTACCTCTGTGGGGCCCCATCACAGCAATCATCAGAGACTGCCATGCAGATGGACGTGTAATGCAACAGGGTTTCCCTGCAGCCCATCAAACTTGATTCTCACTGTAGTCCCACAGGAGACATGCAAGAGAGCCTCATGAGCCTTCAAGTGACAGGCAGCTCAAGGTCTTCAACTTGCCATTCCAGTACTGCAAGTGGGTAAGATAGAATACTGAGTGCTTATTTGACCATGAGCAAGAAACGTCTGCACCTGCACTTGATTCACTCCATATACTGATTTCCCAGACTCGAAGGCTCACAGGATAGGGGCCACCAAGAAAATAATTAGAGAGGAAGCGGGGAATTGTAGGACCACAAACTTGAATCCTACCCTACCCTGTGACACTTACAGGTATAATGCACTGCACTGAGGAGTATTTAGTAAAGCTTTGTGATTAAATGTAATGTTGTTCTTTGAAAAGATAAACAAGGGGCTGGACACTACCCTGTGAGTCAAGTGCGGAAGGGGTTGCTCTAGGCCAAGTTTGCACAGCCATAGTAGGGCAGGCCAGAGGACACCAGTGGCAAATTCCCTGTCCCCCACTGTTGGGGTCCAGAAGCCGCTTTCTGCCGCCTGGGCGTCTGCATGAGGTCTGACAGTATTAATTACATAAGCTGTGATCACCGGAGCCTACTGCCCCATTCAATGAGTTGAGCATTTCATTAGAAAATCGCAGTTTTAACATGAGTTTCGCTTTCTGAGCTAGGGGCAAGTCATGGATTGTGCTGCTAAGTGATTTGGGAGCAGAATTTCAAAAGGACGACTTTGGATGAAACTTGCATCTACATTTGAAATTAAAATATACTATAAAGCGCAAGTATGAAACATATAATTACTTTCAGTACACTTTCTTTTACACTTACGTGGCGTCTACATTTTCTACTCCTAGGAAATAGCTAATATCTTCTGATGTGTTCCTTAAGTTGAAGCACTTTCTGTCAATTTCCTGTGCTACCTTTTTGTTAGTAAGATCCATCTCCAGCTGATGCTGAGCAGTTCTGTTTGCCCTACAAAGACATAAAAAATCATTGACTACGTTGTAATGATTAGGCCAAAATAACTGATACGTATTTTTCAGGACAAAACAAAATATACCAACTGAGTGAGAGCATTTCCATACAGTGTACACAGGAATGGGAATCACTGTTCAGCATTATCACACATTTTTGGGCTTGGTTTCAGTGTTTGTAAAGTGTGTCCTAATGATTGACCATGTCTGAGTAGCTAGGATTTCATTTAACAAGATTGTATTTAACAAGTAAGTGCATTCAGGTCATTGTCCTCTTGCGTGAATGCAGTTGGACCAACTGAAGTAATATAACTGAAACGAAAAACGTGAAAAGATAAGTCTTGGAATGGAAAACTTGTATTCCATGAAGTATGGTAACCCCCAGAGTACACTGTAGACTGGCATCTGCCACCATAACACAAATCTCACTACACTGCTCACCAATGGGCATCACCCTCTTACTGTCAGTGGGGGGTGAGGGGGCTAGGGAGGTGTGTGGACGAGTCTGGATAATGCAGCTAGTATATTTAATGTTAACCCTGTAAGCTATAATACTCATCACCTCTTCCAATATGGTCCTATATTAACAGAAGCATTTATTAGAGTGGAAACTCTGAAAGGGGCATCTGTTAGAACACCTTCAAGTCCCTGATGAACACACTCAGGGCACTGTATGGTATTCCGAGAACCATCTTCAAGATTCATAATCTTTTAACTAATTGTGCTCAGATGTGTTCATTTATTTTCAATAGAAACCTCTTATATATGCCCTCCAGTGCCACCTGGTAGTGGGCGAGTAGGCGACTTCCTAGAAAGGTTTGCTGGTGTTCTCCCACTAACAACATGCTGATTAAAAACTTGGCAAAATAGTGCAAATTTCCTACATTTTTCAAGTAAACCACAAGACCGCCTGCCCACAGACGGATAGTAAATGTCATCATCATCATCATCATCAAACTTAATTCGCATATATAAAAAATGCATAAAAGTACATAACGTTCATTGTAAACAACTGTAAATACAATAATTCATTCTTTTCGTTTTTCAATAAAATATAATCACATTTGAAATCCATAAAAAATGTATAAAATACAGCACTCTCACATTAATTATTCAGATACTTTCATATCTGCTGCACTCTGTTTTGTTTTTTATTTTTATAAAACCGATAACCTTCTATTTTTTATAGCAGCTTTCGGAAATGGTGCAATCACAAAACATACAAATGGCTTTCTAATTGTTAAAGGACTGAAAGAGCTAAAACATAATCAGTTAGTCTAAACTTACGCAATAATGGTACAATGTACTTTCTCTGCTCTGTTTGATAAAACACACAAAAGAATAAAATATGCAAAGTTGTTTGGTTTGCTGTAGCATTGCATGGGCACCCAGAAAGTTGGTTTAATGAGTAAGTGTTTGATGGATAACCCAGCATTAAGGGAATATAACCTAGACGAAAACTAACCAATAAATATCTATGGTGGGGCTTCGTCACAAAGAACAGGTACGAAGACAATCTGGACAACACAGGCGGTGAAGCTTGATATAAAATTACTGTGCATTTTGATATATTCCTCTCCCATCTAAACTGGTTTGTTTTCACCAAGAAAAGATATTTTAATCTTGGTTTAGGGAAAGCTGCATAGCTAAGAGGGGTTTCAAAGAGAACTTCCAGACCAATGGAAGCAAAAGATTGTTTCACATAGGTAAGCCATGGAATTAACGCAGCATGATCAAGTTTCCAAATGTCCCTTATAATGTGTTGAATAATTTGGACCTCATGTCTTTTCCAAATAGATAGCCACAGCAATAACGGGGCTATCTTAATGGTGTCACTGATATACGGTAGGCCTAATTTTTTTAGTACAATGAAATTGGAACATGATTCAGGGATTGATAGTAACCTTTTAGCGAACTTGTCTTCTATATTTTGCAATTGTTCCACTTGCAGTGATCCCCATACTGCTGCCCCATAAGTAGCTATGGAAACAGTTTTTGCTAGATAAATTTTAATCATCTCCTCAATTGGCTTATTGCCTAGGCTTTTTGCAAAAATAGACCAATATAGATTTTTGAAGGGCCTTCGCCGTTCTAGCCATCAGGACCGCATCATCCGCGTATAGTAAAATAGGTAGACGGATTGAGGCGGCATAAGGAACGTCCGTGCTATTATCAATCAGAACAGTATTTAGGTGGTTAGACTACAAAGAGAACAGGAATGGGGCAAGGACCAGGGCTCGAAAAATCATGTAATTTTTACTAGACCTGCAGGTCTAGTAATATAAAAAATGTACTCGACCTAATTGAAATGCACTTGACCTCAATATCTGGAAGCGGAGCAAATGTGACAAGTTAACAAGATTTAAAGGCATTTTGATTGCTCATTTAGGTTGTGAGCAATAAGGATACCTTTAAATCTTGCTATCTTGTCACATTTTCACTGCTTTCAGAGACAGAGGTCAAAACTCAGTTTGTCTTCCTACTCGCCAGAAAGGGTGAGTAGGACCTAAAAATAGCTTGCCCTAATTGAATCTGGCTCGCAAATGCAAGCGAGCGAGTGGATTTTTCGTGCCCTGAAGGACGTAACCCTGCCTAACACCTTTCTGAATCTTAAAAGGTTTTGTACACTCTCCTTGCTTGCCTTAAGGGACTACTGCCTCTACCGCCACATACATTTGTCACCAACCTAGTCATTCAGGTTGGTTGACAATGAACTCCAAATTGTAAGTAAGGGTGATCCCATTTTGTCAATTTATGTGTGTACACGAACATATCGCTTTCTGATCGTAGGCGTATAACCAATGAGCTGAACTCCTTTTTTCCGTGTCAAGAGTAGCGTCCCCTTTGCTCACTATTGTAAATCTCAGGATGGGGTTGGTGATCCACTCTCTTCACCGTTCTAAGAGTTCGTTAACACAGTAAACATACTTCAACTGTAGTCATTCAACGTTTTAATTCATCACAAGAATGCATTGAATCTCATTTTGGATAGATGATTCTTGAAATATTCCATATATTTATAACATTGTATCCATCATCATCAATAAACTCAATTGTCCAAATGCATTTCGGGCTGTGCCTTTCTTTGAGATATGTGGAATATGTGGCTCAGATGCACAAAGTTCGAGTCTGTATAAAAAACAGAAACCGATGGCATTCAATATACATGATCAGATTGCTTGAAGTGGGTAGGAAAGAGTAGAAAATCCATTGCTGGTGCCCAAGAAGATGTCGAGCATGAGCATGTGTAGCGATTGCGTAAAATCGAAAAGAAATTGGAAGTCAAGTGATCGTGAATAATATATGCTTATTACACACTGCTGTGAATCCCAGCTCATAAGTGATGTGTGCGTGGTGAACTGACAGTCTTACCAAAGTGCAAAAAGTTGTGAATAGTCAGAAAACATAAACACGTGAATTCACCCAGTCTTGGAAGCTATCTCTGCACTATGTTTACATAGTGCGCGCCTCTTTTTCGGCATTGGTCGCTTGTAAATAACAAGAATTAAAATTCATAGTGACTCAATGCAAAGTGGTTTTCATAGCTCAAAACATGTCTTCAGTGGCATTTGGAGTTGGCCACCATGCAATCTGTTAAATAAGTGTCTGGGTTGACACAACAAACGGACTACTAACTCGGGCCAAATTCTATGTGATGGAGTCTAGTCATCTCACCCATCCTCATCCCATATGCTAGATGCCTAAAATTCACCAAGGACCAAATTATTTCCATAGATTATCTCATCTCGAAACTGACAAGAACTGACTCATTCTTTATAACTTCCCCCTCTCCTCTTAAACCTAAAGCCTTCAATTCTGCCGTACCTTAGACCCACTGTGCAGGACTTTGTTTTCTCAGACCTAGTTAAAAGAGAAACACAATACTGGCTGGTAGTCCCTCTTAAAGTCATCTCACCTGGCCACAGTTCAACAAAGGTGCCAAGAAATCTGATTTCATTACTCCTATCACGAAAGAACACCACTAGGTCCCCCCCCCCCAGTGCCAGAATTCGCCATCGTAAGGGGAGCATCCTTTTTTTACCCAAAACTTTATTTAATTTATCAGTTCAATGACAAAAGCTTGTGCTGTCTGTGTATCACAAAATATCGCAAAACTTCCTGGCACCTGTTATGCTGAATGTATTAGCATTGCTATTTTTTTTAAACCCTCTTATTCTTTGTTCCCTTCTACGTTTAAAAGTCTCAAGTGGCATATAATAAATTTGAAATTCATTGCCATTCTTGAAGGATTTTTACTAAACTGCTTTTGGAAACACCCGAAGTCTCCAAAATTCATAAAAGGATCTTGATCAACGCCTAGGTGGGAAAGAATGGACTCTATATGCTCGAACGGTTACAGTATCAGCCAGGTTGAAAGGAGAGAAGTGTCATAGGATGTTGAGACACAGTGCTGCACCAGACCGACCAGCTGCTTCTATCACTCAGCGTAATTACTCAGAGAAAAAAAATGACATTTATGAACATAAAAAAATAAAGGAAAAAGCATAAGATGTGGGGAAAAGAGAAATTAAATGTAAATGAAAAGGGAAAAAAAGTGAGGCGGTTAAATGGTATGTGTACATGGTAGGGAGCTAGGACAGGGATGTTTTAATTAGGTGCAATACAAAGCACCATTTTAATTAAATATGGTGGATAACCGCGAGTGCTGGCGCAATTACTGTGGAAATTGTGAGCAGGGGAAGATGCCAGACAGGGAAAAGGACAGGGAGGGTACGGAGAGGGGAGTAAGGGAAGAATGGATAGCGGGTAAAACAAGCATTTGCAATGTAATAGGTCTCGCATTTAAGAGAGTTTGAGCTATTGGCATTGTAAATGGCAATTCATTTTATTTATGTTTTGGTTTTTAAAACATAAATAAAAGGCATTGTCATTTATAATGCCAATAGCTTAAACTCGCGTAAATGCTAGACCTATTGCATTGCAAATGCTGGTTTGCTCTCCTGTGAAATGGATCCAAAAAAGAAAAACACTTTTGCTGGAAATGTATTTGTCTGACATTTTTCAATTTCTAAGTGCAGCCACGGGGTGGAGAGAAATAAAACATTTAAAATATGAAAAATAAATAAATAACTAACTAAAGCAAAACAGAGTGGTTGCAAGGCGGCCAGATTTGTTTATTCACACCTAAACACATTAGCAACACTTTACAGTGTTTGCCAGTGAAGCGCTACTTTTGTTTTCTCCTCTCTCTTTTTGAACAGCATTGTTTTCCCTGGGTGGGAAAATGCACTAACTCTTGAAGTACTGAAATACCCGCTTGATGGGTGAATTGGAAAACAAAATGTGTACAGCGGCTGTGCGATTACGAATGTGGTCTTTTTAAACCATATTGCCTACGTTTTGTAGGGATATAAGCAATGGGCATTAAAACGGGTCCCTTTTGGGCCCTGTAGTCATAACCTTAACTCTTCAGGCAAAAGCCCTCACTGAATAATGAGTTGTAAACCGAAAAAGGTATCCATGTTGTTCCTGCTTACATTTCACATGCTTTACTTAATCTTACATTCCCTTATGAGTGTTTTATTTTTCTAGGATGTTGTTAATTTTTATTTAGGCAGCATATTGCTCTTGTCTAGTGCGTAATTTGAATTGAGTCACATCCAGGTGTTTATAGCAGGTCGGTGCAGTGCAAGTTTCTCTCAGTGGGGCAGTATGGTGTTCAGTGGGGAGAGGATGTGGCACTATGGTCATAGCTGCTGAATTTGGAACTGGGGTACCAGGTTCAGCCTTCATGACCAGTCCACCAGACCACTCCCCCTGAGGGAGCACATTCCCATACTAGACCTTAGAAAGCCCACAATATCTTAAAAGCCCTGGTGCCTTAGCACCAGCAGGTGGACCCTAGCAGTGGCAAATGTGGGTTAACCTTGAAGGCCTGTCCGCCACAATTCATTCTGAAGTTCACCTCCAGTCTTGCAGGCAGGCCTATGAAGCAGCACGCAATGGAGTGACAGTGACTCTGTCACTGAGGTCACAGGACCATTGAGCAGGGTGGCTCTAGGGCAGTGCGACTTCACCAGCTGCTGACTTCAGGTGGGGGCGTCGTGTTTGCAAATATAATATGTTTTTTTAAGCACTTGATAACTCCAGTGATTAATGTTATTAGTAGAGAGAGATGAAGTTTTGTCAAGTGGAGGTTTTGACTCATGGAAAGGAAGAACAGAGGGTTAATGTGCCTGCTGCTAAGAACATGTGCCATGCAGATCACAAAGTACACATAATGTAAATAGGACAGTGGGTTACTGATTTTGTCAGAGAGACACTATTGTTACTTGCAGTTAATAAGTTAAAATGCTAACCTAGAACAGTGAGCTATTAACTGTCATGTAGGAGCTGCATGCAAACTGCAAGGTATAAATTAGAGCGTCATGGTTTTTTCCCAGTCTTTGATTATCCTAATGTTGCAAAGAGGGTTCATTTGGATAGAATTCAATTCTGATTATTAAAGAGAACCCCCGACCATGGTATTACGTTTTACATTCTGAATTTGTGTTTCTCCAGACCAATCACTATTAAACTATGCTGCCTACTAGTATGGTTGTCATGTGACTCGACTCCTACACCTTGTAGTCCTTTTTCATATGTAACATTTCCTATACAGTGATTTACACACGCATGATTGATTGTCTCTGTGTAAAATGTAGGATGTAAAGTGCTCTGACACCCTACACTGGTATTAGTGGTGCTGTACATTTTCTGATACTTTATTATTTTGACATTTTTACACATGCTAACAGTCTCTGGCAAGATGTTTCCTTATTAGTGCCAGTGGAACATACATCCGCAGCAGTGAGAAAGGTGACCAGTCAACCTTTGCAAAGGGACCTCCACTTCACAGCAGCACAAGTCACATTTTTTTGTAACTTTTGATCCGTTTGAGCTATAAACAATTCATTAGTTAACATCGTTAGATTATGAAGCAGATGATGTATTATGTGGCAAATATGGCAGAGCCATAATTATGTGGAAAACATTTGCAAACTAGGATATTTTGTCATTCATGTTTGAACTGCTCTTGTGGAAAAAGGTAGGAGAAGTGCTGATGACAGAAACTCCCGGCTGGGAGACAAATGGCTCGCGATTCCACTTTTAAGGATATTTGGGACATTCTGTAATTGGAAACTAATCCCACTTTGTGAATGTATTTAATGTCAATAACTCATATTACACCTTAAATAAACATGTGTATCCATTAGTTAAATTAAATAACGTAATAAGCTGTAACCGGTTAGTGAAATGGCAAACAAATACTAAAAATTGGGATATTTTGCTCTTTCTGCCACACCTCTGATCCCCCCACTGACCCAACCCACAGGTTATTCTCGCCCTCTGATTCTCCGCCCTCAGTTCCCCTACCTTTTTTCCCCCCACTTCGACCACTGCATGGTACTAATGTCCACCCACTGCCTGGGTGAAGTGGGGTTTCCTCACTATATAGCACTAGACCGAATATTACTTGCAGAAGGGCTAGTCCTTGACTATTCTCTTATTTATAATCATCTTTAAGCCTAAGATTGACCTGATCCTAGATATTGTTTCCACTCTTCACCTCAGGTCACATCTTCCCTTGACTATTTGTCCTTGCTATTCCCTGAAAGCCAATGCTCAATGAGACAATAGACACATTTTTTTACAAGCATTGCTTTGTTTCCCCAGAGTTCCACAGGCCCAAGAAAACTGCCCTGACACATACGTGTAACACTACCAGACGCTGCTTAACCAAATGTAAATATTAATATACGTTTTAACAGGGATTTAACTTTCTCATTAAGGGGCAAATCATTATAGAAGAATGTGCACCACATTTGGTTAATCTACTACTACATTTGGAGAGTATGATTGCCACTAGTCAAATTAAAGGCGCAACAGTGCTTTGTTCATACGAAGATACCTTTACTGGTGAATTAAACAGGTTAATACCACATTGACTTTTTTCACAGAGATGAGCCAGCCTCTAACAGTAAAACTATGAACATGTTATTTTGTGTGATTCATGTGTCACTCATCTCTCTGGTTAGTTAAAAAAAAATAGAAAAAACAATACAAGTAAAGAAAACAATGGATATGAGGCTTGTTCTTTGTGACATGTTCTCACCAGGTAAGCTCAATGTTATATAAATCAAGTACTTGAGCGTCATGCTAGCCCAGTCCCAGACAATCTGTTTTCCCATCTCTCGGTTAACACACGGTTCAAGATAGTGTTGTCATGTATTCCTATCGGTTCTGAATCGATCCCCCTATTCCTGACCCTATTCTAGTTAAACAAACCAACAAGTTAACTAGCAGTCAGCCCATGAGGCAGAAAATCCCCATGATGCAGATACCGTTATCTGACGCAGTCACACTACGGCACAGGAACGTGTTATCTGATTAGGTCATAACGCTTCCGATCTAATTAGACAAGCGATACTCCTCCAGCCCCTGATAAGGCATACGGAGTTCTCATAACAAATCAAACCTATGACAACCTGGGCAAAACCCTGCGGCCATTGTTTTGATTTCACCGAGAACTTTAGTAAAAGAATGTGCTAACGAGAAAGTCGTATGACATCTTTATTGACGTATCTATGTCCATCCTTACGTCAATCTCGGCACCTTAAAGGTATAAATATTACCGATCTTGCCATATGCAAACACACGCGTGGTGACGAGACGGAGCAGCCATACTTGCCGAAGCCGAGAGCAGAGCAGACCCCGCTGGCAGCAGCCCCGCCTTTCTGACGCGCTGAGAGACGCGCTGCTTTCTCCTGCCGAGAATCCAGCACCGGCGTTTCCGGGTAGCCCTCGCAGGCAGCCTGGAATATCGAGACCAGAGAGAGAGATACTATTCCTCATTCATCCTAACTTCCAGGTACAGAACTGAATAACCCCTCACAGAGAATTCTTTAGTTATTCACTTGGCAAAAACAAACTTAACTTAAACTGTAACTTTCTATTCCCGCCCACGTATTAGACTTAGGTCAGGTACACGGGGTAGGCGTATCTAGAAACACCAGTTGAGTACGTTTAGTCAAATGTATATGTGTATGTAATATATTTTATTGATTTTAAAACATCTTATGGCTTAGAAACCATATCAATGTTTTTACAGTATTATTTTATACTATTGCTTTTAATGTATGCACTTTACTTAACTATAAGTATTGCAATAATATCGATTCATTTCTCTTGTATGAGAAAAGAGACTGATCAATAAATAACACCTTTTTATTGAACACACCCGTCTCTTCCTTTTCTCTACATTCTGATGAGACTAAGAATGCACGTACTGACTGAGTAAAATAATTTGCCTTTTGTTCACACGACTCTCGAGATTGACTCTTGATTAGGGGAGAGCAAAGTTGTCATGTTCTATGGTTGTCAGAAACTAAATCCCTTCTTGTCTAATCAGGGAAGTTAAGTCCTCCTTGAACATTCGAGAAAGTTTCTAGCGAACTCTGAGCTACGCTGGCAAACCCAAAACTTTAAGTCTAGTATCGACAGTAGTAGACCTAGTTAACGTCTGGTCTAGGCCTTTACTGCTGTAGGTATTATTCCAATGCGCAGAGCCTATTGGGAAGATAGGAACTACACTACATGGCGCCCAACGCGTTTGGAAAGGGCGATAAAACTAACGTAAGACATTTAGAGTAACTCAGTCGTGCTTTCTCACTCAGACCCCTTTTCCCAAATACTCCAAAGACGTCTGGAGTGGGTGAAAGGTTATATCCGCCAGACCTCGCAGGAGGGAACTCCTATGTATGGTTCTTGGTATAGTCAACGTTGAAGGATAAACAGTTCCAAAATATTGTGCATCTAGTCTTTGTTCCATAAGAAACCTGATCTGCAAACAAAAGACATAAGTTTCCTGTCGGTAAAATGGCAGAGAGTGATGATGAAAGAGAGGCAGTTAGATTAGCAACTGAACTCGCAGATGCTGATGCTACCATGCAAGCAGCAGACGCGGATATAATACTCATTCCGGTCATCAAAAGGAGATCTATACCCTTAAAACTTATAGAAAATGGACTGACACCTAGAGGTGGCACAGTCATATTCGTAATTGAGGCACACGAATATCGGCAGACAGAGGTATACTATTCATGGATACATTTTCCAGCAGCAAATGCTGTAACAAAGTACTTCCACTACTACAAAATAGAGGAACCTCCTGAAATGTACACTCCTTTCGAGGAGGTGGAAGTACCACTCAAATTCCAAGAGCATTTGCTCTTATTTGATGGCGCCCTAAAACATAATAATCACATCACCAGGCTCGGTCCTTTAGGTAGACCAGGAGCAACGTGGCCGGTCTTAGCCGGATACACACCACACCCAGACATCGAAGGGATGTCTACAGGAGAGCTGTTAATACAGCTAAAACAATTACTAAAAATTCATAGACAATTAGTCCAATATGTAATGCGGACTTCAACAATTCAGCCAGCGATTAAACTTCCACAGCTGACCCCTCACCAGGGGAACACAAATAAAATTACACCACAGAACATCCAATCCTGCCTAGGTAAAGTACCGGCTAAACGGGAACAAATACCATTCTGGTTGGCACAGAAAATTACCCAAATAGAGGCGGTGTTTCCTGACACCACCCCGCTAGAAAAACACAGGATTCTGACTATCTGTCTTCCAATGGGAATCGCACCACACATTGAGGACTGTGACACTTGGGGTACAGTCTTTGCTTCCATCTACACAAAAACGCACGGTGTTCCATCCATTTCGGTGATACCAGATGTGCTAAAACAAATTCAAGACGAATACGGTCCAGAACCTGCCTTAACTCTTGGTATGAAATTACTGAAAGACTTCAAGCAGGTCTCGGCTATATTATTAGCCAATATAAAAGGTGAAGCAGCAAACGTGGCGATCCGCCAGAGGTTAAAAGAGACAGATATAGCAGACCAACCAGCTGAAATTGCCAGAATCATAGAAAAATCCTATGAGGAACTAGGTAGAGATAGTTTAGGTGGAATACCAGTAAAACCGCAACTGACTGAAAGTCCAGAAAAAATATTTTTTAATAACAATTCACCAAAAAAGAACTGGGATGGAAACAAACAATCCAATCCTAAAGAAAAGAAATTCCAGTCCAGAGGAAGGTCTCCTAGGCGAAGAGAAAAATCTCCAAACCGAAGACAGAGGTCACCGCAGAGTGACCCTTCTGGGAATAGATATAACCTTAGAAATAGGGATAATATTAAAAAACCTGATAGATATCAAGACATTGATACACGTCCCTCTCAATCTTTTCAGAATTCCTCGCAGAAATCGGAAAGAAGAGGACGATCAGAACAAAGAGAAGAGCACGCCAAGTCCAAAGACAAGGAACCTGCTCAGCTAAAAAAGAAATTACAATTTCCAAAAAAGAAGGTAGCCAGTATCAAGGTAGTTAACAATGCCGAGAATACTGAGGACACAACTGAAAAACGGAGAGTGGGCTCAGACAATGCTAGACAGTGCAGCAGAAGTGAGCATAGCTCGCAAAGTCCTAATGAATCATCTGGAGACAGTGGACACGAATGAATATCTTCAAGTGGAAACTGCAGACACCAGGGTTAGCAAACCTCACAAGATATACGAGATAACATTACGTATAGAGGGAGATAAGACTAGGAAAATAAGGGGACTATTTTGGGATAACCTCTCCAAGGGTTATGACATCCTTCTAGCTGAAAAAGACTGGCCACCAGAGTTTGTCAGGGAGTGCCCTCATGGCGAAGAAATAATTATGCCTGCCTTCTCAAATCAAATTCCAATTCATAAAAAATACACACTTGCTAGAAAGTGGGCAGTAGCTCTAGCTCCTGCTTTATATAAAAATCACGTAGGATGGGATGAGGATTCTCCTCCTCACAAAATCCAGTTAAAATCACAACCTACTGCACAAAGGCAGTACCCAATTAAGCAAGAAGCTAAAAAACAGGTAAATGAAATACTAGATCAGCTAGAATACCAGGGGGTGATTGAAACTTGCACCTCACAAATGAACAATCCTTTGTTTCCGGTCTCCAAACCAGACAATTCATATCGTCTAGTTTTGGATTACCGACACCTTAACACATGTTGCAAAACGTTTGCAGTGCAAAACTCACACAGTGCTGCACTAATGAATAACATAGTGCGCAAAAAATACAAAACAACCTTGGACATCTCCAATGGATTCTTTTGTCAAAACATAGCACCAGAGAGCAGATATTTAACTGCATTCTCAGTAAATGGCACTCAAAAACAATTCTGTCGGTTAGCCCAGGGGTACAAGAACAGCCCGGGGGTATTCTCAGCGAGAGTAACAGAATTACTTCAACTATATGATGATGAAGCATTATCTTATGTCGATGACATTTACTTAACAGATGATGACTTGGAGACTCACTTGAAAAGAGTGAACACCATAATACTTGGGTTCGCAGCAGAGGGTTACAAATTCAACTTTAAAAAGTCCAGAATTGCCCATCTGACGGTCCTATTCTTAGGATATGAGTTATCAAGTGAAGGCAAAAGCCTGGCTGACAATTTCCTAGAGAAATGTGCCGTACTCCAAGCACCTAGAACACTAAAAAACCTACAGTCAATTCTAGGCTTCCTAAATTTCGGAAGAACATACATTGCAAATTACGCAGAAAGGGTCAAACCCCTTTATGATCTAATTAAACCAGACTTTAAAAAATCCAGTTGGACTCAAATACACACAGAAATTTTGAGATCCTTACAAACAGACATGCTAATTAAAACAAAATTAGAAACACGTGATAACACACGCAATCTTGTGATTCGAGTCATCCCAGGGAGATGCGGATTCACATACCTAACCTCTAATGAGGGAGAAAAGGTACCAATTGCATTCAAATCACACTTGTACACAGAAGCTGAACAGAAATTCAGCAACAAAGAAAAAATTGTTCATGCAGTTCAAACCGCAATAGCTAGAGAAAAAGATCAAGCGGACGGTAGACATATCACAGTCAGAACAGCAAAATCAGCCTTTGAAGCATTAACAACACCGTGGAATTTACCAACAACAGCATTGAATCCGGAATGGATACAATGGGTGAATTCAATCACAACGGACAAAGGGTACTACTACTTTGATCCAGAACTAGAAGAATTAAAAAATCTAGAATATGAAGAAACATATCCTCTGCCAATCGACATTCTGCCTTTACGACATTACGCCTGTGTAATCTATACAGACGGACATGCTCAACCCTCCGTTTGGGGAGAACAAGCATACAACCACACATGTGAGATTACAAAAGAAGTGTGGCGCGGAGGTAAACTAAAACCTCTATTAACAAAGACACACTCAGTAGAAAGTAATTCAGAACAACAAACTGAAATAATAGCATTGAAAATGGCGCTAGATAATGCGGATCGCGAATTCCCGACACTTATAGTGTCAGATTCGTATTACTGTGTCTAATCATATAACAGCGATTTGCAGACATGGATTCAAAACGGTTACAAAGATGACACAGATGCACCAATAAAGCAGAAACTGCTCTGGGAACAAATAGCTCTTTTACAAAAAGAACTACCAAAGACTCACGTGACTCACTCACTGAGTCATCAGCGTGATGGCGTTCACGTTGTAGGGAATTCATTGGCTGAAACAGCCGCAGCGGCAGCCACTAAATCGGCTCCCGTAGTTCGAAAAAAGCGTACATTAAAATACATTGACGGTGAAACAGTGCTGGCGGTGAAAACGTCATCAAAAGGCGACTGCTCAGCGTTACCGATCAACTATCCACTCAATTATACATACATAATCGATGCAAACTCCGTCCCTTTTGCTCGAATCCCTGGAGTGGGGGATAGAGTGATTCCAAACATGGACAGGAGAAACTTGTTAATCGCAGACGCACACATGGGCGAGGGTCTCAGACACCTTAAATTAAAATATTCTCTGGAAGAATTACAATCACGGTACTGGTGGCCAGGCATGAGCCTGCGTCACACCATGTTTGTAAAACGCTGCCCAAACTGCAATAGAGATCGCAGTGGGGAGATAAACAGTTTGAAACCTCGTCGTATTACGGCAGATAATATTACCAGTAAAAAGAATGGCTTGCGATTAACATATACAGGCTAGTTTCCACTTATAATGTAGATCACCAGCACTCGGCTGACGTCCGGACTGTTATACAAAGATTTGCGAGTCTAAATGGCATATACGCTAAGAGCATGCTACGTTCGACCATTGTTTTCACTCAAGCCCACCAGCCTGGGGGGAAACATGGCCGAATGAGCACAGTCCAGCGGGAATCTTCTCACTTCCTTCCTGAGGGTACGGGATGGTGTAAAGAAAAAACCAAGGCATAAAGCAATCTATAGCGGAAAGGATATTAGGTTCGGGAGCTGGGTGGGTCAAACATCTAATAAGTGTCCAACGTAGTCTCAATAACTTGCCAAGAAATTCTCTGAAGGGATTCAGTGCGTACGAATTATTATTTGGAACTAGGATGATGATCTCTGACATTGATAGTCAGACTTCAGTGGTGAAAGAAAAAACCTTTGATATCAAAGACCGTTTGGCTATTTTGCAGGACTTAAACAAAACAAGAAAAGACCTGAGCAACATAAAGTTGAAACAACAGCCAACAACCACTGAAGAACCACCACCTGTCCCAGCAAGACCTGTCTGGATTCCAAAAGTCGGGGATCTAGTCAGGGAAAAGATCGCGGTAAAGAAGGAATTTGGGCCTTCTTACAGAAAAGCAGTTCCTGTCTTGTCTGTCAACGGGACAAGATCAGTTGTACTACCGTCACTTGCTGGTAAAAAGGAGAACCGAGTTGTATCAATCGACCTGGTAAAACCACAACATGTGGCCGATAACAAACAGTAGGCCAAGTGGACTCCCAATAAGTAGCAGAACACCAAGGTTTGCTACCAGTACAGAGGTCCTAACGAAGAGGCTCATCACATTCGAAACGCCTACAGAAGAACAACAAGGACTATGCAACAATGCAATAGAACTCAGACCTCTGAAAACCCAAATAAAAACATTTAGCAGAGACACACCTATCTATAATGAAGTACCAAACGAAAATGCAAGAAACAGAAATCCTGAACCAATTGGAACAATTGACAGAACTGCATCCGGCTACTTCATAAACTTCGATGATTCCTCTGAAAGCCTCAGTGAATCAAAGACACAGCCATCATCAAAATCCTTTAAAGACAAAGCTAAGGAACTTTTGAAACAACTGAAAGAAACATATCTGATTTCTCCATGGATTAAATTTTGGGTGGGTTTTGGTGCATTTATCCTCATACTTTGGCTCATCATGGTACTTACTTTGGGACGCTTCATTGAGGGAAAATATGCCAAAATGGACACAGCAAGTCAGAAAATCAACTTGATCCTCAAACCACACACATCTTCACACGTCGAGAAAAGAGAACTTTCTTCAGCCAACTTCACAGCCAATCCGATACCTGGTGGGGTAGCCTGGGACAACACTGACTATGAAATTTATGGTCCGGTCGAGATCCTGAAATATCCACACCAAATAAGATCTGATTGAGTGACTTTGCAAAACCAAACTCATTTGCTGATGATTGGGACTTCGAAAGCATTAATAATATGATGTCTGACTTAGTAATGTCTGCTAAATTTACCAAACATGATTATTTGCAGGGTTCTACAAATTATGACAGTATGTATTGCTATAACCACTATGGTAACCACTTTTTACATAGATCTGCACAACCTAGAAATGTTTTAAATTATAATCAATGGGAACATTGTGCAACACCTCCAAAAGGGAGCTCAAGAACCGTTTACGACAAATATTCATATTTTTCAGGTTTTAACACAAGTAATGCTGAAACATTTTATTTTAAAATGTCAAACAAGACAGGAACCAAAACCATGATAACCAACACAAAATTGTTATATTCAGACTCATTTTTTGAACAAATGAATACTTTTGGATTTGATTATTGGGACAAAAATGTTGAATTGAAAAGTGTTTGGGGTACAAAAGAATGGCAAGTACAGGGTATAGAAGCTTTGTTTAGAGCCTGCATGATCCCAGAACAAATGATATTTTTAAATGACACTGTTCAACAGACCACCTGTCTTGGCTTAGCCAAAATCAAAGATTTAAATAAACCGTCTATTCCAAAGCCAATAATGTTTAGCAATAACTCTGATACAGATGAAGAGATAGACGTAAACCATATATTAAACCAAAACAGAACACATCCTGATTGGAAACAGTGGTTGATCTGGCCCACAGATACTAATAACTGTCAAGACAGATTCCTGAACAAAACACAGGGTTTCAAAATGACCAGGCCAGACCCTAGATATCCTCAAAGACATCACCCAGGGATAATAACCACCTACAGTGTGGGCAAATCATGCCTTCAATGGCTACAAACTTCCACACTGGCAGAAATTAAGCAACACCTAACTTTACTTACTGATGGTGCTGACTTGCGTGATTTCTTTTTGGGACCACGCAAACAGCGTCAAAAGCGTTTCATAGCAGCCTCTGTATATGCAGCATACAATGAGGCCTGGAAGGTTACTCAAATTGAAACAGCAGAGAGAATACGGGAAATTGACCGTATTCATTTGGAAAAATCACTTTCTGTAGTGGACAATTGGTTAATGACTCTGTCCTCCAGAATTTTTTCTTTGGACAGCATTGTGTCGTCAGCAATCTATATATTATCGCAAGACTTACTGCTATTACAACACGGTCAGTCACAATTGCGTTCTATTGTACAGCTTGGCTGGACGTTACAAAATCTGCGTTCAGGCTATGTGCCTTGGCGTTTAATCAACACAACGTCACTATTCCAAATCTTTAACCTTACTGATAGACAAATCAGTATGGCGCAAAAGGGTGCTGATTATACAATCTTGAGCATTGAAAAACTAGAAAGATTACCAATGACAATGTCAGAACGACCTGTCAATGAATGGATAATACATGGAATCATAAATATTCCAATCTCAACCTTCAGGTTTCAATACTGCCAAAAATATATACAGGCTGGCATGTACGAGAAATTGGGAAAGGGGTACCTTAAAACAACATGGAACCTGCCCTATTCACATGCATGTGTCAGTAATAAAGGACAGAAAGTGTTTCTTAGTGGCAACAATTGTGCGATGTCACTGAGTGGCACGCTTCTGTGTAACGGAATTAGTTTGCATGGAGCCTGTGAAGGGAATTCATACAACCTTTCATGTCACCAGCAAGGCGCACCTGCAACAGAAATAGAACCATTCTTTCAAAGACTCTATAATGGGAGTTACATTCTTATTGTAGACCGCAAATGTTGTAGTCTTATGCCCGGGACTCCTTATCTAGTAACTACGACTGCGAAGGTCAAGTGCTGTGGACGCACATTGTTCCCCAGCTCCTTCCCAGACAGGGAGGCAAGGGCATGACCCGATTTGAAAATTACTTCTATTCGAATAGATACTTTAAGCAGAATGAAAACAGTCCTTCTTCAGACGCCTACCAGGCTCTCGTCATCAAAAGAAACGTATGATCTACAAGTCGCAAGGACGACTGCAGAGA
This sequence comes from Lissotriton helveticus, assembly GCF_964261635.1. Classification (NCBI taxonomy): domain Eukaryota; kingdom Metazoa; phylum Chordata; class Amphibia; order Caudata; family Salamandridae; genus Lissotriton; species Lissotriton helveticus. The sequence goes on along the minus strand of NC_136071.1, from coordinate 556,287,292 downwards.
TACATACATTATTATCAACTAATTCCCCCGTACATTTAGCGGAAATCATGAATGAAATCTTAAATATTTCTGATACCAATGGGGTCTCAAAGGTATTTAAGACAGTATTTTCGATGGCATTAACACCATTCAAAGCCATACTGGGTATTTTTCCAGATTTCGTCCATTCGATTTTTGGCGGACTTCCCCTGATCCTGGGACTAATTGCAGGAATCCTATTCTTAGTCCTTATTTTTCGTTATGGCAACCCATGTCACAGACAAAACTCTTGCGACAAGGGAAGAAACAATCCTAGCCATTGGATACCGGGACCGGATATCAAAAATCCTGGGACTTTCCCGGCTTAGAGACCTGAACATGACTTGGTTTCTATCATTTCGACCAATGTGGCAAAGATGTGTTTTACCTGTATTGAGGTGTCTGCTATGCGGAGAAGAATGCGTGTTAGACACCTGTCTGACGCTACAATCGGATGCGCCGATGGATGCAGAAACATTGTTGAGCCCGATCAAGGTTCATGCTTTGTGCTGCCCTCAAAGGCTACCAATCCTGATGACGGCATTCGTGGAAGCTTCACCACTACGATTGATGGGTAGTGAAGTTCAAGATGAAAGCAGCATCGAACAGGTACGACCTTCTGTCAGTAATGCAAATCAGAATGTCAATGGAGACAATCATGCGCAAGAATGCATGATTACACCTATTTCCGAGTTAGTGGAACTTTCCCAGGAAGCTGTTGACAGTTTTTTCGAAAGCCTAAATGATATGATGTTCTCACCCGAACAGAAATAGAGACTTTTGAGCAAGCTCGCACACGGCGTTCCCTGAATTCGGCCTTCAACTTTAAAAATAAAGTCACATGAACATTTTCGCTCCAGTTCACGGACAGCAGTTTTTTCAGCAGCCCCAAATATTTTTGCATATTTTTCGGGACACTATCTTCTGCTTAAAGTAAGAACTATTCTTAGAGAACTAAGGTTTCTACATTTTAGATAGCTTATAGACATTAGCTGCCCGCTGGCATGTTCATAAAGATATTTTATTCTGTGATGGAATGGTCTCGAAACTTTTTTCTGTCAGAAACCATTTCATGTGTAATTCTCATATACCAAATAAGCAATAATGTATACAAATGCGATTACTTTGGCATTTTTCTACAGCTTGAGTGCATACCATATATATATGTCTGCAATTTTTTTCAGTATATTTGAAAATTTCAAAATGCATTTATGTATTTTGGGGTGGTAAGGTATACACACTACTCTATAGTATGTTGTACTATGTTATACTATGCCTAGATTAGTAAATATGTCCATAGTTAGCGTGGAGTGGGTGTCATGTATTCCTATCGGTTCTGAATCGATCCCCCTATTCCTGACCCTATTCTAGTTAAACAAACCAACAAGTTAACTAGCAGTCAGCCCATGAGGCAGAAAATCCCCATGATGCAGATACCGTTATCTGACGCAGTCACACTACGGCACAGGAACGTGTTATCTGATTAGGTCATAACGCTTGCGATCTAATTAGACAAGCGATACTCCTCCAGCCCCTGATAAGGCATACGGAGTTCTCATAACAAATCAAACCTATGACAACCTGGGCAAAACCCTGCGGCCATTGTTTTGATTTCACCGAGAACTTTAGTAAAAGAATGTGCTAACGAGAAAGTCGTATGACATCTTTATTGACGTATCTATGTCCATCCTTACGTCAATCTCGGCACCTTAAAGGTATAAATATTACCGATCTTGCCATATGCAAAAACACGCGTGGTGACGAGACGGAGCAGCCATACTTGCCGAAGCCGAGAGCAGAGCAGACCCCGCTGGCAGCAGCCCCGCCTTTCTGACGCGCTGAGAGACGCGCTGCTTTCTCCTGCCGAGAATCCAGCACCGGCGTTTCCGGGTAGCCCTCGCAGGCAGCCTGGAATATCGAGACCAGAGAGAGAGATACCATTCCTCATTCATCCTAACTTCCAGGTACAGAACTGAATAACCCCTCACAGAGAATTCTTTAGTTATTCACTTGGCAAAAACAAACTTAACTTAAACTGTAACTTTCTATTCCCGCCCACGTATTAGACTTAGGTCAGGTACACGGGGTAGGCGTATCTAGAAACACCAGTTGAGTACGTTTAGTCAAATGTATATGTGTATGTAATATATTTTATTCATTTTAAAACATCTTATGGCTTAAAAACCATATCAATGTTTTTACAGTATTATTTTATACTATTGCTTTTAATGTATGCACTTTACTTAACTATAAGTATTGCAATAATATCGATTCATTTCTCTTGTATGAGAAAAGAGACTGATCAATAAATAACACCTTTTTATTGAACACGCCCGTCTCTTCCTTTTCTCTACATTCTGATGAGACTAAGAATGCACGTACTGACTGAGTAAAATAATTTGCCTTTTGTTCACACGACTCTCGAGATTGACTCTTGATTAGGGGAGAGCAAAGTTGTCATGTTCTATGGTTGTCAGAAACTAAATCCCTTCTTGTCTAATCAGGGAAGTTAAGTCCTCCTTGAACATTCGAGAAAGTTTCTAGCGAACTCTGAGCTACGCTGGCAAACCCAAAACTTTAAGTCTAGTATCGACAGTAGTAGACCTAGTTAACGTCTGGTCTAGGCCTTTACTGCTGTAGGTATTATTCCAATGCGCAGAGCCTATTGGGAAGATAGGAACTACACTACAGTGTAATGTGCAGAATTAGCAATTGCACAGTTAAAACGCATCTGCTCAGGGAGAAAATGGGCACCCAAAGTGTCACAGGCAGAAGACAATGCAAACAGTCCATAAATGGGAAACCGCCGCACATGAACAGACGAAAACGTTTGATCTTTCATTAATATTTATGAAAACAAATTAGTAAATGCAAGATCGGTTGTGGCGTGCATGTCAATTGCCCATAGTTCAACTCGTTGATGCTTCACATGAGATTAACTTACCTCTTCTGAATTTTTTTTTTTTTTTTTGCATATAAATACGTATTTTATTGGAATGACCCTAGTGCAATTGTACAATATGGACCAATTTACACATACTAGCTGCCTTCACATTGTCCTAACAGTATAATTTTTTTAAATCTTTTTTAAAAATCTTTTTGAAATTTTTATTGCAGATTCACAGGAAGCCATGTGCAATCAATCAAATATACCAGCCATTCAGCACAGGTGGCGCATCTCACCACGGGTAAAGGGATACACGGCCATTCAGCCCACAACCCGGGGGTTGGGCGGCAATTATCAGGAGAGCGCTGTATGTACCAATACCTATGAAAATGCAGGCATGCAAAGGGCATTCCGGGAGTCCGCTTTTTTCTGTATTGTATTACAAGACCCCTCCCCCCGCCCCCTTAACTTAACAATAGACAGAAGTGTCGTACTCCCAACATTGCATACATGGAAAAAACAGCAGTAGTTACATTTCTAAGTCTTCCCTCGTTTCTCTAGTGCCAACGTAGTCAACCACAGCTCTAAGCCACAAGATGCAGGGGGTGTAATGTCTCCTGCAGGTTCGACATGTCGCATCCTACCCATGTATCATGGTATCGATTGTCTCCGTGTTCTGACCCATGTTCCACTCTAAGTATCCTTCCTCCCTCAGAGCCCTCCATCCAGCCCATGATAGCGTCTCCACTTAGACCAAACTTTTCGAAATTTTTTCGGACATCCTCTCGCCTTATAGGTCACCCTCTCGGCTGCCATATAAAGATTCAGCCCTCTTCTCCACTCCTCTAGGTCCGGGGGTTCCGGCGCTCCCCAGTGCCGTGCGATGTCCCTCTTCGCTACCACCAGCGCAAGGACCAGGAATATGAGGAGGGGGCGAGTCAGGTCCACCTCAGTAGTCATGCCTAGCAGTGCCAGCCTGGGATCCCTCGGGATCGAAATCTCTAGTACCTCATCTAGTTCTTGAAATACCTGTGTCCAGTAATTCTGGATAATGTCGCACTCCCATAATGTGTGATAGAAGCCCCCTACTCCCTGCAGGCACCTAAGGCAGCTTGGGTCCTCTATCTTCCCCATTTTGCTGAGGCGTAGTCTGTCGTAGTAGGTTCTATGTAGTATATTAAATTGAATGAGGCGTAGCCTCGACTTGATAGCCACCTCCCGGGGATGCATCAACACTATTTCCCAATCTAGGTCCTCCATCTCTCCCACTTCAGCCTCCCATGTGGACCTGAGGTTCGCCAGATCTCCCAACATATGATTGGTCAATGTTTTATATGTCAGGGAGACCGCCTTTCCTAAAAGTTGTTCTTGAAGGAGCCTCCCCTCCAATGGTGCGTATTCCGGGATTTCTGAAAGTGCGATGTTTTGTGCGCTCCAAGCGTGCCGCAGTTGGATATATTTGAAGTGTTGTGTGTTGTGTAACCCAAATTCTGTTTTAAGGACTGGAAAGGATTTTAGCTCCCCCTTGGCCACCACGTCTCCGATAGTTGAGATGCCAATGACGTCCCATCTTTGAAAGCCTCGCAACTTGTTGAGTTCAGCCAGCCACTGGCAGTGCCACAGCGGTGTCTGCCGCGTGGGCTTCCTATCCCAACCCATACGTTTAGTGGCCTTCATCCATGCGCTGATTGTGAGAGAAGTAGCAGGGAGGAGGGGTGCTCTACCAGGGCTTCCATATAGGTAGCACAATAGGTTCCTCGAGGACATTTTTCGTCTCTCCAGGGCATAGGTCGGGTGGTCCACCGGGGCATGTAACCAATCATTGATCGGCGTTAGATGTTCGGCCCAGTAGTAGGCCTCTAGGTTAGGGAGCGAGATCCCTCCGTTATACTGGTGCCTCTGAAGCATGGACAGAGCCACCCTGGCATGCTTGCCCAGCCTGAGGAAGGACCGCAGATCCGCATGTATCCTGCGGAAGACCGCCAGTGGTATCGGGTAGTATTCGTTTTGGAGGGCGTAGAGGAATTTCGGCAGCGTAACCATTTTATACATGGCCGCCCTACCCAAGTGTGTCAATGGGAGCCGTCTCCACCTAGCCATGTCTGCCACCGCATTAGTGATAATCCGTTCCAGGTTTCTGTGGAAGGAGAGGGTTGCGTCAGTGGTTACATATATCCCAAGATATTGGAAACCTTCCGTGGTAGTCAACAGTTTGTCTGGCAGCTTCCCCCACTGGTCACGTCCCCCAGGGTCATAGAGTATGGATTTGTGCCAGTTGATACTGTGTCCCGCCATTCCACCATACTCCTCTAGTTCTTGGAAGAGTGCAGGGACGGTGGTCTCCGGCACAGTAATGTAGAGCAAGACATCGTCCGCATACAGCGATATCTTTTCTGACGACGTATCCGTGACGTCGCTCATGAAGCCATGAATGTCATTGTTTTGCCTGATCCTGGCAGCGAGCACCTCTATGGTGAGCGTAAAGAGGAGGGGAGACAGGGGGCATCCCTGTCGAGTGCCTCTTTGAATTGGGAATTCGCGCGACAGCACCCCATTCACCCTCACACTGGCTCTCGGGGCAGTATAAAGTAGCTGGACACACCTGATAAAATTGGGCCCAAAACCGAACTTACAGAGCACTGCGAACAGGAAGGGCCAGTGTACCGCGTCAAATGCCTTTTCGGCATCCAAGGAGAGGAACCAATGAGGGTCGCCGCGCCCTTTCACTTCCTGCAGCCAATTATGGGTCCTTCTAAGGTTCAATTTAGTTGCTCTGTCTGGTAGAAAGCCTGACTGGTCCATATCAACTAAAATTGTGATTACCGCCCTTAAGCGGGTTGCCAATATAGTTGCTAACAGTTTGACCTCCGTGTTCAGCAGGGAGATAGGTCGGTATGAGGCACAATTCTCTTGTGGTTTGCCTTCCTTATATATGGGAATGATCGTGGCCGTGGCAAGATCCGGAGGGAGCACTCCCTCCTCAAGGGCCCCGGCGAAGAGGCCTTTAAGGTGTCGGGTCAAAAGGTCCGGCGCTCGTTTGAAAAACTCCGCGGGGAAACCATTTGGGCCCGGGGTTTTGCCTGGTCTCAGCCTGGCTATAGCTTCTGTGATGTCGTCAGATGTTATGTCCGCCTCCAGGGCCTCCAGAGTCTCAGGAGGTAGGACCAGTAATAGCGTAGTGTCTAAATATTGCATGGCCTCGTCCTGAGTTGCAAAATCACGGGCCGCATAGAACCTTTCATAATACGTGGCAAATGCTTCCGCTATTTCTGCGTCGGTACTAACAGTGACCCCATCTGCGGTGTCTACACTGTCTATCCATCTCGCAGCCCGCTCCTTTTTGCTGAGCCATGCCAAGAGTTTCCCTGACTTGTCTCCCACATCGTACAGCCTATGTAGAGTGGCAAGGGACTGTGTCTTCGCCTCGTCAGTCGCCAACGCTCTATACTGTTTCTGGGCATCTAGCAGTCGTCTGAGAGCCACCTCCCTGTGGTGTGCCTGATGACAAGTCAGATAGTCCCTCTCCCGTTCCAGGACATCCTGTTCTAGGGCAGATATCTCGGCCTGGAGCCTTTTCCTTTCTTCTCCTCGCCTGGAGTTAATCCTATCTCGCATGACTGGCTTTAGGGCTTCCCACAGGGTGACACTAGAGTCTATCGTACCCTCATTTTCCGCGATGTAGACCTTAATGTCCGCTCTAACGCCTCTCAATATGGTGGCATTATGAAGATCCCAGGCCGTAACTCGCCAGGAACCCCTGCCTCTGCTCTGATCATGACCTACCCTCACATATAGTGGCGAGTGATCCGATATGCCCCTGGCCGTATATTCTGCGACGTCATTGGATCCCAAATACTGGCGGGACATGAAAATATAATCGAGGTGCGAGAACACCTTGTGCGCCCAGGAATAGTATGAGTAGGTTTGTTGAGTCGGGTGGAGCCGCCGCCATACGTCTGTAAGTCCAAGAGTGGACATCTGAGTGAACAAAGCGGGTGGATGCGTAGTTCTCGCCACTTCTCCAGATCTATCGAGCCGAGTGCTCATGACATCGTTAAAATCCCCACCCACCACCTGAATAGTGTCTGCGGTGTCCAGAAGTATGTTGGCTAGAGCTGTGAGTGTACGAGACTGTAGTTTGGGTGGTGCATAGACCGAGAGTAGTGTATAGACGCGCCTCTTCCAAGTGCCCTGTACTCCCGCATAGGTCCCCTGTGTGTCAACCCAGGTGCGGGTGATGCAAAACGGTGATGACTTTTTAACGATGACTGCCACCCCTCTTGAGGCGGACGTGTATCCCGCGTGGGCCAGGACTCTGTATCGGCCCCTGGCAATGAAGGCACACTGGGTACCCTTGAGGTGAGTTTCTTGTAAGAAGGTAATGTCAGAGGCCACTCTTTTAATGTAGGCATTCACTAGGCACCTCTTCTGAATCTTTCACGGACATTTCTATACAAAGATGCCTTCTCCACGAAAGTTCAGGTTCGGCACAAGAAGATGTACGATTATGCTGAATATTATGGATGCAAGCAGCTTCCTCCAACATGTGCGCGGTGTCTCAAAGCATCTTTTTTAACGTGCAATAGGAATACTGACTGAGACACATCACGGAGCGCGCGCATATGAACAACACTGGTAAGTTTGGTTAGCCAATCGCGTTCTCATACCATAGGATTCTAACTATGCCCCCGATGACGAGCGCACTCGCACGCGCCCAGGCTGCTCTCACTCAGTGCTGGGGTTCGTTCAATGTATTCATGCAAACCTCCCTTGAACACCATGTTAAAAAGAACACTACTCTCCCTGTGGCTTAACAAGACCCACACGTTTGTTTGTTTCCAAGACATCGTTTTGGGGAAACATATTCGGGAGTCGAAGAATAACCTGTCCGCCTGGAGCGCGCCTTGCAAGAGACGCGGGAGCGCAGGAGCGTGACGCCGTGAGCGTGCACGTTGGTGTTCCCTGCGGCTCGCGCGTTCACAGACCGGTGTCTGCTCGTGCACCGGTCTGTATCACTTGGGAGGCCTTCACAATGACAATAAGGCTCGCTAGCGGCAGCTGCAACGCCAGCGAGCCCTAAAAAGAGAAGACAAGGGTTTCACAGATTCTATGGAAATGATAGTAGGTCATTTATCATTAATATTTACCAAAATATCATTTATAGGCTAAAATATATTTCAGTAAATGTGAATGGACTAAATAATTGAACAAGAACATTTTAACATGGCCCCACACATAGACCTTTGATCATTTGTTTACAATTAACACATATGTTGGCCAGTGTTGGACTTGGCCCTTTTTGCAGGGTCATCCCTAAACTTTTTGCCTTTCTCCTAGCCTTTTTCTGACATGGTGTTGGTGGTTTTAGGACACTGGGCACTTTAGCACTGCTGTCCAGTGTAAAGTGTGTGTGCTCTCTGTGTTAAATATGGTAAGATTGGTCTGCACCTGTTTGGCCTATTTAATTTACCTGTCAGTCCCTTGTAAAGTGGTATCTCATATACCCTGGGCTGGTAAATTGAATGGTACTGGTGGGCTTGCAGCGCTGATTGCGCCACCCACCAAAGTAGCCTTTCAAACCTATCTCAGGCCTCTGCCCATTGCAGGGCCTGTGTGCACAGTGTTACTGCTACTGTGACGTGGCACCTAAAGTGTGTGCCATGTCCGAGACCCCCTTTTACTACATGTCAGTCACCCCTAAGGTAAGCCCTAGCTAGCCCTAAGGGCAGGGTGCATTGTAGGTAAAAGATAGGACATGTAACCTTAAGTGTGTGACATGTCCTGGTAGTGACAAACAGCCATTTTGGTTTCTCACTATTTTGGGGCTGCCCTCCAATAGGAATGCATTGGGGATTCACTGATAAGTGTTTCAGTTGTAATTCCTGATATGAGAGGAACAGCGTGGTCACCTTTGGTATGTTTGAAATAGTAATAATAAATGCTATGCAATGGTGTGCGTAGATTTATTATAACTATTTTAGAAATGGCGCTTTTAAAAGTTGGCATGTCTGTGTGCTATGTGTCTGCTTGCCTGATGTGAATTGCATTTCTGGCTTTTGAGTGAGAGGGACTGGTGAGGTCAGGGCTGGTGAGGTGTGTGTGGCTCCAGGAGGGGCAGGTTGAGCCAGCACTAGCCTGAATGGGACATCCACATTTGGAGTAGTGGGAGGAGTAGGCCCTGGTCCCTAAATAGGCCTCTGCCTAGCATGTACAATGCTGGCTCCACCTCCCTGTGGTGTGCCTGATGACAAGCCCCCACCTCACAAAGGGGAAGAGGAGCCTTGTAAACAAAGTACTCCAATTACCCCCTGAACCAGTTGCATCTGCTTCCCCCAAAGCCCTGTACTGCAGACAAAGGAAATGTTAGTAGAAATGCAGGGGCTGTGACCCCATGTAAGTGTGCTGTCCCTGGACGTGCTGGGGGCTTGCTGCTGCTGGGGGCCCAGGAGGAACCGCCATGAGGGCTTGCCTCCCTGCTGGAGGGCCCTGTGTGCTGGCCTCCCTGGGCCCAGCTGTGCCCCTAAAAACCTTGCTTTCAGACTTTTTTTTCTCCTTTTGTTTTAGTCCAGGCTCCTAGCGCCTCGTCGGCAGTGTGAGGCTGCGAGAGAATCCCGGTGTGTGGGATTCCCTCCTGTGCTACTTTGTAAGCAGATGCCCACCCCGCAATTTAGTGCGCTGGTAAAGCAGGAGCCCACCCTGCCCGTTTTTAAGGAGAGCAAGAGCCTACCCCACTTTATGGATATCTCATAGGCGGGTGCCCACCTAGCATTGAGGATTTGTTTGGAGAGTGGGAGCCCACCCCACTGTATGCTATTCTTTACAGCGGGTGCCTCCCCCGCATTACCGCTGTGTTAAGCTCCTGTATAGCGGGTGCCCACCCAGCTTTTTGCTTGTATTTGATGGGGGGGTTCCCACCCCGCGTCCAGTACCTGTTACAATGCGGGTGCCCACCCCGCATTTTGGATGTAGTAACAAGTGGGTGCCCACCCCGCATTGTTACAGGGAAGGAGAGCGCGAGAAGCGGAAGTCAGGCACCCGCGCCTGACTCGGGCGGGCCAGAAAGAGGAAGCTGTCTAGGCCGCCACAGCCAATGGCAGCGCTGCCACAGGGAAAGTCAGGCGAGTGAAGCCTGATCCTGGGTGGAGCTTCCCCCTTCTGGAAGAGGAAGCCGAGAGCCCTTGGAAGTGCTGAGCGAGACCAAGGTCCTAGAGAAGGACGGTGTCTTGCGGGTTCCGCCTGTGGGCCAGGAAGGTAACGGAACCTCGCCCTTTGGTCAGCGCGCGCCTTGCTGAACCGGGCGAAGTCAGGAGAGCCTCCCCAGAACATTCCGGTGAGTGGGGGGCTCCTCAGGCACTGTTAGTGCCAGTACGAAGTTCGTTTTGGGCCGCATTTAATTAGAGAGTCCCAGTGGGGACTCCACGGGGCACAGTTAATGCCCGTGCTCATTCCTTTCAGGCATTGTTGTGTATGGGCAGTCCAAGGGCACAGTGGTACCGATCGGGGCATATTGTCGGTGGTCATTTGGTCACAGTAGTTTTAGAGAGTCCCAGTGGGGGCTCCAGAGGGCACATTGAGAGCCAGTGCCTACAGCTTTCTTCACAGCTGCACCGCAATTAGGGGCAGCTGCACCGTTTAGGCCAGTTCATTCTTACAAGTCCCAGTGGGGACCCAGGAGGCACAGTGGTGCCAGCACAATTGCGCCCTTGGATTCTGCTACATTGGCAGCCAAGCCCTGACATTCTGTACAAAAGGCGTTTAGGGCCCAGGTGAAAGGCCAGATGGCCTGGAGTCATTGTGGGTGAAATTGGTAGATTGCCAGGCTCTACAAAGCTACACAATGTGTTTTATGCCTAATGTGATTGTGATTGCATAATGTGATTTATGTGATGCGATTTATGCGCCCTGATTAAGGCCTCTAAATGTGATTCATGCCCCATGATTATTGCGTAATGTGTTTTATGCTGATGAGGTTTGGGCCTAATATGTTTGATGTCTAATGTGATTTATGCTTGTGATGCCTAGGACATAATGTGTTTATGTTCAGGATGTTTATTGCATATGGTGGTTCTGCTGTTGAGGCCTAATGCGTAATGTGTTTATGCTTAGGATGGTGTCTAATGCTAATGTGATAATGCTTAGGTCAATATGGAACCAGTAGTTACTGGTTGTGTCTTAGATTTATTTACCTGATCTGATGGTTCTGACCCTGGCCTGATTGGCCTGGTCCTGTATACAATCCCCTGTGAATATTGCCCGTGCCAGTTGGCACAGTGTAAATGTGTGATTATGTTTCTAATGTGTTTATGATAATACAAAGGCTATTTTTTTTATATAACCTTGTGTGGAGTTCCTTTTGTGGTGTGCCTAGTGTGTTGCTGCTGTGTGTGTGTATTGTGCAAACGCTTTACACATTGCCTCTGGGATAAGCCTGATAGCTTGTGCCAAGCTACCAAGGGGGTGAGCAGGGTTTATCATCAGCGTGTAACTCCCTTGCCCTGACTAGAGTGGTGGTTTCTGTCTGGCTTTGGCGCAAGCCTTAACCAACCAGAAATCCCATTTCTAACAGCCAGGTTATAAACAGGCATATTACTCCTCTACTTCAGTAGTTCATGCAGGTGTTATTATTTTAGTTACCTGAAAACGTTTTGGCCCAAATCTTTAAACAGGCATAATCATTCAGTCAGTCAAATGAGGCAGCATGTAGTTTTAAGGGTAAAACTCCCTAATGAATCTTTCGAATTAGTATCATACTATGGACCAGTAAACAAAGAAGCTACCGCTCTTACTGGGTTAATGGATACTTTGGTCTTGTTTTAACAGCCATTTTTAACAGAGAAGGACTTTAATTACCTTCAATTACTCTGCTCAGTTTAGAAGCTACTAATTATGGTGCGACACAGAGAAAACCAAAGATCAACAAAGTAATTACTATTATGAACTCATAGATCCACAGCAAATACAAAATATTAATACCAGACAATATGAACATTAATCCCAACAATATCAGTCAGCGCCAGAAAAGGTAATATTCCCAATCTTCGCCTTCTCTAAACCATTTAGAAGTGTGTTTTGTATTCAACTGTTTTTCATATTATACATACCTTTGCTTAAGTGCAGAACTTATGTGAAAAGCATATAACTTGAAGAGTTGGATCATCTTCTCACAGATAATGTAATTACCAATCAAATAAAATATAGAATTACCCAATTTGTTTAGCAAAATTGAGGCTAAGTAGCCTTGGAAGTCATGTGGAAAACATTTAGAGCACCTGTAAGACGCAAATGTTTTACACATCAAATACAGAAACAGAAGGTGAGCAACTTCAAATATCAAACTTTAAATGCCAAATGAAAAGAGGCAGAACATTTCTTCAGCTTACAAAACATCACATTACAACTTTTCAATAGGAAGAAGCAGAAAAGAGAGATATATGTTTATCTATTTGAAAATAGTTCCAAAAGAGTAACTCCATCAAGAAGCGGAGTAAAATATTGGCTTGGTGTATGAAAGTAACTTGCACCAAGAATACAATTTTGTCAATTCAAGAACACATGAATGATATGATTGCTTATGATCAACATGCAGCAGGAGGCAGCAGCAGCCCAATATGCGCCACCTGTGAGTTTCTATTTCCAGGGGAGAGGTGATGCCACACTTGTTCCAGACGAGCATTTGGGGTCCCAGTAGTAGACTGAGTTCAGGCCATTTCACTTATTGGGGCCCATGGATGTTATATTGGCGACTTCAGCATTTTGCGTGCAGAGGCATATTTGTGGTGCACTGTAGTCAATAGCTCCTAGTTACATTTGATATCTGCTTTAAGGTCAAAGCAAGCAGGTGATAGCTTCCTTGTTGGGCCACATTGAGCTGTGACAGGCCATCGTTCCCCTTTCTCTCCTGGATTCTCTAAATTTCCTTGTTGGCTGTTTTTTTTATTTGGTTAAGAAACCTCTCTTGTCCTGCTTTGCCCTTTTTGGATGGAAGCAGCCTAGGAGATGGGTGGTTGTATATCAGGATTCGGAGACAAGTGCACCCCCTTTCACCAGGAGTTTGGGCTGGTGGCCAACACTTCCAGTTTCTTTGCTTTCAGTCAGACCACACTCTAGGTGCAGCTTGCTGGGAGGCAGTTGGGCGGCAGTTTAGGGGATGATCTGGCATTTGGCACTGGCATCCAGAACCTGATATTCCATATAAACTGCATTGAGAAATGGTACTGTGATAAGACACAATACTCAAAAACAAAAGCAAACATGATGCTTTAAAGGCATCAACAGAGGCAAAGAGCAGTGCAGCAGCAGCATGGAGCATGGGGCAGGTGACAGAGAACTGGTCAAAGTGAGTGAACAATGATATAACGTGTGAAACAGAGGAACAGTTTGTAGCAAACATATTAAGTCATATTCTCTTTGTTGAAGCCTAGAAAGGCCAGAAGTGCTCTTGATCCTCATGCAAAGAAGGTTTCTCCTGACTACCCAAACGTCTTCCCCCTGGAAAACAGAGTCCTTTCTGGGTTCTGTCTTCTAGTGAACAAGTCAGGGTCACAGCCTCAACAACAGAAACAATACATAGGGTAGTGGAGGAAATTAATTCTCAATCCCGGCCTTTTGCCAATGTGACACTGGAGGGAGCTATAATGAATTTCACTAACTGGATCGCCCAGGCTGTAGAGTTTGTTACCCCTCCCCTCCCCGACAGGCGCGTTAGAAATGCGCCGTCCAAACCTTGGTACTCCAGCGACCTTGGAGTACTAAAACACTCCTGCAAAAAACTTGAACGCTGTTGGAGGCCAAATTATTGCCCATTGGCGAAAGTTGCACTTAGAAAGGCCCAGAGGGAGTATTACGGAGCTATTAAGGAGGCTAAAAGCCTTTTTTTCGCTGAGCGCATTGCCGGCTCCAGAAATAACTCAAAGGAAATATTTTCCATCGTACAGAGTTTTCTCAATCCTACTGCAGAGCGGATGGACCTGCCTGTTTCGGCAGAGTGGTATGAGAAACTGTCAGACTTTTTCATTGATAAAATCCAGGCTATAAAGGATTCTCTAGGGTCGGACTGTATTGGGCAGGCCGATGCCCACACTCCAAGTCCACCAGTTCCCCCTCTGCCCGCTCCCTCACTGACGGCCTTTCTGCCGATTACTCTGAAGGACTCTTTATCTATCCTTTCATCTCTCAAATCCGGATCTCCCTCTGATCTGTGTCTTGCTAGGCTGCTTGCTGAGGTTGCTGAGGTAGTTAATCCGGAGGTGAATACTATTATAAATCTATCACTTCAGACCGGCATTGTTCCCAAGGTTTGGAAGGAGGCTAAACTTATACCTCTTCTGAAAAAGCCCTCCTTAGATCCAAACATACCTGCCAGCTATCGCCCTATTTCTCTTCTTCCGGTGGTGGCCAAGATATGTGAGAAAGCAGTTTTTAGGCAGCTATCCACTTTTGTTGAGTCATCAGGTGCTCTCCATCCTGCTCAATCTGGATATAGAGCCTCCTATAGCACCGAGACCACTCTTGTGGAAGTATCAGAAGCCATAAGGGAATGTTTGGATGGGAGCGGCCTGATTTTATTGGACCTCTCTGCCGCCTTCGATACGGTCCCTCACCAACTACTACTTTCTAGGCTCTCTCACATTGGCGTGTCTGGGCAGGCCTGGAAGTGGCTTGAATCCTTCCTAGTAGATCGCGCCCAGCAGGTCTGGATGCCTCCTTTTTCTTCCACCCCCCGGATAGAGGCTACTGGAGTTCCACAGGGCTCGACTCTGAGCCCCCTGCTTTTTAACTTTTATGTTACCCCCCTGATCTTCCTCGCAGAGGAGCTGGGTGCAAAAGTCATCGCATATGCGGATGACACTCAGCTCCTCTTTACTTGGAAGGTAGGTGAAATATCCCCTTCAGCAGCCCAGCGCTGCCTTGCAGTGGTCTTGGGTTGGATGGCTCGGGCACAGCTGAAGTGCAATGAGGGTAAGTCAGAGGTTCTCCTCTACGGCCCTTTCCCTCCGTTCTTTAAAGAGACTTTGTGGCCCCCAGAGTACCCCCAGCCTCTGTCATCTGGCAATCCTGCTAAAAATCTGGGGATCTGGTTCGAGGAAGATCTTAGATTCACTGCTCAAATAAAGCGACTGGCAGGGGTATGCTTCCGTATCCTAAAATCTCTCAGGAAGTTCTTCCCCTTGTTACCTAGATCTGCCAGGGAAATGGTCACTCAGGCACTTATCTTGTCCCGTATTGACTATGCCAATGCAACATATATCCTGAGCTAACAAGAAAGAAATAGTAGGATGAACAAATAACAAGTCACAGTTTTCTTCTTTTCTTCTTTTATTTCACGTGGTAAACGTCCTTAAAATTCTCTAGCCTTCACGTGGTAAACGTCCTTAAAATTCTCTAGCCGACACGTGTTTCGTCTGTATTGGTGTTTAACCACAGACTTCTTCAGGGCTGTTTCTTCTAAGTTCAATCTATGATTCTCTCTTTCCCATCACCCCAACTATGGTGTGTTGGGAATTGACATTCTTGATAAAATCAAATCTCCGCGTTTTCCGACGTATTCTAGCAGCTATATGATACTGTGTTCCACATAAATATGGGGTGAATATTTTCCTCCTGAGACGATATCACGTCTTCATCCAGACAGAGTATGAACGCCAAATACTTATTTGTTCATCCTACTATTTCTTTCTTGTTAGCTCAGGATATATGTTGCATTTTGTTAATAGGGTAATGAGCTGATCATGCCTGTTGATTGTAGACAGATGGCCTAAACCTTATCCTTGGAGCTTTCTATATTGTTTGCAATAACACTGATATCACTGTGGCCCAGCGCAATTATAACCCAGCCATCTTTGCTTGCTCTGTTGACTATGCCAATGGCTTGTACATTGGACTCCCGAAATATCAGTCAAAGAAACTGCAAGTAATTCAGAATGCGGCTGCCAGGGTCTTGCTGCAAATCCCTGGGCGCGCAAGCATGAAGCAGCACTTACGAGACTTGCACTGGCTGCCTGTTGTCCACCGTATCCAGTTTAAGGCTCTTACGCTGGCTCACAAAGCCCTGCATGGTCTTGGCCCGGTTTACCTCCAGAGGCGCTTTTCCTTCTACACGCCTGGTAGAAACCTCCGCTCTACCACTCTGCGCCTGACCACCGTTCCCCGCTTTCGCAGGGTTCGGCTAGGGGGTAGCTCCCTCTCTGTTAAGGCTGCGGAGGCCTGGAATTCCCTCCCTCTGGAGCTGCGCAACATCCAAGACAACACGCTATTTAAGAAACAGCTGAAGACCTTCCTTTTTAACCAACCCATCTAAATATGCTGCTCGCTGTTATGGTTCACCTCCGCGCCGGGACACACTTGAGTATCCGTGCGCGATATAAATGTCTAATAACATAACATAACATAACAATCAAGCCGTGTCAGAAATCAATTTAATAATGCTGAGTTACATATCCATGCTCCCAATACAATGTTACCTTAATTGATTCCAGGTATTAATTCTGTTTAGCCTTTTCTAGCAGGGTCCTCTTCCATCTTCAATGGTAGCTGGACAGACAGGCACTCATCAACCACATCCTTTGTTTTCCAGTTCACACCATAGGTCTTGCTGTCACGTGACACGCTCTTCAAAGCAGATCACTCTTTTGTCGAGCAATATGCATTAGGACAAGGTGACAATTTCAAATTCATAACATTCCAATATCTTAGTACCCCATATACCCATCCACCAATAGATACTGCCACTCTAGGTTACAAAATTGAGACATCTGATATGGTTCAGTCAACTTCCTCAATAGCACCTACAGTTCAACCAGCTCCTGCTCTGTCAATTTCTACTCATCATTTGAGGTAATCCTGTCTGTAATTAGAGATTTGAAGTCTTTTGAAGCTCAAGCAATTTCTTAACTATAGGACCATTTGATCAAAATCAATGAGGGCTCTCAATTGACTCAAAAACATGATATTATCGAGGAGAGTTTCAGATCTTAAAGACTGCCTGTTTCAAATCCAGAAAGAAACATCAGATTTCCCTATTATATTGGTAGAGAAATCGATCAAACATATTCTTCCAGATTTTCCCCATGATCTTGCCATAATTCCAGCATATAGGGGTCCCAGTCATCAAATTTCTCTGGCCAGATTTCCACAAATAATTTTTATCAATTTGGGTGGTCTCGCCAGCGGCAAGATGGCTGCATGCTGAGCGAGCTCTGCCGGCCAAGCCTTACAATCCGGCATTATCTGCCATCAGTGGAAGCTAATCTGCTACAAATGAGAGTTTCCTGCTATCCTGAGCCTCCGCTGGGGTGCCTGGGGGCCCAAATAAATTGACGCTGGAGCGCATTCAGTGCTGTGGCCTGACTGCCTGTCTGCCACACGAGGCCCTGGGGTCTGCACAGGCCCACCCTGCCGAATAGGATCCCTTTGATTGTGCCTGCGAGGCTGGCGGGCCGGGTGGAGATCCATTCCAGACCTGCCCGGTGTCCCACTGCCACCACCTGATCTATGTCGGAGCTGATTTGTACCCGCGACCCGGCCTCCCTGCTGGTGAAGTGACGCGGCCCGGTAGCGATCTTGACTAGGCCTTGGCCCTGACGATTCATGGAGCCGCGGGGGCTCGCCTGCCTGTCCTGCTGCTGGACTCGCTTCGGGGACCGCCTGGGAGTAGTAGCTGCGGCGCCAGGCTCTACAACACCCTCCGTTTACCAAGTATGATCACCCTGAGCGTGGGGAGACCGCTTTATATCCCAATCAGTGGCTTCCCCGAACTGCTTCAGCGGAGGCAGGACACCTCTTCCTTTCGCTTGCATCCTGGGTTTGGGGCGCTGCACCTGTCCTCTTCTCTTTGGGCCAGCCTTGCTGTGACTCGTACCGGGCGCTCCTTCACCCGTCCTCATGGTCTGCCTGTGTGGGGGGCTGGTTACTGCATACTCTACCCCCTCCTCAACCCGCTTCTGAGTCTGCTCCACTGCCGGGGGACCCCTGCGGCATGCCTCTGGCTGCGGAGGTTGGCCTGAGCTGGGGACACTTACTGTGGCTGGCTGGGCATAGGCATCGAGCTCGTCCTGACGACGCAGCGAGTGGTGCCCCTGACCTACACCTGCTGCCCATCTTGAAGTTGACCCTCATCTTTGTCACCGCCATTTTTGCGTAACACCTCCCCCAGGACTTTCAGAGGACTACACATACCCGCAGGAAGGCGTTCCTGCTACTACTTACTGCAGCCCTCTCTGCTGGGGTAGCCACCTGGTCTGCATCCCGGTTTACATCTCTGCGCTGCGTGCTGCTATGGGGAAGACGGACACCAATTCACACAAAGGTGAAGGGGAGAGGGTCAACTACTCATCTACCACAAACCCCCTAGGTCAACATACTAACACCAAGAGGGGTAGAGAGGGAAAATAAGTGATTACTGTGCAGTGGCACAAATTGTGTTATTGAAAACTGCCCTCATTCACACACAGATGTGTGTGACATGCTTCATCATCGGGTATGCTTACAATACACCCTGGCGTAGCCACACACAGGATGGAGCATAGGGAGGGAGAAGACAAACAACACAAAAAAATAATCAAAAAGGTGTATATACGTGCTACAACAAAATACTGGGAACAGTGATAAAACAAGTGCAGTGAAACAAGTGGTTAAAACTGGCTCGTGGGTGACCTATAAATCCCCTTTATTCCAGGATCATCCTGCTAGGATTAAAATAGTGAAGGATGAGCGTGTTTTAGAGATAACTAGGTACTCATAGCACCCCTCCTTAAACTGCCAAAGATGTCAACATGTTTCGACCGTGTTGATATGCACACAGACAAGGGTCAAGTCGGTCTTCCTCAGGACTTTTATCAGTCCCAGTTACGATCACCCAGTTACCTTAAGCTGGTCAATTTCCGGGGCTCAAAGCCTAAAGAGATCCAAATGTGTGGAGGCAGTTCCACTTACACGGGATACAAATACTGTAAGATAAAACATAAAATTCACGAGGTATGAGATAGACATGGTAGTTTACATCCTATCCCCCAATAATGTGGTGTCACACCCCCCCCATTTATAAATAACCTCCTATTGGGTACGCATGTTTGTCATTCTTCCCAATGGTTTCAAAGCCTTCCGGGGCCATATGTGTTAATATATCGCCCCCTTCTGACATACACTACTCCGGTATGTCCATGTAAATCACAGGTATCCATGTACGTTTAGCTGCTGCCACACAAAAAAAAATCATTTCTCAACATCTACTCATATTCAAATTTGCCTTGCATTTACTTCCCAGGAGAGTGACCCAGTACCATACCCCCGATAAACACTCACCGAGTTCATCAGTATCTCAGACTCGAAATGGCGGAGGGCAGGGAGGACCCCTGAGAACACAATCTGCATCGGAAAAACAATGCGAAGCAAAGAAGTCGTAAGCACCAGAAACGTGCTGTATCCAATGCCCATGTTCGTAATCAGGAATACGTATAATCCCCAAGTAAATCTCCCTTACTGTTCCAAAGGTGGTCCTCACACCGCCGTGTAGTACTAAGTGAGGACACCGGCCGGAGCATTTTCTATCCTGTTTCCGCATACGACCCCACGATCACGTGGGGCGGGTATGCGTCAATCCTGCCGACGCTAGAAGGGGTGTTACAAGTAAGTGATAGTACACCCGTCACAACACATCCCCATATCACTGCAATGGGGGAGTCCTCTGTTATACATAAGTGCCGGGATCTCACTAAAAACACCTATTCCATCCCCGACATGTGTCCCGCTCCAGATAGCCTTCACTACACTGTTGATAAATAACTCAAGGAAAAAAGAATATTTATTCTTGGCGCCCGGTGAAAAAACGCCATATTTCAATCAAGAGTACAGTGTTGTGGAATGTATGATCCTAATAACTCCTCCCCCACCAGTACTTAAAGGATGATATTTCCGGGGACATCCCCTTATTATACAAGCACCTTGATCTCACTCCGGATAGACCGTGTGAGACCATAGTGTCAATCATACTGTGGCTAGCGTTGCCCATCAGATCCAATATCAACTCCCACTCGTTAATGATGTAAAACGAAGGAGGAGTGGGCACACAATTAAAGGAGCCACAGTGCATATTGAAGTTGATAAACGTATCACGCTCCATGCATGTCCTCCAAATAAACCCCAATGGAACAAGTAAAAGAGTTATTTTGTTAGGGCATGCCACGGAATATCATCATTCAACCCCACAACATGGCTCTTCAAACGGTATACCAACTTCTGTTCCCTCAATAAGAGGAATCTTTTCTTATTCCCACTGTAGGAATTGAACTGCAATTTCTCAATAACGGACCACTTAAGATCTTCCGTGGTAAGCCGTTGTTCCAAGAAATGTGCGTTCAGTTTCGTATTAGATCTCTCACATCTAATAGTACTGCGATGCTCCATTATCCGAGTCTTCACTTTGCGGCTTGTCATGCCGACATATTGTTTCTGGCTTGGACAAGTGATCAGATAAACTACCCCTTCAGAGTTACAATTCGTGTGGGATCTCTGCTCCCAGGGGTATGCTAACCCAACGTCAATGCACTTCATATTACTGGTCAAATGGCATACACTGTATGAACCACATCGTGTGTGTCCACTGACTGGGGGCACCATGTTGCATGACCCTAGGTCTGGTGTGAACCAGTAGATCTTTCAAATTCTGACTACGTTTGAATGAGAATAGTGGCTTTTCCACATTCAACCTGTTGGAATTAAAAATCCTCCAGTTCTTGAGGACAGTGTGTTTGATCTGCTGAGATGCCGTGTTAAATGTGGAGACAAAAACAGGTTTGTTAGTAACTGGTCTAATCGTTTTGAACAGGAGTAGTTCCTGGTTAACATTGGTCGCTCTCTTCCTCGCCCTTTGGATCACCCGTTCTGGGTAACCCCTCCTCAACAGTTTGTCAGACATAAGGCAAGCCTTCTCCTTAAAATTGATTTTATCAGAGCAGTTCCGCCCTATCCGGAAAAATTGCCCCACAGGCCAGTTTTCCCTCAGAGATTTAGGGTGGAAGCTGTCAAAGGCTAGTAATGAGTTCTTATCCATTGGTTTGTGGAAGACTCTTGTTTGGAGTAACCCCTCTCTAGGCTCGATCATAAGATCCAGAAAGGGTAACCCTATCTTGGTTACAGTAGACGTGAAGTCAAGTAAAAGATTCCTCAGATTAAGCCACTCCAGGAAGAGATATACAGATGATTCATCTGCCCTCCAGATGACCAAGACATCATCAATATAACAATGCCAGAGTCTAATATTGGTCAACCAAGGGCAAGAAGTGTCATAAACTGGGGGTTCTGAAAACGTGGATCCTCAAACTGAGGGTTCTGAAAGGGCGGGTGCTGTGGAAAACCCATCATAGGCCAATTATAGGCCTGACGGACACCAGGCAGCCCAAACTTACCTTCACCGGGCGTGGCGCGGGCAGGGGTGGCGAGGCCCCTACTGACGCGGGAGAGCAGTCCACTCAGACTGACCCTCACGAGGAATACAAAGACAGCCTAAGAGCCTTCCTGCTAGATGTGAAGTCCAGCTTAAAGAACATTGACACGAAGCTCGACCACCTATCTACTCGCCTAGACCAGGTGAAATAAAGGATGGATTCACACGATACGCGTCGCGACCAGCTTGAGGCAAGAGTTTTGGACGCTGAAGATGCCGGCGCCTCTGGAGCACAGACGCTTCTAAAAATTGACAAAATTCTGGAAATCATCCACACCAAGACGAGGACTTGGAGGCGCGGTCTCGGAGGAACAACATTTGGGTAGCGGGTCTTCCGGAATCTACCGCGACTGGGAAGATGGAGGACTTTCTTGAATACCTGCTTCGGGACCTCTTCAGCCCGGTTCTCTCCACTCACTTTATTGTTGATAGGGCCCACAGGTTGCTTGGCCCTCGACTCCCCCCACCGCCCCCCCCGGAGCCCCAGCACAGCAAATGGTTGCCTGTTTGTAGAACTATTAGGATCGGGACTCCATTCCACTCAGGGCGAGATGGACGAGGTTAACTATCAGGGTAACATGCTGTTCTCCTATCCTGACTTTACTCTGTTGGTCAAGGCAGCCCACAGGGACTTTCTTCCCACTAAACGTATCCTGCAACAGCTCCACATCTTCTACGTGAGGCTCTACCCCGCCAAGCTTCGTGTCGACTTTGGGGAGAAACCAAAATTCTTCACAGACGCAAAGGCCGCTCTTGCTGTTGCTAAGCAGCTGTAAAAATCCTTCCAGCGCAACCGCCTTGCCAACTCCGAAGGCCACACAAGAGATAACGGCTGACCTCATTCATGCTATTCTCCTTAGCATTTATATTTAGCACTCTCATGTTGTTGTTTTACAAGTTCTCTGCCTGACTGTCAGTCTCATGCCTATTACGGTATTTGGGTTCTGTATACTTTACCTGATATGGGTATGAATGGTGAATTGGGGAAGGCACAATGTTCTTCTGGTTTTTGTGGGCCTCCTAGGCAGCATGCATACCTTTGCCTGTCCTACTCACATCAGGAATTGCCTCCGGAGCGTCTTGATCCAGCTTCTCCGGTAGCGTGGATAAGCACCCGCAATCTATCCATCTCCTTGTTTTTAAACAGTAGACAGCCATATTTTGGCTTTCCAGGTTTGGGCTCCACGAGTCACTTGGTATTCAGCCCCCAGCTGGTGGCTCTTACGAAACGCTCTCACGAGAGCAACATACACCCATTAACCTGCCTCCCGCTGAGCTCTACCATGCTCGGCCACCCGGCCTACACGGCTTGGGGGGATTGGCCCTGCCCACGCACATCGCAGGGATAATTCCCATTTTTGCACCTACTTTTCCAAGTTTAGGGGGAGTGTGGGGTTGGATGCTCAACCTATTTGGGGGGTTGGAGTGGGTGGTGGGTGGGGTTGAGTTTTGTTTTGCAGGACTCCGTACTCGGCGCCTTTTGCAAAAGGCAAGCATTGTTCTATGTTCTGCTTAAAGTTTGGCATGTTAACGCGCTATGTATTCTGCAGTGTTCTGTACATTGCTGCACTTGCACTTGATCCTCACTCCATGGTCCGTTAGCATTACAATGCTCACCGTCTTACCGCTGCTACATGACTAACATAACATTTTGGACATGGAACATCAGGGATCTGAATGACTAGTGTAAGGCATGCCTCATGCATGCACAGCTTCTCAGACATCAGGTTGACGTTTGCTTCCTTCAAGAGACACACCTCCTCCCTGCTACCTCCTCCAGGCTATCATCTCATCTCTGGAGCGACTCTTACTCCTTCTTCTATTCTAACTACTCACACAGCGACTCTAATCTTTTCCGAAAGTGCCTACCCTAGCACAACACTCACTCTCACATTGACCCGGAGGGTCGCTACGTGATCCTAGCTGGCATGCTCTACAATCAACCGCTGATACTAGCGGCGACTTACGGCCCAAAACCTCAACGACTCTGATTTCCTCATACGTGTCTGGCCCTATCCTCTGATCTGGGCGACTTCAATATAGCTCCCTCGCAGGAGCTTAACAGCTCTGGAGACCGTACCCAGCACACGCAAGCCATCACTCTCCTCCACTCCATTATGACTGATCACTCCTTGATGGATGCCTGACGGCATGCTCACCCTGGTATACATGAGGGGACCTGTGTCACGGGCTCGCTGGGCTCATGGGTCTCGTCTCGATCTCAGGATCACGACCGAGATATAGCTTCCTGGATCACATCCGTGCGCCACGAGGCTTGCACTTTATCCGACCATGCCCCTGTACGCCTAGGCCTGCGGCTCCCACTTCATTGTGCGTTTGCGTGACGCCTCCCTCCAAATGTCCTCCGTGATGCTGTTTTCAAGAGGAAATACGCAGTGACATTATTACTTATTTTGAACATAATGTGGGCTCCGTCGATTCGCCCTCAACCCTCTGGAAGGCCTTTAAGGTCGTAACACGGGAGAATGTATTGCCCGGCAATCTGGGGTGCTGAAGTGCATTAGGGGTACCCTTGAACAGTTGGAGAGTGACCTTAGGGCCCTGGATCTTCAACACTCTCAAGACCCCAGCCCTGCCACTCTCGCTCTGATCAGAGACAAACTCACTGAATTTCACAAGGAGGCTGACAGAGAGGCTGCATTCCTCAATAAAGAAGCACGCACTCAACGGTATGGCAAGGGCGACCGCCCTGGCAAGACCCTGGTGACTCTCCTTCGGAAGCTGTTTGTATCCTCTTATATTACTGCCTTGAGCGAGGACACAGCGGGTAGGACTACCTCCCCTACCAAATTCCTTGCTAGGATCTCTGCTTTCTACTCCCAACTATATACTGCTGAAACGGTGGCCCCGCAGGAAATTCTGGATCAATACTTCGACACTATTGAATTGTTGTGGCTTGGGAATAGTCACTGGGAATACCTAGACGAGCCATTCACTAACGAGGAGATTACCACTGTTATTGCTAGGCTCCCTGGAGACAAGGCCCCTGGCTCTGATGGACTTACTCATGCAATTCATAAACAATACCCACCCCTTCTGGTCCCGCATCTGTCCGAAATGTACTCTATTGAACTGGGTAGTTTTACCCCATCGCTTCGCGAGGCCCTGCGCACTCTCCTATTGAAACCAGACAACCCTCCCGAGAGCTGCAAATCCTATCCCCCCCATCCCTAACCAATACGACAACAAAATCTACGCAAAACATTTGGCTAATCGCCTCCTCCCGATCATGACTCTGATTGGCCTGACCAATTAGGCTTTATACCGGGTCGTGTTACCGCACACAATTTACGCACCATCTTCTCGGTCCGTCACCAGATTAACACCTCCCTGCCGGCCGTAACCACTTTATTGGATGCCACTAAGGCCTTTCATACCCTGGAATGGCCCTTCTTTTTATCTTCTCCCTCGCTTAGCTTTCAGCCCGGCCTTTGAGAGCAAGATACAACTGTATGCACACTCCCCACGGCGCGCATCTGGGTAAACGGACAGGTTACTGATCCCATCATGATTTTTAGGGGCACCAGGCAAGGGTGTCCTCTCACCCCCGTGCTCTTCGCCATAGCCATGGACTCTCTGGCGGCCCGGCTGCGGCAACAGCATACTCACCTGGGTATCGGCTTCTCGGCTTGTGCCCTCGTTTCCTCAATGTATGCGGATGATGTCACGATCTACATCCGTGAGCCTCGGGAGAATCTCGCACCCATGACCAGAGAAGTTGTCCGGTATGGTGGCCTCTCTGGAATCCAGGATAACTGGAGCAAATTTGTCCTCTTCCAACTCACAGATGCAACTACACCGTTTACAGCTGACTACCTTTTCGTCTGGGCAATGGGCCCTATTCGATACTTGGGCATCTGGCTATGTAGAAACATAGAGGAGTTATGGAAGTCCAGTTTCGGCAGGGCAATTGACTGGCCCGAAGCCAAGATTAGCGCCTGGCAAAAAAAAAAAAACCTATCGCTCGCTGGGCGCATCACCATAGCTAAAATGGTGATGCTCCCAAAATTCCTATATCTCTTTTTAAATATCCCTATCCCTCTCCCTCTCACTTCGCAGTTTTTTACAAGACTGCACTCTGACATCATCACATTGATCTGGGCCGGACATCAGCCCAGAATCGCACATGACATTTTAACACTTCCCCTAGTTCGGGGATGGAAGAGTATTCTCCATCACTGACATACTGAAAGTCCGTCCGACTCAAAATGAGCTGCGAAACCTTCAGTTTGGCGGAGAGGGTACTCTTATCGCCATTGCAACAGAGTACCTTCTCTGCGAAACACTGAATCGGGCCTTAAATTCATGTCGTGCAATACAAATGGTTTCTCTAATAGGCAAAAATACTGTGCCGCCCTTAATTGGATAAAAACTCTTAATCCTAACATAATTTTTTGGCAAGAGGTGCATCTCAAACCAAATAGTCTGAAGTTTTTTATTTCTCATTCTTCTTTTCACGGTTTTTGTATCAGCACACGTTGCTTATAGGGGTGTAGTTTTTTTTATGGGCATTTAATTGGAAGTTAATCCACAGAGACAATTTAGGGACATGGCTTTGAATTACTACTACTGTCGATACATAACAGTTTAATTTTGTCAACTACTATGGCCCTATCGAAGATCATATATTACTGCTTTAGCAGATTCATGATTTAGCAAGGAATTCCACAGGTCTACTAATAATGGGTGGCGATTTTAATTTCGTATAATTCCCAGAGCTGGATGCTTCACGCAAGAGGAAGAAACAGTCAAAACTAAGCCAGCATCATTCATTTCCATTTTAAAACAGGATTATGGTCTTCGACATAGTTGGTGGTTTGACAATCTAATCTCCGAACAATATACATTTAGTTTAGCCCCTGGCTAGATTTATTTCTAATTTCTTAATCTTTCAATTGTGGTGAATGATTTTTTAGACCATTCTTTAATCACAGTAGAAATACAAGGTGACTATATTCCAATTCTAAACTCCAGATGCATTTTCTATAGAACCAAGATGGAAAGAAGCTGTCCAGTTCTTTAAAGACAATTTTTTCCAATTAAATTCTTATACGGCTCCCCTCTTTCTAGTCTGGAAAACCTAAACATGCTATAGGGGCTAGGTCATTGCCTATAAGACACCTATAAATAAAAGGTGTAAACAGAAGGTAAGTGTTGGAGTAAGCTCTTGATAAAGCAACCCAGCTAAGCGTTATATCAAACTTGCCTTTTGAAAGTGAAACACTAGCCTAGGATAGGCAGAACTTAATTTTGTTCTGTTGGGGAACATTTAAATCAGAAATCCCTTCAACAAAAATCTTATGACAAAAATGAACTAAAAGCAAGCTATTTGTTTGCTCTGTTCAAGTCAAATCCAATAATTTAATTATAGAAATTCTTGATCCAGATACAAACTTGCTTGTCAATCAAAACAGGTGTTTTCAAATGGTCTTTCTCAATCACTATAGACCTGTTGTAGGGTTCAACAGGGCCCCTGCACAAAAGCTTCTGTTTTACAAATGCACGTTTAATTTGACATCTTTTTAGACCCTGACTTTTTACATGCTTTGCAAGTACATGATAACCTACTCAGAAACTGTTCTGCTTGCAAGCACATTTCTTCATAGGCATTTTATTACAACACTTGAGCACTTAGTTCAAGGCTACAAGAACACGGAGCACGCTGCCCTTGCATTTTGTTGTTCGGTTGGAGATATCTCTGAATCGGAATAACATCCATGTTGCACCTCTGACACAGTGGGAATGGAAAAAGGCTTTTATTATATAAACAGCCTCTGATCCAAGTTTCTCAGAGGAGTACTTTGATGGATTTTATGGCATGACACGGAGGCCAACATAATGCAAATTGTCCTTTATTGTAACAAGGATGAGAATATAGAACTCAAACCAACATTGATGGATGTGTGCATGAGCACACATCCATCTTCCTTCTTTGTTGCTGCTGCTCACAGAGATAAGTACCCTCATTTCATTTGTGCTTACTTTGTGATATTTATATGAAAATGTATATGTGTCCTTGTGACTGATGCTTGTACTTGTTTATGTCTCGCATGACTGGGTCCTATTGACCCTACCAAGCGTTTATTTTCTCATAAATGGATAATAATTAATAATGAACCTTTTCTCCCTGTACTATCTCTCTTTGGGGACCTTCTCACTAGGACATTGCCTGCTTATTCCTACTCCCATTTCTGGGCCTTTGTCTGCTCTTGAGCCCTTCCGGGGCCTCCGTTGTACCTAAACTAGACCTTGGTTCTGCGACATTTGCGAGTAATTTGGCTCATTTGGTTTACCGCAGGACTCCTTCTCGCTTGCGCCCCCAACCCCCTTCCTTGTTTTTTGGCTCCCCTTCATGGGCTTTTTCCTTGCTTCTGTTTTCCCCCTTTTATAAAAAAAAAGCTGATTCCTACCGTTGCCCGGCAACGCTGTCGGCGCGTGCCGGGCCTGCGGGCTGATGCGTCCGCTCCCTTCGGGGTGCCTCTGCTCGCGCAGTTTGCGAGCCAGACTTGAGGCGTTTCACGCTGATTCCCTTGACTCTCCCCGCGCCTCGGGTGCTTCCTCCCCTCTCCTTCGGCGCTGCCATCCATGTGCCGTCCTACTCGTTAAACGTCTGTTCCCCCCACCGGATGCGCCTTTCTATCGCGCATCGCGGGAAAGGGTGTCACCTTAGAGGAAAGCCAATTAGCAACGAATGCGCACACGGAGGAGGACGTGCGTCGTTGCCATATCAACAGCAGACAACAACTTGACAGTTGCTGCTGTTGATTCGACGCGACGCTACCGCTTTTCATACTAGAAACGCTTATTAACCACGTTTTTTCTACGCCCAGCCCCTATTTAACTGCCTGACTTTTATATTTCAACTTCTGTTTAACAAAAAAAAAGAAAAAAGACCCTGTTACTTACCTGATTTCTATATATTGATCTCTGATAAAAAAAAGAAATTATATTACCTACCTGATCATTATACGTACAATGTCTCTTAACACTGAATCCAACTTTGAGGGTAGGCATGAGTCTATGGTCTGTAAGGCCATGGACAAAGCCATGGATTCTTTTAATGACACGATTAATAAAAAATTTGAAATGTTGGCGAGGCCATGGCCCTCTACTAGTACTGAGCATTCTTTGGGCGCAAAGGAAGGGGCAACTAAGGCCCCAAAGAAAAGAACCGCAACTGATCTCCCTACAGACACAACTAAGAGGTCTAAGAGAAGTGGGAAGACACATGACTCACGCTTTCTAGGCGGTGACCAGACCGGTGCCTCGGGCACCACAGAAGGGCGGCAAACAAACTCTGAGCCCCCTAATCACATTGAGAGTGATGAGGAGGATGAGGCAGAAATTGATTTTGACTCGGAAGATGAAGGTCTAGGGGACAGGGCTTTGGGGAATGCGGAAGAGGCAAGTAAGGCCTCAGGATTGAAAATGGAATTTACTGACCCCTTCGGGGAGAATATGTTCGATCCCCTTCTTATCAAGCATCCTCTGTCCCCAGAGTGGTTCCCCTCCCAACATGTTGTGGATTACGTCAGCTTCTGGCTGAGAAAAGAAATACCTAAGGAGGTCAGATCAAGACTAAGATCTGAGTGCCCACGCCTATCCCTTCCGGATAAGGTCGCTATGACCTCTGAACTAGACCCCAAGGTCGTGGCCTTTATAGCCAAGGGTGCCAAGGACCCTAGAAAAGGGATTGACAAAATCCTCAGATCATGCCAAGATCGCCTTTTGGACACAATTGGCTCACTTACTAAAATTTTTGAGATAGCTGAAAATGCCTACGTTGGTGGCATACCTGTAGACCCTAAAGAGTTGCACTAGTGGGTCCAGACGACCATCTGCCTGATTGGAAACGCTAATACTGCTATTTCCAATGAGCGTCGAAAAGGGATTCTTATTAAAATTGACCCGAACCTAATTGAACTGGCAAATAAGGACGGTGGCCCCTCGTCTCAAGGTCTCCTCTTTGGAGAGGATTTGATTTGAGATATGGCCAAGTACTTGGGGGCCTTCAGCTCTATTCAGAAGTCACAACGCGACATAAAGGAAGTGTTTTTTCAGGATAACATTTTTGGAAGGGCCGGGCGAATGCGGGGTCGGATCCCCGGCCGTGGACAATCATCTTCTAGACTCTTTCCGGGACGAGGCTCCAGATTCCAGCAGTCTTCCTTTCATGGGGACAGTCCTTCTTCCCGCAGAGGCAGAGGAATCGTTCAAGACCATTCCGGGGGGGAAATAAGAAACAGAGGTTTCTCCACAGGTAAGAATCTTCAAAGACCCTTTAGATACCCCTGTAAAGGTGAGAGGGAGACTAGCCCTTTTCTCTGGGAACTGGACTATGGTAACTCAAGACCCATGGGTTCTAGAAACTGTCAGTGGTTACAAAATAGAGTTTGTAGATTTCCCCTTCCAGACCAAACCTCCTCGAGACATAATCTTTTCTCAGGAACAGAGGAAATTAGTCTCCCAAGAAGTCAAGGAACTCTTGTCCAAAGGTGCAATAAGGGAGAGCTCACGAAAAGGTTTTGTAAGCAACATATTCCTGGTCGAAAAGAAAGACAAGGGGCAAAGACCAGTGATAAATCTGAGAAGTTTGAACAGTTGGGTAACATACCACCACTTCAAAATGGAAGGGAGATACCTCCTAAGGGACATTTTAAGGAAGGGATACTGGTTAACTCGCCTAGATTTAAAAGATGCCTACCTGACTATCCCAATTTGGGAGCCACACAGAAAGTTCCTTCAGTTCACAAGGGAAGGAAAACTATGGGAATTCTGCACCCTCCCCTTCGGGCTTTCTTCGGCCCCTTGGTGTTTAACTAAGGTACTTTGTCCGGTGGTAGCTTGGTTAAGGGAAAGGGGTGTGAGATTAATTATCTAAATGGACGATATGCTTATAATGGGTCAGTCCAAGACGACGATAGCTCGCCACGCGGATCTTGCCATCCGCCTCCGTCAAAATTTAGGGTTCGTGATAAACATGAAGAAATCCTGCACAATTCCAAGCCAAGAAACACAGTTTCTGGGATTTATGGTCAACAACCTGAATGCGGAGTTGAAATTACCAAGGGAAAAGATAAAGAAGCTCAGAAAGGAGCTCAGAAAGGTGCTGTCGTTGAAATCTTTTCCTTTGAAATTGTTGGCGAGAATCCTGGGTCTCCTCTCTTCAACCATGCAGGCAATTGTTCCAGGACCCCTACACTACAGGGCTCTTCAGAGACTGAAAGCGTAAGCTCTCAAGACCAGTCTCTCCTACTCACAACTGATTTCCCTAGATCAGGATTCAAAGAAGGAATTGACTTGGTGGCTCAAGAATGCGGAAACCTGGAATGGCAGGGCCATCTTTGGCGAATCCCCAGATGTAATAATAGAGTCGGATGCGAGCTTAGAAGGATGGGGTGCTACATGTGGCGACACATCGATAGGGGGACGTTGGACTCAGGACGAGAAAGATCTTCAGATCAATTGCTTGGAACTCCTGGCGGGTTCTTTTGCAGTACGAAGCTTTACTCAGAATTCCGTGAAATGCTGCATCATGCTGCGCATGGACATTGTCTCTGCAGTGAAGTATGTCAACAAGATGGGGAAACACGGACCACGGGTCTTACCGAAGTAGCGAGCTATTGTTTGAACAAGGGACTCTCTGTTACAGCAGAACATATTCCTGGTTTGAACAATGGCGTAGTGGATTGGTTCTTGAGAAATTTCAGGGATTCCAGCAATTGGAAGTTGGACAAAAGAGTTTTCTTGGCAATTCAGAACAGATGGGGTCCCTTCGGGACAGATCTTTTTGCGGACCAGTTGAACACGCAGTTGAAAAGCTTCTTCAGCTGGAAACCAGATCCTCAGGCTTCCGGGGTGGATGCCTTCCTCCAGGACTGGCGGGGGTTGAAGCCATATGCCTTCCCGCCGTTTGTCATGCTCCCGCGTCTTCTCTTACATGCCTGTGGTTGCGCGCAGGACATGGTAGTAATATCTCCTCTTTGGAGGTCGCAGGCATGGTTCCCAACCGTTCTAGAGATGTCCATAGACTTTCCGATTCTCATTCCACCTTTCAGGGAAATTCTTCTGGGTCCAGAGGGCGAATCTCATCCTCTCATAGACTAAGGACTTCTGGTTCTGACGGCATGGAGGATTCCAGGCGTCAATGGAAAATCCCTAGACTTACGCAGAATGCTTTCCACCTCATTTCTGAATCCTGGGCACCGGGAACTAGGAAAGCATATCGACTGGCGTGGCATAAATGGGTTCTCTGGTGTATTCAACAACACTACGATCCAGTTTCAACAGATTTAGTTCACGTAGTTAATTTTTTATCAGAACTTTTTGCTTCTAGACTATCCTACAGGACAATTAATGTATATAGATCAGCCATAGCTGCGGGTCATTCCCTGATTGATGGTGTCTCGGTGGAACAAAACATTTTGACAAAGAAAATTATGAGAAGTATGAGGGTCCTTAATCCTTCAACTCCTAAATATACGGCTTTATGGGATGTAAGAAATGTTTTACAACTCTTGTACTCCTGGGGTGACACCGCTAACCTTTCCCTTAAACGTATCGTATTTTAAGCTTACTGTCCTACTTTGTTTAATTTCTTTTAGACGAACCGCTGATGTTAAGGCCTTGGACATTACTAGCAGAGCTTAGCAGCCTGAAAGAGTTTGTTTTTATCTTAAGAAGAGGACTAAGACTATGTCGTCTTCTATCTTCTACCCTTCTTTATCTCTGAATGATGATTTATGTGTTGTCAAGTGTCTAAAAGAGTATGAAAAGAGAACTGCTTCCTTGAGAGGGGATGAGAGTCAACTGCTGATCTCCCACAGATTCCCTCATAAAGCGGTCTCATCTCTCACGCTTGCAAGATGGGTGAAAGTAGTGATGAGTGAGAGTGGTGTGGATGTTTCTATCTTTGGTGCTCACTCCCTCAGAGGTGCCTCGGCTTCTAAAGCATTTATGTTAGGTGGAGGTCTCCAAGATATTCTTAGAGCTGCTGACTGGTCGAATGAGAGTATGTTTAAACAATATTATTTCAGACCAATTAATAATGTGATTGATAATGTGCTTAATTCACTTTGAACTTGCCTAATGTTGGCCTCTATGTCATGCCATAAAATTTAGATTTTTCACAGTCTGGTGGGCAGAAGATCTTGATTTTATTAAAGCCACGGAGGCTAAGATTATCCCACCTCTTAATCCCGCCCTGGGTTTACTCTTTGGACTTATTATGTCCATTTTCTTTCAGAATAATCCTTCTTTGGATTCCAATTACTTTAAGAAGTTTCTTCACGACATTTCAAGCTATGTTTCCTAGTTCGCAGCACCAATCTAACAAAGAAGGAAGAGAGATGAATGCTCATGCACTATATACTGTATTAGAATGTTGGTTTGAGTTCTATATTCTCTTCATTGTTACAATAAAGGAGTATTTGCATAATCGTGGCCTCTGTGTCTTTAATAAAATCCAGATTTTCTGCCCACCAGGCTGTGAAAAATCAAAATTATCCTGTAAGGTTTGCCTGTGACTGAGATTCTGCCCTCCTGACTCCAATCCCTATCCTGCAAAGGATGGCAGCCTGTTCTACACCAGACTGGCATACTGATAAATTTCACACAGAAATGGGGAGTTAGGTTTGCTCCAAGCGATCTGGTGGAACTCATTCTCACTATGTTCTCGATAGTATAGGTAGGATTAGATAGGAGAATCAGTAAATTGTTAGACATGGCATCCTTGAAAAAATGCACTACTGAAGGACAGTTAGCATGTGATGACATATACATGTTAAAGTGTGGTGTAGTATGCAGCAGCAAAAGACAATTTTACATTACCAAAAATCAACCCCACAAGTCTCACTCCCCCAACCACTCCAGATTAGAAAACATCCAGCAGATCCCAGGTAGTAAAGCAAGAAAAAAAAGAAAACCCCAATACGTAAGAGTTGGTGATCACCATGGGAGCGTAATGACAACTCGGCCACCGACGGCACATCAATAGAACAAGTAGGTAATACATATATTAATCAACTGCAAGAAGATAACAAACAGTAACAGGAATTATATGTGGGGCTGTGAAAGTTAGTGTACAACAGCAGAGGTCCCGGCCATACAGACAGGAATATTCCTGAACATTTAAGCAGATAACGATCAGGTGGAATCATCAAGGGGAGGTGAAGGCGACTTCCCGAAATGCTCCGGCCCAGATTGAGAGCTGATATCCGCCAAGATGTGGGTTACCCTGCACGCATATTTTTACAGAAAGCAGCCACGTTTGCAGAGGTGTCCAAAACTGTAGTATGTCCATTATGTTCTACCCGCAGGCAGGTGGGATAGGGCATAGCGTATCGGAT
The DNA here is from genome assembly GCF_964261635.1 of Lissotriton helveticus. NCBI lineage: Eukaryota > Metazoa > Chordata > Amphibia > Caudata > Salamandridae > Lissotriton > Lissotriton helveticus. Next base: position 556,253,580 of record NC_136071.1, on the reverse strand, counting down.
ACCCAGCTTATGAAGAGTGTTTTCCTCCCGGCCACCTGCACTTTAGGAGTATAATCTGGGAACAGTGAGATGCCAGCACCTTGGTGTTGAAGTGGGCCATTTTCAAGTTTCGAGGAAAGAGCGACATCTCTGTCCCTATAGTAGTCTACAGAAATGTGGAAGAGAAGCTGGAGCGATGGAAAAGATCTGGCAGGCGTTGCTTCACCCACCCTTCGGGGCGCCCCATGTTGGTAGTCTCCGCTATTCCAGATATGCGTATATTATTCCTACAGGACTGAGCTTCGAGGTCCGCATTTTTTTATGCTTACCTATTTTGTAGTGTATATTCTAGCTTGTCCATTCGCTTCTGCATTGTGGTAGTGGTTTCTCCAAACCGGAGATCCTTTCCTCTACGTCCTCTATCCTGGCCCCCTGTCGATCCAGCAGCTCTCCTAGCTTATCCATACGGCCGGCAAGGACGTAGATGTGTGCATCTATTGTGTGGAAGCTCGCTCTGAGTTTGGTCATTATAGTTGACATATTACTAGGGGTAGCCTCGTCCAATCCAGCTCATCTGTGTCTGAGTGTGCGCTAAGGCCCCCAAGCGTTTAAGTGCGGTTGAATGTAAGCCGCCGTTTCTTGGGGTCAGTGCAGCCTATAGTGCTACAGTGGTACACAGTGGTGGCAGCAGTAGGAGACACAGTATCCAGTCTTGTAGTGGTGGCAGCACAATGGGGCCACTGACCCATATGGGGAGACCAGTCCTGATTGGCCATCCATGGGCCAGTAGTGTGGCTTCTGCATTAGTCTGTGAGGAAAACGTGATCAGCTCAACGGTACATAAAAAATGCCTGCACCGCAAGAGGGGCGTTGGAAAGTCTTGTGGTCTCAGGCAGTTCAGAGCTAGCAAGGCAGAGTGTTCTGAAGCAGGCCGGTGGCGGAATAGTCCCTAGGGAGGTCATCTAGTGAGATAGCAGCCTTGCATTATGCCCACATGATTGTAGGAATCTCCAGGCAATAGTGAGGCTCTGGTAGATGCCCCTTAAGTGGCATCAGGTCTCCGCTGGGTGGTTCGGTTCGTCGTATGTTAGTGGGTCATGAGGGCAGGAATCCCCGTATGCTGAGGGCCCAACATTAATGCCAGGAAAGGGATCCCATGTGGGGGCCAACACCCACCGCCTCGTCCCGGGCCTGGCGCCGAGTCTCCAGTCACAAATGCCGCACCGACGGGCACATACCTGCCCACCACGAACCTCAGCAGCCCCAGAAGGGACCACGATCCGGCCGCAGCACAGTCAGGCAGGGATCGACACCCAGCCGTCAGGCATGGCCACAGGATGGCTGTGCAGGCCCCACAGGATGTCGCAGGCTGGTAGTCGTCTGCACCAGGGGAGCCTCCAGGCGACCAATTTCCTCAATTGCTGGATCTAGTCACCGCTTCAGTGATATGTACAGTGATAAGGGGGTTGCAGCTCACACACAGTGCCAACAGAATTGGGTGATCCCAGCCTCAAGCCCACCCGCGGCCCCTGTCACCGCTGGGCATCCGAGGTAGTGTCGACCATGCTGAACTGCCACAGCCCGAATGGTGCGATGCAGGCTCCCACTCCCCAAAGAAGCGGCTCTCTCAATCTGTCAGGCCCCCAGTAGGCACAGTGTGTCACACATCTCGTTCCGTGGGCGATTATGGCGGTGATTACAGTCAGGTACAAAAGAGTGCTGCCATCTTGGTGGTGGTTATGGCCACGCCCCCTCAGCTTTTTATGAATATATTTTTAGAGCAGCTTGCTTTTAGATTATCTCTTTAAAAAAAAGTGGTTTTAGACCTTTATTAGTTTGCATTTCATTATGGCATGCTGCCTGTTTTTTAGATAGCTTTATATATCGACCCTTAGTATGAAGGGTGGGTGTTATGGGCCTGGGTTAGGCCCTAGTAAAAAAGCTGCACATTTTCTTACATTGTCCTAATTTTGCACAATAACATTTCTGCTTTGACCTTTTGCACATATTTGTGTGTGTGACAATGCTGGATTAGTTTCTCTGAAATTTCTCCTGTTTACACATCTAGCTTCCTATAACATTATCATGAGTCTCAAACACCATGTACAATGCCTTTTTCACGCATAATGTACAAATGTCGTTCTATTTTCATCCATGGGGCGACAGGGCTAACATTACTAATCGATATATACATCACAAGGATGCTTTCTACTATAAATAATGAACACCCCAAAAGATTAGCAGAGGAGGCACTTCAGCTGACACTGAGGGTCCCTGCATGCTGAGACTTCACCACAAAGCGGTCTGACATCTCCGTGAGGGGTGTACAGCTTATGTCCAAGACGGGCTCCTACATTCTCTCCGGCCAGGTAATTGGCTTCACATCTACACACACTCTAGGTACACGCTGAGTAAAGTTTGCACAGTAGGAGCACGCCAGATTACTGCGTTGTTTATATGCCTGCATATATACACTGTTTTAGCACCTCAGTTGAACTATATCTACTATTTACTCTTTTGGTGCCTGTAATCACTTTCATCTGCTTATGTCTACTGATTACAGCAGCACAAGTATTATATACAACAATAACGTTAGGTCAATAGATATATTGAAAACGTCCCATTGTGTATTCGCTGTATATTTCTCTGAGGACAAGTAAGCACAAGCGATTGGGCGAAAGGTTCTGATCTGTTTCCAAGATCCCCGAGGGGTCAGGGTTATTATGTTCAGTAGTTGCCAGAAACAATTCGCTCCCTGGTAGGGTTAGGGGGAGCGTATGGTGGCACTGTGAGCTACCTGGTCTCTAGGCCAAAATATCCTGTAGGGCTGCTTTGAATCAGTCTGAGGACCACACTCAAAGTTTATGTTGTCCACAAATGCGCAGGTCCTATAGATTAATGGGAACAACACGACAGAGTGCAAATTTATACTTATTTCAATTTCTATTACGCCTTCACTAATGCTCCAATTTCTTAAATCAGCAAAGGTTTCACGCAATTGCAGGCAAAAATAAAATGGGTGAAATTGCTATAATTCGTTTATGTCAGAAGAAATAAACAATTTTCTAAATTCCAACTAATTTGCCCATTTTTCCCAATGACAGAAAAAGTTTTTATTTTTTACATATTCCTATATGTATATATTGGTTGGCGTAGCTTTATGAATTATGAATGATTCATCTTTTTGCAGTGTTTTTTTTCAAAAACTATTTATATGGAAGTTATGTCTTGATATTATTTATCAATGCTATTTATTCGAGATTCTAGAGGAATTGTGTCAATTTCTCTTCTTAATTTGATGTATTATTATTCTAGCTAATTAAAAAAGGATTACCTGTGATCAGAGAGACAGGTCAGATCTTTTTAGCTCATTCCAAAAACATATATCAAATCTCACATACTATTCCCTCTGCAAAAATACAAGCACATTTGCAAGAGTTAAAAATCACTTTGCCCTTCCTCCCCGCCCGCCTATCCTGCTGATCATCCTGAACGAGGCTTTTTGATCTACGTTGTTCGAGACAGACGCTCACTTACCATTAAGTTTCGGGGCTCCACCGTGCAGTGAATCCTGAGAACTGCCCTCGCCTGTTTGCTGGCCTCCGTGGCGCTGACGCCGGGACCTCGATTGCCGAGATTGCCCGACGGTGTTCGTAGTGTTGGCGGCCCTGGTTTGGGTGAGAATCCGGTCGGTGGGAGCCTGAGAGCCACGAGCCGTGAGAGGTGGTGCTGACCCACTCCCAATAGTGGGTCGCCCCATATGCCTGAGCCAGAGAGCAGCCGTACCGTCTGGTTCCCCTTGGGTGTGACGCCCGCTCATGTTAATAGTCCCATCTGGGAACCGGCGGTTGGCTCCCGGAGAGCTGCGGGGAGCGCGCCAGGCCTTTTGGTGACTCTCCTTTCCGCACCGGACGTCAACTGCTGCCGATCAGCCGTGGGACCTGTTGCCTCCGGTGGCCGGGCTGGCCTTGGAGGTGGAGGGGAAGTGGCGGAGAACGGAATGGTTAAGATGGCGGATGGCGCCTTGGAGTGTACCCCTCCCGGGGACGGAGACACCACTGATTTTGAGACCCCTGGACTTCGGCGGTATGGAGAGCCGCTTACGTACAGTCACGTGATGGTTGCACTGGCTTCCCTACGGATTGCTCTGCTCCGGGACTCCCGGGATTTGGAGGTACGGATAGCTGCCATTTCTGATCCGCCATTTTGTGGCATGGTGGCTTCCCCCCGAGATGGTGTTGCTGACTCTCCTTCTGTTGCTGTGTCGGGTTTCCCGGATGAATCTACAGTTTCGAGGGTGCGAATGGATCTGGTCCCTGTGCTGCGGTGCTTCCCGCATCTGTTACTTTCCTTCCCGTGCTTGGCAGACCTGTTATTGGACTTGGACTTGTTGGTGGTCGGTGTATTGCTGCAATCTGGCTGCCGCCGTGCATCCCTGGTTGTTCCTTGGTGGCTGGGACGATGTGGTGCGGCGGCGCTGCCTTACCCGCCTGGACGGATTGAACTTTTAGTATCGACCTGTCTCCTGACTGCAAGACTGTTTAGCAGCTCTACTATTTACAGAAGTGGCCAGGGGTGACCTCGCTTGGGTCTTGGAGGGACGTCTTGCCGGTTACTGGTGATTTAAGGATACGTTTTGTGGGGCTGTTGCTGATTGCGTTTAGTGCACTTGCTGCTCTTTGTATTTCCTATGGCCTTTGTCTCTACGATTTTGATTGCGGGAGTGGGGGGGACTTAGTGTCTGCATCGCTGGCTCCTCTCCTCGCTCTTTTTCTCTTTTGTCTTTTTCTTTTTCTCCTTCCTTCTCCTTTAGGGTGACTCTGGGGCGACAGGCACGCTGTTAGTGGGGTAGGCCATAGCCATTACGGTGATGTAGGGTGGCGGGTGTTGGCGGGGTTTTGTTATTTTAGTTTGTTTTGTTCTATGGTCCCTTTTCCCTCTTCTTCTTAGGGGGTTGGCTATATCTTCTTCTTACATCCTTTTTCTGTTCGGCATCTGCACTTGTCCTTTCTTTCTGTCTTGTGCGGGTGGGTTTCCACATGATGTTTTTGTTATTTTGCTTGCCATTGTTTGATCTTTACTCCTGGCCTGCTTTCGGCGGGCATAGGGTGTTTTTGGCCTTATTGCTTATCATTGCATTTCTGATTGCTTGAGGGGATACACCCCTCCCGTCTCTTTTTGACTATTGTGTAGTGTAATGCCTCTGTTGATATAGCTGTTGCCTCCTTCTCCGTATTGTAAAATGAAACCTTTATTATCCTTGTGTTCGCTGTGCTACGACCACGTACTATGATTATAGCGTGCTTTTATTTTATCGTAAACATTTACACTGTTCTTGTTTTGCTCCTGATTTTTGCGGCCGGCCCCAGTGGTTGTAGGCCAGTGCCTGTATTGATCTGTTTGACTTAATAAAGGTTTTTTTTTAAAAAATTTAACAAAAAATAAAAATCACTTTGCCCACTATGGAGACTGTGGAAATGTTTAAATGTTTCCTGCACCAATTACACAGGAGGAAGTGAAAACAGCAGTGACTAGTTTTAAACTTTTACGGCTCCTGGTGCTGATGTCTTTCCTGCTGAGAGATATATACTCTTTATTAACAAGGGTAATAAACCATTTACCCAATTGTTTAAACATATTTTGGCAGGTAGAAACATTCCCAATTTTGTTCACAGGGGTGTTCTGATATGTTTTTATGAAAAAAAGGAAATAACCCCAGATGGAAATGTGTATCAACTTATTACATATTTAAGTAGTGATTATAAAATCTTTAACACAATTGTTATGTTATGTTATGTTATTTATTCTTTTGTATAGCGCAACGGTTACTCAAAAAGAGTGTCCCGGCGCTTTAGGTAAGGATAACTAATTCGCAATAACATAACAGAGTAAAAAGAGAGTACAGAACAAATAAGTAAAAAAGAACAAATACGTAAAAAAAAGGGACTGCTGGTGGCCTACTGGGTGAACAGCCAGGTTTTTAGACCCCTCCTGAAGTCAAGTAGACTAGAAGCCCCCCGAAGTGGGAGCGGAAGCGAGTTCCACATCTGCGGAGCCAGCAAACCAAAGGAGCGGCCGCCCAGGCGCGCTCTCTTGACTCGAGGAACAACCGCCAGAAGTAAGGACTCTGATCTCAGAGAGCGGGCCGGATGGTAAAAGGCCAGTCTCCTTTGGAGATGCTTTGCTCCCACCGCGTGGAGAGCCTTGTAGGCCAAAGTCATTGCCTTAAAGGCGATCCGTTTGCGGATGGGTAGCCGCAGCGCCAGCAATAGACCCGAGACGCTGGCACGTCTGTTTAGACCAAAAATGGCCCTAGCCGCCGCATTCTGCGCAACTTGAAGCCGCTGCACCAGGTACTCTGGTAGGCCCAGGTAAAGAATGTTGGCATAATCCAACCTGGAGCCTATCAGAGCCTGCACAGTCAGCCTCCTGTGCTCCTCCAACAGAAGAGGCAGGAACCTCCGCAGCATCTTTAATAGACCGAAACAGGTGCCGGTCACCCCAAGGATCTGGGCTTTCATCGTCAGCCCCTTGTCCATCTTAACCCCCAAGTTCTTAGCCATAGGGGAAGAACCGGACGGAGGGAACATATCGATGGGCCACCAGGCCTGCCAGCTGGGCTCCGTATCGCACCCAAAGAAGAGTACCTCGGACTTATCGGAATTGCACTTGAGGCTGTTCAGTTGGAACCATGTAAACACAGCCCCAAGGCAATTCCGGATACTCTCCCCGTCAAAGTCAGCCCCTCTCTCACAAGAAAAGAGGAGCTGGGTGTCGTCGGCATACGACACGATCCGGGCACCGAACGACTCCGCCACCGCCGCCAAAGGGGTCATAAAGATGTTAAAGAGGGTCGGGCTCAATATAGAGCCCTGAGGGACCCCAACTCCCAAAGGCGGCATCACGGCGGTGTCAGGCGATGTCCAGACCGTTTGCCGGCGGCCAGCTAGAAAGGACGAAAACCAGCTGAGCACCGTCCCCCGAAGGCTGATCTCATAGAGTCTTGCGAGAAGGCCATCATGGGGGACGGTGTCAAAAGCCGCCGACAAGTCCAACAACACCAGCATGACTTTGCCCCCGGTGTCCAGCACCCCTTTGATAGTTTCAGAAACCTCAAGGAGCGCGGTCTCGGTGCTACGATTTGAGCGGAAGCCAGACTGGGAGTCATGTAAGATCTCGTGGGTCTCCAAAAAGTTGGAGAGCACCGACTGAACGTGTTTCTCCAAGATTTTTACGAGAGCCGGCAACAAAGAAATTGGCCTATAATTGGCTGAGACCTTCGGGTCAAGACCCAGTTTTTTAAGCAGCGGGATGACCATTGCCTGCTTCCAGACTGGCGGAACCACTCCCTGACTCAACGAGAGGTTCAGAAGAGGGTTCGCCAGTGGATTAATCACTTCCGCCAACTTACCCAAAAGCTTAGCTGGGCAAGGGTCCAGTGGAGACCCAGATTTCAAGTTGCCCATAAGCGCTAAGGAAGCTGGGGCTGGCAAAGATGGAAACGCAGCCAATGTGACACCCTGCGAGGCCGGCGGGAACATACCGGCCACAGATGTAGGCGGCCTAACAGGAACTCCCGATGGAAAAGAGTCCTGTATAAGTTTTATCTTGCTTGTGAAAAAGCAAGCAAGGTCCGCCGCCCAAGATTCTAAGGGCACCTCTACCGAAGTGATGGTCCGAGGAGAAATAAATTCTCTAACTATGGTAAAGATCTCCTTGCTGGAATTAGAGGCCGCTTCAATTCTCCCCGCAAGATAGGCTTTTTTTTCAAGGCGGATATCCCGGTGGTAAACCTTAACTACAGCCTTGTAGGCCAACCTGTCCGTACTATCATAGTGTGCCCGCCAGGCCCGTTCGGCTACCTTACACTGCTGCCGCTTAGCCCACAGTGCAGTGGTGAACCAAGGGGCCGACACCCGCTTTGGTGTCAAGCGGGGGGGCAACACAGGGGCCAGGTCGTTAAGCCTATCGGAAAGCCATGCTTGCAGGGACTCCAAATCTCTCTCCAGCTCACCGGAGAGAAGACAGGGATGAACCGACGCAGCCTGCGCAAGCATCTCGGGAGACACTCTGTTAAACGCTCTAAACGCTCGTCCCCGTTGTTGTGGGACAGAGATGGACGACCTGGCAGTGCCAATGATTACAAATTTGGCAAGCCAGTGATCAGACCACAGAACCGGGAGAATCTCTTTTACCACCAAAGGAGATGAAGAAAAGACCTGGTCAAGAGTATGCCCCTTAACGTGAGTCGGCCCCTGCAGGTAAGGGATAAGACCCAGCGGGGTCATGGCCTCGGAAAGTTTTATAGCAGCCGGGTCAGACGGATCATCCATCCGAAAGTTGAAATCCCCCGCTACTATACAATGTTCTGCTCTCAAGGCCAGGCCCAGCAGCACCGAGTCAAGATCTGCAAAGAACGTTCCGGGCGGACCAGGGGGTCGATAGACCAAAAGTCCCTTCACTGATTGGTGCGGCTCTAGCGTGATAGAAAAAGCCAGCGATTCCGAGCCGCGGATGTCCTCCGTAGGCAAGACGGTACACAACGTGCCCTTCTTCACCACCAGTGCGACCCCTCCACCCCTTCCCTTGGCTCTGTCCTTCCTGAAGATGTTGTAATCAGGCGGGATTGCCGTCACCACGTCGGGGTTAGAGGCCTCTCCCCACCAAGTCTCGGTCAACATTAAACAGAGTGGCTTCTCTGTATCGAGTAGCTCGAAGATGTCTTGCGCATGACTGCACGCCGATCTGGTGTTGAGCAGCATGCAGGAATACTCTGCGCCAGCTATGTTACTAATAGGGGCAGATGACAGCGCCCGGTTGGGACGCCAGCCACAACCAGGGCAACGAAACTTACCCCTGTGGCGGCCAGGGAAGACCGAGCAGCAGCGGCTCTCCCGATGATTTAGAGAGCACATCTCCTGAAACGTGTAGCGCACAATAGGTGCGCCAACTATGCACATGCTGGAATAGCAGAGCCCCACCCGCCGACCGAAACGCCTCCGGGACGCGGACGGGCGCAGACGGGCAGGACTCTGGCTTGACTCAGGCGCCTCCGCTGCGCGTCACCGCTGCGCGGGAGGAGCGAGCTCTAAGTGCAGCCTCCTCGTTCTCCACACGGAGAACTAGAGCGCTGAGTGAGGTGGCGCGCTGCAAGGCAGCAGCCCCAATATGGCGGCCCAACTTCCTGCCCACAATCCAGATGCCGGTGACAGCGCTCCGCTTCTGCAAGCGGTGAGGGGCACGATTATAGTGCAAGAATGTGGGCGCTACCGCGCTAGTTAAAACCAGGTGAGAAATCCCCTTTTTAACACACAAACAAAAACGATTAAAAAGTGCAATTTAAAAGCGCTGCGCGCCTACTGCAGCCTGAAAAGGAAGGCGCCAAAGCGAATGAGCGTGTCTCCTTACCGAAGGTCGAGCAGCTCCCACCAGCTCGCCTTAAGTGCAGCCTCCTCGTTCTCCACACGGAGAACTAGAGCGCTGAGTGAGGTGGCGCGCTGCAAGGCAGCAGCCCCAATATGGCGGCCCAACTTCCTGCCCACAATCCAATTGCCGGTGACAGCGCTCCGCTTCTGCAAGCGGTGAGGGGCACGATTATAGTGCAAGAATGTGGGCGCTACCGCGCTAGTTAAAACCAGGTGAGAAATCCCCTTTTTAACACACAAACAAAAACGATTAAAAAGTGCAATTTAAAAGCGCTGCGTGCCTACTGCAGCCTGAAAAGGAAGGCGCCAAAGGAATGTCTCTTATCACGGGCACTAATTCATGTCCTACTAGGCAGTTGTCCACTTATCTGCCTTTTGTTAAGGTGCTAGAAAATATTGGATTATCATCCAAGATGACAAGGTTGATAGCTTCTCTGTATATAAAGAATCTGTAGGGCGTCTGCTACTTAACAACGAAAGAGTGAAATATGTAACTTTTACTCTTGTTCCACTACTCCAATTCTTTTTGAGCTATATGCAGATGACATGTTGCTGATGTTTGAAGCTCAACAGGATAATATAACTAGGCATTCTATATAATAGCAAAATTCATGGGCTACAAAATAAACCCAGCACAAACTGATGTATTATTATTACATGCTCATAGGAAGTATTAACCATCCCTTTACAAAGTAAAGTACATTTTGGTATATGTAACTGAAAATTATCGAGATTCTTTTGAGCTGAACTGTGTACCTTTGCTAAAACAAATTGAAGGCCTATTCGAGACTTGGAACTTGCTCCGAATTATTCTTATTGGAAGGTTATCATTGATATAGATAAATATATTACCTCGTTGTTTGTTTATTTTTTCCAATCTGCCATGTATCCTTTAAGAAACATTATTTGAAAAATTATAGTCTAATTACATTTTTTGTGGAGTAAAAACACAACCAAGAATGAGCACTAATAAACTACCTTCCCATCTGACAAGGAAGGATCAGTACATACGGATTTTCCCAACTACTATATGGCTTCTAGTATTAAAAATCAGTCCAGAATATCAGAGGCAAGTTATGTGAACTATTTTTTAAACCAAATGACATGTAAAAAAATCACATTCCAGCTGTTTCTAAAAAGTAACCCCATAACCCAAAATGAGTTTGTTATCATACACTGAAGTGTTTGAATACACAGTATAAGTACATGCAAGAAAAACCTATACACGTCTGTAACAATTTTGGTATAAGGGAAACAAACAATTGGAGTCGTTATGACATGGAGAAAATTGGCAAATGGTTTTTGAAAAGTTGCCTTGTTTGGTACGTCCAAATTTGTATCAAAATAGAAACTCAGAAGAGGTGGTACAGATCTACCAATTAATGAGTTTGAAAATCCCAATGGCATCGTAGAAACGTATCCTCTAACTAATTGAAATATTTAGGTATTGAACAATGGGTTAGATATCTGTCTAATATCAATAGCATACAAGGTCAAACAATTAACAATTTTAAATAAATGGAAGAAAATCAAATTGACCATTGTGTGAATCTTGCAATTTGTTTAAAAAAGATTTTATTGGTATTTGTCTGGAAACAGATAAAAACATAGCATAATAGTCAGCACCACAATATGCAGAGGTTTCATGGCAATACAAAAGGAAGAAAAGCGAGAGGCTATGTGCTGTCCAACTTCCCACACAATGGGAGCATAGCGGGCCTAGGGATTCAGATGGCATCACTTTATACAGTTCTATCAGGCATTTCAATGGCAAAAGTCTTCGACGGCTGCATACTTCACTAGTGCTAATATCCTAGAGCTCTAATTACCCAATAATGGAAGCAAACCTCTGCAGCGGCGGGAAAAGCTCATTCCAACAAGCTAGCACTCATTCGCTATATGACATGCTTATGCTGTGTTAAGATACCATTGTTGCAACCGTGGGTTGCTGAACATGAACAATGAAATGGAAAAGAGAAAACCAAAAAGAAACATATACATATCCAATATGGAGGGAAGGGAAGTGGGAGAGGAGTAGAGGGAAAGGAGGGAAAATGTGGTGCGGGGGAGTGCGCGGCGCCTTGTTATAGTTTCAAACCATTTCACGCCGCTGGAATGCGTTGCTCTAGCCATAGTATATATGATCTCTGGTGACATGCAGGGAAGAGTCGGTGATGTCGGGAGTAGTCAGTGTATCTGAAAAGGAGATGTCGGAGTCCTAATGAATACTTGTGGGGGTTATGTTGGGTGACTAGTCAGTGGAATTCCAAAAACACTCTGGGTCAGTGGGGCGTATTACATCATCAAAAGCTGGAGAGCTCGGAGTCTTGGTGGTTGCAGTCAAGCGTTTTCTAGTCGTCCCAGGTGCTCCACCAGCGGTTTCCACAGCCTCGTGAATTTAACATCCCGAAGCTGTAGGCGAGCCATGAGTAGCTCCATTGCCACTGTGTGCCATAAGCGAGTGAACCATACATTTATCGGAGGTGATTCAGTTTCTTCCAAAATAGGGCAATAGTTTGCTTCGCAGCCCCCAGCATGTGGAGACTGAGGTGCCGGTCCCGGCGGATCATTGCTCGCAGGTTCACTGGCCTAGAGCCCAGAATGATATTGAGTGGACTTTCAGATATGGGGTACCCTAAGACCAGTTTAATATGGCTAAGTACCTCCTTCCAGTAGGTAGCAAGAAGAGGGCACGACCACCAAATGTGTATAAAATCACCAATCGCTTGTGTGCAGCGCCAGCCCAGGGGAGACGCGATGGGAAACATATTTCAAAGCAGAGACGGAGTGTAGTACCACTGGGTCATCACCTTGTAGGCGGATTTCTGCTGGGGAATGCTATGGAAAGTTTTTGGAATGTCGTGCCAAAGGCGCGCCCCCTGGGAGGGAGCAGTGTCAGCATCTGACAGGGACTGCCACTGCAATTCCGAGGATCCGAGCGGCATGAGTGCTGAAGGATTTGGCATATGCGAGAGATTAACCCCTTGGAAGAGCTAAAGGTACGCGCTAGCTTTTCAAACGGTGTGAATGGTCACACGGCTGCCTGTTATAGCAAGGATCCCTGCAGCCAGTGCCGGAGTTGAAGATACTGGTACTTGTCTTTTTCGGCCAGCTTAAATTCTTGCTTACATTGAGCAAACGTTTTTGATGTCTTCTCCCGAGAATAAGTCGCATATCGTTCTGCAATCATTATGTTATGTTATGTTATGTTATGTTATGTTATGTTATGTTCAGATCTCTTCTATAGCGCACGGCTGCCCCGAGGGACGTCCCGGCGCTTTGGCAAAGAGACATACAGCTAAGAGACACACACAGCAGCTCCGAAGGTCCCACAAAAAAATTTTATACCGAGAAGAGCCAGGTCTTCAGCTCCTTTCTGAAAGTAAGAAGATTGTTTGACTTTCTTAAGGAGACAGGTAGCTCGTTCCAGCAACGCGGGACCAAATATCGAAAGGCACGCCCTCCGATCCGAACCAATTTAATCGGAGGAACGACAGCTTTGGCCAACAGAGCCGACCGAAGCGACCTCCTAGGAACATAAAAAGCCAGGCGCTTCTCCAAATACTTAGGGCCAATTGAATGGAGGGCCTTGAATGCCAAGGTCAACACCTTAAAGGTGATTCTTTTGGCAATGGGCAGCCAATGCAATCTCCTAAGAAGTTCAGAGGCTTTCGCCCTACGTGGGAGACCAAAAATGGCTCTTGCAGCCGAATTCTGCACAATCTGTAATCGGGCCAGCAGATATTTAGGCAGCCCGATATACAGAGCGTTAGCGTAGTCTAATCGCGAGCCAATCAGAGACTGCACAATGATTTTTTATGCTGCAAAGACAGCAAGGGGAGAAACTTCCGAAGCATTTTCAAAATGCCGAAGCATTTCCCGGATAGACCGATGATTTGGGGTCTGAAAGAGAGGCCGTCATCACATTGCACCCCAAGGTTTTTAGCTTTCACAGAGGCCTCAACAGGCGGAGACATGTCCTGGGGCCACCAGGTCTTTCAGTTTGGGTCCGGCAGACAGCCAAAGAAGAGCAGCTCCGACTTGTCGGAGTTGCATTTCAGCCCGTGCCGCCGAAACCAGTCGAAGACCGCACCCAGGCACTCCCCGATCAAACCACCATCAAAAGCCTCTCCCTTTTTAGATGTCGTCAGCATAGGATATGATCCGGGCACCGAAGGACTCCGCTACCGCCGCCAGAGGGGCCATATAGATATTGAAGAGGGTGGGCCTCAGGATTGACCCCTGAGGAACCCCCACCTCGAGCGGCGGCATTTCAGCGGAGAACGGAGGTGCACAGACCACTTGTCGACGGCCGGCCAGAAAGGATTTAAGCCAGTTCCACACCGTCCCCCGAAAGCCAAACTCCCAGAGTCTAGAAAGGAGAGCGGCATGGGGGACGGTGTCAAACGCCGCCGACAAGTCCAGCATAACCAAGATTGCCTTCCCCCCCAGGTCAAGCGTCTCTCTGATGGAATCGGTGATCTCGAGCAAAGCTGTCTCCGTGCTGTAATTAGCACGGAAGCCCGATTGGGAATCATGTAGAATGTTATTGCTTTCTATATAGTTGGAAATAGAGAGCTGAACATGTTTCTCGATCACCTTTGCCAGAGCAGGGAGAAGGGAGATAGGCCTATAGTTAGCGTGGACTAGAGGATCCAGAGTGGGCTTTTTGAGTAGTGGCAAGATCAGGGCATGCTTCCAAGCCGATGGAACTTCGCCCGTAGTCAGGGAAAGATTCAACAGCGGATTAAGCAAACTGTTGATCGCAGGTGCTAATTTTTCTAGACATTTCGCTGGGCAAGGATCCAGCGGCGAGCCAGACTGAAGCCGAGAAAGAAGGTCGAGGGAAGAAGCTACAGATAAAGAGGGAAAGTCAGCAAGGACTGAGCTCCTAACCACAATGGACGAGCAAACCGTGGCCCGATGACTGGAAGATGGACCGAGGCCGACGTTTGAGAGAGAGTCCTGAATGGACTTAATTTTGTTAATAAAAAAGTCCCCCAACTGACTGATACAGACCTCGGAATGAGAATGTGAGGGGGAGCTCGAAGGAGGGGAAATGAACTCCTTTACAATTCTAAAGAGCTCTTTGCTCCTATTTTCCGCCTCCTCAATTCTGCGCTCCAAGAAAACCTTTTTTCCCTCGAGAATGTGCTTACGATAGATCCTAACTACCTCCCGGTATTTAGATTTATCATCCGGGGCGTACTTACGCCGCCACATTCTCTCTGCTTTCTTGCATTCCTGGCGCATTTTTACCATAGAAGGAGTAAACCATGGGGCCGAGAGAGGTCTGGCTACTGATTTAGCTGGTCTCCTCGGGCCAGCTCCTCAAATCTAGCAGCCAGCCACTTTTGGACGGAATCTAAATCTTCCTCCAAACTGCCCGAAAGCTGACATGGATGACAACGCAGAGCATCGGCCAGCATTTCCACCGAGACCTGATGGAAAGGTCGCCCCGACCGTTTCACCTCTTTCTGTACTCTGGAACCATTCAAGGTGGAAGACAGAATGCAAAAATCGATTAAAAAATGATCAGTCCAGAGCACAGGACGCGGCATAGATATATCTAACATCCTCGTCGAGAAAATCTGGTCAATGGTATGGCCCTTGATATGCGTGGGGCTAGTAATGTAAGAAATCAGCCCCAGAGGAGCCACAATCTCCTGCAATTTAATGGAGTCAGGATCCGCAACAATATCCATGTGGACATTCAGATCCCCCAGCAGGATACAGTGCTCCGATCTAAGGCAAGGCACCGATAATGCCGCCTGAAGATCATCCAAAAAGGAGCCGAAAGGCCCAGGAGCTCTATAGACAAG
This sequence comes from Lissotriton helveticus, assembly GCF_964261635.1. Lineage (NCBI taxonomy): Eukaryota > Metazoa > Chordata > Amphibia > Caudata > Salamandridae > Lissotriton > Lissotriton helveticus. The sequence goes on along the minus strand of NC_136071.1, from coordinate 556,238,354 downwards.
GATCCCTGTGCACGTTTGACTGGGGGAAAGCCTAAGGGTAACACCTAAGGCTTCACACCCTGTGATATTCTCAACGGCAAAGATGGAACAGGGGACATTCTTGTCCACAATCAGAGCCACACCCCCACCTCTGCCTCCCACTCTGTCCTTCCTGAAGATATTATAATTGGGAGGAATGGCAGTTGCCAGGTCAGGACCTGAGCAGTCCCCTAGCCAGGTTTCCGTGAGGAACAGGCAAGTTGTTCCAGAGCCATACAGCAGATTCCAGATGTCAACAGCATGTCTGCTTAGGGATCTGGTGTTAAGGAGAGAGCATTGATGGCGCGTGGGACGGGGCAACGTGGCAGAGACCTTCAAAATAGAGGCCCGCCAGCCACATGCCGCACAACCCTTCCTGAGAGAGCGGCCACAAGGCAGAACATAGTGGCAAAAGGAAGACTGTCTGCGCAGCGCAAACAGCTCTGAAGATGAATAAGTAAGCATCTATACAGATACGAGCCCCTCAGCTGAACGATCCAGTACTAGCAAGGTCCTGCCTCGTCCGCCTCCGAGACGCTGACGGGCGCAGACGGGCAGGACTCTGGCACGACTCAGGCGCAGGGAAGGCGCTTCTGCTGCGCGTCACCGCTGCGCGCTAAGAGGCGAGCTTTAAATAGCCAGCTCTCAGCGTGGCCGGACGCAGGGACGCTCAAAGATGGCGACGGCTACTGCCTGCCCAACCCAAGATGTCTCTCCCCACCACAAACCTCCCCGGAACCGGACCCGCAAAAACTGCGGTGAGTTTCCAAAGATTTTAAGGTGCAGGTAAGGGACCGGACGGCGTATTCTAAAAACAAGGGAAACCAAAATAAATAAAAATTAAATAGGAAAAACTGGCAATTTAAAAAATAATGCGGAGCAGCGCTCTAGGCGCACGAAACCAACAGCAAGGCGCCGCAGCGACTCTCACCCGCAGGACACCTTATCCGTCCAAGTTGCAAAATAGGGCAGACAGCACGCAGGAGGGAACTGCTGATTGCGAGCAATTGGGGTGTGTGGGGATGGGAAGGTAGTGAGGCCCCGACACACCGCCACTCTATCCCAAATCTCAAGCACCGTTTTAGTAGGAACCGCCATATAAGCGCTGCGGTGGCGCGCCTCCCGAGGCAACCATGCACGGTCCCAGAGAGGGCGGCAAGTGACCGCTCTGTCCAAGTGGAACCACACCTTCTCACTTTCCCACGCCGTCCATTCTGGTATAAAGCGGAGGTGAGATGCCAAGTAGTACTCTATCAGGTTAGGGCAAGCGAGCACCCCTCTATCCCGCGGAAACATTACAATTTTACTAGAGAATCGCGGTTTCTTCCCCCCCATATAAATGCTATTAGCTCACGTTGCAGTCCCTGGATCTGGTGTTCCGAGATGGGTGTCGGCAGTGTTTGAAATAGATAAATGAATTTTCGGCAGGATGGACATTTTGACTGTATTAAGGCGCCTCTCAACCCGGAAAGTGGTAGAACTTTCCATGCCCGTAGGTCGGTGATGACTGAGTTTTTGTATTCTTGCCAATTAGCTTGAGACCAGGTGGCTAAGTCTGGCATTAGATTGAGGCTGAGATACCGTATAGAGTTGGTTGCCCATTGATACGGGACAAGGGCTTGCAAGGTTGCAATCTCATCAGCCGGGATAGTGAGGTTAAGGGCCCAAGATTTTGTATGGTTAATTTTAAGCCCTGAAGCTTGCTCATGGAACTGGAGTAGGGTATGTGCTGTTGGAAGGGAGCGCAATGGATCAGACAGGGTAAGAAGTAGATCGTCTGCAAACAGGGCCATCTTATGCTCTATGCCCCTAAGCGTAAGGCCGCGAATATCAGGCGACCGGCGTATCATAATAGCGAGCGGTTCCACTACAAGGGCAAACAATAGGGGCAACAGGTGACAACCCTGTCTGGTACCCCTAAGGATGGAGATGGGCTGCGTGAGTTACCCGTTAACACGGACCCTAGCGAGGGGTGAAATGTAGGGATCCATAATGCGCGCTATCATTCGCGGGCCTAGACCTACTTTCCGGAGAACAGCACGGAGAAACCCCCAATCCACTCGGTCGAACGCAGGCGGGGATCCTCCAGTGCTGCGCCCTCTCCACAAGGCGCGCGATTCGCCGCACGTTATCCGCCCATTGGCGTTGTTGAATAAAGCCCACCTGAGCTGGCTCGATGAGATTGGGCAGATGCACGCTAAGTCGTTTCGCCAAAATGTTGGTGTATAATTTAAGATCTGTTATTAACAAGGTGATAGGGCGGAAGGAAGAGTGTATGATCTTTCCTAGGCTTAGGAATTATGGAGATTTCAGCCATTGCCATATCTGAGGATGGCCCTACCTCATCTGTGAAAGAGGTAAAAAGGCGCAATAGATGCGTTTGAAGTTGCGTCAGGAAAGTGCGATACAATAAAAACTGGGAGCCCATCAGGGCCTGCCGTTTTGCGGAGTGGGAGTTTTTTCAGGGCACTAGTTAGTTCCTCCAACGTAATTGGCTCCTCCAAAAGCTTGGAGTGGTTGCCATTCAGAGGGTCCCAGTCACAGGCGTCTGGGGCAGCCGATATGAGTTCAGGAACGGGCTGATCTCGAGCATAGAGAGACGCATAGTAATCTTGGAATGCTTGGAGCTTGTCAGATTCTGTGGTAGCCCATGATCCCTCCCCTAGCTTTAGTTTTGCGATGTGGGCTTTGGGGTCCCGCGTTCTCAGACAACGCGCTAAAACAGTACCCACCCTGTCCCCTCCATCGTCGTAGCGCTGACGCAATGCAAGCAAACCGTGCTCCGCCTTGTTCATTCTATGAGCCCTAAGCTGGCCTCTGAGGACAGCCAAGTGCCGTTTATGCACCGCCAAGGGTCGCTCCTGGTCCACCTCACCGCAGCAGATCAGCCGTGAGCTCCGCGAGTGCCCCACAGGGAATCAAAGCAGGCCCCCGGGTCCTCAATTCCGCAAAGGCGGAGAAGGCGTAATTGCACAATGTCCAGGCACCTAAGATGGCGGGCACACCATCCGACGCCAGTCCTCACTCCTCAGATCGCCGGCTTTGCAGCAGGTGGGGGGCCACCGGAGACCTCGCAACGTCGGGCCACTTCAGGGCCTGCAGGAGCGGCAGAAGGTCCCGGCCTCCCCAAGCCTCGGAGAGGGTAGCAGGTACAATATTGGTGGGTCCGGGCAGTTGAGATGGCAGGCGCCCTGGCCGTTATCCGGCCTCCCGTCTCGCTTGCCCGGGTCTGCTTAGTCAGGCTCATCCAACACATCGCTGTCCCATAAAAAAGGGGGCACAAGCTGCCCCGTAGCTGTAGCGCTTCCGAAAGAGCCACTTTCAGCGCTAATGTAATGCCTTAAATCGCTGATGACAGTGGCGGCGGCCCGGAGCTCAAAAGGCACGTGTCTCACTCCATTTGTAGAGAGACCATGCCCCCGAATCTTGCAATTTGGAAGGGGGTATCTCGACATAACAGCAACGCTGTGAGAGAGGCAAATTAAAAAGACACAACTATTCACTCAATGGCTCCTCTACTATACTCCAGAATTTCTACACAAACAAAATCAGAATACCTCTCATCAATGTTCCAGATGATTGAGTGCCGATACATATAATTTGCTTTGTGCTTTGCAATAAATTGAATGCCAACCAAAAAATAAGGGGACTGCTGATGTCCTGGGTCTTCATTAACACCACCCCAGAACCATTAACTTTGATTTTCCAGTGTGCAGGCCAGAATCCAGTGGACTTTAGACCTTAGGCTCAGAGAAGGTTCTCTACCTTCCACTCAAAGCAACGAATTTGTTTGATCCCTTCACCAAAAACCTCTAGCTGAAAACGATGGGTCACAGTCACAGCCATTGCTAATACACTGGGCCTGAGTGAAAGGAGAGCATCATATGTCCTCCTCTGTACTCCATCACAGCATGCCCTATTAGCATATTTTAAGCCTTGGGGAAGGGAGACAGCCTCCTCCGTAAAAACTCTGCCCACAGGGCAGGTAAAGTCCATGCAGGGAAGAATAATGATGGTTTCATTGAAAATACATTTATTTACTCTGGCAATTCAGTTCAACCCTTTGGGGGTGACCTCGTATGCAGAGTTTCACAAAACAGACCACTCTAGCAATGACTAAACACAATGCAAAACAGGCTAATGCTATGATACGTGATTTTGATGTTTTGTTTCACCTTTAAATTTCAGATGGTAACCACAAGCTAGGGCTACCTCAATTCCTGGTCGGGAAGATACAGACTTCCCATACATGGAAATATATTTGGAGTAACTGTCTTTGCCATGGTCCTAGCCTGAATTTTCGTCACATCAGTAGGCTTAAAATGGGAAATGGAAAAAAAACTAGCGCTTAATAGTTTAGCTGTAATAGTATAGGTCATAATGTTTATTTAAACAAAATACATTTCAAGTTTTGTAATCGGTGTCAAAGTTATGAAAGGTTCAAATATTTTTACTTTATCCAGACAAGGTCATATACATCGTAAGGCTGGATGAGAAATAAGAAAAGCTATGCATAAAGGACTCCCTCCAAGGAAGACTTTGCTTCTCTCAAACTTTAAAGAGTTCCTGGACAATAGGGGGAGATAACCCTATTTTTTCCCTGAACTCTATCTCTGTTCACTCTACTATTCATGCTGGTAGGCATCCTGCCTTCTGTTTAGCAAAAGAGGAATCTGTTTGTGATGGATGCTGGATTGGCTAAAAAGGGAAGGGTTTAAATATCGTACTGAACTAATTTTGTCTAAGAAGAGCTTTTATCACCTCTGGTTTTGCAGAAATTACCTCTCAATTTTCAGCAATCATAAGGTAAATTCAGTGTTGGCTATATAATATTGCTCAGAAAGGAGAAGTGAAACATTTCTGAGTTTTGAGTGAGATATCACAGAATGAGGGAAAGGGCACCGACCAGACACATGCAATACAATGGCACACTTTCATATTGCAACTGTAATCCGTTTTACATGAACGAAGTTTAAACACTGTAATTATTGCCTTAAAAAATATAAAAGCAAGTGCACATTTTTTTGGTTAAGTGTAGCATTTTGTCAGGGGAAGAGTTTCTTTGGTTTTTTTTTCTTAACACGTTTTTATTGGTATATACATTTATAAAGCATTATAACAAATCAAGAGTACCACTTTCATCGAGGAGCTTGGCGGGCATCCGTGATGGCCGCGTGAGCACAGCGCTCTCCGGACCCCCGCCACTCCCGGCATGATATCCTGAACATATCCTGATTCTTCATGAGGATTTGTGTAGAGGACGCTGGGCCGATCTTCCTGGGATTTTTGGAATTTGATTTGGACCCGGGGCGCCGAAGATACGACGACTCGAACTTTCGGGGTCCGCCCTTGAGGTGCGCCCGGGACTGGGTGCGGCACTGTGGCCGTCTTGGAGTTGAACAACAGCGGCAGGGGGATTGGACTTGTGGGTCCCCCTCTTAAGTTTCGGTTTCGATTCTGCCTCAGACTGAGACAACTGGCAGGGGAGTCTGGCCTTTGCTGGGTCCGGCGCACGAGACGGCTGTCGGGCCTTTGGCTAGCTTATTCTCCTTCCAGGCTAGTTCACTCCTAGTGGTACCCTCGCCGCTGCTTTTTGGTCCCGACGCCCTACTTTCCTGCGGCCATTTCCATCGGGTTGAGTGAGTCTCCTGGTGACGCAGTCTCCGACATGGCGGGCAGAGGGGACCGAGAGACTCGGAAGACCAAGACGCCCCTGCGTGGGGGCCCGGTCCAGTCCAATGTTATGGACCGTTACACCCATTCGAAGGGGTCCCCTGGAGCCGCCCTGCCTGTCCCAAGTGTGGTTGACCACATTGTGGACGCGTCAACGGAGCCGTCCTTGCAGGACATCATGGGCGCCATTTCTGGCATGAAGGAAACAATAGGCCAACAATATGAAGCTTTGGCCCACAAAATCGACACCGTGGCCATTGATGAGAACTTGATTCGGGCCAATTTATCTAAAACCAATGAGAAGGTGAAGTCATTGGATCTCAAGTCATCCAGCCTCACGGCAGACGTCTCGGAGATACAGACGGAGATTGCCATTCTCCGTAGGGTGAACGATTTCATGACCCGGCGCCTGGAGGACTTTGAGAACAGGGCACGTCGCTGTAATGTGCGTGTGGTTGGCGTTCCGGAGAATCCAGACCCGCACTCCGTTGATCTCCTGGTCGAGGACCTGATCCAGAACTACCTCTCTCCGTCTGGGTTGAGTAAATTCTTTGCAGTGGAACGTGCCCATCGTGTTCCGGGAGGCCAGGGTAAGCCGGGCGCCCCGCCGAGGCCTATTGTGGCGAAACTCTTCCACTATAGGGATCGGGACGCTATCCTGCAGGCATCGCGCGTGAAGGGCCCGGTGGCCTTTGAGAATGCCACGGTGAACTTTTACCCGGACTTTTCTCAACAGGTGCAGAAACAGCGTATGGGCTTCCGTGGAGTCAAGAAGCGCCTCCGGGACATGGGATTGCGCTATGCTATGCTTTTTCCGACCAGGCTGAGAGTTGAGTACAATGACCGAACATTTTTCTTTGATCGGCCTGATTCAGTGAATGACTGGCTGGACTCTCTGCCGGACCGACCTCCTGCGACTGAGCCCGCCGACCACCCGGGTGGTGCTGAGGGTGGTGTAGAGAGCTGAACTACTTGTCAATGCCCGGGTCTTCGTGTAGAGTAACTTCTTCTGGGATTTTATGCCTAAGTACCTCTACTGTCTGTGTATTCTCCTCGTTATTTGTCTTGATCGGGGTGGCGGACGGGCTAGGGCCTTTCCTCCTCCGGGGTCTTTTTGTAGAATGGGGGTTCTTGGGCGACAGGCACACTGCATGTTGGGGTGGCTTTTTAGCTTCTTGCAGGGGTGCAGGGTGGGGGGTGTTTCCTTGATTGTTGGGGGGTGGGTGGATGGGAAGTTTGATGTTTGTGTTTTGTTTTATCAAGGCGATTCTATCTTGCTAATGATGTTGTTGAAGTCATGCTCATTGGGGGGGGGTTTCGGCGTTGCTGTGTGGGGTGGGGGGTAGCGGGTTGAGGTTTATTTCGTGGAATGTCAATGGTCTGGGGGATCGTATTAAGCGGGGTGTGGTGTTGCGATGTCTACGACGTTTGTCCCCGGATATTGTTTTTCTACAGCAGACTCACTTGGTGGGCAATACATGTCGTGCATTGAATAGGTGGGGCTATCGCCTCGCAGCACACTCGGGGTTTACCACGGGTTCCAGGGGGGTGGGTATCCTTGTTCGGGCTTCCCTCCCCCTGGCTATTGATGATGTGATCCTTGATGATTGGGGACGTTATGCCGTCCTCGTGGGACGCTATGAGGGTCGGACCCTTTCCCTGTTTGCAGTTTATGTGCCCCCCGGTCTACAGACCTCTACCTTTTCCGATTTGGGCCGGGTGTTGTTGAACCTCCCTGATAGTACTCTTTTCATAGCAGGGGACTTTAATTCTGTGTTCTCCGGTCTACGCGATCGTCACCCCCCTAGGGACACTCCTTCGGCCCAACAGTGGCTGGGCGGGTTTCTGGATACGTTTGGCTTGGTGGATTGCTGGAGGCTTATGCATCCTACTCAGCTTCAATACACTTTCCATTCTGGGGCCCATGGGAGTTTGTCTAGACTGGATTATTTCCTGATGCCTGCGGCGCAGTCGCCGGCGGTTCGCGAGATTAGACACCTCCCCCGGGGCATCTCTGATCATTCACCGCTCTGGCTTTGTTTTGAGGTGGGGGTGGAGGCGGCGGGTCGGGTGGCTCCTATCAACCCATGGTACCTCACCTCCCCCGAGACCCGCAGTCTCTTGATTAAGTCTTTGGACAACTACTTTCTAGACAACGAGGGGTCCGTCTCCTCTGCGATATCCCTGTGGGAGGCCTTTAAGACAGTGATTCGCGGGCAGGCCCTTTCCCTTATTGCTGAATCTAAAAAGGCGAGGAATCGGGAGGTGGTGGACCTTGAGAGGGAGATTGCTGAGATAGAGGCTGACCTGGAGTCGGATGTTACACCTGGTAAGCTCCACGCCCTGGGTCTGAAACAATTTGCTTATAGGTCTTTGGTTACAGATGCGGCTAAACTGATGTTTCGAGATCAACAGGGTCGCTTGTATGATGTAGGGGACAAAGCGGGTAAGTTGCTGGCATGGTTGGATAAGAAGGAGAGGGCGAATCGTGTGGTGCCTGTGATTCAGACTTTGAGTGGTGTGAGAGTGACCGACCCGGTTGGAATAGTTGAATGTTTTGCGGACTATTTTCGTGTGGTTTATTCCCCTGTGTCTGAACGGGATGTTGATGACTCTCGCCTTTTGTTGCGTGATATAGCTCTGCCCAGTGTTTCCGATTTAGACCGAGTCTCTTTGGAGTCCCCTTTCACTACGGATGAGATAGCGACGGCCATTCGCTCACTCCGTTCGGGCAAAGTTTTGGGCCCGAATGGATTGCCAATTGAATTGTACAAGCTACGTCCTGATAAGGTGGCGCCCTATCTTCGCACCATGTTTTTGGAATCCCGGGAGCGGGGTATGCTCCCATATGATCAGCGTCTGGCTACGATTGTTGTTATTCCCAAAGAAAGTAAACCTCGGGACCTTTGTTCGTCCTATAGGCCCATTTCCCTGTTGAATGTTGAACCCAAGGTTCTGGCTAAGCTTCTGGCTACCCGCCTCTTGACGGTCATCGGTGGCTTGGTTCATCCGGATCAATCCGGATTTATCCCGCATCGCAACACGGCTCTTAACCTACGGTGCTGTTGCGAGGGCGGGGCTTCTGACGGAGCCGGCCATTTTGGCTTCGCTAGACGCTTCGATGGCCTTTGATACGGTAGAGTGGCCCTATCTTTGGGCAGCTCTTGAGAAATTTGGTTTCGGACCTGAGTTTATTGGTTGGGTGAAATTGTTATACGCCGAACCCTTGGCACAGGTAGTGGTAAACAGTCGGGTTTCTGTCCCCTTCTGCCTTGGTAGAGGGACCCGTCAGGGATGCCCCTTGTCTCCGTTGCTTTTCGCGCTTGCCCTGGAACCGTTAGCTGCGTGGCTTCGATGGGAACCTTCACTCAAAGGGATCCGTTGGTCACCGGATTTTGAAGACCGCGTCTCGCTTTACGCGGATGACATTCTTCTGTATCTTACTTCCCCGCGTAAATCTTTAAATGTCTTATTTGACGTTCTTACTTCGTTTGGTGCTAACTCAGGTCTGGTTATTAATTGGGCTAAGTCCTGTGTGTATGTTCTCTCGGGTGTTTTGCCCCCATTACCGGACAGATTTCCTATCCAGGTTGTCCAGTCTGGCTTCAAGTATTTGGGGATCTTTATTACGCTGGACTCTTCACTCCGGTTCGAGCGTAATCTCCTCCCCCCGCTTCTTAGACTGCGACTGGATGTGGCCCGCTGGCGTAAACTACCCCTGTCTCCTCTGGGCAGGGCTGCCCTTTTTAAAATGATGTCTTTGCCACGATTCCTATACGCACTTCAAAATTCTTTTGACGACGTTCCCGCTACCTATTTTCGAGAGATCGAGAGTCTTCAAAGGCAACTGATCTGGGACGGGCGTCCACGTATCGCCCTTGCGAAACTTACTATCCCTTGGTACGACGGGGGCATGGCGCTCCCCGATATCAAGAGATATTACTGGGCTACCCAGCTGTCTGCCATTAACCACGCAATGTATTCCCCGGGTCGAGATCCGGCCTTTGAGATGGATAGACTCCAGCTGCCGGGAGGGGATTTTAATAGAGCGCTTTATTCCAGATCGGCTGGGCGCCATCTTACGGGCCCGTCCAGGACCGCAGTCAATGTGTGGCGCGCTGCGAATGTGAGTTTGGGATGGGAGACCCGACTGACACTGGCGACTCCGCTTTATGCTTCCGAACGTTTGGGAGATCTCTGGTCTACTAAGGGCTTTGACCGCTGGGATATGATTGGGATATGTAAAGTGGGTGATGTCTGTGTGAAGGGTAGAGTGAAGTCTTTCCAGGCCCTTAAGGCCGAATATGACTTGAGTGATAGAGAGTTTTTTCGATATCTGCAGGTCCGGCATGCTCTGACCTCAGTTCTGACTCCTGATGTGACCCTACCCGAGTCCTCCCCCCTTGAGGATCGCATACTGGATGGACACCTGCCCGATAGCACTATCTCCCTGATTTATAAGAAACTGATTAATAATCGCGCTGACTTACTGCTCCGACTTAGGGAGGTTTGGGTCGGTGATGGGTTGGACTTGGATGACGAGGATTGGCAGTCGGCGCTCTCTTCTCCGAAAGAGGTCGCCATCCCCGCCCGTCTTCGTTTGGTTCAACTTAAGATCCTCCACCGGGTGTATGTAACTGGTCCGCGTCTGGTAGTAATGGGTTTTTCCCCGGATGGCTTATGCAAACGTGGTTGTGGGATGAGTGCTACATTTTTGCATATTCTTTGGGAGTGCCCGGTGGTAGCAGCCTACTGGATTGATGTGCTTGCGGTGATGACTGTTGTGACTGGTATTACCCTGCGGCCTGAGGCCCGACGATGCCTGTTGAATGTGTGGGAACCCACCGACTATTCTGTGGCCCAGACCAGATGGGCGACCTTGGGATACATGGTCGCGAAGCGGGACATTGCGCAGCTCTGGGGTGCGTCCAGACCTCCCGACGTCTCGGTGTGGGAGGATAACATGGACTGGTCCATGTTCCGAGAGAAGACCGTCTATGTAGCTAGGGGCAGACCCAGGGCGTGGACGAAGATTTGGGGTCAGTGGAACGAATATCGTGGAGACATTTGTACCCCTCCCTTGGTTGACACTCCCGATGTTACCCTATCTCCCTAGGCTGGCATTCCCGAAATTTTTCATACTGTTCTAGGATTTTCCTGTCCTCCCCGCTGTCCCCCCCCCAGCCTTGCCGAGTCCCATTGATTGTGCTTTCGTCTTCCTGATTAGTGGCTTTCCCCTCCGCCTTCTGGGCTGACCTTGATTAATGTGCATTCGCCTTGTTTAGAGTTTGTTGTTGTTTTTTATGTTTAATATAGAAAATCGCTATGTCCTGTCCTATGTTTTGAGCAATACATGGTATCGGCTTTGTGCCTGGCCACGGAAGTGATCGTTTGCTTCTTATGTTGTGCGTTGCTATTAGCGGCCAGCCCGTGTGGTTGTAGGTCCATCTTTGTAATTTTTATTTGATTGCTCAATAAAAGTTTTTAACCAAAAAAAAAAAAAAAAAAAGAGTACCACTTTCCACAAGACTGACGTTGCTATAATGCATGGCTTATTTTACCAAGGAATTCTGTGCACATTTAATAATCCATCTTGATGTCGCTGTATAAGTGTTCTTAGCATGGTCACTCTCCTCCGTGTTAAACACGACATTGTACCCATTGTCCCTGTATCTTCTGATGTTTTAGGGTGCATCGCCAGGCTACATGAATTGCCATTGTCCAAAACAGCTTTCCACTTGACCATGTTTGGGGCTTCTGCACAAGTCCCAGACCAAGGAATCTCCTCTTTTACCTACTAAACTCTAGATCAAACAAGGTCTTTTACAAAGCGATAGGGGAGTTGAGGGTGATTAGGTGATTCAGGAATTCCAAACGTATTCTTTCTACTGCCAATCAAAATACCATGATAATTCTGCAATCCATACTCCGTGGAAGAGGTCCCCGTCCTCTGTGTGTCATCTAAGTCACATATTAGAAGAATCAATGTCCTTTTACGATAATTACTGGTGTAGTAAATATGATGTCAAGACTGGAATTAACGCCCCGGAATATCTATTATTATTTTAAAGATAATTCAGTATTGCCGTCTATTTCTGTCAGGAGGTGTGACGTTAATCTTATATCATGCAAACAACGAGTCTACTCCCCCTGTTATTTCAAATATTTGTCTGTGTTCCTGTGAAAAGATATACAAAAACCAACCGCAGTTTAAATATTTATGTGTATGTCGCACCCAAACCATCATACTTTGGCACACAACATATAACCATTAAATGGCAAGTTATGGAATGCCTCACATTCCATTCATCATTTCGGTTTCTTGATTGGCTTAATAATGTTACCCCGAAACCGGTCCCAGGATGCTTGTTTCCGGTTCAGGGAAGACCTGGCTTGGCAGTTCAGGCTGGACTGGTCCTATGAGGCACAGTGTCATTTGTCTATAACGCTCTGGGAGAAGCAGTCTTCACTGGGTCACAAAGAATTGTGTCATAATCCCCAGACTTGCAGTTGTCATTCTGCATTTCCCACTTGTCAACACAGCAACTGGTGAATATAGACTCGACTACTGTAAAAGGTACACAATGCTTGGATCTGCGTTTTGGTTTTGCCTGAAGATAGCAGTGATTTGTGTAGAAAGATGCGGTGGCCAATGAAATCTACTGTAATCTTTATCTGGGGGCTTAGCATAACAAAGCACCAGTCTTCCTTTAACCAACTTGTTACTAGGCACAGTCCAGTACAGGTTGATCTTAGAAGGAGAACTCAACTGTGATTAAAGGCATTTCCTATTCCCTCCATTCATCAACATAGGATGCAGGACAACAACATGGAGGTTTCATTGATTTCCAGAATAGATGTCCAATGCAGCAACAATACACACAAATTTACTTAGTAGTGACCTTACATGTAGGTGTCGTGATTACATGGCTTCCTGGGTCGATTTAACCTACTGCCATGCAAGTAACCATGATAACTATTTGCCCACAGACAAAAAAAGATTAGTAGTGGTGTTAAGTACTACACTCAAAATAGGTACAAATAATCCTCCATCAAACGTTAAATCTATTCTGGACCGGTACTGGACATCATTCCTAAAACATATACAGGGCTCAAAGCTGTTCATACAGATTACCGACACAAAGCTTGAGAAAACTGAATAAAAAAAGAGGTGTAATCATAAAAAAGCCGAACAAAGGGTGACTGGAATCGACTTCCATAAGTGAAATTAACCTGAAGAGAAGCAATACGGATAAAGAAGCTCTGTTAAGATCAAGAAGATAGGTGATGTGATGAAGAGTGCTTCATAGTGGCACATTTTGCTGTGCATCACTGGGTGCTGTGTGGTGAAAACACTGCAGACTCTAATATGACATGCTAGATTTTTTGACAACTGTTTTGCCGATTCCCAACAAGTTTACCAAGTTGCTCTCGAAATAAACAAGTATCTTGTATGCTTGACACATGTAAAGGAGATGAATGATTTTCACCACTTAAGTTTGTGAATAGCATATCATTATGTAGGGATTCACATCCCAACGATAGTCATGGACTTACACTGCATATCAGTTTGGCTGAAACATGTTGAAGATGAATGGATGCAAAATATACTAATTATCTGTTACATCAGCCTTAACCCTTTTAATCTTGTCGGAGGAGTCCCAACCAAATAATTATAGGATTATTCCACTAGACAATTTTAACTTATTTTATCCCTACATACATTCTTAAGCATTCTCTCATTAGAGGTTGAGCCCACCCTGGATGAACATCATCAGGTGTGACCCAATGATGAAGCATGCCGCACAAGTGGGTCAGGGTCTCCTAAATAGAAGAAAGGAATTTTCCTTCCCCATCCCTGTACACAAAACCCCGAGTTAAGAATGGGTTTATTGGGTAGGTAGATTTTTATTGTGTTATGATGTGATGACAACCTGCTCTTCTGAAGACTGCCTAAAAGGCGGAGTGAAAAAGTGAGGCAAAATATTTACAATTCCTCCTTTACAGAGAGTTCACCACATCAGGCCATCAGAATCACTACTTTCCCCCAATGTCAAAAAAAGACACTTTGTGTCTTTTCTTGAATATATTCTGCCTATTGAAGTTTTCTTTTTTAGGCACACAGCATAATAAACCTTTTGCAAGCAACTGCAGTGAGAAAGGTTTTTCCATTCCCTCAGGCCTACAGAGAAACAAATTGAGGACCACTGTGACCTACTGAACCCACATGTGTTTAACATATGAATTAAAAAAATAAGTTCACTGCACTGAATAAACCACCAAGTCTGAGAGACTTTATATTAAAGCTGAAGTCAACAAATTAAGCGCCTGATGAAATTTGTATATTGACCAGTTTGCAAATGGGTCTGCAATTTGCGCTGTAACCTTTGTATTAAAACGTCACAGGGGTCAGGTGGCTCAGTCGGGTCTGGTGGCTCAGTGGACTAATGCATCCACTGCAGGGGCCTGTGTTCGACCTCATGGTCACAGATTCAAATCCCGGCGGGTCCACTCAGCCTTTCATCCATTGGAGGTCGATAAAATGAGTACCATTGAGTTGGGTAACAATAAACATCTGTTATTCAGCGCCAAAAGTGAATGTGTGCTTTACAAATACACGTTATGTTATGTTATTCCAAAATTTTCATTTGCAACAGGTCACAAAAAAAACATGCCATGACATGCTAATGAGTATTAATGAGGCAGGTCACAATTTGTAAAACGTGTTATTGACTGTGAATGCATGGATGAAGCCTGCATGGGAAGACATACTTCAGTTCCTGCACTTGCATTCCTTTAAGGGACACGTGCTGTCTTAAAGAAACAAATGTTTGTTGTTTGGGATGACACTGGGACGAGAGGATCTGAAACCAACTATTGGGTCATGTTCTGGCTTGCACTTAGTGTACTAAACTAATACACATCACAATCCACAAAGTCTCTGAAACTTAGGGCCTGATTATGAGTTTGGCAGTGTTTGAGTGGGGTTGCATGCCACAGTCTTGCTCTCACGCAGCCAAACTCCACTTTCCACTGTCCTGCCTTTCAAAGGCTCATTGGAGACCCTGAGAAAGGCAGCGCTGTAGGACTGCCACCGCGCGTATCAGCATGGCATGGACCGTAAAGTCCATGCTGTGCAGAATCTGGGGGTGCAGAAATACAGGGGGTACACCATGTGCCCCCGTGCACCGAGGTACCAGGGAGAACTATAGGGCCCCCTTAGTTTTCTCGTCACGGCCCTTTCATGGCGGGCTCACCGTCATAAAAAAGGAGGGCAGTGAAGAAACTCATATGCTTGACGGTGCTGCAGCCCCAGAATACTGAGGCCTCAGACCGCTGCAAGACCGCCAGGGATAGCGGATCTTTGGTGGTAGCAGCGGTCCTATGGCAGTCCAACTGCCAAAGTTATATAACTGTTTCTGAAAAATTGGCGAACCCAATAAACCCTTGTAGGCTTGGGCAATGAAAACGATCAAAGTGAAAGGTGTCTACAAGGGATTTCACTTATTCTCTGAGTATTTGTGGTTCCTAAGTTATTTATGAGTCAATTCAATATGATCAGACTCCTAAGTGTCCAGCAGGACAACCAAAAACAATTAATGTAATCCAAAAAGCACAAAATAAAACAAAGCACACAGAAGATCCTAGTCATAAAAAGTGAATTTATCTGATTTGAGTATTTTAAAATAGAGAAGGGTACAGATAAGAACAACAAATATCAGCAAAAAAGTTATGCAAAAGATGTACAAATAAATTTGAACACACAATTCATAACCAACGTCAGCTACTAAACATAACAAAGCCAATATTATCCCAATTTCAATAAATATGGCTAGAGAGAAAGATTTCCTGGAGTTGGCGGAAATGTCGACGTTTCGGTCTTGGTGGCTTCAGTCTGTTAGACCATCTTCAGGACAGAGAACTTTATGCAAGATATATAACCTTCTATATTAGTCACAAGGGAAAAACAGATGTTGACCTTGAATCTGAACGGCAATTGCAGACCAGCTTTAAAATCACTCATGGTATCGAACAACCTAAATGTCTAAACAGTGAATCCAGCAACGGGTCTTCTAGTGTTCTTCAAAAATGGAAGAGCAACTCCAAATTAATTGAGCGATGCGAGGACAAGCGGGAAGCAGTTTGGCCGCATTGCATCAGAGCGAAACAGAGCCGCTTCCGTTGTTTTGGGAGCCGTCCGTGTTACGGCATTTTCCGCTCTTCAGTAGTTCTCTCCTGATCTGGGTTTGGAGCCGTGTGCCGTTCTATTGCGGTTTCCGGCTGCCTGTCCATCTCTCGATTGTCCCTCTCAGAACCGCCCTTGTCCCTTTGTTATCCTGAGTCCCGTGGCGGTTCGCCCTCACTTACCTGAAACTTGGACTGAACCTAACCAAGTTTAGAACAGGTCTCCCTCCTGAGCCGGCTATCTCCTTTCCGGCCCCGAGGGGATTCCGGGTCAGGTATTTACGGTTCCGCCCATCGGCCGGACACTCGTTGTTCCGCCGGCCGGCCGGACTTGTGGAGCCTTGGCCTGGGGTCGCCCCAAGGGATTTTGAGAGTTGTGGTCCGCCGGGAATTTGTAATCCTTTTTTTCTTTATGTTGTTCCTTTCTTTTGGACTCACTGGTGTCTTATCGGAGAATGGCAACCGTCTCAGCGTGGTGGCATGAAGAACGGGTAAAGCGCTAGTAGCGCCACATTTATTATTATTACCCTGTAGCAAGATTGTGCAATCTTACATGTATTTCATTGCATTCATAGATGAGACATAAATCATTCGCATTGCCTCTAATCTGGACAGTCACAATCCCCAATATTGGTACAGCATGGTAAGAGATTATTGTTTGCAGTTCTTGCACACTCCCTACAGTCACCAAGAGGTATAATGTCCATTAATGTTGTGGCTAGGTATCAAGACTGCCAACAGTTGCTGGTTCAGTATTACAACCTAGTCATTTCGACTAGTTACTGACGAACATTCTCACTGTCTTTTAGGTAAGATATAGTACAAGGTTTCATGTTTAATATCTGTCAGTTGTTGATTGGTAGTAACCTAACCCATCTGCCTTCAACCTGAGGGATACCAGCCTGAAGAGTCCTGTTTTCATCCCCGCCTTTCCTTGTTTTGTTCCCTCCTTTCCCTCCATACCACCATTGCCTGCTAGTGTTTGATAGACGCAATAGGTGCAGGGGGAAGGGCTGGTCTTGTCGACGGTTCCTGGCACTCCTGTGGAAACTACACTTGTATCCTTACATATTGGGATAATATTGGCTTTGTTATGTTTAGGAGCTGACGTTGGTTATGAATTGTGTGTTCAAATTTATTTGTACATCTTTTGCGTAACTTTTTTGCTGATATTTGTTGTTCTCATCTGTACCCTTCCCTATTTTAAAATACTCAAATCAGATAAATTCACTTTTTATGACTAGGATCTTCTGTGTGCTTTGTTTTATTTTGTGCTTTTTGGATTACATTAATTGTCTTTGGTTGTCCTGCTGGACACTTAGGAGTCTGATCATATTGAACTGACTCATAAATAGCTTAGGAACCACAAATACTCAGAGAATAAGTGAAATCCCTTGTAGACACCTTTCACTTTGATCAAAGTCATATAACGGCAGTCGGACCGCCAGTGCGGCAGTTGCCGCACCGCCACCATGGCTTTGGTGGCCCATCAGACAGCCAAACTCATTATTAGGCCCTTAACCTGAACACAGGAATAGTTGGAAAATGGACACCATGAAGAAAGTGAACGCGACCTTGCAACTCAAGTCCCTGGTCTCTATCCCACATTAACAACATATTTACTACTAAGCGAACAAGACAGAAATAGCAAATGTCCTCCTAGGGTGGCACACAAAGTGCTTGGGCTATTACTGATCAGTTGAAGTCAATGTCCCTCTCTATTAGGGATTCCTAACTGTCCTAAAATCAGTAAATCCATAGTCTGAAGACTCTGTCTCTACCCACCCACATGGCACTTGGAGAAAGCATCCTACCTTGCTTCATACTGCAGACCAAGATAGTTGCAAACAAAACTCACAATGCTTCCTGGTACTGGAAGCAAGCAAAATCATCTAAACTATTGTGGTACAGATCCCCTGTGTAAGTCCTTTACGTTTCCTTGTCGAAAACCTTGGAAAAAAGACACCTAAGCATCTCAGGGCTGAACACATTGGTAGGCAGTTTTACAATGTGCCTTGCAGCCATTTCAGGTATCATATTGGTAGAAAAAAATATGGGACCTTTGTGAAACAAGGTCAACAGTCAGTCTGAGCTAAGAATCCACTACATTCCTTTGAGGCTGAAGCCCTGAGACAAATTTTACCCATGAACCAGCTGACAGGTTTCACAGAAAAAAAAATCTGTCATACAAAGCATCCGATGCTGAGCAGCCAAGAACGTCAACCAATACTTAAGGGCAACAGCATTCGAGTGGAGTGATGGGTCTCTCCCAGATCCCTTGAACCCTTTGTCAGGCATCATACAAATAGAGAATGAGCAAACGAAAGTTAAAAAATAAACTCCTGACGAAAAAGGCAAACCGGTATGGAAATACTGAAGAGATCTTGAATAGCGCAAGAGACAAGTGCGGTGTGTAAATATGTTTTATTCCTTGAAAAAAAGACATAGGGTTTTGTGAAGCTGGCCTGCATATTATGGTGGGAAGTCTTTACACGGGCACTGTAGCGCATTCGTTGCACCTGGGATTCTCTAAGATTAACATGACAAAAGCCCAAGCTGTTCAACGTTGCCCTCTCCCACACATTTCGATAAAAGATACTCAATTAATTTAGATCATCTATGATACATAACTTTATAGTCTTAACACTTGTAATACATGAATTATAAAAATGCATTGCTGGACTGGAAAATTATTTGATCAAAATACAAATGTAATTGCCTCTAAACACATTGTCTATTGCAACAAAAAAATAAGTGGCAACCTGGATTAAAGAAACATAGAAACTACTGCACGCCACAAGTAAGATACACAAGTGAATTAAAAATAATTATTCAACTTTGCCATATGCAGAGGAAACGGCTGAAAAGGGTTACTTACTGAAGTTGGGCTTCAACTTTTACTATAAGTCTTTTCATTTTTTCTTTCACGCACTGTATCATTGCAATCTCCTGTTAAATTAAAGAAAAACTATATAAAAATACAATTAAGAGTATTTTCTCTTCATTATCCACATCCACAAGCAAAAGATTTTACACGTTTGGGCTTTTAAAAAACATATGTAACATATATTAAAGTACAAAGCTGCATTTTTTTTTTAGACGATGAAAACCTGATAAATTGATTGAAAAGCACCCAAAGTATTACTAGGTAACGCCATGGTAAGACGTATTGTGTATTATGATATGTGAAGCATTAAGATGAGGATAGACTCTACTTTCTCAGGGGAGAATGATTTGATCAACCAGTGTTTGAAATCCTTGAATTCTACACATTCCTACATAATAGGGGGAAAGCTTATTTTTATGACATTTTATAGAAAAGGTCTAAAAGACAGAACACATACGACATCTCTGTTTGCGATTTGAGAGGTGAGGGTCCTATATTTTTGTTCATGTTATTCCCAGTGGTAGACATCTTCCTACATGGACCCTTAACCCCTTCCATGCTGATGACGAACCCCAGCCGTCACGCTCCACGGTGCTCGTGTGCTGATGACGGCTGGGGTTCGTCACGGCCCCGCCCTGTTCTTTTGTTTACCGCACAACGGCGGAATCGGCCCAGCATGGAAGGGGTTAAGTCTATAGCAATAGCGCAGAATCCAAAGCAATTTCACCAATTTAAACCTCAAACCAATACAAAATACACAGAAACAAATACACAAATTCTGAGATATGTTATTTATTTCACAAACTAAAAAAATAAATACAAAAATTGAATTTTTTATTTTGACGGGAAGGTTGAAGCTTTTCGAAATCTGGTTTTATTTCTTAAAGACGAAGCGATATGCTAGACTCTAGAACATGATTTTGTCTTTTTTGATCCTAGTTAACTATGGGCGTAAATTTCGTTCCGCTCGCGGAATTTGCGGATTTTTGGCAATTTCGCGGTCCGCGAATGGCGCGAATTTGGCCACAAATCCGCAATTGGCAAGCTGGCGGATTTTTTGCTTGGTCGCGCTTGAAAAATACAATATCGCGCGCGCTGCGTTGACTTACCGTGATTCTGACTTCTCTGAGTTGTTTTTCTCCCGTTTTGCGTATGCTGTGCCATTTTGGATCTTGCTGCGTGATCGCGCGAGAGTTTTTCGACCGCTAGTACGTCATCGCGGCCCGCCATCTTGCACAGCGAGAGTTTGACAACGCGAGTATGTCATAAGTGCCCGCGATCACGCATCGCGGGAGTAAACAATTGCGAACACGTAGATGCGGTGCGCAGCTGACTTCCGGCGGGAGATTTGAACAGCTCGCTTTCCCGAACTTGCAAAAATTGCAATTCTGCACAAGAAATCCACCGCAGGTAGCATAAACCTTCTGAAAATGATGATTTTGATCAGAATAACTCAGATTGACATTTGGCTGCACTTTTTGTGCAAGGAGTCCATTTTTGGGGGGTGGGAGGAAGGAAGTGCCCCAGAGTCTCCAACTTCCTGTTCCTGTCCAGCAGGCTCCTCCCAGTGCTTTGTCCATGTCCTGGTCACTTTTCATTTGGATCTGGAGCTGGAAGGATTACTTTTTGTGGCTGCTGCTGGATATTTGTATTTGAGGACTTTTTGGACTTTGGAGTTTGGATCACTTTTGGATTTGAGATTTTACAAGTAAGTTGGTGTTGTTTGTTTGGGGCATTGCAGTTGCTGCAACTACAATTTTAAAACTTTTTCACAACTTAAAAAAAATATATATTGTGGGTAGCCACAGTATCCAGTAGGCCCAGGGTTAGTCATGGGTGCATGATACAACTGTTTCTGTGAGTTTGGTTGAACTTAAATCTCATTTATGTCATGGAATTTTAGCTCACTGTTATATGTGGATTTTTTTTTTTAATTTTGGGGTGCCTGTAAAGCTACATTAGCCAGTAGCCCCAGGGGTACTGAGTGGTGCATGGACCAAGTCTTTCTGTGGGGTGTCTTGAATTTAAACATCATTGAGGGCATGGATGGCATTGGATTGGGGTGATTTTTGTGTGTTTTTCGACTTTTTGGGGTGTTGTTGGGGCCTGGCCATGTGGGTGGGGGCCATTTTGAGGCCTGGTACAGGCAGGGCCTGGCCATGTGGTGGGGGTGAAGGGCCATTTTGAAGCCAGCCAGTATGCTCAGGCCTGCACCCAGTTTGCCTAGCTTTCATCCATTATGCCCAGGGGTACTCAGTGGTGCATGGGCCAAGTCTTTCTGTGGGGTGTCTTGAATTTAAACATCATTGAGGGCATGGATGGCATTGGATTGGGGTTTTTTTGTGTGTTTTTTGACTTTTTGGTGGGTTGTTGGGGCCTGGCCACGTGGGTGGTGGCCATTTTGAGGCCTGGTACAGGCAGGGCCTGGCCATGTGGTGGGGGTGAAGGGGCCATTTTGAAGCCATGCAGTGTGCTCAGGCCTGCACCCAGTTTGCCTTGCTTTCATCCATTATGCCCAGGGGTACTCAGTGGTGCATGTGCCAAGTCTTTCTGTGGGGATTCTTGAATTTAAACATCATTGAAGGCATGGATGGCATTGGATTGGGGTGTTTTTTGTGTGTTTTTCGACTTTTTGGTGGGTTGTTGGGGCCTGGCCATGTTGGTGGGGGCCATTTTGAGGCCTGGTACAGGCAGGGCCTGGCCATGTGGTGGCGGTCAAGGGGCCATTTTGAAGCCAGGCAGTGTGCTCAGGCCTGCACCCAGTTTGCCTTGCTTTCACCCATTATGCCCAGGGGTACTCAGTGGTGCATGGGCCAAGTCTTTCTGTGGGGTGTCTTGAATTTAAACATCATTGAGGGCATGGATGGCATTGGATTGGGGTGTTTGTTGTGTGTTTTCCGACTTTTTGGTGGGTTGCTGGGGCCTGGCCATGTGTGTGGGGGTGAAGGGGCCATTTTGAAGCCAGGCAGTGCTCTCAGACCTGCACCCAGTTTGCCTTGCTTTCATCCATTATGCCCAGGGATACTCAGTGGTGCATGGGCCAAGTCTTTCTGTGGTGTGTCTTGAATTTAAACATCATTAAGGGCATGGATGGCATTGGATTGGGGTGTTTGTTGTGTGTTTTCCGACTTTTTGGTGGGTTGCTGGGGCCTGGCCATGTGTGTGGGGGTGAAGGGGCCATTTTGAAGCCAGGCAGTGTGCTCAGACCTGCACCCAGTTTGCCTTGCTTTCATCCATTATGCCCAGGGATACTCAGTGGTGCATGGGCCAAGTCTTTCTGTGGTGTGTCTTGAATTTAAACATCATTAAGGGCATGGATGGCATTGGATTGGGGTGTTTTTTGAGTGTTTTTCGACTTTTTGGTGGGTTGTTGGGGCCTGACCATGTGGGTGGGGGCCATTTTGAGGCCTGGTACAGGCAGGGCCTGGCCATGTGGTGGAGGTGAAGGGGCCATTTTGAAGCCAGGCAGTGTGCTCAGGCCTGCACCCAGTTTGCCTTGCTTTCATCCATTATGCCCAGGGGTACTCAGTGGTGCATGGGCCAAGTCTTTCTGTGGGGTGTCTCTTCTATTAATGTAAACATCCATTTTTGATTAGAATTGCAATTTTTATTTTGGGTCTTTCCGTTTTTGGGTGTGTTGTAAAAATAAATGCCTAGTTGCAAATATTAATTGAAGTACGACATATGCAACATTTATTTAACTGATGTTCCTCTGGCTTCCTTTGCTTTTAGGTGCACAAGAGAACCACAAATCAGTCATCGTTCATCATCAGTGACAGGAAGAAGTCCTGCTGCGGTGTGTGCAGCACAACGTCAATTGACGTCACATGTGGCCACAGACAACTCTGCAACTCGTGCAACTGCGGCCTGCTGTTCTGACATCTGAAGAAGATGGGCCCAAAGAAAGGTGGCCGCAGCTCCTCCACCAAGAAAGTTGCCAGTGCCACTGCCAGTAAGAAGGAGCAGAAGAAGCAAGTGGCGCCACTTACCAAGGAGACTGGTGTGCCTACAGACACTTTTTTTTGGGGGAAAAAAACTACGCCTGCAGCAGCGGGGTCCGCCGGGGACCAAGCTGGGAGCAGCACCTCCGCTTCATTGGGCTCAGTGCCACCACGCCAAGTTAGGTCCAAGGCCATGAGTGCTGCAGAGGCAGCCAAAATTGTTCAATCACCATCGACCAGTGATGTTGGCTCATCGCAAGAAAGTAGCATCCAATCAACGCAGGGTGTAACTCATCTGACGAGTGTTCAACAACCACAGCCGCACCGACAACCACAGGTGCAACTAGTACAAGCGCAAGTACATGCGCAAGGAGAGACGCAAGTGGAGGCGCAAGTGGAGGCGCAAGTGGAGGCACTAGTGGAGGCACAAGGAGAGGTGCAAGGAGAGGCGCAATTAGAGGCGCATGAAGCGGCACAACTGCCCACAATGCTTGTTACTCCATAAGTAGGGGGACATCAGGAAATCTAGATTGAAGCGGAGGTATCATCCGAGGAAGCCACTCCTCCTGATGATGATCCATTGTCTTCCAGATCCCCAGCAATAAAAAGGTCAAGGAGGGCTACTACACGTTCTTCTTCAAGCCCCCTTCCTTCTGATGATGTTGATGTTGATTGGAACCCACCAATACAGTCTGAGGGTGAGGCACGCCATGAGCCGACAAAGGTAGCTAAGCATAAAAGGAAGGTTCCCGCAAGGCTTCCACTTATGGGTGATGACGACAAACAAGAAGTGTTGTATTCTGCTGCTGATGAACAGTCTGACGACGACCCAGTCATCACAGTCGTCACTCCAGGCCCAGCGGGCTTGCAGCAGACAGACATTTTTCCCCTATCCCGAATTGCTGCTGAGCGTGATGTGGGAGGCGTGGCACTGGTACCACCACCAATGCAGTTAACTAGTACACCAACACCACCTACAGCTTCCATATTTTCTCGTCAGAAGGGCCGGCAGGAACCTCCATCCAGCTCGACCTCCATTACCTCAACTAGTGGTGCTGTAAGTGCACAACAGAGTCAAATTCAGCCACGCCCATCCTCCACTTCATCTGGCATTGAAAGTAGCACCTCCACCACCAGCAGACATCTCCAGTCCCCAGTTTGGGACTTTTTTAGTTTCAGCAAAAAGGCAGAAAACATGGTCGTTTGTTTGATTTGTAAAGCTGTAGTTAGTCGGGGTAAGCTTGGTACCAACTATGGTACCGGAGGCCAGAGAGGTCATCTCCAAAAACACCACACTATCATTTGGGAGGCAAACATGAAGAAGATCCGGGAAACCACACGTACAACAAATCCAAATGTATCCATTCATATTGCATGTGATGATGATGAGGGGCTGATCGTGCAGGGGGGAGTGAAGAAGCGACAGACATTTTTTCTGGTACACCCAGTACCCCTGGCAGCAGCACTGCAGTGGTAGCGCCCACACCCTCTACCCCAGCAACATGTATGAGGCACACTAAGAGTCTGGGAGAGACACCAATGCGAAAAAGTACATCAATGAGCCTAACTGGGTTGAAGAAGTCTGGATCATCATCATCACATATGAAAACGGTCCAGACCATAATTAAAAGAATGTTTTGGTCGGAGGTGCCATTTGAACGCAACCACCCAATGGCACGTCTGTATAACGCAAAGCTGTCTAAAATGCTAGCGCTGGACCTTCTCCCTTTTTCTTTCGTGGAAGGGGTGGGTTTTCTAGAATTTGTGGCAACAGTCTGCCCTAAATGGAAGGTTCCTAGCCGGTCCTATTTTGCCAGAGTTGCGGCTCCAGCACTACATGAAGATGTGCTGGAAGTGATTGGGTCAGCTTTGCAGAAGAGTGCTGTTCACACTATACACCTGACAACAGACATGTGGACCAGTTGCCAAGCCGTGGATTACATGTGCATCACTGCACACTGGGTCTCTTTTGCAGGGGTTAGAGAAACGATGTCTACAGGTGTTGACCCTGCCACAATTTTTCAAGCGAGTCGGAAACATGCAACAGTAGCCATGTTTGCCATGGAGAAATCTCATACTGCATTAAACATTTTGGATGAGTTTAAGAGTAAGGTCTCTAAATGGCTGGTGCCAAGAAGTCGCATGATTGGTTATGTTTCCACGGATAATGGCAGTAATATAGTTAAGGCCATGCATGATGGTGGCTACTTCAGAGTGCCGCGTTTGGCGCACTGCATTAACATTGTTGTGCAAGATTTCTTGAAAAGAGAAAACACAGTCAGCAAGTTACTGACCACCTGCCGAAGAATCTGCACACATTTCAGCCATACTTTTAAGGCCTGGAAGGAGATGAGGATCATTCAACGTAGCCGTGGAGTGCCAGTCAAAGGACTCATTCAGGAGGTGGCAACACGTTGGAACTCAACCTTCTACATGCATGAACGTCTGTTTGAGCAGTACAAGGTAATCAATGAGTATGTCAATAGCATTAACATACGGTCTGATCCTATGAAAGACATGAGGCTAGAGCCGGAGGAATGGGACCTAGTTCAAAGCCTGACAGACATGGTTTGTCCTTTTGAGATCTTCACCCATGACGTCAGCAGGGAGGATTGTAGTTTGGGGAAAGCTATCCCATTGTTGTTCATGCTAGAGCAACAACTGAAGGCGGTGTCTTCAACGTTCCAAGCTGATGTTCACAAACAAGACGCATATGCGTTGGCGGAGAGCTTAAGCCGCCTACATGTCAATGAAAGGCTTAAATAAATACATTCAGAACAACATTACATTTGTGCCACTATTCTGGATCCACGGTACAAAAAGGCACTGACCAGCAAAGTATTCATTCCTTTTGATCAAGAAGATGTTTCAAAGTACAAACATTGGCTAGCTGTGTCAGCCACTCGGTTCGAAAAAGAGCGGCAGAAAATTGAAGGAAACACCACAAGTACTACTGAAGCAGCAGGCCATCCGGCGTCAAGGTCCACTTCTGTGGCCGAAGGCAGTCACTTCCCCTCACAGCCGTTACCGACAGCAGCAACAGTATCCTCGTCATCATCACCTGCACCAGGCTCAGCCATAATATTGTCGGAAGCGGATTGGATAAATCGGCAAGGGTTTGCTCGCTCCAGTGTTGATGCAAAGGAAACACATGGTATGCAAAGTGGAGCACCACCCAGAGAGGCCCTTGAGTGGGTGGTGGGGAACATCCTTTACCACGCGGATGTTACCCCGCGCTACCATTACGACGCGTCTCTTACAACGCAAGTCGTAACCACGACTTGCGCTGGAGGGCGCTCATGTATAAGGAATAGTTCATTTACTATTCCAACACCTTCCCTACTATCCACGGGGACTGGTGTTGGTGGTAACGACTTGCGTTGTAAAACACGCGTTGTAACGGTACACGTGGTAATAGCCCGCGTCGTACTGTCATACATCCGTGGGTGGTGCAGGCATATCTGGATGACCCAACAGAGGTCTACATTGATCGTGACCCATTTGTGTATTGGTATGGGAAAAGGCCTTGCTGGCGCTCAGCAGGCTGGCTATAAATTATTTGTCTTGCCCACTCGCAAGCGTGTCTTCGGACCGAGTTTTCAGTGCTGCTGGTGCCATTGTCACTTCAAAAAGATCCCGCCTCTCGCCCAAAAATGTGGAGAGGTTAACAATGATCAAGATGAGTCAGCACTTCATACCACCAGATTACAAAATACGTGAATCCACGCAGGAAGAAGAGGACACCGACTTAGGTGACAGAGGTTCTTCTCTGTTAGCTGACCTAGTGAATGTACGTACAAAAAACACTCAATTCACAGATTTTGAGGACGAGCTCTACTTCCCTGACACCGAGGCCTCAAAATGACTTCCCTTTTTATTCGTCCTTATTCACTTTTATTCCTGTGTGTCTTTCTTTGTTTTGCAACTTTTACCACAACAAAACTCTAATCACCTAATCACAACAAGTCTATCATCAGCACTGTCTTCATCTTATTTCCTTATTGATTTGAAGGTGCCGCAGTCTGCATTCCTGAGGTTCACAAGTTCACAACTCAGTCATGCTCCTCTATCCTCCTCCTCCAGACTCCCCCTATCCATTTCCCTCAAGGCAGATGGCTGGATTACGCAGAATCAAGAAACGTTGTCTTCGTAGACGAGTCTCCTCAAGTGGGACTGGAATTACTGACTACATGCTGCTTGCTGACAGTTACTTCTGAAATGGCAAGCAGTGGACAGCAATGGCTGTCTGGCTCTGATGAAAGCAATTGCTGTTTGTTTGTTGTGCATGAAATGAATCATATGTCTTCTGTTATTATTTAATCTTTTACACACTAAATGTAACTCAAGTCTACTCTGCTTTTTTTTACCTTGTTTAATTCAAATAGTACTTCAACTGCAGGGGCCACTACGTTGCATTTTCCAATATGCAAAATGTCCTTGGACTCACTGTTTGCCAATATACCATGATGATTGATGATGAGTGTTGATGATCAAAGTTAAATAATATATCTTTTTTCTTTACAGTCACTCACTGGGATGGATGGATCATCATCGTCGGTTTACGGAAGAACTATGGCCAATTCGTGAGTGGCAAACAGGTAAACCAGTCAACAACAACTACTACAGCAGAACTACATGTCTGTCTAGTCGTGGTATGGAGTGGTCGAGCCAGTATAGTGTTGTTATGCCAGGCAGAGTCCAGACAGCAGTTCATGTAAAATTGGGGCTATGTGGCTTGCTGCATACAATTAGATATGCGTTGTCTGTCTGTGTCAAAGAGTCTAGGTATGCTACATCAGGTTGCTTCACTCAGTGGTGCCTGCCTTGACCGTCTGCATGGCCCTGGCCTGCTGTGTGCTAATTATTTTTAGGGTTTAGGGCTGTTTTGGGGGTTCAGTGCAGTTTACTAGGGTTTTTGGGTTGAATTTCGTAGGGTTTCCGGAGTCTAGGGCTCAAGGCCCGATGCAGGCTTGTTCATAGTGATGTTGGCAAGGTTCTAGGGGGGTTTGGCATTTCTTGGTCCAGAATTGGCCGGATTTTGGCCTTTTTTTGGTGTTTTGCGGGCGCGTGTGTTTGGGTGAAAAGTCGTACACCTTCCAGTGGATCAATATTGTTCTGCCTTGCTGAGATTCTTGGGAATCGCTGGAACAAGTGTCCAGGTAAGTTTCAAGAGGATCAAAGTAGTGGAAGTGCTGAAAAACAGCAATTTTTTGTCAAGGCGCGATTTGCCATGTTATCCAATGGGCGGTTTGGGGGCGCAAGGAGAAAGTGTGTTTGGGGTGTTCCAGTTGAGCTAGGGGAACGGGGCTTCTGTGAGTGATAGGGAGGGAGAATTGGTGGTTGTGCAGGAAATTTGGGAGAAATCGATTGATGGGAAGGGTGTGTTTAGGTAAAGTCGAGGAAGGGAAACCGCTGCCATAGGCACCCATGTTAATTTTCGATTATTGCGTGTTTTCAGGGTGCAATTGGAGTGTGTTGTAGGTGGTTCTTTGTGGATTTGCTTAACTGGGATGAGAGTTGAGAATGTCTAGTTTTGATTGCAAGTGGTTTGAAGAAAATCCAAGGTGGAAAAGGGGTGTTTTGGGCCTAGTTTCAGAGTGCGTTTTGGCACGATTTTAAGGCCTGTGCGAGGTCACGGTATTGCACGTTTTTGGGAGGGTAATGTGGGGTGTTCTAGATTTTTGGGAGTGGGTGTAGGGGTCTGGGATCATTGCTGGGAAGGTCTAATTTTGTGTCAAAATAGCAGTTTGGTCGTAGGTTGAGGGGAAAGGGGAATTAGGCCCTGTTTCTGAGGTGCATTTTTGCCATTGGCTTACATTGGCGGCCTGCAAGGTAGCAGTATTGCGTGTTTTTGGGGGGCTATTTGGGGGTGTTCTAGATTTTTCGGAGTGAGTTTAGGGGTCTGGGAACACTGCTGGGAAGGTCTAATTTTGTGTTAAAATAGTAGTTTGGTCATAGGTTGAGGGGAAAGGGGAATTAGGCCCTGTTTCTGAGGTGCATTTTTGCCATTGGCTTACATTGGCGGCCTGCAAGGTAACTGTATTGCATGTTTTTGGGAAGCTATTTGGAGGTGTTCTAGATTTTTGGGAATGGGTTTTGGGGTCTGGGAGCACTGCTGGGAAGGTCTAATTTTGTGTCAAAATAGCAGTTTGGTCGTAGGTTGAGGGGAAAGGGGAATTAGGCCCTGTTTCTGAGGTGCATTTTTGCCATTGGCTTACATTGTCGGCCTGCAAGGTAGCAGTATTGCGTGTTTTTGGGGGGCTATTTGGGGGTGTTCTAGATTTTCGGGAGTGGGTTTAGGGGTCTGGGAGCACTGCTGGGAAGGTCTAATTTTGTGTCAAAATAGCAGTTTGGTTGTAGGTTGGGGGGAAAGGGTAATTAGGCCCTGTTTCTGAGGTGCATTTTTGCCATCGGCGGCCTGCAAGGTAGAAGTATTGCGTGTTAAAGGGGGGCTATTTGGGGGTGTTCTAGATTTTTGGGAGTGGGTTTAGGGGTCTGGGAGCACTGCTGGGAAGGTTTAATTTTGTGTCAAAATAGCAGTTTGGTCGTAGGTTGAGGGGAAAGGGGAATTAGGCCCTGTTTCTGAGGTGCATTTTTGCCATTGCCTTACATTGGCGGCCTGCAAGGTAGCTGTATTGCGTGTTTTTAGGGGCTATTTGGGGTTGTTCTAGATTTTGGGAGTGGGTTTAGGGGTGCTGGGAGCACTGCTGGGAAGGTCTAATTTTGTGTCAAAAAAGCAGTTTGGTCGTAGGTTGAGGGGAAAGAGGTATTAAGTCCTGTTTCTGAGGTGCATTTTGGCCATTGGCTTACATTGGCGGCCTGCAAGGTAGCAGTATTGCGTACTTTGGGGGGCTATTTGGGGGTGTTCTAGATTTTTGGGAGTGGGTTTAGGGGTCTGGGAGCACTGCTGGGAAGGTCTAATTTTGTGTCAAAATAGCAGTTTGGTCGTAGGTTGAGGGGAAAGGGGAATTAGGCCCTGTTTCCGAGGTGCATTTTTGCCATTGGCTTATATTGGCAGCCTGCAAGGTAGCTGTATTGCATGTTTTTGGGAAGCTATTTGGGGGTGTTCTAGATTTTTGGGAGTGGGTTTAGGGGTCTGGGAGCACTGCTGAGAAGGTCTAATTATGTGTCAAAATAGCAGTTTGGTCGTAGGATGAGGGGACAGGGGAATTAAGCCCTGTTTCTGAGGTGCATTTTTGCCATTGGCTTACATTGGCGGCCTGTAAGGTAGCAGTATTGCGTGTTTTTGGGGGGCTATTTGGGGGGTGTTCTAGATTTTTGGGAGTGGGTTTAGGGGTCTGGGAGCACTGCTGGGAAGGTCTAATTTTGTGTCAAAATAGCAGTTTGGTCGTAGGTTGAGGGGAAAGGGGAATTAGGCCCTGTTTCCAAGGTGCATTTTTGCCATTGGCTTATATTGGCAGCCTGCAAGGTAGCTGTATTGCATGTTTTTGGGAAGCTATTTGGGGGTGTTCTAGATTTTTGGGAGTGGGTTTAGGGGTCTGGGAGCACTGCTGAGAAGGTCTAATTTTGTGTCAAAATAGCAGTTTGGTCGTAGGTTGAGGGGACAGGGGAATTAAGCCCTGTTTCTGAGGTGCATTTTTGCCATTGGCTTACATTGGCGGCCTGTAAGGTAGCAGTATTGCGTGTTTTTGGGGGGCTATTTGGGGGGTGTTCTAGATTTTTGGGAGTGGGTTTAGGGGTCTGGGAGCACTGCTGGGAAGGTCTAATTTTGTGTCAAAATAGCAGTTTGGTCGTAGGTTGAGGGGAAAGGGGAATTAGGCCCTGTTTCTGAGGTGCATTTTTGCCATTGGTTTACATTGGCGGCCTGCAAAGTAGCTGTATTGCATGTTTTTGGGGGGCTATTTGGGGGTGTTCTAGATTTTTGGGAGTGGGTTTAGGGGTCTGGGAGCACTGCTGGGAAGGTCTAATTTTGTGTCTGTTAGCTGGCCTACTCCATGTTCAATTCACAGAGTTTGAGGACGAGCTCTACTTCCCTGACAACAAGGCTTGAAAAACTTACTTTTTGTTTTCATCCTTTTTGACTTTTATTTTTGTGTGTCTTTCTTTGATTTGCAACTTTTAGCACAACAAAACTTTAATCACAACAAATCCATCAGCAGCACTATCTTCGTCTTATTTTCCATATTGAAGGTGCCGCTGTCTGCATTCCTGAAGTTCACAACTCAGTCATGCTCCTCTATCCTCCTCCTCCAGACTCCCCCTATCCATTTCCCTCAAGGCAGATGGCTGGATTACACAGAATCTAGAAACTGTTGCTTCAGTCCGTACACAAGTCCCCCCAAAAGAAGTGGGACTGGAATGACTCACTATGCTATCTGCACCTTCTGAAATTGACACAAGAGGCTGCCCTGTGGCCCTTCACTTAAATAAGATCATGACAAGTGGAACAGGTAATGAATGATGAGAAGGCATGCAGTGGTGGACAACACTGGCTGTCTGGCTCTGATGAAAGCAATTGTTGTTTGTTTGTTGTGCATGAAGTGAATCCTATCTGTGTTCTGTTATTATTATTTAATCTTTTACACACTAAATGTAACTCAAGTGTACTCTGTTACCTTGTTTAATACAAATTGTACTTCTACTGCAGGGACCAGCCACTACGTTGCATTTTTGAGTATGGAAAATGTCCTTGGACTCCGTGTGTAGACAACATTGAGTTTGCCAATAACATACCATGATGATGATGAGTCTTGATGATTAAAGTTACATATTATCTTTATTCTTTACACAGTCACTCACTGGGAAGGATGGATCATCATCATTGTCGGTTTACGGAAGAAATATGGCCGTTTCGTGAGTGGCAAACAACAGGTAAACAAGTCAACAACAACCACAGCAGACCTACATGTCTGTCTAGTCGTGGTATGGGAGTGGTCGAGCCAGTGTAGTGTATGCCAGAGACCAGACAGCAGTTCATGTAAAATTGTGGCTATGTGGCTTGCTGCATAAAATTAGATATGCTTTGTCTTTCTATGTCAAAGAGGTATGCTACATCATCAGGGTGGTTGACTCAGTGGTGCCTGCCTTGACCGTCTGCATGGCCCTGGCCTGCTGTGTGCAATTACTATCCTTGAAAAGGAGACTCAGAGTACGCACTTTAGAAATGATGCCTGTATGTAATACTGTCACCTCTGAAAGTGTTATTTTTGCACTACACAATCAATCAATCAATCAATGCATTTATATAGCGCACTACTCACCCGGAGGGTCTCAAGGCGCTTGGGGAGGGGGGTCCGCTACTGCTCGAACAGCCAGGTCTTGAGCTGCTTCCTGAAGGCGAGGTGGTCTTGGGTCAGGCGGAGGTGGGTCGGGAGGGAGTTCCAGGTCTTGGCGGCCAGGTAGGAGAAGGACCTTCCTCCTGTGGTGGCTCTTCGGATGTGGGGGACGGCGGCGAGGGCGTGGCTGGTCGATCGAAGCTGGCGTGTGGGAGTGTAGAAGTTGAGGCGTACCTTATATTTTATCTCAGTGCTGTTTTAATATCCCTTATTGTTTTTCCATCAACAATTGCAGGCCGGCTTTTACCTTGTGCCATGGGAACAACATCAATCCGCAATTCCGCATCCGCCAGGCAGGCAGTGTACAGTGTGTCTGGTCACCAAGATTGATCGATGGAGCATCAGATGGAATGGAGGAGTACCGCGAAGAAGTGGAATGGCTGGATGCATGCAACTTCCCAAATTGAACAGGACAACAACATACAGTTACAGTATCCTCTTCACTTCTCCTTATCTTTTAAATAACTTATTGTTGTGAACTTCTATAAGTGAGACTCTGCTTCAAATTCATCCCTACAGCTATTTCATAACTTTCTTTGCTATTTTTAAAACGAATGTAATGTACTACTAAGTCATTCTCTCTGAGTGAAATTGCGTAATTACAGCAGCCCTGTACAGTCTAATAGTTTAGTACCACTTAGTAAGTTGTAGTTAGTACTACTTTTCAGTAACTGAACCATCCATTTAGCAAACAACTTCATGCATGCACTTCCTTTATGTCCCTTAAAAGATTTATGGATATCTTCGTATCCAAAGATGTTTTTCTTCATTTGTTGTTTGTCCATGCTGTGGTTTTTTTTCCTCTCTCCACAAAACCTTCCCAAAAAAAACCTAGTCCCATCCAATTTTCAAACCCTAACCCTCTTCCCCCCGGTTGTGTGGTTTTCATTGAGGTGTGACTAAATTACAACAATAATTCCACACACTTGCTGGGGAGGATAAGGTCAAAGCAAGAGAAAATAGATTTCAAGGATGGTGAAGGAATCCGAGGATATGTTCTTACAGAGTACTGTACTATCTCTATCGTACTGTTCTAATGCTACGCTCAGGCCACTCAATGTTTCATTTCCTTCTTTTTCATTTGCTGCTACTGCCAGTGTGTACCACTACTACTACCACCACCACACCGATGACATTTCATCTGTCCAGGATTCAACCTTAATCGCCATTTGCCATTCACCCAGCCCTGTGCCTAGCCCTATTCTCAAACACGAATCACAGGTAAGATAAGCATTTTGGGGGAGGAAGAATAATGGAGTAGGAGGAGAGGAGAGACTGACGGTAGTACTAGTAAAGTAGTAGGACAATTGAATTCAATAACTCTGTCAGTGGCACTTTTCTAAAAATGTGGCCAATTAGACAATTTGAATCAACCAGCCAGTTAAGCTCCAGGAAAACAAACATACAGTTGTGTTAACCCCCCCGCCTCCCCCACAAAACAGTAAAAACGCGTTTAAGTTGAAAATAAATAATTATTTACACCTTAACAAAAATAAACTATCCCACAAGACCCGACCCACCCCCCTCCCTAACCCCAACCAATGTCCATGAAATGTCCCGAAGAAAAGTTCCAAAACCCCAACGCCCAATTCCCACCCCCCCAAAAGTCTTTAAAAACAGGAGCAAGGGACAGTCTCTCCTCCTCTACTGCCGCCGGCGGTGTCCTTTGGCCAGGTGGTCCCGATGCTCCCTGCGGAGATCCTTGAACAGGGTTTTTAGCCTTTCCACCTCCTGCTCAAGGTTGGACACCCTGAGGGTCAAGCGGTGCAGACGAGCCTTGCACCTGCTGTGGGGGGCAGCTGATCATTTTGCTGATTGGCGGTGGCGGGTGGCTGCTGTACCACGGCTCCGTACCGCTGAAGGCTTGCGCTGACTGGATAACCCAGGGTGAGCGGAGGAGGATGCAGCTGTCATGGATGTTGTAGATGTCGACTGAGACTGCGTGTCCTCCTCCTCCTGGGCCACCAGCCGCCGATATTCGGCGACAATTGCCTGCAGATTCCGTTGCCGTGCCCGTCTAGCCAGCTCCTTCCGTGTTAGTTTGGAAGGAGCATCTATATGAAGAAAGAAAAACATACTGTAACCAATGCTCTTTAAGATTAACACAAAATAATTCAGCAGAAAGTTGTGTCATAGTAGCACTAGCAACTTGCAAGCACAGTACATAACATTTATGGCCTGTATCTATCTAACTAACCTCCTACTTCGTCGGCCTCTGCTCTAACATTAGTGGGAGTTTCAGGAGTTCTACTAGCACTATATGGACTCACTACATTAGACTCAGACAGTACCCCAGTCTTCTTCTTCTTCTCTCTTGTTTAACGAAATTGGTACGTAAACTTGTGGAAGCCGGCATAATGCCAGCGCAGTCAACTTGCACCCGAGTACCATGATCCAGGCATCCTTCCATTCAAACTAAATGTCAATCATTGTCCAATTGGTCGCACACTGCTTGTCCTACCAGCGTGTTGCCCCAAAGCATTGTGGTCCATGAAGTAAGCATCAGCGGGTGCGCCTCTGCCAGAGTCTTGAGCAAAAATCACTGTCGCGTTGGCCATCCCTGGACACGTGTTTCGAGGTTGTTACCTCTCGTCAGCAGGGAATAGGCATATATGTAGGGGTGCTGCGTAGGCTGCCAAAAAATATTCTCAGGTCCGGTACCGCTCGTGGCACGCAGGTGCGTAACCCGGGCTCGTCAGCCCCACCAGCTCAAGGGAGCTTGAATATAAAAGAAAGTCCAATTGGTCGCACACTGCTTGTCCTACCAGCGTGTTGCCCCAAAGCATTGTGGTCCATGAAGTAAGCATCAGCGGGTGCGCCTATGCCAGAGTCTTGAGCAAAAATCACTGTCGCGTTGGCCATCCCTGGACACGTGTTTCGAGGTTGTTACCTCTCGTCAGCAGGGAATAGGCATATATGTAGGGGTGCTGCGTAGGCTGCCAACAAATATTCTCAGGTCCGGTACCGCTCGTGGCACGCAGGTGCGTAACCCGGGCTCGTCAGCCCCACCAGCTCAAGGGAGCTACACTGACCACAGTCCTTAGGGGCGATCCCGCTGGTGTGTGAGTAGTGTGCGACCCCACACCCATTTGTAATGTTAAAGCTCCCTCGAGCAGTTGGCTGTCGAGCCTGGGACCCCGCACCTGCGCGCCTGAGTGGTACTAAACCTGGCAATATTTGGCAGCCACCGGCAACCCCAGAACATGGCCTAATCCCTGCTGATGAGGGGTAAATACCCCGAAACACGTGTCCAGGGATGGCGAAGATAGCAGAGAATCGAAAGAAGATGCATCGCGGAACACGAACTACACTGACCACAGTCCTTAGGGGCGATCCTGCTGGTGTGTGAGTAGTGTGCGACCCCACCCCCATTTGTAATGTTAAAGCTCCCTCGAGCAGTTGGCTGACGAGCCTGGGACCCCGCACCTGCGCGCCTGAGTGGTACTAAACCTGGCAATATTTGGCAGCCACCGGCAACCCCAGAACATGGCCTAATCCCTGCTGATGAGGGGTAAATACCCCGAAACACGTGTCCAGGGATGGCGAAGATAGCAGAGAATCGAAAGAAGATGCATCGCGGAACACGAACTACACTGACCACAGTCCTTAGGGGCGATCCTGCTGGTGTGTGAGTAGTGTGCGACCCCACCCCCATTTGTAATGTTAAAGCTCCCTCGAGCAGTTGGCTGACGAGCCTGGGACCCGCACCTGCGCGCCTGAGTGGTACTAAACCTGGCAATATTTGCCAGCCACCGGCAACCCCAGAACATGGCCTAATCCCTGCTGATGAGTGGTAAATACCCCGAAACACGTGTCCAGGGATGGCGAAGATAGCGAAGATAGCAGAGAATGGAAAGAAGATGCATCGCGGAACACGAACTACACTGACCACAGTCCTTAGGGGCGATCCCGCTGGTGTGTGAGTAGTGTGCGACCCCACCCCCATTTGTAATGTTAAAGCTCCCTCGAGCAGTTGGCTGACGAGCCTGGGACCTCGCACCTGCGCGCCTGAGTGGTACTAAACCTGGCAATATTTGGCAGCCACCGGCAACCCCAGAACATGGCCTAATCCCTGCTGATGAGGGGTAAATACCCCGAAACACGTGTCCAGGGATGGCGAAGATAGCGAAGATAGCAGAGAATCGAAAGAAGATGCATCGCGGAACACGAACTACACTGACCACAGTCCTTAGGGGCGATCCCGCTGGTGTGTGAGTAGTGTGCGACCCCACCCCCATTTGTAATGTTAAAGCTCCCTCGAGCAGTTGGCTGACGAGCCTGGGACCCCGCACCTGCGCGCCTGAGTGGTACTAAACCTGGCAATATTTGGCAGCCACCGGCAACCCCAGAACATGGCCTAATCCCTGCTGATGAGGGGTAAATACCCCAAAACACGTGTCCAGGGATGGCGAAGATAGCGAAGATAGCAGAGAATCGAAAGAAGATGCATCGCGGAACACAAACTACACTGACCACAGTCCTTAGGGGCGATCCCGCTGGTGTGTGAGTAGTGTGCGACCCCACCCCCATTTGTAATGTTAAAGCTCCCTCGAGCAGTTGGCTGACGAGCCTGGGACCCCGCACCTGCGCGCCTGAGTGGTACTAAACCTGGCAATATTTGGCAGCCACCGGCAACCCCAGAACATGGCCTAATCCCTGCTGATGAGGGGTAAATACCCCGAAACACGTGTCCAGGGATGGCGAAGATAGCGAAGATAGCAGAGAATCGAAAGAAGATGCATCGCGGAACACAAACTACACTGACCACAGTCCTTAGGGGCGATCCCGCTGGTGTGTGAGTAGTGTGCGACCCCACCCCCATTTGTAATGTTAAAGCCCCCTCGAGCAGTTGGCTGACGAGCCTGGGACCCCGCACCTGCGCGCCTGAGTGGTTCTAAACCTGGCAATATTTGGCAGCCACCGGCAACCCCAGAACATGGCCTAATCCCTGCTGATGAGGGGTAAATACCCCGAAACACGTGTCCAGGGATGGCGAAGATAGCGAAGATAGCAGAGAATCGAAAGAAGATGCATCGCGGAACACGAACTACACTGACCACAGTCCTTAGGGGCGATCCCGCTGGTGTGTGAGTAGTGTGCGACCCCACCCCCATTTGTAATGTTAAAGCTCCCTCGAGCAGTTGGCTGACGAGCCTGGGACCCCGCACCTGTGCGCCTGAGTGGTACTAAACCTGGCAATATTTGGCAGCCACCGGCAACCCCAGAACATGGCTAATCCCTGCTGATGAGGGGTAAATACCCCGAAACACGTGTCCAGGAATGGCGAAGATAGCAGAGAATCGAAAGAAGATGCATCGCGGAACACGAACTACACTGACCACAGTCCTTAGGGGCGATCCCGCTGGTGTGTGAGTAGTGTGCGACCCCACCCCCATTTGAAATGTTAAAGCTCCCTCGAGCAGTTGGCTGACAAGCCTGAGACCCCGCACCTGCGCGCCTGAGTGGTACTAAACATGGCAATATTTGGCAGCCACCGGCAACCCCAGAACATGGCCAATCCCTGCTGATGAGGGGGAAATACCCCGAAACACGTGTCCAGGGATGGCGAAGATAGCGAAGATACCAGAGAATCGAAAGAAGATGCATCGTGGAACACGAACTACACTGACCACAGTCCTTAGAGGCGATCCCGCTGGTGTGTGAGTAGTGTGCGACCCCACCCCCATTTTTAAATGTCAATCATTCTTCTAAATGTCTCAACTGGACAAACCTTACTTTTTCTCACGGAAAAACGACTTTTAAATTTTATTTTGGAAACCGCCAGCCATGCATCCATGCTTGACTTGCATTTGAATGTTAACCAAAGGATATATTGCGCACACATACAGTTTCTGTTTCACCCACCCAGGCAGTCCTCTTTCCTTTTTCCTTCCACCCATCCTTGCTTCATCCTTCAACCGGCCATGCATCATATTCCCAGCCACCTCAGACAGCATTCAAAAACACGTATCATTCTTTGCCAGTCATTACTTTTTAACTCGCTCGTCCTTCCTTACAGTCCCTTCTTTCCCTTTTCGTTCATCCCATCCATCAAGTTCATCTCTGATCTGACTTGGCTCCTCGATAAAACTTTCACAGCTGAGTTGAAGTCAAATTTAGAGGAGGCCATTGGTTACTCGTCAACTCCCGCCGCTAATGCTATTGCTAATGAGAAGTCAAGGGTGAATGTCTTCTACCTGGTTGACAAAAACTTAGTTCTAAATTTGTAAGTCTTCTTAACAGTATAGTGTACTTGTACTGTACAACATATACACCCCTGCAGAAAGCCCACTCTGCAGTCTGCAATCTCAATAAGTAACAGAATATAATAGCTTACCACTGCCTGCCACTCCCGTGGCATCCCCAACAACAGTTCCTGATGGCTGTTGCACCGCATCCGGCCCTGGAGTGCCCACCTCCGCGCTGGCCCCGGCACTGGTGCTTGGCTGTGCCGATGTTCCGCCTGGAAAATACATTTCATATTTTTAGATGCCATATACACCACTCCCTATTTTGTCTAGGAATGAAAAAATGATACTAGTACTACATAAACACATTTAATAATTTGTGACTCTAGTCTAAACTACAAATTTCCCTTTCTTCAGAGAAGGGTGTTTTTTATTTATGCTTAGCCATAACATGTGATGCTACACTTTTTGGCACAACTGATGAATGCTTGCTTTTTAACACGCACCATTTTTCTCATAACAGACAAGCTTCCCTTCTAAGAACAAGAGCAAGATCATCATCATATCATGTTGGACGGAGTCGTCGACGATTCATCCCCACCAAGACTTTAAGTTCCAACCAGGTGAGGGCTCTCCCACAATTAATGTGTGAAATCAGCCACTTTTCAGTTTTGAATCCTTCACCGTTTATCTTATATGAACTGAAGTTTATTTTAATAAATGTTTTTACTTTTAATAAAGCTTTAAAACTTACATAGACTCTGGTTTTTGGTCATGAGTGAGTGAGCGAAAGGGTTTGCAATTTGCAAGCATGAGTCCGTGGCTCTGAGAGGTTGGGACTCTGACTCCGTAGTCTTATGTTCTGGGTTGTATAATCATTGGTGATCATCGCTGCATTCGGGAGCTAAATAATGACTCTGACACACTAGCTAGTCAGTAAGGAGATTGGGGGTTCAACTTCTATTATGACTGAGGTATGTAGAAAGTCTAACTGCACCTATTATAATTTATAACCAATGCCCTATTTCTTGTCCATAGTTCTGTTTGTGCAGAACAGTCCCTGCAGCAGTAGTAGTATGGATTGTCCTCCTATCCAATCAAAAAGTAAACTAGTATCTTATTCTTGGTGGCCATTGATATTTTATTGTTGGGAATTGTCAAAGCATAAACATTTAGAAGACTTCAATAGACATTATGGATAACCCAGAGGACTGCACTCAGTGCATAGAGCTATTGCTGAATAGAATAGGAGTTTTGTTTAACACCTTTTGCCAACTGTGCAAGCTTAGTTAGCTACACAGACAGACTAATAATATTCTAGTAGTACCAGAGGGAGTCATAGTAGAGGCAGGATAAGAATTTAGAAACAGTCTACAAGAAGATCAAAGACGATTTAGGAAAAAATAGAATGAGGAACGTTCGGAAAAAATAGGTGCTGTAAAAGATAGGGAAGTATAATTATTAATATTAACAGGAAAACGTACTGGGGCCAGCAGAGGAGCCCTCGGCGGACCTATCCTGGCCTTCCTGGTGTTGTTCCTGCTCCGCCGTTGCCGCTACCTCCTCCTGTGTCCTCTTGCCCCTGGGGGAAGCTGATGTAGAACATGAAAGAAAGACACAAACATGGATGATTGTTGTCAACCAAATCAAACATTTAAAAAAAACAATACCAAATTATTTTGGGGAAATAGACAACAATTGCACTAAATTTATTGACCTATCTGATGTGGTCTACTAGGATATTAGTATTGCTGGATTCGCGGACCCTCTACTTGGAAAGTTATGTAACTCACTAAACCAACTACAAAAAGGTTCTACTAGGGCTGGCAGGCAGCACTCCGCAGCACGTGAAGTGACAGACACAGTCCGTCATGAACACCACCACTATCTCTTCTTAGTGGCAGGAGTACAAAGGAAGGACTGGACTTGAGTCTCTAATGTCTAGCATTACGCAGTTCTGTAAAGTACACTGATACATAATCATCACCCAGGCCAAAAGAGCACAAAATTGAAAACAAGTAAGCATAGTAGCACCGCCAGTGAGCAGACGAGCACCTTCAATCACTGAAGCATTTGAACCATAATTTACCTGCAATGTAATCTCTAGTGTCTAGCATTACTCAGTTCTGTAAAGTACACTCATACATAATCACTCAGGCCAAATGAGCACAAAATTGAAAACAAGTAAGCATAGTAGCACCGCCACTGAGCAGGCGAGCACCTGCAATCACAGAAGATGTTGAAACATAATTTACCTGCAATGTAATCGGCAGCATTCTTGCTCTTCGGAAAAAAACAAATTGCAATATCATAACACAGAGCAGGAGAAAACAAAGTAGTGATTATATACTAGCTACTACTACTCACCAAGGCCGGGGATGTCCACTCCAAGCAGGTCGAGCAGGTCTTGCTCCCGGTCCAGGATGACGGACCACCGGTGCGTCGCCTGGTTGTACGTGCGCCGGACCCCAGACTCCCGATACATGGCCCAGCACACCTTCCCCCATAGCTTGCGACGCTCCCGGAGCCCGTACCCGGAACCGGGCCTGCCGCCTGCCGCGACGGTCTTGGGGAAGTGGCGCTGGACATAGAAAACGAGTGCGGCCACCTCCACCGCGCTGGAAATCTCCCAGGCTGTTACTGCCTCCCCCCTTAAGCGCCCTTTGCCATGGTCCTGGACAGCTGAAAAAAAAAATAGGAAAGAATAGGGAAAAAGTAAAGAAAAGAAAATAGTTGGAAAAAAGTAGTTTTAAAGTAACCAAAAGTAGAAAAAAACACAAAATATAGATGTAGAAAAAGAGAGGGATAGATAATGAGTAAAAAAGATAAAAAATAAGTTCAAAGAAACAAAGGATTGCAAAGATTAGGGGAGGATTGAAAAAGCATGCCCAGAACCATAGCAATGAATGAAAAACAAGATGGCCGCGCCCATTGAAGACTGCGTGGGTAAGTTCGCGCGATATTTCCCCCGCGAGCACGCAAAAACGCGTGCGACCACGTAATTGCGCCCCACGCACAACACGAGAATGCAACTAGCGCCCGGAAACGGAAATATGCAACGCAAACAAGACGGCCGCGCCCATGTACGACCGCATGGGTAACTTCGCGGTCGGCGCGCTGAAAGAGGCCCGGGAACACGCAAAGCGCCCCGCGAACATGCAAATAAAAGAATCCACAAATTGTCGGATTATGCGGAACACAAATTCGCTTTTGCACGAATTCGCGTACCGCAATTCTCAAATTTCACCCATACTTATCTCACATCTCACACCAAAAGAGGAAAGAATTCTGAGCCTGGGTCTGACATACTCGCCGGGAAGAGACTTTGATTACACGATTGGATGTTTACAAAACAGTGAGAAAGTTAAAGTTGAAAAAATGTCGTACTCTCAATCAAAGGCAAAGAGCAGGCGGGACTTCTAC
Organism: Lissotriton helveticus; assembly: GCF_964261635.1. Taxonomy (NCBI): domain Eukaryota; kingdom Metazoa; phylum Chordata; class Amphibia; order Caudata; family Salamandridae; genus Lissotriton; species Lissotriton helveticus. Next base: position 556,196,743 of record NC_136071.1, on the reverse strand, counting down.
ACAAGGGGTGTTACAAAGTTTTTCCAATTTAACAAAAACGGATGAACACCTAATGACGGAAATTGAAAGTCTTTGGAATGATACTGAATAGATAAACTCACAAGGCAGAATGGAGATGACCAATAGTGATAGAGAAACACAAGGAATGAAACAGGGAAAAGAAACACTACAGCCAACACCATTTAAACAACTATCTACTTTTAATCCTATCATGCCCGAGACTCTATTGATGTATTTCATGAGACTGTAACAACCAACCTGAAAAAACTAAATGGAAGTACAATAACCAGCAGCGTCAATATCACAACCTAGTGACAAAATTAAAAAATGACAAGAACCTGTTTATTAGAGACAGTGATAAAGGGGGCAACGTAGTCATCTGGCCTAAAGATCAGTATCTAAAGGAAGCATTTAGCCAACTGAATGATAAAGATTGCTACGTAAGAAATACAATGGCAAATTTAAAGAACGTGTACACAATATACTACAACAAGTTGTCATCATAACGAGCCAAAGGGCTTATTACGATTGAAGAGTACAAATACCTAAAAAAAGACAATCCGGTAACACCTACAATATACTTCATCCAGAAGGTGCATAAAAATGCTGCAGCGCCTCCAGGACGTCCCATAATATCAGCCAGGAACAGTCTTCTGGAATGTACGTCGGTGTATGTAGATTTCTTTTTGCAAGAATATGTAAAGAAACTACCTTCATATATACGATTACAGCAGACTTTTTGAAACAAATCTATGAGATTGAATGGCGGGAAGACTATCTATTGATGACACTAGATGTCACGTCTTTATATACCAGTATAGAACATGAAGATGGCATCAAGGCGACAAAACATTTCTTATCAAGTAGACCGTTAGCACATAATGATCATAGTGCAATGGTAATTGAAATGCTTGATTTTTGTCTTAAAAACAACAATTTTATGTTCAATAATCTACTTTATTCAGCAAACCGGAGGAGTGGGCATGGGGGCCAGTTTTTCTCCCAGTTACGCCTGTTTGCATATGGGCTACTGGGAGGAACTGGTCCTCATGGACACTTTCAGTCACCATATGACAAATCATGTGACAAAGTGGCTACGCTTTCTGGATTATTTATTTGTTGTCTGGCGAGGTACACAATCAGAGGCTGTAGCCTTTGTAGAAGCGCTTAACATTAATCAGCTTAACCTCCACTTTATAGCAACAATAAGTGCCAAATCTGTACATTTCTAGATACAGAGATTTATGTCAAAATTACAAATTAGAAAGTAAAGTGTATCGAAAGGCCACAGCTTGAAACACAACACTGCATGTGACCAGCGCTCACCCAAGACACCTAATAGAAAGTATACCTTACGGGGAGATGCTGCGGTTGCGTCGCATATGCAGTAATGAAATAGATCTCAAAACGGCCCAAATGGATAGCTCTAAACGATTTCTTGAAAGAGGCTATAGTCAACACACCATATCTAAGGCCATAGCTAAATCAATGATCGCTACCAGGAACTCTCTGCTCAAAATATCAGGCTCAAATACTGACATAGTCCAATATTCTAATATCAACTTTAGAATGATAACAAGATACAGTAAACAGCATAATCAGAAATACAAGATTTTACAACAGAGTTGGCCACAGGTATTAAGTGACACAGTAATAGGACCTCTGTTGCCACAGAGGGTTTCAGTCACATACAGCAAATCGCCTTCCATGAGGGACACATTGGGTAATACCAGTCCAGAGGTGCTAGAAAAGACCAGTTGGCTTCAAACTAATAAGGGATTTTACAAATGTCGCACATGCAAGGCTTGTGCACATGGAATAAATAAGAGTACATATGTAACCCCTTTTAGTAGAAAAGCCTACAGTATACAGAAACTTTTGACTTGCAAGACAGAATATGATGTCTATGTATTGGAATGTCCATGTGGAATACAATACATAGGCAGCACCAAATTGCAAGTACATAAACATATCCTTCTGCACCTAAGAGCCATTTGAAACTAGGACAATACTTATCCCGTTGCCCGCCACTTCAGAGAAACACACAATTCGAACAACATTGGGCTCAAATATTTTGTTATTGATAGTGTCCCACCAAGTAGGCGAGGAGGCAATAGGGAGTTGCAGTTGCGAAGGCTCGAGACAATATATATTGCTGATGGACTCCAAGACACCAGGAGGTCTTAATGTGACTGAGGACTTGCATACTTGTTTAGGCTAACTAATCTGTGTATATAAAACTTGTTTTAACTAGATTATGTTACTGTATCTATTTTAACTGGGTGAGCGAGGGGAAGGTATTAAGCCTCAAAGAAAATGGAAGCACTGAAAGAGCCACAAGGTTAGCAACATTGGCCCCACAAGCGAATAATACCATTCAAGGCAGATAGAAATACAATTAGGATTGAGTAACAATTTTATTGATAATTAATATTATTGTTTACATGTATATTTATAGATTCTATTTATACATGTATTTTGTCTACAACTTATTTATACATTAATAGGATGTTATGACCATGTACATATTTTAAGACACAGTATTTAAAGCAATTTTTACAGTGTATTAATATGTTAAGGTTTTATTTATTTATTTATTAATTGTATCAAATTTCCTAAAAGGAACTTATTCAGTGAAATTGCATTTATGTAGCTTGTTTGCACATTGTAATAAGTCTAAGAGCATACTAAAAAAACAGTAAATACAATGAAAGTTTCTCCATTAAGGTGGGTTATCCTCTAATAACTCACCTAGTTTTGGTAGAAGGCTAAACAGTACCCCAATACAATGAATGTGGGAGTGGGGGGACAGTCATACCAAGCAGATTTCAAACTCTACATTTACTCTAAGTATATTTACAAAACCTAAAATCAAGGAGTCTGTTGAAATTTTAAAACACTTCACTATCAATTTTATATTTAAATAATCACATTTGCACTTAGAAAATGTTAAACATTCATGTATTAACAAGAGGATTAGGCTGCAGTCTGGAAGAAACATACACGAAAAATCAATTAAGCATTCATAGTATTTTACTAGGATGTACAAACTGCTTTCATTTAAATTATCAATAAAATTGAGGCACAGTATTTTAGACTATTTGCACTTAAACGAATGAATGAGGTGTAAAAGATATTTTTACTATGTCTATTAATTGGCACGTACAATGAATGTTTTCAAGCATGCACTTGTCACTGTAAATTCTGAAAGAAACGTCTTACCTGTGTCATGTGATCAAGGCTTGTCAAGGGCCGAAACGTTATGGCGGCACAAGCAATAAAATAACAAAATTGGAATCCGGGTCCGTGCCCGTGTTTTCAGCGCGAGCTTAATCACGCGGAGTGTTTGGATATATATGTATATATATATATATATATATATATATATATATATATATATATATCAACAACTTGGCTCGTGTCAGTCGACCCCTGGCGAATCTATTATCGGTGCGAATTCCTCGGCAGAGCCCCGCCGAATTCAATCGTCCACACCTCCTCTTCAGGAATGAAAACGCACTCGTAGGAACTCAGTTTCCAAGTATTTTAATGATCCATCGTTCTCAGCATAAAAAATACCAACGCGTTTCGCCGCCCACTGTCGGCTTGCTCACGGTAGATATTTCCATTCCCCACTAACTTCCTATAAGGAGTGGTTTGCAAAGTCACATGATTACATTCTGACTTCCTGTCACATTTGCTAAGAGTTATGGGACTTGTAGTTCATGGTTTTGTCTTTCTATGTATACACATATCGTATTTTGCATAATACATTGTAACAATGTTTAACCTCATCTGAATATTGTGGCCACAATATTACAGTGATCCTAATGGTGCTATGGGGTCTTTGAATCATTTCCATTACATTTGCGAAATATCATTTTGATTCTTTAAAAACCACCATTGATTATAATTCATTAACCATCACATGAGCTCTAAAATTCCCGAGTATGAGTGCATATACAATAAAGCCCTCCAGTGGGCACATTATACATCGTGAGTGGTAATCACCAATAATGCCCTCCAGTGGGCTTGAGCCTTTAGTCCCCATCATTTAGCACCCCTTATAATGTATTATCTGCAAGAGTAATAGATTTCTCTGTGTCTCTATCTATGTGTATAAAGCTATTACCCATCTTTACTTGGTTACTACGACAGTACAGAAAGATTGTGTTTATTATGTATTCAATATCTCCTATTCCCTATATGACCATTTCACTCCTTATAGGAAGTTAGTGGGGAATGGAAATATCTACCGTGAGCAAGCCGACAGTGGGCGGCAAAACGCGTTGGTATTTTTTATGCTGAGAACAATGGATCATTAAAATACTTGGAAACTGAGTTCCTACGAGTGCGTTTTCATTCCTGAAGAGGAGGTGTGGACGATTGAATTCGGCGGGGCTCTGCTGAGGAATTCGCACCGATAATAGATTCGCCAGGGGTCGACTGAAACGAGCCAAGTTGTTGACAAATACGAGGTGGACCCGGCGAACGCCAAATCAAAACAACACGAGGTGCGGACGTGAACGGTGTGGAGAAACGAACGGACCGGCGGACCGACATCGGAAGGTGAAGGTAAGCACGGCCGCAGTTCGGCTTTCCCATTGAACACTAGCGCCCAGCAGCAGAGTCACAACGCTGACATTTGGTTTATTCCGAGACAGAAGGGGTGTCTCAGTTGCGCTGTATCGTGGCCATAATTGAAAAACAATCCGAGACGATTGAGTGTGGCGGTAATTTCAAACAGCAGTAACATTGTTATTCACCCTCTTGGGTAGGAACTCTGAATTAGCCCTCATGGTGAACTACAACTAATAACTGATCCATTTAAAACAAACAAGTTCTCATTGCACAGAGAATCAATATATAGTAACATGGAACAAAGAGAAGCAAAGCGCAGCGAACAACTAAATTCCCTCTTTGACGAAGACACAACGGTGCAAGATAAAACAAAGACTAAACAAAGTACTCCGAAATCAGACACCAGGAGTAAACTGAAATTATGGGAAAAACTGAGCAAAAAAGAAATAAACCAATGGTGGGAGTTGATCACCCTAAAAAAATATTTGGAAGTAAGGAGAGTAGCAAGAGGATTGAGAATGTCACTCATGCCGAGTCAGCAAGATGCCTCAAATGACCTATTGAAGGAATGGGGTCAACATATATTGGACTCCTCATTAGGATTAATGACTATCCTAGTGAAACATCTGGAAATATCATTGGCAAAAGTCAAAGAGGAACTATCAGATTTAGAGAAAGAGCTGGCATCTACTGATATGAATCAAGAAATGACAAAACTCAGAACAGACCTGGAAAAATATGTGGAAAAGCATGAAGATATAGTGAGAAATCGTAAACAAATGAAATACCAGAGAGACAAAGATGATTACGCACAAGGACACATTTTTACGTATGCAAAAAAGTTTGACATTTTTCAAAATCAAAAAATGAATGCAACCAATACTCAAAGCTCGACAAGTGCCACGTCTTTAACATCAACAGGAACCAGCGAGAACAATTTGGAGGAAACTGAAGACCAAGCAACACGGGATTTTTTAGGGGACATGAGGCTGGTCTCAAACAAAGATTTTGGGAACAAAATCAAAGCCAAGGAGGAAGAACAAGAGGACGAGGTCGCAAATGGGTACCCAGAACAGGAACCCCGGGAGTATCAAAAAAACAAGAAGAGGCAAAAGGAGGAAGTGGCTCCTTAGAGGAAATCGGTACAAAAACCGGGAGTATTCGTCGGAAGGACTCAAAATGAATGGGCAGGAAGATGTCACAACGGATGAACTGGTAATCATAAATTTATCATCTTGTCCCCTAAATACCCATGAAAACTCTCTATTAAAATATGGAATTAATTTTTGTCCAACAGAACCTATGGACATGGCAAAGACACGCATTGATATATACAAATATATCAGGAAAATCAAATTGGCAAAAATATTTCAGGAAAATCAAGAAATGGCAAACTTTACAAAGAAGAAAAAGATAAAACTGGCAGAATCAAACAAGGAAGTACAAGGCCTAACCACTACTAACCTACCAGCATTAATGACCCTTGTTAACCTTGACGTAATGGAAGAACGTGATGCATTAACAGAGGAGGATGCATGTCCCCAAAAGGGAGCAGGTCTGAGTGGTAAAAAACCTCCATCTAAATTCTATCCTCAGCTACCACAGGGAAACAAAATTGACTTATTCCAGGAGGCAGTAATTCGTGACATTTATAAAATCAAAGGCACAAAATATCGTGACAATCTGAAGGTAGAAGAGAGACAAGCCTTAAAAAACCTTATGGATGATCAAACAATAACAATCAAAATGGCCGACAAGGGCGGAAACATTGTTATTTTGGACAAAAAAGATTATGTAACAGAAGCCCATTCGCAATTGAAGGACAAACAATACTATAGAAAATTGGATCAAAATCCAACAGAAATCTTCAAAATTAATTTAGACAAAAAGATCATGGAGTGGCACAGTGAAAATTTGATTGATAGTGATAAATGCAAATTCTTGACAACAGAACATCCAATCACCGCCACCATTTATTTCTTACCAAAAGTGCACAAGAACCCACTAAAACCACCAGGGAGACCAATTGTTTCAGCCAAGGGATCACTCATGGAACCGGTGGCAAATTATATTGACTATTTTCTTATGCCTTTTGTAGGAAATCTGAGCTCATATTTACGTGACACGACTGACCTGTTAAAAAACCTACAGGAACTCACATGGCAACCCAGTTACATGCTAATTACAATGGACGCAATTGCCTTATATACAAACATTGATCATAGCATTGGAATATCAGCATGTGCCTTCTTTCTAAAGGAAAGAAATATCCAATTCACCAAACACAACCAAATGCTTTTAGATATGATTGATCTGTGCCTCACCCAAAATATCTTCCTATTCGGTGAAGAAATTTATAAGCAAGTGAAAGGATGCGCAATGGGCTTCTCCTTCAGCCCAGCATATGCATGTCTCACAATGGGGTGGTGGGAACAACAAGTGGCGTGGCATCCGGACAATGATCACCATGTAAACAAAATAGCGAAATGGCTGAGATACATTGATGATCTTTTAATAGTGTGGGATGGATCAGCACAGGAATTTGAAACCTATTTCAAAATCTTAAACTCGACAGATACCAATCTAAGATTTACATACAACATAAGTCGGGACAAGGTAACATTCCTGGATACTGTAATCTATATAGAGAACAACAAAGTGGAGACCACGCTATATAGGAAAGAAACATCAACTAATGCAACCCTCCACGCAGACAGTTTCCACATGGCCTCAGTGAAGGACAATATACCGTATGGGGAATTTTTGAGACTACGCCGCATCTGCTCTCAAGAAAAAGAATGGACAACCAACAGTGGTGATATGTCAAAAAGATTCCAACAACGAGGATACAAAACGGGAGTCATTGCAAAATGCTGGGCAAGAGCAAATGAAAAGAAAAGAGAAGAAATCCTCCAAACAAAACCAAAAAAGCAAGAAGAAACGCCATCTGAAAAACAACCGGTAAGACTTATAATGGATCATTCAAGGGAATCAAAACAGATCATGAACATTCTAAGAAAGAATTGGAAGATTCTACACTTAGATGAGAGTGTTGGAAAAATAATGGGAAAACATCCTGAAGTAACGTTAAGGCGGGCGACCAGCCTGAGAGACAAGTTGGTGCATAGCCACCACCAAAATCAGGACCAAAAGAAAAAAGGCATTCAATGGATGAAAAGTAAAGGCTTTATAAAATGTCAACAATGTAAAGTATGCCAGATTGCCACAAATAAAAAAGAAGTAACCTTACCCAACAAAAAATCCTGGGTAATCAAACAACTAATAAACTGCAAAACAGAATACGTTGTCTACGTGATAGAATGTCCTTGTGCCTTAAAATACATTGGTAGCACAAAGAAAGAATTAAAACTGAGAATCTTGGAACACGTAAGAGCGACGGCAAATAAAGACAGGAGCAATGCCGTAGCGAAACATATGGAGACTACACATAATGGGGACAGGAAACTTCTGAAATTTTACGCCCTGGAAACAATTGTCCCACATGAGAGAGGTGGGGATAGAGAGCGCAAACTAAGATGCAGGGAATCACGTCAAATCTTGAACTTTCGGACGTTACACCCTGATGGTCTGAATCAGAGTGAAGAACTTTACGTTCATTTATAAAGAAAATGACAAAAAGAACAATGCACGAAATTTGTGAAATGGTCATATAGGGAATAGGAGATATTGAATACATAATAAACACAATCTTTCTGTACTGTCGTAGTAACCAAGTAAAGATGGGTAATAGCTTTATACACATAGATAGAGACACAGAGAAATCTATTACTCTTGCAGATAATACATTATAAGGGGTGCTAAATGATGTGGACTAAAGGCTCAAGCCCACTGGAGGGCATTATTGGTGATTACCACTCACGATGTATAATGTGCCCACTGGAGGGCTTTATTGTATATGCACTCATACTCGGGAATTTTAGAGCTCATGTGATGGTTAATGAATTATAATCAATGGTGGTTTTTAAAGAATTAAAATGATATTTCGCAAATGTAATGGAAATGATTCAAAGACCCCATAGCACCATTAGGATCACTGTAATATTGTGGCCACAATATTCAGATGAGGTTAAACATTGTTACAATGTATTATGCAAAATACGATATGTGTATACATAGAAAGACAAAACCATGAACTACAAGTCCCATAACTCTTAGCAAATGTGACAGGAAGTCAGAATGTAATCATGTGACTTTGCAAACCACTCCTTATAGGAAGTTAGTGGGGAATGGAAATATCTACCGTGAGCAAGCCGACAGTGGGCGGCGAAACGCGTTGGTATTTTTTATGCTGAGAACGTTGGATCATTAAAATACTTGGAAACTGAGTTCCTACGAGTGCGTTTTCATTCCTGAAGAGGAGGTGTGGACGATATATATATATATATATATATATATATATATATATATATATACTAACGTAGAGTTTAGCCCTGAAAGGAAGAAGCCACTTGATCGTTAAAATTTGCATCCATTTCATTAGGGAACACCTGCAACAGGAGACGCAGAGAAAACAGTCACCATCTATTTTTCAGCCAAACCGGTTTCGTGAATCCTTTCCGTTTCTCAATGGCATCTGCTAACAATGATGATGAAGCATGCACTGCATTTAAAGAGCCTGCCTCCATGGGCGTGGTCACATCAAACGGCCTCCTGGATCTTGTAGTGCTTGAGCTAATTATCTCGAGTGAGTTCATCATTGAAGCAGAAAATAACTAAATTAATAAAACCCATGTGGGCTGATGAAAATGTTGCGCTGGGTGTCCTATTGTCTTTATTCAGCTGCTCTTGGACACCGGTCTCCCGCATACTGATAGCACCATTGGGCGCCATCACGGGTCCGCAAACAAGCGGCAGGCTTTCTTCCTCGGCTGGACTATAGCCGCAAACATACTAACGTAGATATATATATATATATATCCAGCGAGGATTCTTGCCAGTCTAGCAAGAAAAACGAGCCACACCAGGTTGTTTTGCAGAAGAAATTGTTGCGGGTTTATTTGGCAAGCAACAGAAGACGCGTTTCGATCTCGGCTGAGATCTTGGTCACATGACCTTCTATGAATTCCCCACAGATTTAAAGATACAGTAAAGCACGACGCAGCGTGCATGGACATAAAAGAAATACATATTGGGTGAGTCATCATGTCCTCATTTGTTTGATAAAGTTTTGTCATTTGTTAAGTTTGCACAAAAACAGTTTGTTTAAATATTAAAGGAAAGTGATAAATGCGTAAAACATAGTTTGCATTACAATTGGTCCATGTTTGACTACAGTATACGTATAGTACATATTAACTAAGGTACATATGGGACGGGCTGAGACCATAGGGTTGCTGGGGGATGTTGGTAGTCATCGTGGGGAATATATGGTTTACCCAGTGCAAAATATCAATGAGTGTACGTGAAAAATTGGAGCAGAGGTATAGTACCTTGTTCCAAGTTCAAAGGAAGTATAGTCATCCAGGGTGGTGGCCTTAGTCGTGACTATGGGTCTAAGAACATGTCGTGCTCCTACGGCTTGATTGGTAAATACATATATATATATATATATATATATATTACCTACTGGCGGTCGCCAGTAGGTATATATAGTTAGGATTTTTTCTCTATGGGTTTTTTGAAAATTCTATGTCTAATAACTTTGGCGTTTGTGGACGGAATTGGCTGAAATTTTCAGGAAAATGGCACATTTTGTTTCTGAGCAGCCCCTGAAAATTGGGGGGGGTTCGTCCAGGGGGGGTCGAGAAAAAAGGGGGGTCCCAAAACGTGTTTTTAACATTGAGTTTTCCATAGGGCGGTTGGCCTCACTTTTAGCCCGAACGGCTGAATGGATTTGCACGAAACTTGGCAAAATTGTAGGGACTGGTAGCCCGATGTGCCTTTTGTAGGTCTCAATATATGTGCTACAGTGGATTTTGAGACATTAACGTTTAAAAAAAGATATATATCTGTAACAGCGGACCGGGCAGCGCTCCAGGACGCGTACTTTTCGCGCAACGGAGCTTTGTGAAGCGAAGCTGATTGGTTCTCCGGCGTCTGTCAACATTCCAAACAGTCCGTAGCGGCCGCCATCTTGTCTCTCGGTAGGATCGAGAGACAAGAGGAGGCCAAAGCGAAGGGGCAAATGACCATAAGGGGGAATAGTAGATCCTCGCTTACCCCCTAGGTTTGATGTGGAGGTTTTAAAAGGGCCCCGCGGGGCAAAAAATAATAATAATAATAATATTCGAACGGCTGAATGGATTTGCACGAAACTTGGCAAAATTGTAGGGACTGGTAGCCCGATGTGCCTTTGCTAGGTCTCAATATATGTGCTTCAGTGGATTTTGAGAAATTAACGTTCAAAAAAAGATATATATCTGTAACAGCGCACCGCTTCGCGTACTTTTCGCGTTACGGAGCTTTGCGAAGCGAAGCTGATTGGCTCTCCGGTGTCTGTAAACATTCCAAACAGTACATAGCGGCCGCCATCTTGTCTCTCGGTAGGATCGAGAGACAAGAGGAGGCCAAAGCGAAGGGGCAAATGACCATAAGGGGGCATAGTAGATCCTCGCTGACCCCCTAGGTTTGATGTGGAGGTTTTAAAAGGGCCCCGCGGGGCAAAAAAAAATAATAATAATAATAATCGAACGGCTGAATGGATTTGCACGAAACTTGGTAAAATATTAGGGACTGGTAGCCCGATGTGCCTTTGCTAGGTCTCAATATATGTGCTTCAGTGCATTTTGAGAAATTAACGTTCAAAAACAAGATATATATCTGTAACAGCGCTCCGCTTCGCGGAGATAAAATTATATCTGTATTACCTAGCTGTTGCTAACACCAGTTAGCGACGGCTAGTAGGAGATAGCGACCATCTTGGGCCCCACTTTGCATGTGAGTGATATTTATCACTAATGACATGCAAAGTGGGCATGCCAAGATGTTAGCGACTGGAAACAGTCGCTAACATCGCTATCTCCTATTATCAACTTTTGGAAATATTCGAGATAAGCGCGAATATCTCCAAAAAGTAACAGCTGCCCTGAGCAGTTCTTAGCCATGTTATCCAATGGGAGGTGGATAACATGGCTAAGAGCATTAGCTCGGTAATGCATGAATATCGCTGAGTTTTCAGCGATATTAATGCATTGCGGTCGTTTTTTATCGTATTTGCGATAAACCTTGATAATAGCAAGGTTTATCTGCGATAATTTCTGACGGTAAAAAAATCTTTGCAATGCATCGTTAGGGATAAATATCGCTTAACTTTGGTAATATGCCCCAACGTCTGTTAACGTTCGATTCGAAGGAAATCAGGAAGTGTTGAAAAACATTGTCTGCGCCATCTTGTCTTTTTTCAAATGCCACACTTTTGTCGTGCACGGCAGCCATTTTAGATGCCTTGACCAGACCCACTCTGTGCACGCTGTCGATCCTTAGCATGGCTCCCCACCCTCGCAAGCATCTCACCCAGGCAGTGGTCACCCCCGCTCTCTGTCTTATGCATGGGTAATAAACCTCCCCCCATCTGCGCTGCTCTTCCCTGAGAATCACACCCTGTGCCCGCCCGACACCTCCCTTTCGCCCTATTCACTACCGCACCCTCTGACACTTCTTTTCCTCTGTGTCCGATTGTCCAGGCCGGTCCTAGGCTATCAGCTAGCCCTGCAGATGTAGTTTATGGCCACAGCTGTAAAGAATCACCCCTCTTCAAAGGAGTTATAGTAGATCAAGGCCCACACTCGATGAGATCCGTCACAGCAGAAGCGTTGCTATTATCTGAAAACCATCCTGTATTGTGATTGGGGAGGGGACCGAGCGTGAAGCGGAAGATTCCAGGGATGACTCTTTGTACATGAAAGTTTTTACAATTATGTGTCACATTAAAAATATATAGCACTCCGACAAAGTACTAAGATTATAAAACTTTAATAATTTATAAATATATACAAGAAAACAAAAATAGTAATAACATATAAACATTTTTAGGGAAAAACAACGAAGTAGCGGTCGGCTGTGCGAATAGTCCCAACGCAGCACAACGTCCAGATTTCCGGCGTGGGGCGTCGCGGGGGGTGGGTCATCAGTAGCAAACTGTTGTGCGAATAGTTCCAAGGCAGCAGAACGCGCCGAAATCTAGATGACACGAAAGTGATGTCTAGTAAGTTGCCACCCAGCAAATAACGGCGTGGGGCGTCGTGGGGGGTGGGTCATCAGTAGCAAACTGTTGTGCGAATAGTTCCAAGGCAGCAGAACGATGGCACCAAGGTGATGTCCAGTAAGTTGCCGCACTGGTTTTGGTATCCTACAATGCTGCTCCGAATAACGGCGTTGGGCGCCCCGGGGGAGGCGGCGTGAACGGGCCTCTCCAGGTGGAGTGTCATCTGTTGTAGTGGGGCGCCCCTTTACCGTTTCAGTTGCCATTCCGTCCGTTTTTGGTCCACTGTGTCAAAAGCCGCAATTCAGCTGAGTTGCGCCCACTCTTGCGGTGCAGCGATAGGCGGCTGTCACAGGACTCTCAAAATGGCGGCAGGCTCTTTCCTTTTTGGGCCTGGTCCACTGAAATGGCCCTGGGACACCTTGGAAATCGGACGCTTGTCTGCTAGGTCTTGGACCCCATTCTCGAAAGCGTCCCCTCCGCCTTGAGAATTCATCAAAAGTTTTGGGGGCCCCGACTCCTGCAGGCTTCTGGTGGGGAGCGGCTGCCATGATTGCTCGCGGAATGACCACGACGGAGCTACGAGATGGTGGTGCTCTCATGCTGACGCCAGTTTAGTCTGAAACATCCAGAAACAAGGTGGGGCTTTCATCGTTTGGGAAAAAAAAAAAAGTTTTCATCCAATGAAAAGTGTTGTTTTTAGGTCATATGATCAAGCCTTCCATCATTAGGAAACCAAAAGTAAAATGAACCAATGAAAAGTTTTATAAACAAGTCACATGACCTGTTATGCGGCATAGGGTATAAAATGCGTAGAAAATACGTTGGCACGTGAGGCGGCGTCAGTAGCGGACCGATGTGCGAATAGGCCGAAGGCAATACAACGCGCCAAGATCCGGATGGCACCGAGGTGGTGTCCAGCAAGTTGCAGCACTGGTGTGGCCATCCTACAATGCTGAAAGTCGGCGTGGGGCGCCCCGTTGGCCTGTGAGTTTGCGTCAGTAGCGGACCGATGTGCGAATAGGCCGAAGGCAGCACAACGCGCCAAGATCCGGATGGCACCGAGGTGGTGTCTAGTAAGTTGCCGCACTGGTGTGGCCATCCAACAATGCTGAAAGTCGGCGTGGGGCGCCCCGTTGGCCTGTGAGATGGCGTCAGTAGCGGACCGATGTGCGAATAGGCCGAAGGCAGCACAACGCGCCAAGATCCGGATGGCACCGAGGTGGTGTCTAGTAAGTTGTCGCACTTCTGTGGCCATCCTACAATGTTGAAAGTCGGCGTGGGGCGCCCCGTTGGCCTGTGAGATGGCGTCAGTAGCGGACCGATGTGCGAATGGGGCCAAAGGCAGCGCAACAATATTTTCTGACTGACACCACAAGGCGCTGAGATGCCAAGATCCGGATGGCACCGAGGTGATGTCTAAGTTGCGGACTGATGTGCGAATGGGGCCAAAGGCAGCGTAACAATATTTTTTGTATGGAAGATACCACTAGGCGTTGAGATGCCAAGATTCGGATGGCACCGAGGTGATGTCTAGCAAGTTGCTGTACTGGTGTGGTCATCCTACAATGCTGAAACTCGGCGTGGGTCGCCCCATTAGCCTGTGAGATGGCGTCAGCAGCGGACCGATGTGCGAATAGGCCGAAGGCAGCACAACGCGCCAAGATCCGGATGTCACCGTGGTGGTTTCATAGTTGAGAGGCACTTCATCTGCAGTGGGGCGCCGAGATCCGGATGGCACCGAGGTGATGTCTAGCAAGTTGCTGTACTGGTGTGGTCATTCTACAATGCTGAAAGTCGGCGTGGGGCGCCCCATTAGCCTGTGAGATGGCGTCAGTAGCGGACTGATGTGCGAATGGGGCCAAAGGCAGCGCAACAATATTTTCTGAAGAGAAGACACCAAAAGGTGCTGACATTCCAAGATCCGGATGGCACCGAGGTGGTGTCTAGCAAGCTATGCAGTTGAGTTGTGTGCGCACTTGCGGCGAATAGGTCGAAGGCAGCATAACAATGTTTTTTGAATAGAAGACACCACAAGGCGTTGAGATTCGGTTACCACCGAGGTGATGTCTAGCAAGTTGCCGCACTGGTGTGGCCATCCTACAATACTGCTCCGAATAACGGCGTGGGGTGCCCGAAGGGGGGGGGAGCCGGCGTGAATGGGCCTTCCTAGGTGGAGGCTCGTCTGCTGTAGTGGGGCGCCCCTTTACCGTTTCAGTTGCCATTCAGCTGAGTTTCGGCTGCTCTTGATGCTACAGCGACAGGCGGCTGCAAGAGGACTCTCAAAATGGCGGCCTGTTCTTTGGATTTGGGCCTGGTCCACTAAAATGGCCCTGGGACACCTTAGAACTCGGACGCTCGATTTTTTTTTCCTTTCCTGTACATGCAAAAAAAGGTAAATGCCCGGTACGTTACACGCTTCATCTGCCACGATGAACTCTCCAGAGGAACCGAAAAAAAATATAGTTGTGGTAACTATACCATGCATCGTCATATGGAGAGGTGGCACCAATTAATTATAGTGCTGCATAAAAGAGAGATTTGGAGGAGAACCCCTGACCTGCTAGTACATTCATCAAAGAAGTGGCACTGAGAGCTTCAGAGGCAAGGGAAACGGTCCCAAATATTTAGAAGAACTTTGGAAAGATTAAAATGACATGTTTAGATTGTGGCAAATTAATTTCATGTGGACAGATGAGTGTTACTCTAATAAATACAGCATATGAACATCATCATAGTCGATGGTTGGTAGAGACATTTTGACTATATCCTGGACCTGCCCGTCCTCGCCCAAAATGGCGCCGGAATAAATGGGACTCGTAACTCCTTGTTGTGTACTGGTTGCAGAACCTTGAAATCACGAGATACGTATGCAGTTTTGAAGCACATGGCGGGCGGGGACGAGAATTGATTGACTATTTCGACATCCCTATTGATATTAAGTTCTGATGTGTTATTGATTACTGTACTGTTGAAAGTTCGAATTAACGTCACCCATGGTACTTGCCCGCAAATGTATATCTAGATAATTTTATTGTAACTGGCCCTGTCGTATTTTAATTATAAAATGTACGTCCACCGATTCCGTAACTGTTAGACACCTTAGTTCTTGCAACCTAATGGCCCGCCCGTTACGTTCCTCTACAGTGTAAATGTCTATTCATCATATACGATTACAGTTTGCTCTGTGGCAGGCCCACGTGGTTATAGGCTCGTATTTGTATAATGACATTTTCACAATAAAGGTTTTTAAAAGAAAACATGGTAGTAGTATATACATTGGTAAAGTTTTTAATAATAGTGACTGTTTTAGAATCATTAAAAGGCAAGTGAAATAAAGCAGACCAATTACATGAAGGGTAAAAGGTATAATACGAAGGAACGCAGTAAAGATAAATGGTCAAGGGCTGTTGTGTTTTCTATTCCTGCAACATAAAGTGATCGATAAGAATCTCATATTCAGGCGTATCGGCGACTAAGACAGCAGGTCGACCCTCTTTTGCTCAACGGCTCCGTCATGGGACGAAGAAACGCTCTTTTTCTCGAAAAAAGAATATATTTTACTTGCAGGACAGTTGTAAAATTTCCGGGAAAGTACATTAGCCTGGAACATTATAACATATATTTAAGAAAAAATAATGTTCGGAAGTAATGAAAAGCGTAATTTTTAGGTCATATGACCAAGCCTTTCATCATTACAATAAGAAAAGTAAAATGAACCAATGAAAAGTTTTATTAACAAGTCACATGACTTGTTATGCTTACGTTACACGCTGCGCGCCCCGGATGACTTCCGGATGCGCTAACGCGGCGCGTCATATGACGCATTACGCGACAACGCAGGTACAGAATATAGTCAAAATGTCTCCACCAACCAGCGGTCGGAACACAACCCCTTTCAGCAGGCTAAATAGTTCTGTTAAATGGCAACAGAAGGGACAGGCAACAAGAACCATCAGTCAAAGAGGGGAGGGCTAGTTCTTCTCTACCGGGTTACATTGGGGCGCTACCGGAACTGATCGAATTGGTAGTCTACAGTGTTTCTGGATGTTTCAGACTGAAGCTGGGGTTAGCATGAGAGCAGCACCATTTCGTAGCTCCGTCGTGGTCATTCCGCAACCAATCATGGCAGCCGTTCTTTATCGTTATTTTGGGCGGGGTGGGTGGCGGAGCCGAGCTGTTTTGCAGCCATCATTGTGTGGAGTTCAGTTCATCTCACTAGTTTTGTATTTGTCATGAGGGGTTGTTCCTAATGTTTCTATTTTAGCGAGGTCAAAAAGAGATCCCATTAGTGGCCTACTGATTTTGCTCGATTCCTTTTCTTTTTTTTTACACGATTTTTCGTTATCTGCAAAGACTAAACAGAGTATTGCGACTCTGTGTTTGTTTGTAAATAGAGAATGAACCAAAGAGAACTAATTCTAAAACAGTAAATACTTGGATAACAATCAATCAAATGGAGAGAGAAGCAGGCACGACGGATTACAACGGGGGCAAACGCCTGCGTTAACTACCTTTCACTATCTGCAAAGAGAGAGTACTCCTAATAGAAATGAGGGGGGGGGGCACCATTCAAAGCAGATCAGTGTGCATAAACACGAAAATGTTTTCACTTACCACGTACTTGACATTCGACAGCTTATAATATTTGCTATTAAAAAACCATTGAAATTCACTGAAAAAACCATAGGTTATAGACCATATATAGTTAGGAATTAGCATTTACAAAACCTTGAAAATTCACTGAAAAAACCATAGGTTATAGACCATATATAGTTAGGAATTAGCATTTAAAAAACCTTATTTTACTCACACAAAACCATTGAAATTCCATATATAGTTAGTTGCACTAACTATATATCGCGCACCCGCAATCCACTGCTGATCATGTCACATATTACATCATTCATGACATGGTCAGTGACATCACTGATGACATCACTGATGACATCTCAAATGACATCACTGATGACATCACTGATGACATCTCATTTGACATCATTCTTGTGCTAATACGATAAACCTCTTCAGACTCTAATATAACCTTAGATACACTCAGTGTATACAGACACTCACACACTGCCACTCATCCATGGAGTTACTCACACACCCAGTCAGTCATGCAAAGAAACAATCTCACCTCCATTTCTTCAACTATACAGTTAAACACACCTTACTTATTGAAACATATACTAACACATATTTACTCTCTTATACAATCCCTGATACAAGTTCACAATGATCGATACAACCACTCACTCATTCAGTGGCTCTCATGCACAGTTATTTATATATGCCAACTCTCACATGTACTGTGTTTTACATATGTACTTACTATGACATGTAGCATTGAGATATCCATTCACTCATCAATACACTCATGCACACAGTCAACTGCCCATGTAGCTGTTTCCACATGCACTCTTGAACTCATACACCTAGTGAATAAACTGCTCACACATCTATGCATAGAGTCACACACCTTCCAGCCACCCCCACACAAACTCAATCTCCCATAGAAATACTTGGGCAACCAATTAATAACACATATAGCCTCTCGTATAGCTAATGATCAACACATGCAGCAGTTTACAGAACAACAGACATAATGATGCACAAATTAAGACAGTTTAGTCACTAACCCATGCATTCAGTGAGACACATTTAATCACTCACTCATACAGTCAGTCACGCACCTACTAAATCCTTCATCCAGACACTTATACATCCACTCATTCTTCAATATGTAAGACATATTTTAACTTTACAGAAACATACAGTCACTGGATGTTGTCATCAGTGATGTCATCAGTGATGTCATTTGAGATGTCATCAGTGATGTCATCAGTGATGTCACTGACCATGTCATGAATGATGTAATATGTGACATGATCAGCAGTGGATTGCGGGTGCGCGATATATAGTTAGTGCAACTAACTATATATGGAATTTCAATGGTTTTGTGCGAGTAAAATAAGGTTTTTTAAATGCTAATTCCTAACTATATATGGTCTATAACCTATGGTTTTTTCAGTGAATTTTCAAGGTTTTGTAAATGCTAATTCCTAACTATATATGGTCTATAACCTATGGTTTTTTCAGTGAATATATATATATATATATATATATATATATATCCAAAAACACCAGATCGATGCTGAGAAGTAAGAGGCCACACGGGGGAGTCCTGTTGGGAGCCTTTTATTGAACACTGGGCATTATGCATTTTGGCGACCCTTCGCCTCGTCAGATGTCTCCAGAAACGAAGCGCTATTCCATCTCCACCTTTAAATCTCCCACCGCTCTCTCATTGGTCGGAGAGCTCCGTCCACAGTTGTTGGCTTGCACACCTTCTGTAGTCTTTAGGTCTTCACTACAGTACCCAGAGTTCACCAGTATGGGAAAGGCAATGCACGGGGGTAACAAAATGGTTGTCAATGTCCACGGGGAGAAATGGTGAGTGCTGTTATGATGGTTGGCCCCGTTAATAGCACAGCTTCACGGTCAATTGGATGACCAACAATCTGTTGAAAGTGAATGCCGAAAAAACCGAGGTGCTGGTCCTCAGTAACCTAGGGAACCCCTGGAGTGACCTATACTGGCCCCCAGAGCTAGGTTCTACTCCCCCCCCTGGTAAGGTGGTAAAAAGTCTCGGTCTGAGGATTGATGCAGACCTCTCGATGGCTTCCCAAGTCGCAGCCGTGGTTGGTTCTTGCACGGGTGTATTGAGGCAATTGCGGAAATTGGTACCCATCCTATCAGCCTCTACCCTGCAATCGATTGTATCTGCCACAGTCATTTCAAGACTGGATTACGGCAATGCACTATACCTCGGCTTGCCACAGAAGTTGTTGAGGAAGCTGCAGGTAGTACAGAACGATGCCGCAAGGCTGATCCACTCCCTGCCTAGAAACTCTCACGCCACCCCCCTGCTCCAAAAGTTGCACTGGCTACCGGTCATGTACAGAGTCCAATTCAAATGTCTCTGTGTGGCCCACAAGGCTCTCTTTGGTAAAGCACCAGAGTACATAAAACAACGTCTCATGAGATACGTTCCGGGTAGACCTCTGCGCTCAGGGAAGACCTCTAATCTGTTTCAACCAAGATTCAAGCTAAAAACCAGAGGAGGCAGGGCTCTGTCTGTTCTTCTCCCACAGTTGTGGAATGCCCTTCCGACTACTCTGAAGGAAGAATCTCAGTTACTGCCCTTCAGAAAGAAATTAAAAACTCATTTATTTAAAAGGGCGATGACTTCAGCATAGTCGATGGGTATGCCTGAGAGATTTGGGCTAACAGTGTGTTGTGTTGTTCTGTTTCTAAGCGCTTAGAGACCGGCGGTGATAGGCGCTATACAAATAAGCAATAACATAACATAACATAACATAATATATATAAATATATATTACCTACTGGTGGTCGCCAGTAGGTAGTTATAGTTAGGACCTATTTTCCATATGAAATCCGCAACATTCTATTTGGAATAACTTTGGCGCCGGTTGACGAATGTTCGTGAAATTTCAAAATTAATGGGGCGCTCCGGTTTGCTCCTATCCTTAACATCATGGGGTGATTCGTGGAGTGGGGGCCGAGAAAAAAGAGGAGTCCCAAAACATGTTTTCCCCATGCAATTTTCCATAGGAACTGTTCATCACGGCTACAGCCCGAACTGCTGAACGTAATTACACCAAATTTGGCAATGAGGTAGTGCTTGGTTCAGACTCGTGCCTTTTGCTTAAATGGTGTACATCCGTTCAGTAGTTCCTGAGAAAATCACAATTAAAAGTACCTATATATCTATGGCCGCGGTGGATCCGCACATCCTGAGAGCACCCTAAGCGCACCGTCCCGATCACGCGCTGAATGCTAAATGGCTGTTAAGTGGTTGTCAACATTCGAAACCAGGAAGTAGAATGGAGGCTGAAGAAGTCAGTAGAAGAAGTGTGCAAAACGTATAGAGGGGGCAGGGTAGAAATACTCTGACCCTCTAGACCTGCTTAGAGGGTCCCATAAGGACTCCCAGGCCAAATGTTTTGTTTTTTTAAACGGGAAAGTGCGCTTAGGGTGCGGGGATCTGCTGTAAAAAAAAAATAAAAAAATAAGCATGGGCTTTAATAATTAGCCCCCGGGGGGCCAAATCCTGGGTGCAAAAGTTTTAAATTGTATGGGGTCCCAGAGGGGCTCCCCAGCCCGGGGATCGCCACCCCCCGGGGCTACAACATTAATGGGTTGGGGGTGGCTCAACTGCCAACCCCCAGCAAAATAGATGGGTGGGGGGCTCAAAGGCCCGCTACCCCCTGGGGCTTTTTCAAAAATGGTTCAGGGGTTTCAAAGGCCCCCCCAGCCCAAGGGACCGCCACCCTCCGGGGCTTTTTATGTTGTGGGAGGGGGGCCGTGTGGCCCCCCTCCTGGAGCCATGGGGGCCCTGGGGACCGCCACCCCCCCAGGGCCAGCTCCTGCAGTGTCCCGGGGTGCCCACCCCGGGACACTGCTGTTTGTTATGGCAGGGTGGGAGCCGAGGCTCTCACCCTGTCATAGCAAACTTGGTTTGTATTTTGAAAGAGAAACCTGCTCTCTCTTTTAGTTTTAAAGCATTTTATTGCAAGGTTATAAACAAGAAAAGAATACATACAGTGTAAACTTGCCGTCAAAGAGGTGCAATTCAGGGTCTCCGTTCCATAAGCGCCATCAGAATTACAAACATTACAATCAGAACATGTCGTAGAGCCACAAGCTAGGTGTAAGGGCGATGACGACTGACACCAAAACCAACAACCCCTCCCCAACTACCCCCTCCCTGCCCTCCCCCCGAACTCCCACTGTCCCTCCCCCCCCCCGTTGTGCCCCCCCTCCCCCCATGTGTGCTGAGCAAATGTCTCGTGCCTTCTACGCCTCTGCGGTGGTACTGCGCCTCTCGTCACGGACTCCTTCAGAGTAATTAAACCTGCGGGATGGTCAGGGATGTCAGTCGCATTAGCCTGAGGTATCGGGGGCAAGTAATTTCCTTAAATTCCGACTGTAGTAAAGTGAGAAAAGGCTGCCACAATTCCTCAAACTTATCTACCTCGCCCGCCACCGTAAGGGACAGTTTCTCCATACCCAGGACGTGCCATAACCTGTGTAACCAGCCTATAGTGTTGGGAGTGGTAGTGGTGCGCCAATATATGAGTACGTTCTGTATCGCAGAACCCAATGCAATCGCTATCTGTCTACCCCTCCTGGACCTCAGAGGATACATCAGCCCGTTAGGCAACCCCAATAGGACATAGGCGGGGAAGCGAGGCAGTTCAATGTCAAAGCACTGGTCAATCTCATCTAGGACCTCTTTCCAGTAGGGGCCCAGCAACGGACAATCCCACAGGATGTGTGTAAGTGTGCCAGTCTGTCCGCACTCGCGCCAACAGGTGTCCGGGAGGTTATGGTTCATTTCATGCAATCGTTGAGGTGTGTAGTACCAGTACATGGTTATTTTAGTGAAAGTCTCGGTGAGCACAGTGTGGTAAGCCGAATGACGCGCTCTGTAGGAAATGTCGTCCCATTCTTTGTGGCTTAATTCCCTCCCCAGCTCCCGTTCCCAGCGGTTCCGTCCGGGATTATGGATGTGGAAGGGGGGGGCTGCAAAAGTTTGTACAGGTCCGAGACGAGCTTGGCATCCGAGGAGCGCGTCGCCAGCCACATCTCGTAAGGTGTGAGTTTCCGGTCGGCCAGGTCCCGTACCTGCCGCTGCAGCGCCCAGTGGCGAACCTGTAGATATCGCATACGTTCAGTCTCAGGCAGATGGTAATATCGTCTGAGGTCCTGGAACGACACGACCCCCTCCGAACCATATATATGAAACAAAGCGCAGCATCTGGCAGCCCGCCAAAGCGAGAACGCGCCAGGTTCCATCCCAGGCTGAAAGTCAGGGTTCCCAATCAATGGCGTAAGCGGCGACGGGAAGGTGGTAAATTCCCGTGTAGCATTCACTGCGTCCCACACCTTGAGCGGAACCTGCGTGACAAAGGACGCGTAAAGATTGGGGGGGCGATGAGCTCTGCGCATGAAGGGTATCTCTTGTAAGGGTCTGCCCGCCACCGCCTGGTCCTGAAACAGCCAGTGTCTGTCAGATTCCCATTTGCTCCACTCCACGAAATACCGTAATTGCGCCGCTTGAAAGTACTTGTGGAGGTCTGGTATGCCAAGGCCGCCGGATTCCGGAGCTAGTGTAGAAAATGCTCTCTTAAGCCTGGGTTTGCGACCCTGCCAGACAAAGCGGGCGATGTCAGCCTGAGCCTGTCGGATCCAACCCCTCAGCGGCTGAAGCGGCAAGGCCCGAAACAAATACAGGACCTGCGGCAAAAGAGTAATTTTCACCGCGGCGATCCGCCCCAACAACGACAATGTGCCCTTGTTCCAGCGGGACAATTCCTCCTTCATCTTTTTACCTAGTGCCGCATAATTCGCCGTCACCATGGCGGGCAAGGAGGGTGCCAATAAGACACCCAAGTACGGGATCAAATCTTTAGACCAACTCATGGGGAAGCGCTTCTGCAACTCGAGTCTCGTAGCAGTGGACAGCGAGAGGTCTAGGGCAGACGATTTTCTCATGTTCATCTTGAAGCCGGCTACCGCGGCGAAGGCATCCATTTCGGCGATACAGGCCGGGAGAGCCTCCCTCGGGTCCTCAAGCAAGAGGATCACGTCGTCCGCGTATAGGCTAATAGTGTGAGTGTAGCCTCCCATCCGGATTCCAGTCACCTTTGGGTTCCGACGAATCCTCTGGGCAAACGGCTCCATGTA
This sequence comes from Lissotriton helveticus, assembly GCF_964261635.1. Classification (NCBI taxonomy): domain Eukaryota; kingdom Metazoa; phylum Chordata; class Amphibia; order Caudata; family Salamandridae; genus Lissotriton; species Lissotriton helveticus. The sequence continues at coordinate 556,173,225 of NC_136071.1, read as the reverse complement.
AAGGGCAAAAAGAAGTGGGGACAGTGGGCACCCCTATCTGGTCCCTCTTTCTATCGCAAAGTGGTCGGAGCTGCACCCATTCACCCGCACCACCGCGGCCGGATGTCTGTAACAGTTAAATATGAGGGTGCGGAATTTTTCCCCTATACCTAATTTGCAAAGCACTCTTTCAAGGTAGGACCAACGCACCCGGTCGAACGCTTTCTCCGCGTCGACCGATAATAACATGCGTTCCCCAGGGACTCGAGAGGCCTTCTCTAGTATGTGCACCACTCTCTTAGTGTTGTCCACCGTTTGCCTCCCGGGGACAAACCCAGCTTGATCCGGGTCTACAAGGCCCGGTAGATAATGCGCCAGACGAGTTGCCAGGATCCCTGTGTAGAGCTTGAGGTCCACGTTTAACAACGAGATTGGCCGATAGGAGCCGCACTCAGTCCTGTCTTTCCCTGGCTTGGGAATAACCGAAACCGTCGCTCGAAGCAAATCCGGAGGGACAGCTCCCGGTTCCGCGAAGGAGTTATAGAGGCGCGTCAACAGTGGGACCAGTTCTTGACAGAACGTCTTGTAGAAAAGTGGGGTGTAACCATCGGGCCCTGGGGCCTTCCCATGTTTAAGACGGGAGATAGCCGCAATCACCTCCTCTGGCCGGATGTCCCGCTCCAGGTGTTCCGCCTGTTCCGGAGTGAGAGCAGGGAGCTCGACCGAATCAAGGTAATCAGTCTCAGCCAATGCCGAGGGAGGCTCGCCCGCGTATAAATCAGCATAGTAGCGGCGGAATTCCTTCGCAATCTGAGGGTCCTCCGTAGCCGTCGCTCCGCCGAGAGTCGACAGCTCCGCGACCCGCTGACGCTGGTGTTTCATCCGGAGCCTGTTCGCGAGGAGGCGGCCGCACCTATCGCCACCGGTGTAATACGCATGTTTCAGGAGCAGCGCCGCATATTCCGCCCTGTCCATGTCCAGCGCAGAGAGCATTTTCCGGGCTGCCTTAAGCTGCCTCCAAATCCTGGGCGATTCAAAAAGGGGGGTGGTGATGGACAGAGTATCTGAATTAAGCAGAACACTCCTACCCAGTCAAAAGATCAGGGCTTGATCCATCACTGTTTATTAGCTCACTGCACCATCCCAGTTCAGAACCTGGCTACATGCAAATTAGTCTGTCCCTGGCCCAGTGCATCATGGGAACAGGGCAGACCAAACTACCAAGCCAATTCTTTACTGGAAAGGAAACAAGCTTCCGGGGACCGGTTTCTGGCATTACAGCCGTCTTCGGCCCGGCTTGCTTGAATCCTGATGGTGCAGTGAGCAAGGGACTCACATCTGAGCATACCCTTCCACACTTGTGGTGGCCAAAACGATTCAAAAAGGGGGGTGGTGATGGACAGAGTATCTGAATTAAGCAGAACACTCCTACCCAGTCAAAAGATCAGGGCTTGATCCATCACTGTTTTTTAGCTCACTGCACCATCCCAGTTCAGAACCTGGCTACATGCAAATTAGTCTGTCCCTGGCCCAGTGCATCATGGGAACAGGGCAGACCAAACTACCAAGCCAATTCTTTACTGGAAAGGAAACAAGCTTCCGGGGACTGGTTTCTGGCATTACAGCCGTCTTCGGCCCGGCTTGCTTGAATCCTGATGGTGCAGTGAGCAAGGGACTCACATCTGAGCATACCCTTCCACACTTGTGGTGGCCAAAACGATTCAAAAAGGGGGGTGGTGATGGACAGAGTATCTGAATTAAGCAGAACACTCCTACCCAGTCAAAAGATCAGGGCTTGATCCATCACTGTTTTTTAGCTCACTGCACCATCCCAGTTCAGAACCTGGCTACATGCAAATTAGTCTGTCCCTGGCCCAGTGCATCATGGGAACAGGGCAGACCAAACTACCAAGCCAATTCTTTACTGGAAAGGAAACAAGCTTCCGGGGACCGGTTTCTGGCATTACAGCCGTCTTCGGCCCGGCTTGCTTGAATTCTGATGGTGCAGTGAGCAAGGGACTCACATCTGAGCATACCCTTCCACACTTGTGGTGGCCAAAACGATTCAAAAAGGGGGGTGGTGATGGACAGAGTATCAGAATTAAGCAGAACACTCCTACCCAGTCAAAAGATCAGGGCTTGATCCATCACTGTTTTTTAGCTCACTGCACCATCCCAGTTCAGAACCTGGCTACATGCAAATTAGTCTGTCCCTGGCCCAGTGCATCATGGGAACAGGGCAGACCAAACTACCAAGCCAATTCTTTACTGGAAAGGAAACAAGCTTCCGGGGACCGGTTTCTGGCATTACAGCCGTCTTCGGCCCGGCTTGCTTGAATCCTGATGGTGGTAAGCTCATCCCGCTTTTTTTGTCGTTCTCTATTCTCCGCAGACGAGGTGGCGATGAATTCTCCACGGAGCACCGCCTTCAAGGCGGCCCACAGTGTAGCTTGGGTAGTATCCCCATTATCATTATGGGTCCGGTAGTCAGCGATCGCATCGCGTATCCGCTTTACCACCGTCTGCTTATGCAACAGGGTGTCCCTGAGGCGCCAGACTCCCCGAGTGGGTGACACCGGCGGTAGTTGAAAAGAACCCGACACCGGGGCGTGATCCGATAACGTGAGAACCCCTATGTCGGAAGCCGTCGCCAGTCCCGTCGCCAGTGCGGCCATTGGTCCCGTGATTAGGATGTGATCTAATCTCGCGTATGTCTTGTGTGTGTGAGAGTAGTAGGAGTAGGCCCGAGTGTTGGGGTGCAGGCGTCTCCGCAGATCATGCAGATCGAGATCATCTAGGCGGGAGTGACTCAGCTGCGAGAACTCCCCGGTGTGCGGGCGTCGCTGCGCAGATCTGTCCAGAAGCGAGTCAAAGACCATGTTCAAGTCCCCCCCAATGATCATGTGTCTGTCCGGCGTAGTCGCTATGTGTTCAAGGGCTGAGTGTAAGAACAGGTCTTGGCGGTCATTAGGGCTATAGATGGAACCCACAGTGAACACGAAACCCCCCAACTTGAGTCTGTAGGCGATTAGCCTCCCCTTCTGCTCCGCAACCTTGTGCAGGACCTCCCCCCTAAACGTTCTTGATATTAAGATTGCAACCCCCGCTGTCTTAGTAGGCCCTGAGGAAAAAAGCTGCACTGGGAATTTCGGTGATCGCATCCTAAGGCAGTCTCGGGCCAGGAGGTGAGTCTCTTGTAAAAGGCAGATGTCCGCCTGGGTGTTCTCAAGTAGGGACAATATCGCTCTACGCTTGACTGGATTATTCAGCCCTTTCACGTTGAGGGTGATTATCTTAAGGGCCATGAGAAATCGTCCCAAGGAAAGCGTTCAATGAATCTAAGTCGGCGGTAATCGCCGTGCGTATCAATGGCGCAAAACCGAACAAATGCAAGCGCCCAATAGCACCAGACCCGCAACTCAGTACGTGCGGTGTGAGGTCATAGCAAAAATAGCAGTAAAACATGACAAGCCAGCACAAATTCCAAAGTCCCCCCCAAACGTCCCCCAACCAACCCAACTCCCGACCCCCCACCCCCAACTTCGAGCCCCCGGCTCCGTCCTCCCCAATCCTAACCGCTCTCCCCCCGCACCCCACCCATTCCCCCAATGCCCCTCCCGCCCCAACCTCCCTTGAACAAGGATCATTGTCCCAGTCCGGTCCTTATCGGACAAGCCTGCGGTAAGTTGTTCGTGTGGACGTCCAGCCACCTCCTACACCCCCCCGCCGCCCCCTCCCCCCCGGAACCCCCGCACCTGCTGTGAAGATGAGGCTATCGAGATCTCCCCCCGGAGCGTGCTCAGGCCGTCAGGGCCATATCACCAGACGATGTGACTATGGATACCACCATTATCGCGCTGTCCATTGCAGCTCTGACCGTGGGTGAGTCCGGTCTCGATGGTAAGTTAGCGGGTTGGCGCCGTCGGACAGTCTGCCACCCATCTCTGGTGGCGCGTCGGCGGGAAGGTGTGGGAGTGTCGTTGTCGGTCGCCGTGATCCCCAGCACCTCGCAAGTGTCTTGAAGGGACTTGAGTTGATGCAAGGTCCCGTTCCAGCGGAAGATTAGCCGGAAAGGATGGCTCCAGGAGTACTGCGTTTCATGTTCTCTCAAGAAGTCCGTGGCAATCTTGAAGGATTTACGCTTTTGAAGGGTAATCGTGGATAAGTCCTGAAACAGCGCCACCTGATGACCCCGGAAACTCAGCGGCTGCCGACGTCGAGCCTCGCGTAGGATCCGTTCCTTCAGGGGGAAGTCTGGCAGGAAGGCCAAGATGTCCGGGGCTGGTGCAGAAGCCCGTCGCGGCGGGCCTACTCTGTGTGCCCTATCAATCCTCACCGGGAAGTCTCCTGGTTCCCCCAAGATGTCGCGAAACAGATCTCCCAGGTACGCGGACACGTCCTCCCCTTCTTCTCCAGAAGGAACGCCCCGGACCCTAATGTTGTTGCGTCTGGACCTGTTCTCAAGATCTTCTGCGTGGGCCTGGAGGTCAATTTGTTGGTCTCTGAGCCGTAGAACCTCCTGCTGCAGGTGCGTTATCTCATCGTCGCGGGTGTGGCCAGTTTCCTCCATAGCGGCTACACGCTCACCAAGGGAGTCTACCTCTCTACGCACCTCACGCACCTCTCCCGCCACCTCCTGTTTCAGCGTCTGGAAGTCCTCCCTGAGGGTGCTGAATAACGATTCCAGAAACGAGCGGGTCACTGGAGGTTCTCCTCCCTCCACCCCTCGAGAGCTGGATGGGGGGCTCGGGGCAGGCTGGTTCCTATCTTGTCTTGGGGCTGGTCTGCCCAGCATATCGGGCAAGGTGCGCTCGCCTTTCTTACCCCCTCGGTTGCCAGACATCGTAGCAGTGGGAGTGCTCCGCAACGTAGAGGCACTGATAAGGTCTCAGGCTGCGCGGGGTCGAGAGGTACGAGGCTGCACTCCCTGATGCGTCCCTCCGCGGTTCGGTCTCAGCTGTGGGGCCTCTCAGCCTTCACGTCGTCTCCCCAGGGTGGGCGCAGCCGCTCGCCGCCACTTCTGCCTCACCACGCGGAGGAGAGCTTTTAGGGTCGACGGTAGCTGGGCCCCACCGTCGTGCCCATGCCCAAGTGGTGTGTCGCCTGGCTCTCCTTACGTGCCCCCAAGGTGAAAGCCGCAGAATAGTCCGCTTGGTCTGGGACGCCTCCCTCCGCACCGCCGTAGAAATGGCGCAGGCCAATCCCCTCCAAACCGGTGCTCCTTACCGCTGTTCCTGCGCCACACAACGTCCTGCCCAGGCAGATAGCTTGTCGCCCATAAAGTTCTCGCTGGGGTTCCCAGCTTCACAAACCAGGTCCGGTGATATGGGAGGCGAAGGAGGGAGGGCCCCTATGCAGTCAGGGCCCTCGATCTGGGCCCCGCCGTCTCTCCGTAGGCTTTCCGGGCCCGCTTGAAAATGAGGTCGGGGCGAGGTCCCCGTATCTTGCTCTGGCCACTCTGGGTGTCGTGGAGTGCCCCCGACCGTCGCGCCGATCCTCCTGACATCGTGGGGCACAGTGGAGGGCTCCAGAAGTCGGCGCCCCGGGGTAGGCCTCCCGGCCTTCTGGATCCCCGGGGTCGCTTAGTCAGGTCTCCCCGGGTCCGCCTCGCGAGGCGCTGGGCTGTGCGCCGACTGTCCGCTGCGAGGCGCCGCTCCTCCGCCCGTTAGCGGCTCGCTCAGAGGGCGCTCAGCCTCCGTCAGTCTGCTCCACCAGGGCTCCCGGTCACTCCTCCGGTGCATTCCGCAGGGCAGCCCGCGGGCGTTCTCTGGCTTGGCTACAGGCCTCCTCTCCAGTAGACGCTCCGATCCGGCTCCGCTACCTCCTGGGGGGCTCCGTGGATCCCCAGACCGCGTCGGTGCTTGCTCACCGGTGTTGGGCACCGTCTCCCTCTCGATCCGGGGGAGATCAGCGGCGACTGGCGGTGCTAAGGCTCCGGGGTCTCGGGAGCTCACGAGGAAAGCGTCCTCCTAGCTCGCCATCTTGGCCACGCCCCCCCTGCTCTCTCTTTTAAAAAGCAAACCAGATTGCTTTTCCACACGGGTAGCTGCATGTTAGGAGCTCCCAGTGTGGAAAAGCAATGCCGGCTCCCGAAGGAAGCGGGGAGCTGGCTGGGACCGTGGGGGCATTGGTGCTCCCCCCACGGTCCCCAACGTTATATATGAGCCTCGGGGATGGGGTCCCGGTGTGCACGCATTGGGTGCCCGACTGTCGGGTCCGCGACTCCAAGCAAAAAAAAATAATATTTTTCAGATATACATGAAGCTTATGTGTTTAGATCTTGGGTGGCTCTAAAAAGAGCTGTTGTGTTTATTGAGAGATGTTGCTACCTATAAGGAAGTAAGTATGCAGAGTCTAAAGTTGATGAGGAAGACTCTGTTACCCTCATCTGTAAAATGTACACCATCTCTCCTATAGATGCCATCCATATTGAAACGCAGATTGTAGTGGTAAATGGACCCCATCCTATAATCTCGGAGGAAAGCAGAAACAGATTTATTGACATGTTTCCTAGCTTTCTCAATCTGTGGAAAAAATTGATTGGACCAGTTCCATCTCTGCCTTTGGCATATGTTGGAATAGACAAAGGCAGTTTGGGGGAAAAGTGACATCAATTCTCCAAAGGTGTCCTTCATAAACATTTCCAGACCTACCCAAGTCAAAGTGCCTAGGTCATTGCCACCACAGTGCACAATTATGAGGTCAGGGTGTTGGAGATTGAAATAGGATTTAACCAATGGTATCAATTGGTGCCACTCTAACCCTCTCTGTCCAATCCATTTAATTTCTACATTTGGCAAACCTAGGTCTTTGTCAATGGCTCTATTTTCTGCGTACCTTTGGCTCCAGAAAATATAGCTGTGTCCCACAAGCCACACTCAAAGCATCGTGAAAGGAGGTCTGGATGCACTCAGATGGTCTCTGTAAATGAAATGGCAGTTTGAAAAGTAAGATTTTTCTAAAATGCTGGATAAAATGTAGTTTTGAAAAAAGAATAGAAATGATTGGCTGTTTAAAAACATTCTAGACTGAAATCTAGGGTGCATGTTTCTGTTTTTTAAAAGCATGTTTCTTATTGGTTAAGAAAAACTATTTGAATGGAACATTACATATGATAAGCTGATATTTTGAAAAGTCAAGCGCACATACTGTTTGGATTAGCAACATTGTGTGCTGAACTTGTGACCTGTGTGCTTACCATGGTAATAGGCAGTAAGCAGATTGGGGGTAGGGTTCAAATTTAAGTCAATTGGAAAGGGTATGTGTAACCAATAGAAATGTGTGTTAGCTTTTGAATTAATGTGGTAAGCAGTGTGATTTGATATTTACATGTATATGTGTGCAGAATGAGAGGGAAAGTTTGCAATTTTTTTGTTTTGCTGAGTAGTGCAGTACAGACATTCTGTATAAGAAAATACATACTTCTTAATCTACAAATCAATTTGAAAGGAACATTATTAATTTGTGAGGGGTTGTATGTGGTGTCTTTGTTTTTAATACAATTGATGTGTTTCTCCTGCTAAAGTCCAGGGAGTAGTCTTGCTTGTCTAGAATCACATTGTGAGACTGTGTTCATTTGGGAATCATTGTGAAAGAAGCATTTGGTAACTTCATGTATTTGTTGACAGCTAACTACTTTAGAACTTGTAATGATGTAAAGTTTTAGTAGCATTAGAAGGCAGTCATTGTTTATAAATTTGTAAAATGAGTAAGGCTTCCACATTAGAGTGCACTTCTAAAATATGTGGGGGCAGATTTACAAGCCCTATGCGCCGCCAGTGCATCACGTTGCGTGACGCACCGGTGACGCAGCCTGCTAAGGGATATTTACAAGCACAGGTGAAGTCACCCTGAGTGACTTAACCTGTGTTTGTAAATATCGGCCCTGTTCACACAACATTTTGCGTGTTAGGGGTGAGACATGGGTGTTGCTGTGGGTGTTCCCACGCAACACCCATGTCCACTGATGCATTTCCAGATTTACGAGAAATCGTAAACCTGGAAATGCGTCAGTTTGCTGCGCCACCATAGGGGTGGCGTAGCCAAGCGAAACGAGGAGAAATGTTTTCATTTCTCCTCTTTTTCTCCTCTTTCAATGCATGCTGCATTCTACAGCATGCATTGAAAGAGAAAAATGCCTGCAGTGTTTTCTTTTGTGCAGGAAGGGGCCCCTTCCTTCACAAAAGCAATCTCCCCATGGCGCAGGCATCCTTGCACTCTGGTGGAAGGGTGCCTGCACCGGCGCATGGCAGCTGTTTCTGCGCCAGCGCTGAGGAGACCACAGGAATGAGACATATCATTGTAGATGTGTCGCATTCCTGTGCTCTGAAAGTGCCGCAGCGTGGTGCAGCCAAAGGGCTTGCGGTGACGCGATGCAGCACTTTTTTGTAGATCTGCCCCGTGGAATGTGTGCAGTCATGTCACCTGTTCCAGACTAGTAAATGTTCTTTGGAAAAGTGCAAGGGATACTGTTATTTGTCTAGAATCACACTGTGAGTCAGTGTGCATTTGGGAAAATTGTGAGAGAAGCATTTGGGTGCTTCATGTGTTTGCAGACATATAAGTGCTTAAAAACTTTTATTGTTGTCTAGTTTTCAAATTTCAATCCCCCTCCCATATTAAACATGCCTAAGTCTACTTTGGAGCACATGTTAGGATCCTGCATAAACCGTAATTAGCGAGAGTTTTGTATTGTTCGACAAGTGCAGGGTTACCTTGTAAATACAATTCTATTGTCGTACTCCCCTCTTCCATGTTCTATTGTCATAGGAAAACCTACCTTGCATCTGAGAAAGCCTACATTGCTACTCATTGGAGATGCGAGGCGAGCCGTTACCAAACCGGCTGCTAACATGCGTTAATGCATCTTAGCGTTGCCTAGTAAACAGGGCGATATAATTTTCACCGCATTTTGGGCTTTTTGTTTTAAAAAATGCGGCGAAATGCCCCTTGTTAATATGCCCTCAAGTTTGGTTTGACAGATCTGGAAACCTCGACTTCCACTCTGCCATAGCAAACAGCAGTGTCCCGAGGGTAGGCACCCCGAGACATAGCAGGAACCGATCCTGGAGTGGTTTTCCCCAGGGCCCTCGACTGCTCCAGAATGAGGGCTGCATGGCCCCCGTCCCACAATATAAAAAGCCCCGGAGGATGGTGAGCCCCGGAGCTTAGAGGGACCTTTGAGCCCTCCCACCTATTTTTTGGAAAACCCAGAAGAGTAGCGGTCCCCGGGGCTGGAGGGGGCCTTTAAGCCCCCCATCCCAAGTATTTTACTGGGGGAGTACCTTTAAGCCCCCCACCCGTTTATTTTGTAGCACCGGGCTACAGGGCCTCTCTGGACCCCCATCAAATTTAATATTTTAGACCCTGGGATTTGGCCCCCCCAGGTAGCTCATTTTTAAACAAGCACAGGAGGCTGCGCTTGTTTTTATTTTATTTACGGAGGATCTGTGCACCCTGCGCACATTTCTCTGTTTTTTCAGAAGAAAAACAGGCCTTAGGACATGGACTGTTTTAAACTCCTATGCACAATGCATGTAGTGGTCTAATCACCTTTAAAGTTGTGTTTCAGGCCTACAATTCCCCAGTCAGTATACCTACACTGCAGCAAACACCCTGTCACTGCTCTTGGAATGCCATAGTGACTCTTTCAGTACTATGTACTAATCCATTCACTAACGTAAAACTCAACCAGTAATAAATTCACCCAGTGTCTTTCTTTGTACTACTCCAATTATTCAGGTAGTTTGCATGTACTCATGCAGCAAGCCAGGTCTTAGGACATGGACTGCTTCAAACTCCTATGCACTATGCATGTAGTGGTCTAATCACCTTCACACTTGTATTTAAGGTCTACAATTCCTCTGTCAGTATCTATGTAGAATGTGTTTGTATAGTAATAGAAAAATATAATTTATAAAGTTATTAAAATACATTTATTTATGTTTCTTTTTTACTGATATAGTTTATCATCATTAAAATAAAGTTATCATGCCTGAAAAATCCAGAAAGAGAAAAAGAGAGCTAAAGGGCAGTTACTTGAAGAAAACTCAACAAGTATTGGATGACCAACATAATGTGGCTAAAAAGACAAACTCTTCTGGAAGACTACTAAGGAATTTATTTAAAATCTTCCTAGGCCCAGAAAGCATGTTCAGAATGTTGAAAACAATGACAATGCTTCAACCAGAAAAAAAAAATCAAAATAATAGGAAAGGAAAAAAAGAAATTGTACAGTCAAAAGATTCGACATATGGTAAAAGAAGACAAAATCAGTATAAAGAGATATGCAAAAAAATATTTTATAATAGAGTAGTACATAATTTGCTGAAAGATATGAAGAAATATAAAAAGAGAACACTATTTGCTAAAAAGAAGAAGCATATTGAATCCATTGTTGAAAAGGCTTTTGAAGTAAAAAGGAAACTATTCATTTTAGTTTTAAACAGAATTCGATAAACCAATGCATGTAATGAAGGCCAAAAGTAAGAGAAAAAGATTAATTAACAGAACTAATTTTTGTGCTGTTTTTTGGGGGAATGGAAACACAGTTCAAGTTCAGAGCCTTTTTTAATGAAGAGAGTTATTTTCGGACCAATGATTTGTTGCATGCAGTTGACACCAGTGGTCGAGCTTATGAGGTTAGAAATGGTTGTCCAATTGACAAAGAAAAAATGCTTCCCAGAAATGCAGAAGAAGTGATAGCTGATGAAGTTCTAGGCAGACGTTCTAAAGCCCCAGTGTACACTTGGGATTGCAGTAGTATTTGTAGTGTACGACAAGAATCTATTGATCTTTTACTTAATTTCTTACGAGAATATAGTAAAAAAAGTGTTAAACAAAAGATTAAGATGTTGCAAGCACTAGACCCTTGCAAAGTTAGAAAAAATACTGGTTTGCAAGGTCATTCTCTGGCTTGTCTTTCTAGAAAAGTATGTTATAGTGTTTTTCATCATTTCAGGATGTTAGCAGTACATCATACTCAAATACGGAAGTTAGTTAGAAGATTGTATTATGTAAAAAGTTCAGCACTAATGTTAAATGAGTTGAACAATGCTCTTTTGCGCGGATCAGTATCAGATGTGAAGAAGGTTTGTGATGAAATTGAGTTTTGTTACTTTGGTCCTCAACAAGAGACTGCAGAAACTGATACATTAATAGAAGAAAATGTTGAAGAGAATGTGGAACATACTACTGCATGTTGATGATTAAATTACAAAGTTTAAGGTGATTTCAGGTGAAAGGACACATTTTTCATGTATTTGTTGTCGGCGAATTCACTATAAAAATCAGACTAGGACTGTTTTTTTTTGTGAAAACTTTTTATTGAATTTAAAGAACAAGAAAACAGAGAAACAAAAGAAAACAAGGCAGTACGGTACAAACGTGTCACCACGTGGTTCATGGGGGGGGTACAAATGTGAAGCAGACATCATTGCATTCGAAAAATACTGTGGGGGGGGGGGAAGAGAAGGAGAACAGAAGCAGACAATACATCTATATTCCTGCGGAGGAAACATCAGGTTGGGAGGAAGACAGGTCGGTATCAAATTCCGAAATGGGGGGGGGTACATATATCTCCACGGTATGCGTTCCACTGAGTCCAAATTTTCCCCCATTTGCCAGGCCTGCCTCGGGAGACATACACAGTCTTTTCTCGAAACATGGACCAGTCCATGTTCTGTTGCCATGCCAGAGTCGTCGGAGGCCTCTGAGCGCCCCATAGCTGGGCAATGTCACGCTTGGCTATCATGTTACCCAATGTTACCCATCGAAGCTGCGCCTGGGTACAATCATTCGGTTCCCAGACATTCAACAAGCACCTCCGCGCTTCAGGCATCAACCGCACACCCGTGACCTCACTCATAACATCATGCACGCGAGCCCAATAGCGCAGTACAGCAGGACATTCCCAAATGATATGTAGAAACGTGGCCACCATACCGCAACCACGTCTGCACAATCCATCCGTCGAGAATCCCATGCGCACCAGACGCGGACCAGTCACATACACCCTATGAAGAATTTTGAGCTGGACAAATCGAAGGCGCGCCGGAATAGCCACCTCCTTAGGAGAAGAGAGCGCAGCCTGCCAGTCCTCGTTATCTAGCTCCAGACCATCACTAGTCCACAACTCTCGAAGGCTATCCAATAGATCAATCCTGGTATTGATTAACTTTTTATAAATGAGCGAGATCGTGCTATCAGGGACATGCCCATCCAGTATCCGATCTTCAAGCGGGGATGCTTCCGGAACGTCCGAGCCCAGGGGAAAAACAGACAGGACCGCGTGTCGGACCTGCGCATATCTAAAGGATTCCCTATCATTCAGCCCATATTCAACTTTAATTTCCTCAAACGACTTGACCCTACCCTTGATCCATACATCATGAACCCTGCTGATCCCAATCATGTCCCACCGATCGAACCCCTTCGACTGCCAGAGGGAGCCAAGTTTATCCGAAGAATGAAGCGGCGTGGCACGGGTCGGCTTGTCAGCCCATCCTGTAGCAGCTGTGGCCCGATGCCACACCTGCACGGCTGTTTTAGTGGGCCCCGTAAGGGACCCGACGGTCGACTTCGCGTATAGAGCCCTGTTGTAGTCACCACCGGCAGCAACCATTTATCCATCGCAAAGGCCGGGTTTGGCGAATGGGCGTAGGTGCCATGGTTGATGGCCCCCAGCTGAGAGGCCCAATAATAGCGACGGATGTCAGGGAGAGCGATGCCGCCATCGTACCACGGGAGCGTGAGCTTCGAAAGGGCAATACGAGAACGGCCCCCCATAGCAATTGCCGCTGGAGGCTTTCAATCTCCTGAAAATAGCCGGCCGGTACAACATCAAGCGTGTTTTGAAGCGCATAGAGAAATCGGGGGAGCAACATCATCTTAAACAACGCCGCTCGTCCCAGAGGAGAGAGAGGAAGCCTACTCCACGTTCCAACATCTGCACGGAGGCGTTGGAGAGGGGGCAGCAGATTGCGTTCATATCGAAGCACAGGGTCCAGGGTAATAAAGATTCCCAAATACCTAAAACCCTCCAGTACCACCGAGATGGGACATCCACGTGGCAGAAGGGGAGCATCACCGGAGAGAACATAAATGCAGGATTTTGACCAGTTGATAACTAGACCGGAATTTTTATGAAAAGAAGTCAAAACGTCAAAAAGGACGATCAACGACTTACGAGGTGACGTAAGGTACAGAAGTATATCGTCTGCATTCAGAGATATACGATCTTCAAATTCCGGGGACCATCTAATGCCCTTCAAGGACGGTTCCCATCTCAACCAAGCCGCCAGTGGCTCCAGAGCAAGGGCAAACAAGAGCGGGGATAGAGGACAACCCTGGCGTGTCCCCCTACCAAGAGCAAAGGAGGTCGAGGCACGCCCATTCACCACTACCCGGGCTAAAGGGTCAGCATAGAGCAATTGCACCCAGCGGATAAAGGCGGGTCCAAAACCAAATTTACTAAGGACCGCCCAAAGATAAGGCCACTCGAGCGTGTCAAACGCCATGGTGGCGTCTAAAGACGCCAAGATGGCCGGCTCCCGCAGAGTCCCCGCTCGCGCGAGGACTCCATGCAGTCGCAGAAGGTTAAGTGCCGTGTTTCGGTGTGGTATAAATCCGGACTGGTCCGGGTGAACAAGATCGCCTATAACAGATACCAGACGATTGGCGAGGACTTTGGCCAGGATCTTAGGTTCAGCATTTATCAGGGAAAAAGGTCTGAAGGATTCACAACGGTCACGTGGCTTACCCTCCTTATGGATAACTACTATGGAGGCCAGTCTCTGGTCAGGAGGAAGAGACCCCTCCTCCAGTGATTCCAAGAACATCAATCGGAGATACGGCGCCAGTACATCCGACAGAGCTTATAAAGCTCAATGGGGAGTCCATTAGGGCCTGAGGCCCTCCCCGAGCGAATCGAGCGGATAGCGGTCGCAATTTCATCCGCCGTGGGCGGAGCTTCCAACAGATCCCTCTCTGGATCAGACAGGCATGGGAGCGAGATATTACGTAGAAGCAAGTGGGAGTCCTGCTCCGGTCGGTCAGACACAGGGGAGTACACTACCTGAAAATAATCAGCAAAGCGCGTAACGATCCCAGCAGGGTCAGTAACATCTATACCATTCACATCAACCACAACAGGAACTACCCGACTCGCGCATTCTCTCCTATCCAACCAAGCCAGCAATTTCCCAGCCTTATCTCCCACATCATACAGCCGCCCCTGCCGTTCACGACCCATCTCTTTCGCTGCCTCAGTCACCAGCGCTCTATATTCAAGCTGTTTCAGGTCCAGAAGGTGCAGCCTCTCGGGGGAGACCCCAGAGTCCAACTCCCCCTCAAGAGCGGAAATTTCAGTCTCAAGACGGACAACCTCCTCCCGCCTACATCTCTTAACATTGCCAATCGATGAGAGGGCCTGGCCTCGAATTACAGTCTTGTACGCTTCCCATAGAGAAATAGAAGAGGTCACTGAGCCTACATTTTCAGCAAAGTAGTGATTGATCGCTGCAAGGAGTTCTGTCCTGATCTTAGGATCGCGGAGGTACCATGGGTTAATCGGGGCGATACGACCCTCCGAACCTAGGTGCGCGTTCACAACCAACCACAATGGGGAATGATCCGAGATACCCCTGGCTAGATGTTTTACCTCCCCTATAAGGGAAGCCTGAGAGGAGGGCATCAGCACATAATCAAGTCTCGAAAGGCTGCCGTGGGCCCCAGAGTGGAAGGTATATTGCTGTTGCCCAGGATGATGTAAGCGCCAGCAATCGGTTAACCCCAGCGCCTCCAGGAAGTCCCCCAGCCAGGATTGAGACTGTGCGATAACACGGGGAGGGTAACGATCAAACATCCCAGACACTACCGAGTTGAAATCTCCCCCTACTACGAGCAGACCTTCGGGGACTCCCAGAACCACCCTTCCCAGATCGGCATAGGTCGTAGTTTGGAGGCCTGGCGGTATATAGACCGAAAACAAAGTGATCACCCTCCCCTCCCAGCGCCCCACAATGGCGGCGTATCGCCCCCTATCATCAAGTATAATGTCGTCAACGGCAAGAGGGAGGGAGGTCCGAACCAGAATACCCACCCCCCTGGAGCCAGAAGTGAAACCTGAGTGTGCAATGAGACGATAGCCACGCCTATTCATTGCATGGCACATATTGCCAAGCAGATGCGTCTCCTGAAGCAAAACCACATCTGGTGATAGGCGTCGCAGCAACTGCAAAACCACCCCCTGCTTAATTCTATCACCCAACCCATTGACGTTCCAACACAGTATACGTAGTCCCCTATCCCCCATCCCACATACCACCCCAAGGTCCCCCCCCACTCCAAACGCGACACGTAAACACAGAAGATCATCAGTACAATGCCTTGAAGAAAACAATGAAACACAAACCGAAACCCCTCACCCCCCCAAAACATCATCATACCCCCCCCCGCACCCCTGCGTAAGACTCAAAAGCCACCCCAACTTGCAGTGTGCCTGTCGCCCTAGTATACAACTAATCTACGAAAAGAACCCCAGAGGAGGAAGATTCACCCGACCCCCACCCACACCCCGTTCAGACAACACACAGTAGCAAACAATAGTAGCATAGCATCAAACCACTGCCGAAAGTCAACACGTTGGTCAGGGAGCCGATTTCGCCCCTCATTCCTGCTCCACCGGGCCGCCCTCCGCACCACCGGATTGATCAGGACGGTCAAATTGTTCTCGAGGGGGCAGTGAGTCCAGCCAGTCGCTGGCCGCTCCAGGATGATCAAAGAAAAATGTTCTATCATTGTAGACCACACGCAGTCGAGCCGGGAAAAGCATGGCATATTTCATGTCTCTGTCCCGCAGTCTCCTCTTCACCCCCTGGAATCCAAGGCGCTGCTTCTGGACCTGCTGGGTGAAGTCCGGGTAGAAGTTAACCGCGGCGTTCTCATAAGCCGTAGGGCCCGACGTGCGGGAAGCCTGTAGGATCACGTCTCTGTCACGAAAGTTAAAGATCCGCGCGATGATTGGGCGCGGAGAAGCTCCAAGCTTAGGCGGGCCACCCGGGATACGGTGGGCCCGTTCTACTGCAAAAAACTTGCTGAGGCCCTTGGGCGCTAAGTGATTCAGGACAAGGTCCTCCACCAGTAGGTCCACCGATGACGAGTCCGTCGTCTCCGGGACCCCGACCAGTCGGACGTTGTTCCGTCGAGCGCGGCCTTCAAAATCGTCCAGGCGTCGAGAGAGGTAGTCACGGGCGGACCTCAGGTTACCAACCTCAGTCTGTAATTCGGAGACGTCGGTAATAAGGCTAGATGTCTTCAGATCAAGGGATTTGACCTTCTCGTTAGTCTTCGCAAGGTCCGCCCTGATCAGGGTAACATCTATGGCAACTGTGTCCAATTTATGGGTCAGGGCCTCATATTGCTGTCCTAGCGTGGCCTTCATCCCAGTAATGGCGCCCATGATGTCTTTCAACGACAGATCTCCATCCAACAGGGAATCGTCCCCAAGGTTGGCCGGGGGTTTGGTCGGTCCACCTGGAGAGCCCTTAGCGAGGGTATATCGATCCATGACGTTGGACTGCACAGAGCCTCCTCGAGCTGCCGGTCTGGTCTTACGTCTTTCTCCCTCGGGCTTGGTGGCCATTTTAGGTCGTGCACCCCGGAGGGTATTATGAGACCTAGTGAAAATGGCTACACTCGAAGCGCCCTCAGCAATTCGGAGAATAGTTAAAGGCCAGCCACCAGTCAAGAAGCAGTGAAAACCAGGATCGCCAAGCGATGGCGCGCAATGTAGAAAGGAGCAAACCACCAAGGCGACCAAGGCAGAGTCCATGAGGTGGAGGCACAAGAATCGAAACCGAAAGTTGAATACCGGGCAAGGGAGACTCGCACGTGCCGTTGTTATTCAATTACCACCCGGCTGGCAGGGAAATCAAGCCCGGGGCAGTACCACGGAGCAGGCCGAAAATGTTCAAAAGTCCATATCTTCGACTCCCTGAAGCCAAGGCGAAATGCGGGAACGGGGAAATGATCAGCAGGGTCACGACCACAAAAGCCCGTCGTCCAAATCAGGATAAGGTGCAGGATAGTCGGTGGAGGTGGCGAGGGTCCGGGAGCTCTGAGCTCACGCGACCATCTTGGGTGCGCGCTAAGCTCCTCCTCTCCAGACTAGGACTGTTGATCTGTATTTAAAAAGTGAAAGACAAAATATTGATATGTGGAAGGAATTTGCAACTTATTTGTTGGTAGAAAACTGTTTTGATTTAGGTTCTGATCAGGGTATTTGTAAATATTGTTATAACAAATTAGATGAGAATAAAATGCCCACTAGAGCTGTCCATAATAATCTAGAGTTGGTTGCTATTCCTCCAAAACTGATAGATTTAAATACCTATGAGTCTAATCTCATTCAATGTGTGCACCCGTTTCAGGCTATTGTTCGTATGGAGCCTAAAACAGGTAAATTGCTTCCTTCAGATTTACAAAGAGGATTAAAAGGAAGAGTTGTATATTTACCACTAGATTTAAAGAAATATATTGAAACTATTGGTGCAGACTAGAGTGTGTAGAAAATGAACCACTAGTCATTCTAGTTAATGGCGTGTATACTAAGAGTAAGAAAATCTGTCAGGAGTTAGTGGATGTTAGGAAAGAACAAAAGGCAACTTTGTATTTGATAAAAAACAATGAGTACTACAAAAATGTTATATGGGAGAAAAAGAAATACTTTTAGCAGAAGATACTGAAAAGTCAAGTGGACAAATTGAAAAAGTGGACATATCAAGAAGTGAAGAAATCTATGAACATTGCAGTGTACATCCACTTCATTCAAAAGAAGTGATAGGGAACACTATTGAGTTGTTCCAAATGAAAAAAGCAAAGGGAAGTCCCATGAGTGTATGGGAAGGGAGCTTGGAAGCTTGTTGTTTTCCGCAGTTGAAAAGGAGGACGATATGATGAATGACCTGTGCAGATTCCAGCATCTGAATATCGGACAACAAGATTATATGCAGAAGATCCAAGATTTCGACATTGTAACCTTATATATTTCATCTTCTGTTTGAAAGTGACTTGTCTACACTTTCATATACAGTGAACCACATATTGAAAATAGGAGTACATCTGCAAAATGTTTCTGCAAAGGATTTTATGGTGCACCAGAGGGATGATCACTTAGAATCTCAGCTGATTAATCTGACGGCATGTCAGCGTGGCACTAATGAATATTGGTACCGTCGCCATGGAGAACTTAAATGTATGCTACGGAACTTAGGAACTCCTTCATGGTTTTTTACCCTAAGCTGTGCTGAGTACGCTTGGGATGATTTACTTGAATTTCTTCGAGAGGCAAATTCCAATATAAAAAATATTGAATAAAAGACACATGGAGAATTGTGCTCTTTGGATCCTGTTAATGTATGCAGGTATTTTAATCATAGATTTGAAGCTATGATGTCTTTTATCTGCAATAAAAAAAATCCTCCTCTTGGAGAAGTTGTGGATTTCTTTTGGAGAAAGTAGTATCAAGCAAGAGGTGCTCCCCATATACATATGCTGTTATGGATCAAGGATGCCCCCAAATTTGGAACAGATTCGGATGATACTGTTTTGTCTGTTATTGAAGAATATGCCACATGTGCTGTACCCAAAAGCACAGAAGAAAACAACTTAAGACAACAAGTCTTACAAATCCAAAGCCATCGTTGTGGAAAATTCTGTCAACGAAAGTACAAGTCTAAGGAAAAGTTTTATACCAAATGTCGTTTTGGCTTTCCACGTCCTGTAATATCCAAAGGAAGAGTGAACAGATTTATGTCAGCTATGCGACATACCATCACAGGAAAGTCTCCAAAAAATACCTACAATTTGAGAAGAATTGAAAAGTCAAAATACATAAATGACTACAATCCGGTTATTCTGTCCATGTGGAATGCTAACATGGATATTCAGTACGTTGCAGACAATTCCATTGCTGTTGCTCGATATGTAACATCCTACATTACAAAATCAGATAAGACGGAATTGAAAGAAATGTGGGAAGAGATTTCTCACGAGAAGATTCAGTTTGAAGATGTTATCCCATCGAGAAATTGGAGCATATGATTGCTCAGATCGTCTGCAAGTCTATACTCCAAATCTAGAAGAATAATTTGGGTGAGTCTAGGTCCTGCTGCAATGCAAAATCGGGTACTGAAATCTGTTCAAGAAATTGAATATTTAGCAGAAAAAGATCTAGAAAGTACAGATATTTTGAAAATGAATATGTTGGATACATATTACCCAAACTACACTTTTAAACGGAATACTACAGAGAACATCAATGATGGGAAATATGGAGTGATTGGTTCCGAAGGATGTTTGGTGAAACAAACGAAAGGAATTTTGATTAATCACAGAAAGCTGAGTTGCGACACTGCTGATAAAAGGGAATTTTACTATTTAGCTCTTTTGCAACTGTTCAAACCGTTGATTTCAGAATTGGAATTACTTGGAGAATTTCAGAGCTATGAAGATTCCTTCAATGCTTGTAAAGATACCATAACATGCATTGTTTTTGCAAATTATGTGAAAATGTTGAACAATGAAATTGATCAGGAAGCTACTATTGCAGCTGAGATTGCTAGAGACCGCTCTCAAGACAGTCAAAGTTATTCTGTGCTGGGTGGTCCGCTCCATGTTATCCTTTATTGGGTTGGTTTCGTGATTAGGAAGGGCTGGGGGTAAGTCGCACGACACTGATAGACTGCTGGTTTACCTGTCCGTTGCACTGATGCTTGTAATCTCGACATTGTGAAACTTTTAAATTTCCCCCTCCCCCCCCTGCGGGTTTTTGCTGTATGTGAAGGTGCAGCACTGATTTGATAATTATTCATTTGCTGGTCGGGGGAGGGTCGTAGCCGAGTGTGTTTGTTCATATCCTCTGGCTCCTCCCTCACATCTTATTTTTGTTTTGTATTCCCTTTCCTCCTTCTTTTTGTCTCCTTATTCTACTTTCTTTCTTTACTATATTTCGGGTTTCGGATTAGGGCGACAGGCACGCTGTTTGGAGGGTAGGCCGTAGCCTTCTGCAGGGGTGCGGGGTGGGACGGGTGGGCGGGGTCTTTCAGATGTTTCCTTTTTTGGTTCTTTGGCCCTTTTCTATCCCTTTATAGCGGTGCCGCTTCTGTCCTCGCTTCTCTGGCATGAGTGGGTTGGGGTCTGTCGCTATGCCACTTTTATCTGTTTCGATGCTCCGTCGCGACTGCCATACCCTTCTTCTCGCCAGCTCTCTACTTTCTTCTGTATTATTAGCCGCGGGATGCCTGGCCCGGGGTGGCGCCCATCTTGCAAGATTGTGTTTCTCCTTTTATGTTTCCTTTTCTTTGTTCCTCCTTCTTCCCCTTTCCCTGTTCTTGCCTTTATTGGTTTCCTCCCCTCTGTTTCCCCCCTATTTTTCCCCCTTTCCCTCCCCCCTCCCCTTCCCTCCCCCCCCCCTTTTTTCCCCAGGCTCGTATGGCGAGTAGGTTTCGATCGTGCAGTTTATCTGCTCCCCTTGCCTTCGTTAGCGTGTTATTGGGTGGGGGGCATGAGATGCTGGTAGTACTTGTATGCTTATCTACTATATTTTGCGTTTGTTTTGTGCTACGACCGACTCGTGTCTTCACGTCCCCCCTCCCTTCCCCCTCCTCTTCCCATTTTGGCGTGGGTGTATTTCTGGTTATTGTTTTTTCCGTATTTTATGAATCTGCCATGAGCCTTGTTCCTTATTATAAAATGGACCTCATTGATCCTGATATTGGGCCGTTAATGTCGCTTGTCCTTTCCTTAGCATTGTTTTCAATATGTTTGCCTGCCTGCCAGCTGGCCTTGTGTTGCTTATTTTGACTTTTGATCATTTTTTGAATTGTGGCCGGCCGGATTGGTTGTGGGCCCACGCATGTCTATCCTGTTGATGCAAATAAAGGTTTTCAAAAAAAAAAAAAAAAAGACAGTCAAAGTTCTGCTGCGCTGAGTCAAGATCCACTAGGACAACCAATTGTTGAAAATGAAGCAGCAATCGGTATGGATGAGGTGGAAACAGCAATGCATCAAGCTCAAGAAGATTTAACGGACTTAGCAAACTTGGAAGAACAACTAAATGTTGAACAGAAAGAAATATATCAACAAGTGAGTCAAAAAGATTGACCATGGATTTCTACATGAAAAGAAAGAATGCACATGCACATCATTCCAACCTATCCGAAGTGGGCAAGCTGGTACAGGAAAAAGTTTCTTAATTAAAGTAAACACCAGTTATCTACAGAAAACAACTGAGTCACATTTGTTTTGTGTTGTAACTGCTCCAACTGGTTTGGCAGCACACAACATTAAAGGAATTACATTACATCGTTTACTGATGCTACCTGTGGAGCATGAAAACAAATTGGAATATCACAAGCTATCTGGAGATGCTTGTTGTGAAATTTCAAGAGTGCTGAAGAAAATGAAACTTCTGATTATTGATGAGGTAAGCATGGTCTCAAACGTAATGCTTGCTTTTGTGCATTTAAGAATGCAGCAAATGGGGAGGAGCCGAGCCAGCGTCCAAGATGGCCGCTTGAAGATCAGCTCCGGCCGACCTCACTTGCCCGGCTTGCCATCCTGACCCTTATCCTGTCCCCCGACCCGTCCTCCGGGTGGGAGAGCTGAAGCGGTGCCCGTAGGAGTGGACCTGGATTTGTTTAATGCCCCGGCGACCGTGCAGCGCCGCCCGTAAGATTGCGGCCTGCAGCTGCTGGAAGCCGGGGCCTCGAGTGCCTGTGACCCCCGGCCACAACGCAACAACATCGGCCGCCGGGTCTGACTCGAGTCGGCCCGGCCGGAGATTGCGGGGGTCGCGGTCCGCAATTACAGCTGGTACCTCGCTGGATGCCATGGCCCCCCCTGACTGCAGGGGGCGTGTGGAGTTGCCCCGTAGCGGCTTGGTGCCTTGTTTTGGAGCCTGGGGTGCCGGATTGCTGGTTGTTGCTGGCCTGCTGCTGGGCTGCTGTGGCTGGGGCAAGGTGCCCGGCAGTGCTCCTGCCCAAAGGGCCGTACTGGAGGCCCCTACTGACGCCCACACACGGCGGCGGTATGTCCCCGCCGGTCTGCTGTGCATCCCTGGAAGTGTGCCGCATTGGTGAGGAGGCAATCCCCCGTGTTCCGGGGGGGGTTTTGGATGACCACGCTGGGCCCTTGTGGACGCGGTGGGGCCTGGAGTGTGCGCAGCCTTCCGTTTTTGAATGTCCGGGCCCCTGGTGGGCTTTCTTCATTCTGGGTGCCGGCAGGCGAGGCCACAGGGTGATTTGCTACCTCCGTCCCATAGTGGTGGCCGGCTGGTGTATCTGAAGCAGATGGGCACTATATGGACTTGCATCGACACTTGCCCCGGCTGTTGCAGTTGCCGTGCGACTCGGACTGGGTCCCCGGATCGCATTCGCTCCATGTGAGGTCGGTAGGGAGGCCTTGTCCCCTTGCTGGGATCCGCGTGCCAGAGGGCACGCCACGGTGTTGACGCAGGGAGCGCGATGGCAGACACATTGTGAGGGGGCGAGATGGCGACGAAGACAGATTCAGAGAAATTATTGCCCAAAGCCACCAGGGGAGCTAGGCAGGTCCAGTCCAATAAGTTGGACAGGTACACTCTGCCTAAGGGGTCACCGCTCGACTCGAAGAAGGGCCCGTGTGGGGGCTCCGAAGACCATCCTGCGGGGGAGGAACCGACGTTAAAGGATCTCATGGCGGCCATCACGGGGGTCCGGGGGTCCCTGGGCCAGAAAATGGAGACTATTGACAACAAGCTGGACACTGTCTCGATAGAAATGGGGCTGATTAGGTCGGACCTTTCGAAGGCGAACAAGAAAGTCAAGTCGCTGGAAGTCAAAACAACAAGCCTTATTGATGATGTGAACCAGCTGCAGCAGGAGGTGCGGGATCTTAAGTCCTCTAGGGAGTCTACTGATCGACGGCTTGATGAATACGAAGGGCGGGCTCGGCGCAACAATGTCCACATCCTGGGAGTGCCGGAGAAGGCGGAGGGGCAGGCTACGGATCTGTTTGTAGAAAACCTCATCCTCAACCATCTTAAACCTAAGGGCCTCAATACGTTTTTCACGGTGGAACGCGCCCACAGGGTTCCGGGTGGCAGGCCTCGTGTTGGGGCGAACCCAAGACCAATCATTGCTCGAGTCCTTAATTTTCGTTACCGGGATGCTATCCTGCAGGCGGCCCAAGCTGCGGATCCCCTGGAGTTAGAGAATGCAATGCTCCTGTTCTTTCTGGACTTTCCCCAGGTGGTGCAGAAGCAAAGGCAGAGATTCTTGGCGATCAAAAAGAAACTGAGAGACAAAGGTATGAGTTAAGCTATGATGTTTACGGCCCACCTTCGAGTGGAACTTGACAGGAAAGCCTGGTTCATCGATAACCCTGACGTGGCTGCGGACTGGTTGGAGGGTGTTCAGCGGCTGGACCAGGAGTCCTGTGACCAAGGGGAAGCCGATGAACAATGACTTTGTTTATTATGAGGTCAGCAGGTGGCTGTAGTCCGTTGTCTGGGGACGGCTCAACGGGGGGGGGCTAGTGATAGGATTTCCTGCAGATATGTGTTCATAATGTTTTTGAGGCGCTTTATGGTGCGGGAATTTCCACATAGAATTGGGGGTGGGGGGGTGGTGGGCCCGCTCGTAGGTCCTCCTCCGTTTTCTACTTTTAGATTTTTGTAGATTAGGTGGGGATGACAGGCACACTGCTAGTTGGGGATGAGCGCAAGCTGTATGCAGGGGTGTAGGGAGGGGGGATGGAGGGATATGTTTGAGGTTTGTTTTGTTGTTATCATTTGTTGTTTTATTTCACACTGGGTGCCGTCAGCCGATCCTGTAAAGTCATGGTATTGTAATGTCTTCCGATAGAAGGGTGGTTGGGATTTCCGCATTAAGTTGGAATGTGAATGGACTTGGGGACAAGATCAAGAGAGGTATGGTCAGCCAGTTGATCTGGAGGCACTCCCCAGACGTGGTACTATTGCAGGAGACTCATCTCATGGGAAAGCGATGTATGGCACTACACAAAGGGGGATACAAATTGGTCGCTCATGCTGGTTTTACTACTGGGTCGAGAGGGGTTAGGATCCTGGTCAAGAACTCCTTTCCGCTGGCCGTCCAGGCCACGTGGACCGATAATAGGGGTAGGTATGTTGAGATTTCGGGGCTATGGGAGGGGAGAACTGTCACCCTTTTGTCCGTCTATGTCCCACCGGCCCTTCAGACTGATACTTTTTGTGACTTGTGTAAGATTTTTTTGACGTTGCCTGTTGGGGTGCTGATTTTTGGTGGTGACTTTAACGCAGTTATGGATGGTGAGACTGATAGACACCCGGCTCGGGCTTTGTTGTCGTCCCGGAGGTGGCTGACTGACTTCGTGGAGACTACTGGCCTGATTGATGGGTGGAGGCTTAAAAGCCCCAGTGAACTCCAATATACACACGCTCCGGCGTTACACAATTCCCTTTCAAAGATAGATTATGTATTGGTGCCGGCGGCGCAGGCAGTTTGGATCCGGGAAGTGCGGCACTTGGCTAGGGCGATCTCGGATCACTCGCCGGTCTGGATTGGTTTGGACCTTGGCGGGCGCGAAGTGGCTAGGGTTGCCCCCATCAGCGCTTGGCTACTACTAAAAAGGAAATTGTGCGTGTCGCCGACAGTTACTTTCAAGAAAATGTGGGTACGGTGGACTCAAAGTGTTCCCTATGGGAAGTTTACGAAACTGTTATTAGAGGGGTATAGCTGTCGCTCATTTCGGGGAAGAAGAGGGAGGGCCGTGCTGAGGTTGATAGGGTGGAAGCAGACTTACTGCCATTAGAACGGGAGGTGTCGCCTGACGCCACCTCGGAGGGACTGTACCGACTCCGCCTCCTCAGAGATGAATATAGGAGCCTGGCTCGGGAGAGCGAAGACACAGCTGGCGGATACCCAGAGCAGGGTTAAAGAACATGGTGATAAGGCTGGAAAGTTAATAGCATGGCTGGAAAAAGGGGAATGGGCGTCACGGTTGGTACCGGTGCTGCAGACCGTCGGCTCGGATAAAATAACGGATCCGCAACAGATTGTGGACGAATTCGCTGGCTACCACAAGGCGGTGTATGGGGCCGAAAGCAGGTACACTGAGTCCGAAAATGCAGAGATGATTTGTGATATTCCAATGCCCACCCTCTCCGATGCAGACAGGGACTACCTAGACTCTCCATTCACGAATGACGAAGTGGCGCAGGCCATTAGAGGGGTTCGCTCTGGAAAGGCCTCTG
Organism: Lissotriton helveticus; assembly: GCF_964261635.1. Classification (NCBI taxonomy): domain Eukaryota; kingdom Metazoa; phylum Chordata; class Amphibia; order Caudata; family Salamandridae; genus Lissotriton; species Lissotriton helveticus. Next base: position 556,147,952 of record NC_136071.1, on the reverse strand, counting down.
GCCCTAATGGGCTTCCCATAGAGCTCTATAAAGTGAATGCAAACAAATTGACTCCCTTCGTTAGGGATATGTTTAGCGAGAGTAGGGAAAGGGGCTGGCTTCTGTACGATCAACGTGTCGCAAATATTGTAGTCCTGCACAAGGAGGGCAAACCGAAGATGGAATGTTCCTCATACCGGCCGATCTCCCTCCTGAACGTCGAACCGAAGGTTTTAGCAAAATTGCTCGCGACTCGACTGGTTAAGGTCATTACGACGCTGATCCATCCGGATCAGTCCGGCTTTATGCCCCGCCGCAATAAAAAAAAAAATTATAATAATAATACTGGGTCCGCCTTTTATATTCCGATCCCCTGGCTAGGGTTGTAGTAAATAATCATAGATCTGCTGACTTTGCCTTGGGGAGGGGCACCAGACAGGGATGTCCTCTCTCCCCATTGTTATTTGCCTTAGCGCTTGAGCCGCTGGCGGCGTGGGTTCGCTGGGACAGATCGATTAAGGGGCTTAGGTGGACGTCCGAGTGGGAGGACAAGATATCACTTTATGCAGATGACATTTTATTATACTTGTCCACCCCCCGGACTTCCCTGATAGCGTTTCTGGACGTCCTGGCGATATTTGGAAGACATTCCGGTTTTGCCATTAATTGGACGAAATCTGTTCTCTTTGTTTTAAGCGGTGATCCCCCCGTTGTCCCCGCGGGCTGTCCGGTCAGATTGGAGTTGGAGGGATTTCGGTATCTTGGCATTTTTGTGTGTTTAGATCCCCAGAGTAGGTATAATAATAATTTGTTGACACCGCTGGCTAGATTCCGGAGGGACGTGGTGCGGTGGAGGTCGCTGCCGCTCTCCCTGCTGGGACGCGCCATCTTGTTCAAAAAGATGGCTCTTCCCCGCTTCTTGTACGCACTCCAAAACTCCACGGACTCGGTTCCCCCGTCTTACTTTAAGGAGATTGAGTCTCTGCAGAGGCAGCTCCTTTGGGATGGTAGGCCGCGAATTGCGTTTTCTAAACTAACACTGCCGTGGTACGACGGGGGGATTGGCCTACCAAATATCTGGAAGTATTACTGGGCGTCTCAGCTGGTGGCAATCAATCATGCAATTTATGGATCGCCGCTTGACCCCGGATATGCTATGGATCGCGGTCTGATACCTGGTGAAGAGTATTCTAGGGCACTGTATGCCAGACGGGGGCGCTTTCTCTTGGTTGGGCCTACGGCGGTAGCTGTTCAGGTGTGGCATGAGGCTAATCGTTCCCTTAAATGGGATGGGAAAATAACTTTGGCCACGCCACTGTGGAATGCTGAATGCCAGGGTAGTTTATGGAAGACTAAAGGTTTTAACAAGTGGGACCTCATTGGGATTTCCCAGGTGGGAGATATGTGGGGCAAGGACGGGATCCTTACGTTTGAGACTCTTCAGGAACTGCATCAATTGCAGGAGAGTGAGCAGTTTCGTTACATACAGATTAGATATGCGTTGCAGGCTGGTATTCCCCGGGGAGTTACGCCCCCGGAGGCTTCCCCACAGGAAGATCGGGTGTTGGACGGTCATCTTCCGACGAAAACGATCTCCTTGATCTATAAAAAGCTTGTTAATCACACAGACGATCCACTTGTGGCTCTTAGGGAACAATGGACCGCAGACAGGCTGATCCTAGATGATGAAGACTGGAGGGAGGCAGTAGCTTCCCCAAGGGTAATCGCTATACAAATGAGACTTCGATTGGTGCAATTGAAGGTCCTCCATCGTTGCTATGTTACCGGCCCACGTTTGGTGCGAATGGGTTTGGCTGTGAGTGGTGACTGTAGAAGGGGATGTGGTGAAGCTGGAACGTTTATGCATATGTTATGGGACTGTACTGTCATCCGGGGGTATTGGACCACGGTTCATGATAAGATACGCGAGGTGTGGGCGGATGGACTTGAGTTGGAGGCACGCCGTTGTCTCTTGAATGTCTGGGAACCAACTGATCTTACGTCTCACGGAAAGGTATGGGTCACGCTGGCATGTGCTATTGCCAAGCGCAATATCGCTCAATTATGGGGGGCTAATCAGCCCCCACATATTGGGAAATGGATGGAGGACCAGAGCTGGTGCATGTTTAGAGAGCGATCTGTGCACGTGGCCAGGGATAGGCCCAGGAAGTGGGGGAAAATGTGGGGGGCCTGGAATGTGTACAGAGGAGATATTTGTGTTCCCCCCGCCACTCCGGAAGATCATGCTGTGTCGGAGGATCCCTGACCCGTTTGGTATTATTTGCATTATATTTTGTAACTTGGAAGATGTTTCAACATTTATTGTATGTTTGGATACCACCCAGTGTAATTTTAATGTTCGTGTTTTTGTTTTCCTATTTGTGTGAGTTAATAAAAAGAATTTTTAAAAAAAGAATGCAGCAAATTCTTAAAACAGCGTACGATGTCTTGTTTGGAGGAAAACATGTCATAGTTTTTGGAGATCTACTGCAACTTAATCCCGTAAAAGGACAACCAGTATTTAAAACACTTGCGCATGAAGACACCAGAAAGTCTCTGGGTAGTGTTGGAAATGTTAACATTTGGTCATATTTTGAATACAAAGAACTCATTACAAATATGCGACAGGCAAATTATGTTGATTATAGAACTATTCTTCAAGATATAAGAATTGGAGTACTGACAGAACATGGCAAACAAGTTTTGCAGAGTCGGTTACTTACCAATTTGTTTCCAAATGAAAATACAGTTTCTGAGAAAATATATATGAAAATTGCAGGAAATTTGCTTAATGCCAACACAGTGTGAGTGTTCTATATTCAACTAACAACTTTTGAAGCTGGAAAATGAAGAAATAATAAAAATCGGAAGCCATTGATAAAATAGAGCATGAAGGAATCACTATTATTTTGACAAAAAAGTTGAAAACAAAATTGGATTCTTTAGAAAAATCGATATCTAAAACTGCTGGTTTAGAAAAGAATCTATATGCATGTAGAAACTGTCGGGTAATTTTAAGACGTAATTTGGATGTAGAAAACGGTTTAGTAAATGGAGCAATGGGCAAAGTTGTGGATTTTGTTAATTATCCGAATAAAGATGGTATTGAATTTTTAAAAATCAAATTTGATCAGATTGAAGAAGTGAAACAAATTGGTCGTTGTTCAGTTCAATTTTTGCTTGTTAAAGATTTATATGTCCGTAGAAAACAGTTTACAGTTTCTCTGGCATATGCAGTGACTATTCATAAATCTCAAGGTTTAAGTGTAGACAGTGCTTTGGTGAACATTGGAACTACTGTGTTTAAAGAGGGTATGGCATATGTTGCTTTGTCGCGAGTCAGAACTTTATCTGGTTTGTTTTTGATTGATTTTGATGACACAAAGGTTACTGCAGATGCAAACTGTGTAAAAGAGTATAATAGGTTAAAAAGAGTGTATGCTCCCAATTTAGGTCAATATCCTGTGTTTGAAAAGCGTGTAGTAGATCGAAAAAGAAGGTATGAGAATATCCGTAGTGAAGGTATAGAGAAGGAAAAAAAACAAGATAATGTTGTCATTGCAAGCAAAAAGAAAAAGAGCACAGTTGAAGAGACTGTTGGTTATCAGTTTGAAAATAGTTCAGGTGTCAACTGCTATGCTACTGTAGTGGTCAATGTTGTTTTTTTTCTAGCAAGTTTGCAACAGCAAATTATGGAGAATCGGGAAAAAAGTTTTGTTCTTTGTTGCATTCTGTTTATGGAAAATTGAGAACTAATAAAAGTAAAATACAAAGCATTTGTGATATTCGTAATCTTTTGGTTCTACATAATTTACGCAGACTATCCAACAAGATGCTCAGGAATTTCTAATGTATATGCTTACCATATTGGAAAATGAAGGCATAGAAACTGAAAATCTTTTTGGCCTTTGTTATAAATGGGAACATCATTGTGAAAATTGTACGTCTACATGTAGCACTAACATAGACACTGAAAGATTTATATATTTGACATTACCAGACTGTAAATCAGTGTCTTTCAATAAACTAGTTAAAGCAGCAAATCAAAACATGGAGTGCAGCCAATGCAAATCAGGAATGTTATCAACATTATTTATACAAAGATATGGACAATATATCATTTTAATGATGCAATGTTGTACAGCTGATGGAAGAAAATTGGACACTTTAATAAAACATTTTGTAGCAAGTCAACTATCAATATCTGGAAGGACTTTTGTAGCAGTAGTAATAATCTTCCATGATGGTCCTTGCACAACATCTGGACATTACACTGCCTATTTAAAATCTGATAAAGGCTGGACATATTGTAATGATGCTCAGTTGGTTTTTAAACAACGTTTGCCAAGCAAATTACCAAATTCCTACCTAATATTTTTAATGCGAAAGTTTTAGGAACATAATTTGGCCTTTGAGGAATTTATTAATATGATTTAATACGATTACTATTGGACAATTTAAATAAAAAGGATTTCAATAATACCATTTGGCCTCAAGGAAAGGTGTATGTTTGAATTACGGACTTTTTCTTGCACATTCTCTCAGCATATATTTTTAAACAACAACATTTACAGTGTATATAAATTTAAGTTAGAAAATTTTCTTAGGAGTAAACATTTTATATATGTGTGATTTGCATTATATGGTATGTTATTGACGATGTAGCCTTGTTTTTTTTTAAACAATCTTATTGATTGGTTTTTTTTTGCCGGCTGTCATGTGGTGAGTATGATTGAAATCATTGTTTCTAGTGAAAATCAATATATTCTGAGAACAGCAAAAAAGGCAAAGAAAATTATTTGTAAAATGTAAAAATTATGCTGTATTGTAAGAAATGTAATATTATGTATTATAACTGTATTTTTTCTTCTCTTTTACAGATTCTAATTCTAAAATATCAAATGTTCACAAATGTATATTATAAAAAAACAACTGAAAAAAATGTGTAGCATTTTTTATTTCTATTACTGTGAAGGTAAGTTTAACTAAGTATTAAAATGCACAATAGCCTGTGTTTGCACACAGGTGAAGAAAGTGGAGATGGACGGAGTGGATATGTGTGGATAGATGCTCTTTGGACGTTTTAAGTTACATGATAAATTTAACATGAATACTGGTGTCACTGGGGGCCAACTAACCCACCACATATGTGTAGAAAGCATCCTGTGCCAACAATATGCCGCTTTTTGTAACATAGTGATAGTGCAAAAAACTCTTTCATATTTACAAGGAGAGGAAAAGGCACTCTGTGTACCTTTTCTTCTCCATGTAAATACGACCTCATCATACACACCACTTTACGTTGAAAGGGCGTTCTATAGGTGTTGCTGTGCGCATTTGCACAGAACACTCATAGAACAAGACACATCACCAGATTGATCAGAAATGATAAATCTGGACATGTGTGTGAATGCTGCACCATCCTCCAATTGATGTAGCAAGGCACAACAAGGAGAATTCTTTTCATTTCTCCTAATTTTTTCTCTTTCAATATTTGCTACAATGCACAGCATATATTGAAAGAGAAAAATGTGTTCACTGATTGTTTCTGTGCAGGAAGGTGTGTCTTCCTGCACAAAAACAAACTCCACATGACACAGATATTCTTGCACCATGGTGCAAGGGTGCCTGTGTCACCACCTGGCTGCAGTTTATGCAGCAGTGCAGAGGGAAGCACAGATTTGCAACATATTTATGTACATATGTTGCATCCCTGTGCTTCGGAAGTACCTCAGCACGCTGTAGCTAAAGAGCTTACAGTGTCATGCTACAGCACTTCCTTATAGTTCTGCACTTATACATTCACCATACACCACAAATGCATTCTTTCAGTCAATTATGCACTACGCGGATCCTACACAACAATCCTAAAATGGCGGCTAGGTTCCGAGTGGTAGTCGAGTAAGGTGCGCTTTGGGTGCGCGACTCCCCAAAAAAATGTGGAAAAAAATCAATCAAAACATTTTTATAAGAGGAGGAGGAGCTTGCGCGCGTCCAAAATGGCCACGTAAGTTAGAGGCTCCCGAGCCCCAGCCGCCCCCGAGCGAATCCTGCACTTTATCCTGAAACCGGACCGCAGAAATCGGTCGCGGAAACGAAGCAGGGCTAGACGCTGCGATCGGCGTCGCGATCGGCCGCCGCCAGCCCGATTGCCAAGGCCCTGAAGATTGCGGCCTACTCCTGCTGAAAGCCGCGGGTCTGGAGTGGAAGGTAGACACCGGCTGAAGTGCGACAACACCGGGGCCGAAACCGGAAGTTTCCGGCTTGGCCCCATCGAAGCCCTACCTTTCTCTCCTTGCTGGCTGGCGCCCCCCCCCCTATGCACTGCCCCCAACAGACTGCGGTACTGGACCCGCTTGGGAGGTGTCCCTACGCCGTGGGGGTGTGATTTTTGGCGCTGCTTATGAATAGCCCCTCAGCCCCATGTACATTGTGAGGTGGCCTGCCTGGATTGTTTTGGCTGGGCAGGGGCGCAGAACAGCTTACTGAGGGCCCTGTACTGGACCTTGGAGAGCCGGATACGGTCAGTGGTGGCCCCCACAGCTGGCAATGGATCCGGAGCGATGGAGGCGACGCAGGAGCAGAGGGGCATGCAGTGATGGTCTCCGGTGCGTGAAACAAGGACGCTTTCCAACTCTGTGAGCTAAGGTGGTTTATTGGAAGGTTGTAGCAGGGTGCGTCTACTTTGCGGCCTGGCTGCTGGACTGGAAATGGACGATCGGCGCGGTTTGGTGACTGCGGCTGCATCGGGAATTCCTGTCCCCCTGGAACGCGCGGCTGTGTAGCTGGAGGTGGGTTGGATCAGATTAATGAGAACGGCTGTGTGCTCACCCAAGCAGTGGTACCAGTGAGTTGGCGCTTCAGTTGCGGGCCCTCTACTACGACTGGCCCTGGTCTCCACTTGGTTACAAAATGGCAACCAAAACTGACACGGAGAAACAACAAGTCAAGACAACCAGAGGAGCTAGATATGTTCAGGCCAACAAACTGGACCGTTACACGCAACCCAGGGGGTCGCCTACCGGAGCTGGAAAATCACAAGACGGGAGTGCTGAGGCGATGTCCTCTGCGGCGGAGCCTATGCTGCAGGATGTGATGGCCGCGATCGACGGTGTGAAAACCTCCCTGGGTCAAAAGATGGAGTCCTTGGACCATAAGCTTGACACAGTTACGATAGAGGTTAATTTAATCTGTGCGGAACTCACCAAAACCGGGGAAAAGGTAAAATCGCTGGACATCAAAACCTCCAGTCTTACGGATGATGTGGCTCTGTTGCAACAGGAAGTTTGTGATCTTAAAGCATCCAGTGAAGTCACAAGTCGCAAGTTGGACGAATATGAAGGTACAGCTCGTAGAAATAAAGTGCGCATTATTGGTGTGCTTCAAAAAGCCGAGGGCCAGGCCGCGGACCTCTTTGTCGAGGATATTATACTTAATCATCTAAAGTCCGGAGGCCTGGGGAAATTCTTTACAGTGGAAAGAGCGCACAGGATACCGGGAGGGAGACCGCGACCTGGAGCGCCGCCCCGACCAATGATTGCACGGATGCTTAACTTTAGGGACCGAGACGCTATCCTCCAGGCCTCTAGGAATAGGGGACCTCTTCAGTATGAAAACTCCACCCTCAGTTTTTTTCCGGACTTTACGCAGGCGATACAGAAGCAATGGCAAACCTTCATGAGTGTTAAAAGAAAACTCAGTGAAAGAGGACTGAAATATGCCATGATGTATCCTGCGAAGCTGAGAGTCGAATATGATGGCAAGGCACTCTTCTTTGACAATCCTGAAATTGCCTCGGACTGGTTGGAAACACTTTCTTCTCGAGAGGAGAGGAGCGGAGGCGCGGAGTGGGGAAGAGGATGAAGGAGCACAGGAGCAAGAATAATGACTGCCATTGTTGCAAGTGGGATGGGACTGGGGCGGGGGATGTATCCTGGCTAGCAGTTATTCGCAGATAAGTTGGGTGTAGTAATGGTTCCAACGGGTCCGGAGGTAATCTTGGGGTTAGGCCGGGAATTGGAGGGTCGTACTCCTCCTCCAATTTCCTTTTCGATAGTTCAGTAGTTAGATTATGGGGCGACAGGCACACTGCGAGTTGGGGGCGGAGGTACACCGTGAGCAGGGGTGCAGGGAGGGGGTGGTGAGTGGGGTTTGTTTGGGGGGGGAATTCGTTGTTTTCTTTTTGTATTTTTTGTTGTGGTTTTTCAAGGCAATGAATTGGAAAGTGCTCAGTGGTTGGGGGGTGATCGTTCCATCTGTGTTTTTGATGATGGGGGATAGGGAACTAAAGGTATTGAGTTGGAATGTCAATGGGTTGGGTGATAAAATTAAGCGTAGTGTGGTTCTTCAGTATTTTAAACGGTATGCTCCTGATGTGGTTTTGCTACAGGAAACCCACTTGGTCGGAAATACCTGTAAAGCGATACATAGAATGGGTTACAGATTAGTGGCGCATGCAAGTTTTACTACTGGCTCTAGGGGAGTAGGTATCCTGACTCGTAAAGCGCTCCCATTGGTGATCAATTCTGTTTTTGAAGATGAAAGGGGGAGATATGTTGGTGTGATGGGTCGCTGGGATGGGCATGTTTTGTCATTGTTGTCTGTGTATGTGCCTCCTGGTATGCAAGCTTTAACTTTTGTTGATTTGGGAAAGGCTCTGCTAGATCTCCCGCGTGGACTGTTAATCTTGGGGGGTGACTATAACGCGGTCGTCTCTGGTGCTCTTGATAGACATCCCTGAGGGATGTGGGACGCGCGCATGGCTGGTTACCTGACTTCTTGAGACCATGGGTTTGGTTGATGGCTGGAGATTGCTCCATCGGATCAGAAACAGTATACCTTTCACTCTGGGGCTCATGGTAGCATGTCTAGACTGGATTACAGTCTTGTCCCTGCTGTTTATGCGTCCTACGTGTTGGAAGCGACACACCTCGCTAGGGGGATATCCGATCACTCCCAGCTTTGGTGTGGCCTTTCGTTCTGAGGGTAGAGTGGTCCCCATAAATCCCTGGCACTTACTTAATCCCAAAATTAGAGGAGACCTGATTAAGGCATTAGACCACTATTTTCGTGAAAACGAGGGATCAGTGCCCTCGTCCGTTACGCTTTGGGAGGCTTTTAAGACTGTACTTCGGGGTCAGGCTCTTTCGCTGACAGCAGGAGCTAAGAAAGACCGGAATAAAGACATTGTTGAGTTGGAGGCTGAAATTATGGGCCTATAGGGGGAGCTGGAACGGGAGGTGACTCGTGCTAAGCAGCATGTCCTTAGTCTCAAACAGCATGAGTATAGGATGCTGGTTACGAACAGCGCTAAAGCTCTGAGTAGAGAGCAGCAGGGTTGGCTGTATGACGTCGGGGATAAAGCTGGGAAGCTTATTGCTTGGCTGGACAAGAAGGATAGGGCAGATCGGGTTGTCCCGGAGCTTGTGACAGAGGACGGGCTCCATCTCACTGATCCCCAGGCTATAGTAGATAGCTTTGCTCAGTATTTTCACACTGTGTATACATCGGTCTCGGACCTCCCGGAGGAGGACTCCCAATTGATGCTGCACGACTTGCAGCTCCCGTGTTTGTCTAGGGAAGACCGGGATTTTATGGATGGTTACCTCACTACGGATGAGGTGGCCCAGGTGGTACGCTCTTTAAACTCCGGTAAGGCGTTGGGGCCTAATGGGATCCCAATTGAGCTTTACAAACTTCGACTCAATAGGATTACTCCCTACCTGCGGCGCATGTTCATTTAAGCCCGGAAGAGGGGGATCCTGCCCTATGATCATAGGGTAGCTTCTATAGTGGTTATTCAAAAGGAGGGTAAACCAAAATCCTGTTGTGCTTCCTATAGGCCTATTTCGTTATTAAATGCGGAACCCAAGATCCTTGCTAAGATCCTATCTACTTGATTCATTAAGGTAATCAGTGGATTGATACACCCCGATCAATCGGGTTTTATCCCCCATAGGAATACGGCCCTCAATCTGCGTCGGTTGCATGGGGTGCTCGCCAGGGCTCACACCCTGATGGAACCCACTGTAATAGCATTGCTCGATGCAACAATGGCCTTTGATACGATAGAATGGCCTTACCTGTGGGCTGTCCTTGCTAAATTTGGCTTTGGCTCTGATTTCATCCTCTGGGTCCGCTTGTTATATACTGAACCCCGGTCCTTGCTAAATTTGGCTTTGGCTCTGATTTCATCCTCTGGGTCCGCTTGTTATATACTGAACCCCTTGCCCAAGTAATCGTGAATAACCGGGTCTCGTTGCCTTTTGGTCTTGGACGGGGCACCCGGCAAGGTTGCCCCCTTTCTCCCCTTCTGTTCTCACTGGCTATGGAACCGTTGGCTGCCTGGATCCGCTGGGAGCCCTCGGTTCGGGGTCTCCGGTGGTCGCCACAGTGGGAGGATAGGATCTCTTTGTATGCAGACGATATTTTACTTTATTTGGCCTCCCCTAGGAGATCCCTTGATGCGGTTTGCGACGTGTTGTCCTCCTTCGGGATGAACTCGGGCTCTATAAATTGGGGTAAATCGCTGTTATTCGTTCTTAGTGGGGACGCCCCGCTTCTCCCGCGAAACTGCCCGATCCAAATAGCTACGGATGGGTTTAAGTATTTGGGGATATTTATCTCCTTGGACCCCGCGATCCGCTATGCTAGGAATCTGCTCCCCCCCTTGGTCCGATTGCGCAGCGATGTGGCCGGCTGGAAGAGACTTCCTCTCTCCCTGCTTGGGCGGGCGACTCTCTTTAAAATGATGTCTTTGCCCCGCTTTCTTTATGCCCTACAAAATACGTTAGACGTTGTGCCAGCGAGTTACTTTCGAGAGGTTGAGGGATTACAATGTAGTCTGTTGTGGGATGGTAGACCTCGGATCGCATTGACTAAACTTACGCTTCCGTGGTATGACGGCGGGATTACACTCCCGGATACCAGGCAATACTATTGGGCCTCACAACTAGCAGCCATTAACCTTTGTACTTATGGATCCCCTACTGACCCTGGATATGCAATGGATAGATGGCTTCTCCCTGGGGGCTCCTATAGTTGTGCACTGTACGCCAGGTCGGTGGAGAGTGGTTTGACAGGACCGACTAGGCATTCGGTACGAATTTGGCGTGACGCTACCAGCTCTTTGGGATGGAGGGACCGCTTGACGCAGGCTACACCGCTTTTTTACTCCGAAAAGTTGGGCAAGCTTTGGAATACAAAGGGCTTTGACAAGTGGGATCTGTTTGGGATATCTACTATCGGTGCAGTTTTGGTTAAGGGGAGGATTAAGACGTTTGAGGAATTGCAAACTGAATATAGATTGGGGGAAAACGGAGTACTTTCGTTATGCGCAGGTCAAGCATGCGTTAATGGCGGTACTGCCGGCGGAGGCAGGCCTCCCCGAGGCGTCTCCTCTTGAAGACAGAATTTTGGATGGCCACCTGTCCGAGAAGACCATTTCCCTGATTTATAAAAAATTGATTAATCATAGGGCAGATCTCTTGATCGAGCTAAGGGACAAATGGTCGAACGATGGTATTAAACTAGATGATGAGGACTGGCAAGCTGCGGTCTCCTCACCGAAGGTGGTCGCAATCCCAGCGCGACCTGCGCCTTGTTCAGCTGAAAATATTGCATAGGGTTTATGTCACAGGGCCCCGCCTGGTTCGGCTGGGACCATCGGAGACTGGTCTGTGTAGCCGATGTTGCAGCTCTGTGGGTACTTTCCTTCACATTATTTGGGAGTGTCGCTCTGTGACCGCGTATTGGAGTGGGATACATGATGTCATGCGAGAGGTTTTGGGAGTCGCTGTGTTGCCAGAAGCACGGAGATGCCTCCTGAATATTTGGGAACCTACGGATCTAAATGTGGCGCAGACCAAATGGGTAACTTTAGGTAATATGATTGCGAAACGGAATATAGCACAGAGGTGGGGCAGAGAGTGTGCCGACCGTTGATGAATGGATGGAGAACATGGATTGGTGTAAGTTCCGAGAAAAAACTGTTTATGTGGCGAGGGGCCGCCCCCGTAAGTGAACACCTGTGTGGGGGCTGTGGAATCGTTATAGGGGGGACATTTGTGTGCCACCTGTAGATGTGCCCATTGATATCCCTGCCTCGCCGTGATTGTTTATAACTATGTACCATGTTTCCCGCTTTTTCCCACCCTCTCTTTTTGTTGGATTGTGAGCGATATGGGAGATTGTCTCCCCCATGTAATGTTATTATTTAATTATTGTTTTGATGCCTTGTGTTAATAAAAAGAAATATAAAAAAAAGAAAATGTTATAAATATATTTTAAAAAATATTAAAAAATAAAAATTAAATATTTTTACTTTTTAAACACAAAAAATATTATATTAAAAATGTGCAATGTAATTTAAAAAATAAAATATCTAAAAAGAAATAGATTGGACAAATGTATTAAAACAATATGAAAAAAATAAATATAACAATTAATACATTTAAACATTATCATTGAAAAAACCTTTGAAAGTCACTGAAAAAACCATAGGTGTTCTTTTGATCTTTGTTAGCATGTAAAGTGAATCTATAGGTAAGTGTTTAGATGTGTGTGTAGATGTAGTAATCACTGAGTGGGGTTTTAGAAACTTGTATTAGTCTCAATGGTTTCAAATATGGTACTCCATATTTTATAATGAGTGTTGACAGGTGTTACTAGTGTATGATGAGATGTATCAGATTGTCACATGGATGATGTCATCAGTGATGTCATTTGAGATGTCATCAGTGATGTCACTGACCATGTCATGAATTATGTAATATGTGACATCATCAGCAGTGGATTGCGGGCGCGCGAGTTATAGTGAGTACAACTAACTATAATGGAGGAATTTCAATGGTTTTGTACGAGTGAAATGTCCAGCTAACTATAACACCTCTGAAACCTATGGTTTTTTCCGTGAATTTCTAAGGATTTTTAAATGCTAATTCCTAACTATAACATGTCTGAAACCTATAGGTATTTCAGTGAATATATATATATAAGTAAATTTTCTCCACTGTAGTCTTCCGTATACTGATGAAGCAGGCCCAATATCTGTGCAAAAATTATTTCTTTATTTGTGGACCCGTTTTTAAAAAAAAAAATATATATATATATATATATATATATATATATATATATATATATATTTATATATGCACAAGTTACTACTTGTGTAACGATATATCTGTAAGAGACATTAGTTAGTGATAGATTCCTTACCTTAGAATATCCCTAGGCGTCAGACTCGATCCGGAAAATGTTTGCCTAGCAATACCGCTGCGTGCCGGCAGGCGTCGTCCGCGGCTCCGCGTCCGTCGTCGGCGTCGTTAGCTCCGGTATGACGTCTTCGGAGTACTTAGACGCCGCCCTCGCGCGCTGACGTCAGTTCTGATACACAGCTTTTCCGCGCCAGATACGCAGAGCCATGATAGAACCAACACTGGTGCCATGAAACTAGGGCCCTGAAAGGGGACCTTAACCCTAGATATTGGTTCGCAGAACGGGGAGGATGGGTGGGTCGGTAAGGATTCTATCACTAACTAATGTCTCTTACAGATATATCGTTACACAAGTAGTACCTTGTGCATCTGAAAGAGACACGTTAGTGATAGATGCCTTACCTTAGAATAGATACCCCAGTAATACCAACCCTGGTGGTGGGTCTGCGAACCCATAATCACACCCGAAAGTCCTGGAGGACGGAACGGCCAAAGATGCCATCCCTCCGGACTTGGCTGTCCAGGCAGTAGTGTCTTGCGAACGTGTGCTGCGAGGCCCACGTAGCTGCCTGACAAATGTCCTGCAAGGACACTCCTCTGCCCAGGGCAGTTGTAGTTGCCGTGGCCCGAGTGGAATGAGCTCTCAGCCCAACAGGAGGCTCCTTCTTAGCCAAGGAGTAACACGCCTGGATGCACAAGATGATCCACCGAGAGATGGTCCGCTTGTGCACCGCCTTTCCCTTCTTAGCGCCCACGTAACCAACAAAGAGTTGGTCATCCACCCGGAACTGGCGTGTGCGATCCAGATAGTAAGAGAGCGCACATTTTGGGTCCAGATGGTGGAGCCTCTCTTCCTCTTTCGAGGGATGCGGAGGCGGAAAGAAGGTGGGCAAGGTAATGGACTGCCCGATGTGGAAGGCCGGGACAACCTTGGGCAGGAAAGAGGGTCTTGTCCGCAACACAACCTTGTCCGGATGGACAGAGAGGAAAGGAGGTGTGGAAGAAAGAGCCTGGAGCTCACTCACTCTCCTGGCAGAGGTGATGGCAACCAGGAAAGCAGTTTTCAAAGTAAGAAGACGGAGAGGACAGTTATGGAGCGGCTCAAAGGGAGCACACATTAGGTAAGTAAGTACAAGGTTCAAGTCCCACTGGGGCATCACGAAAGGAACAGGAGGAAACATGTGTGTGATGCCCTTCAAAAACCTATTTACAATTGGGGACTTGAACAAGGATGGTTGATCAGGTGGCCTTAAGGAGGCGGAAAGGGCAGAAAGGTAGCCCTTGATAGTGCCCAGAGCAGAGCCCTGCTGGGCAAGAGAAAGAAGGAAGAGGAGAACCTCAGAAAGGGGTGCAGAGAGTGGATCCACAGCCTTTGCTGTGCACCATGCCACAAATCTGTTCCACCTGCAGGCGTATACCGACTTTGTGGAGGGACGCCTGGCTGCCAGAATGACATTACAGACTTCAGGAGGCAAGTCAAATGGCCTCAACTGTCGCCGCTCAATCTCCAAGCTTGTAGGTGGAGACTGGACAGGTTCGGGTGGAGGACTGTCCCCTGCTGCTGCGACAGAAGGTCCTCCCGAAGAGGCAGACGAATCGGGGGATCGACTGACATGCTGAGTAGCTCGGGATACCAGTATCTTCGTGCCCAGTCCGGAGCCACAAGGATAACCTGGGCCCGGTCGCGCCTGATCTTCTTCAGCACTCTGGGCAGAAGTGGTATAGGCGGAAAGGCGTACAATAGACCGCAACTCCACACGCGACGAAAAGCGTCTCCAATGCTCTCCCCACTGCTGAAAGAGACCTTGCGCCACGTCCGAGTTCAGACGCCATTCGTGATCCATCATGCACCGACGGCTGAGTTCGTCCGCCCTGGCGTTCAGAGAACCTCCCAGGTGTTGAACCACCAGGGTCACGCCCTGATGTTCCAGCCACTGCCAGAGGCGCAGAGCCTCCGGGCATAGGGTCCACGACCCCACCCCGCCCTGTTGCAGTACCACATGGCGGTGGTGTTGTCCGTGAACACCTGCACTACACTCCCCCTGACAGAGGGGAGGAATGCTTTCAGCGCAAGTCGGATCGCCCGCAGCTCCAGAAGGTTGATGTGGAGCTGGGACTCCGCCGGAGACCAGAGGCCTCTGATCTCCGCCTCTCCCATGTGGCCTCCCCAGCCCAAGAGGGACGCATCCATCACAACTACGTGCTCCAGGTGGGGTAGGGAGAGGGATCTGCCACTGACCCAATCGTGGTCCGTGAGCCACCACTGCAACTGTCTTGCAGTGCCCTCCGAGATCAAGACATTGTCGGACAAGTTGCCCTGATGCTGAGCCTACTGAAACTTCAGGTCCCACTGCAGAGCCCGCATCCGCCAGCGGGCGTGATGCACCAGAAGGATGCAGGAGGCCATCAGCCCCAGAAGCTGCAGCGTCAACCTGACCGAGACTCGGGATAAAGGCTGAAAGATAGGAATCAGAGCCTGAATATCCCGAACCCGCTGTTCGGGAGGATAAACCCGAAACTGCGCCGAGTCTAGAACCGCTCCGATGAAGAGGAGCTTCTGAGAGGGACACAGGTGTGACTTCGGCACGTTGATGGAGAACCCCAGCAGGTGCAGGAGATCGGCCGTAGTCTGGAGGTGGCTGACGACTGTCTTGGGCGAGCCCGCCTTCAACAACCAGTCGTCGAGGTAGGGGAAGACTAACACCCCTAACCTGCGCAGATGAGCTGCGACCACCGCCATCACTTTCATGAACACCCGTGGGGCGCTGGTAAGGCCGAAGGGGACACGGTAAACTGAAAGTGCTCATGGCCTACCGTGAACCGCAGGTAACGCCGGTGGGCCGGCAGGGCGGGGATGTGAAAATAAGCGTCCTGCAAGTCCAACGCTACCGTCCAGTCTCCGGGGTCCAGGGCAGCTCAGACCTGAGCCAAAGTCAGCATCTTGAACGTCTCCTTTCGGAGGAAGCCGTTGACGTTCCGTAGGTCCAAGATAGGGCGTAGGCCCCCTTTGCCCTTCTTGGGTACCAGAAAGTAGTGGGGGTAACAACCACATCCTACTTCTGGCCCAGGAACGCGCTCGATGGCCACCTTGGCCAAGAGGGCCGTGACTTCCTCTTGCAGAAGTTGCAAGTGATCCCCCGACACGCAGTGGAATTGCGGTGGCATGGCTGGAGGGGTCGCCTCGAAGGGGAGGGAGTAGCCCCTTCGGACAATTTGCAGCACCCACCTGTCCGACGCTACAGTGCGCCAGTGGAAGTGGTGATGGCGAACCCTGCCCCCCACTGGCGTCACATGGGCCTGAAAGAAAGGACTAGGAGGGTTTTGAGGCAGATGCTGCGGGGGAATGTGTGGACTGGCCTCGCCGTTGTTCCCGACCGCCGCTACAGCCGTTTCCACGGCCGCCACCGCGCTGTTGAACATACTGCGGTGCGTGGCTGGCAGCACGTGTGGGGGCGCCCCTTCCGTGGCCACGAAAGGAGTGGAAGGCACCCGTTTGCAGGCGTGGGGCCGAGAGGCCCAAGGACTTGGCCGTAGCCCTGGAGTCCTTAAAACGCTCAATCGCATGGTCTGCCTTGTCGCCATAGAGGCAACGGCCATCAAACGGCATGTCCAGAAGAGTGGCCTGGACATCGGCCGAAAAGTTGGCGGACCTCAACCAGGTGTGGCGTCGAACCGCCACCGTCGTTGCCATCGCCCTGCCCAGTGAGTCCGTGGTATCCAGCCCACACCGGATGGAATATCGCGCTGCATCTCGACCCTCCTCAAGTGCTTGGGCGAGTTTAGCCCGGGCCTCCTCCGGCATTGTGGCAGCACGTCCGCGACCGTGTCCCACAGGGTGTGGGTGTAGCGGCCCAAGAGGCATGCGGTATTGATTGACCGCAGTCCCAAACTCAGGGACGAGAACCCTTCTTCCCGAATTGTTCATACCTCTTGGATTCCCGATCAGGCGGAGCCGTCGGGAATGCGGACTGAGAAGTGGAGGCCTGGATCACCAGGCTTTCGGGGGTGGGATGGGTGGACAAAAAGCAAGGGTCGCCCGGGGCCCGCGGTAGCGTTTGGCCACGTTCCTATCCACAGGCTGGCCTGTGGCGGGCTTGGACCAAGTGTCCACAAGAGCGTCACACAAGGCCTCATTAAACGGCAGCAGAGGCTCAGTGGAGCTTACCTGCGGTTTAAGGACCTCAGTGAGGAGGTTAGTCCTCACGGCCGCGACGGGGAGCATCAGGCCCAAGGCCTTGGCCGCCTGCGTCAACACTACACTGTAAGCAGCCCCCTCCTCCGTAGCCACAGTGGGAGGGGAGACAAATCCAGTGTCTGGCGAAGTGTCAAGTCCACTGGCCTCCCCAAGCTCATATGTCCAGTCCTGTTGAGACTGGCACTCCTGTGCCAGAGGGTCCACAGACCCCTCCCAATCATCCTCGTCACCCATCTCCTGCAGTTCAAGGTCAACAGATGGGGCCGGCTCGTGGAAATAGAAATCTCCATAGGACGTCGAGAGCGACGCCCAGCGGCGCACCGAATCAAGGGTAGGATCGGGGACGGCGTCCATAGTAGGCGCCGGGGGCAACACCCGTAGGGCCGGCGCCGGTGAGGTCGACCGGCGACGACCCGGATCCGGAAGCGGATACAGTGAGGGCCTGCGGCGCCGGGGCCGAAGCACCTGACGGCGTCGGAGCCGAAGCACCTGACCCGCTAGGCCCTCCAGCCGGGACCGTTGGGCCCGCAGGCGCCACGGAACCCGGCGGAGGAGGGAGGGACCTTATGGCCATGAGGTACCGCTCGACCTCCTCTGGCGTCGCACCGTGGCCAGGGACCGGAAGGTGTGGGGCAGGTGGCGACGTCCGCGACTCCGTTGGATCCGCGTGGGTGGTGTCACCCGAACCCCCGGCCGCATCGTGCGAGCGTCGGGGTGGGTCGGAGGAACGATGACGCAGCTCCGACCTCTCATGCCTCTTACCTGAGCACCTGGATCCTGACGACCGATGCCGACTCTCTGAGCTACGAGGGCTCCGACCCCGCTACCGGTCCCTCGACCTCCTGTGGGACCGGGACCTGGAGCGGCACGGGCTGACTGCCAGAGCTCAAGTCGCTTGCGGGACCGCTCCCGCCTAGCTTTAAACGTCAGGGCCCGGCAGTCGGAGCAGGTGCGGTCATCGTGGTCGAGGCCTAAACACTGGAGACACCAGCGATGGGGGTCGGTAACCGACATCAGTCGACTGCACTTGGAACAGGGTTTGAACCCGGGCATCCCTACCGGCACCGTTGGAGTCAAAGACTCGAGTAGAGAAATGATCAAAAAGATCAAAAAGTTTAGTCAAAAAAGACTAAGGGGTAGAGCTTCTCCGGATCTGCGCTAGCTGGCGCTGAAAAAAGAACTGACGTCAGCGCGCGAGGGCGGCGTCTAAGTACTCCGACGGCGTCATTCCGGCGCTGACGACGCCGACGATGGACGCAAAGGCGCGGACGATGCCTGCCGGCGCGCAGGGGTATTGCTACGCAAACATTTTCCGGATCCAGTCTGACGCCTGGGGATATTCTAAGGTAAGGAATCTATCACTAACGTGTCTCTTTCAGATATATATATATATATGTAGTAGTGACCAAGGCGGCTGGGTCCGTCGAAACGCGTCTACGGTATGGAATAAAGAAATAATCCTTGATACTTACCTCACGGTGTCGGTGCCTACTTTATATGCTGTGGAGAAGGAGTGAAAGAATATATATATATATATATATTCACTGAAAAAACCATAGGTTATAGACCATATATAGTTAGGAATTAGCATTTACAAAACCTTGAAAATTCACTGAAAAAACCATAGGTTATAGACCATATATAGTTAGGAATTAGCATTTAAAAAACCTTATTTTACTCACACAAAACCATTGAAATTCCATATATAGTTAGTTGCACTAACTATATATTGCGCACCCGCAATCCACTGCTGATGATGTCACATATTACATCATTCATGACATGGTCAGTGACATCACTGATGACATCACTGATGACATCTCAAATGACATCACTGATGACATCTCACTTGACATCAATGATCACATCACTGATGATATCATTCATGTGACAATACAATGCATCTCCTCACATTTTAATATAACCTCTGTTTCACCCAGTGTTAAAAACAGAGTATAATTTTTGAAACCATTGACACACCAATACTAGTTACTACATACGTACTCACTGATTCCTACGTCTACACACACATTCACTCATTCACCCATACAATCATTCATACATACAATCACTCATCTTTACAACACTATCATATGCACTCATACACCTATACAGACACTCACACTCTGCCACTCATCCATGGAGTTACTCACACACCTAGTCAGTCCTGTAAAGAATCAATCACACTTCCATTTTCTACTCTATACAGTTAAACATAGAGCACCTTACGTTTTCAACCATATACTAACACATACTTACTCTCTTATACAATCATTGATACAAGTACACATTGATCTGTACAGAGTCACACACCTCCCATCCAGCCACACACACACTCAGTCTCCCATGCAAATACTTGGGCAATCAATCAATAACCCATATAGTTACTCATATAGCTACTGATCAACACATGCAGCAGTTTACAGAACAACAGACATAATGATGCACAAATTAAGACAGTTTAGTCACTAACCCATGCACTCAGTGAGACACATTTAATCACTCACTCATACATTCAGTCATGCACCTACTAAATCCTTCGTCCAGACACTTATACATCCACTCATTCTTCAATATGTAAGACATATTTTAACTTTACAGAAACATAGTCACTGGATGTTGTCATCAGTGATGTCATCAGTGATGTCATTTGAGATGTCATCAGTGATGTCATCAGTGATGTCACTGACCATGTCATGAATGATGTAATATGTGACATCATCAGCAGTGGATTGCGGGTGCGCAATATATAGTTAGTGCAACTAACTATATATGGAATTTCAATGGTTTTGTGTGAGTAAAATAAGGTTTTTTAAATGCTAATTCCTAACTATATATGGTCTATAACCTATGGTTTTTTCAGTGAATTTTCAAGGTTTTGTAAATGCTAATTCCTAACTATATATGGTCTATAACCTATGGTTTTTTCAGTGAATTTCAATGGTTTTTTAATAGCAAATATCATAAGCTGTCGAATGTCAAGTACGTGGTAAGAATTTTTTTTTTCGTGTTTATGCACACTGATCTGCTTTGATTGCTGCCCCCCACCCCTCATTTCTATTAGGAGTACTCTCTCTTTGCAGATAGTGAAGGGTAGTTAACGCAGCCCTTTCCCCCTTTGTAATCCGTCGTGCCTGCTTCTCTCTCCATTTGATTGATTGTTCTCTTTGGTTCATTCTCTATTTACAAACAAGCACAGAGTCGCAATACTCTGTTTAGTCTTTGCAGATAGCGAAAAATCGTGTAAAAAAACAAAAGGAATCGAGCAAAATCAGTAGGCCACTAATGGGATCTCTTTTGACCTCGCTAAAATAGAAACATTAGGAACAACCTGTTGAAAATAGCAATGCGTATGTATATAAGCGGCGTTCATTTGTGTTCACAGTACCCCTTGTTGATTGTTTCAATCGAGCATTGAATTGTTCGAAGTTAATTCTCTTAACGATCTTCTCTACCTGCAAACGAGGAAGAATAGGAATATTCTATCTCCCTTTGCAGATAGTGAAGGGTAGGTAACGCAAGCCTTTAACACGTCGTACCTATTTCATTCCTCATTGATTGATTGATTGTCCGAACATTGACTGTTTGGGAATTAGTTCTTTTTGGAGGTATTCCCTGTTTGCAAATAAACGTAGGAAAATCTTTGCAAGTAGTGAAAGGGTACGTAATGCGGACCGTTCTCCCCCGTTGTAATCTGTCATGCCTATCTACTCCCCACTGATTGATGCACCTTTTTCACCCGGACCATTTACTAGAGATACGTCATCTGGCCCGACCAGAGAGCACCCCTAGTGAAAAGGACATATGCAATAATAACGAAGTGATCACTGTATCCTGTTAACAGAAACTTTACCATGAAACAACCTGGAAAGAAAAAAATAGGAAAACGAAAATCAGTAGGCCACTGATGAACATGAACTTTTATTAAACAACGAACAAAGAAACGATAACATAACGTAATGATAAAACCTATTAATGTCCTAGAAACAAGAAAACGTTAAAATATGCCAGTGGTGAGAGACCAGAAAAACAGTAAGAGAAACCAAATCACCCCTCGCTGTCCCACCGCCTGCCACGCCAAAAAAATCGATAGACTAGGGAAAATGCAAGTCAGTAGAACATCCACCCCCACTCTGGAAACTTCCAAGGTGGGGCAGGGTTCCGGCTACGCCCAGCCGGGAGCAGCCCATATAAGGCAGGTCCTGCTGCCACGCCTCGGCCAGGAGATCCTAACGTAGGGTGTAGCCGGAGGAGAGGCCGAGACCAGCGGGACCCGGCCAGGGGATTGCCTTTACAACGCTGAACAGTTGCAGGGGGGGGGAATGTCTCCTCGACCCTCCCCTCTCTCTCCCAGTCCGGCCGCGGTGGCCCTTGAGAGTTGCAGGTAGTCCCGCCACATGCTCTTCCGGTCCGACCACCAACGGTCGGGGGGCCGAGGCCGACGGGATCCGGCTGCAGCCGATAAACCAAGAAACCCGTTCATGGGGCCAGAGCCAGGGGCGTCCGGCCGACATCCACCGGAAGCCCGGCCCGAAGACGGACGGGACACTTCTTTCTTTTATAATGGCTGCGACAACACTGGAGGGGGATGTCTTGCACATGCCTCCGACCCCCCCCTCGTCCTCATCGCCTGGTCCGGCCATAACAAATCTCAAGCGAGACGCCGTGGGGTGCACTGGGAGGGAGAGACGGTGCGAACAGGCCTCTCCCGCCTCCCCAGGTGGAGGCTTCCCAGCTGCACCCTCAGCGCTCCAGGCGGTGGCATCCTAACAACTACAGTGCTGCACAGTTTCGGAACGACCTAGATAACGGTTCTTCCACTGTGGCCATGCTGCAACGTCTCGCCCGGCAGGGTGGAGCCCGTCCGCTCATGTGACCCCGCGATCGCCGGTAGCTGCCGAACTCTCAAAATGGCGGTCGACCTGGCAAGAGCGGGCCCAACATAAAGAAATGGCCCGGTCACTGGTTGACTCCACCACCGTAGTCCTCCACGACCTTGAAGATTCTAGAGGAGCCGCGGGAGTCTCCGACCCCCGATGGGGAATGACTGCCATGATCGCCCGTGGAGTGACGAAACTGTATCCGCGGGACGTCGGCGCTCCCATGCTGGCGCCAGCCTCACTTTGAATTACTACAATCCTGCAGACCTTACTTCCGGTGAAAGCACAGTGT
Organism: Lissotriton helveticus; assembly: GCF_964261635.1. Classification (NCBI taxonomy): domain Eukaryota; kingdom Metazoa; phylum Chordata; class Amphibia; order Caudata; family Salamandridae; genus Lissotriton; species Lissotriton helveticus. The sequence goes on along the minus strand of NC_136071.1, from coordinate 556,125,392 downwards.
GACCCGGTAGGAAAAATTATTGCACCCCCTCCCCTTTTTGACTGATAGTTCAAACCACCGATCCTTTCCTTTGCCCTTTTAACGGAACTTTGGACTGCCTCCCCCTCTTTTACATTTTCTAGAGAAAACAAAACATTAACCACTACATTAGCATAGCAGTTGACACCAGAACTGTTTTCAAATTGAAAACCAACAACATCTTCAACAGAATCCTTTTTGTTTCTGCTGTGACCCTGCTACAGCACAGGCATTGTCCCCAGCAGTAATTCTGCAATGCCGGTAAGAATAGCTGTGGTGCCTACTGGACTCACTCACCCCCGCGGCGCCCCACGCCGTTTTTTGCTGGGCGGCAACTTACTAGACATCACTTTCGTGCCATCTAGATTTCAGCGCGTTCTGCTGCCTTGGAACTATTCGCACAACAGACCGCTACTGACAAGAATATTTCATTATTAGTGCTGTCAATTTCAATAAATCTATTGGATAATTAAAAAGAAATTGCCACGGTCTCTTCGTTGTTTAAATGTTTTTACTGTTTTTGTTTTGTTGTATATATTTATATGTTATTAAAGTTTTATATTCCTACTACTTTGTTGGAGTGCTATATATTTTTAATGTGACACATAATTGTAAAAACTTTGATGTACAAAGAGTCATTCCTGGAATCTTCCGCTTCAGGCTCGGTCCCCTCCCCAATCACAATACAGGATGGTTTTCAGATAGTAGGAACGCGTGTGCTGTGACGGATCACATCGGGTGTGGGCCTTGATCTACTATAACTCCTTTGAAGAGGGGTGATTCTTTACAGCTGGGGCCATAAACTACATCTGCAGGGCTAGCTGATAGCCTAGGACCGGCCTGGACATTCGGACACAGAGGAAGAGGAGTGTCAGAGGGTGCGGTAGTGAATAGGGCGAAAGGGAGGTGTCGGGCGGGCACAGAGTGTGATTCTCAGGGAAGAGCAGCGCAGATGGGGGAAGGTTTATTGCCCATGCATAAGACAGAGAGCGGTGGTGACCAGTGCCTGGGGGAGATGCTTACGAGGGTGAGGAGCCATGCTACGAATCGACAGCGTGCAGAGAGTGGGTCTGGTCAAGACATCTAAAATGGCTGCCGTGCACGACAAAAGTGTGGCATTTCAAAAAAGGCAAGATGGCGCAGACAATGTTTTTCAACACTTCCTCATTTCCTTCGAATCGAACGTTAACAGACGTTGGGGCATATTACCAAAGTTAAGCGATATTTATCGCTAACGATGCTTACCAACCAATTTTTTACCACTAAGCATCGTCAGAAATTATCGAAGATAAACCTTACTATTATCAAGGTTTATCGCAAATGCGATAATAAACGGCCGCAATGCATGAATATCGCTAAAAAGTCAGCGATATTCATGCATTACCGAGCTAATACTCTTAGCCATGTTATCCACCTCCCATTGGATAACATGGCTAAGAACTGCTCAGGGCAGGTGTTACTTTTTGGAGATATTCGCGCTTAGCGCGAATATCTCCAAAAGTTGGTAATAGGAGATAGATATCTTGCATGTTGTAATGCAAGTTATTGTGGTATATGGAACTCATACCATAATCTCTCAGGAAAGCAGAAACTGATCCTTTTGGGACCGCCTAAAAAGGCCTAGGGGGTGAGGAGTACTCTACTTTGCCCCCTTTTCACGTTCCGAACTATTTTATTTTACTCTCTTCTGTAATTACACAAAATACCAGCGATAAGATGCATCGGAGACACACAGTGAGAGAAAGGAGGCCGGAGATGAAGAAGACATGTCAAATACACATTGGAGATAATATAGTGGCAGAAGGGAAGTAAATATGAGTAAACTTACCATGTAACATAAAAATGTTGCACTCTATACTATAAGTCTCATTTTATACTACAATCACTTCGCTACAACCTCATAAATTAAAAATAAAAATAAATAATGTCTCAAACAATTTTTGATTTCTAAATATAAATTTATTCTTCAGAATTTTCTAAATTTGAAACAACTAGTAACATGTCCTCATCAGTAATTTCCTCTTCAATCATCTCATCTGGAATCTCCTCATTAAAAGTCTGCAATGATGATTCTTGTAACTCTATGGTCTCCAAACACTCGATAAATTCGCCATCAAGAGATTGATCAAAAAAATCATTCAAGTCATCTCCTCCTTCTGACAATATTTCATTATTGGTGCTGTCCATTTCAATCAATGTAGTGGAATCATTCAAGTCATCTCCTCGTGACAATATTTCATTATTGGTGCTCTCAATTTCAATCAATGTAGTGGAATCATTCAAGTCATCTCCTCCTTGTGACAATATTTCATTATTGGTGCTGTCCATTTCAATCAATCTAATGGAATCATACAAGCCATCTCCTCCTTGTGACAATATTTCATTATTGGTGCTCTCAATTTCAATCAATGTAGTGGAATCATTCAAGTCATCTCCTTGTGACAATATTTCATTCTTGGTGCTGTCCATTTCAATCAATCTAATGGAATCATACAAGTCATGTCCTCCTTGTGACAATATTTCATTATTGGTGCTCTCAATTTCAATCAATGTAGTGGACAATTCAAAAGAAATTGCCACGGTCTCTTCATTGTGAGCCATTTTATTTTGAAATTGCTTGCTGTAAATTGCAGAAAAAAATAATCACTTTCATTTATCGTTTTTAGTAATACATAATATAAAACTAACTTCATCAAGTATTTAGTATAACAGAAGGACTGCAAATAAATAACAGAAAACATTTTTCAAATTATCTTCAAGTGTACAACATAGTTCCCCTTACAAATTAACAACTCACCTTTTTAAAAGTAGCAGAAGTGTTAGTACTGTGTAAATCAAACACCAGAAATTCACCACCAAAAATTCCTCACAAATGTACCTCAGACAGTAGTATCACAAAATGGCTGTGGTTTCCTCTCATTTGACATATATACATAACCAATTAACTTTCATCACACACAAATACAAAACCAAAGTAACATTTTAATTGGTTCTAAATTTCAACACTTTCAAATGTGTTTTCCCCATGCAATTTTCCATAGGACATTTACATACGTCTACAGCCTGAATGGCTGAACGGAATTACACCAAACTTGGCAAAATGGTACATCAAACCTAAGAGGTCAGGAATGATCTACTATGCCCCCTTATGGTCATTTCCCCCTTCGCTTTGGCCTCCTCTTGTCTCTCAATCCTACCGAGGGACAAGATGGCGGCCGCTACGGACTGTTTGGAATGTTGACAGACGCCGGAGAACCAATCAGCTTCGCAAAGCTCCGTAACGCGAAAAGTACGCGAAGCGGAGCGCTGTTACAGATATATATCTTTTTTTCAACGTTAATTTCTCAAAATCCACTGGAGCACATATATTGAGACCTAGCAAAGGCACATCGGGCTACCAGTCCCTAATATTTTGCCAAGTTTCGTGCAAATCCATTCAGCCGTTCGATTATTATTATTTTGTTTTTTTTTTGCCCCGCGGGGCCCTTTTAAAACCTCCACATCAAACCTAGGGGGTCAGCGAGGATCTACTATGCCCCCTTATAGTTATTTCCCCCTTTGTTTTGACCTCCTCTTGTCTCTCGATCCTACCGAGAGACAAGATGGCGGCCGCTACGGACTGTTTGGAATGTTGACAGACGCCGGAGAACCAATCAGCTTCGCTTCACAAAGCTCCGTTGCGCGAAAAGTCCGCGAACCAGAGCGCTAACCGGTCCGCTGTTACAGATATATATCTTTTTTTAAACGTTAATTTCTCAAAATCCACTGGAGCACATATATTGAGACCTACAAAAGGCACATCGGGCTACCAGTCCCTACAATTTTGCCAAGTTTCGTGCAAATCCATTCAGCCGTTCGGGCTAAAAGTGAGGCCAACCGCCCTATGGAAAACTCAATGTTAAAAACACGTTTTGGGACCCCCCTTTTTTCTCGGCCCCCACTGGACGAACCCCCCCCAAATTTTCAAGGGCTGCTCAGAAACAAAATGTGCCATTTTCCTGAAAATTTCAGCCGATTCCGTCCACAAACGCCAAAGTTATTAGACATAGAATTTTCAAAAAACCCATAGAGAAAAAATCCTAACTATATATACCTACTGGCGACCGCCAGTAGGTAATATATATATATATATATATTTCTACAAAGTTTCCCCCGGACTGAGACCGCACTCCGACAACAGGTAGGTACAACCTTTTATTCCACAGCATCCAGCTTCCAATCCCCTTGTACTGTCCTCGGCCTGACGCGTTTCGAAGCGTTGAGCTTCTCTTCAGAGGCCGGCATTTGCAGTCCATTAATTACCAAACCATCATCCCCTGCGTGATTTTGGAATTTCTTGGCTTCCGGTGTGCCATCCTATTAGGTCTCTCCTTTCACAATGCACGCTGGGATTTGTAGTTAATTGGCCTTGACTTTAGTTACCCTCCAGTGGGTTTGACTGCATGAGACGACACACCATCGCAAAAGCAGTGGACCGGCAGGAGTGAAGTATTCACGTTCTGAAAGGCACAGCAGGCCATTATCGTCGGCATGCAGAATCCAATCCCATAGCCTAATGGAGGGCGAATGATTGTGTCCTGAATTGCGCATTGGCAGTCAAACCCACTGGAGGGTAACTAAAGTCAAGGCCAATTAACTACAAATATATAATATATATATATAATAGTGTTACATTATATATATATGTATATATAAACATACACACATATGTATATCATATTAAAAAAAGCATTTTTGTATGTTATTAACAATATTAGTGTGAAACAACTTTTTTTCAATGTTTTTTTACTTACCTTTTTAAGTATAGGGAAACTATATTTTTGTAAAAGATATGTTTGACACAATATTTCTTTATCCCGATATCGTTGTTTCCGAAATTCTGTCAGTGAGCCTGTTAAATGCAATCACCGCACTTGCAGGTGAGCGCTGCAGGGACAACTATGTTGCCTGTTTTATGTAATTGAGAATATCTCTGACATGCAAAATTTTTCCTACGTTACTGGGAGGTGCTCTTCTAGCCAAGCATACATTTAAAAGTCACATATAGATTGCCATCCAGTCATTTTCATTTTAAAATGAGGAACTGTTTAGAGCTCTCCTGCAACGTGAAGGATGTGTTGCATTAGTCTTCAAAAAGGCTTTATATTTTATTTACGTTAATATCATGTGTCCTTGATATTTGTTGATTATTTCTAAATAATGATATTGTTAAAATATCCATTCATCGGAACAAAATCTTGATTTTTTGGTGCTTTCGTTTAACATGTGTTATTTACACTTATTTGGTTTTATTAAAAATGCAAATGTCAAATGTTAATTCTAAAGGAGTAAGCATTAAAAACAAGTATGACATTTTGAATTAAATAGCTTTTATGCTGATCTTCATATAATAAGGTTTTTAATGTAACATAAGTAAATGACTAGATTAATAATACGCGAATATGTAACTTTTGTTGTGCAAATTAAATGCCATGCACCTTTTCTGTTTAAAATTTTTCTAATTCTAGGCGAAATAGAGCACATTTGTATTTGGGGACCGTTATTAGTTTAGGAAGAAGGTACCACAACCAACTTTTTTTTTTAATTCACTCTGTTTATGTCAAAACAAACTACTATGAGAACATGGGGCCTGATTATGATAGTGGTTAGATGAACGTCCGACCGCCATCCTTGCGGAGATGGAACCTGTCTACTAGCTGTCAGCGGTCCGGCCATCGGGATTAGGATGCGACCACCTTCAAGGAGGTCACAATCTGTATATTTTGTATTGTGTTGTATGCTGCGGGCTGCAGCACCTGCCACAGTCCAGTATAAACGCATTGCACATATCCCTGTACTATGTGGCAGGTACCATGCAGTAACAAAATAAAATAGATTGCAGTGGAGCACTCTGCAGTTATTCTGTGTTCTCTATGACTCAACCTAGCTATCCACTTTGCAACTAGTGTTCGAGTAAATGTGTACCAGAGTAACTGTGTGCACAGCTGTGTGTGTATCAACAATATCAAATAACCACTTTACATTTTGTCAAAAAAATTACAAACAAGTAATTAGACCATTTGTCTTCATTCTTGTTATATTACACATGTGTATTTTCATATATACATCATCTTGTGTGATTTTTACATTTTATCACTTGTTCAAAGTATACAACAAAATAATCATAATACACAGTAACATTAAATTTCAGTGTATCTTTGGCGTAACTCCATCTCTATCCATATGTTGCCCTATGCATTTCGGGACACGGGGTCCCTTCTTCAGTGAATAATTCACATTGCGGGGAATCAGTGAAGTAAAAGAATCGAAGTACGGGAGACGGAGTAGGTTGGACGTAACCGGATGCAGTTTAAGGACAAAGACTGGGTAGTCTAACGAACAATACGAGATTTCAATTTATGAGGTTGTTGTCATTTAAATAGCAACCAGAAGACTCCGTCTTCATAAGACCCTAAAGAAAAGACCCCATGTCCCATATCAGAGGGCCAGTGGTAAAGGGGGCCCCCCAAGTCACTTTCCACCTGCCTTTTCATGGTGGGTTTAACGCCATGAAACGGCCGGAGGAAAAGGACATTGTAATCCCTACGGCGGTGCCTGAGCAGACACCACCACTCTTGTTATTGTTATTGTTATTGTTAACTACAGCTTATATAGCGCCAAATCACCTACAGGTCTCAAGGCGCTTTTGACAGAAAAAGCTAAGCTAGCAATGGAACAGATACATGAAGCTATACCACTAAGTAAGGCTAAAAGCTTCTCTAAACCAAAGTGTTTTTAAAGATTTCCTAAACTGCAGCAAGTTGGATTCTTTGCGAAGGGATTCAGGAAGTTTGTTCCAAACTTGTGGGGCAACCGCCGAGAAAGATCTGCCACCTTTCGTAGATAGTTTATAGCGAGGACAGGACAGCAGTTGAGTGTTAGAAGACCTTAATGATCGTGTCGGTCTATAGACTCCAATGCGTTCTTTAATGTAAGCCGGTGCTTGGCCATAGATAGCCTTATGGGCAATGCACAAACTCTTGAACTCCACCCGTTGTTTTATGGGGAGCCAATGTAGCTTACATAACAGCGGCGATGCATGAGTGCGTATAGGTAGCCGAAAAATCAGCCTAGCTGCATCGTTCAGGACTACTTGCAGTCTATTTATAAGAGTTTTTGGGAGACCCAAATACAGGGCATTCCCGTAGTCTAGTCTCGAAATGATTGTAGCTGAGACAATTGTACGGAGCGTAGAGGGGGAAAGCAAGGGGACTAACTTGCGTAACTGTCTGATTAAGTTAGTGCAAGTCCCAACCACTGAGGAGATCTGGCTGACCATTGACAGCTCATGGTCGATCTTAATGCCAAGACTTTTTACGTTGGAGCAGGGTTTAGGGGTCGGGCCAAGATCTTGCGGCCAAAACAAACCACCCCAAGGGGATGCTTCAGATGAAACCACCAGGACCTCAGTTTTTTCAGGATTGATCTTCAGCGAATTTGCTGTCATCCAATTCGCCTTATGACTAAGTATTTTTTGAGCATGGGTCTGTGCGGATGCAGTGTTCTCGATGCTGAGTAACAACTGAGTATCATCCGCATAGTTAAAGGTTTTACAGCCCATGCTAACTAAAGAGTCAATTAAAGGCTGCAAGTAAAGATTAAAAAGGAGTGGGGACAGGGCAGATCCCTGGGGGACTCCACACTTCAGGGTACCCAGATTTGATATGCGGTCCTCCAATTGAATCCTTTGAGATCTTCCAGAGAGAAAGGATTTAAGCCATTTGTAGGCTACATCTTGTATCCCATCCGCAGCCAATCTGTCCAAGAGCATGGTATGGCTGACAGTATCGAATGCCGCTGACAGATCTAATAATATCAGGGCACTCGGTTTTTTACTGTCAGCCATACCTCTGAGCTCATCAAGCACCGAAAGCATCACCAATTCGGTGCTGTGATGCGCCCGAAAACCTGCTTGGCGTTCGCGGAGAAGGTGGTGTGACTCCAAGAAAGATGACAGGGACATCAGAACATGTTGTTCCAAAATCTTGGACAAGAAAGGAAGCTGAGATATAGGCCTATAATTTTTTAGGTTGATGGGATCAGCCCCCGGCTTCTTTATTAAGGGCCTGACTCGAGCTTCTTTAAAACTAGATGGAAGCTGGCCGGAGTCTAATGATCTATTTAGTAGGGAGACAAAGTGACTACCAAAGGCAGAAAGCGCCATACGAAAAATACTGGGAGGACAAGGATCTGCAGGGGAACCGGATTTTGTTCTATTCATGATCTGTCCTAAGACCGTGGAGTCGATCGGGGGAAACTTAGAGATGGTATGTATTGGCAGAGGAGGTTGAAGATGTGGAAGAGAGGGGTGATTACTGGATGTGTTCTTAGTATCAGTCAAAATAGTTTGTACTTTGTCGAGGAAGTAGTTTTGAAAGGTGTTACAATCAATAGGAGATTCTGATCTTTCTACTTTCTTACTCAACTCTGATAAGATCTTAAAGGTTTCTTTTTGAACATTGTCCGCGTTGTTGATTCGGGCTTCATAGTACTCCGCTTTAGTTGACTGAATATAGCTTTTATATAGTTTAAGAAACGCTTTATAATGATCTTTATCAACGGAATCGTTTGATTTCCTCCAACGTCTCTCTAACAGACGTAATTTAATGTTGTGTTCCCTCAGGGAGGAATTAAACCATGGAGCTCCCTTTACCGTTCTATTTATCTTTTGATTTCTTTCAGGTGCTATTTGATCGATGGCCTGACCAAGATTTTGCATAAGATAGGTATATTCCTGATCCAGGTCCCCATGCATATCATGGGACTGTAAGTTATTAAGAAGGGTGTCCGACAAAGTTTCTGAATCGATTTTCTTCCATTGTCTAACTTTTTTGGATTTAAGGGGTGGAGGTTGAGGCAGAAGGCCATCTACAGGAATGTCACAATTTATCATGTAGTGATCTGACCATATGCAGGGTGTAATATCTGGTAGCACTACAGCCGGGTCAGTGGTCCAAATAAGATCCAGAGTGCGACCTTTGATATGTGTAGGTGCCTCCACTAATTGTTTAAGTCCAAGTGGGGTCATAGTATTTTCCAACAGTCGCGTTGCTCCCTCTTTACATAATTTGTCCCAATGGACATTAAAATCTCCAGTTATTAGGACCTTTTGATAACGTGTACAAATGTCTGAATAATTGGGGTCAATAGGTCATTAAACATTACAGTGGATTTTGGTGGACGGTAAACTGTAAGGATGACCAAGCAGGTGTTTCTCAGTGTAATCTTCACCCCGAGTATGTCCGCTAATTCCACTGTTTTAGACATTAGTATAGTAGCTGTCAGATGTTTTTTTAAAAGAATGGCTACCCCACACCCACGGGCATTATCGGCGCGATTATGCCAAATTGCATCATAGTCATTAGGTAAAGAGGCAATGATATCAGGTAGAGAGTTATCGCCCAGCCATGTTTCTGTAAGGGTTAAAATGTCGATGTCATTATCCTGAAGGAGAGTAAAAATTTCAAGATGGTGTTTTTGTAGTGATCTAGTGTTCAGGCAAGTTAACCTCAAGCTGGGATGACGCCCCGTGATACTCCTATCAGAGGACAATATACTAGACTCTTTTAACTTAGCTAAGGTAGTTTGAGGGTAATGTGAGAGTACTAGTATGTAACAGGTGTAACTCGCCCGAGGAGTATGTCAATCGACAAACAGAGGGATAGGCCCTAGTGCCCGGTTGTGCGCGGACGGGCGCAGACGGGCAGGACTCTGGCACGACTCCGGCGCAGGTCCGGCGCGTCCGCTGTACGCGTCCGCTGCGCGGAGGCATGGCCGTCCCCTTTTAAGCGCAACTAGAGCGCGTCACCCGCCCGGCCCACACCCAATATGGCTGCCAAAGCCAGGAACCAAACCTCGGCGTCAATGCTCGGCCGAGAACCGTCCGGTGGCGGGGGGGGAGAGGACACAAAGCACAAGGGAGCACAAGGAAGTCTCCAGGCTTATTAAATCAAGCCTCAAATAAATGCAGCGTTTAAAAATGCACGTTATACTAAAAATGCACAAAGTAAGAAGGAGAGACCTCCCGGCTTCCGCCTCAGAAGGGGGAAAGGTTCTTCTGTCAAATTCGCTCGCACGGGCTCACTAAGCCCCTTTTAACCCCTTCGACGCTCATGACGAGCTCAGCTCGTCATGGAGTTTCCATTGATTTCAATGGAAATTACATTGAGGTGGTACCAGGGGCTCAGCATCCAAGTGGTTAAGCGCAACTAGAGCGCGTCACCCGCCCGGCCCACACCCAATATGGCCGCCAAAGCCAGGAACCAACCCTCGGCGTCGATGCTCGGCCGAGAGCGGTCCGGTGGCGGGGGGAGGGGAGAGACTTGGAGAGACTTGTAGGGACTGCAGTCTCTCCAATGCACCAACGGGCCCCTTGAGCATATCGGATATGTGGCGGTCGGTCTCTCTGCCGGCCCTCCACCCGCCCGCCATCGTAATGCAGCGTGCGATCATGCACGGACCGACGGCGGTGGGGTCGCCACCGACGGCTTGACGTGGTGGTCCCACTGCCATCGTAATGAGGCCCATTTTCTCAACTCCTAGTAGATTTGGCACAAACAGAGGCAATATTCCAAAGAAGTGTGTGGTAAGTTCAAGCAGTATCAACAATTTTAAAGTCAAGAACAAAACACAATAAAATTCGCAAACCAACTTAGAAATATAGGGAAGAATGAAGTGAGCAAAAAACACCAAGATCATCTAAATGGTATAGGGGAACTACAGTCATGAAATGTAAAAGACTCAAGGCCCATATCTGCAAGAAAAAGTAAAGTAGCAATCCAAATTCAGGTCGATCATCCAGGATAGTGGTCAGATACACCAACCATGTCATCTTGGTCAAAGATTCTACTGTCTGACTGAGACGTTTAAGTGGAATTGACAATCGTCCAGTGGGGTAAGGTAAGGTTGTAGCCCCAAGGGTCCCCCAAGTCATATTCCTCAAGCTCAAATTGAACTCATTGGTTTTGGCACCAAAAGCTCAAAGCAGACCAAGGTTGTTCCTTTGAATTTAGTCACGTTTATGGAAGTCAAAATCCTTCTGAAGAACAAGGCTAGAAGCTGTATCTGGGCAAAGTTCACAGTGAAGTCCTGCTTAGCAAGTTTCAATGCAGAGGGGGCGGACCTGGTGTTCTAGTCTGATTTGGATGCAACCTCCCTTACGAAGCCTCAGCACTTGTCCCAGCCCTTCAAGGTTGGAAAAATTACTAAGTTCCAAACTTCCTCAATGGCTGGAAAAGTTTTTAATAGTCAGTGCTCCAGATCCTAGACTTCTAGGCACCATGTATCTTTTCAGCTAGGGTTACTGCAGAATCCAGTACTCTATGGTCAGTTTGGACCTCTTGGAGCCAGGAGTCTTTCTGTTTTTTGTGTGCCTGAAGCAGGCAAACTGGATAGCAACCACCTAACAGTTGGCAGTTCCAGTCCCCCGGTGCCCGCAGGATTCTGAAGTCCTTCAGTGAGTCCTCTTCTTTCAGAAAGGATTCAGAGGTGTTTTCCTCCAGCAAGGCTTCCTTCTTTGTCTCAAGTGCAGGAATGTTCTGACGTGGTGGTGTCTGAAGTTCCTGATTTAGCGGATGCACTAGACAGGGATACGAGAAATTCTGCAACCCAATCCCAACCACTTTCTTTCAGTCCTACCACCTCCATTTGAAGCTCTTCCTGTTTGCATTCTATAAAATTACCCAGGAGTTGTGTTTCAATAAATCAGAATCCTTCTGCCACCAGGCAGGTCTGTAGCCAGCTCCTTGACAATTACCCTATTTAGAAGAGCTCTAATTCCAACAGACAGCGTCAGAACTGGCTTTCTCCCTCTGATGTGACTGCATACTGCCATTATGGGACAGCCCTGGGAATTAATGGGAGAAATCATCCCCTGCATCACCAAGACAAAAAAAGGTAGTGCTAAAGCGGTCCGTTATTGTGCCACCTGTTCCTACCTGATACCATATTGCTAATCCCTCCTAATTTGTTGTTAACTCTCTCAGGGAAGGATTTACATTGCAGTCCTAGAGGGGTTGAGTGGAAAAACTGATTTTGGGGCCGTTTTGACTCAGGCAGCACAAAGTAAGTTTTATAACGTTCCTTTTCCACTTATGGTATCAACAACTGATTTCTCCAATAAACTAATTTAATCCGATTTTAAAAGGTACGCGAGAATTATCTCTGGAGCATTTTTCTAGCATTTCCCTAGGAGGAGATAGGAAATAAAGAATGTTATCCCTTTAAAGACTCTTCCGCGATAAGTCTAGTGACGGCTGCACAGTGAAATAGCTTTTGGGCGTTATTTCCCTTTAAGAGCATACTGACCCCAATACATAGTCTGACCAATTTTTATATATTAGAAACCTACCATAGGGGCTTACAAGACACACTTTAGGGCTGACTTATGAATTAAGACAAAGAAACTTTTCCCTTGCATGTATCACTGTAGTTCATTTAAACTGCAGCAAACCCAGAGCACAGGGGTGTCCATGGCAGACATATATATTTGTCATATATTTGAGTGGTATAAAAACACAGCGCACCCCACATGGCATTTAACTTCCTTCTCAAAGATAAATTTTCTGCTCCATCTACAATGGCCTTACAATACAGTTAAACAGATCGGTTGGGTAAAACCAATTTTACCAATACCATTTTAGAACCAGTGCACATGCACTGTGGGACTGTATAGCAGTGTCACAGTGCACAGATCCTTAGTACCAGCAAAAAGAGGGCCCAGAAAATGGTGATAAATCTGTGGTGACCATGCAGAAAAAGCAAATTTACTTGATTCCCCAAGTCTACTTTCATTGTTGTTAATGTAAAAGTCTTCATGAGATTACACGGAGTCATTGACCAGCCCCCTCCATGATGAGGCACCGAAAGCATTTGTTAGCTATCTTAAAATTCCATTCAAGCACAAACATGAACTCAGTTCACATTCTGTCTTCCCAAGCATATGCCGGCCTCTTCTTAGTATCTGCTTACCTGTCACTGACAATTGACTATCACGACAAAAGACCCACACATTCACTCAAATTAAATGAGCCCTACTCATAGTCTTTTCCCCTTGCTCTTCTTTGTCCCTTGAAAACACAAGTTCCCTTTGCTGGGTTACATCGTCACTAGGTAGTCACAGCTCATATCTCTTCAGGCTCATTGAAATCAGTGCATGTCTGAAGCTTGCTGTTCCCTTCCCATTGATGGACTTAATGCACAAGTTACTTACCTTCGGTAAGAAACATTAGTTAGTTAGATTCCTTACCTTAGAATATCCCCAGGCGTCAGGTTGGATCCGGAAAGATTTTTCGTCAGCAGCCCCTGAGCGTCGTTAGGCGTCGTCTGCAGCTCCGTGTCCGTCGACGGTGTCGTGATCGCCGGGATGATGTCGCTGGCTTCACAGACCGTTGCGGACCCCTTTTGTGATCCACCTCGATTCCCCAACGTTGATTAAACAGATTCGGCATTTTTCAAGGTATGTACAGTATCGGTAAAAAAAATTTGCCTGCTGTGACACTACCTTATTGCCCACTACTGTGACACGCATTTTCAATTTGTGTCTTACAGGATCCTAAACCATTCGACGAATTTACCTGACTGTGTGAGACCGCGTGAGGCTTTTAATTAAGGTACACTCTGGTCTCCATTAAGTTATAGCTGATTTGATTTGGTCACATTGTTTATATCCCACATAACGACCGACCCTAATTGGCTTTCCCTGCCGTTTTTCAGTATCCGTATCCACGCGGCGGACTCCTCCATTCTGCACAACTACTATCTCCCACAGACACCCCCTTTTTTATCAGGAGATGCGTGCACACACTTGAAACCTTACTACAACTGCCATAGGTAATTTTAATAATAATTCTTTGACCCCATAGATCGGTGACCTACCGCTGTTGCCGTTTGATTGTGCAATCCAACGCACTACATCTGACTGTCCTGCCTCTTCCACTTTGTGGTCTAACGACATCTTTAAATTTTAACCGTGAGTTACTTTAAAATTAACGCACATTTTCTAATGTTTGTTAAATAATCACGGCTAAACGCCTCCTTTGGTCTCTCCTTGCTCCATTGCAGTATCGCTCCCCTGTTCTCGAACGTTCTCCTCCGAGGAACCGCGCCACAACGAGCCGGATTCCACTCACATTTCCTGGTAACCACCTTTTGACCTACTACAACCCATTGTGAGACAGATATGGATCATTTTGACCATCGATTAATTTGATTATTATTTCTTGTTTAGATTACCTGCCCCATTCTGTTCTTCACTGTCCTGATGAAGACCCTCTAGCAAGGTCTCAGCTAGTACCTGCCGCGATTTTGGGTCAAAACGTCGACACACCTTCCCCCTCTCCTCAGCTTCTGTTATTTGCCATTTTTGCATTTTCGTTGAAGCATGAGATCTATCTGATTGTGAACCATTGGTTATATGCCTGTTTCCTGTATCAAATGCCTAAAAACTGATTCATTAATTTGTCACTATTAGTTTTCCCACACTTGTCCATCACCACCCTCATCCCTCCCTTCCCTTCAGGGGCACCAATTGTGTATATATATTTATGCATTTTATGAATTACTTTCAATTTACTGGATGTGCTGGTTGTGATTAAAAACAAGTCTGCAATCTTTTTTCAATTTAGTCTATAATCATCTGTTATTTTGTGAATCGTATATGTTCTGGGAACATTTTTGTTTGTATCATTAACTCACCCAGGTCCCAGTGGCTTTTTGGGTAAACCCCTGTGTTGTTAACACTGCCCGATGTGAAAGGCAGTGACCACCTTAGAAAGAAAAGAAGGGCAAGTCTTCAGAACAACCTTGTCCGGATGGACAGAGAAGAAAGGAGGCTTAGAAGAAAGAGCCTGGAGCTCACTCACTCTTCTGGCAGAGGTGATGCCAACCAGGAAAGCAGTCTTGAGAGTCAGAAGACGAAGAGGACAGTTATGAAGTGGCTCAAAGGGAGCACACATCAGATAGGTTAACAACAGATTCAAGTCCCACAGAGGCATAACAAAGGGAACAGGAGGAAACATGTGAGTAATGCCTTTCTAGAATCTATTTACAACTGGGGACTTGAAAAGAGAAGGCTGATCAGGAAGCCTCAAGAAGGCTGAAACAGCTGAAAGATATCCCTTGATGGTGCCCAGAGCAGAGCCCTGCTGGGCCAGGGAAAGAAGAAAGAGGAGAACCTCAGAAAGAGGGGCAGAAAGGGGATCCACAGCCTTTGCTGCGCACCATGCCACAAATTTGTTCCACCTGCAGGCGTAAACCATTTTAGTTTAGGGATGCCTGGCTGCCAGAATGACATCATAGACTTCAGGAGGCAAGTCAAATGGCATCAAATGCCACCGCTCAATCTCCACGCATGGAGGTGGAGGCTGGACAAGTTCGGGTGGAGGACCGTCACCTGCTCCTGTGACAGAAGGTGCTCCTGAAGAGGCAGTCGAATCGGGGGATCGATTGACAGACTGAGTAGCTCGGGATACCAGTATTTTCGTGCCCAATCCGGAGCCACAAGGATGACTTGGGCCCGGTCGCGCCTGATCTTCTTCAACACTCTGGGCAGAAGTGGTATAGGCGGTAAGGCATTTAACAGACTGCAACTCCACTCGCGACGAAAAGCGTCTCCGAGCGAGTGACGCCTTGGAAATTCCAACATGTAGAACTGATGACATTAGGCGTTCTCTTCGGTGGCAAATAAATCTAACCAAGGCTCTCCCCACTGCCAAAAGAGACTTTGCGCCACGTCCGAGTTCAGACGCCACTCGTGATCCATCATGCACGGCTAAGTTCGTCTGCCCTGGCATTCAGAGAGCCCGCCAGGAGTTGAACCACCAGGGTGATGCCCTGATGCTCCAGTCATGTCCAGAGGCGCAGAGCCTCCTGACAAAGGGTCCACGACCCCACCCCGCCCTGTTTGTTGCAATACCACAAGGCGGTGGTGCTGTCCGTGATCACCTGCACTACACTTCCCCGGACAGAGGGAAGGAATGCCTTCAGTGCAAGTCGGATCGCCCGTAGCTCCAGAAGGTTGATATGGAGCCGGGGCTCCGCCGGAGAACAGAGGCCTCTGATCTCCGCCTCTCCCGTGTGGCCCCCCCCATCCCAGGAGGGACGCATCCGTCACCACTAAGTGCTCCGGTTGGGGTAGGGAGAAGGATCTGCCACTGACCCAATCGCGGTTCGTGAGCCACCACTGCAACTGTCTTGCAGTGCCCTCCGAGATCAGGACGTGGTCGGACAGGTTGCCCTGATGTTGATCCCACAGAACTTTAGGTCCCACTGCAGAGCCCGAATCCGCCACCTGGCGTGATGTACCAGCAGGATGCAGGAGGCCATCAGACCCAGCAGCCGTAGGGCCATCCTGACCGAAACTCAGGATAATGGCTGAAAGATCGGAATCAGAGCCTGAATATCCTGAACCCGCTGTTCGGGAGGTTAGACCCAAAATTGCGCCAAGTCCAGAACTGCTTCGATGAAGAGGAGCTTCTGGGAGGGACTCAGATGTGACTTCGGCACTCTGAGTCCCTGAGCTGATGGAGAACCCCAGCGAATGCAGGAGGTCCGTCGTAGTCTGGAGGTGGGAGACGACTGTTTGGGGCGAGCCGCCTTCAACAACCAGTTGTCGAGATAGGGGAAGACTGGAACCCCTAATCTGGCAGATGAGCTGCGACCACCTTAATCATCTTTCGTGAACACCCGAGGGGCACTGGTGAGGCCGAAGGTGAGCACGGTAAACTGAAAGTGCTTGTGGCCTACCGTGAACCGCAGGTAACGCCGGTGGGCCGGCAGGACGGGGATGTGGAAATAAGCGTCCTGCAAGTCCAACGCTACCATCCAGTCTCCAGGGTCTAGGGCAGCCAGAACCTAAGCTAATGTCAGCATCTTGAACTTCTCCTTCCGGAGGAAGACTTTGACGCTCCTGAGGTCCAAGATAGGGCGTAGGCCCCCTTTGCCCTTCTTGGGAACCAGAAAGTAGAGTGAGTAACAACCCCGTCCTACTTCTGGGCCAGGACGCGCTCAATGGCCCCCTTGGCCAAGAGGGCCTTAACTTCCTCCTGCAGAAGTTGCAAGTGATCTCACGACATGCGGTGGTACTGCGGTCGCATGGCTGGAGGGTTCGCCTCGAAGGGGAGGGAGTAGCCCCTTCGGACGATTTGCAGCACCCACCTGTCCGAAGTGATGGTACGCCAGTATAGCAGGTGATGGCGAACTTTGCCTCCCACTGGCGTGGAATGGGCCTGAAAGTTAGGACTAGGAAGGCTTTGAGGCAGATGCTGCGGGAGCGGATGTTGACTGACCGGTTCTCTGTCCCCCTGCTTCGCCACAGCGGAATCCACATCCACGACCACGTTGAGGCTGGTTCTGCGGCCTGTGGCTGGACGAACATGCGGGGGCGCCCCTTCCCTGGCCACGAAAGGGGCGAAAAGCAGAAGTTTGCTGGCGCTGGGCCGACAGGCCCAAGAACTTGGCCGTAGCCCTGGAGTCCTTAAAGCGCTCCAGCGTGCTATCTGCTTTGTCGCCAAAAAGGCGGCGGCCATCAAAGGGCATGTCCATGAGAGTGCTCTGGACATCCCCTGAAAAGTTTGTGGACCTCAGCCAGGCGTGACGACGAATCGCCACCGTCGTTGCAAACGCTCTGCCCAACGAGTCCATGGTGTTAAGTCCACATCGAATGGAATACCGTGCTGCATCTCGCCCCTCAGCAAGAGCCTGAGCGAGCAGTGTCCTGGCCTCCTCTGGACACTGGGCCAGCACGTCCGCCACCGTATCCCACAGAGAGTGGGTGTAACGGTCCAAAAGGCATGCGTATTAATGGACCGCAACCCAAGACTGAGTGAGGAAAACAGTTTCTTGCCAAACTGTACCATCCTTTTGGATTCCCGGTCCGGAGGTGCGGTCGGGAAGGCAGTTTGGGACTTGGAGGCCTGGATAACCTGACTCTCTGGGGTGGGGTGTACGGACAGAAAGCAGGGGTTGCCCGGAGCTGGGGGGTGGCGCTGGGCCACGTTCCCATCCACAGGAGAGACTGTGGAGGGCTTGGACCAAGTGCCCATCAGAACATCAGTGAGGGCCTCATTAAACTGCAGCAGAGGCTCCGAAGAGCTTACCGACGGTTGAAGCACCTCGGTGAGGAGGTTAGTCATCATGGCCGCTGCAGGGAGCTCCAGGCGCAAGACCTTGGCCGCCTTGCGCAGCACCACAGAATAAGTAGCACCCTCCTCCGTAGCCACGGAAGGAGGAGAGATGAAACCAGTGTCAGGCGAAGTGTCTAGATCACTGGCCTCCCCCAGCTCATCTGCCCAGTCCTGACTTAACTGGCCTTGCTGTGCCAGAGGGTCCTCAGACCCCTCCCAGTCCTCCCCTTCATCCATGTCCTGATAAACAGGCATAAATGATGGAGCCGGGTCATAGGCGAAGGGCGCACCCATCGACCTCGGACCCGGCCCGAAACCAGAAACAGCCTCGTCTGAGGACAGCACGGGGAGTGGTACCGGGAGTGGCACCATGGGGGTCGGCGCCAGTAGAGGAGTTGTGAGGTCAACTGGCATCGACCGGGATCCAGGCCTGGATCCCACGGGGGCCTGCAGCGTCGGGACCGAAGTCGATGCCGGTGCCGGGGCTGAAGCCACTGGCTCGCTAGGACCCCCAGTCGGACCTGCGGAGCCCGGAGGCACGCGGGCAGGTCTCCACGGCGGGAAGAGAGTCCTCATGGCCACAAGGAAGTCTTGAATCTCGCCCGGAGTTGCATGAAGTACAGGGACCGGAGGGTGTGGGACCGGATGCGACTCCTGCGGCTTCGGGGGAGCCGCGTGGGTGGTGCCACCCGAACCCTCGACCGAGTCGCGCGAGGGGAGTCAGAAGAGCGATGTCGCCTCTTCGACTTCTTCTTGCCATGCCTTGACTTACCTGAGTGCGAGGACTTGGATCCCAACGAACGGTGATGACTGCGGCTCCGCGACCGGTCCCTCGACTTTCTCCTCGGTCGGGACCTCGAGCGGCGCGGAGCCGACTGCCGGATCTCGAGGAGCTTGCGGGACCGCTCCCACCTAGTTTTCGACGTCAAGGCCCGGCAGTCGGGGCACGACTTGTCATCGTGGTTGGCCCCAAGACAGTAGAGACACCGATGGTTGGAGTCGGTAACCAACATCAGTCGGTGACAGGCGTCACACGGCTTGAACCCAGGCATCCCTACCGGCACCAGGAGTCGAAGTCGACTCGAAAAAGACAGACAACATGTTTAAAAAGTTAGTCAAAAAATGACTAAGGACCCGATTCCCTCCGTCTTTTTTCGGGAGGTGGAGAGCCTACAGCGACGTTTGTTTTGGGACGGACGTGCTCGTATTGCTCTCCCCAAGCTCACGCTTCCCTGGTACGATGGAGGCATTGCTCTCCCCGACATTAAGCGTTACTATTGGGCCTCTCAATTGAGTGCGATTAATCATGCTACTTACTCACCGGGTCCTTCGCCGGCCTTTGATATGGATAAACACCTTTTACCGGGCGGGACTTTCTCTAGGGCGCTTTATTTCAAGGGTATTGGTAGGACACTAAGATTGCTGTGCGTATTTGGCATGATGCGACTGTTGCTTTGGGATGGGGTGAAAGATTGACTCGTGCTACTCCATTGTATGCCTCTGAACGGTTGGGTTGTTTGTGAAGAACGAAAGGGTTTGAAAAATGGGACATGATTGGCATCAGTAGAGTGGGTGACCTCTGGACCAAGGATAATGTCAAAACCTATGAGGCGTTGCGGACGGAATATGAGACACAGAGTTTTTCAGATACGTTCAAGTGCGCCATGCTTTGTTGTCGGTTTTTACTGTGGGCACTGATGTCCCCGAGTCCTCCCCTCTGGAGGACCGTATATTGGACGGTTATGTTCCTGACAGCACGATCTCATTGATTTATAAAAAATTGATCAACAATCGTGCTGATTTACTTGTGCGTCTCAGAGCGGTCTGGACCGAGGATGGGTTGGAATTAGATGACGAAGACTGGCAATCCGCATTGTTGTCTCCTAAGGAGGTTGCCATTCCTGCCCGTCTCCGCTTCGTCCAACTTAAGATCCTTCACCGTATCTATGTCACTGGTCCGAGTCTGGTGCGAATGGGCTATTCTCTGGATGGGTTGTGTAAGCGTGGTTGCGGCATGCCTGGAACTTTCCTCCATATTCTTTGGGAATGTTCGGTGGTTGCAAAGTTTTGGACGCGAGTGCATGCTGTGATGGAGGAGGTTACAGGAGTGTCTCTGCTCCCTGAAGCTAGGCGCTGCCTCCTGAATGTATGGGAACCGAATGATTATTCTGTGGCTCAGATCCGTTGGGCGACCCTCGGTAACATGACAGCTAAGAGAGACATCGCACAGCTGTGGGGTTCCCAGAGGTCGCCCACGGTCTTGGCATGGAAGGAGGGCATGGACTGGTGCATGTTCAGGGAAAAAACGGTGTATCTGGCCAGGGGTAGACCTAAGCAATGGAATAGGGTTTGGTCTCAATGGAATGCATATCGTGGGAATATTTGCACTCCCCCACCGGACTTACTGCCTGATACCCCCTTGACCCCGTAAATGACATTCCACGTACTGTTTGATATTGTGATTACTGCATTCTTTCCCCACTGCCCCCCTCCTTCCTGACGTATTGTATGTGTATAACTTAATCTAACCATTAGAGTGATGCTCTCTGAAGACACATGATCGTCTGTATTGTATCTTAAATGCCTTGATTGTTGTTATTATGTTTTAATTGTTAATAAAAGTTTTAAAAAAAAAAGTATTGAACCCCTGCTGAGGAGTGCTGTACTCTCCCATTAAAAGTATTGAACCCCTGCTGAGGAGTGCTGGTACTCTCCCATTAAAGGTATTGAACCCCTACTGAGGAGTGCTGTAATCTCCCATTAAAAGTACTCAACCCCTGCTGAGGAATGCTGGTACTCTCCAATTAAAAGTATTGAACCCCTGCTGAGGAGTGCTGGTACTCTCCCATTAAAAGTATTGAATCTCCTCTAAGAAGTGCAGGTACTCTCCCATTAACAGTATTGAACCTCCATTGGGAAGTGCTGGTACTGTCCCAGTAAAAGTATTAAACTCCTGCTGCGAAGTGTTGGTACTCTCACATTAAAAGTATTGAACCCCTAAATAAAAAAAAAAAATGCCCAAGGGTACGCTCTTCCCGGATCTGCGCTTGCTGGCGAGGAAAAAAGAAGAACTGACGTCAGCGCGCGAGGGCGGCATCTAAGTACTCCAGCGACATCATCCCGGCGATCACGACGCCGAAGACGGGCGCGGTGCCGCAGACGATGCCTACTGACGCGCAGGGGTACTGCTGACGAAAAATCTTTCCGGATCCAGCATGATGCCTGGTGATATTCTAAGGTAAGGAATCTAACTAACGTGTTTCTTTCAGATAGATCCTCTGCATTAACTGAATAATAAAGTGCTACTCGTACGCTAAAGCTCATACTCTATACATCATTCATCCCCATGCCATTACCAATTCAAGAGCAGAAACCTATGCCAGGAGAGAGCGCCACTTGTATCCGTCACGTGCAATACCAACAGGCTTTTCAAATAGCACTCACTGCAATACTACACTCTTCCAACCAAGCACTGCTACTTCTCTGCTAATGCCTTTATGTGTCTCATCAGGGGTCCAAAACACTAGATAAATGCCCATGAAAAACAAAACTCATGCAGCAATATCTATACTTGTCTCACTCCTGATACCCACTCATCCACATCTATGACGACCATGCTTCCACCTACTCTTGACTGCAGACAGTACTCTTCCAAGCCAAATTGCCTAACTCTGATCGACAAAAAAAGCTACCCCAGAACTCCTCATTTTGTTAATGAGATCCATATGTACAAGACTTCCTCAAATGCAGTCCATTTTGGCTCTCGCTTTTCCTCTCTGAAGGACATTAGCATAACAGAAACATGAAGCTATACATCTACAATACCTGCAGCTCTCCACAAGAACATAACTCCTTCTCTACTCACAGATCCCTGTCCTTACATCTAAATCTACTGGTGCTATCCCCAACATATCCCTCCGTTACAGCCAGAAGCTGCAATTCATCAACAAACATGAAGTTAAAAAGAGTTAATGTGCGCTGCAATAATCATCAAAAACAGAAATTTTACATTTTTAAATCCACCTCAATATCCACCCACACCACATTATTGTCCTTAGCCCAGCACTGCTTCACTACCATCTAACCCTCAGGCTCAGATTCCGGTACTTTACTTGCTATTACCTCACTACTAAAATAGTCTCGTGTGACAACCTGAGGGCCTTGACCACCCAGCCCATCTGCAAAAAAATAGTGGCTTCTTATCAAATCAGGCTCAGCAACACTTACACCACTGCAACCTTATGCATACAGACTAATGAAAATGAATATGGGTCCACTGGTATACTTTGTATTCTGCAACTTGCCTTTTTATTCCCAACAAGTTCACAGTTATGGTTTATATTGCCACTTTTCATAATCGGCCTTCATTACGATGTCCTAGAAAATTTCAATGCAGTACTTTTGCACCCAGTGCTACTTTTACTTCAGATAAGGTAATTCCAGGGTGCTGAATTTTAGCATCATTATGTGTTTTAACCTGCAGAAATTAGCAATCCCGCATTCATTTATCAATTTTCCACATTTCTGGATACTTTTCCAAAGGCACATACTGCTTAGTTTGTACTGGAAAAATGTGTCAGCGAAAAGCCTTGAGAGTACGTGATTACACTAGTTCCACCCAAATCGAGATTATCAGACACGTCATACTGAGGGCCTAAATTCTTATGAGCCATTTTACATGTAACCTAGGCACACCATTTTAGGATAAAGAGCTGAAGACGGAAATATAGTCAAATACAGTGTGTTTCATTTATCAGATATCTGGATCAAGCATACTGTACCTCAAGGAGTTTTATTTCCACCGTATCATGCACTAAATCAAGGCCCATTCGCTTCTCGCGATGAAATAGACATTCTTGTGCTATCTGAAAAAGACAAAAAATATATATTTTTCTCAGAAACTTTATGTGTGATTTTCTTGCCTTTCCTATGCTACTTTATGAATATAGTTCGGAGCGACAAAAACTGAAATACAATGCATGGCTATACAAAACGTTGAATAATAATAATAATAATAATAATAATAATAATAATAATAATAATAATAATAATAATACATGGAAGGTATGAATTGAATACTAGAACAATGTGTTCCACAAATAAAAGGTGATGGACCTTCTTCTCCTCTGCCTCCTGGTCCTAAAAATCACACATTGTAAGCAAGTATGGTACAGTGGTTGCTAAACCTCGTGATAAAGCTAAAATGTTGATGATTGGTGTTATGAAAATATTTCATGTTTTCGGTTGATTCATAAAAGAAACCCATCAATTTGCCTGAGTGAAGAACGTATGTATATGTGGAAGCGACTGCATATACTATGGGCCTGGTCAGGACTATGGCAGTCCATTAGACGCCCGTAGTTGCAGTGGCGGTCTGCGGACCCCCAGACTGGTGGTCCACCCGCTGTATTACCACTTTGGAGGTTGGACCGCCACTGGACTGCTGATACCACCGGGGAAGCATGATCCTGCAGCTATCAGGGGAAGTAACTTGCTAGTGGTGCTGCTGCAGCACATACAAGCATATTAAGAGTCCCCCCACCGGTGGTTAGCCTGCCGTGAAAATGGTGGCGGTGAGGAAACTAAAGGGGCCCTAACATGGACTCCTGCTACTCCTGAGTCAGGGGGTACATGCTATAGGATGCTATAGAAAGTTAAAATCTAGATGTTGTTATATTTGAAAACCCAGCACACACATATATTTTATATATAAGCTGCTGTTCTCAACCCACCACAGACTTGCAGTAAAACCAGGTGCTGGCACTTTCTGTCCCCTGAAAATGCAAGGGAGTGGTTAGGTGTCTGGTGGAAGACTGTACAGAAGAAACAGAGATGTGTCAGATGAAAACAGAGAAGGTGCAGTGGGAAATAACAGTAACAGAACAGCTGCAAACATTGATAGTGAGGCCTCTAAGAATTGCTAATACTCTGTTTTGGGGAACATGAAGCGTTGATCCCTCTGATGAAATTGGACAACCAATCTAAATGAGATAACCGGGTGGTGGAGCAGTTAGCAGAAGAGATTTAAAACTCAATGGAAGCTCAACTAAGTGAATAGTTGATGAAGAGATGCCCTCCCCTGTTTTAGCCCCACACAGAGTTGACTTTAAGAAGAAGAATGTGTGTAGAGAGATTTATGACGCTGGTGTACATCTTTACTGAAGTGGTGGTTTATGGAAGCATCAATAGTGGTTAGGATAGCTCCCTCATTATTTTGAACAATGACTACTGTTGTTTAGTTTGAGGGGATAAGAGTCATGTTGTGGTAGTACAAGGGGTGTATGCCTGTCAAATCCTGTGGTCATTCAGTGATTTTTGGAAACTTTGATGGTTCTAAAGTTTGGGATACAGAGCATTGGGAACTGGAAGTTGTAGGCCTGTCACAAAATGGGTGGTAGTTTGTAAAGTTTTGGCTGTTTAGTTGTTTATTGTCAGGGTTATTATACATATACAGGGCTCATTAGTCCTGACAATCGGGGAACACCTCCTTAAGTATCTAAGGAAGTAAGAAACCTTGCAATTACCATGGACTCCAGACTCCAAATTATCAATGAATGGCCAAGTGGACAAGTTAGCAAAAGCAAGCTTCATTTCTATGAAAACTCTGCGATGTATCTTCCCCACCTAAGATTTCCACAGAAGGTCCAATCTCTCTTGTACTATCTAAACTCGATTACGCTAATTTGGCCTCTACCATGGATCATCTTTATCAACTATGCAACAACTACAATTAATTTAGAACGCTGCTGCCAGACTACTCCAACATGTAAAGCCACAAGCACACGTCTCCCCTGCCTTGAGGGTCCTATATTGGTTACAAGTTGCCAGAAGATCCACCTTCAAGCTGCTTTGTATCACTTACATAGCAATACATGGAACAGGACCACTTTTTATCAGGAATAAAATCACGAAATACATACAACAAAGGAAACCTCCACTCAAGACTGGCACCTCGCGTCAAAATAGCAGCATGCATGAAAAAAACCATGGGCAGTACATCTTGCTCCCTTCAACCAGTCAAGTCAATTCATTACCCACAAACATAGGAGCAACAGAAACTATCTATCTTCAGAAGACTACTGAAGAGTTGGATCTTTCCTACAGGACCACCACACTGAAACACAAATGTTCAGCCTATGCCTGTGCATGTAAATATGCATAATTAGATTTTATATGGATGCCATTGATGAAGGGATCGTAATCCCGAAACCGGTCTGGCTGTGAATTCGATGGTGAAACTTTGTTTGCATCTCCTGCTGGCTGCTGTTTCATTAAAGAAATGGATTTATTCAACGCCGATCTTGTGGTTTCCTTCCTTTTCGGGGCTAAACTGTGTGTTTGATTTTGAGCGGCTGAGCCCAGCCGCGGAAGGAAAACCTGCCGTTTTCACGGACCGTGTGATGGCGCCTTATGGGTGTCATTGAATTGCGGGAGACCGGCTGTCCAGAAGCAGCAGAACAAACGCAACAGGACATTACAGCAAGGTTTTTCACCAGCCCACAAGGGTTGAACTGCGCTTTTTTAATACTTTTGTTAGTGATGAACTCACTTGAGACTTTTAATCAAATGTGCACTACGAGATCCAGGAGGCCGCTTTTTTGCGACCACGCCCACTGAGGCAGGACTGTTAAAACCACGTGCACTTTACATCATCACCGCAAATGGATGCCATTGATGAAGGGATCGTAATCCCGAAACCGGTCTGGCTGTGAATTCGATGGTGAAACTTTGTTTGCATCTCCTGCTGGCTGCTGTTTCATTAAAGAAATGGATTTATTCAACGCCGATCTTGTGGTTTCCTTCCTTTTCGGGGCTAAACTGTGTGTTTGATTTTGAGCGGCTGAGCCCAGCCGCGGAAGGAAAACCTGCCGTTTTCACGGACCGTGTGATGGCGCCTTATGGGTGTCATTGAATTGCGGGAGACCGGCTGTCCAGAAGCAGCAGAACAAACGCAACAGGACATTACAGCAAGGTTTTTCACCAGCCCACAAGGGTTGAACTGCGCTTTTTTAATACTTTTGTTAGTGATGAACTCACTTGAGACTTTTAATCAAATGTGCACTACGAGATCCAGGAGGCCGCTTTTTTGCGACCACGCCCACTGAGGCAGGACTGTTAAAACCACGTGCACTTTACATCATCACCGCAAATGGATGCCATTGATGAAGGGATCGTAATCCCGAAACCGGTCTGGCTGTGAATTCGATGGTGAAACTTTGTTTGCATCTCCTGCTGGCTGCTGTTTCATTAAAGAAATGGATTTATTCAACGCCGATCTTGTGGTTTCCTTCCTTTTCGGGGCTAAACTGTGTGTTTGATTTTGAGCGGCTGAGCCCAGCCGCGGAAGGAAAACCTGCCGTTTTCACGGACCGTGTGATGGCGCCTTATGGGTGTCATTGAATTGCGGGAGACCGGCTGTCCAGAAGCAGCAGAACAAACGCAACAGGACATTACAGCAAGGTTTTTCACCAGCCCACAAGGGTTGAACTGCGCTTTTTTAATACTTTTGTTAGTGATGAACTCACTTGAGACTTTTAATCAAATGTGCACTACGAGATCCAGGAGGCCGCTTTTTTGCGACCACGCCCACTGAGGCAGGACTGTTAAAACCACGTGCACTTTACATCATCACCGCAAATGGATGCCATTGATGAAGGGATCGTAATCCCGAAACCGGTCTGGCTGTGAATTCGATGGTGAAACTTTGTTTGCATCTCCTGCTGGCTGCTGTTTCATTAAAGAAATGGATTTATTCAACGCCGATCTTGTGGTTTCCTTCCTTTTCGGGGCTAAACTGTGTGTTTGATTTTGAGCGGCTGAGCCCAGCCGCGGAAGGAAAACCTGCCGTTTTCACGGACCGTGTGATGGCGCCTTATGGGTGTCATTGAATTGCGGGAGACCGGCTGTCCAGAAGCAGCAGAACAAACGCAACAGGACATTACAGCAAGGTTTTTCACCAGCCCACAAGGGTTGAACTGCGCTTTTTTAATACTTTTGTTAGTGATGAACTCACTTGAGACTTTTAATCAAATGTGCACTACGAGATCCAGGAGGCCGCTTTTTTGCGACCACGCCCACTGAGGCAGGACTGTTAAAACCACGTGCACTTTACATCATCACCGCAAATGGATGCCATTGATGAAGGGATCGTAATCCCGAAACCGGTCTGGCTGTGAATTCGATGGTGAAACTTTGTTTGCATCTCCTGCTGGCTGCTGTTTCATTAAAGAAATGGATTTATTCAACGCCGATCTTGTGGTTTCCTTCCTTTTCGGGGCTAAACTGTGTGTTTGATTTTGAGCGGCTGAGCCCAGCCGCGGAAGGAAAACCTGCCGTTTTCACGGACCGTGTGATGGCGCCTTATGGGTGTCATTGAATTGCGGGAGACCGGCTGTCCAGAAGCAGCAGAACAAACGCAACAGGACATTACAGCAAGGTTTTTCACCAGCCCACAAGGGTTGAACTGCGCTTTTTTAATACTTTTGTTAGTGATGAACTCACTTGAGACTTTTAATCAAATGTGCACTACGAGATCCAGGAGGCCGCTTTTTTGCGACCACGCCCACTGAGGCAGGACTGTTAAAACCACGTGCACTTTACATCATCACCGCAAATGGATGCCATTGATGAAGGGATCGTAATCCCGAAACCGGTCTGGCTGTGAATTCGATGGTGAAACTTTGTTTGCATCTCCTGCTGGCTGCTGTTTCATTAAAGAAATGGATTTATTCAACGCCGATCTTGTGGTTTCCTTCCTTTTCGGGGCTAAACTGTGTGTTTGATTTTGAGCGGCTGAGCCCAGCCGCGGAAGGAAAACCTGCCGTTTTCACGGACCGTGTGATGGCGCCTTATGGGTGTCATTGAATTGCGGGAGACCGGCTGTCCAGAAGCAGCAGAACAAACGCAACAGGACATTACAGCAAGGTTTTTCACCAGCCCACAAGGGTTGAACTGCGCTTTTTTAATACTTTTGTTAGTGATGAACTCACTTGAGACTTTTAATCAAATGTGCACTACGAGATCCAGGAGGCCGCTTTTTTGCGACCACGCCCACTGAGGCAGGACTGTTAAAACCACGTGCACTTTACATCATCACCGCAAATGGATGCCATTGATGAAGGGATCGTAATCCCGAAACCGGTCTGGCTGTGAATTCGATGGTGAAACTTTGTTTGCATCTCCTGCTGGCTGCTGTTTCATTAAAGAAATGGATTTATTCAACGCCGATCTTGTGGTTTCCTTCCTTTTCGGGGCTAAACTGTGTGTTTGATTTTGAGCGGCTGAGCCCAGCCGCGGAAGGAAAACCTGCCGTTTTCACGGACCGTGTGATGGCGCCTTATGGGTGTCATTGAATTGCGGGAGACCGGCTGTCCAGAAGCAGCAGAACAAACGCAACAGGACATTACAGCAAGGTTTTTCACCAGCCCACAAGGGTTGAACTGCGCTTTTTTAATACTTTTGTTAGTGATGAACTCACTTGAGACTTTTAATCAAATGTGCACTACGAGATCCAGGAGGCCGCTTTTTTGCGACCACGCCCACTGAGGCAGGACTGTTAAAACCACGTGCACTTTACATCATCACCGCAAATGGATGCCATTGATGAAGGGATCGTAATCCCGAAACCGGTCTGGCTGTGAATTCGATGGTGAAACTTTGTTTGCATCTCCTGCTGGCTGCTGTTTCATTAAAGAAATGGATTTATTCAACGCCGATCTTGTGGTTTCCTTCCTTTTCGGGGCTAAACTGTGTGTTTGATTTTGAGCGGCTGAGCCCAGCCGCGGAAGGAAAACCTGCCGTTTTCACGGACCGTGTGATGGCGCCTTATGGGTGTCATTGAATTGCGGGAGACCGGCTGTCCAGAAGCAGCAGAACAAACGCAACAGGACATTACAGCAAGGTTTTTCACCAGCCCACAAGGGTTGAACTGCGCTTTTTTAATACTTTTGTTAGTGATGAACTCACTTGAGACTTTTAATCAAATGTGCACTACGAGATCCAGGAGGCCGCTTTTTTGCGACCACGCCCACTGAGGCAGGACTGTTAAAACCACGTGCACTTTACATCATCACCGCAAATGGATGCCATTGATGAAGGGATCGTAATCCCGAAACCGGTCTGGCTGTGAATTCGATGGTGAAACTTTGTTTGCATCTCCTGCTGGCTGCTGTTTCATTAAAGAAATGGATTTATTCAACGCCGATCTTGTGGTTTCCTTCCTTTTCGGGGCTAAACTGTGTGTTTGATATACATATATATATATATATAATAATATATATATATATATATATATATATATATATATATATATATATATATATATATATATATATATATATATATATATATACAGTCTGCTTCTCCTCCTTACGGTACAGAGAACCACAGGACACAACAGGATTTCTTTTGTTGTTTTATTTGATGAGGTTTGCATTGACCGGTTTCGGCGTCATGCCTTTTTTTAAATGCGCTTCTCAAAAACAAGGTGTTTCCTCTTACAATTTTTATGCAGACTGGCTCCTCCTTCCCAAGTGGTGGTTGGCCCACCTGCACCACGTTCGCCGTGCTTGCACAATTAATCGAGGGACTACCAGTCCCATGGTGCTGCAAGCTTGCTACAAGCGGTGCCGGTGAAGAGGAAAAACATTGCATTTAACGATGTTCATTTTTTTAAAATCCTTTTCATTCGCCCATCAAGCTCCGTGTATAAGCAATTTGTTAGGAAGCAATTGCATTCACAACGCCCTTTTCACCACGGAGGTAAATGATGGTGGGTCAAGTCGATAATCCGATACCTCGGCTACAGTCAAACAAAGTTCCCATGTTGCCTTGACCTACTTCTTTGAAAGGGTCCTGGGTTCGCGCCACAGGCTGCGCGATTGAAATACAGTCAGCTTCTCCTCCTTACGGTACAGAGAACCACAGGACACAACAGGATTTCTTTTGTTGTTTTATTTGATGAGGTTTGCATTGACCGGTTTCGGCGTCATGCCTTTTTCTAAATGCGCTTCTCAAAAACAAGGTGTTTCCTCTTACAATTTTTATGCAGACTGGCTCCTCCTTCCCAAGTATATATATATATATATATATATATATATATATATATATATATATATATATATATATATATAAACACAAAAAGCAAACTGGGTCCTTCCGGGTACCTCCTCCCATAGTCAGGTGGCGTGGCAGATCGGCAAACCCAAAGCCGAGTAGGTTTCTATCCGCTTTTTTTCAATTTTGCAAGTAAGCAAAGCCGCGCACTCAAGTATATGCAGTCACAAGGTTTTTATTTCCAGATAACGCTACGCGTTTCGACACTCCCCGGTGTCTTGATCACACGACAACCTCTCCCCTGTTGCCAGCGCAATAAATACACGTCACATTTTAAAAAGTAGTAAACACAAACAAGGATACTGGTGCATAAGTCAGTTCAAGAAAAATAATCAGCCATTTTAAACTAGTCACTTTGCCTAGTAACTGTCA
This sequence comes from Lissotriton helveticus, assembly GCF_964261635.1. NCBI lineage: Eukaryota > Metazoa > Chordata > Amphibia > Caudata > Salamandridae > Lissotriton > Lissotriton helveticus. The sequence continues at coordinate 556,094,727 of NC_136071.1, read as the reverse complement.
GTACATTTAACTGGCCTAAAGAAATTGATGTATGCATAATACATTATATTAACTGATCTGTAAATCACAATTATTGAAATCAATTTCATTAATTCATGTAAAAAAGGTTGGTATCCATAGAGATGAACGAGAACCAAACGGTCTAGTGCCATTCTTATACTACACAAGTTCTAATATGCCTCCCAAGTTAGGTAAACACTGTATGCGGTCTAGTGCCAATTCCAACAATAATCTACTGGTTCATCAATGCATAACATACGTTTCTTCACAATATGCCTCCCACAATTTAAAGTGACATCCTGAATTGTGCAATTTGATATAAAGAATCGTGTATTAGGCTGCTGGCGACACAAAAGGGGAGGCAGTGCCCAAACACAATGTGATTAAAGTCTTATCTTAATGTGAATAAAGTAAAATCCTCCGTCCTAATGGAGATAGGTGGGGCCAAATAAGGATTTCCAAAATATTTTTTTTCTATACTGTCTTCCCCCTTCCTTATCTCCTAAAAGAAATATATGACAAAAACAATAATTAAAAAAGGTTAAAAAGTATACTGAAAGTATACTACAAACATGTACACATTATGCAGGATTGTCATTACGTCAAATGTCTTAATGGAAAACCGAGATTCACCCATGTCTAATATACATTGAAATCTTAATATACATGATGCAACACTATTCTGTATAGAGATGAGTTGCCAGCTCTTCATCCATATTGTGGCCTCCCGCGAATCTAGTCTCTAAAGTCATGATCCATCTAGATTCCCTCTTTCTAAGAGCCAATTCTCTATTGCCTCCCCTTTTAACTAGGTTGACTTGTTCCACTGCATAGTATCTCAGTAAAGAATTATTTGATTGGTGGAACTCCTGGAAATGCCTGGCAATAGGATATTTAGTATCTACATTAGTTATGGCTCTAAGGTGTTCTTGTACACGTTATTTTGCCATGCAGGTAGTGCTCCCCACATATTTGTTTTTACACGGGCATTCTAAAACGTATACCACGTAGTTAGTGTTGCACGTCAGGAATTGTTTGATTTATTTGCGTTCCTGAGTACCTGGAATTTCAATGTCCTTAACCATGAAACTAGCTGTGCATGCTCGACAATGTCCACAGGGATAGAAACCCTTGAGACCCTGAATATGTTGCTTCTTGGTCTCTGTGATATCTCCTTTAACCAGGATGTTCCCTCAGGTTCCTACCTCTTTTATACGTAATCTGGGGTCTTTCTGTTATTTCTGGGCCTATGATATTGTCTGCTTGGAGGATTTTCCAATTGTCTGCAATAATTTTGCGTACTTTGTTGGAGTCCTGATGAAACGTAGTAATGATCCTCGTATTCTCTGATATGGGGTCAGCTCTAGGTTTGGGTGCTAAGGTTTCAGATCTACTAATTTCTCCAATTTTGGCAACCGCCTTTGCAGGGACCCATTCCGGGTAACCTCGTTCTCTGAACCTAGTTAACATTGCCTCCTGTTCAGTAAGGAAACCCTCTGTGTTACTACAGTTCCTTTTTGCCCTCAGAAGCTCCCCATAAGGTATACTCCATTTCAAGGGATCTGGGTGAGCACGGAGGGCATGTAGTAAACTGTTCCCTGAGGTAGCTTTTCTTGAAGTTTGGAAACGAGATGACCATTGTCTACTTCAATAGTTGTATCAAGAAATTCAACACAATTGTTACTGATGTTGAATGTCAAATTTATGTTGTAGCTATTTGAATTCAGTTTCTTAATGAATTCCACTGCTTCTTCTTCAGTTCCCAACCAGATGATAAAAAGATCATCTATGTATCTGATCCAAAACTGAACTTTGGCAAAGTCTGTTGTCAGATTTGTATCCTTCCTAATTTCTTCCTCCCATTTGCCTAAAAATAAATTAGCAAAATTGGGCGAAAAAAGCTGATCCCATAGGGGCCCCCTGAGTTTGTTTAAAAAGAGACCCATCAAACATAAAGATGTTATTTCTGAGACATAATTTCATCATGTTTACGAGCATACTTGTATGATCGCTGAAGCCTATTTCTCTCTGTTTTAAAAAATGATAACAGGCTTCCATGCCCTGGACATGGTCGATTATGGTGTAAAGGGCATTTACATCCATTGTGATAAGCAATGCTCCCTCAATCCATTGGATATTCTCAATCTTATTAAGAAAATCCATGATGTCTCTAGTATAGGACGGGAGTAAGCATACATATTCCCTCAGGAAGTGATCAATGTAAACCGATAGGTTCTCATTGACACTACCTATAGAGGAAATAATAGGTCTCCCTGGCGGTTCTCTTATGCTTTTATGGACCTTAGGAAGAAGGTAGAAAATCGGCATATTAGGATACTCTTTTTTAAGAAAACAATACTCTTGCCAGGAGAGAAGTCCTTCATTCTTCCACTCCAATAATGTATCCCAAGTGTCCATGGTGCTTGTATTGTATTCTTCAGAATTTGAGCTACAGTAAAAGGCACTCCCTTTCAGTTGTTTTAGTGCCTCTGTAATGTACAGGTCTCTCCCCCACAAAACAATGTTGCCCCCTTTGTCTGAAGGCCTCAGGACAATACTTTTTTCATTGGCCAAAGAAAAAATAAAATCCATTTGTTCCTGTGACAAGTTTGTGTTCCTCATTCTGGTTTGTTTGTGCTTAAGTTTGATCAATTCCTTGGTCACCACTTCTTGAAAGGTGTCAATGGGATCGTGTGGTAGTATAGGGAAGAACACTGACTTTGGTTTAAATGCCGTACCTGCGGCTCAATCTAATCTCGTCTCCCTTACGCCCACTACTGATATCTCCCGTTGACTATCCTCTACGGTGGCACCTAGGGAGTAAACATCTTGGAGTAAATCTGCATCTCCTACAGTAAGTTCTGGCAATCTACATTCAGGTGTAGGTTCTAATACACTTCTATTAGGTCTCAGTAAATGCCACTTTTTAAATTTCATTTTACGTACAAATTTAAAAATGTCCACTCTTGTCTCAGCATAATCAAACAATTCAGTTGGACAAAAAGTGAGTCCCAAGCAAAGAGTTTTTTTCTCTTTAGAGCTTAGAGTTCTGGATGATAAGTTAATAATAGTTCTATTTACCATATCTTCATCCATGATTATTTCCTTTTTGTGTAGCCACTTCTCTTGTTTCCCACTGGCTTTTTCTTGTTTTCTTCTCCTCTGCTGGAACTTGAGGCGTCTCTGGCGTGATCTCCCCGGCCTCTTGCTTGTCCCCTTGGCCGTCCTCTCGTTGTCCTTTTCTGGAAAGGTTGCTGTTGAATTGCTTCCACTTCCTTTTTGCGCCTGGTTCTGAGGACTCTGAACTCCTCTAAAAAAGTCGCCGGTCTCTTGGTTATTTCTATTTCAGATACAGTACTCGCGGTGTTCCTTGATGTATCAGTATCAGAATCACTTGTAACACTCAGAGTTGCTGTGTCTCTTATTTCCTCACTTGTAGGAACTTGTATGTACTATGCAGTGGAACAAGTCAACCTAGGTAAAAGGGGAGGCAATAGAGAATTGGCTCTTAGAAAGAGGGAATCTAGATGGATCATGACTTTAGAGACTAGATTCCCGGGAGGCCACAATATGGATGAAGAGCTGGCATTCATCTCTATACAGAATAGGGTTGCATCATGTATATTAAGATTTCAATGTATATTAGACATGGGTGAATCTCGGTTTTCCATTAAGACATTTGACGTAATGACAATCCTGCATAATGTGTACATGTGTGTAGTATACTTTCAGTATACTTTTTAACCTTTTTTAATTATTGTTTTTGTCATATATTTCTTTTAGGAGATAAGGAAGGGGGAAGACAGTATAGAAAAAAATATTTTGGAAATACTTATTTGGCCCCACCTATCTCCATTGGGACGGAGGAATTCACTTTATTCACATTAAGATAAGACTTTAATCACATTGTGTTTGGGCACTGCCTCCCCTTTTGTGTCGCCAGCAGCCTAATACACGATTCTTTATATCAAATTGCACAATTCAGGATGTCACTTTAAATTGTGGGAGGCATATTGTAAAGAAACGCATGTTATGCATTGATGAACCAGTAGATTATTGTTGGAATTGGTACTAGACCGCATACAGTGTTTACCTAACTTGGGAGGCATATTAGAACTTGTGTAGTATAAGAATGGCACTAGACCGTTTGGTTCTCGTTCATCTCTATGGATACCAACCTTTTTTACATGAATTAATGAAATTGATTTCAATAATTGTGATTTACAGATCAGTTAATATAATGTATTATGCATACATCAATTTCTTTAGGCCAGTTAAATGTACTGACAGTTACTAGGCAAAATGACTAGTTTAAAATGACCGAATATTTTTCTTGAACTGACTTATGCACCAGTATCCTTGTTTGTGTTTACTACCTTTTAAAATGTGACGTGTATTTATTGCGCTGGCAACAGGGGAGAGGTTGTCGTGTGATCAAGACACCGGAGAGTGTCGAAACGCGTAGCGTTATCTGGAAATAAAAACCTTGTGACTGCATATACTTGAGTGCGCGGCTTTGCTTATTTGCAAAATTGAAAAAAAGCGGATTGAAACCTACTCGGCTTTGGGTTTGCCGATCTGCCACGCCACCTGACTATGGGAGGAGGTACCCGGAAGGACCCAGTTTGCTTTTTGGGAAAATGGAGGGACCCAGTGCCGGCCGCCGAAACTACCAGTATCAACTGTGAATTGAACTGTACCACGAGAACGCTGCCACCGGAGCCCGTATCGGTAAGCCGCTCTTTGCGTTTCTGCCGGTTCGTGGAGGAAGCCGATACTGTTCGTGCCGACTTCTCTCCTAGATCGGCGGTGTGCGGGGAGTGTGTGCTGCCTGGGGCGTATAGTGGTTTTACAACGGAGTAAGAAGACTGACCGAGAAAATAAAAAGTCATATCTTTGACTACAGTCTCCGTGATGGTTTCAAGTGCTTCTCAGGGTGAAAAGTAGCGGCATCAGGAACCACTCATTGCAGTGGGAGAATATGCAGTCCAACATGCATTAAATCATAAACGGTAATTTCCCGTAGTTTCCAGATAAATACCAGCAGTGTCTAGCGTTGTACTTACAGACAGTGCAGGATTGTCATACGTGCAAAATTGTGGAACACAGGACCCAATATGGAGGACGAAGGAGAACGCAGGAGAGAGGCAATAGCCCTATTTGCCAGAGCACCAGGGAAAGGAGGAGGGGGAATAACAATTATGGCTGATAAACCAGAAAGTAACCCACTCAATGTCCAACTTAGGAAATATGAGAAACTTAAAAAACAAGAAAACGCGAAATGGTGGGAAGCAATTTCTCTACAGGATTACGTGGACAAGGAGATGGTACCACGAGGTCTGAGAATATACATAACACCCTCCCATGAATCGCTAAATGCCAAAATGCTTGAAGAATGGGCGCAAAATTCGGCGATGAGCAGCAAAAACATGCTATGCATATTAATAAAGTATGCGTGGGAAGATCGTGAGGAGATTTTGAAGCAAATCAAAGAATTAGAAGAAGAGTTCAAAAAAAGTGAAAATCAGGATACTATCAAAAAATTTATGGATGAGCTGAAAGGTCGTCTCAAAAAGAATGAGGACGATATTAAATATCGCAAACAGCGGAAACTACACAGGGATTGTGGCGATTATGAGAGTGGCAGGATCCTCACGTACAGTCCTAAATATGATTATTTATACAAACAATCAGGTCCGGAAATACAAGTTCCTACAAGTGAGGAAATAAGAGACACAGCAACTCTGAGTGTTACAAGTGATTCTGATACTGATACATCAAGGAACAACGCGAGTACTGTATCTGAAATAGAAATAACCAAGAGACTGGCGACTATTTTAGAGGAGTTCAGAGTCCTCAGAACCAGGCGCAAAAAGGAAGTGGAAGCAATTCAACAGCAACCTTTCCAGAAAAGGACAACGAAAGGACGGCCAAGGGGACAAGCAAGAGGCCGGGGAGATCACGCCAGAGACGCCTCAAGTTCCAGCAGAGGAGAAGAAAACAAGAAAAAGCCACTGGGAAACAAGAGAAGTGGCTACACAAAAAAGAAATAATCATGGATGAAGATATGGTAAATAGAACTATTATTAACTTATCATCCAGAACTCTAAGCTCTAAAGAGAAAAAAACTCTTTGCTTGGGACTCACTTTTTGTCCAACTGAATTGTTTGATTATGCTGAGACAAGAGTGGACATTTTTAAATTTGTACGTAAAATGAAATTAAAAAAGTGGCATTTACTGAGACCTAATAGAAGTGTATTAGAACCTACACCTGAAGGTAGATTGCCAGAACTTACTGTAGGAGATGCAGATTTACTCCAAGATGTTTACTCCCTAGGTGCCACCGTAGAGGATAGTCAACGGGAGATATCAGTAGTGGGCGTAAGGGAGACGAGATTAGATAGAGCCGCAGGTACGGCATTTAAACCAAAGTCAGTGTTCTTCCCTATACTACCACACGATCCCATTGACACCTTCCAAGAAGTGGTGACCAAGGAATTGATCAAACTTAAGCACAAACAAACCAGAATGAGGAACACAAACTTGTCACAGGAACAAATGGATTTTATTTTTTCTTTGGCCAATGATAAAAGTATTGTCCTGAGGCCTTCAGACAAAGGGGGCAACATTGTTTTGTGGGGGAGAGACCTGTACATTACAGAGGCACTAAAACAACTGAAAGGGAGTGCCTTTTACTGTAGCTCAAATTCTGAAGAATACAATCTAAGCATCATGGACACTTGGGATAAATTATTGGAGTGGAAGAATGAAGGACTTCTCTCCTGGCAAGAGTATTGTTTTCTTAAAAAAGAGTATCCTAAGATGCCGATTTTCTATCTTCTTCCTAAGGTCCATAAAAACCTTAGAGAACCGCCAGGGAGACCTATTATTTCCTCTATAGGTAGTGTCAATGAGAACCTATCGGTTTACATTGATCACTTCCTGAGGGAATATGTATGCTTACGCCCGTCCTATACTAGAGACACCATGGATTTTCTTAATAAGATTGAGAATATCCAATGGATTGAGGGAGCATTGCTTATCACAATGGATGTAAATGCCCTTTACACCATAATCGACCATGTCCAGGGCATGGAAGCCTGTTATCATTTTTTAAAACAGAGAGAAATAGGCTTCAGCGATCATACAAGTATGCTCGTAAACATGATGAAATTATGTCTCAGAAATAACATCTTTATGTTTGATGGGTCTCTTTTTAAACAAACTCGGGGGGCCCCTATGGGATCAGCTTTTTTGCCCAATTTTGCTAATTTATTTTTAGGCAAATGGGAGGAAGAAATTAGGAAGGATACAAATCTGACAACAGACTTTGCCAAAGTTCAGTTTTGGATCAGATACATAGATGATCTTTTTATCGTCCGGTTGGGAACTGAAGAAGAAGCAGTGAATTCATTAAGAAACTGAATTCAAATAGCTACAACATAAATTTGACATTCAACATCAGTAACAATTGTGTTGAATTTCTTGATACAACTATTGAAGTAGACAATGGTCATCTCGTTTCCAAACTTCATAGAAAAGCTACCTCAGGGAACAGTTTACTACATGCCCTCAGTGCTCACCCAGATCCCTTGAAATGGAGTATACCTTATGGGGAGCTTCTGAGGGCAAAAAGGAACTGTAGTAACACAGAGGGTTTCCTTACTGAACAGGAGGCAATGTTAACTAGGTTCAGAGAACGAGGTTACCCGGAATGGGTCCTTGCAAAGGCGGTTGCCAAAATTGGAGAAATTAGTAGATCTGAAACCTTAGCACCCAAACCTAGAGCTGACCCCATATCAGAGAATACGAGGATCATTACTACGTTTCATCAGGACTCCAACTAAGTACGCAAAATTATTGCAGACAATTGGAAAATCCTCCAAGCAGACAATATCATAGGCCCAAAAATAACAGAAAGACCCCAGATTACTTATAAAAGTGGTAGGAACCTGAGGGACATCCTGGTTAAAGGAGATATCACAGAGACCACGAAGCAACATATTCAGGGTCTCAAGGGTTTCTATCCCTGTGGACATTGTCGAGCATGCACAGCTAGTTTCATGGTTAAGGACATTGAAATTCCAGGTACTCAGGAACGCAAAAAAATCAAACAATTCCTGACGTGCAACATTAACTACGTGGTATACGTTTTAGAATGCCGTGTAAAAACAAATATGTGGGGAGCACTACCTGCATGGCAAAAAAACGTGTACAAGAACACCTTAGAGCCATAACTAATGTAGATACTAAATATCCTATTGCCAGGCATTTCCAGGAGTTCCACCAATCAAATAATTCTTTACTGAGATACTATGCAGTGGAACAAGTCAACCTAGGTAAAAGGGGAGGCAATAGAGAATTGGCTCTTAGAAAGAGGGAATCTAGATGGATCATGACTTTAGAGACTAGATTCCCGGGAGGCCACAATATGGATGAAGAGCTGGCAACTCATCTCTATACAGAATAGTGTTGCATCATGTATATTAAGATTTCAATGTATATTAGACATGGGTGGATCTCGGTTTTCCATTAAGACATTTGACGTAATGACAATCCTGCATAATGTGTACATGTGTGTAGTATACTTTCAGTATACTTTTTAACCTTTTTTAATTATTGTTTTTGTCATATATTTCTTTTAGGAGATAAGGAAGGGGGAAGACAGTATAGAAAAAAATATTTTGGAAATCCTTATTTGGCCCCACCTATCTCCATTGGGACGGAGGAATTCACTTTATTCACATTAAGATAAGACTTTAATCACATTGTGTTTGGGCACTGCCTCCCCTTTTGTGTCGCCAGCAGCCTAATACACGATTCTTTATATCAAATTGCACAATTCAGGATGTCACTTTAAATTGTGGGAGGCATATTGTGAAGAAACGTATGTTATGCAATGATGAACCAGTAGATTATTGTTGGAATTGGCACTAGACCGCATACAGTGTTTACCTAACTTGGGAGGCATATTAGAACTTGTGTAGTATAAGAATGGCACTAGACTGTTTGGTTCTCGTTCATCTCTATGGATACCAACCTTTTTTACATGAATTAATGAAATTGATTTCAATAATTGTGATTTACAGATCAGTTAATATAATGTATTATGCATACATCAATTTCTTTAGGCCAGTTAAATGTACTGACAGTTACTAGGAAAAATGACTAGTTTAAAATGGCCGATTATTTTTCTTGAACTGATTTATGCACCAGTATCCTTGTTTGTGTTTACTACTTTTTAAAATGTGACGTGTATTTATTGCGCTGGCAACAGGGGAGAGGTTGTCGTGTGATCAAGACACCGGGGAGTGTCGAAACGCGTAGCGTTATCTGGAAATAAAAACCTTGTGACTGCATATACTTTAGTGCGCGGCTTTGCTTACTGGCAAAATTGAAAAAAAAAATATATATATATATATATATATATATACATATATGTATATAGATAGGGTAATGTCTCCTGAATTGTCAAGTGAAATGGTCGTAACTAAGCGATACTTGTCATGATGCTACCAGTTTTCTCTGTATGCTGCTGCACTTATTGAAATGTTTGTCGGGATTTAAGGTTGTATGCAAAATGAAAATAAAGATTTTTTTTAAAAGTATATATATAGGCATGTGTCTTTCGTTGTACAGAAATATATACTACTTATGGTTCAAAAATATTTATTCTTCAGTTCTGCTTAAAAAATGTATACATTGCTTATGGTTAAAAAAATATATATATATATATCCGGAAATTCTTTTCTTAGCAGTACCGCTGCGTGTCGGTAGGTGGCGTTGGTCGACTCTGTGTTGGTCGTCAGCGTTGTGGTCGCCTTGTCTACTTAGACACCACCCCTAAGTGCTGACGTCGGTTCAGACGCGACTTTCCACGCCAGAAGGGCAGAGCCATGCAAGACACTGACCACTGGTGCACAAAACTAGGTCCCTATCCCTAGAAGTCATTTTGCAGAACGGGGAGGATGGGTGGTGCGGTAAGGGATCTATAACTAATGTATGTCTCTTACATATACATCGTTACCAAAGGTAAGTAACTCGTTCATATGAAAGTGACCATTAGTTATAGATTTCTTACCTTAGAATAGATACTGCAGCAATACGAACCCCAGAGGTGGGTCTGCGAACCAAGTTCATACCATGAAGTCTTGGAGAACAGAACGGTCGAAAAAGTCGTCTCTCCGGACTTTGCTGTCCAGACAGTAATGTGTGGTAAACGTGTGCAGGGATGCCCATGTGGCTGCCTGGCAGATGTCATTCTAAGAAACTTCACGTCCCAAAGAAGTAGTAGCTGCCTTCACCCTGATAAAGTGGGCGAGCAGTCCTACTGGAGGCTCCTGTTTAGCCAAAGAAAAACAGATCATGATGCATAGAACAACCCATCAAGAGATGGTACCCTTGTGCACTGCCCGACCTTTCTTGGCGCCCACATCGTCCACCCGGAAGTCTTTTGTGCGGTCAAGGTAGAATAACAGCTCATGCTTTGGGTCCAGACGGTGGAGTCTCTCCTCCTCTTTGGAAGGGTGCGGAGGTGGGAAGAAGGTGGACAATATAATGGTCTGACCTATGTGGAAGGAAATAACCACTTTGGGCAGAGTGCCTAATGCGGAGGACTACTTTGTCCGGATGGACAGCAAGAAAGGGAGGTTTAGGGTTTAGAAGAAAAAGCCTGAAGTCACTCACCCTGCAAGCAGAGGTGATGACAAGCAAGAAAGCAGTCTTCAAAAAGTAAGGCGAAGAAGAGAACAATTATGTAGTAGCTCAAAGGGCGCACACATAAGATAAGTGAGCACAAGGTTCAAGTCCCTCTGGGGCATTACGAAAGGAGAAGGAGGAAAGAGATGAGTGATGCCCTTTAGGAATCTGTTAACAATCGGGGACTTGAATAGAGAAGGCTGATCAGGAAGGCGAAGAAAGGCCAGAATGGCCAAAAGATAGCCCTTAAGAGTGCCCAGAGCAGAGCCCTGCTGGGCCAAGGAGGACCTCTGATAGAGGGGCAGAAATGGGATCCACAGCTTTTGCTGTGCACCATGCCACAAATGTGTTCCATCAATAGGCCTATACCGTTTTGGTGGAGGGATGTCTGGTTGCCAAGATGACATTACAGAATTACAGACTTCGGGAGGAAGGTCGAAAGCTATCAACTATCACCGCATCTCCACGCAAGGAGGTGGAGGCTCGACAGGTTCGGGTGGAGGACCGTCCCCTGCTGCTGCGACAGAAGATCCTCCTGAAGAGGCAGTCTGATCAGAGAATCGATGGCCATGCTCAAGAGCTCGGAGTACCAGACTCTTTGTGCCTAATCCAGAGCCACAAAAATTACTTGGGGCCGGTTGCGCTTGATCTTCTTCAGCACTCTGGGTACAAGTGGGACAGGCGGAAAGGCGTACAGGAGGCAGCAAATTCCCGGAGTTTCAGAAGGTTGATGTGGAGCCCGGACTCTGCTGGAGACCAGAGGTCTCTGATCTCCGCATCCCCCCATGTGGCCGCCCCATCCCAGAAGTGACACATCCATCACTACTATGAAATCTGGCTGGGGAAGGGAGAGGGATCTGCCGCTGAACCAATCATGGTATGTGAGCCACCACTGCAACTAACTTGCAGTCCCCCCCCCCCCCGAGATCTGGACAACATCGGAAAGATTCCCCCTGATGCTGTGCTCACTGGAACTTCAAGTCCCACTGCAGAATGCCATCTAGCATGATCTACCAGCAGGATGCAGGAGGCCATGAAGCCCAGCAGCCTCAGGGTCATTCTCACCGAAATCCGGTATAGAGGCTGAAACATCGGTATCATAGCCCGAATATCCCGGACTCGCTGCTCGGGTGGATAGACACGAAACTGTGCAGTGTCCAGAACCGCTCCGATGAAAAGGAGCTTCTGAGAGGGAATCAGGTGCAAAAGCAGGAGGTCTGTCGTAGTCTGGAGGTGGGAAATGACAGCCTGTGGTGAGCCCGCCTTCAACAGCCAGTCGTCGAGATAGGGGAAGACTGGAACCCCTGATCTGCGCAGATGAGCTGCGACTACTGCCATCACTTTCGTTAACACCCGAGGGGCGCTGGTAAGGCCAAAGGGGAGCACGGTAAACTAAAAATGCTCGAGTCCTACCGTGAACCGTAGGTAAGGCCGATGGGCAGGCAAGACGGGGATGTGAAAGTAAGCATCCTGTAAGTCCAACGCTATCATCCAGTCTCCAGGACCGAGGGCAGACAAGACCTGAGCCAAAGTTAACATCTTGAACTTCTCCTTCCGGAGGAAGCGGTTGACGTCCCTGAGGTCTAAGATAGCATGCAGGCCTTTGTCCTTCTTGGGCACCAGGAAGTAGTAGGAGTAGCAACCACAACCTACTTCTGGCACCGGGACGTGTTCTATAGCTCCCTTGGCCAAGAGAGCTGTAACTTCCTGGCGGAGAAGGGCCAAATGATCCTCCAACATGCGATGGAGTCTAGGTGGCATGGAGGGAGGGGTAGTCTCGAAGGGGACGGAGTAGCTCCTTCGGACTATCTGCAAAAACCACCTGTCCGACGTGATGTTGCACCGGTGTGGGAGGTGATGGCGGATCCTGACGCCCACTGACAAATGATGGCCCTGAAAAGTCAGACTAAGATGGTTTAGAGGCTGCTGCAGGGGGCATTGGTGGACTGGCCGATCCGCTGGCCCACAGACCCACGACATTGGGTCTCACATCCCCAGCCGCGCAGAGGCTGGGTAGCTTGCGCAGGCCTATGGCTCTGGGTGGAGCATGGTAGGGCACCCCTTCTGTAGCCACTAAAGGGGTGAAAGGCAGACTGCATGGGGCGAGAGATGACAGTGAGTCCCAAGGACCTGGCTGTAGTCCTATAGTTCTTGAAACGCTTGAGCGCGTTGTCCGCCTTGTCGCCAAACAGGCGACGGCCGTCAAGGGGCATGTCCAAAAGAATCAAAAGGGAACATCCCCAGAGAAGCTACTCAAGTTGAAATGGTTCTACCCAGTGAGTCGGCGGTATCCAGCCCACACAGGATTGGTACTTTGCTGCGTCTCTACCCTCTGCGACAGTGCGGGTGAGCAAGGCCCGGGCCTCCTCCGGGCACAGCGGCAGCACTTGCGCAACCGTGTCCCACACAGAGTGTGTGTGCCATATTATGGCCCAAGAGACATGCGGTGTTCACCGACTGCAGTCCTAAGCTGGCGGAAGAAAATATCTTCTTCCCAAGATGGTCCAGCTTCTTGGATAACCTTTTGATGTTGAGGCTTGGACCACCAAGCTCTCGGGGTAGGGTGTTGGGAGAGGAAAAGTGGGTCGCCCGGGGCCGGACAGTGCCTCATTAAAAGGCAGCGGGGGCTCCGAAGAGGCTACTGCTGGCTGAAGCACCTCAGTCAGGAGGTTAGTCCTGACTGCCATCGTAGGAAGCTCAAGGCCCAAGGCCTCAGCTGCCCTACACAACACCACAGCGTAGGGGGCGCCCTCCTCCGTAGCCACGGTAGGGGGAGAAAGCATACTAAGGGCGGGTGAGGTATCCAGACCACTGGCCTCACCCAACTCCTCTCGCCAGTCAAGCTCATCAAGTTGGTTTGATAGAGGGTGACCAGACCCCTCCCAGTCCTCCTCACCCTCCTCTGGCTGCCAGTCAGGGCGGTAGGGAATGCCAGGAAAGAAGAGTTGTACAAAAGTACCTGTCAGCGCCGGTACCGGCGTCAGCTGACGCTGGTCCAGCTCCATGTCCAAGTCGGAGGTGAGGCTGGTGCTGACGCCGGTTGGGGGCACAACCGTCATCGGGGCGTTGTCAGTGGAATCGGTGCTGGGAAATGTACCGTGAGGTCAACCGACACCGATCTGGATCTAGGCCTGGATCCTTGGGGACCCTCCAGCGCCAGATCCAAAGCCACCGGCCTCGAAGGCCCAGGGCCCCCAAACGAGTCGGGCCCAAAGGTACGCCAGCGGAGCTGGGCTGCCCAAAGATGCTATGCAGCGCTTTGTAGAAAGCTTGAAGCTGGGCAGTTGACACTCCAGCTCCCAGAAAGGCAGAAAAGCGCGTCGTCGTACCAAAAGCGGGCTCCGGAGGCGGAGCCAGAGAACGACGACGCTCCGGTTTCCGCGTCGCATCGGCCGATGGACGTGGAGAAGGCAAAGACCGACAATGCTTCTTTGGCTTCTTCTTGTGCTTTGACTTACCAGAGGAGTGCGAAGACTTCGATGACGGGGACCGTGAGCGGCGCAGAGCCAACTGCCGGGCTCCCAGGAGCTTCTGGGACTGCTCCGGCAAAGACTTAAGGTTCATGGCCCGACAGTTGGAGCATTACTTCGGGTCGTGGTCGCACTCCAGGCACCAGAGGCACACGAGGTGCGGATCCGTGACAGACATCAGCTGGTGACAGGAGTCACAAGACGTGAAGCCGGTCCGAAGATGGGACATCCCTACGTGCAAAAGGAGTTGAAGAACTCTAAAAAGATGTCGACAAAAGTCAAAAACCTTTTAGTCAAAAAGTGATTATGGGGCACGCTCTCTCCAGATCTATGCTGGCTGGCGCAGAAAAATAACGAACTGACATCAGTGCGCAGGGGCGGCATCTAAGTAGACACTGCGACGTCATCCCGGCGACCACAACACCGACAACCAACGCAGGGTCGACCAACGCCACCTAGTGACGCCAGGGGTACTGCTAAGAAAACATTTCTCTGGATCCAGTCTGACGCCTGTGGGTAATTCTAGGGTAAGGAATCTATAACTAACAGTCTCTATCAGATATTCAAATATGCATGACTTCCTCTGGGAGCTAGACTGTTTTTAAACACTGTTCTGGTCTCTCTATCTTCAAGGATATATTTACTCCTGAAGAGGGGTATTTGCCCCTCTCACCAGTGGTAATGACACCGAAATCCACACAATGGCAAAAGCATTAGGAAAGCTTGATACTTGGGAGCTGCATAACTCAGAGACAATGGTCTCTCTATCTGACATCCCCGATAACGAGAGGAAAAATTAAGACCAGTTAGCTCATCCATGACCTTATACAAGCATATAAAGTGGTAATCCTGGAACAGACCATTTTAAAGATTGCCGGAGTGAGAATGGCTAGCTCCTAAACTGCCATGACATGTGGGACAACAGCATCAAATATGTCCACAACATTGGGAAACAATGAGGTTGACACTGCCATGGAAGTTAAGGAAATGGTAGACAACTGTGCTGAATTCGCTTAGATGTTTTTGGGCCAGACTGTCTTTTTTATTTCCATTATTCTTTATTGATTTTCAAATAATATTTGAAACATGACTTTATGCAACTTACTGTTCTTTCCCCCTCTTGGGGTTATACATTCACAAGCTTTTACAGGAAAGACAGTTCTTCAGATAGCAAAATAAACCTAAAACAAAAATGAATCTAACTTGTATTTGATATATTATTATTAAATCATTAAGCGCTGTCTATGATTGTTTAAATGCCCCAAGGGAGATTTTTCATGTTTTCTGTGAGGTGTCCCTGTATGTGTTCCTACATGTATGCGTTCTGTTACAGTAACTAGCATATTGTCAGTCTCATGTCTGCGTGCTTAATCTCACCTGTGCAGACCCCTTTCAGACTACTACGAGTAGCACGTTTTGCCTGTGGTGCTGCAAATGTGACACTTGCATCATTACTCATGGATCTATCTGGGTTTGACTGTGTACTCCTAAGATATTAACTACCTTGTTTGTTGTCTAAGGAGGACACTCTTCTGTTTTTGATTCTACAATCAATCAGGAGTTTATAAAGCGTGCTAACTCACCCGTGAGGGTCTAAAGGCGCTTAGGGGCGGGGGAAGGGCGGCTCCATATCAGTCGAAAAGCCAGGTCTTGAGGTCGTACCTGAACGTGTGCATTGTTAGAATCGTATTCCATGTGATTAATGTTCTTCTAGTCTTCTAGTTTCCCTTTGACTTTATATTTTAATTAGGGTGTAAGTTTTGGATATGGTCCGCTCTTCTAGACCCCTGAACCATACTTTTCCCAAAGGAGCTGTGGAGGTCATCCATGCCAAAGCAAGTCCTCTTTTTCCCAGTACAAGTCCCAGATCAAAAAACTTGTTGGTGTATTTTGATATTTTAGTCATGTGGTTTTGTCTGAATAGCATGCTAAGGAAATTGCCTTAATTTGCCTTTCTACAATTTCTGGGATTGTTTTTTTAGCTGCCTCCCAGTATGGTATAATTTCAGGGCATTCCCACACCATGTGACGGAAATCTGCATGTACTGTCTTACATCTGGAACAGCTTTTGTTTGCTCTTTCAAAAGCAAGACCAATATGTTAAGGAAAGAGATACTTTTTATGTAGATGGTTAAATTGTGTATATTTCAGTCTGGGGTTCCCGGATACTATCTTTGTGTATTCTAAAGAATGTGCCAATTTTTTATCTGGTATCTCTATGGTTACAGTAGCCTCCCACTTCATTTTTAAACTTTTCTCTTCTAAGTAATATAAGGAATGGATTGCATTATATATTGAAGTTATTGCTTTTTTACCATGCCCATATGGTAATAACACCTGCATACAGTCATCTTTCAGCCCAATCACACACCCAGGTCAGTTTTGGAACTCCAGTGTCAGTCAGTCAGTCAGTCAGTCAGTCATAAAACTTTGATTCGGTTACCATAATTTTTGCAGCCATAAAAAGTACATATCACAAATAAATAATACAATGCAAAACCATAAAAGAAACAAACAGCGGGAAGAATAGATACATCACAGAATTAAAAAAAAATTACATTTTGAAAAAAAGAAGTTGCAAGTGATATTCTGACATTGAAAAGTACATTGACACACTCTGGGGAATTGGAAAAGTGAAGATTGCATTAATCAAAGGTTACATCGATATTTAATACATGATTTAAAAAAATTAGCTACACACTTTGCTAAGTATTCAGATTCCAAATATTGCAACGCCAGATAAGCCGGGCGGCAAGTTCTCAGACCCATTTTTCGCAGGAGTGGAATAATCCAACGCTTGCCAGGAAACTCGTAGTATTTGCAAAACAGCACTACATGAAGCGTCGACTGGGGAGATAGACCATCACATGGGTATTTCGTGATAGATGATGACCAGTCCTGCTGTCTTGGGAATGAGACTATACGAAAAAAGGAATTAAATCGGAACCTTGTCAGAGGTATTTTTCATGGGAACTTAGGTGGAAAGTTAAGTAGGATTGAATACCAGGTGCATTTTGTACGGTTAAAATCTGAAGATTCGAGGGTTTATGCAACTCTTGGGATAGGCGCAGCGCCCTTAAATGGGTTAGACATAGCTTTTTTAAATCTTTCCTCGAAATGTCCAACAGGGCAGAAGGCTTCAGAAAGTGGGAAATAAGGTCCAAATCTTTAAAAAAGTTTCTCACATATGTGAGCCAAGGGATTTGCGACCAGTTTACCAGTCCCAGACAGTCCAATATAAGTGAACAGGTCAAATGGCACTGTGGCTTCGTCCAAATTCGGTGCCACAAGAGAATGGGTTGGCATCTGATGTTGTCAATTAGATCATCCATACCCAACTCAATGTGGCAACCGAACATTGGTGCGCTACGGGGAACTGCCAATAGATATTTTATAAATCCGTTTTCAATCAGTTGTAGGGAGTCTTTATCGGCATAACCCCAGACCCCTGCACCGTAGACTGCTACACTGTGGCACTTAGCAAAGTACATTTTTAATAATTCTGCCGGGGCAGGTTTTCCCAATTTCCTCGAAAAGGAAACTAGCGCCGAAGTAGCTCTTTGGAAGAGTGATTTCTTGCTACTCATGGCCTGTTTCCAACACAATTTGTCATCCATAAGTATGCCCAGATAAGGATCCAGCTTGTTTTTTTCAATCATACTGATTTTGGTTTCTTTAAACATTTCCCAAAGTGCATGACATAGGTTTTTCTGATGTTCACTTTTAAACCCAGGAATGCCATAAAATTGCAATATTTGTTAAGTTGAGATTGCAATTGAATTGGAGTTCTGGCTAAAATCACAGAATCGTCGGCATATAATAGTGCGGGTATGGGGCGATGATTAATAGATGGAAGGTCCTGGCACCCTTCCAACATGGCCAATTCCAGGCCGTTTGTGTATAAATTAAAAAGGAAAGGAGCCAGGACACACCCCTGTCTGACACCCTTATTGATGGAAAATGAGGGAGAAAGCTCACCGTTTACCCCATATCTGACGCTGGCAGTCGCGCCAGAATAGAGTTCTCGGAGGAAAGCAACAAGGGGGGATCAACCCCCATCTCACTAAGAATATTCCACAGTCTAGTATGTGAAACACAGTCGAATGCAGCGCTGAGGTCTACGTACACTACGTGCAAGTTCCCTTTCTTGGCTCCAGCGTATTTACCAATTAAGAGGGCAAGATTTAGTGCCTGTTCGACAGTGCCCAATCCCTCCTGGAACCCATATTGCAGGTCGGTCATGATGTTATTTGTGGTCGCCCAGTCTTGGAGACGCTCCAGGATCAACCGGCCTGCGGCTTTGCCTAGGGAATCCAGGAGGGAAATGGGCCTGTAACAGGCAGGATCGTTACGGTCGCCCTTCTTGAATATAGGGAGCAGGATGGAGGTAGACCAAGAATCAATTAGACCTGTTGATGTAACTGCTGCTAAAACACGAGTTATTAAAGGGGACCACAATTCCTGGTTATGATTAAAAATATCCAGTGGTACCCCGTCCGGACCGGGAGCTTTTCCAGATTTGGAGGAGGACATAGCTCTGATGACATCATCAAGGGTGAAAGAAAGCTGGATTGGATAAATCTGATCCCCAGGCGGACGATCCGCCGCCAGGCCCTCAAGGTTGATGTCTGAGTGGCTTTTGCTGAATATCTTGGAGAAATGAGTTACCCATTCTGCGGCTGTTATTGCAACATCTAAATGTTGGATAGTATGTTTGTCCGCCAAGAAGGGAGATTTGACTACCCGCCAAAACAAGGAACTATCCTTCTGTGAGCAGCTCTCATGCAATTGATCCCACAATTTTTTCTTAATTTTTTTTGAGCTAGAATGTAATCATTTCGGAGTTTGTTAACCTCAGATTTATCTCTGACAGGATTACGAAGGGCAGCATTAAGGTTTGAAAGGGCTATACGGCGTTGTGTGTCAAACCAACCGTTCTTGGAAGGTTTTATGCACTTTTGGTTGCAGGACAACTCATCTCTGATAATTCCTAAGATTTCAATAAAACTAGTTAAAATCAACTGTGGGCCGGACTCAGTGTCTAGACATTTATACACCCATGGAAGTGCTCTCTTTATTACTTTACCGGAGAGTGCTACCGGGTCAATTTTGGCCCATTTAACAGAAAAACCATTTAATTTGACCATACTCAAAGATTGTTGCGTTAATAGGCTAGAAAGATTGCTTTTGGGGAAGACGGTCTTAGCTAACACTGTCACACTATTGGGAAAGTGGTCGCTACTGGGATCAGAACCTGTTTCAAAATTCACCAAATGGCCCTTCATATTCTGAGAGGACAAAATATAATCGATAACACTAGACAGGCCCCTACCATGAAATGTTGGCAAAAAAACAGTAGGGGGTTCAATCAACTCATTTAGAAAGCCCATCTCTAAGGAGAAGAGGCAATCATTCAGACAGTTGCCACTGGTCGTATGTGTGAAATGGGACAAGGGGGACCCGTTTTCATCTATAAGTCCACAGAGACCGTTTTTGTGGTTGCTACACAGTGAAATGTTAAAATCCCCTCCCCATATCACATTTATGGAGGAGAAATGATGGTGATCCCGCTGTTCAATTAAAAAATGAGCGATTTCATTTAGAGTTTTAACACAATCAACTAAGAAAAAATTATTATAAAAATTTACCAGGAAGAACACCATATGCATATTTACTGTTATTTTTAAGATCTGATAGTTCTCCTTGGTTTTTAATTCAAATAGGTCCATATTGGGTAGAGTGTTTGATACATACACTGCTAAGCCACCTTTTGCTCTACCAGAGGTGCTGGGGATTGCAAGAGCAAAAAACGTTTTGTAGCCCAGGAGGTGAATAGGTGTGGTCAACCATGTTTCCTGGAGGCATACTATATGATGTGCATTGATTGCTTCAAGTCACGATTGCTGAGTAATTTTAGTGCGTAGCCCCGCTATATTCCAAAATAAAATGGAAAACTCTAACGATGGAGGAGTTAATAATGGTGGATCTAGGGGTGTCAACGTATTTTTATGGGTAGGTTTTGCTGATGTCAAAGAGTTACAGACTAAATTATTTTGGACGTCACAATTATGGCAGATATCTTGAATCAGGCCTAGGGCAGATGTATCGTCAATCATATTGTCTATGCCTACAGGAAATTGAGAGACAGGGGGCAATTCCGTGGCCTTATTTACCATGATTTTAGTAGGTACTACTGGGCTGGGAGGTGAGTCAGTTAGTCATTCGACTTCATCAAGCCCCGACAAGATGCTATATCTGTTCCTCATGGCAATCTGAGGGGGATGGGGAACCGGTCTATGGGTTAGCCTGAATTTTTGAATGTTTAAGTTGTACCATTGCGGGGGGTAAAAGAAACCCAGGGGCAAGATGTTAATTCCCTGATAGTCTAGGAACTCATTAGCTCCTGCTCTCAGGATTTCCTTAACTAACAGGGGAGAAGCAAAGGAAAGAACTATGGGGTCTCCCCCAGGAGCAAAATCACTAAAGCCTAGGCGTTTAACACGCCTCACCATTTTGAATTCCTCAAAGAGGAACCTATTTAATCCAACCCTGGAAGCCAGCCAGTGTAAAGATTTATTTTTTAGCGAGGTCAGATTTTCGCTTTCAGGGTTTAAGAGTTGGGGGACATTTGCCAATACTATTGTAAAAGGCGTAGCTTCTGGGGGCAGGTGTAGATGGTCATTACTGAGAGCTGAGGGAAGCGATCCTGTGGGGCCAGTTGTAATATTCATATTCCGATCAGATACTTGATTACTTGCTGAGATTTTAGGACACGTATTATGTGGGAGCCTGGGTAGATCCGAAAGATGAATTGGAGCAGGCATAAGTGCAGGACAGGATGAGGATACCTTAATAATAGGGTTTGACCGGATACTAGTGTTAGCAGCATGAGCATTAACATTGGTATGGGGGATTGTGACTAGGTTATTGCTTATAGCTGTGCCAACCCTTGAGTGATTGGAGCTTTTGTCTTTTAAGAGCGTTTCAATTTGGGTTAGTCTACTGGTTAGTTGATCAAATCTCACCCTTACAAAGAGATCCAGGCGCTCTACACAGGCAACCAGTACCTGCAGCTCCTTCTGAAGATTTGTGATGGAGTGGGCTTGGGAGTTGTGCTGAGTGCCCAGTGGTTTAGATTTGAGTCTGGGAGACTGTTTTGCAGCACTTTGGATAACCGTAGGTTCTGTAGCTGGGGCAGAGGTTGGGAGTGAGTGGGGGGTTTTAGATTTTTTTAGTGGGGGGTTGTGAATCAGAATCATTGTCTAAACTTATGATTTCATCGGAAGCGTATAAAACACATCCATTCAGGGATGGAGGGCGGGATGGTCCTGGATTAGAGTCATTTTTACCAGTTGGGGGTGTGGAAAAGTTTTGACTCAATCTCGTGGATGTCCCCTCTATAGATTCTTCAACTGAAAGAATCTGTTTGTCGAATACCCCAACCGCCCCTGTAAGGTACGAGAGAAGGGACTGCTGGGAGGAGGTAGAGTGGGAGGTAGCCTCCTGGTTTTTTACGCACTTAGGGCTCAAATGTTTCATTTTCCCCATATCTATATGTCAGTGTGGACAAAATCACCAGAACAATAAGCGTAATAGAAAATAGTAATATCTAGCACTTTTCCGACTAAGGCCTACTCAAACAGATATTACAGGTGATTACTATGGGGAGAGGTAAAGAGTCAAATTGTAACCATTGATCAGAGTACATAGAACGGAATAGGATTATTTTACCAGGGTCCCTGGCCCAGTCTAGTCTCTTCAGGCCTCTGAGGGCCGCAGAGAGCCCGCCCTTAGCCCGGCGTCCCGCTCGCGTCCCGCTCGAGTCCCGCGACGCTGGTAGTGCGCGCAATTTGTAGCGCCTCCGGTGCCGGGGGATGACGTTGGCGGCTCCTGCCGCAATGCCCCCAGGGAAGTGTAGTCCTCCACTCGGCGGCCTCTGATGGAAAGAGCGGCGGCGGGAGGACTACTACGAGGAAGGGAGATTGTGAGTGGCGGCTTGGGCAGCAGTAACAGGAAGCAACAGGTAGTTCGTCGGTAGGTCTGCCCCAAACAGGAATTGATTGCACCCGCTCCACCGGGAGTGCGCGCAATTTGTAGCGCCTCCGGTGCCGGGGGATGACGTTGGCGGCTCCTGCCGCAATGCCCCCAGGGAAGTGTAGTCCTCCACTCGGCGGCCGCTGATGGAAAGAGCGGCGGCGTGAGGACTACAGCGGGGAAGGGAGATTGTGAGTGGCGGCTTGGGCGGCAGTAACAGGAAGCACCAGGTAGTTCGTCGGTAGGTCTGCCTCAAACAGGAAATTATTGCACCCGCTCCACCAGGAGTGCGCGCAATTTGTAGCGCCTCCGGTGCCGGGGGATGACGTTGGCGGCTCCTGCCGCAATGCCCCCAGGGAAGTGTAGTCCTCCACTCGGCGGCCGCTGATGGAAAGAGCGGCGGCGGGAGGACTACTGCGGGGAAGGGAGATTGTGAGTGGCGGCTTGGGCGGCAGTAACAGGAAGCACCAGGTAGTTCGTCGGTAGGTCTGCCCCAAACAGGAAATGATTGCTGGAACTCCAGTGAGCTCATTGTGTTAGGAATTAGCGACCAGCATTTCCATACATCTCTCTCACATTGCAATGAATTGGAAGGCCATCCTCCTAGAGATTACCCACTGTGTTGGAGCCCGCAACTTTCCATGAGTGTTTGTGCCTCATGAACTTAGGGAGTTATCACATCAACAAATATGCATTGTAAAGGACACTATTGTTCAATCTCTTTATACATCTAAGCCTGTAGTGTTTGTCCAATAAGTTGACACTAACTCAGAGTGATATTGATGTAGAAGAGTTTGGCACTGTACTGGGCAGGCACAAGCTACAACCAATTGACAAAGCTTAACGCACCAGGGACTTGTAGGTGGACGAGAGCACAGCAGCAATTTCCATATTGAAGGTCAGGAAGGTCCCTAGTCTCAATGGCCAACTAACACTATTTTTCTGCCAGGTGTCTAGTACAGTAACTGACCAAATTTTGAGCATGTGCACAGAGGCCAGAGATGTGCAATGTTTTCCTATAGACCTATGTGTAGAGTACTCCCCAGTCTGGGTAGCCCCCAATCAATACAGCACACAAGGAGCTTAGTATGACACATGTGTGAATGCGAACTTAACATTCTAAACCAGTTTTCACTGCATTCCGCTCTAAAACTTACATCACAGTTCTACAGAGTCTATCAGGAGCCAAAAGAGTTGCATCATATCTAAATCGCAAGACAGTACATTGCCAGGGCCGGACTGGACATAGCGGGCACCGGGCATTTCCGTGGTGGGCTGTCACGGTGGAGCCTGGTTTTGGAACCCTGGGGGTCCGTTTTTGCTACCAGGGACTGGTTTTGCAGCATAGCTGCAATATAGGCTCCCTCTAACAAACGAAACTGCAGTTTTTTCCACCCCCCCACGCCCTCTCCCGGCTGGTCCGAGTCTATTGCTAAGGCCAGTTTTCGTTCCCAGTCTGTGGAGCAAATTATTAATTATCTGCTGGGTCCGGGCCACACCACTTTGCCACAGGTTCTTATCAAGTAAGGAGGAAACGACACTAGAGTGAAGTCAAACCATAGGTCATTTATTAAGCATTCATGAATGGGTCTCCATCCACCGAGCACCAGGGAGATACTCAACCAGAGAGAGCACCCTGAACGATGGTTACATGGGTTTTTATAGGGAAGATCACGGACAAGGAGCGCCCAGAGGTAAATAGAGCTCTGGGAAAAACACACAAATGAGACAATCGGTAAGCATCAACAACCTTGGTGCCTTGTGTAACTGTCACGTCCTGAAGCTGCATGACAAGATAAGCTGTCTGAGAAAACTTAATCTAAGGCTTTACCATTGTTTAAAAAACACACGAAACCCACAGTGCAAACATCAGCTGTTATTTCGTGCTGCCTTTGCATGTTTATGCAGCCTACCATGTCTCAATTTAGATTTGTTACATTATTTTTTTGTTCTTGCTATAATTTGTTTATTTGGATTTTACATTTCATGGTACATAGTTATACATCATTTAGACAGAAGGACCGAAGCAGCAAACCAGGTCATGCACAACGATTCATATAGTTCCTAATACATGGTGGTGCAAACTCTTCCAACATCCGCTGCCCTGGGATGCGTGATTAGAAGAGATATAGAAACAAAGCAGAAGGTGCACTCTCAGAATTGTATAAATTCTTCTTTATTCCAAAATTCTTTTTGACATCTTAGGCACAGCCAACGCGTTTCGTTCCTTTCTTGGTTTTTGGAATTTCGTCAGGGCGGAAATTTTGATAAGCTCAAGACTTCAAAAGGGTGGATTCAAAGTGTCGAGTGGATCCGAATATTAATCTGTACGGGTCAGACGTACGCTCTCAAGGGTGAGAGATGGCGTTTATCTGCCTGTGGATCCTGAAGATAACTTGTGTCTCACGTTGAAAGGTTAAGAAACCAGTTTTTAAATTGGGCCAGCCTTTTAACTGTATGTCGAACCTCAGGGTTCCCCAGAAGGTAGTCCCTGCCCAAATACTTCAGCGTAGTACCGGATATATACAAAACAAATCGCCGAACCTGTGATAGGGTATCGGACATCCAGCTCTCGGCATACGCGGCGTTCTGCTAACGCTGAAGTATTTGGGCAGGGACTACCTTCTGGGGAACCCTGAGGTTCGACATACAGTTAAAAGGCTGGCCCAAATTAAAAACTGGTTTCTTAACCTTTCAACGCCCTGACGAAGTTCCAAAAAACCAAGAAAGGAACGAAACGCGTTGGCTGTGCCTAAGATGTCAAAAAGAATTTTGGAATAAAGAAGAATTTATACAATTCTGAGAGTGC
Organism: Lissotriton helveticus; assembly: GCF_964261635.1. Classification (NCBI taxonomy): domain Eukaryota; kingdom Metazoa; phylum Chordata; class Amphibia; order Caudata; family Salamandridae; genus Lissotriton; species Lissotriton helveticus. The sequence continues at coordinate 556,069,715 of NC_136071.1, read as the reverse complement.
ACCTTATGCTTTGTTTCTAGTTATACATCATCATTAACACATGTTGACAGGTGAATGCAGGCATTTGGATGGTTCTATTGGAGTGTGGACCAACAATCCCATCATACATCATATATCACGTGTAGGATATTGTGAGATTAAATGGGAATTACCCTTCAGTTTGACTTCTACTTATACTTGTGCGTTTTTTGGCGCCTGCTTATATGGGTTTCCCAGAGGTGTGGGTTGGTGTTTAGTCCCCATCTCTATCTCTGTGAATGTTCTTGTATAGGGTCCATGACTGTGTTCCCAGTTGGGGTAGGTTGATTTTGGGAGTATCGGGGGGAAACATAGAACTGTTAACTGTGGGGGGCAGGGGTAGGGGGAGGTTGGGGAGCCGTCGGAATGGATCTTGGTAACTGTCAGTCGCGTGGCTAATTCTGATTTGCTTTTATTATGCTGTGGTGTGTTGTGGTGGGGGAGGGAGGGGTCGCGGGCACCTCTCCTCTGGGGCGGGGGAGCTTGTCTGGTTGTGCCTAAGTATATTGCTGATTGTATGTGTCACACAGCGGCCTCGTGTTGGTTATTGTTTGTTCTATGGGGGATAGGGGTGGAGTTTGGGATTGAGATTGGGTGGCCATGGGAGATTCCTCAAGTGTTGCCTCCTGTATAAATTGAAATAGTAGTTGCGCCCATTCCATATATATGGGATGTTTACTTATCCCTCTCACTTCCTTGTTCCTTAGTGCTTCTTCCTCCGCCGCCCCCCAGTTTTTCATGGCGCCTATCCAGGCTGCTTCTGGGAGTCCGGCTGGGGCCCTCCAATGCATGGCTATTCCTCATTTTGCTAGGAGAATGGCTAGGAATGCAATCCGGCACTGTACCTTTTCTGTATTCCGCCTGGATATGGCCATGAGGTTGACCGTCGCTCGGAGTGTCTGGTGTACCCTATCCCACCACTGGTGGTTTGTGGGACAGACCCAAAACATATGTTTAAAAGTTGTCTCAGGAGTCTGGCATCTGGGGCGTGCGAAATGCGTATCGGGATAAAAACGGTGGAGCCGGTGTGGTGTTAGGTATGCGCGGTGCAAGATACTGAATTTAATGTTTTTGAATCGTGCATTCCTAGAAACCTTTTTGGGATACTCCAGCGCCTTTTCCCATTCTCTGTCATGGAACACCCGACGCACCTCGTCTTCCCATTTCTGTTGTAACCTGTGCAATGGAGCGGTGATCAGTTCTCAGATCGCTTAGAAGTGTAGGTGACTAAGTGTCTCCCCGTACCCATGCGTACGATAGAGTGCAGTACCGGGGGTGTTGGTGGTTCCCCCGCATTAAGATCCCAGCAGTGTCGGCCACTATCTAATAATTGTCTAGGTATCAGGAACTGTCCCGGTGGGAGGTCATAGCATTCCATCATTTGGGCATATGTTCGCAGCTGCCCATGCTCAAACAGGGACTCCACCTCCGTCACAACTCCAGTTGTGGAAATAATACCAATGGGAGTAGTGGGGAGTATAGGGGCGTTCCCCTGGACATACAATGTATTTGCATCAGGCATGTGCGGGCTATTGATACCTGTAGGGGGTTTGTGTGGATAGGTTTGGTACCCGGAATTAGTATTCTCTGGATGGCTGGGAGAGGTACTCGACCGTCGTCGGTGAACGTCTCCCCTATGTGGCGTTCGGCCGTCCAGTGTGACAACCACTGAAGTTGAGATGCCAAGAAATATGCTTCGAAGGAAGGAGCTCCCAGTCCCCCCTGAGCTGTGGGTAAGTACAGTGTGTTTAGGGCTAACCTGTGTCTACAATCCCCCATACTAATGTTGTGAGTAATGTATCTAGCTCCCGAAAAAAGGAGCCTGGTGGTATTACAGGGAGATTAGTGAAAGAGTAAAGTAGTCTGGGAACCATAATCATCTTTGCTATGGCTATGCGCCCAATGGGGGCCAGGGGTAGGGTCTTCCAGAAGGTAACCGCCGCACGGAGCCCCGCCAATGTCTTGCGATGTTTCCCCTCATGAGGTCCTCGGGTGAGTGATCTAATCTCACCCCTAGGTACTGGGGTGCCGTAACACTCTAATTGAGTCTCTGGATTCCTGCTGATATGTCTAAGGGAGCTAAGTGAGGTCTAAGTGGAAAGATCGTGGATTTGTCCCAATTGACTTTAAGGCCCGAGTCCTCTGCGAAGTCTTGAAATATTGTACAAATCGGTGTAAGGTCGCTCGTGACATCTCAGACATAGATCAGAAGGTCCTCTGCGTATAGTGATACGCAGTGTACTGTTTCTGCTATTGGGATACCCCATGCCCGCCGCCCTGCCACAAGCGTATGGCCCGGGGCTCCACCGCCTGGTCCTTCGCTCCACCGGAAATGGGGCCGAGATTTACTTCCCTATTCTCACCCTAGATGTGAGGCCCTCATACAGGAGTTGTGTGTACACTAGTAGGTTCGGTCCGACGCGTATTTTACAGAGGGCGGTGAATCGGTATGGCCACAGCAGTGTATCAAAGGCCTTTTCAAGGTCCAGGATCAGGCACGCTGCGCGTGGGAATTGATCTTTTGCTCTATCTTGTATATGGAAAAACCTGCGTATATTCTGTGAACCGTTACGCTCTGAGAGAAAACCGCTTTGGTACGGGTGGATCAGTTGTGGAAGAATTTGGATATACTGATCCGCTATTATTTTACTTAATATTTTACATTAGATTGTGCAGCAGTGTCTCCCCTAGCGGTGGTCGCTTGTATCCGTTGCAGTAGTTTGAAAGAGGGTACTAAGGACAGCTTGGCCTACTGCAGCTTGCTGCTTGGCTTGCACATCAACACCATAGTGTTTAGTAAAGGTGTGTGGTGTAGACCATGTTGCTGCCATACATATGTCCTCTAGTGGTATGTTTCCTAAGAAAGCCATAGAGGCTCCGAGTTTGCGAGTGAAGTGCGCTCTAGGAGGAACTGTTAGTGTACGTTTAGCTTTTTGACAGCAGATTTGTATACACTTTACAATCCACCTCGCAATCCCACTTTTAGAAATGGGGTTGCCTTTATGTGGAGGACAGAAAGATACAAACAACTGTTTTGTCTTTCTAAAGTATTTAGTCCTATCTATATAGTATAAAAGAGCTCTTTTAACATCTAATGTGTGTAAAGCCCTTTCTGCTACAGAGTCTGGGTTTTGGAAAAGCACAGGTAACTCTACAGATTGGTTTCGGTGAAAAGGAGTGATAACCTTTGGGAGAAATTTAGGATTAGACCTAAGAACCACTTTATTAGGATGTATTTGAAAAAATGGTTCTTGTATAGTGAACGCTTGTATTTCACTTACTCTTCTGAGAGAGGTAATGGCAACAAGGAAAGCTGTTTTCCATGTTAGGAATTGCAGTTCACATTTATGTAGAGCCTCGAAAGGGGGTCCCATGCGTCTTGTAAGGACAATGTTCAGGTTCCATACAGGAGAAGGTGGTAACCTGGGTGGGATTACTCTTTTTAATCCTTCCATGAATGCTTTGATTGCAGGTACTCTGAAAAGAGATAGATGCTGCCTGTTCTGTGAATAGGCTGCAGGATGTAAGCGTATGGAAGAATAAGCCAAATTAGACCTTTACAGTCTGCGTTGAGCAAGGTTATTGGCCTATATGAGGACGGGACTGTGGGGTCTCTATGTGGCTTGAGGAATGTCACCAGGGTAGATTCCCTGAGCGAACCTGGGAGCTCGCCTCTTTTCAGCGCGTCTTCGTACATGGATACAATCCGAGGGATCTACTGGGCTAAAAAGGTGCTATAGTATTCAAGGGGAAAGCCATCCATTCCACCGCTTTATGTCGTGCCAGTGCTCTGATTGCATGGGTTACTTCCGGGGGTTTAATCTTAGCCTCCAAGCCTGCCTGTCTGCGGAATGGATGCTGGGTAGAGGTAGTAAATGGTGGAACTGGGTCAGCACGTGTCGTGGTGTCGACGCCCGATAGATCCCCCTGTAATAGTCGTGCAAGATGTGCGATATATCCACTTGTGACTGTTTAGGGGTGCCTGTCGCATCTATCAATTCGGTGATTGGTTTCGTGTCCGTGTCTTGTTTAGTAAGCCAGGCCAGGAGTGGTCCCGCCCTCTTTCCCTCTCGATGCATCTTGGCGGTGTAAACCCTGAAATTATATTTACGAAGGTCTCTCATTGCTTCCGCCTGAGATGTCTTGGCTTCCGCCACTTGCTCTGGGGTAGCTTCCCCTTTGTCCATGCTTTTTGTTAAGTCTGCCAATTTGGTTTCCGCATTTTGTAAGGATTGCTCTAGTGTTTTTGCGCACACCTACTTTGTGGATACAGTGTACCCTGACGTTGACCTTAAATGCATCCCATTCTATTAATCTAGATGTCGCTGTGCTGGCATGTAGTGCAAAGTGTTCCTGAATGTGGTTCCCACGTGTGTGACAGAACGCCTGATCGGTGAGGCACTCCCGCGGTAGCTTCCATGTAGGTATGGGGGGTGGGGTGGTCTCCATCTGAGGATCACTGTGCGTGCGTTATTGTCTGACAAGACTCTTCCCAAGTATTCAGTGTGTTGTATTTGGGGGAGTAGTGTTGCGGAGCAGAGGAATTTATCTAGCCTCATCCGTAGATTATGTGGGGCTGAATAAAAGGAGTATAATTTAAAGTTTGGATTCTTCTCTCGCCAGGCGTCTACCAGTGCCCAGTGGTTCACTCACTTTCGAAATTGTTCTGTCTGTTTCAATGCGAGGGATTGTGCCGAAGGGGGTGAGACCTATCTAGGCAGATGCCTAGGGTACAGTTATAATCACCCCCTAACTGCCATGGTATCGATGTGTATTGTGCTAGCACTCCGGTAAGGCGGTTCCAATATGGATCCTACTCCACATTGGGGGCATATATGCTTCTGAAGAGTATTGATACAAACATAAATGGTCCCAGAACATATACAATTCAAAAACAATAACAGATGATTATAGACTAAATTGAAAAAAGTTTGCAGACTTGTTTTTAATCACAACCAGCATATCCAGTAAATTGAAAGTAATTCATAAAATACATAAATATATATACACAATTGGTGCCCCTGAAGGGAAGGGAAGGATAAGGTAGTGGTGGACAAGTGTGGGAAAACTAATAGTGACCAATTAATGAATCAGTTTTTAGGCCTTTGATACAGGAAACAGGCATATGACCAATGGTTCACAATCAGATAGATCTCATGCTTCAACGAAAATGCAAAATGGCAAATAACAGAAGCTGAGGAAGGGGAAGGTGTGTCGACGTTTCGACCCAAAATCGCGGCAGGTACTAGCTGAGACCTTGCTAGAGGGTCTTCATCAGGACAGTGAAGAACAGAATGGGGCAGGTAATCAGGAAATGTAAGTGGAATCCGGCTCGTTGTGGCGCGGTTCCTCGGAGGAGAACGTTGGAAAACGGGGGAGCGATAGGTTAAAATTTGAAGATGTCGTTAGACCACTAGGTGGAAGAATCAGGACAGTCAGATATAGTGCATTGAATTGCACAGTCAAACGGCAACAACGGTAAGTCACCGATCTGTGGGAGATAGTAGTTGTGCAGAATGGAGGAGTCCGCCGCGTGGGTACGGATCCTTAATTAAAAGCCTCACGCGGTCTCAGACAAGCAGTCGGGTGAAATCCGTCGAATGGTTTAGGATCCTTGGAAGATGCCGAATCTGTTTAATCAACGTTGGGGAGTCGAGGTGGATCACAAAAGGAAGAGTATTGGTCTACCCTCTAGTAATCCTACTATCAGGGAGTATCGGCCTTCTTTGTCTACTACTTGTGACTGTTCCCTGAAGGGGATCCCGGGACTAATCTAAATCAGGGCGCCCCTGGCAAATGCAGAGTATTTCGTGGCACAAATAATAACCGCCATTTTTTTCGTAGGTGATCCACCTCTATCGCTTTCAGATGCGTCTCCTGTAGGAGAGCTATCTGCGCTTGCGGCCTTTTAATGTATGCGTAGATTGCATATCGTTTGTTTGCTGTGTGCATGCCCCTGACATTTAATGTAATGACTTTTAAATCTGTGTTAGGGATCTTGGTTGTCATTTGGCCAAGTGTCTAGGTGGTGCTTCTCCGGGCATAGTGCCTCGTCCATCTCTCGTGCTCCTCCCCCATCTAACTGCCTGCCACTTGTGTGTGTACTATATTTTCCATTTCCGTACATACGCTCCATTTGGGAATACTGGAGGAATGTAAAGGAGGGGGGAAGTAAGGTGAACCAATGGGAAACATTCCCAACTAATGGGACCTATCACTCGAGGCGATACGTCCAAACTGCACTTCATGTGCTAACTTTAGTTTGTTGCTTGGGGGAAGTGGTTGTCTGTCTCCGCCAGCCTCTGCCGCTGTGGCTGCCCGCCCGTTGACTTAGTGTTAGTGGCGCCCGAGGGTGTCTTTTCCTCCCTCTGCGGCCCGCTGCGGGTCAAATAAGTATTCAGTCTTCAAATGCGCCTAGTTTAGGACCTTTTACTTGAGCACCTCTTTGGTGCTGAGCAATGTCCCTTTTTATGGGTATTGAGGTCTCGGAGAATGCCTTCTTCATTGTTCGTCGTGCCCCATTGGGGGCATCAGATCAATGTGTCTGCCGCTTGGGGGGTTAATATTGGGGGTGTTAGCGAGCCATCACAGTGTTTGTGTCGCTGCCTTCTTCCTCCGAGGAGAACAGGTGTGGGCCTCTCTCTCCGTCCGAACTTTTCTCCATCAGTCTCATCTCTGTGGGCATCTGTAGTGCCCTACGGCGTTCCGTTATGATTTGTTCGAGATCTGGAGAGTTCTTATAAGTTGAGTCCGATCGTGGGTTCAGATGTGTAAGGGTGACTTTCTTATATTGTCATCTCCGGTGGCCTAGCGGTTGATGGGTCTGCACGCTCTTGGGAATTTCCAGGTTTGATAACCGCTGTTCCACCCAGGCAATAGCCTCTGCGAAAAAGTGGGTGGTTGCGTCGTGAATGATTTTAAGATGGGCTGGAAACAGCAGAGCATATTGTACATTCTTTTGGCGCAGGATGCGCTTAACCGCTAGGAAGGTGGCTCTCTGTTGCTGAACGGCTCGTGAGTAGTCTGGAAATAGCATGACTTGTTTGTCCTCCACACAAAGTGTTCCCTGTTGTCTTGCTGCTCGGAGAATAGTGTCTCTATCTTGGTAATGCAGCAGTTTTAAGAGGAATGGTCAGGCGGTGATCTTGGTGGTGGCCTGTGGGCCAGGACCCGGTGTGCTCTCTCTATGGAATAGAAGGGGGTCACCCCCGCTGGTGTGAACGTTGCGATCCACGTTGTGATATATCTGAGAGGGTTAGTCCCTAACACCGCTTCTGGCAGATTTAGGATGCGGATGTTGCTCCTGCGGGAGCGTCCTTCGAAATCATCGGTCTTATTTTCCAGGATCTTCACCCGTGATTGGAGGTCCTTTAAGGTATCTTGTTGTTGCTGCACTTGTGGTTCTAGAGTGTGCAGCAACGTTTTCTCCCCTTGTTTAACTTTGTCAGCCAATTTCCTGTGGTCGTCCCGGACTAGGTTGAGGTCTGTGGCCAGTTCTCCAAACTTGTTTTCCATGGTGACTCTTGAATGCTCTATTGCCGCGAGGACTTTGTCCAGTTTGTTCGACATGGACTCTGAGCGTGAGGCCCCCCCTCTGATTGCACGTTTTTAGGGTCCGGGTAGGCAGTTCTTAGGGGCCCTGGGGCCTGTGATGTGCCAGTTGCTCGTTGACACCCCATACTGGTCGTGTTCCTCGCCGATGTTCGCCAGTGGGCTCCTGCTCTTCCTCTATGTATCCGGTAACCTGCGGTCAGTTGTGGCCTGTGCTTTGCTGTGTGCCGATCCCTCCTACAATCCCGGTGAGTCCTCTCAGTAGCTGCCCAGCCACTGGTGTGGAGTACCTGTTGTTCTGCCCGGGGCCCGCACCAATCGGATCGGCAGTGTCTCTGTCAGTTAAACATGTCCTCGAGATGCGACTAGGAGAGACTGATTTTCCCTGTGTGCCTCTTCTTATTTCAGCGCCTCCAGTTCCGACAGTAATCGGGGGGAGGAGGGAGAGGCCTTGATATGATGGGGTAGGGATGCTCCCTCTGTCTGCTTTCACCGGTCTGCGACCCGGGACCTTGCTTCTGTGTGGTTAGACTCAGGAATTTTTTGAGCGGGAGGGTGGCAGCCAGCTATTCTCGCCCAGGCTCTTTAGCGGTTGGGTCCAATTTGGTTTCAGCAACAAGTCGGGGCCCGCAGCATACTGATCATCGCTGTCTTCAATCTCGCCGCCACCCGGAGAGTCTTCCTGCAGCGATGGTGTGTTCGTGCCTCGAGAGGCCCACGGGGAGCCGTGAGCATCACTTGGGAGTGTTGCCGTGTAGAGTCCCTCTGATCTGCGCCTTAGTCAGCCGCTCCTCAGCCTTAGGCCGGCTCCAAGTGTCTCCGGTGACGAGCCTGTGGGGCCCACCCCGGCCGTCCAGGCCACAAATGTGTCTCTGCCTCCCGCCATGAACCACGGGTCCCAGCGCCGAGGGGGAGGGGGGGTTCGCCGTTATCAGGTTCTCTATGTTGTAGTGTTAGGAGTCTGTGTCATTGGGATCCGCTCTTGCGAGGCTTGTGAGGCCTGTATGATGGTCCAGATCCCTTTTCAGGGGCCCTCTAGCTGCTCTTTCACAGTGGAGCACAGGGGTTGTGAGTGTTGTTTCACCTGTTAGGCCTCGATCTTGCCTAGCCTTGCGCGCCTCGAGGCCCGGCGCCATGCCAGGGGAGGATGCCTTGCTTGGGCACGCTGTTGTTGTGATGTGATGTGTTTGTCCCCCTGGGCGTAGGCGCTGAATCCCCTCGGGCTGGTCTCCTGCGCGTGAGAGTCGCGCTCTGTGGGCGCTCGCGTCTGCCTCCTGGGATTTGGCCGACTGCGAGCAGCGCTCTCACCTGTCCCGTCCAGTCACACCCTACTGTTCAGGGACTTCTCGTCGTCGCCATCCGATCGCTGCAGCGCCCAGGGTTCGGCGGTCATCAGTTTGAGCCTCTGTTCCTTCTCCAGCTGACAGGAGCGTTCAGGGCTCGGGGGGCGCCGCCATTTTTCGACCACGGCCGAGACCCCACAGGAGGTCCTCGCGTTGTCTGGAGCGTTTCCTAGTTCACTTGTCAGGGCTCAGAGGTGCTCCTCAGGGTTACTTGAGTTATCGTGCCATTTTCAGTGGTTTTTCGTGGGTTTAGGGCTGTTATTATTGCAGATGTCGCAGGCTGACGAGCGGGACGCTAGGGAAGTGCGTCCGCCATCATGCCCACGCCCCCCCAATTTAGATTTGCTACCTAATGCTTATGCAGGTGTGGTGTCAAGGATGGAGCCAGGCTGAAAACAGGACAAAGGTGAGCATGGATGAGGCACAGCTGAATTAAAAAACAAGACATTCAAATTTTAAAACAAGAGCTTCAGATTTTAGGGTTTCACAGTCCTTCTTTTTCAGCTGTGCTGAATACATTCTAGAAGGTACATGTGTTAATCGTGTACATTAATATTCATCAGTTGATACATTTCGGTATGCATAATCATTTCTCTATTTAATTCATGAACGTTGACTGGGGAGGGTTTAATACTACTACAGACGTTTATACAAGTGGTGCATATCATAGGGGCACAATGAATTTAGCAGCAGCAAGTGAGAAAGATTGCTCCTATGAATACTATTCCCATTAATAACTTCCAACCTCAAGTCCCTGTAACCACTTAGAACAGGACCATGTTTCTCAGTCTTGATGTATTTCTGCAGCTATATTATGTAACTTGGAAAGGGCGTTATAGACAGAAGGGGCGTGGTCAGGTATGAACACGCAACAGCTACTACTGATGATGCGGCACGCTCCACCACAATCGGCGAGCACTACATCAAGCACAAGTCTATTCTGAAGAGTTACAATCCTTGTAATTTGGAGCTCTTCAGTAATATTTTCTAGAGCCATTGCTGTCTGATTAGTTACTGCTTCTACTACTTGGGATAGGCGTCTAATCTTTCTACTATTTAGGGCTGCACTAACAAACAAAAAATGTCCCAGATTAAAGTCAACGTATTGCTGCAAAGCTGTATCAGTCTGATCTACTTCATCACTATTTATAGTCCTTTTGAATCTATTTAAAGAGATGTAATTAAACAATTTCCGGTCTTTGTGATAGGAGCCAGGTGCTAAGAACACAAGGGGAAGCAAAAAGGATACATAGCAAATCCCAGACCAACTGACGGGTAGGAAATTGATAGTAGCCCTTATTTCAACAAATGAAGTAAGTATTGTGGGAAGACAGAAAAGTGCTATTGTTTGTTCCAGTAATATTTAAAACAGTGGTACAGTCACTTTTTCCCACAGGAATATGCCAATACTGCTCACACAAAGTTCTGCTCGGTTTCTGGTTACAGCGATAACAGGAGGCCAATTACCCTTAGCTGTTCGGGTGTTGGGGAAGACATATCTGGTGGAGGGATTTCCTCTGCGATATTCCTCCATTTCTCATATAGATCCTTTAGCTTGGGGATCTCCTTCTTCATTGGGGTAACAGACCCTGTTGAGCTGGGCATTGAGTCTACCCACATCAGCAAAAACCGTGTGACTTATTTCAGTGGCCCACAATAATGCAAACCAGGCTCTACAGGAACCATTATGTGAGAATGGCAAGGGAATAAAAGGCGTTCCACCCTTTTTCTGATGAGCTGGCATAATTCCACATACCCAACAGTTGGTAATGTTCGTAGCATTGTGGGTATGATGTAGCATTTGTATGAAAGTGTTATTGAGGTAAGACATCTGATGTTTCTGTTCATGGTAGGGAAGGGAAAAATAAAAATGTTCTGTGGGGGCAAGATTAGTAGCGGACAATAGGGTTCGAGTCGGAATAATTTTCTCCATTGTCCAAAAAACTGCTTCCAATATTATCAACAGTATGATCAGAGTAACCATATCCAGAGTCTTGTCTTTGTTTCTTTGTTTCGCAACTACAACTTAGATCCCAATTTCTGCATTTCTTCTCCTCGGTATCGATACAACCACAGGTCGGAGAGAGATCCAGGCTACAATTAACACGTATCACAACCCCCTCTGAACCTAGTTCAGCCGATTCTGTGATCCCACTGTGCCGCAGCCGAACCGTTCCACTAATTGAAATCGGTCCTCCGGTATCTCTATCTGCTCCTTCCCTTCCTTGGTCGTAGATCGTACCTTGCTACTGAAGGCGTTGTTTGATCAGGAAACAAAGTATCTTAGTGTGGTGACGGCTTCAAATGACAGTCGGAGCCGTCACGTGAGTGAACAGAATGTTTATTTAAATAAGTACAGAGAACCTGCGACCTCAGCCACAGCCTATAGGTACGATGTCCCTCAGTGTGTCCCCGGCGCTCGCCTTCGAACGCTGGTCGCGGTGACATTCTGAGTGATGTCACCGCGAGCAGTACCAAGGTGAACAGAGCCGCCGGGGGGGAATGAAGAGGGAGATACCACACATCCCCCTTCCCTGCGGACATGGAAAACATTAGATAAGGCAATGTGCAGAAAACAAGACAGAGAAAAGCTTACATTAGGCAGGAAAGTAATAATTACAACATTACATTTTGTTCAAGGCGGAATGCCAATAGTTACATCATCACATACTGATCAAAACGCCTGGGAGGTCTGGTCACTCTCCTGTTGGGCCTGTGGCCCGGGTGGGGGACACCTGAAGGCCTCCTAACAGTGAAACCACTATCTAGTCTGGAACCACACTCCCCCTCCCTTGCACCTTCAGTGGCTTCTATTGGAGGGTGGTACTTTACAACTCTCCCTAGGTTCCATATTTTCCCCTCTCGGGTTTTGACTGCATTCTTGAAAAGTTTTGTGACTTTCGTGGGACTGCTGTACTCTGACCAGCTTGCCTTCCCGGTGGGAGCTTTGATCTTGATATTGTCACCTACTTTGAACTCAACCTCCCGTGTGGCCTTGCGTTGGTCATAACCTTCTTTCCTCGATTTCATGGCTCGTTCTTGCCTCCTCAGACTATCCTTTTCTATGGCGCGGTCTGACCACCCCTTGTGCCATTCCATCCACCCTGGAGCGAGCTTAGTGTTGGGTGTCCTCCCGCGGAGCAATTCGAACGGGGTGACGCCCGTCGTCTGATGCGGGGTGAACCTGTAAGCTTCCAGGCGTCTCCACAGTTCTTCTTTCCAACTTATGCCACTTGCTTTTGCCAGCTGGATGCTCTCCTTGATGGTCTTGTTAAAACGTTCGACCATACCATTGGCCTCTGGGTGGTATAGAGCGCATCGCTTGTGTCTGATGCCTCTTTCTTCTAGGAAGTCTTCCATCTCTTTTGAGCACAGTTGCACACCGTTGTCAGTGAGGATGTTGCTGGGGAGCCCCTCTCGTATAAATACCTCCTGTAAGAATCCGATGACAGTCTTGGTTGTGACTTCACTGACGAGTTTTATCTCCGGCCACCGAGAATACAAATCCATGAGCACTAGAATGTACGGTGTCCGCAGCTCCCCAGTCATCGGGCCTTCGATGTCCAAAGCCAACTCGTTCCAAGGTTCTGACGGGAGCGGCCTACACACCATGGGTGGCGTCTGTTGCTTCAATACCTTGTCACTATTGCAGCACGGGATGCACTCCCTGATTCTCCTTTCGGTGACCAGGTCCATATTCGGCCACCAGTAGCTCTCCCTGAGTCTTTGCTTGGTCTTTGTGATACCCAAGTGTCCCTCGTGAGCTATCTCGATCAGGTTATCCCTCACAGATGCAGGTGGCACGAGCCTAGTCCCCCTGAACAGGCATCCGTCTACAATGGTTAACTCGTCCTTGACGGCCTGAAAAGGACGCATTTTTTCATCTTTTTTGTCACTGTGCTTCCAACCATCCCTCACTCTTCTGCAAATTTCCTCCATGGTCTTGTCCTCTTCTTGCGCTTTTCTCCACGTATCTTCACCCAACGCCTTCTGAATGGCGCAGACATTCTCAACCATGTATCCCTCTTCTTCTTCATCAGATTTCTCTCGCATTACATTTGCTTCAACACCGCTGACGAGTCTGGACAGGCAGTCAGCTGCAAGATTTTGCGTCCCAGGGACATACTCGACATGGAATGTGTACTCCTGGAGACTGACCACCCAACGCCTTATTCTGCTGGAGATAGCATCCAAACCCTTTTTGCTGAACACTTCTACCAACGGTTTGTGGTCGGTGCGGAGGGTGAACTGCGTACCCCACAGGAAGTCTCTGAATTTTCCAACAGCCCATGATACCGCCAATGCCTCCTTTTCGATAACTGAGTAGTTGTTCTCGGAATTCTGGAGTGACCTCGAGGCGAAGGCTACGGTCTCTTCTCCTTCCACGCCTTTCTGGGTGAGTACAGCTCCCAGCCCTTTTGCACTTGCATCAGTGGTGAGGATCGTTGCCCGGCCGGGCAGGTACGATTTCAAACTAGGAGCTTCTGCAAGAGCCCTCCTTACATCCTCGAATTCGCTCTGGCATTCCTGGCTCCATTTGAATTCGTTATCCTTTTTTAGCAATAACCTGATGGCGTAAGTCCTGCCTGCCAAGTTTCTTATGAACTTTCCATAGAACTCCAACATCCCCATGAATGATTTGATCTCGTCTTTGCTTTTGGGGGGTGACAGGTTCACGATGGTGTTCTGCAGTTCTGCCTTGGGACGTATGCCTTCTGTTGTTATCTTGTGACCCAGGAAATCCAACTCAGCACAACTGAAGACACATTTGTTCTTCTTTACAGTAAGACCTTGGGACAAAAACCTCCTCAGCACACATCTCAGCCTCTCATCGTGCTCAACTTGGTTCTTAGCGAAGACAAGCACGTCATCCTGGTAACACATGACACCTGGGATGCCTTTCAGGATGTTGCCCATGATTCTTTGGAACACGGCAGCCGCCGAGACCAAACCGAACGGCATCCTTTTGAACTTGTAGGCGCCCATAGGTGTCACAAAAGCAGTGAGTTCCTGAGACTCCTCATGAAGTTTTATCTGGAAATAGGCCGAGGTGAGGTCAAGGGTTGAGAACACTTTGGCACCCTCCAGCGTGCTCATCATCTGGGTGATGTTCGGCAAGGGGTATCGGTCAACGACGACCTCTTTATTGAGAGCCCTCAAATCAATGCAGAGCCGGACTGACCCATCCTTCTTCTTCGCTGCCACGATGGGCGCCAACCATTCAGTCGCTTCCACCGGTTCAATTACTCCGGCCTCACACAGTTTTTCCAATTCGGATCTGACCTCTTCCTGGATGGCTATGGGGAGTCTTCTGACTTTTGCCACAACAGGCTTGGCATTCGACTTCAATCTAATTTTATGGCAGTAATTCTTCAAACAACCAAGCCCTTCCCTAAACACTTCTTCAAATTCTTTGGTGATGTCTGACCCACATTCCTTTATTTCCTGTATCAAAATCTGGGGATTGCTGTTGGGATTGAGATACACGCCCAAATTCTTCTGAGCTCGCCACCCCAAAATGTTGTCTCCTACAGTGGATACATATACTTTAGACACGGTAGACCTATTCCTGTACTCAATTTTGCTCAGAAAGTACCCTTTCATGGAGATGGGGCGCCCCGCATACCCTCCAGGCCTCAGGTCTAACCTCTTCAACATTATCCTCCCCTTAGACACGCGTGAGAACTCCTTGGCATTAATAATAGTTATCCTGGAACAGGAGTCAAACAATGCTTCTAGCTCTACCTCTCCTACTCTTATGGTGTCTTTGGGACTATAGACTTGATCTTCGTCAACCTGTGCGGTAATTTCTGCACACATGGGGCTTCTGGGTCCAGGTGCCTTCAACTCTTTCACTTGCACCACAAACTCGTCGCACACAACATTGGTTCTGTCTCTACTCTGACGACTGGCCCCCTGCCCACTCTTGCAGTATTGTTTAAAATGGCCTTTCTTACCACACTTGTTACATGTGAATCGGAGGGCGGGACACTCCCTGTCGTTGGCTAAGTGCCCTTGTTTACCACACCTGTAGCAGGTACCTTTGAATAAACCTCCAGGCCTGCCTTCCTTCTGTTCCTTACTCACTGCCTTCTGACCCTTAACTACAGACACAGTCTCACATTCAGACACCACCTCACTGACATTGGTCTTGTCATCATTCCTCTTCTCCCCTGCATCCTGCTTAATCTCCTTGACGCACTGCAACATGTGCTCTACCTGTTTGGCTATGATGAGGACCTCTCTCAACGGCGGGTCATCTTTAAGCCATAGCTCTTCACGCACTCGTTCAATCCTACAGGTCAAGACAAACTGGTCCCTAATCCTCTCTTCACTCGCTCCCCCAAACTTGCACGTGGCGGCCAATTTCCTCAATGCAGACACAAAATCTTCTATAGACTCTCCTTCCTTCTGTGCTCTCTTCCCAAAGTGGTACCTCTCCATGATCGTGCTAGTCTTAGGGAGATAGTGCAGATCTAACTTCTTCAGGCTAACTTCAAACTCATTTAGTCCTCTTGCCTCCTGTGCCCCTAAATCCGGAAGATGATCTAGGACTTCCTCCCCTTCTGCGCCCAGGTAATAGGCTAACAAAGCAACCTTCCTCTCTAACCCTAAGTTAGGCCCACACACAGTGGCGTAATTTAAAAAAACTTTTTTCCATTTTTTCCATAGGATGGTGGGGTCACCTGGGTTGGTTAAGAAAAAGGGTGGAGGGGTTACACTTTGCATGTTTAAAGCCAAACGGTCTCAGAGTGTGCTTAGAACCTGTAAGCCTGCACTAACCCCCTTGTGTGACTTGAGGAGTAATAGGTGAGCACAATAAGCCTGTACTACAAAGGTATATCAGGGAACATTACTAAAAGCCACTAACTTGCAATGGCAATGTAACCCTCTGGATCAAAAGGAAAATGTACTTACAATTGTTAAAAACCAACTACAGAGGTACTTGTGAGTTCACATCCACAAGAATAGGTGAAAGGGACATTGAATATACAGTGAAAATATTAAACAGCAGTATAATAACACAATTGCATATATATCCTGAGCGGCCCTTGCACCATGGAACAGAGAGTATTCAGCACATGACCAAATGTAGGCAGAGAAATAAAGAGTCACCACAAGTTCAGGGTGTGAAAACACGAAGTTATCTCCCTACTGCCGGCACTGTTCCAATAGAGGTGGCAAAAACTCCTTCATTCACAACCACTGCCCACCGCTGAAACCACCAACAGTTCTCGATGTAACCAATTGATGTCTCTGCCAAAGCACATGCAGGGTATCAATAACGTGGGGTAATGATCCGTCTCGCCTGCCGTGCCTATTTACACCCCCGTCAGAAGTGACAGAAGAGCAGCCAAACGTGCGCTCGCCAGCTGCGTGTGCTTCCGATGCAGAAGAGACTTCCCTGACGGAGAGGTGGTAGCACACCGGTTACACGCCAGTCTGAGTCACTTGAGCCTCACAGCTTGCCGAAGGGTACTCAATATTTTAGGCAGCTACCTATGCGCCAGGTCCCTTCGCGCGTTGCACTGCGCAGAGCGTGCCCTCTCCAGGTGAAATGCCAGCTTCTCCGACGCTTGAGCAACCAACATAAACTCCTTTTCCCTATGCGTGGCAGTGTCACGTAAATGAAGGTACAGTTCCTACAGAAGAATTACAGCTGGAGGCAAACTTCCAAACAACTCCTGAGGTGGATACGTGAATTGCGCGCCTCGCTCCCGCCTTCCTTCACAGCGCTGATTGATAACTTGATGAGGCACTGACATCCAGTGACGTCTCACACACTCTGTCCACCGCTTTAAATTCTCGCCACAGGGAGCATTAAGGAGATTCCTCCGTACGCGCGCAGGGAAGGCAGACACTCGTTACCTTTACTTCAGGGAGATGAAGATCAAAACCCGACCTGAGGTCGCCCCTTCAAGTACTTTGCTGGGCTTCGATCCTTCCTTCTCTCTCCCTCTTCCCCGGGCTGCACACTCTCCGCGCTGCCGCCTGGGTTTCCACAGCAACACGAAGCACTTCCAGACGGCCGGCTGCAAGCTCGAGTCAGCTGTTTCTCACCAGCGTGTTGAGGTCGCAGGAGGTCACCCTCGTCGCCAGTGTGGTGACGGCTTCAAATGACAGTCGGAGCCGTCACGTGAGTGAACAGAATGTTTATTTAAATAAGTACAGAGAACCTGCGACCTCAGCCACAGCCTATAGGTACGATGTCCCTCAGTGTGTCCCCGGCGCTCGCCTTCGAACGCTGGTCGCGGTGACATTCTGAGTGATGTCACCGCGAGCAGTACCAAGGTGAACAGAGCCGCCGGGGGGGAATGAAGAGGGAGATACCACACTTAGTTCAGAGGAGCAGCACTTTTCTGAGTTTGTAAGATATCTTTCAGATCGTTTCTGCCTTCTGGCTGGAGAACAGTTGCTGGGATTCTTTTGCAGTGCCTCCCATGTATCCAGTGACATATGTTGGTGACACGGACAGCAGTTCGGGTTGCCAGCAACACTTGCTCGACGTTCTTCCAGCGAGGTTCCAGATTCTTAGAACCCTGGAAGCTTCTTAGGACCACAAACTTTCCAGGTTGGAGACTATGGCCCGACCCTCTGATTTGTCTGGAATAGCTTCACGCACCTGCTGATGAATCAGAAACAGTTTTTCAGTCAACTTTCTAAGATATTCACTCAAAACAGGGTACTGTATTTCTTTAATTATATTTGGTCTTGGGGTCCCCATACATTCATAAGCCTACCAAAGACTATCTCATAGGGAGAAAGTCCAACCTTACTGTGTGGGACGGAACGAACAGATAATAACGCTAGGGGCAAAGCATCTGGCCATTTAAGGCCTGTTGTTGCTAGGATTTTAGCTAATTTGAGCTTCAGGGTGGTGTTGTAGCTTTACACCAAACGCGCTGCCTGAGGATAATTAGCAACATGAAACGGCTGTTTTACCCCTAAACCTTTCATTAGGTACTCTGGCTAGTAAAGTGGGGGCCATTGTCACTCCATAAAATTCTACAAAGTCCAAAACGAGGAAAGAATTCTTTTAACAGAATTTTAGCTGTTGTCAAGGCTGTGTTGTCTTTGGTGGGATAGGCTTCTACCCACTTACTGAAAGAACAGACTACAACTGATACGTACTTCAGATTGTTACAGCGCTCCAATTAGATGTAGTCCATTTGGAGTGCTTCAAAGGGAACCTGAGGTGGAGAAAATCCACTAGTAGGGGTTGATACTCCCTTCCCAGGATTGTGCTGAAAAACGGATCATACAATTTTTAACCAAATGTTCAGCCATTTTCAGAATAAACTGACTATCCCAGACTGGATCTAATTGGGAAATAATGTTCTTGGCACTAACATGAGCAGGTCCATGAGCCATAGTTACAAAAGGCAATACATAGGCATAGGGCAATTTCCATTTCGACATATCTTTTGATCTCCAACATCCTTCATCATCTAACTCTCCTTCCTTTTGCCATTCTGCTCTTTCTTGTTCAGTGGCTGATTGCTGTATATCCTTAATCACTGTGTACGTGTTTTCCCATCTTTCAGCTTGGGATCGTAGCACATACATTTTACTTGCGAGTGCACTTGCAGTTTCTCGTGCAACTTTGTCAGAAAAAGCATTTCCTTGTCCCACTTTGTCTGTAACTTTCTTGTGCGCACTACATTTGATAATGGCTACAATCTTTGGCAATGTCAAAGCAGTAAGAAGACTATTTACTAATTCACCATGTTGTATTTTAGAGCCATGGGAGGTTAGGAATCCCCGTTCCTTCCAGAGCTTGCCAAAGTTGTGTGGCACACCGAATGCATACTGACTATCTGTATAAATGTTTACTTTTAATCCCTGACTTAGTTCGTAAGCCCTCAAGAGCGCAATGAGTTCAGCTGCTTGGGCAGATTTTTGTGGGATACACGCTGTTTCCACCACAGTCTGGAATGTAGTTATGGCATAGGATGCAGAGGCAGTGCCATCAGATAGTCTTAAACAAGAACCGTCCACCCATAGTTCTCCCTCAGGGTCTACCAAAGGTGCATACTTTAGATCTATTCTTCCCTTAGTTTGTTCTTCTGTGAGAAAAATACAGGCATGCAAATCATGAGCTTGTTCTGCTGGCAAAGGTAACAATGTAGCTGGGTTCAATGTCAAGCATCTCTTTTGTGTGATATGAGGGGCAAAAAGCGTGAGTTCGTATCCTGTGAGTCTAGCGCTAGTCAAGTGTTGTGTCTTAGTCTGATTCAGGAGTGCATCCACATAATGTGTTACCATGACCATAAGCTTGTTACTCAACATTATTCCCCCAGATTGCCGTGTACAAATCGCTGTGGCGGCAACTGCTCTTAGACAGCCTGGAAGTCCTCTGGCGATGCTTATTACCATATGGCTGTGTCAAAACTGACAATGCACATCCTTCTCGCTCGTGTACATCTATACTACTATAATAAAGGAAGAACTTTCAGCCTTTGAGGCGGGTAAACTCGGGAACCACAGCGCCAATTCACACACCCGATACACCGTTGGAATCGTCAGGGTGTGTAGATGGTTATAGGCTATATAAATGTTAAAAAAAACGTTATTTAAAAAATTTACAGTAAAAAAAAAAGTAGTCCCTCCGAAGTAGCGCCGGCCGCGACGTGCGTGCTCACGTCAGGAGCGCGGGGAGGAGCGGCGTCCAGGAGCGCGACGAGGAGCGGCGGACATGGCGCGGGGGAGGAGCCGGGTCGGGCGTCGGGGCATGCGGGGGACGGGCCGGGCGGGGGCCCGGGCTGCTGCACAATGTCGGGGCGGGAGGGGGTCGGGGAAGCCTGTTGCACCCGGACAAGGTCGGGACAGGCTGCTAGTATAATATGAAAGGCTTTGCATAGTCTGGAGTGCCTAACATTGGAGCAGAACAAAGTGATTCACAAAGCTGCTGATATGCTTCCTGACATTCAGCTGTCCATGGTAGAGGAGAGGGAGTGTCTTTAGTAAAAGAGACAAAAGAGGTTTGATGATAAGGGATACATTTGGGATCCACTGTCTACAGTAGGAGGTAATTCCAATAAGTGCCCTGACTTCTTTTTGGGTACTTGGAACAGGAATTTTTAGGATAGTTTGAATCCTGTCTTTAGTCAGAGTGCAACCTTCCTTAGACCAGAAGTGACCTAAATAAGTGACCTCAGATTGACAATATTATAGCTTATTCTTGGAGACTTTATGTCCCTTAACAGCAAGGTGCTATAAGATAGAGATAGTGGCCTCTTTACAATGCTCAACTGTGTCTGCAGCTAGCAAAATTTCATCGACATATTGCACAAGTGTAACTCATGGTGGCAAAAGAAGTTCATTCAACTGTCGCTTAAGTGCCTGACTATAAATGCTAGGGCTTTCTGTATAGCCTTGTGGAGCCCTACATAATCTAAATGAGCGACTTCATAATGAAAACCCAAAAAGATATCTACTGTCTTCATGTATGGGAATAGAGAAAAAGGCATTTCTGAGGTCGATAACAGAGAATACAGTGGCTGTAGGTGGGATTCATGTCAACAAAGTCGTAATATCACACACAATAGGATATTGAGGGATGACTATTTTATTGACCTCCCTCAATTCGATCACGAATCTGTAAATCCTATCTCCTGTTCCATCACCCCATTTTAGAATGGGAGAATGGGGCTATTGCATACATTAGAGGAAACTTCCTCAACAACTCCTGTACGTATCATATCATCAATGACAGATATCAATGCAGCTTCACCTTCTTTTGATATTTTATATTGCGGGACCCTTGGTAAGGAAGCATGCTTCCGAACCTGTAATAACAGATTACAGGTGGTCCAGAACATGGCGGCACGGCTAGTTCTTAATATGCCCCCAGGACTGCCTCCCGCCCTCTTCTCTTACAGCTCCATTGGCTTCCTATACGCCAAACGGTCAAATTAAAAATTTGATGCACCATCCATAAGGCACTTTCCAATCTTGGCCCGATCTATCTCGCAGAGAAATTCATACCCTGCTGTCCCTCTAGATCTCTCCACTCATGCTTCAAACATCTTGTAGAGGTTCCCCGAGTTAGGAGGGCAAGACTAGGGGGAAAGGCCCTCTCCTACCTAGGCCTGCGTTATTGGAATGGGCTCCCCCTGCACTTATGACAGTGCTCTAATCATTAACAATTTAGAAGCTGCTTAAGACCACCCTTTTCTGTTGCTGATCTTAGCTGCAATCGCATTATATCTATGTTACTTGTCCGAAGCGCAGAGATACTCCTTCGGGAGTCGATTCTGGCGCTATATAAATAAATATATGCACTCTGGAAATGTCCATTTTTCCCACATCTGTTTCAGCAGTAGCCCAAACACATGAAGGGACAGAATCAAGATCCGAGCATAAAGAAAAATTATATTGCAATGTCTTTTCCCCAAAACTAACACGTACTCCAGATGGGGAACAATGTATAGTCGCATGGAAATATTTCAAAAGATCAAGTCCCATTAGATTATCTGGAGCATGTGGGGGAAGTAAAAGGGGGGCTGTAGTGATGACATTTTCAACCTGCAAAGGTAATTTCTGGGTCACAGGGCTAGGAGTTGGTGTTTCATCAAACCCTATCGATGAGATTACTTGGCCAGACAAGGGTGTCCCAGGGACCAGTTTCTGAGATATCGCACTACGTGTTGCCCCTGTATCCACAAAATATTTCTGATCCTGCCCAAGTATAGTGGCTGTTATATAGGGCCCTGACTGATCTACAGGTATCTCAACTGGTCCTCCTTGTCCTACGCTGTCCAAGGCAAAATGAGTTCCTACAGTTTCCTCTGATTCCCAATCTTCCATAGAATATGGATTATTTCACTGGTCAAAATAGTTTCCTGACCTATTCCTCTCCGGAGCTTGAACCTGCTGTGGCTGCTGTGGAGGAGCTGAAGTCCCTCGATTACTATTCACTTGTCCCCTTCCTCTCCCACCAGCAGCTAAAACAGAACATTAAGAACGCCAATGTCCTTTCGCTTTGCATTAAGCACACTGATTCAGTCCTAATGGGGTGTGTCTAAGCGGTGGCCTTACTGGAGGCACTTGTCTATAATTCTGATCATAATTTTGGCCACGGCCATGACCTTAGGGTCCACAGGCCTGACCCATCATCATCTTAGTTTTCAGTTCTTTTAGTTTTCCTTCTTTTCGTTCTTGCTCAGTGGTAACCTGATTCTGGTAAAACTGAGCCATATCTTATGTAGCTTTTGGAGTCACTGAAGCCCATGTGCTCTCAGAGTTCTTTAAGCGAACTGATATATCAGGAAGCTAATTTCCCACAAAACTATCTACAGATAAATGTGCACCTGTAGGTGTAGATGTATCTTGCCCACTAAAATCATGGAACACTTCCTCAAAGCGAGTAAAGAAATCAGGGATGGCCTCTCCCTGTTTTTGTTTACAAGCAGTAAGGAGTGCCCAATCTATTTTCTTAGCTGGAACCATCGTTGTTATGTAAGTAAGTATGTTACCAGGAAGATCCAGTATAAGATGACTAGGTTTCTGACCAGTATCCTATCTCTATCAGCCGCTATTATGGCAGCCCAATCTCCTCTCAAATCAACATCATGATCCTGTTTCCGGGTAAGTTGCCACATATCTGGTGGCAGTATCATACCAAAAAACATATCAATATCTGCTAAATCTGCAAGAATCAATGGCTGCCTGTACATAATCTTAAAATCATCTAGGATATTTCAATATGTCTGGTAGGGAGGCTTTTAAAGTGAGTACATTCGTTCTTTTCCAGGGCGTATATATCCAATTATAGGAAAAATGTAGCATCAGCACTATTTCGGTCATCATTATCTGCATTCCCTCTTCCAGGAATGAACTGAGGCCCAGCTTCCCTCATAGGTCTTATTCGGGGAGAGGAAGAGAGTTCATTACGATATCCAATTATTGTTGCTATGGCAGCATTAACTCTACCCACAGGGAAGGCCCCTATCTGACATTGTCGTTTAATAGCTCTAACATCATCTGGGTCATTCTGTCCAGTAGGCATCTCCCATTGAACCATTAATTGATGAAAAAGCTTATTTATGAGACAAAGAAGCTCGCCTTCAGAAAAATCCTGTATCTGATCGATCATTTCTCCTACCTCCATTTCTAGATCACTCAACCAATTTGATACCAACAATCTTATTTCATCCTGACGAACCTGAGGTACAGTAGAACGAAGAACTCAAGGGGTCAGAACAGATGCAGGAAGTACGGGATCATCAGTCATTTGAGTTGCAGTGGCCCGAGGTGAAGGTACAGAGGCCTGGGATGAGGGTGCAGTAGCCTGGGTTAGAGGGGGTAAGGAATGTACCGGTACTGGTTGAAAAATAGGGAGCTGGACAACCGCGGGCAAAGGAGGGGGAGCCAGGGGTACAAGGGGGGCAACATTTCGGGGGTCCTGGGGAAGAGGTGTTAAGGGTACATATGGGGGGCGGGGGTCGTTCTATCAACAACCCATCAATATCTGAGTCCACATCTTCTTGGTGGACCTGAACTACTAGGGTTGGTCTAACTATATATTCTTTAGATGTTAGTAAACTATGCTCTCTATATGAACATTCTTTTTTCTCCTGAATTTCCTTATCCTTCAATTCCTTATATTTCTGATACTCTGTTTTCCTTTCCTGTTTCCTTTGTAACTTCTCCGCCTTGAGCTGCCGCTCCTTCACTTCTTTCCTCCACATATGCAAACTGTCAAACATAGCTGGCCTAACTTTCTTTAAAAACAATTGTTTCTCTAAATACTCGAGTTTGTGAGGGTCCATGGTTCCCTCTAATGGACATTGAAACTGGGGATCCCCTTTCGTAGATATGTTCCACAATGTATTATACATGATGGGACAAATACCATATTTGACGTATATCTCAAAATTCGGCATACCTTCTGGTGGCGCCGGCTGACTTGCTTCCAAAGTGCTCTGCTTATCACAGCAGCAACAACAAAACTTCCAAAGGGTGCTAAATACAGGCATATGATATAAGATATAAAAACGTATAAACAGAGAGAAATAAAAAATATTGTCACGTTACCTGCAACAAAAAATATTAGCAAAACCAAATAGCTAGTCCCAGAACAGAGCCTAGGTTTCAAAATACCATACAAATTCTGAACGGTTTACCAATTCCGATTGTCAAACGAATACCAAGTCAAGACGAATACCAAATCAAGCAAATATCAAACTAATCCTAAACAAATGAACAAATGAACCAGTTCAATACAGATTTACCTCATAAGTAGTCTTTGATTCCCACCTGTCGATCCTCCCTGATCCAAAGACATCACCGACCGAAGGCCCCAGTCAAGGCAAGCAGCCACCGAGCTGAAAAATCACCTTGGTGGGGCGCCCCTCAGCAAAGTTCTTCTTACCGACCCGATCTCCTCCCCCAGTCCGACTGCAGGCCTTTGATGGGGCCCCAAGTTGGGCACCAATTTGTGGAGAAAATTATTAATAATCTGCTGGTGCAGGACCACACCACTTTGCCACGGGTTCTTATCAAGTAAGGGGGAAATGACACTGGAGCGAAGTGAAACCATAGGTCATTTATTAAGCATTCATGAATGGGTATCCATCCACCGAGCACCGTAGAGATTCTCAACCAGAGAGAGCACCCTGAACGATAGTTGCATGGGTTTTTATAGGGAAGATCACAGACAAGGATCGCCCAGAGGTAAATAGAGCTCTGGGAAACACACACAAAAGAGACAATCGCTAAGAATCAACAACCTTGGTGCCTTGCGTAACTGTCGCGTCCTGAAGCTGCATGACAAGATAAGCTATCTGAGCAAACTTTATCTAAGGCTTTACCATTGTTTAAAAAACCCACAAACCCACAGTGCAAACATCAGCTGTGCTTTTGCGCTGACTTTGCATGTTGACTCAGCCTACAATGTCTCAATTTAGATTCTTTACCTAATGCTTATGCAGGTTTGATGTCAAGGATAGAGCCAGGCTGAAAACAGGACAAAGGTGAGCATGAATGAGGCACAGCTGAATTAAAAAACGAGAGATTCAGATTATAAAATGAGAGCTTCAGATTTTAGGGTTTCACAAGTCCAGCCTTGTACATAGCTCCCTCTGCTAAATTTAAAAAAAAATACTACAAAATAGACATTTATAAGGATGTACAATTAAATCTTTTCAATAAATCTTTTTGGCACTTGAATTGTTCGACCTAATATGTTTCTTGGAAACTGGGAACTGTCACACCACTGTCCAGGATCTGCGTTAATGGTGTAGAAGCTACAGCAGTCACTAATGTTTCAGATCCAGTCTCTCCGGTTAGATCTGAGGGAAGATTAATTAAGTGCCTGAAATAAGGCTCACTACACCTATCTAGATTCACCCATCACCACTGAGGAAATTGAGCAAGGTATTAAAGGCCTGTCAGATGATAAGGTGCCTGGACTCGACAGTTTTACCACTGCCTTTTATAAAGAGTATGCCTCCCACACCTATTAGCTATGTACCAAGACTCCCTGAACAAAGGCACCCTACCTCCTTCGTTGAGAGAGGCAGCTACCATTGCACCCCTTAAGCCAGGAAACCCGCTAACCTTTGTCATTCTTACCGACCCCTCTTATTAATAAATGTAGACAACAAAATTAACGCCAAGCTCCTTGCAAGTAAACCCTTTCCTAGCCCATAATAGTACGGCCTGACCAATCAGGCTTTATCCCTGGCCGTTCACCATCCCACAATCTCTGCATTATGTTTGCGGTCATGCACCTTCTAGACCCTCAGATTTACTGTGGTGGCCGCCCTATTGGATGTCACCAAGGCCATTGATTCACTAAACTGGACTTATCTTTTTCCCCTTTTGGATCGACTCAGTCTTAGCCCAGGCTTTCTCAAACAAGTGCAACTTCTTTATTCTCGTCCCACAGCAAGGGTGCACATGAATGGCTTGATCTCTGACTCACTCCCAATTACTTGAGGAACGCGGCAGGGGTGCACACTGTCTCTGCTCCTATTTGCTATCGCGATGGAGCTACTGGCATCCAGGCTTAGACAACACCATGCAGATAGGGGCATTGGTTTTACTACTAGGGGACTGGTGGTCTATATGTACGCTGATGATCTGACTCCATATGCCAGTAGCCTGGAGTACAATCTGGCTCCCTTGATGTGAGAGGTGTTTCGAGTAGGTGGTTACCTGGGCATACAAATTAATTGAGCCACATTTATACTATCCTGTCTTACCGATAACACGCATTAACTTCTGACAGAATACCCTTTATAAAGGGCTGCCGCTAGGAATATGGCTAAGTCGCGACATGGAGGAGCTATGGCGGGCAAACTATGGCCGAGCCATGACCTGGCTAGAAGACAGAATAGCCATCTGTGCTGAACTCCCTCGGTCCCTAGCTGAGCGATTTGCGATAGCAAAGATGATTATTCTTCCTATATTTTTGTACCTTTTTGCCAATATCCCACTCCTGCTCACAATTCATTTCTTCGGACGATTGAAATCCAACATAATCACTTTATTATGGGCGGGTAAACAACCAATGTTCTCACTCTTCCACTTAAACAAGGAGGCATGGGTGCACCGTACATAACATTATATGCTTAATGTGCCCAAGCCTAATAATTGCACTTCTGGCTGACCGAAGCCCTTTCCAACCACATGTAGCCCTTGAGACAGACCGCGCCACCCCAGACTTGCAATTGACAGCGCTCTATTGTCCTTACAGAACTTCCAGAAAAGATATTAACATTGTTGAGTGGGTCCGCTGGGTGTGGGGAGGTTTGAAGAAGAAAGCTAAGCTAACGCATCATTATGCCCCTTCTATTCCAATGGTCAATAACCCTCAGATGCCGCCACTTTTGGATAGGGGAGCTGTTCTCCGATGCGCATAACCATAAGATCAAGATATTCTCTGACCTTTACCCAGATGGACAATATCTCCCACCATTCCAATCCACTGATTCATTGCCCAACACGATCCTTAACACACAACTATATTACCAACTGCACCACATATCGTGTAATATATGAAACATTCCCTGCTATGCCCCAAGCCCTCCCAGGGTTGAAGCACATCCTCACCAATCCGTCCCCACGTACACTAGTAACACACCTATATAATTCTATGCAAAATTCCTCCCTGATTATAACTCCATAGGCTCGAAAACTGTTGGAGACAGACACTGACTTAACCATCACGGACGCCCAATGGTCCTATTGTTGTGGACGATTAAAACTTCTTTCCCCGAACTACCGATTAATTCATTTCAAATTCTTACATTGCGTCTACTGCACCCCTCAACATCTATTCAGAATAGGATTAGTTGCTGACTCATGCTGCTTACGTTGCAGAACACCGCAACCTTCCTTCATCCATCTTGCATGGCAGTGCCCGGATGTGGCATCCTTCTGAGGGGAGGTGTTTTTGAAATATACATATGATTACCAGTCACGTGGTCCCTCATTCTCCCTTGACTGGTCTATTGGGCTATGTTAAAGACATCCCCAAGGCGTATTGTCGTCTTACTGCCATGTTTCTCCTACTAGCCAAGTGGAGAGTGGCCATACAGTGGGGCAGGAAACCCGCTCCCAATATCAAGACTTGGTTACATGATATCACATATTGCCAAGAGCAGCACATTAACTTTTGGTGACTCATGCATCTTCGTTCTTGTCCTGTAGACGCAAACCGTTCACTTCTTGGCTCCGACAAAAGAGACTCGGCCTCACCTGCACCCACCCCAGTGCCATAAACTCCAGGTCCTGTTCAGCTTTTATCTGTCCCCCCAAATGACTATCCCCTCACATGACCTGTGGAAAGATCGCCTGGCCATCACCATGATTAATATACTCGACTTCTCAGATTCTTCTTATAGTGATATATCAGTTTAATACTGCCATTTTCATGTCTTTGTCCAATACTAGTCTTCTATCATGACATGTAATATGAATGACAGTGAATACTTTTTTGTGATGAGTGTTTAAACATGGTGTTGCCCTTTGCACTTACATTCAATGATCTCAATTCCTTTCCTCCCCTTTCACCCCTCCGACTCCATTCCCTTGTTCAGCTTACATTGTTGTTGTGTTGTACTGTTTACAATGACAAATGCTAATAACAATAAGTTTTTGTAAAAAGTACCTGAAATGAGAAGAGTCTCTGATAATAGACTTCCCAGGGAGCTGGGCAGTCACCAGGTGTGCTTAGTAGACACCACTTGAAAAGGTGCTGCATCAAATGGAGCATCAGATTTTCTTCTCCGCATTTGTCGTGCGAGCATGGAATCACCTTTCTTAAATACAATGGGGCCGATTCACAGAATTAATTTGAGATCAAATCCTAAACGTACTCCTTTTGGAATACACAGAAGGCATTTAGTAGTAGTAAAGTTAGGACTCCAAACTTCACTACTACTAAATTGAGACAAAATCCTAAGTTTACGACTTTCGGTATTCACATAAGGCATTTAGTAGTAGTTCTAAATGCCTTTTGTGAATACCGAAAGTCATAAACTTAGCATTTTGTCTCAGTTTAGTAGTAGTAAAGTTAGGAGTCCTAACTTAACTACTACTAAATGCCTTCTGTGTATACCAAAAGGAGTAAGTTTAGGATTTAATCTCAGATTAGTTCTGTGAATCGGGCCTAATGTTTTTTGCATGTCTTCTTTTGTCAGCATACGCTTTCATCTTTTGTTTGTTAATCAAGTCCTTCTCATGAGTCGCTGTCTCATTATTCTTTCTCTGATTGGTCCATTGAGGTAACTTGGTGTTCATTGCTCTCCCTAATATCAATGTGGCAGGACTTTCAACTGTGGTCAAGTAGGGTGTTGAACGATAAGCTCTCAAGGTAGAATTCAACAGTTTCAAACTGACCTTCTCAAGAATAGCATGCTGAACAGCTTTCTTTAGGGTACTTATAAAACGTTCAACAAGTCCGCTGGCTTGCGGTCACAAAGGTATGCTCTTCTGATGCTTTATATTCAAATGCTCCAAGAAATTCTAAAACTCTCGACAGTTGAAAGGCGGGCCATTGTCAGACTTCACTATAGCTGGAACACCCCATGTCTCAAAGATGCCATCTAGTCTTTCCATGGCTTGCTCTTGAGTAGTAGATGAACAATCTTCAATTAATGGAAATCTTGAGCATTCATCCAAAATCACCAGCAGGTGATGTCCTCTGTCAAGTGGACCGAAAAAGTCAATGGCTATTCTCTCCTATGCATGCTTTGGGAGTTCTGACATGTTCAAGGTGCGGTGAATAGATAGGTAGTTGCATAGATGATTAATTCCCTTTCAACCTTGTCATCAAGATAAGAAAACCAAACTCGGTCTCAGAGAGCTCATTTTGTGGCAACGATTCCATGATGTCCTCCATGTGCCACTTCAATTATCTTCTGTCGGAGAGTCTCAGACTCTCCAGATTCGAATTCTTGACCCCCCCTAGTATAACTCTGTCCTGAGTTACAGACAGTTCATCCTTGACATTTCTGTATTTTTTATATTCACCATCACTGGTGAGCGGTCGAGTGTGTTGTTTCCGAGACTGATGTGCAATGATATCTTTCAACTTTAACATGTCACTATCAAGGCTTGTGGCAATGATAATCTGGACTAACGAAATGGCAGCTGGTGTGTTTGAATTTACAATTAAGTTAATATAGGCCTCAGACATCTTGGATGGAGTGCCGTGAATTTATGAAGGCACTCTGGAAAAGTAGTAAGCATGGTTCTGATCCTTCCCTGGATGGTGCACAATAGCATAATTATACTTTGTAACCGTAGTCCACATTGTTCAGTGCGAGGAGGCATTTTGGCCTTTGGATTGCCGAATATAGTCCGTAAAGCTTGATGATCATTTACCAGTGTAAAAGGTTTTCCATATAGGAATACATGGAAATGTTCACAAGTGCATACAGCGGCTGAATGTTCTGTTTCTGGTTATAAGTAAGCACGTTCTGTTTGGGACAAACTTCTACGTAAAACAAAGTACCATCAAACATTCGGATGTCAGCTCGGAAGTGCAAGTGCCTACCGTGGCTGAATGTTCTGTTTCTGGTTGTGAGTAAGCACATTCTGTTTGGGACAAACTTCTACTTAACACAAAATACCTTCAAGCATTCGGATGTCAGCTGGGCTGTGCAAGGATACGCCTAACCTGACTGGGCTAGCGTCAACAACAACCCCTGTATGAAGCTTTGGATTGAAGTATGCCTTTTCAGAAGCATTCTTAATGCTCGTTTGGTTTTCTTAAATTGTTTCTCACATTCATGTGACCTATGAAATGAAACATTCTTTTTCACCAAGTCTTTAAAAAAAGCACTTATAGTAGAGAAGTCTTGTATGTATCTGGACATGGTAACCGGCAATGCCAGGAAATTAAAGTACCATAGAAACAACTTGTGAGGGAATCAACAGTTGACGGCGCCTGTACTTTAGCAGGATCTCGTGTCATATGCCCATTGGAAAAATTATGAACACAGAATTTTAGCTTACTCACACTAATCTGCATGTAAAGTCAAACGTGCTTTGGCACGTAAACGACATACTTGTGTAAGAGCTTTGTCGTGTTCCTTTTGTGTAGCTCCAAAAACCAATATGCCATCACTGTTATTGAAAGCATTCATGACAGACTGTATGATACGCCGGATGATGTCTTTAAACAATTCTGCAGCGGATGACACAACAAAACGTTGTCTTTTGTATCGAGAAAGACCAACATGTGTAGAAAAGGTTGTAATGTACTCCCACTCTTCTTTGAGTTCCAATTGATTACCTTTATTTAGATCAAGGCAAGAGAACACCTTTGCACCATTTAGTTGCGTTATCATGCCAGCAATGTGTGGACCTGGATGTCGTTCTCGTTCAATTGCATTGTTTGCCTGACGCATGTCGATGCATATGCGTACAGCTCCTTCACTGTCCTATTTAGGTTCTACGACTATGGAAGAAACCCATAGCGTTGGACCGGTAGAACACTCAAAAATATAATTTGAAAGGAACGTTTCAAGTTCTTTCTAAACAGCTTCCTGCAGATGAATAGCAATTCACCTATGTCTGTGGGCAACAGGGCGGACATCCTCATTAATATACAACTTTACTTTCACAGTTTTAAGATTTCCTAAACCATGAAATAATGAAGGCAATTGACTTACTATTTCGTGGTGAGCATTCATGTTGTAATTCACAGAAATCAGTTACATATTAGCGGTTGTGCTGAAACTGAGTAGACATTTTGAAACACAAGGTGCTGGCCCTACAGGAAATTTTTATATTATGCTCCTTAATTTGAGCAACAAATCAATCTTATTTCTAGATTTGTTCGGTATGATTTATTTATACCCTTTTACTTTTTCATTTGTTCAGTTAGAAATTCATATGAGTGAGAAAAACATTACATACAAACATTACATACATTACATGCACTTATTCAAAGACATTATACATAGAAAAACGAGAAAATTAATCTAAACACATCCTATATACATTGCACTGTTATTATGCAGCAAGATATACAATCTTTGCATTATCTTTCATTAAGAGATAAATGCACGTTCAAATAGGAGAAAAAAACAGATTTAATGAAAGCAAATATTTGACTAGATGGATTAATCAATATTCTAGTCAATCCAAGGGACAATTCGCTCCTTGCTGCTTATAGGCTAGTTGTCTCCATTTTGCCGAAGCGTTTCAAACTCGTTATCTTATTTTAAGGGTTCTCATCAGGGCTTTATCACTTGTTATCTTCAGCGCAATTTGTCGCAGATTTCTTAGGTTCAACTTTTTCTTTTTTTGTCTCTGTTACAGTATCTTTCGAGTGCAGCTGCTTCTATCTCGAGGTCACTTCATTTATGGTGGAGGACCGCCACTATCGCGCTGTTGTGCTTTTATTTCACGCTCATGGATGCCCGGGGGGTCCTTGTATCCTGCCTTCAGTTACGGGCTCCGCGTGCTCGCTCTTATTCCTCTTTCCTTTGGCGTCCACTATACTGTATCTCAAAAAGTCGGGTCCGTATCCCGATTTCTCCTGCTCAGATCTGCTATACTCGATCACGGTGTCCCTAGCCTAGTGCTCAAATGCAAAAAATGGAAGACCAACTGTGTTCTGGTGATGGACATAGAAACCAGTGGAGAGGAGAAGTGAGTATTAATAGGGTGATGTGCGTAGCAGTATGTTAAATTGCGGTGAGGGTTTGTTAGTGAAATGTCTGGCAGAGATGTTCTAAGAGTCGTGTGGATGTGGTGATAAGTTGTTGTCGAAGTTGTTATCGGGTCCGTCATGGCCTAATATCCTGGGATATATAGTGAGGTGTAGAAGACAACGTGCTGTACTTATCTGCTGAGTTTTGTTGAGGGTTTCTCATGAGATGTTGTCAACAGCCAAAATTGACATAGGGAAATTTGAGTGTATGGGACAATTGTGAAAAGTGTGGTGGATCTTTTGCGCAGAAGGGAAACTGCATGGATTCAGGTGATTTCCCGCTGGCTGCGGTTTCATTTGCAAATGTGTGCATTCTTTGAGTGACTGAAATTCTATTGATTCTGTTACAGACGCAGACACTTGTTATTTGAAGGAAAAGTGTGTGTGTGTGTGTGTTTGTGTGTGTGTGTGTGTGTGTGCCCATGTGTGAAGACATTTTGAAGGGGGAGCCGCTGAGAGCAGTGAGAGTAGCATCAGGGTGTGCCGCGCTGGGATAAGTTGGATCAAATATTTGAAATTGTCTTGTTGTAACTCCGAAAACTCCGAAGTTGAATTGTATATTACGAAAGGAAAGCATAAAATTAAGTGTTTTAAAGCGATTACAGAGTTTTTAGCGGAGATGTGCATGTTCCTACTAGAATGGATAAAGAAGCACCTCCGGAGAATACGCCAGTTCTTTATATGTGACAAATGTAGGGCTTCACATTATCATTTGGCTCAAAAACTGGCATAAGATAACCGAGAAGAAGAGCACACAGACATTTCTGAGCTATGACACATTCAATCTGAGAATAGTTGATCATTTGAGAGGTATTTTGTTTCCAAAGAAACCATTACCCAGGCCGCCACAGTTTGAAGCGCTCGAAGCTTGGGAAAGAGCAGCACATGTTAGACTGAGGGACCAAGGTAAATGGAAATTGTCGAACGTGATGCGAGCATAGGCAGACGCGTCGTGCGATGATCAACAAAAGAGGTGGACAGTAGACATGGTCGAGGGAGTGAGACTGTACCCTGCATTAGGGACTGATGGAGACAATATGGGGGAAGAAGGAAAGATAGAATGAAAGGGTAAAGAAAGAGAGGACAGTGACAATGACATTAGTAATAGTTTGTTGGGTGGGTTGTTAGCAGAACGTCCACACCCGTATGGTCAATCATACCCCAGAGAGTTTGGATGCCCCTAATAATATTGTGAGTGCAATAATATTGTGAGTGCTTCAGCTCCAGTGGCTACCAACCCGAATGCTGTAGGGATCCTCTTGACAGGGCAGTCCCAAGCTGTGAGAGGGAGGAAATGCGGACAGGTGTCCCAGAAGCCTCTGGATGTTGTAATCCTAGTCCTGTTTGAAGGATTCCGGATGCTCTTGAAGTACCGGTTATTAATGGGCCTATCGTTTCCCTATACAATCCGAACAACCATTGTGAATGGGGGCCAGGGGACTCCCAAAGTTACAGAGGGGGGAGCATCACAGGAAAGAGTAGAGAGCCATCACACGAGATTGGTTCCCTTAAGGCAATTACCTCGTGTGCAGCAACTGCGGATATGTCTGCAGTCCACATTGGGCCAGGAACCATTAGGCCCCTTTCTAAATTAATGAGCTTAGATTCACCTGTGTGGGACACTTCCCAGAGTGCATAACAGCACACGCTGAGAACCCACTAATACACAGAGTCAAAATATACTTGATGTTCAGGATTTATAGAAATGGTTGAAAGAATGTAACAACACTAACGAGAGCCAGAGTACAGAATCGAGTCAGGGGACTCTTAAGTCAGCTGTAAAGGTGGATTTGGTGGATGTGCTTAAGTTAAAGAATGAGTTAGATGCAAAGATATGTGGAACTTTAGAACTTTATCGAATAAATCCTTACCAACAGAATGAATTACTGTTCATGAGTAAAGATACTAGAAGGGCGAGAGAGGGGCACGGAAAACTATCTGAACTCGCTAGTATGTTTGAAGTTCGCATTGAACAAAGAAAGGCTTTGCAGAAGAATCACTAACTTGGATTCAGTGATCAAGACATAGAGAATCTGAGAGTACCAGGACTAAAAACACTAACTCAGAAGTTATACTATGCATTCGAGTTTGGAACGCATTGGATAAGCGGGAAGAGAGATGAGAGAAAAGGAAGGCACCTTAAGACAAGGGAGGGAGTGTTCAAGCGATCCATTTACGAGAAGTGCCAGGCAGAGGACATGCACATATGTCTTGGTACAGGGGTGATCTAGCTACATTTACAAATGATTTCCCAAAACTGAGAGAAAAGCCTGTGGAGTGGTACAAACAGGTGGATCGTTTTGTGAATATCTCTAAGGTATTATGGATCAATATTAACATGCTGTTTGAAATTGGCGTTCCAAGCGACTTGTGGTTGGTATTTAAAATAGCTATAGAATGGCATAATTGTGAACCTGAAAGAGATCCAGTGATCACGGTCTGTCACCAGTGGTGATGAAGAAATATGATCAAGTGATTACATGGTTGAAGGCCACAGTGGCTTTGCAGGATGTTGATTGGGTTAAGATTGACATAACTACCCAGGCGCTTAAGGAGACAGTGCATGCTTATTAGTAGAGATAATTGCAGGCTTTTAAACAGTACAGTGGGATTGATACCCTTGAGTCAAAGGACCTGGGACAGTTTGTGCCTAAATTCATAACAGGGCTGCAAACTGAAATAAGTCTAATGATCCAACAACATTTGATATGTTGGCAGAACAAGTCTATTGACGCAATTCTGCATTACGCCAAATATTGCAGCAATGACATTGACATGAGACATAAAAAGATGAAGGAGAACTTGATGTTGATGCAGATGAAGGCTGTTCAGAGAGGGGGTCAGATTTAGCCCTATGGTGAGAATGTGGTCTCTATGTCAGGAACATACCAATAGGGAGTTCAGGTGCCGCAGGGCAGAGGAATGCAGGTGCAAGGAAGTGGCAGGGGCCTTCCAGTAGATTCAAAAACTATAGTGGATGTGGCTACTCTAAAGAAAACTAGTCCATGCAACTATTGCAATAGGGTGTGGTATTAGAAGTGCAAATGTAGTCTGTATCCTGCAAATCAGGATCCGACTGGGGGAGGTCTAATCAGCCACAAGTTAATGTTGTACAATCTCAAAATATGCCTAGACCGAGATCTCGGAATATGGGAGGACCCTTAGGCCCTATAATGCAGGTGGCGCAGCCTCCGATGCCACTGCTTGCTTTGCACAATGTTTCTTATAGTAATACCCCATTCCAACAGTATCACATGTTTGAGTCTTTCAATGACTGCGGCACAGATTGGTCCTTATGATAGTGTCTGAGAGAGGAGGAAGACTGTACACTTGGCACAGTCTTGGAGGTAGACCAGAGTGGACCATATGTCGATGCTGATGTAGATGGTCGCAATGTCACCTTTTTGATCGATACTGGTGCTACTCACTCTACTTGAGAACAGCAGAGGCTCCCTACCTACCCCTCTCTGAAAAAACAATCCAAGTTGTCGGTGTCGCAAATAAGAGAGTGTCAAATCCCTTGACGGAGGAGAGGTCCCTGTGAAGATAGGGACCTTTGAGGATAACCATCAGGTTGTTGTGTGTGATTGGAGCCCTGTGAGCCTATTTGGACAGGATTTGCTATGCAAGTTAAACTGTATGACATATTGAACTTCAATGGGCATTGAGATTCAAAGGATGAGGATGTGGCATTTAAATTGGCAATCAAAATGTGGGAGTTTCATTGTACCCCTCATTAATGGTAGAGGACTTGCCCCTAGACCTCAGAGAGACATTGCCAAGTGAAGTTTGGGATTTTACAGGAAAGGACATTGTACTCACAAGAGGAGTTGACCCTGTCCATATACAAATTAAGCCCACTGCTGAATGTCTGAGAACACCACAATACAATTTGACACCAGAAACAATTGCTGGGATCAAGTGTCGCCACTGCCACTAACCAGTGGTTAGACTCAAGGCTCAAACCACGGGAGCGACGATAATTCTCCCACTCTCCCTGGAACAGTCCAAGGGTGAGAATATATATTACACTCACACCCCTACAATGTCCCCAAGAGATGTGGGCATTAGAAGTCAGCGTATAAAGTCTTCTCCTCCCCCAGCCGGTTTCCCCCAGGGTAATCAGGAAGATCTAACCTACAGGGAGACATAAGAAAGAAACATACATATAAAAAGGGTCTTCCCCTCTCCCAATAGTGTAATCAAAAACTTTAAATCAGTGCAAGCTCTACAACAAAAAGAACACCGTCTCTTACCGGCTGGACATCTCTTGATGTCTTCAAAAGGCTCCAAGTCTGTTTGTATTAAAACTTGTAGGTAAATACTTCTTTACCTCTTATAGAAACCAGGATATCCTACAGTGATACAAATAAATGGGGATAGGGAGAGTAGCCACAATCTCAGCTACTAGCTCAAAATCAGCAATTTCTAGCAGGAGAGGAATGCAGGATATTATGGCGCACAGTCTAATGGAGGAGGAACAAAAACATAGGCTGAAACTAGCCTTAATATTACACATGACCTTCAGGTCACAAGGTGAGGGTGAAGCTTCTCACAAACTCAAAGATAAAAATTGACTAACAGAAGGAAAGTGTCTACGGGAAAAGCTAAGTTAACCCGCGTTGTCAGGAAAGAAGAAAAGGAGAAAGGTAAAGCCATAGCCTCTCAGGGGGTGTTGCAGGAGAGGAATTAACGGGGCCAGCACCGCGCGGAAAAATAGGGTTCTGAGAGGAGCTGCGATGTCAGAGGTAAACACAGCGGGATGTAAAACTAGGATTTCGGCCAGAATCCGCGGTCACAGGTGCAAACACAGCGGGACGTAAAACGTTGCCGCGTATATAGTACCTTACCCTCGGCGGGAGTTCTATCGGAAGGCAGGTCCGGGTAAAGAGGAGGAAATTTGGTACAAAGGCATACAACGTACGCGACTCAGCGGCGACAAGGACGCAGTGATATCTTCGCTAGAGAGAAAGCAAGACGCTGGGACACAGGAAGGGGCGTGGTTGCAGGACGAGATCCAAAGCCAAGCAACTACGCTTCGGTCTCTCGTGATTTTAATGCAAGGGAGTACTAGCAAACTCCACTTCTGACAGCACGGCAAGGGAGTATCAGGAAAGTGTGTCTTTTCCCCTATAGAGCAAGCACTTTCCCATTAGCCCACGATATCGTGCAAGAGGCTTGATGCCTAACATCAAGCCGGTAATCCGAGTACATGATTGAGCAAGGTATCTTGAAGGAGATCCTGGGGAGTCCATGTAACTCTTCCATTCTGGGCTTACAGAAGCATAGCTGTAAGTACTGCAAAGTACAGGAGCCCCGCAAAATCAACAATGTCGTAGTCCCTTGTTGTCCAGTGGTACCAAATCCATCTGTGAAACTGTTTCACATTCCATGCAAGGCTAAATGGTTCACTGTTACTGACCTTTGTCGGGCCTTTTCTTCGGTCCCATTGTATGAAACCAGCCAGTTTTTGTTCATGTTTAGGCTGGGGGTCTGTGTTTTAACTTGGTGCCGTGTCTCACAAGGGAACACAGAGAGTCCCTCTATCTTTAATTAAATACTAAAGAAAAATCTTGAGGCTCTGCATATGGCCTGCAGTTTGGTCCTGGTGCAATAAATCGACGACCTCTTGTTTGTATCGAATACTCAGGATGCGTTCCAAACCGATACCATTGCTTTGTTGAACCATCTGGCTGAGAATGGACACACGGCGTCGCTGAGCAAGTTACAGTACTGTCTGACAGAAGTCCTATAAGGAGAGCATAGGGTTGCAAAAGGTGTCAGAAAGGTGTCCCAGGAGAGAATATAGGCAACTCAGAAGGAAGTCAGGATGTTTCTGGGAATGGTGGGCAACTGTTGTGAGTGGATACCCAGCTTTTCCCTAGTGGCTAAACTTATATAGAGGTTAACACACAAGTATGTGTCTGATCCGGTGCCCTGGGACAACAACTGTTTGAATACATTCCTAGAAATGAGCGGCAGCATTTTGCCGTGCTCCAGCGCTGGGAATGCCGGACTACAACAAAGCGTATATGCTCTTCTGTTATGAAAAGGAGGGCTGTGCTCTCCCAAGTTTGCCTCAGAATCATGGAGGTGCCAGTAGACCAGTCGCCTACTTCTCTGCTAATATAGATCCAGCAGAATCTGCGTTGTCCGGATGTCCTAAGTCTGTTGATGCAACAGGGGTCAGCCTAGAGAGATGCGAAGGCATTGTGATGGGTGTTAGAAATGTGATTTCTGGTTAAGCCAGGGAGAAACCACCACTCTAGTCAGGGCAAGGGAGTTACACACTGAAGATAACCCCTGCTCACCCCCTTGGTAGCTTGGCAGAGCAGTCAGGCTTATCCCAGAGGCAATGTGCAAAGCGTTTGCGCAACACACTCACACAGCAGCGACACACTAGGTACACCACAAAAGAAACTCCAAACAAGGTTATATAAAAAAAGCCTTTGTATTAGTCATAAAACATTTTAGACCGTAATCGCCTATATACACTGTGCCATAACTTTACAGGGGTTATATACACTACAGGGCCAATCGGGCAACTGTCATGATCAGTACATAAATTATCGTTGGGGAGGACAACCAGTAACTACTGGTGAGGGTGCACTTAGCACCCAGCATGAGGCATGAACATCATGATCATAATCAGGAATAATATGCATACATCATAATCACATCAGGCCCACCTTAGGACTAAACATAACTGCACCTACTGGGAGCCTCAGCCCATCAATAGGCATATTATCACTCAGTGTTGTTGTCCCCCAGGCAGTGTTGCAGAGAGGGGGCCCCGTCCTGGGCTCGCCCCGCAATCCCCTCTTAGAGCAAAATTGCCCCCGATATCACTCAAATGCGCAGCTGCCCGCGGCCTTGCAGCTCAGCTGTGCAATGTCAAAAATTCAGGGAAAGAGTCAGTGCTCCCTAAGCAGCCCAGTAAAAACTTGCCAATGGCCCCTTGGGCCGGAAGACCACTGCACGGCCCGGGACAAGGGACACTCCGTCCCCCAAGGAACTCACCCATCCCAAGGCACTGACCCGCTGTTACTGGGGCATTTTCACAGGGCCCAGGAGGTTCCGGTGGAAACACCATGCCTCCCGTGACAATCGTTAAGCTGCTGCTTCCAGGAAGACCTGAGCAGGACCTGGAGCGGACCTGGAGCGAAGTCTACGGCGTCGTCGTCTGCGGAAGGCAGGTCCACCGACAACCAGGCAGCTGCCGCCTGTCTTTGCTTTCACTGTGGTAGGTTCCTCCCACCACCAGGCTGAGGCAGCATGCATGGCTCTACACTTCCTCACGGGAGCCACGCCCACGTCAGGGAGTCCTCCGCCTGTCTTCCGTTTTGCGGTGCGGCTTCTCTTGCCATTCTCACCGCATGAGCCTTCTCCTCAGGCTCAACAAGCAGCGGGTGCAGCGCAAGCTACGCTCTTCGGGTGGGGGCACAGCGATGTGGGGAAATTGGCAGCCCCCTCCTCACTCTTGGTTCATGGGTCCGGCCAAAGTATGCCACTACACCGCGATCAGTGAGGGGAGGCTGCAGCACAGCGCTGCCCTTGCGCTATCTCTCTCTAGTCCAAAGGCAGGAAACTGAGGCAGGGAAATAAATCAAGCGCTCACCATGGGCTGGATTTCAGGCCACACAGGGCAGAGCTGGACCCAGGCAGGCCAGCTCACAGGGCTCTCCAGCAGAGGAGAAGTTATTTGTGTCGGTTCCTCCTGGCACCCAGCAGTCCTCCTCAATTCCAAGTAAGCACCATCACTTGGGGTCACAGCCCCAATATTCATACCACTTTCAGTCTTTGTTCTGCCCTGGCACAGGGCACTGGACCTAGTCCAAACCAGTTATGGGGGCACTTAACATGTGCACAACAGTCCCCATTGTTAGTGTAGGCTCTGGCCCCAGACACACCACAGCAGGGTGGAGCCAGCATTGTGGAAGGCAGGCACAGTCCTATTCAGGGTCAGATGCTACTTCTCCCACTACTCCAAATTCATATCAGTCTATTCAGCCTAGCGCTAACTCACGCAGCCCCCCTGGAGACATTGCACCTCCCCTGCAATACAAAACAGGCAGGCACAAAGACACATAGCACATAGAAATGCCCACTTCTAAAAGTGCATTTCTAAAATAGTGATAATAAATCTGCGAACACCATTATACAGCACTTATTACCACTATTCCAAACATACCAAACTTGATCACGCCACCTTCCCCGTATGAGGAGCTACCACTGAAACATATATCAGAGAATCCCCAATGCATTCCTATGAGAGGGCAGCCTCACAGTAGTGAGAAACCAAATAGGCTGTTTGTCACTACCAGGACATGCCACACAGTTAAGGCACATGTCCTTCCTTTTACCTACATTGCACCCTGCCCATAGGGCTGGCTAGGGCCTACCTTAGGGGTGACTGATATGTTGTAAAAGGGGAGTCACAGACGTGGCAACCACTTTATGTGCCACTTCACAGCGGCAGTAAACTGCGAGCGCAGGCCCTGCAATGGCAGAGGCCTAGAGACATGTATGAAAGGCAACTTTGGTGGGTGGCGCAAGCAGCGCTGCAAGCCCACCAGTGGCATTTAATTTACTGGCCCTGGATATATGAGATAGCACTGTTCAAGAGACTGATGGGTAAATTAAATATGCCAAACAGGTGTAGACCAATCTTACCAAGTTCACATCAGTGATAAAGCGCCCAGAGTCCTAAAACCACCAACACCAGGTCAGAAAAAATACCAAGAGGCAGTCAAAAAGTTCAGGGATGACCTTGCAAAAAGGGCCAAGTCCAACAATGGGTCATCCACTTACTGTTTACGTTCCTCATTCTCTAGCACTGTTGCTCACCAGGACATACGCCCAACACCTCACAAACAGTAGGCTTACCCATTACGAGCAGGCCATCTTGTCCGCTGAGAACATCACCGTAAAGCGCTATTCTATACTCAATCCTGTGACTTTATAACCACTGCCTGTTAGTGATGGGAATGAAAACAGGGGAGAGCATGAGTGTCTCGATGTCACCAACCTATGCACCAAGCCCCTCCTGACATTGTTGATGAGCCATTACCCAAATCTGACCAAATTCTGTTTGTAGATGGCTCAAGTTTAAGGGCTCATGAGGGGAATCTGAGGGCTGCCAATGCAGTCTGTACTGTCATTGGGGTGGTGGAAGGTGCTTGTCTTCAAGGAGTATTCTCTGCACAGGCGGCTGAATCAATTACCCTAACACGAACATGATGTGTTTCAGACCAACTGAGGGTGATAATCTTTACCAACAACCAGTATGGGTTCGGTGTGGTGCATGATTTTGGACAGTTATGGTCTCAAAGAGGTTTTATGACCTTGTCTTGTTCACTCATCGGGATTAGGGAAATTGTGAGAAAGCTGTTAGAGGCTCTGCAATTGCTGGAGGTTGCAGTGATTAAATGTCCCTCTCATTTAAAAAAATATATATATTACATTTTCCACAACAAGCGTTCAGAACAGAAGAACAACTGCTCAGTAGTTTGTGTGTCCACAGCCTTAAATAAATTGCGGATCTATTATATATCACCATCATAAAGCAGTAAATCTTGTTCAACTCGTCACTCAAATAATGCCCATAAGTCATAGTCTGTTCTTAAGACGTACAGTTCAAAAGGGGGTTCCTCATTGTCCCTCTCATTATAAAGTAAATGATTGTTACTTTCGGAAACAGATATTCCAATGCAGTTGCACGTTACTGTGCTGTGAATGCTTGTACTTTCAATGGGGAATACACACATTGATGGGACTGATCTCAACCCGTTGTTGAAAATTGCTGATACT
The DNA here is from genome assembly GCF_964261635.1 of Lissotriton helveticus. NCBI lineage: Eukaryota > Metazoa > Chordata > Amphibia > Caudata > Salamandridae > Lissotriton > Lissotriton helveticus. Next base: position 556,027,817 of record NC_136071.1, on the reverse strand, counting down.
TGGGATGAAGTGAAGAGATTGCAATGTGAGGTTTCTCAGGAAGAACAATCAGGAAGACATCAGTTCGCTTAATTTAATTATACAAAAAAACAATATTGGCTTGCAGTAAACCACCTCAGACTAAACACCCTCAAGACCGAATTCTTACTAATTACCCCACCTAACTAGTCACCCATTATTGAGGAATGGCTAGAACAAACAAACAACACTCACCTGCCGGCCTAAAGTTATAGACTATGTGAGATCTCCAGGAATAACTCTGGATAAAAGACTGAACATGCAGAATCATATCAGTGCAGTAACCTGAGGAAAAGTGTTTTTCTGATTAGCATCATCTGTACCGGGACTCCATTGTCTTTTTATTGCCATCTCGTGTCAAAAAACTTCCACACGACCCACCTGGCCATTTCTGCTAATGCCTGAGGAAAATCTAAATTGACACGACAAAAACCATCTTGCACCCTGCATTTCTGCCCAGGAACTGTCGCACACCCAACCCCCTGTTCTTTGCAGTTCAACAGAAAGCCATGAGACACCCACGCCCTGTGTAAACAAGCTTGTTTTCCATCTCCTGCTCCCAGCCTGGTAAACATCCTTGACACCGTGATCAGGTTATCTAGACAATGGTCTGATTGTTGGGCCCTGATCAGGGTGATTAAAAAATGACTTGAAGGACCGGGCTTTGATCAAGGCAATTGAACCAAGACCTGAAAAACTGAACCTTGATCAAAGCCGAGTTAACAATGATCTGTGTACCAAGCCTTGACCAGGTCACTAACTACAAACATCGTCTGGATCTGGTTATCAACTGTAAACACTGCCCTGATTAAACAATGGTCTGACAGCCAAAAGACTGGGATGAAAAATGTATAAAAGGCTTGTAAGCTACAGAGTGAAGTAGCAGCCTCCTGGGTTTTGTCTCTGACTAGCTTGGGACTCTGTTCCATAGCCCGGGCTATTGAAATAAATCTGGGTTCCTCCTGCAGACGAAGGCTCCTGTGTCTCCTTTTACTAAGTATGGAAGGTATGGAAGATTTGGGCGGTTCCCCCGCTGCCGAGACCCAGTAAGTGGGTTATCCCGGTTCTTCAAATGGCGCCTGAACAGGGACTCCACGAGCACGAAGGTCAGGCCCGGTGGATATGAGGAGGTGCACAGAGAGACTCCGACGGAGGCGCCCTACCCGAGGGATTCTTGTATTCCGGTAGACCGAACGACTCGCCCGCTGTCCCTCCACACCCGGTCTGGGCCACATGACCGCGTTCTCGCTGGAGTCCCCTAGCAAATAATTTCTGGAGCAGGACACAGCCCTACGTCTGCAGAAGAGAACTACCCCTGTAAGGTAAGGGTGGACTAATCATCCACCAAGTCTGTATGATTCTGTTATTGACTTTCGCAAAAGCCAAAAGCCAAGTTGTTATTGACTTTTGCCAAAGCTAAGCAAGCGAGGTGAAGTTTTAAAAACCTGCTGGTGTCTGTTCTGTATGATTCTGCTGTTATTGACTTTTGCAAAAGCAAAGCAAGCAAGGTGAGTTTTAAAAAAAAACGCTGGTGTCTGTTATCTGTTTTTAAGCATGCCAGTCAGTAGTAAGTTCAAGAGATTATGTTGTTGTATGTGTACGCAGGACTCCCAGCTGGAGGCGGCCTGTCCGCTTCCTCCAGAAGGGAAACCCTGGCCATACGATGTATGTTAAACATGGCCCTTCTGCCATAATGTTTTCCTCATTCTGGGTAAAATATACAAAAAAAGTAACGCGGAATTACAGTGGCCACTTTATGGCTCTTTTAATTCAAAAGTTCTCGCCAAGTTAGAGGAACAATTAATGAAAAGAAAAACGCGCCCGTTTATGTTTGAATCTGTCCGATTTTGGAGGAAAGAGATAGAGCAGAGAGCTAGAAAACAGGAGGCTCAAGAAAGAAAACAGGAACGTATGTCAATGGCCGACCTCGCCAGAGAAAATTGACAAAATCAAATGACAAAATCAGTAGAAAAAGCCGATAGGGAGCATGGGGCACGGGTACAAAAATGTTATCCAGCTCGTGAGGAGAAAGGAAAGGGCCACATGGAAGGGGGAGAAGAAGGTGATCCCTTGCTGGATCACTGACATAATATAGAATGACAAAATATAGACTTACCAAAATATAGTCACCAAAATATAGAATGCCAAAATATCGAATTCCTATCTACAAACAGGTAAGTACAAAAATATCAAATCCAAAATATAGTCTGTAAAAAATATAGTCAGTCAAAATATCGATTTTTTTTAAATGTCTTAAAAGTAATTTAAAATTAATGAAATAATAAATATAATGAACTAAAATATACTTAAAAATACTCAAATAACCTTAAAATTAAGATATAATTAATTTAAGTTAATAATAAAAAATGTACAATATTTTACCGTAGGATAGCAGGAGGGTAACATTTAATATTTCCACTCCAGTGAGTGCAACAGTAGGGAAAGCGTGAGATAGCGTAGGGGTAAAAAATACTATTCCCACTCCAGTGAGTGTAACAGTAGGGAAAGCGTTGGATAGGGTAGGGGTTAAAAATACTATTCCCACTCCAGAGAGTGCAACAGTAGGGAAAGCGTTGGATAGCGTAGGGGTAAAAATTACTATTCCCACTCCAGAGAGTGCAACAGTAGGGAAAGCGTTGGATAGCGTAGGGGTAAAAAATACTATTACCACTCCAGTGAGTGCAACAGTAGGGAAAGCGTTGGATAGCGTAAAATTACTATTCCCACTCCAGAGAATGCAACAGTAGGGAAAGCGTTGGATAGCGGGAGGGTAAAAAATACTATTCCCACTCCAGTGAGTGCAACAGTAGGGAAAGCGTTGGATAGCATAAGGGTAAAAATTACTATTCCCACTCCAGAGAGTGCAACAGTAGGGAAAGCGTTGGATAGCGGGAGGGTAAAAATTACAATTACAACTCCAGAGCGTGCAACAGTAGGGAAAGCGTCGGATAGCGTAGGGGTAAAAATTACTATTCCCACTTCAGAGAGTGCAACAGTAGGGAAAGCGTTGGATACAGGAAGGGTAAAAATTACTATTTCCACTCCAGAGAGTACAACAGTAGGGAAAGCATTGGATAGCGTAGGGGTAAAAATTACTATTCCCACTCCAGAGAGTGCAACAGTAGGGAATGCGTTGGATAGCGTAGTGGTAAAAAATACTATTCCCACTCCAGAGAGTGCAACAGTAGGGAAAGCGTTGGATAGCGGGAGTGTGAAAATTACTATTTCCACTCCAGATAGTGCAACAGTAGGGAAAGCTTTGGATAGCGTAGGTGTAAAAATTACTATTCCCACTCCAGAGAGTGCAACAGTAGTGAAAGCGTTGGATAGCGTAGGGGTAAAAAATACTATTCCCACTCCAGAGAGTGCAACAGTAGGGAAAGCGTTGGATAGCGGGAGGGTGAAAATTACTATTCCCACTCCAGTGAGTTTAACAGTAGGGAAAGTAATGATTTAATATAGTATTAAAAATAAATTAAATATCAATACCAATAAAACATTAATTGAAATTAATAACCAATTTAATATTATGTAATAATTAATTAGAAATACGACTACATATTAGTTATTAAAAATTAATAACCTATTCATAATTATTTAACAACTAATTAATTTTCTATAACAAAAACTAATTAATAATAAAAATTAATACCAATTAAAAATTAACAGTAAATTAATTATCAATACAGAAAAAGTATTTTTAATATGTAATTAATTACATTACTTCCCACCCTATTCCCCTATAAACCCACATCCCACTACAGAAAATACATTAGGACAATTATCATAATTATCAAATATTTAATTAATACACAATAATTACCAATTAATAAAAATTAATTGCCAATTAATAGAAATTAATTACCAATTAAAAATGTATTAACAATAAATTTAAAATCAATACCAATAAATGAAAAAATTAAATTACTAACCACCCTACTCCCCTATAAACCCAAAACCCTCTACAGAAAATAAATTTAGAAAATTAACATAATTAACAATTAATCAATTAATACCAATTAATTGGCAATTAATAAAAATGAATTACCAGTTAAAAAATAACAATAAATTCAAAATGAATACCAATAAATAAATAAAAATATTTAATGAATTACAATTAAATTACTTCCCACCCTATTCCCCTATAAACCCACAACCCGCTACAGAACTAAAAAGCAAAATTTAATTAAAAATTAATAATAATTGCTAAAAATTGATATTTAATTTAATATAATTAAATTACTTCCCACCCTATTCCCCTATAAACCCACAACCCGCTACAGAATTAAATTACGCAAAAATTAAATAACATAAAATTCATTACTTAAAATAAATTAAACATACATTACAAAAATTAATAGACACTTTTCACACATATACTAACATACAAAACACTTTTAAAAAAATTGATATTATTAAAAAATCGATATATTTAATGCCTATATTGTTACTTCGATATTTTGACTTCTATATTTTGAAAATCGATATTACTTACCTTAAATTCGATATTTTTACCCACTATATTGTGTCCATTCGATATTTTGTCCATTCTATATTTTTACTTCGATATTATGTCCATTCTATATTTTTACTTCGATATTATGACTGTTTACCTCCTTGCTTGATGCCATGCTAGAAAGCCCTCCTGCATATGCCCCAATGTACCCTGCCCATACGCATGTCCCCCCGCCACCACCCACTCCTGCCCCCACTGCCCCTCCTACTGTTCTCCCTGTCACACCGACCGTCCCGACTTTTCCTATGACACCAACCACGCCCGTTAACCCTGTCCTCGCTGCGGGAATGACAACAAGTCTCCATCCGCCCAACCCCTGCGGCCTTACCCCTACCCGCCCTTTTCCTACTTCCCCGTGGTCTACAGTTAAGCAGGATTTATATAAATTGTTGAATTCCCCCCGACTCGCCTGCCTGCGCTCTGCAGTCAGCTTTTCGTCCCTTCGAGAAAATGACCTACAGAGGCAACAGTGTGAATGTTGGATAAATAACGGGAATATTTATACCTTTAAAGAAATATGGTCCACCTTTTCTCAGTGGACGATTATGGAACAGACCACCTGGGCTGAATATATGTGTACTTTGGTCATGCAAAGATTTGAGAATGCGCTTAAACAGGTACCCACCGGATTAATGCGCCTTAGGTCACAAATAAAAAGAGGCGATGTTAAGGGAGAGGGGATGTTTGGCGCTATGTCTGCTGTAATGGCTTACCGTGATATGACAGCTTTTCTCAGCACCCCTCTGGAAACAGCTATGCCAATGAGAGAGGCGGCCCCTGTCTTTGTTAACGCACTTACCGATGCCCAAAATAATGGCCGAGGAGCTTGTGAAGCACACTGGCGCAGGTTTTGGGTTCATGTTTCTTGGAAAAGGTCAGAAGTAATGCAGTTAAAAGGACAATTACCAGATCCCCGGAAGAATCCGGCTGCCTTTTACAGAGAATTAGGTCAAATTATATCTGCAGGTACTCTCGTTCTTGAGGATATAGATTTACTTTTTGGTACAGTTGTCCCCACTGAAATTTGGGACAAGATTCGACATACTGACCATGAAGTGGCATTGGGAGGTAAATGGGCTGACTTAGAGGCTATGGAAGAAGCAAGGGTAGGAGGGACTAAACCAGAAGCTGCCATCCTGACTTTGCCCGGTAAAATAATGACGTTTATGAAAACACTTTTGCCGGAAACTGTCATTAACTGACATAAAATAAACGCCTGTAGGCAACGAAAAGATGATAATGTGGCTGACTTCTTTACCCATTTTGAGACAGAATACAAGGGACACAGTGGTTTGGATCCCCGGACCCCAGGTTATGGCCCAGTATTTGTCGATAAGTTTGTCAGCAACTTGCTTCCTGAGATCTCCGCCAGGCTTAAGAAAATTGAAAGTACGTGGTCTGCCCAAACTATGACTGGTATCTTGGCTATGACACAATATCACAAGAATAGGGAGAATGAAGATAGAGACAGGGAAATTAGGAAGGTTAGGGATCTTAAAACTAAGGCACTTCTGCAGCAGGCTTACCCTCCCCGAGGTCCCGATGCCCGCGGGAATTTTAGACCTCAACTCCAACCCCTTCCGAGGGCTCGCCAGTCTACCCCTCCAGCCCTCAAAGCACGGGAGCCCTCCAAACAGATCAGTGTGCTTATTGTAAGGGGTACGGCCATTGGATAGATGAGTGTCCCGTGTTAGCTGGAAATATCCGAATAGGGAAGACGCGGCCTCGTGCTCCTAGGGAAGCGAGGCCGACTAGGGACCATGGCCCGTCCCATCCACAGGATAAAGAACGTAGGCCCAGGGATGAAGCACCCATCCGGCCGTGCCCGGCCAACAGGTTTGATGGGTACGAAGCAACACGCACTTATTACAATGATGATTATGACGAAGTTGATGAGACAGGATCCTACTAAGCATAGGACAGCCAGGAAAGGGGATTACAAGAGTGCAAATTCCAGTGGATCAAAGGGGCCCGTATGTTCAAATGTCAGTTGTGGGGAACGATAAGAATTTTCTTTTGGATACTGGGGCCACCAGGTCTTCTATTGCACGTCTGTCAGTCCCGGAGGCACCTCTTTCTGGCAATATGAATGTGTCCGTGGGTTTTGCAGGAACACTTGTGGCCAGCCCTGTCTCTGAACCCCTCCCTCTCGATATTGGCCCTGCACATGTTGACGCTCCCTTGGTCCTTACTACAGGTTGCAGTGAAAACTTGTTAGGCATGGATTTACTGAAAGCTCTGTATGCGACCATTTCATGTAATCCCCAAGGTGTATCCCTAACAATTTCTCTCACCGCAGCTTCCTACATGTATCTGTCCGGTCCCCTCCCACCAGAGTTGCAGTCTTTACTTTCCTCCCTCTGGGCATCATCAGACACTGATGTAGGGTGTCTCAACATTCCCCCTCATGTGGTATGCATCCAGCCAGGTGCACTTCTCCCCCGCCTCCGACAGTATCGACTACCCACGAAAGGAGAAATGGCCCTTTTGACAATAATATCTGAACTGATGGACAAGGGCATAGTGGAGGAGACACGTGGCAATATCTGTAACAGTCCCATTATCCCTGTTCTTAAAAAGACCAATGGAGATGCTCTCTCCCCTAAAATATACTGATTTGTGATTGACCTGAGAGCCCTTAACAAAATAACAATCTCCCAATATCCCTGACATTACAGCCCTCTTAACGATGGTCCCTTCTGACGCCACGCACTTCTCTGTCATAGACCTGAAGAATGCTTTTTTCAGCATTCCTATACATCCTGACAGCAGACATTTTTTTGGTTTCTCCCTTGGTGGGCGGAGCTTTAGATTCTGCCACGCCCCTCAAGGTTTCACCGAGAGCCCCAGTATCTATAGTCAAGCCCTAAAAAATCAACTAAATTCCTTGGAACTCCCTGATAATTCCACACTATTACAATATGTAGATGACCTCCTCATTGCTGCACATTCTTCCCCAGCATGTAAAGAAGCTACTCTCTGTTTGTTACGCCACCTTGCCCTCCATAATCACAAAGTCTCTTTGAAAAAGCTTACATTTTGTCAAGAGAAGGTGACCGATTTGGGTCATCTCCTCCCGAAGGAGGTAAGGCAGCTCACCGCTGATCGTGTAGCCATTATCAATGCTATGACGGCCCCACGAACGCAAAAGCAGGTGCGAGCCTTCATAGGCCTAACCTCCTACTGTAGACAGTGGATTTCCAAATTTTTGGCCATGGTCAAACCTCTTCTTGCCCTCACCACTAAGGACATATCAGACAGTTCCTTTCCCTGGACTACAGAACATGCGCAGGCCTTCGAGGATTTGAAGAGGGCCCTGTGTACTGCTCCAGTCCTCGGTACGCCTGACTATAGCAAACAATTGTGCATGCGCTGTCTTGACCCAGATGTTTGGAGGTCACCAACGGCCATGTGCCTATTTTTCAGCCACCTTAGATCCTGTTGCAAGGGCTCTCCGAGGATGCCTACGGGCAACCGCTGCGGCCGCCCTCAGGGTCCGTCAGAGTGCGGGAATTGTCATGAACTCCCCCCTGACTCTGATGGTCCCCCATTCTGTTGATACCCTCCTTAATAACACCAAGACACAGTACCTCACTAGCACACGCCTCACAGGGTATGAACTGACACTCTTTGCCAGCCACATCAACATCAAAAGATGCACTGTACTGAACCCCGCCACATTACTCCCACTGGATACTCAGGATGCCCGCTTAGACCCACATGACTGCATATTAAGGACAGAGGAGGAGACCAAGGGACGGGTTGACTTACAGGATACCCCGATAGCAGAACCAGAAGGTACACTGTATGTGGACGGACCATGTCTCAGAGGGCCAGATGGTAACACCTCAGTCGCCTATGCCCTCCCGACATTTGGGCAAGTAGTAGAAACAGCTCAGATTCCGCAGTGCTCTGCTCAGGCTGCAGAATTAGTGGCCCTCACTAGTGCCTGTGAGATAAGCAAGAGAATAACAGTAAATATCTGTACTGAAAGTCGGTATGCCTATGGGGAGGCCCACAACTTTGGGAGATTGTGGAAAGAAAGGAATTTCCTTACTTCCCATGGGACCAAGATCCAACATGGCCCCCTAATTCACAGACTGTTAGACTCCCTGACACTCCCCAGAAAGGTGGCCATTATAAAATGTAAGGCCTATAAGAAAGTGACAGATGATGTTGGGAAAGGCAATGCCCTGGCTGACCAGATGGCCAGACAAACAGCTCTTAGGAAAAGAGAAGGAATGTATGTAGGAGGTCCCGCTAGGTGGGTGACAGATGTGGGCATGGTTGAAAACACAGTACAAAGCGTGATTGATATTCAGTCCCATGCTACTCCAAAGGAACTAAGGGTGCGGAAGGAGCAATTAGCAAAGGAGGGAATTGATGGTTGCTGGCTCCGTACGACTATGGAAAGACAATGGATGTTACCTGACAGTCACGTGCCACCAGTAGTTACGATGGCCCATGGTCCTGCTCAAATTAGTGCAAAAGGGATATGCAAGCTGTTGGAACCTACGTGGTACAAAGATACCAGCATATGCTGAAAAGCTGGTTAAAACATGCATTATTTGCCTAATGTATAACCCAGGAAAAGGCACAGTTACTCCTAAAGGAGGATTCTCTTCTCCTACCTTCCCTTTTGAACTCCTCCAAATGGATTACATCCAGATGGACAGATGTAACAATCTAAAATATGTCCTGGTGGTGGTCTGTACCTTCATCCGATGGGTGGAGGCCTACCCCGTCAAAGACTGCACCGCTATCACTACTGCGAAAGTGCTATTAAAAGAATACCTCCCACGATTCGGTTTGCCCCGCTTGGTCTGAATTGACAACGGGACCCACTTTACAGCCCAAATTATGGAATATGTCTGTACAGCATTGGGTATAAAACTAAAATTTCATGCAGCTAACCACCCCCAGTCAGCAGGTCTAGTAGAGGTGTACAATGGCATCCTAAAAACTAAAATGGCCAAAATAGTAGCCGAGACAGGTGTCACTTGGGTTGATGCTCTGCCCCTAGCCCTACTGTCTACAACAGAGGTCTTCAAACTTTTTTAGTTTGAGCCGCCCCAGCTGAATTTCCTTAGATGTTGGGCCCCCCACCAACTGTCACAAATTTCTGGAATCTGGTACACTACATAATCGACCGCCATCCGCATATCCCAGGCCATATTTGGCAAATAACTGATTGAACCTACTACATCCACAGCCACTTAGAAACATTAGCTCAAAACTTTACTGCTTGAAGCTTAACAATGAGCATTGTACATCTCAGTAGAAAAAAACAAATTACAATGTTGTTCAGCACATTAAACCTTGCACATAATGTTCATATCGTTAGATTTCCAAAACCATTTCTATATATTTTATTAAAAAGGAGAAAGAAAGTGAGATCATTGGTTCCTTGCTATATAGATCACCATGGAGTACACCGGTTTTATGGTTAAGGAAGTTCCAAACTTCCCCTTCCTGGAGGTTTAGGTGCCTTATTATTGGGAAACATCCTTTACAACGCAACTTTTACCACGCAGTGCCTTTACGACGCAACTTTTACAACGCAAACCATTACAACGCATTGCGCTGGGGAGCGCTCTAGGATAGGGAATACGTTTCATTTACTATCCAACACCTTCCCTACTATCCACGGGGACTGGAGTTGGAATTGTAAATTAAACTATTCACTATCCAGCGCCCCAAAGCACTATGCGTTGTAAAGGCATGCGTTGTAAAAACAGCGTTGTAAAGGCATGCGTGGTAAAAGCATGCGTTGTCATGTCATACAGCCCTTATTATTGCATGCTGTTCGGTATTCTGCAGCTTTTTCTACAAATTGATGCTTTTATCTAGCCTGCTGACCCTGATTCCTCAATCTTTCCACACGTGTTCTGCTGCTGTGCCTGGGCTACTAAAAACTCTGCTGCCGCTGCTCACCCTGAGCCTGGTCTGTTGATGTTAAGTTTGGGTTATGCTAGCTTGCTCTCCGTGGCCTTTCTGCGCTACATTGCTGTAAAGAGGAACTGGACTACAGTGGACAACATAGTCAAAACTATCTCACTGAGCTCCAATGCTGACTGGGCGTATTTTTCTACATAACTAAAAAAATGCATGCTCCTAACCCTGCCTGTTACACTGTCCAGGAGCTCCAGCTTACCCTATCTTTTTAGTTGGGTACACCTTGATGCTTGTTAGGAAATCTCAGACTCACACGCTCCTAACATTATTGAAAACCTATGCCTCCAAATGCACATTCCTCAGGAAGAACAAATAATACAACAGTGCTACCAGGTATTTTTGTACTCTCTTTAGCTTTATCTAAAAACAGAAGTGCTGTTGAACAAACAAGGCTTATCACCATTCCCATTGCAAGAGGACTAACTTTGTAAGTGAACCTCAACCTAGATTATCACAAAAAAGGAGATGTCTTATCTCATGGTAGAAAGCAAGATGACACTACTTGAATGTCTTAAATGTATCGCTAGTGGAGCTCCTTACTGACCAGCCTTTCTTAATTACTACCACGGATAATGCACGTTGAAGTAAAGGTTGCACTCCACTCCTGACTGAATCTACATACATCCAAGTGCTCAACGCCTGTGACCAACTAGTAGTGGACCCGCTCTAACCCAGAAGTCCTGGCTATTCGCCTCAGGCTACTCCATTTCCAGGCCTTACTCTGCTACCTTCATATAGTGTCTTCTCCTGCTTCCAATGGGACCATGAAGGGCAGTTACTACGAGGGCTACAATCAGTTTTTGCCCTGTCAGACCGCCAGCTGTACTACCTGCATCTGGAGTACAAACATCCAGCAGACATCGGTGATTTGGTGATTGAAAGGTTGTACACAATTTTAAGTACCTCATTGAAAAGATGGGTTGGCAGTCACCATTGCCGTCTGCTAAAATGACTTGGGTGTGCATGTTGCGCAGCTGTTGGGCATACCTCTTAGATCGGCTTGGAGGACAAAAGCCAGAACCCCAGAACTTTGACCCCAGTGACAATACAGGAAGAGACATCACGTCTTTGCTACTCAACTAAACGGCTATCATTTTATCAACCTCAGAAACATGTATGGGTGAGTGGACCTACAGGGAATCGAACTTGTGCCCATGGGATCAAAGACATTTCTGAGATAAAGAATGGATCTGGCACAGCAGTCAGAAAAATACACAGAAGTAAATTTTCATCATGTAACTGCGCTAGGACAGCGCACCTTTTCAGTCACAGTTCTGAAAACGGACAGTGGATAATTAGCAAAAGAATACACAAACTTCAGTGATGTAGTATTTAAGGGCTAGTACTTATTTCAGTGATGAGATGGCTTCTGTGAGGATGCTAGGATGAAAAAGACCAAAATCTCAAGGAGACTCGGGGTGTTTAGTGATATTGAGATATATTGGGCCTGTGACCGCAAGGAGCATCCAATGGTGTAGAACAGAGGTTGCAGATCTAGTGAGCACCTGAGTGTTTTCATCTACTGGGCTCTGATCTGTATTTACAGATTTCTATATCTCAGCCATTTGATCGGGAGAGGATAGGCACAGAATAACTCATTTTACTTTTTACTGAAATAGAAAATAGGCAGGCTCTCTGTGTGTATGCACATGTGCAGTTTTTGTGCGGAATTGCTGTCATGTCTTAACACAAGGGCAGCCAATGTGCCCTGCAGGCAGAGGCACAACTAGGGCCAAATTTCTGGGGGGGGTGGGGGGGAAGAGGCTACGAAAAAATTTCGGGGGGGGTGGCTGATTATTCCATCAACAGGCAGAGCGGAGATGCAGGGGCTCTAAGAAGACAGCAGGCCAATGTTTTTCTTTAAATTACATGAGTATGGCACGTCGTAAATGTACTTTTGACAGGGGATGGTGACATTTTATGGTGGAGCGCGCGCCCCCCTCCAGATGATGGCACCCCCACCCAGGGGAGCGCGCCCCACAGATTGAAGAACTCTGCCCTAAATGAACATGCTAGTCAAATAATCAAATGCCATCAAATAGCATTAAAGAAATACACCTTCTTGAGGTAGCAGAAGCTTCAAACAATGAAGGTTTATTAGTTAATCATAAAATTACAGTTGGCAGCAGTATATTTAGGTCAGTTCAGGCAAATCATAATATTGTCTGAGGGAATTAGCATTATGTCCAATCAAATGCAGCTGTGAAGGACTGACAGAGTTAAACAGAATCAGCTCTTGAAGGAATCAAAACTATTTTAAGTCCAAAGCATGGCATAGTATGACATGGTTCTGCCCCTAAGAGTTGGGCAAGCAACTCATGACTTCCTTCTACATGAGCCCCTGTTTATAGACTATTTACAACGAAAATTACACAGTCGCAAACGCAAAAGTACATAGCACTATCCCAACATCATCCCCATAATATTTCTGATTGCACTTTTAATTTAATGTTGTCAGAAGTGACAGTACAAATCTAGAGACAAAATAATGACAGTTTTATTTCATCAATAGACACAGATTGTCTGACAGTTTAAACGGGGGAACCTTGAATTGTTACATTCAATAGGAAACCTGAGTTCACCAAGAACATTATTCTGCTGCGAAGCATTTCACTTGTGCAAGCTTTAAATGTGTACAAAGAAAGAGAGAACTGAAAACACAGATACGTGCTGAAATTCAAGATGGAGTTGAGCCCCAGCGTAGACTTGTAAGGCTAACTTAGCGAAACTTGTATTTAAAGTGTTGACGCTATCTTATCTTATAAACTAAGATAAAGCACCTATATCTCAGCCATTTGATCAAGAGAGGTGAGGCACAGAATTCATTTTACTTTTTACTTAAATAGAAAACAGAAAGTCTCTCTCTGTGTATGCAGTTGTGCAGTTTTTGTGCGGAATTGCTGTCATGTCTTAGCACAAGGGCAGCCAAAGTGCCCTGCAGGCAGAAGCACAACTAGGGCCAAAATTCGGGGGGTGGGGGGCTGATTATTCCATCAACAGGCAGAGTGGCGATGCAGGGGTCTAAGAAGCGGTGAAAAAAAGAACAAAGGCGTCATTAAGAAGCAAATGGTCTTTAAAAGACCAGTGAAGTACTCGGCGTGGCTGTCTGTGTTCCCGGGAAGCTGTCTCATCCCAGGCTGCCACACAAGAGGGGTGGGAGGGCCCACTGAAGCCCTTTGACCTTAATGGGCTTTGCGCGACTGCCTGCACTTCAGTGTCTGAGAGGCAGGTTTGGATCAGACACAATTTCAGAGTCCCCGAGAGAGCTCAAGACAGCAGGACAATGTTTTTCTTTAAATTACAGGAGGATGGCACGTCGCAAATGTACCTGCGACATGAGACGGTGATAATTTAAAATGGAGCGTGCGTACCCCTCCAGATGATGCACGCCCCCCCCAGGGGGGTGCGCTCCACAGATTGAAGAACTCTGGTCTACAAGAACAACGGCACACACCCGGATAGGGCTATCCCCCTACGAGATCGTGTTCGGGAGGCCTGCCAATGTCTGGGGTGTCCCACGGCCCAAGGAACTATCTGATGTTGAATACCCTATATTAACTGATTATCTGTACAGTCTAACTAATACCTTTCGTACTCTTTATCACCAGGTGCACGAGGCCATACCTGACAAAAGCGAGGGCCCAGGACATGTTATCCAACCTGGAGGATATGTCCTGGTCCGGAACTTTCAACGGACTAAGAGCCTCGAGCCCCGCTGGACACAGCCCCGTCAGGTGTTACTGGCCACCCGCACCGCTGTGAAAGTAGAAGGTCGGAAGAATTGGGTTCATTCATCTCACTGCCGGCGTGTGCCTCTGCCCCTCCCCTATGATCAGTGGGTGTGGGAAGGACAAGGAGACTCAGAAACAGAAACAGTTCCGACGTTTGTCCCATTCAGCGATGCCAGACTGCATTCTACATCTACGGAAGCAGAGAGTGACAATATACTGAAAGGAAGCGTGGAACCTTCCCCTAACTCTGCTCAACATCAAGAACAATTGTTTCCCGACCATACTGTTCCTACTTCCGACCGATATAACTTGCGCCCCCGAGGGAAGGCTTGCCCTTGACTTCGCCAAGTGCCGATAGGTTGTAGGGCTGTGATCTTCCCAGATGAGAGTAGTGCTGGTGTGTCAGGCTAAGGTATGCCATAGGGCTCCTTGGCACCTGCGCCCAGTGAAGCAACCACCAATCACAGACAGCCGCTAGAGGTCCCTGGCTTAGCACAATGGCAGCCATCCAAAACGCCCAAATCCAGAAACAAAATGTCAGTCTCCGACATAGTAAATGCGTCATAGCCACCGGGGTGACGCTGTTTCTCTCCCTCATCCTGCCTATCCTTGGTTGGCTGTTACTAATCTACCATCCTGTTACCTCACCAACTCCTACCCCGACTCCTGCAGAACACCAGTATTACACGCTACCAGCCCACGTATTACCCCGCAATGCAGAATTCTTCAACAACACCTTCATCCAAATGTTGCATCATCATCAGCTGATCATGAACACTTCCAACTGCTGGGTTTGTGGACTGATGCCGCATTCCATGATACACCCTGTTCCATTCTTTCCATACCCCTTCTCCATCACTGGGTCTTTTCTTGCATGGTGGAGGCTGATGCAGGAGGCCTACACTGTCAATGGTACTGCCAATTCTATCCTTGGGACATTTCTGGATGGCTTCTGGCGGAACAGATCCGGCAATGCCAATGCTCCTTTTTGCCCTATCAGCTCATCCACATTGCTACTACCACCAGATGAACTCAGTGAAATGGTAGTATTCAACTCAACCACTCGACGAACATTTTCCAGATTCCGCACAAGAAGGATACTGCCTGATGAACGAGACACTGTGAATGTCATAAATGTGCAAGGCAGTGTCTGCATCCATGGCCTAGGGACTAAGAAAGTTGGTACCAGTACGTGTGATATCACAAAAGCTTTGAACTCTACATCTCCTCAATAGCTGGTGGCATCCCCTAACACCTATTTCATCTGTGGCACTGCCGCCTACACTTGGCTTCCCCGTAACTGGTCTGGTACCTGCTATCTGGCCTTCCTCCTTCCACCAACATACTCTACCCATGGAGGTTACCACCAGTCAATGAAGGGCGCACTGTGCCGCTCACCTAGGGGCGTCATATCAGCCGAGGATACAGCGGGCCAGGAAGCCGGGGACTTCTTTAAAGGTTTCCTTCCATTCTGGGGCCCCATGGCAAACAGTCGGGCTGTATGAGGACTGACCAGTGTCCTTGAGGCCCCCATCACAGTAACAGCTGGTGCCCTCTCCAATATCACTGCAGAGCTACAGGCGCACTGCCTTATAACGCTCCAAAACCGTATGGTCCTCGACGTCATCCTTGCTGATCGTGGTGGTGTATGTAAATTGATCAGCTCCAGATGCTGCGTGTACATCCCAGACAACGCACCTACAGTGTACGATGCCATCCTACGTCTGCATCGCCTTTCTTCTGAAATTTATTTGGATGAAGGCAGCTGGTCCCTCACCGGCTGGATCTGGGGCCTCCTTTCCCAGAGGGGTTGGAGGGTCCTCATCTTCTTTGCCTT
The DNA here is from genome assembly GCF_964261635.1 of Lissotriton helveticus. NCBI lineage: Eukaryota > Metazoa > Chordata > Amphibia > Caudata > Salamandridae > Lissotriton > Lissotriton helveticus. Next base: position 556,011,760 of record NC_136071.1, on the reverse strand, counting down.
GGGAGTAGCTGTCCTGGTCTCCTGCTGTTTGTGCTTTCAGTGCCTCCAGTGCTCTGTACAATGTGTGTCCAGACCATCAAGCCTCCACCCTCTAACATTCAAAACACCAATATGATGATGATGATGCTCCAACAAGAAACAGATGGTCTTATGAACATTGACATTTCTTAAAAGTATTTGCCACTCAATGGCAAAAGGAGGGTCTGAGGAAAAGTGTTTTTCTGATTAGCATCATCTGTACCGGGACTCCATTGTTTTTTCATTGCCATCTTGTGTCAAACACTTCCACACGACCCACCTGGTCATTTCTGCTGATGCCTGAGGAAAATCTAAACTGACACGACAAAAACCATCTTGCAGCCTGCATTTCTGCCCAGGAACTGTCGCACTCCCAACCCCCTGTTCTTTGCAGTTCAACACAAAGCCATGAGACACCCACGCCCTGTGTAAACAAGCTTGTTTTCCATCTCCTGCACCCAGCCTGATAAACATCCTTGACACCGTGATCAGGTTATCTAGACAATGGTCTGACTGGTGGGCCCTGATCAGGGTGATAAAACAATGACTTGAAGGACCGGGCTTTGATCAAGGCAATTGAACAAAGACCTGAAAAACTGAGCCTTGATCAAAGCCGAGTGAACAATGATCTGTGTACCAAGCCTTGACCAGGTCACTAACTTCAAACATCGTCTGGATGTGGTTATCAACTGTAAACACTGCCCTGATTAAACAATGGTCTGACAGCCAAAAGACTGGGATGAAAAATGTATAAAAGGCTTGTAAGCTACAGAGTGAAGTAGCAGCCTCCTGGGTTTTGGTTCTGACTAGCTTGGGACTCTGTTCCATAGCCCGGGCTATTGAAATAAATCTGGGTTCTTCCTGCAGACGAAGGCTCCTGTGTCTCCTTTTACTAAGTACGGAAGGTATGGAAGATTTGGGCGGTTCCCCCGCCGCCGAGACCCAGTAAGTGGGTTATCCCGGTTCTTCAAACCGAAGAAGGGAACCTACAAATGAACAACTCGAGGAAACTAAAACCCTTCCTTCCCCCCAATGACTTCAAATTTGCAGTACAAGCCCTAGTAATTCCTAGATTTGATTATGGTAGTGCTACACTTTGCAGTCTACCCAGGTGTACAGCGGCTCCTCTAAGAGCCTCCTTAAATTCTGATGCTAGATTTATCACAGGATCAAAAAGAACTGTAACATCTCCCCCCACCTTAAAACTTTCAACTGGCTCCCCTAAGAAGCAAGAATTCAATTGAAAACGCTTGCATGACCCATAAAGCCCTTCACTTAAATACCCCCAGATATATGGCTCAGAAGTTGGTATTTTCAGGTGGCAACAGATCTTCCAGAAGTTTGGGCACTCTACTGCATAAACCACAGAGAGTCCCCAAAAAGAAAACATATAACCAAGCCTTTTTCTGGGATCGCCCCGAGGATCTGGAACTCACTGCACCCAGAAACCAGACTGAATCCTTCAACGGTCACCTTCAAGAAAGAAGTAAAGTCTTAACTCATGAGCAAATTTTTGCGCTGGTTCTTAGGATCCCTGCCCCCGTGCCCCATTTGTTCTCTTCTACTATTCGCATGAAAGCTGTCCTTGTTTTATGTTTTTTAATTATTGTTTTATGCTGTTATCTCTGCATCTATTTTTATCGAAGAACTTCATCTAGTTCTACTGCCTCTGTCATATCTAATGTTGTAGATAAGAACAGGAGTGTGACCCATAAACCAATCGGGATTGGGGTTCAAAAGTTTAAAGGAAAAACATTATCCCAACAGGTATGAATAGAAAGACAATTTATATTGCATGCACAGGGCATTACAACGGTCAGAGAAAGGAGACACTTATTCACAAGATTTTGAAGTCAAAAAATGATCTTTAGTTTCTTAATATTCAAATCATATAAAGATAAATTCATGCCACAAGGAATATGTACAGCACGTAAATAGAGAATTCAAATGACAACCAATAAAACTTGGTGCTCAATATGTACAAGTGAAAAGTGGCGACGCAAGTGAAAATAGGTGAACAGCGATAAACGGCGCAAAGTGAGCAAGGTGATATATATACAGTGACTAGCTCAACACGTGACCAGCATTCAAACGACTTTATGTAATACACATCGCAGTTTTTTAGTTGGAGTCACAGCGGAATGCGCCTGTAATTTGCGCTGTGGAGTCGACGACGTTTCGGTCCTTATTGAATGCGGACCATCATCAGGACTGGGTTGTCTCGTTTAGAGTGCTGTAGGCAGGAAGGATTGGAATCCTCATCCGAGGATCTGGCAGGGAGTAATCTTTGCCTCTAGCGTCTGAATCACAACTAGCATCCTAGTTGTGATTCAGACGCTACCTGTTGGCTTCCTGACCCTTGTCTGGCTGTCGACGCGTATTCACTACGTGACCGGCTCTTTTGATTTATCTGGTCCCCCGGTCCACCGAGCTTCACGGTCCACAAAGTTTGTCTCCTGTGACCGGTGTAGAAGATTAAGTACCTAGAGGCAAAGATTACTCCCTGCCAGATCCTCGGATGAGGATTCCAATCCTTCCTGCCTACAGCACTCTAAACGAGACAACCCTGTCCTGATAATGGTCCTCATTCAATAAGGACCGAAACGTCGTCGACTCCACAGCGCAAATTACAGGCGCATTCCACTGTGACTCCAACTAAAAAACTGCGATGTGTATTACATAAAGTCGTTTGAATGCTGGTCACTTGTTGAGCTAGTCACTGTATATATATCACCTTGCTCACTTTGCGCCGTTTATCGCTGTTCACCTATTTTCACTTGCGTCGCCACTTTTCACTTGTACATATTGAGCACCATGATTTATTGGTTGTCATTTGAATTCTCTATTTACGTGCTGTACATATTCCTTGTGGCATGAATTTATCTTTATATGATTTGAATATTAAGAAACTAAAGATCATTTTTTGACTTCAAAATTTTGTGAATAAGTGTCTCCTTTCTCTGACCGTTGTAATGCCCTGTGCATGCAATATAAATTGTCTTTCTATTCATACCTGTTGGACTCTGTCATATCTAAAGCGCCCTGATACCCGCATGGGTTTTGTTTGCGCCATATAAAACTATCTAAATAAATGAAATAAAAGGATGGATCAGGGCTGGATGTGTAAAAGGGGAAGATGACATTTGGGTCTTAGATGATTGAAGACAAGTGTTGTCAAACAGCTTGTTACATCTGATGGCGAGGCATATCCATGGTCCAACACATGTAGGAAGAGATGCAGTGGTAAGGTTGTTCAGACAGACATGGTTCAATCCCAATTTTCGAGTGATTGCTGAAGTATTGGGCAACAGGTGTGTGACGTTTCAGCAGATACAAGTGGGAAAGAGAACAACAGTTATTCTGAGTCACATTGGAAGGTCAGGAGGACCATTTAATCGGATGCAGTTGGACTTTGTTGAGATACTTGTCTGTAATGGACTGAGATACATTTTGGTGCTGGGGTGCATATTTTCATGTTGGGTGGAGGCCTACTCTACTGGGAGATCTGATAGTCTGACATTGGCGAAGTTACTGTTGAAGGAGCTTATACCGAGATTTGGATTTCTAACTACTTTGGATTTCAGACGACGGTCTCATTTTAATAATGAGATCATGAAATTGCTAGGTGCAGCTTTACAAGTGGAACAGAGACTACATTGTAGTTATCAGCCGGAGGTTTCAAGTATCACGGAACAGGTTAATGGTACTTTGAAATTCAGGTTAGCTAAAGTATGTGCCTCAAAGTCTCTGAAGTAGCCAGGTGCTATTCCTCTGGTGTTAATAAGTCTTTGTAGCATCCCAGACAGGAGGACTGGACTCTCGCCCCACAAGATCCTTTCAGGGCGAGCAATGAGGTTGCCTGCTGTGCCTGTCAACATACTTGTTAATATATCGGATGATCTGGTGCTCGAATACTGTAAGGTACTGGCTGACGGGGTTTGTTCTGTGCCTCACCAGGTCCAAACAGTAACTGTACTGCCTCATCAAGAGCATGCCATTACCTTAAACCCGGTGACTGGGTTATCGTGAAGAAACACCTGAGGAAGTGCTGTCTTCAACCTTATTGGGGTGGCCCATTCTTGGTGATTCTAGTCACTACAACTGCTGTAACGTGTAGTGGCCTTCTGGACTGGGTGAATGCCTCACACACCCGTTGTGTTCTGTGTCCCCTTGATGAAACAGCTCCTCTTCTAGAAAAGATGACAGAAGTGACAGAGAGGCCACGGGAGAGGGTCAGCCAAACAGTAAGGGAGCACTGACAATCTGAAACAGCACTGTGACCAACTGAAGGAGAGCAAGAGAAACAGGAAGAAAGAACTGACTTGAACAAAACTGTAGTTGGAGTGGGGAATGAGTCAGGTACTGTTTCTAACCAAGGAGATAGTGATGTGAGCCCGCGAGAGGAGGTGGAAGACAGCTGGCCAAAGGGTATCACCTTCCTTTAGCCTATGGCTTATTATTATATTTTATAGTAAAGGTCATTTTGAGTATTATTTTTCCAATTATGATTTGGTCTTTTCTAAGGTGCCATGTTTAAGCACCTGAATAAGCATTCCTATCCCAAGATGGCTGAGGTTGCTGGTCAATATTCTGTATCATCTCAAACAATTGCACGGCCTATGCACATCAACATTATTTAACATGTGCGCTGACTGCAATTGAAAAGAAATGAATTAATCAAATAGAAGATAGATTTGGAGCAGTGGTAGCAGACGCTGAGACAGGATTCCATGCTCAGGAGTGGTTACAAGAGGTAAAAGGATCATCGGACAGCAGGGAAGCAGGGAGCATTAGCCTTAGACTTTCAGAATAAGGGGAGATTGGGTGTTCACCACTGCCGGAGTGACTACAGTTCCATTTTTGTAGGAAAAAGTGAATGTGAGCACACATTCGAAGTGAAAGGGTCATGGAAGTTGTTTGTGGATGGAACAGATCCAGTGATTCATGGAGTTTAATTTGTCTGTGGGAAAATGCATACTTTAAGCTACCTAGTAAATAGTATGGCACTTGTTATTTACGTGCAGTGTCTTCAAAGACTTATCATGTGGAAGATTTGATCATCCTATTTGAGAGGAGAAGTTGAGACATAGATGTGGGTTAAGTGCTTGAGAATTGTGGGAGACATTTTTGGAGCTATGATATCAAATGTCGGTGTGATGCTAAATGACATCAAGATTAGAAAATTGTCTACAGTGGTGATAAGATTATCTACCAGTTCAGCTGGATCTTTCTTGCTTGTGAATACTAAGATAGTTGCTATTAGAGCCATGGTTTTACAGAATTGTCTTTCTTTAGTAAAAATTGTCTTGTCTTAGATGTACTGCTCGCAAAGGGAGGAGGAGTCTGTCAGACATTAAAAGTCCAACAGTGTTGTACCTATATTCCGGATAAGAGTGGGAACTTGCTAAATTACATAAAGAGCATCACTGATATTCAGAAAGACTTAAGTGGATTGGCTGCAGAAGGTGTTTGGGATTGAGTTGGAAATTGATTTAATGCTATAGGTAGATGGTTTGCAAACCTGGAGAGTGGTGTAGTTGATTTCATCCTAAAACCTTTGTTTATAATCAGCATTTGTGTACTTGCTCTGGTGATTTTAGTTAAAGGATACAAGTGTTATCGAGAAAGGGAAGGGTTGGAAACAGGGAGAGATGTGGTTAGAAAGGGCATGATTTGAAATGATTGGAAGATTTCAAAAGGAAAAGACTTGCAACAACAGGGTTTAGATTGGTCTATCTGAAAGATCATCTGATAAGATGATAAAGATTTAGTGGTGGCTTGATATGCCATCAGAGTGGGGATTGGAGGAGAGTAGTTTGGCCCCACTTTGAAATTACAGTAGGAGTGCATCATAACCACATGTTGTCTGCACTTGCATATATTTTGTGTGACTATTGTAGGACTGAAGAATGAGGGGGACGAGATGTTAAGAGTAGCCCCATGATTAACACAAATCATCAATGCACTTTAGAAATGTAACTGACAAAATTTAGGATTTGCACTGATGCTTAAATGAAAGAATAACAAGCTAAACATATTTTTGAATACGATTTAACATTGTAATTGCGACAATAATACACCAGGATTTATTATCCGTAATTGTTGGTATATAATTTGAACGTATGGTCTAATTTCATGTAGAAGGGCGCACATACTGTAACTTGCGCAATGCTAATTTAGCTTAACTGTAGGTCTGAAATGTATTTTTGATTCACTCCCCAGCTAACATTTGAGTATGCATTTCTGCTTGCACCATGAAATGTTAAAGCGATACCAGAGGTGATGCTCCGTCCATCATCCCCTTTGGTATCGCTTTGTTTGCCCTAAGTGGCAGGGTATGCCCAGACGTGGGTCCCTTGCTCACTCTACCACTGGATTCAAGATAGCCTGGCTGATGGGGATTATGAATCCGAAACCGGTCCCAGGATGCTTGTTTCTGGTCCAGGGAAGACATGGCTTGGCAGTTCGGGCTGGACTGTTCCCATGAGGCACAGGGTCAGACTGATTTGCATATGGCAATGTCTGAACTGGGGTGGTGGAGTGAGCTAAAGAATGGTGATGGATTAAACCCAGATCAGTTGACTGGAGGTGAGTGTTTCTATTTGCTCAAACGCTCCGTCCATCATCCCCTTTGGTATCCCTTTGCACCATGAAATGTTGCATGTATTTTGTGTTCACATTATAGGCGGGCAAGGCTTCATTAGTTGAGAGGAATTGAAGTCGGAGAAAGGTCGATGGAAAATGCTATAATAATGGAAAAATACTAGTAGAGCTGTGGGAGGTGCCTGTATTCAGTGATTGCTTATGTTCTAATGTAGTTAGGGACAGCTGACACTCTGCTTTAGGATGCCTTGAGGTACAGACCTCGCTTTGTCTACTGTAGCTTTATGCTACTGACCCAGGTAGGAGTTTCTTCGTTGGAAGACTATGAGAGCTGACACCTTTTCTCCCATCATTTCTGAATTTTTCCTGAAACCCTTTAGAGAAGTGTAGGGACAGTCAGGGACTTGAAGGGTTTCTTAATGGAGCCGGATGCAATTGAATTGTTTGCTTCCTTATAACATATTTGCTGTGACTGAGCTTGTCTTCTTTCTGCTATATACGGTGTATTGGTTCTGGAGATTTGGCTTCATCCTATTTACTTTGCATTTTTATACTATTATTTTGTGATTGATAGATATTAATCTGTTTCAGAATTTGCAATAAAAAGAACAATTTAAGTTTAGCCGTCGACCTGAGGTTATCAAGTAGTTGTTTTCCTTTGGACATTGGGAGATTGCTCATTTTCCTTACCTCTCATGCTGCACATCAAGACCATTGGCTAGATTTTGGAGGAGACGGGTTCAAGCGCTAGCACAATGAAAGGTGTTCCAGCGCTAGCACAATCAATGGGTGTAAAGAATTCTTGTGTGATGAGTGTTCAGCCCCAGAGGTCTAGAGATACTAAATGGATTCTGTTGAACTCCACCCCTGTCATCCACTGTAATTGGTGCTGGCCAGCATTTCATCACATCCTAAATCCCATGCTGTACCACCTGAGTCTTCTCGACCTTCCTGGGACTTGTGCCAGTCTGCGGCCATGTGCACCACTAAACTCTTGTTACCCACGAAACAAGAAAGCTCTAATGCAATTCAAGGTATGAAACAATTGATACATACTTAATCACCCTAAATGTTCTTAACTAGGGTGGAGCTTGCCAGGTTCAGAAACAGATATAAAATCTCAGACTTTTGGCGCCGTTTCATTGCTGCCACGTTTTAAAGGCTTGAAATGACATTTCCAAGTTTGCAGTGAGCCTTTGTGGCAGCTCTGGATGAAACAACACCAAAGTCTTTCATTTTATATCTAGCCCGTGTTTTTTTCTCCAAAATCTCCAACTCTCCTGTTGTAAAATGTTGATATGGATGCAAGTCTTGTTCTAGAATGTTCTGTGCCCTTACCTGTTGAGGTGCCTCCGTGGTCTCCGCCAGCGCCTTCTGCAGCCGCTCAAGGGCGCACTTCAGCCGACAATTCTCGGCCATGAGCTGCTCGAGCTCCTGGCACAGCTCGGAGTACCAGTAGTGGATGTCAGTCAGACGGTGGTCGATGTTTCGGCGGCAGTCGGCCTGCATTGCCCGAGTGAGCTGGTCCTTGTCCTGCATGATGCGCTCCAGGTCGGAGCGGTAGTTGACGGCGGTGTTGAGCGAGCACTCGGAGCCCTTGAACTGCGCCTCGGTGGCGGCGCGCCAGTCGCAGGTGTTATAGCGAGCGTAGAGCGGCGTGCGCACTGGGGGCAGCAGCGTGGGCTGCCGCGGGATCTCCAGGCAGCAGAACTGCTCGACCCCCGGCGGGGGGCATATGGGGCCTACATCGACCCGGCAATGGCACGGTGGCAGGCAGATGGGCCCTTCCTCCACCTGGCAGGTAGGACCCGTGTCATGAGGGCTGGGCTTGTCATGGTGGGAGGTGGGGCCCCTGTCCAGGGGGCAGGTGGGGCCTCTGTCGTGGGGGCAGATTGGGCCTCTGTCGTGGGGGCATGGCGGACCTTTGTCATGGGGGCATGTGGGGCCCTTGTCGTGGGGGTAAGCCGGACCCTTGTCTAGGGAGCAGGTAGGGCCTTTGTCGGCCTGGCTGGGAGGTGGGCCTACCGACTGTTTGCGGAAGTGTGAGCGGCCCTTGCTCGGCGCGACGGGGCTGGCATCCTTCACGTAGCTCCGGTAACTGTCCTGGTAGGTGGTCATCATGGGCGTCGGCTCTAGTAGCCTCTCGCCGGTCTGTCGGGATCGGGTGTACACCGAGGTTTCGGTGGTCCCCTGGATCTCCATGGCCGCCCAGTTTGTGTGCAATCGGGGGGCGTGGGGGCCGACTGAGCTTGGTGGGCCGTGACCGAAACGACGTGTCACAAGGCCGCTTGGGCACATCACTGCGGGTCGCACGCAACACAGGCCCGTCCATGTTTTTGGGACCTCCAAAGTGATTTCAACGATTTAAACGTTATTAGGTCCTTAATATTTGTGTGAATGTGTCCCCTGGAGTTTACGGTTACCACCTGGCTGGTTTTATACTGGCATGACCGATATTTTGATGTCGCTCGAGTATAAACATAACAGTCGCAGCCGGTGTAAAAATTAAAAACAACCACCAGTAAATACATTAAACAATATATGTGAAAAGAAAACACTTTAGGATGTATTCTACAGCAGGTCTAATGACCCCTGACTGATTAGTAAAGTAAACAAAGACAAATAGGCCATGTTAACAATGAAAGACAGACAATTTCGTAGAAGTTCTGCTTAATACTCATGTCCTGGCCTGTGCAGACTGTTGAAACGTGAACATGGCCGGCATTTTTTCTCTGGGGAAGGTGGCAACCAACTGGTGCTGCTAGTGTCTCATTCTATTATATGGACGGAAGAAGATGTTTACTTAATGTTCCCCTTTGTCAGCCACATTTCTCTGACGCAATTACACTATATCATGGCCTTGATTAGTAGGACCCCCAAATTACAAGTGGCTCTGTAATTTGTGTGTTATTGATTGCACCTGATAACATCATACAACACTGAGCTGTGATTTATAGGGTGCAATAAACGCAGACATTTTTTGGGAAATACCGTGGACTTTATCGTGATAATCATAATTGGGAGGTATTTATTGCACCCAGTAAATTCTGACAATGTGGAGTCTGATTTTATCAGGTGTGATAAATATCATACCAATTCTCAGGCTACTAGTAATGTGATCAGAGGAGTAGGTGCTATTTATGACAGCCGAAAAAATCAGACCCCCCAGGGTTCAGAATTTATCAGTGCTAATAGCACCTTTACCACGTTTTTAGGGAATAATAAGCAGATTTGACTTGACTTACATCCATAGAGACCTAATTCAGACAGGAGACTCGTGATTTTTGAAGCCAAGAATGGCTTTATTTGATATCTTTCCCACATAAAATAGCCTCTTCTTCAATAGTAGTCAATGGGGAAAATACATTCTCCCTATTTATTTATTTTTAAATCTCCCCTTTTCCTGCTCTAAAATGTTGGCATGTATGATTATGAGACTTGTGCACCAAAATCTGCATGTCACAGTAAATACCGTCTCGTTTTCCCGTTTTAAATTATGGCAGGTTTGCCCTTCCAAAATATAACTAAGAGTGAGTGAGGTATTTAATGCACACATTAAATAACATGTAACTAGGAATTCTGAACACTGGGTAAACAGGTTTCTGCAGGGTTTGGAATATACTCTGACAAGCTCGGAATTAGGGCCTATTTGTTAATTTTTGTGTTTTGAGCATTTGATAGTGAAATAGCAAAGTGTTGGAAAGGGACTCTTTGAATTGATCGTTTACTTCCAAACTTGACCTTTCTTTGCTCATTCTTGCCAACAATATGTGATGAAAAAGAGATAGTTTTTTCTAGGTTTCAAATAATAATTGGAGAAACTGTAACATATCAAACAAGCATTTGCAATGTAATAGGTCTTGCATTACTTAAAGTTTGAGCTATTGGCGTTGCTTTATTATTAGCAACGCCAATAGCTCAAACATTCAGTAACTAGAGACCTATTGAATTTCAAGTACTTGTTTAGTATACGTAATGATTCTGAACTGTTACACATTTCTTAAACCACACACATTAATAATCCCTGAAGTTCTTAAGCTGTGTGTTTTTATGGACTATCTGTATGTGATTATTTTTGGTAAAACAATCTAACATTTTTGATAAACAAACTGTGTTAAAAAGTAACAACAAAGGGTGGTATAGAGGGGGACAGGCTGTTGAATTTCTAGGAAGAAGCAAGGCCGAGCAAAAACAAAAAACAAAAACCTCTCCCTAGACATTAATTGATACATAGGTCATAGATCCTAAAAAGGAAAACAGTATAATTGTCCCACAGAGCAACTATTTATAAAGTTTTTTTAAAATAACTATTATTGTATCAAAAGATATACTTTTTTTTAAATATATGTAAATTCATTTAAATACAAAGAATAACATACTTGATTCAAAATCAGAGAGGCCCCAAAATAAGAACAATACAAAAGATATACAGAGACAATTTGGCACCACACAACACACAACCGTCAGTCATACCATACACATCCCAACTGAGACATAAATTGTATATAACACACTAACTGGGAACAATTGACATATACATTATACATAAATAATTGTCATATACAAAATACAAAAATAATTTAAAGACTAAGAAAAGCGCCTAGCAAAGCCAGGAGTCTGGTTTTTTTTGTTGTTGCAGATTTATATAGTAGACATTCGACCTGAAGGTACTGGAGCACTCTACATGAGCAACAGTTACGTTACAGAAGGGACATTAATTTTTGGTAGGCACAGGGAGAAGAAGTGATTTGCCCAGGATCACAGGATGCCGAGCCGAGACTGGTACCTGGTTCCCCAGCTATAAAGTCGGCAGCTCTAGCCATAAGGCAAAGTACGAGCTGAGCCATGAAAACATTCGGCATGTAAATGATGCATCACTCGTCTTGAAAAAACACCATAAGGCGCCGTCATGTGGATAGTGCTTTTGCCCTCTAAAAGGTGAACTACAGAGGGTAAAGTGCACTGGTAGAATGCGTTGCTAAGGTGAAATGCCTGCATCTTCAAACCAATAGAAATTTGAATCTTTTGCCCACATTTCTATCATTGCAGAAACAATAGAAAATTAAACACCTTTCCTCAAAAATCTCACAACTGGATGAAAACAAATGTACATTTTAAATATACAAAAGACGAAGAACGTCCCCTTGGGTCCCAGCGGAATCCATCTCCCACGCCTCCAGGCCTTCAAACCACGCGGCCTCGATCCCCCAGGCAGCAGCACCGAAGGTGTACACAGTCCAGCAGGAGGCGTTAATCTAATGGAGGGACACCCAGATCGTCGAGCCTGGCAGCCCGTGGGCTCAGAGGCTCTCTTAGCCCTCTGGGATCCACATCGCACCTCAGAAATTACTCTACCAGCGGCTCATCCGTGGCGCCCCTCCCACTGGACAACCAGGGCTTGGCAGCCGCGGATTCAGACTTGTCCCGTAGGCAGACAGTCTGAAAACCCAAAGAAAGGAAACCATGGTCCTTGAGGTTGGCGCCGCCTCCCAGTTTGCCGTAAAGTTGGTACATTATTATACATTGGACTCAGGGTGCAAACAAGCGCCTTCTGCATCAATGCTGGCAGAGAGTCTGCCTTTGCGGTGAGGCCTCACACTCCAGAACACCACTTGCATCCCGCGATGATCCGTCTCTTCGAGCTGCACGGAACTGTAGCATGGCTGTTCCCAATGAGCGGTCCGGCGGCGCCCTGATGAACTTGGGCTTCCACAGACCCATCCAGGGACATATCTTCACTAAACCTATAAGTAAGGCACCATGGCAGAGTTACTGCTCCACTCCGCTTGTCTCTCTGCCGAGATACTGTACATCCATCTACAAGGAGGGGTCCTTCACGCAACCCAACCGTTTTTGTTTGGTTCCTATTTTTGATGTAGTTGGGACGACAGGTGCTTCGGTTCTCGAAGTATAGGCTGGGGGAAGGGGGTGATGAGGGGGGTTGGGATGTTGTCCCGTTATTGACGTTATTTTGATGTACTACCTCTCCAGCCTTTTTAATGCACACTACAATATTACCATGTATCGCCAGCGATGCGCTGTTACACTTGTTACCCCGCGCTCACGCCCAACCCCATGCGTACCCACTGCTAGCCAAGGTGCGGCGAACCTTCACTCCAGCTAATGGCCAACATGACCTGCACAACCATTCCGGGAACTTTCCTCCGCACACTCTCCTGGAATGTTAATGGGCTCTTGGACAGAATCAAACAGACAGCTGTCCTGCGCTACGCCCAGCGCCTCTGTGTTGATGCATTCCTGCTCCAGGAGACTCATCTGGCGGGGAACCACTGCCCCTTCTTGGCGCGCTACGGGTTTGATAGTGTATGGCATTCAGGGTTTGCCCGGGGCTCTCGGGGGGTGGCCATCCTGGTAAGGAGTAATCTTCCATTTGTGTCCGCACCGGCCACTCACGACCCACAGGGAGGATATGTGGCTCTGTGTAGAACGTTGGGCGGCAATCCTCTCAATATTGTTTCAATCAACGCACCTCCTTCGATGCTCACAGCGACCTTGGACCGCACTGTCCACCTCTTCACCTCCCTGCCCCTGGGTGCCACAATAGTCGGGGTGATTTTAATGCGGTCCCTAACCCACACCTCAACACTACGGGCTCACCAGCCGTCTCCAGAATCACTCATGCTAAACAATTAACTAACTTGGCTGACTCTCTGGGCCTATGCGACGCTTGGAGAATCTGGCACCCTCACACCAGACAGTTTACTCACACATCAGCAGCACACCACACTCAAGCACGTATAGACGCCGTATTCGTCCACTCAATGGATTGCCAAACGATCCAAGACATCTGTATACTTCCCAGGGGTATCTCCGACCACTCACCAGCACTTCTCAGTATAGGGGACCCTCCCCCCTCGATGCGCCCAACCTGGCGGATGAACGCCTGGTTCCTCCAGGAGAAAGAATTTAAAAAGGCGGTGGGGATGGAGCTTCAGCAGTACTTCCGCGCCAACACCGGCTCAGTCCCATCTCCAGGTACTCTCTGGGAAGCAGCCAAAGCCACCATCCGAGGCTTCGACAAGGGCCAACTTAAGCGTCAGTGACAAGCCCCGGCACACCAAATTACCCGGCGAGAGGCACACGTGCTGCTCCTTGAGCAATCCCCTTCCGATGACCGCGCCACCGCCCATGAGATGCAACTCGTACGCCTCCGGGCAGAAATCAGGCAACTCTCCCTGGATGCCGCCAAGCTCCTCTGGAGATCATCCATAGCTAGGGTGTACGGATGGGGGGACAAGAACGGAAAGATTCTCCATAGATTAGCTACCTACCCAAGGGCCAACCACATTATTCCGGAGATAGTAGACCTAGACGGTCTAATGCATCAATCCCCTTTGACAATGGCTCGAGCTTTTGCCTCCTTCTATCGTCAGCTCTACTCCGCACAGAACCCCGAAACTTCCCTCGCCCACCTGCTTGACGCGGGCCAAATCTGTCTCCCACGCCTAAGCTTTACTGAGTCTGCGGATCTAGACCTCCCCATCACCTGTGAGGAAATTAATTAAGCGATAACACATACTTCGTCAGGCAAGACCCGAGGCCTGGACGGGCTCCCGCAGGAATACTACGCTGCTTACTGGGAAACTCATCCTGCACCTCGCAGCTCTCTTCGACGAGGCCGTAGAGAAGGGCTCCTTCCCACCCGAGACAGACATGGCCACTATTGCCGTTCTCCCTAAAGTACAGCCTCCGTCTCCCCGCTGTGCGGACTACGGTCCATTTTCTCTCATACATACAGAGGTTAAAATATTCGCTAAAATTCTTGTCCAATGGATGAGGCCCTACCTCACCAAGCTGGTTCACCCTGACCAGTGTGGGTTCATGCCCATGCGAGGGACTAGACATTGCCTCTGTTGTCTCCACCTGGCCTTGGCACACCGCCACTTGCTCACCCTTTACTTAGCATTTCTTCTCGTGGATTTTGAGAAGGCGTTTGATTCCGTGGGCAGGCAATACCTGGCGATGTTCTGGCGGAGACGGGTTTCGGCCCGCGCTTTCTCAACCTGGTGAAGGTTCTATACGCCCAACCCCTGGCAAGGGTGCTAGTCAACGGGGCATTGTCAGAGGCCTTCTCCATTCGTAGAGGAACGAGGCAGCGGTGCCCCCTTTCACCCCTCCTCTGAGCCTTGGTGATGGAGCCCAGGCAGGTTTGATTCGGTCAGAGGACTACATCCGGGGATGGGAATGGCCCAACTCGAATGTGGATAAAATTGCCCTGTATGCAGACGAGGTCTTAATTGTCCTTGCAAAACCGGCTCTGTCTGGCCCTCATTGTCTCTGGGTGTTACACTCCTTCGGGCAGGCCTCCGGCCCACGACTTAACGCCAGTAAGTCGGTCCTGTTCCCCTACATTTAGCGAGGGACTGCTATGATTGTCAAACCACAATACCCCTTCAACGACAATCATTCAGATACCTAGGGATCTGGGTCGCCCTGCTCCCGGACCTCGCCTGGTCCCTCAACATAACTCAGTTGGTGAAAAAGGTGAAGACCTCTGCAAGTGGCAGACGCTCCCCCTCAATCCCTTTGGGAGATTTGCCCTGTTTAATATGATGATTTTCCCAAGATTCCTCTACGTCATCCAGAACACCCCCTTCTGTATCCCGCGGGCTTGGTTTCTGGAGCTAGATAGCATAGCCACCAAATTCCTCTGGGGGGGGGGGAGGCCTCGCATAGCGTTGACCAGATGCCAGATCCCGTCCTTTGATGGGGCATGGGGATGACCAATTTATATATATATATATATATTTATTTTTTTTAAAATAATTTTTATTGCAGACTTACAATACACACAATTCTTCCATGCAGAAATGACATTTCTGGTAGCCGCTATGCGCCATCCTCTGTTCAGTTCCGTACACAACCAGTAAGCCCACATCCCTGGGGTCGGGCGGCGTTACTTAGGAAAATGCCAGGAATGACCAATTTATATTTATATTACTTGGCGACCCGCCTCCTCACCATACACGATTGGTTCAACGGGGGATGGTTCGATCGACCTACAGGCTCGAGTTGAATGAGCTGGGCCTACTTTGAATTCAATCTATAATATACGGAGGGTCCATACCTTACATTTTACTCGAGGTGACAACTACCATGCTTCTGGCATGGCGGGCATCTCTGCGCCACACCCAATGGACACATAGATGAACTCAATATACACCTCTCTGGCACGGTACCTGGCTTGGGGAGGTTAGTGGGCTGAAGGGATTTCGGTCTTGGGACCTTATAGGGATCTCACAAGGATGTGTGGGCCAGCGGCCACATGCGATCTTTCCAGGATTTACAATCCAGGTATTCCCTACACTCGTCACCATTTTACAACTACCTGCAGCTGCGTCACGCTCTCCATTCGCACATATCTGTTGGCACAGCAGTTCCAGAATACAACCCACCTGAGGCACAGATTATGGTGGGAAATATGGGGAAGGGGGTATCTCCCGCATGTACCTTACACTAATCAACAACACCCCAACCACACTAGACAGGCTCAAAAGCCAATGGGAGGAATGGGTGGGTCCACTGGAGGAGGAGGACTGGAGGGATGCACTAATGGCACCTAAGATGGTCACGGCTTCGACAAGACTCTGCCTGTTTCAACTGTACTACTCGCATGGCTCTTACTTTACCCCTGCGCGCCTTCACAGGGCTGGCCTATATGCACCGCTTCCTGTACACGCTGCGGTCACAATCAGGCGGACCTCTTCCATATGGTCTGGGCATGTCCTCAACTAGCGCGATTCTGGGGGGGTGGGGGGCATTGAATAGGAACTCACAGAAGTCTTGGGTTGGGAGGTTCCCCATGACCCACAACACATGCTCCTGAGGATCACAGACGGGCTGGATGGGTCCAGAAACGAGAAGCTGTTTTTAACACAGCTATGGTTGTAGCAAAGTGAGACATGCCGCCAACTGGAAACGTCCAGCTCCGCCTAGCCTCATGAAATGCTGGAGGGGGTAAACTGGTGTGCTACACAGGAAAAACCTATGTATGGTGCGCGGGGATGCCCAAGAAATATCGCAGGGTGTGGGGCAAATGGCTGGGTACTGTGTCTTAAATTTTAAACCGCCTGCCAAATGTCTGTATCATGTAAGATTTCACGGGGTCAAGTGAAACAAGGTTAACCAACCAACCGACTGGGAATTGTTGCTCCTATTGTAATGTGCTTTACTGCTGGTTTTTGTTACCATATCAAAAATCAATAAAATTGTTTATCAAAAAAAATATACAAAAGACGCACTATGAACGATATTTTTAAAACAATCAACAATGATTCTTGGATGTTCATGTGCTGTATGATTAAACTAACAATACATGCACATACAGCGTACACAACTTCATTCACCAGGCCTTCAGTCGTACACAACAGGTTCGTAGTTCTGAAAGTAATGCATAAAAATTATATTGTACGGAATATTTCGGGGAGCTGCACACGGGAAAGAAACGGTGACTGACGTTAAATATTTTCATGCTGTGAATAAACTTGAATATTTGTGGGCCTGATTTTGTGTCTGGTAGGACTTTCATTGTCTCTGGAGGTAGACATGAGGAGGAAATGTTGCAAACACAATCATTTTGTTTTTATTCAAGAATATGCTATAGTCTTCAACCCTGTACTGAGGGCTGCCCGAGAATCAATGGAAAAACGTGGCACGATTGATTTAGTTTGCCCCATGCATAAGGCGCCTCAACTCCCAAGAGAATCCGTTAGTAATGAGGAACTGTGTAAGGAGAAAATTGTTCATGCCATAGATGTTCGTTATATATTTAGGCTGAAGATATCACTGGCCACCACGGTAGGCACCTTTGTTTCATTAGGTAAGCACAATGCATCGCCCGGCCTTATTTGTTTATCCGGACTACTCACTGATAGCCCAGCTGTGTGCACATAGGCAAAGCAAAGCTAGAGGGCTTCAGAATAAAAAAGCCTTGGCAAAGCCAAAAGAGCTAAAACATAAAGTGTGGTGTGCCTGTAGCGGGTGCTGCTCTTATCTTTAAAGTAAAAAACAGAAACATGAAGCACGATGTCCCTGAAGCGGGCACCGCACTGAGCTTTAGAGTTAAAAAAAAGTGAAACAAAATGCGATGTGCCCGAAGTGGGCGCCACGCTGAGCTTGAAAGTTTTTTCTTAAAAAACCTGGATCAAAGCGCAGTGTCCCTTAAGCTTTAAAGTTTAAAAAAAGCTGCAACATAAAGCGCAGTGCCCGGACGCCATGCTGATCTTTAAAGTAAAGAAAAAAAGAAAGCAGAAACATGAAGTGTAAAGTTAAAAAAAATGAGAGACCTATAGCATTGCAAATGGCTGCTGCCCTTGTCCTGTCTGCTTCGAAAGTGAAAGCGGGTATGGCCCGCTGAATGTAAGCAAAGCATGTCGTCGTGCCTAATGTAGGAGAAACTCAATAATGAAAATAGTACACGTACTGTGTAACAACCAAGTAAAGTGGCCAGTAGGTATGGGAGGTTACAAATGGCGGTACTAAGGAGGGACTAACACGCCCATTTAGGAATAAGAAGACAGCATTTATGAAGGAAAAAGACACAAGCCAATGTAAAATATGGGTGTGGGAGTGGGCGGGGATTCTCTCCAGTACTCTACTACAACAGATCGCCAGAGCAGGCAGGGCTTGCGTGCTGGCTCAGACTCGACCTAAAAATTACATCATCTAACCATGCCTATCTACAGCTATTCAGCACTTTTTATAATGGTTCATGCTTAAAGGGCTCTGCTTAAAGAAATAACATAGCAAGTGAGATAATTTTAGGAGTGTGAGCAAAGTTTTCATGGTGGATGATCAGCTGACGTTTGTGTGATGCATTTTGCTTCCTTGAAGGGTTAATTAACCCCTTCGATGCTCATGACGAGCTGAGCTCGTCATGATGCACGGTGCTCGTGTGCTCATGACGAGCTGAGCTCTTCATGACCACACCCATTTACATTGACCTCCAGCACAGGAGGAGAATATCCCAAGCACTCAAGGTGTTAAGAGGTATGTAATAACATAATGTATTCAGAACTATAATTGTAATATTACTCTTACGCTATGATAATAATCTTTCAGTTTGAACTCTTGACCTGCTGATAAACAGAGCTTTGTATCTGTTTAAATCAGACTGATACCCATCTCTTCGGTGCTACTATCCCGACTCCTGAGGAGACTAGATCAGTTAACACCAGACATCGAATTCTGATAATATCAAGAGCTTAGCATCTATGAATACCAAGTCTCACCCAGAGTTTTATTACTGAAAATCCTTGAGCTTTGCATCTAACACCTTTACTCACCCTGAGTTGTGAAACCTGTCCCAGGATGCTTGTTTCTAGTCCAGGGTGGACCTGTCCTGGCAGTTTGGGCTGGACTGTTCCCATGAGGCACAGGGTCAAGACTTATTTGCATATGGCTGTGCCCAAACTGGGGTGGCAAAGTGAGCAAAAAAACGATGATGGATTCAACCCAGATCTGTGACTGGGGGTAAGTGTCTGAAAAGTTGCAGCACTCCGTTCATCATTTCCTTGTGTTTGTTTTGTTCGGCCTAAGTTGGCAAGGTATGCCCAGACATGAGTCCCGTGCTCACTTTGTCACTGGATTCAAGCTAGCCTGGCTGATGAGGAGTGTAGGAGAGTAGAGTCTGCTTTCCTATGGTCACCCCACATTTTTGCTTTTTGCTTCACTGGTTTATGACTTAATGTGGCTGTGGGCCTGCTAATCAGACCCACAGCCTGCTGTTCTCTCTCTAAATTAATGCCAATGCACATTAGGTGCATTACAAAATTGGAACTGGTTCACCTTATTGGCCCCTGTAACAGTGTGCCCCAGGTACCCAGGGCATAGGTGCTTCCAAGGCCTACCAGGGGCTGCAGCACGTATTGTGCCACCCCTGGCCTGGCCTCCATATTTGACACAACTGGCTGATCACTCAGCTGGGGTAAGGAGGTGTAATCACCCCTTACTTAGGTGTAGTATGCCTATGCCTAACCTAAAATGGACACATATGTTCCTATCAGCCACTCCTATGGAAGGCCTCATCAATCCTGGAGGCAGAGTGCTTGGAAATATCTGAGATGGTGCTCTGGCATGAGCTGAGCCTGTCTGCAGCTTTCGGAACCATGTCCTTTAGCTGTTTCATGATACTGCCATACCATATACTCTTAAGTGCATTATGAACCTCGCGGTTAAATGCTATCTTTGGTTTGGCTTTATCAAAACATGTCGAGTAAGGTGTCATACGAATTGGAATACTACCCCCTCGCCAGTTCTGGCGACGGGCGTAGCATTCCACCCTTCTAGAGGGATACAACATGTACCTAACCTGAACCCCGGTTAAAGTTAAACAGAGCCTCAGCATCACAAAATGGATGCTGCCACCACAGACACAAGTCTGACCTCCTGCTGCTGGGAGTCCTTCCAGCGAGGGCAGCTTGAACAAAGGGTTTCCTGCCTTGGGAGGTGCTAGCACCACCCCAGACAGGATTTTGTGTATTGGGTAGGACAGGGCTGAATAGAATCAGACATGCCTGGGGCACACAAGGTGTCCCTGTGCATATGCCAGTTCAAACCGGTGCTGGGGCTCTCCAGCCCCAGTCTTGGCGCGAAGCTGGACAAAGGAAAGGGGGTGTAACCACCCCCCTTCCTGGTCCCACCCAGAGGAGGGACCTAGCAGGTAATCCGGCCCCTAGAATCCGAATAAGAGTAGGAGCTGTGTCCCAAGACTTCAGATCATCCTGAACTCGACTTGAAACTAAGAAGAAGACTGGACTTCGACATTCTGCTGCACAGAAGACTGAAGAGAATCTCCCTTGTGGCCAAGGAGTGACCACCCTGTGAATACAGGCACCAACCAGCAACTCAATGTCTGCTTTGCCTCCGCCTCCCGCCGGATCCCGAGCCCAGAGCCCGACGAGACCCAGACTCCCAGACATCTCAGAGCCCGATCCACAGTCCCTGCAAAGAAGGGACCCGTGGAGGCACCGAGAGACGTGGGACCGGACATCTCGGAAGACCCTTGAAAAGCTGACTGCGCAGCACCTGAGGCACCCTCAACGCTGTGCTTTGGGGTTTGAGAAGCCCCCACCCCGAGCAGCATTTGCACCGAAGATCAGCCCCCAGCATCTCCACGATCTGCGTGGGGCCCTTTTGCACTTTGCCACTCGACGCGCCCTCCCGGTCACTTGCCACGCGGCTAGTGGCCATCTTGGCGACAAAAACTACGACTTGCACCGCTGGTCTGGTTGCTCCAGACTGGCCCTTGCTCCCCTGAAAAGGAGCCCTCGCTCCGACCTTGCTGGTCCGAGTGTTAAGCTTTTTCCACTTCCTGCGTGGCTTGCATTAGCCAAGGCTTGTTTGCTCCAATCAAGTTGCCGGCACCGCCATCAGCTAGAGCCTTCGTGGGACAGCTCGTGATCGACTCCTGGACGTCCTTGACCTCTTCGTGTCCACGTGGCTGCGGAGACAAGATGCACCTCTTCACCTGTTTGCACCCGACATTGCCTGGTTCCATCCTGGTTGCACGGTAGTCACTGGCTAGTGACTTTGAACATTGTCCCCTCTGCTTTCAGGTCTTCACCTCTTCAGATCCACCCTTGGATCCACCGGAACTCTCCTCGACGACCCGCCTGCAGCATCTTCAGCTCCAAGCACCATCGACCTGCATGACGAAACCCGACACAACTTCGCACCTGTGCACCCGCTTCCTGTGGGTGAGGTAACTCAGCAACGCCGGTGTCCCCACACTGGTATACACCTCTAGTGCCTGTGTCTAAAGTTTTATCCTTGTAGGTCCATCGGAAGGTTCCTAAAACACTAACTTTGTAACTTTTACGCACCATTGACCTAACATTGGTGCATGCGTGCACTTTAAGCACTGCACCCGAGTCCCGCGGGCCTTTCCCGACTTCATCACTGCTAGTCTCGAACAGCTCCAGCAATTCCCCAGGCCCTACGCCTCTTTCCTTTCCCCATAGTGGTTCTTATACCACTATTTTAGTATATGGTTTAGGTGGCCCCTAGGGCTCATCCATATTGTGCAACTTTTGTATATTTAAACTGTGTTTTGTTTTAACGCATTTGCTTCTGTGCCCATAAAGAGTATAGGGGATATTTGTAGAAATAAATCTATATATATTTTCAATATATATCTGTGTGGTGTCCTTTCATTTGGTATTCAAGGGGATTGTGTATGGTAAAACAGCTTGCTTCACATGCCTTTACAGAGTTTAGCCTAAGACTGCTTTGTCCACGCTACTAGGATAGCTGGTCTATTAATGTTGACTTACAACCAATCATCATAAGGGTTGCTTGGAATGGTACAAGGTGATCACTAGAACTAGTGAGCATCATATACCAGGCCAACTTCTCACATTGGTGAGCAGCGGTTGGGATTTGAGCTTGCTGTTGTTTTACCATTACAATCTTTGGAGAGTATCATTTGAAAGATCATACAGGTACCTGATAGGTACACTAAAACAAGACTAATATACTTAAGTTCTACTGAACTTAGTTGTTGTAGAGGATAGGGAGTAGCACACCCTGACTACAACTACTAGATAGGTTTGGTAGGCAAACACCAGTGTAGGTAGATTGCAACATATCCACCCACACTAGAGCAATGTCTGGAGCAGAGGGATCCACTGGACCTATCTCTGTTGAGAGTGACCCTCCAAGGGCACCATCAAAATTTGCTATCTTTACTTTTAAAGAACTGAGGCAGCTGTGTTCCTTAAGAGGAATAAAAACGGGTCCTACCCCTACAGCAGGTCACCTCAGAGAGCTTTTAAACCAGTCTGAAGCTCTAAAGACCTCCAAACCAGGCCCCTCAGGGACTGGAGATGGAGGCTCTCCCACTGAAGATGATAACACTGACACCCCTGCCCCTGTCATCCAGATAGATGAGGAAGACCAGGTCACTGGAGATACTCAGCCAGAGGATGAGGAAGAAGAGGAGGAGGAGGAGGAAAGTGGGTCTGATGATGAGAGACATAGCCAGGTGCTAGTCAGCAGGCTTAACCAGACTAACTTAAGCACATTTGGGACTGAAAGTGGGTCCAACCCATTCAGACCCCCAAGTGGACGTAACCAGGAGCAAAGGAGGAGAAGGAATCACTCAGGTGAGTCCAATGCCTCCCAAGCTTCTAGAGGTTCTCATGGACACTCCAGAAGGGAGTTGTGTAGCCCTCAGAGAAGGGAACATGAGGCCAAAATGAGAGAGGCTGAACTTAGGATCCAGAAACAAGAATTAGAAGTTGCCCTGGCCAAAGAGAAACTTGCTAGAGCAAGGCAGCCTAGAGAGAGTGGATTAGGATCCACTGGTGGCAGCACTATACAAAAGGATAAAGACAGGTCCTATGACAATAGAAACCTGAGTAAGATTGTGCCCCCCTACAAGAGTGGGGATGACATCCACAAATGGATGACTGCACTTGAGAGAGCCTGCAGAGTACAGCAGATCCCTCAGGAGCAGTGGGCAGCAATCTTGTGGCTCTCCTTTGAAGGTAGAGGCCGAGACAGACTCCTCACAGTTAGTGATGGGGATTCTAGAAACTACCTGGTCCTGAAGAGTGCTCTGATTGATGGGTTAGGCTTAACCACTGAACAGTACAGGTTAATGTTCAGAGACACCCAGAAGACACAGACTCAGGACTGGTCTGAATTTGTTGAATGTGCCACTAAGGCTCTGGAGGGCTGGTTGCTGGGAAGTAAGGTTACAGACTATGAAGGATTGTACAATTTACTGATGAGAGAACAGATTTTAAATAACTGTCAGAACCAGCAGTTGCATCAACATTTGGTTGACTCAGATCTAACCTCTCCCCAAGAATTGGGAAAGAGGGCAGACAAATGGGTTAGAACCAGAGTTAAGCAAAATAACCAGAACCAGAACCATGGTGGTGACCAAAAGAAAACAGACCAGAAGTCTTCAACAGGGCCCCAAACTAATACTGAGGGTGGGTCCCAAACTTCCAAGAAGAAGAAAGAAGGTCAAAGAAAACCCTGGTGTAGTACATGTAAAAACACCTCTCACTGGACAAGTGAGTGTAAAAAGGGTGGAGCCCCCAACACTGCAGCCCCTAAGGCACCTGCACCCAATAGTACAGTTAGCAGTGTTGGTCCACAGACTAAGGGGGTAGTTGGTATCACCTTGGGAACTGAGGGAGATTCTGGCCTAGTCAAAACCCCTACACAGGCTGTTCTGATCTGTGATGTGGAGATTGATTTGTCCACTACTGTCAGTCCCAGTAATCTGGGCAAGTACAGGCAGACGCCTTTGATTAATGACAAAGTGGCTCAAGCATACAGGGACACATGTGCCAGTGTCACCATGGTGACACCTAGCTTTGTGGACCCTGGACAATACCTGCCAGGTGATAATTACCCTGTGACCAATGCCAGCAATGTCACTACTACACATAGTGTGGCACTTGTTAACTTTTTCTGGGGAGGGGTAACTGGCCTAAAAAGAGTTGTGGTTAGTGCTGATCTCCCAGTAGAATGTTTGTTGGGCAATGACCTGGAGAACTCTCTATGGTCAGAAGTTGAGTACAGGACTCATGCAGAGATGTTAGGGATATCATCACATGTCCTTGCTGTGACCAGGTCACAGGCCAAAAAGTGCCTCTCTGAACCTCAGGTCTTGGACCCTGGAACAATGGACCAAGTACCTTCCAAGAAGAAGAACAGGAGGGTAAAGGCTGTGCCTTCCCAACTGCCTACAAGTGAGGATCAGCCTTCACAGGAAGATGATCTTAAGACCCCTGAAGGAACTGTCCCTGAAGAGCTTGAACCTGATCAGGTTGAGTTTCTGGCTACAGGGGGACCTTCTAGGGCAGACTTGGGGCAGGCTCAGTTAACCTGTCCTTCTCTTGAACCCCTCAGACAGTAGGCTGCTGCTGACGCTGCTGGGAATGCTCAAGGTACCCATAAAGTATATTGGGATGATGGGCTCCTTTATTCAGAGGGTAGAGACCCCAAGCCTGGTACAACCAGGAGGTTGGTCATATCTCTGCAATTTAGGGGCTTCCTTCTTACCATGGCCCATGATATTCCCTTAGCAGGACACCTAGGCCAGAATAAAACTTGGGACAGACTTGTCTGTCATTTTCACTGGCCTCACATGTCTGAAGATACCAAGGAGTTTTGTCGCTCCTGTGTGACCTGCCAAGCCAGTGGCAAAGCAGGTGGTACTACAAAGGCCCCCCTGATACCACTACCTGTGGTGGGGGTGCCCTTTGAAAGAGTGGGGATTGACATTGTAGGACCAATGGATCCCCCTACAGCATCTGGGCACAGAATCATACTGGTGGTGGTGGACCATGCCACCAGGTACCCAGAGGCAATTCCACTTAGGACCACAACAGCTCCTGTTGTGGCCAGGGCCATACTTGGAGTTTTCTCCAGAGTGGGGTTTACTAAGGAGGTAGTATCTGATAGAGGTGCCAACTTCATGTCAGGATACTTAACAGCTATGTGGAAGGAATGTGGTGTCAACTACAAATTCACCACTCCCTATCATCCACAATGCAATGGGCTTGTTGAAAGGTTCAACAAGACCCTAAAGGGCATGATCAAAGGATTACCTGAAAAGCTCAGGCGAAGATGGGATATCCTTCTGCCCTGCCTTCTGTTTGCTTACAGAGAGGTCCCACAAAAGGGGGTTGGCTTCAGCCCCTTTGAATTGTTGTTTGGGCACCCTGTAAGAGGACCCCTGTGTTTGGTGAGGGAAGGATGGGAGTTACCTCTCAAAAAAGCCCAAACAAGACATAGTGGACTATGTACTTGGTCTCCGCTCCAGGATGGGTGAGTATATGGAGAAGGCATCCAAAAACCTTGAGGCTAGCCAAGAATTACAAAAAGCTTGGCATGACCAAAGGGCTGTCTTGACTGAGTACCAGCCTGGACAGAAAGTATGGGTGTTGGAGCCAGTGGCCCCAGCAGCACTCCAAGACAAATGGTCTGGACCCCATACTATCATTGAAAAGAAGGGAGAGGATACCTACTTGGTGGACCTAGGAACTCCCAGGAGCACCCACAGGGTGCTCCATGTTAACAGGCTGAAAGCATATGTTGACAGGGCAGACATGGGCTTGCTCATGGCTACAGGTGAGGGGCAGGAGGAAGAGAGTGACCCTCTCCCAGACCTGCTGACTCAGAACCCTGAGGATGGTTCAGTTGATGGTGTGGCCTTAGATGGCAGCCTCACTGAACATCAGCAAAATGACTGTAGACAAGTTTTGCAGGCATATCGACATATGTTCTCCCTGACACCCAGTCAGACTAACTGGTGTACCCATGTGGTGGACACTGGTGATAGTCTCCCTGTAAAGAACAAAATTTACAGGCAACCTGACCATGTCAGAGATTGTATCAAGACTGAGGTGCAAAAGATGCTAGAATTAGATGTCATTGAGCCTTCAGAGAGCCCCTGGGCTAGCCCAGTGGTTCTGGTCCCCAAACCTCACACCAAAGGTGGGAAGAGAGAGATGAGGTTCTGTGTGGATTACATAGGACTCAATGCTGTCACCATGACAGATGCACACCCTATTCCAAGGGCAGATGAGCTCATAGACAAATTGGCTTCTGCCAAGTATTTGAGCACATTTGACTTGACAGCTGGCTACTGGCAAATCAGGTTAGCTGAGGAGTCTAAAGCCAAGACAGCATTTTCTACCCCAGGTGGGCATTATCAATTTGTGGTGATGCCCTTTGGTTTGAAAAATGCACCTGCCACCTTCCAAAGGTTGGTGAATCAAGTCCTCACTGGGTTGGATGACTTTTGCGCAGCATATCTGGATGATATTGCTGTCTTTAGCTCCACCTGGGAGGATCACCTGGTCCACCTGAAGGAAGTGCTAGAGGCTCTGCAAAAGGCAGGCCTCACTATCAAGGCAACCAAGTGCCAGATAGGGCAGAGTAAAGTTGTATACTTGGGCCACCTTGTAGGTGGAGGCCAAGTTCAACCACTGGAGAGTAAGATCCAGACCATAAAGGACTGGTCCCCTCCAACTACCCAGACTCAGGTCAGAGCTTTCTTGGGCCCGACTGGGTACTACAGGAAGTTTGTTAAGAACTATGGGTCCATTGTGACTCCTCTTAATGATCTGACATCCAAGAAGATGCCCAAAAAGGTTCAGTGGACAGAATACTGTCAAAAGGCATTTGATGACCTGAAGAAGGCCATGTGCTCTGCACCTATCCTGAAGAGTCCTGACTACTCAAGAGAGTTCATTGTCCAAACAGATGCTTCTGAGTTGGGAGTGGGAGCTGTGCTTTCACAACTTAATGTAGATGGTCAAGACCAGCCCATTGCTTTTATTAGCAGAAGGCTGACCCCCAGAGAGAAACGTTGGTCAGCCATTGAGAGGGAGGCCTTTGCTGTGGTGTGGGCCCTGAAGAAGTTGAGACCATCCTTGTTTGGCACTCACTTCAAGATTCAGACCGACCATAAGCCCCTCTTATGGCTTAATCAGATGAAGGGTGAAAACCCCAAACTGCTCAGGTGGTCCATTTCCCTACAGGGGATGGACTTTACAGTGGAGCACCGCCCAGGGACTGACCATGGTAATGCAGATGGTCTCTCCAGGTACTTCCACTTAGAACATGAAGACACAACTGGTCAAGGTTAGTCTAATGTCCCTGCGTTGGGGGGGGGGTTGTGTAGGAGAGTAGGGTCTGCTATCCTATGGTCACCCCAAATTTTTGCTTTTTGCTTCACTGGTTTATGACTTAATGTGGCTGTGGGCCTGCTAATCAGACCCACAGCCTGCTGTTCTCTCTCTAAATTAATGCTAATGCACATTAGGTGCATTACGAAATTGGAACTGGTTCACCTTATTGGCCCCTGTAACAGTGTACCCCAGGTACCCAGGGCATAGGTGCTTCCAAGGCCTACCAGGGGCTGCAGCACGTATTGTGCCACCCCTGGCCTGGCCTCCATATTTGACACAACTGGCTGATCACTCAGCTAGGGTAAGTCGGTGTAATCACCCCTTACGTAGGTGTAGTATGCCTATGCCTAACCTAAAATGGACACATATGTTCCTATCAGCCACTCCTATGGAAGGCCTCATCAATCCTGGAGGCAGAGTGCTTGGAAATATGTGAGATGGTGCTCTGGCATGAGCTGAGCCTGTCTGCAGCTTTCGGAACCATGTCCTTTAGCTGTTTCATGATACTGCCATACCATATACTCTTAAGTGCATTATGAACCTCGCGGTTAAATGCTATCTTTGGTTTGGCTTTATCAAAACATGTCGAGTAAGGTGTCATACGAATTGGAATACCACCCCCTCGCCAGTTCTGGCGACGGGGGTAGCATTCCACCCTTCTAGAGGGATACGACATGTACCTAACCTGAACCCCGGTTAAAGTTAAACAGAGCCTCAGCATCACAAAATGGATGCTGCCACCACAGACACAAGTCTGACCTCCTGCTGCTGGGAGTCCTTCCAGCTAGGGCAGCTTGGACAAAGGGTTTCCTGCCTTGGAGGTGCTAGCACCACCCCAGACAGGATTTTGTGTATTGGGTAGGACAGGGCTGAATAGAATCAGACATGCCTGGGGCACACAAGGTGTCCCTGTGCATATGCCAGTTCAAACCGGTGCTGGGGCTCTCCAGCCCCAGTCTTGGCGCGAAGCTGGACAAAGGAAAGGGGGTGTAACCACCCCCCTTCCTGGTCCCACCCAGAGGAGGGACCTAGCAGGTTATCCGGCCCCTAGAATCCAAATAAGAGTAGGAGCTGTGTCCCAAGACTTCAGATCATCCTGAAATCGACTTGAAACTAAGAAGAAGACTAGACTTCGACATTCTGCTGCACAGAAGACTGAAGAGAATCTCCCTTGTGGCCAAGGAGTGACCACCCTGTGAATACAGGCACCAACCAGCAACTCGACGTCTGCTTTGCCGCCGCCTCCCGCCGGAGCCCGAGCCCAGAGCCCGACGAGACCCAGACTCCCAGACATCTCAGAGCCCGATCCACAGTCCCTGAAAAGAAGAGACCCATGGAGGCACCGAGAGACGTGGGACCGGACATCTCGGAAGACCCTCGAAAAGCTGACTGCGCAGCACCTGAGGCACCCTCGACGCTGTGCCTTGGGGTTTGAGAAGCCCCAACCCCGAGCAGCATTTGCACCGAAGATCAGCCCCCCAGCATCTCCACGATCTGCGTGGGGCCCTTTTGCACTTTGCCACTCGACGCGCCCTCCCGGTCACTTGCCGCGCGGCTAGTGGCCATCTTGGCGACGAAAACTACGACTTGCACCGCTGGTCTGGTTGCTCCAGAATGGCCCTTGCTCCCCTGAAAAGGAGCCCTCGCTCTGACCTTGCTGGTCCGAGTGTTAAGCTTTTTCCACTTCCTGCGTGGCTTGCATTAGCCAAGGCCTGTTTGCTCCAATCAAGTTGCCAACACCGCCATCAGCTAGAGCCTTCGTGGGACAGCTCGTGATCGACTCCTGGACGTCCTTGACCTCTTCGTGTCCACGTGGCTGCGGAGACAAGCTGCACCTCTTCACCTGTTTGCACCCGACATTGCCTGGTTCCATCCTGGTTCCACGGTAGTCACTGGCTAGTGACTTTGAACATTGTCCCCTCTGCTTTCAGGTCTTCACCTCTTCAGATCCACCCTTGGATCCACCGGAACTCTCCTCGACGACCCGCCTGCAGCATCTTCAGCTCCAAGCACCATCGACCTGCGTGACAAAACCCGACACAACTACGCACCTGTGCACCCGCTTCCTGTGGGTGAGGTAACTTAGCAACGCCGGTGTCCCCACACTGGTATACACCTCTAGTGCCTGTGTCTAAAGTTTTATCCTTGTGGGTCCATCGGAAGGTTCCTAAAACACTAACTTTGTAACTTTTACGCACCATTGAATTAACATTGGTGCATGCGTGCACTTTAAGCACTGCACCCGAGTCCCGCGGGTCTTTCCTGACTTCATCACTGCTAGTCTCGAACAGCTCCAGCGATTCCCCAGGCCCTAGGCCTCTTTCCTTTCCCCATAGTGGTTCTTATACCACTATTTTAGTATATGGTTTAGGTGGCCCCTAGGGCTCATCCATATTGTGCAACTTTTGTATATTTAAACTGTGTTTTGTTTTAACGCATTTGCTTCTGTGCTCATAAAGAGTATAGGGGATATTTGTAGAAATAAATCTATATATATTTTCAATATATATCTGTGTGGTGTCCTTTCATTTGGTATTCAAGGGGATTGTGTATGGTAAAACAGCTTGCTTCACATGCCTTTACAGAGTTTAGCCTAAGACTGCTTTGTCCACGCTACTAGGATAGCTGGTCTATTAAGATTGACTTACAACCAATCATCACAAGGGTTGCTTTGCATGGTACAAGGTGATCACTAGAACTAGTGAGCATCATATACCAGGCCAACTTCTCACAAGGAGTGTTACCCTGAAACCGGTCGCAGGATGCTTGTTTCCGGTCGAGGGAGGACCTGGCCTGGCAGTTCGGCTGGACTGATGCCACGAGGCACAAGGTCAAGATTGATTTGCATATGCCTGGGTCCAAACTTGGGTGGTGAAGTGAGCTAAAGAACGATGATGGATTCAACCCAGATCCGTGACTGGGGATGAGTGTCTGGAAAGTTTCAGCACTCTGTCCATCATCTCCTTGTGTTTGCTTTGTGCGCCCTAAGTTGGCAGGGTGTGCCCAGATGTGCGTCCATTGCTCACTTTGTCACTGGATTCAAGCTAGCCTGGCTGATGAGTGTTACCCTGAAACCGGTCCCAGGATGCTTGTTTCCGGTCTAGGGAGGACCTGGACTGTTCCCATTAGGTGCATGGTCAAGACTGATTTGCATATGGCTGGGTTCAAACTGGGGTGGCGAAGTGAGCTAAAGAACAATGATGGATTCAACCCAGATCTGTGACTGGGGGGGAGTGTCTGAAAAGTATCAGCACTCCGTCCATCACCTCCTTGTGTTTGCGTGATTCTTCTCATTCCCAACTCTTCTTGATCAAAAGTTAAGACCAACCACCATGGAGCATGGTTCGACTATAGAAAGTGGATTGGGCGGGTCACGGCTTACCTTCGGACTTAGAAGAAATTCTGAGAAAGAGTCCAGGAGAAGGTAGAGTTCATTGGGGAAAGGCAGTAGGTTGCGGTCGAGAAGAAGTTGTCGCCGGGGAGTGCTGGACAAAGTCTCATTGAAGACTTCGACAATGCTGGGACATAGAAATCACACAGGAGACCAGCCAACATGCATTTGGAGTCGCTCTTGTAGTCTGGGTTTCAAGCAGCAAGGCTGGCCTCAAGCAGCTAGGTAGTCCTCTGGGGAGCAAGGTAAACCTCAAGCAGCATGGCAGTCCTCTGGCAGCAGCAAGGCAGTACTCTGAGGTACAAGGCAGGCCTCAACCAGCATGGGCAGTCCCCTGGGCGTCTCTAGCAGTTCTTATGAAGTCCTCCAGCAGTGTACTGAAGAGCAGCGGTGGCCGGCTAAGGTAAGCGTGGTGAGACAGTGGAAGCTGACAGATGACGTATTATCTATTATTTATTTATTTAAGTATATCTATTCAGTCGTCTGTCGACTTCCCACCCCACCCTACCGTGTTTACCTGTGCCGGCCGCCGCTGCTGTAGAGTGGTTCTGAGGGTTCACTATTTATTCCTATTGGAAGCCTTTGACATGGGGGGATTTCCTATACTACCCTACACCTGGTTCTGGAAAGTTTTTCCCTTCCCTTGTCAAGTCTCCAACAAGACGGTTGACAAAAGGCTAGTATCAGGTTCCTTTGTGTGGGCTGGAGGCGAGCCCTTTGAAGTGTAAGTGGGGCAAGGCATAGCTCTGCCATCCTGGTAGGATGGCCCACCCTGTCTAAACCTAGTTACCCTAGTTACGTTTGTCTCACTGTCTGGCAGGAATACACAAACCTCTAAAGTTGAGCAGTTCACAGTCATGTGACCCAGGATGCTGGCAGAAAGCACAAATGGTTAGGACAAGAAACAGCAACTTTCTAAAGTAGCATTTACAGAATTGTGGCTTTAAGTCAGGCTTTACCGTTAAAGAGGATTTTAAATTACAAGTCAGTCAGTGTTTACTTTATATCGATTAGCATCAGCAATCATAAAAGTACAATAAAAACCATCAATAGATTTCAAGTCCATAGCATAAAATTCAATAAAAATACAGTGTCATGCATAAGCATAATACACTCCTGTTAAAAAAATAGATAAATATCAGCAAACAGTAAAATTGTCTAAAAATTGCAAATATAAAAGAGCTTGTCTTGCTTGCTTAACATTCAAAGGCACGAGTAATGGGTGAATATATTTATGTCGCAGATTGGCCCATTCAGGGAAAATCAAAACAATGTGTAAAGTGTCTAATGCGGAGAACGCATCACATGTGCAAATGGGAGGGTCTGATGTCTTAGGCCAGCCTGCAATTATTGGGGGAACTTGTTCAGACGAAGGTACGTTAAAAATCTTCTGTAAATAACCCGCATATCCAGTGTTAAGTAAGATTCAATTTTTTCCATAGAATTCACCATGACATTGTGTGTACAGCAATGTTTGTGCTGTGGGTCTAAGTTTCTAACTTCTTGGTTATACACCTTAAATGCTCTCTCAACCCATACAATATCTGATTTAGAAATTAGCTCCGGTGAGTTAAAAAGATGTGGTTTACCCAAATCTTTCAGGCTGTTTTTATATATCTCAACCAAGGTATGCGCAGGATATAGTCCATATTCAGACAA
The DNA here is from genome assembly GCF_964261635.1 of Lissotriton helveticus. NCBI lineage: Eukaryota > Metazoa > Chordata > Amphibia > Caudata > Salamandridae > Lissotriton > Lissotriton helveticus. Next base: position 555,979,411 of record NC_136071.1, on the reverse strand, counting down.
TCTCTCAATATCAATCTGTTGAATTTGAACTCATTTTTGGCCCACATCGAACACCACAAAAGTATTGGGCGCAAAAGTATGTAGTCAACAAAAAGCCTGCACCTATCTCATTGCGTACTATTTCTGCAGGGATATTCTGCGGAATTCGTAACAGTTTTCTAAAAAAAACTATTTTCTGACATTTGTATAGTAGTGGAGGATTTATAGCCCCAGATCTCCGCTCCAAAGACTTTGGTTGGAACACACTTAGCAATATAGAGGTGTAATACGGACTTTATCTGACTGTACACTTGATGTCTAGAAAAGCATCAATACTAAAGGCGATCCTATTAAAAGATTGAATATATGATTTCAATAAAGGGTCCCAAGACAATTTATCATCCAGCAAGATGCCTAAATAGCAGAACTTGTCCACCTTGCCTATACTATGATCCTTTACTACATTAGTTTTAGTCTCTGTATTTCTGGGTTCCATGGTCATTGTATATGATTTAGAGTAATTCATTTTTAGGTCCATAAAATCGGCATAATAGAAATTGCAAGCCTTTAGCTGTGGGAGATAAGAACTGAATCATTCACGTACGGCAAGGCGGGGACCATTCTTTGTCGTACCTTCGGGACATCTTTACAATGTTCCCTTAAAGACTGATCTAATCCATTGAGATATATATATATATATATATATATACCACCACCTTTAAATGAAGGGGCCCGGGTTTGGAGAGATTCCAGAATCCAGATCGACGAGAGCAAATGCAGGTACCTGAATGAGATGAAAGTGGGACTTTCAGTCCAAACAGCCCACTGGAGGGCTGCTCTCTCTTTGTAATAAACAATGAAGTCTGCACATAAACCCAATGGAGGGACATAAATGTTGAAAGACCACAAATACCGCAATGCCTTGCACGAACACACCAGTGCCTAATCAACTAATATAAGAAAGCCGTGCATGAGCGCACAGGAGGTTTTAAATTCACAGAGTAAAGGCGGAAATGTTGGCTGGAGAAAAAATGTGAACTTCACATCGCCTTTGATAAAGGAGAATGCTTCTCTGAAACGCGTCAGGCAGTAGAAAAGGGAGTATCTTGGACTAAAATGCCCGCTTTATCTGGAATAAAAGTTGTTGTGCAACCTACCTGATTTTGAGTGCGGACTTGCTTGCAGGGCAATCGTTCGGAAATATTTACACGGCAGGTCCAGCCGTGAAGTCGACGAAATACCGCAATGCCTTGCACAAACACACCAGTGCCTAATCAACTAATATAAGAAAGCCGTGCATGAGCGCACAGGAGGTTTTAAATTCACAGAGTAAAGGCGGAAATGTTGGCTGGAGAAAAAATGTGAACTTCACATCGCCTTTGATAAAGGAGAATGCTTCTCTGAAACGCGTCAGGCAGTAGAAAAGGGAGTATCTTGGACTAAAATGCCCACTTTATCTGGAATAAAAGTTGTTGTGCAACCTACCTTATTTTGAGTGCGGACTTGCTTGCAGGGCAATCTTTTGGAAATATTTACACGGCAGGTCCAGCCCTGAAGTCGACGCACCACCTTTAAATGAAGGGGCCCGGGTTTGGAGAGATTCCAGATCGACAAAAGCAAATGCAGGTACCTGAATGAGATGAAAGTGGGACTTTCAGTCCAAACAGCCCACTGGAGGGCTGCTCTCTGTAATAAACAATGAAGTCTGCACATAAACCCAATGGAGGGACATAAATGTTGAAAGACCACAAATACCGCAATGCCTTGCACGAACACACCAGTGCCTAATCAACTAATATAAGAAAGCCGTGCATGAGCGCACAGGAGGTTTTAAATTCACAGAGTAAAGGCGGAAATGTTGGCTGGAGAAAAAATGTGAACTTCACAACGCCTTTGATAAAGGAGAATGCTTCTCTGAAACGTGTCAGGCAGTAGAAAAGGGAGTATCTTGGCCTAAAATGCCCGCTTTATCTGGAATAAAAGTTGTTGTGCAACCTACCTGATTTTGAGTGCGGACTTGCTTGCAGGGCAATCTTTCAGAAATATATATATATATATATATATATATAAATATATATATTACCTACTGGCGGTCGCCAGTAGGTATATATAGTTAGGATTTTTTCTCTATGGGATTTTTGAAAATTCTATGTCTAATAACTTTGGCGTTTGTGGACGGAATTGGCTGAAATTTTCAGGAAAATGGAACATTTTGTTTCTGAGTAGCCCCTGAAAATTTGGGGGGGTTCGTCAAGGGGGGGCCGAGAAAAAAGGGGGTCCCAAAACGCGTTTTTCCCATGTTAATTTCCATAGGGCGGTTGGCCTCACTTTTAGCCCGAACGGCTGAATGGATTTGCATGAAACTTGGCAAAATTGTAGGGACTGTTAGCCCGATGTGCCTTTGCTAGGTCTCAATATATGTGCTCCAGTGGATTTTGATCAATTAACGTTCCAAAAAATATATATATCTGTAACAGCGCTCCGGGTAGCGCTCCGGTTCGCGTACTTGACGCGTAACGGAACTTCGCGAAGCGAAGCTGATTGGCTCTCCGGTGTCTGTCAACATTCTAAACAGTCCGGAGCGGCCGCCATCTTGTCTCTCGGTAGGATCGAGAGACAAGAGGAGGCCAAAACAAAGGGGGAAATGACCATAAGGGGGCATAGTAGATCCTCCCTCACCCTCTAGGTTTGATGTGGAGGCTTTAAAAGGGCCCCGTGGGGCAAAAAAATAAATAAAAAAATAGTTTTTTTTGCGTGGGGAGCGCCCGGTACGCTTTTGTGGAATGGGCGGTGGTAATCTAAATGATGAGGGGGGGGGGGGCAGCGTTCAAAGCACATCAGCGTGCATAAACACGAAAATGTTTTGATCTACCACGTACTTGACTTATCTCTAGCTTTATTAATACAATAAACAATCATGAAAAATCGACATCAATAGGGTTGTCCGTATTCCCAGTCAGTACCCTTCCCCGCCTGCCATGTGCACAAAGACCGCATACATCCCCCATAACGTCAAGGCTAAGTAACTAGAACGTCATAAGGAGTTGCAAGTCGCTCCCATACTGGCGCCATTTTGGTCGAGGCCAGGCAGGTCCAGAGTATAGTTCAATGTCTCCAATAAGTAGCGGCAGGGCCAGAATCCCTTTCGGCAGTTCTGGCTTCGTCATTACGAGCACTAGAAAACAAGACATTCTGGGTAATACCACCCTTGACGCAGCACTTTATTCTACAAGATGGTGTCTTTCAAAAGCCAGGGGTATAGGAGTATGTAACAAGCGAGCCATTTAATTGAAAAAACTAAACGTGACAAACGGTTGCAGAATCAGTGAAGGTTGATTTTTTAATTGAAAGTATAACAGGATCAGTTACAATAAAATCGTTCATACGCACACCATGGGCGAGTATCATGGGTAACATTATTTCGAAGCTTTATTAATACAATAAACAATAATGAAAAATCGACATCAATAGGGTTGTCCGTATTCCCAGTCAGTACCCTTCCCCGCCCGCCATGTGCACAAAGACCGCATACATCCCCCATAACGTCAAGGCTAAGTAACTAGAACGTCATAAGGAGTTGCAAGTCGCTCCCATACTGGCGCCATTTTGCTCGAGGCCAGGCAGGTCCAGAGTATAGTTCAATGTCTCCAATAAGTAGCGGCAGGAGCAGAATCCCTTTCGGCAGTTCTGGCTTCGTCATTACGAGCACTAGAAAACAAGACATTCTGGGCAATACCACCCTTGACGCAGCCCTTTATTCTACAAGATGGTGTCTTTCAAAAGCCAGGGGTATAGGAGTATGTAACAAGCGAGCCATTTAATTGAAAAAACTAAACGTGACAAACGGTTGCAGAATCAGTGAAGGTTGATTTTTTAATTGAAAGTATAACAAGATCAGTTACAATAAAATCGTCCATACGCACACCATGGGCGAGTATCATGGGTAACATTACTTCGAAGCTTTATTAATACAATAATCAATAATGAAAAATCGACATCAATAGGGTTGTCCGTATTCCCAGTCACTCCCCTTCCCCGCCCGCCATGTGCACAAAGACCGCATACATCCCCCATAACATCAAGGATAAGTAACTAGAACGTCATAAGGAGTTGCAAGTCACTCCCATACTGGCGCCATTTTGGTCGAGGCCAGGCAGGTCCAGAGTATAGTTCAATGTCTCCAATAAGTAGCGGCAGGAGCAGAATCCCTTTCGGCAGTTCTGGCTTGGTCATTACGAGCACTAGAAAACAAGACATTCTGGGCAATACCACCCTTGACGCAGCCCTTTATGCTACAAGATGGTGTCTTCCATTCAGAAAATATTGTTGGCAGCATTTTGAAAGGAAAGATAAACTGCCGTTCTCCTAGTGAGTCTCACATTGTTACATTTATGAAGAATGTTGAAGAGTAGTATGTTGAAAATCTGAAGCCATCGTTCTACAAACTCTCAACCAGCCTTGGATGGAAAAATCCTGAAGAATGTACAAACTGAAAACCAGTTTTTGTCTGCATAGCATCAGCAGCAACACCTGAGTCAGCTTTGTGTGAAGCCGCCATCTTGATCCAATCAATACTGTCCACCTGCACACATTCAGGGACCAGGCCGCATTGCGAGGCACCGCAAGACGTGTCTTCAGGTCAAACGGATTGTGGGACAAGGTCCAGAATGAAGAGTCACCAAAAGGCAAAAAGTTCCGCCGGACCCCGGGAGGCGGCCGCCTATGTCGGGCCGATCTCAGGCCACACCAGGGCAACAAGACTTGGGGAGGGGGCAGGAGCCAAGCGCCCCCTCCCAGTCCGCGCCACCACACCCCCCCTCGGGGGCCTCCGTCAAGCGGTTCAGGGAGGCACCGCAGGCAGCGGTTCTTCAGATCAGTGGCTCTCACCGGCAAGGCTCCCCTCCGTCAGCAGCGATCGTTGGCACTGTGGTTGCGGCCGGAGGCCCCGCCTAGTCAACGCTCCGGCCTCTCCATGTCGTAGGCCACAAGAGTGGGCGCAACTCAGCTGGATGGCGGGTGAGACGCTGTAGCCGCAAGAGTAGGCAAAACTCAACCGGCCGAGTGAGGCACTGTGCCGCAAGAGCGGGCGGAACTCAGCTTGCCGAGCGAGGCACTGTGCCGCAAGAGTGGGCGGAACTCAGCTGGCCGAGTGAGACACTGTGCCGCAAGAGCGGGCGGAACTCAGCTGGCCGAGCAAGGCACTGTACCGCAAGAGTGGGCGGAACTCAGCTGGCCGAGCGAGGCACTGTGCTGTCATTTGAGATGTCATCAGTGATGTCATCAGTGATGTCACTGACCATGTCATGAATGATGTAATATGTGACATCATCAGCAGTGGATTGCGGGTGCGCGATATATAGTTAGTGCAACTAACTATATATGGAATTTCAATGGTTTTGTGTGAGTAAAATAAGGTTTTGTAAATGCTAATTCCTAACTATATATGGTCTATAACCCATGGTTTTTTCAGTGAATTTTCAAGGTTTTGTAAATGCTAATTCCTAACTATATATGGTCTATAACCTATGGTTTTTTCAGTGAATATATATATATATAGCTAAAATACAACCCATCCAGACCCCCTTCCCTAAGTTAAAGTGCACAGTACATTCCCCCGATGGGCTGTATCTTACTGAGGCTTTGCGCCCCGTGTGCAAATCATGCAAAAAGGCCAGTAAGGCCTCATCCACCCCCATGTCCACCAGCACAGGCCACATCTTAGATGTCACCATTGTGTCAAAAGCTATGCTTAGGTCCATGAAGGGTAAATGTATACTTTCTCTTTTAACCACAGCGTGTTTATAGACTAAAAGGTATGAATTCAAATTTAGTTCTAGAGTGCCTCGACCTGCCCTGAGCCCGTATTGAATTTCTGACAAGATATTCTTATTATTAGCCCAGCGTGAGAGGGATGGGCGGAAAAAAAATCGAGGAGGTCTTATGCATGGATTAATGATGGCATAGTTTTATTTAGCAAGAATCAACAAGAGGTAAATTTGTAGAGACTGGGGTGGTTGGTGTTCTTCTTTCTTCCGGTTTTCCTCATCCGGGCCAGTGGTGGTAACGTCCCCAGGTACCGAAGGAAAAGAAGAGATGTTAGGTGGTAAGTGTTATTGTTCAATATGGAAGGTTGATGAAGGGGAAAGATCACCATCACCTAGGATAAGGGAAAGGTAGAACCCACCATGTGTTCGGAATAGACAAAAAAGTGCAATTTAAACTAAATTCAGAAGTCTTGAAAATCATATACGTGGGACTTACCCACAAGTCTGCCCCTTAAATTCAGGCAACAGAGGTTTCTCTTGTAAAGAATGGCCAACATGTTATCAGAAAGCCCTTAAGTCAAAATAATTGTTGGCCCGCCCCGCAATGCGTCCTGGTCAAACCCTTCCTATGCTCTCCCCAGGCCCCCCCACTATTATCAAGTACCAAAACTAAGTTCACTATGGCAGTTCCCCGGTTGTCCGCATACATCAAAGCCCACCCGTAATAAAACATAAAAGAAAAAGGAACCCAATACTCTTTAATCAATCCCTCTCGATCCCCTTCACTCTCCTTTGCCGGTCCACGTACCGCGGGAGCTGTAACTCTCCAGAGTTACGTCGACGTGAAGGGGTCCTCCGGGGGGCGTCCACAAGTCCTCCGTCCAAGTGTCAGGCTCCGCTTCTTCTTTGTCTGCGATGCTGGCCCCGGATCCGGCGTCCGTTCGTTCTATTAGGCAAGGCGTTCCTTCTGCTGTCTTGGTCCGCTCCAAGCTTCCTTCTTCCGGTCCTCTTGCTATGCTCGCCTCAACGTTTTCCGACTTCCTCCTTTGAGGGGGTGGCCCCGCCTCTCTCCTTACTGGGGCCTCTTCCCATTGGCTCTCCCTCTTCCTGGGCTGTTCCTCGTCCTGTATGGGAGAGGAGTCCGGGTTAGTTAACCCTTGCGAACCCGACGGTTTCCTTTCAATATGCGACCCGCTGCCTGGGATGACGAAATCAGGGGTCACAAACAGGGTTGAAGGCCGGGCCCTCCTCACACCCAGTCTGTTAATTGCTTCAGCAAGACCCTACTCAACACTTTTGCTTCCACATCTATCAAAGCGATTGGACGGTAGCACGCTGGATCTGCTCGATTTCCTTTTTTGAAAATGGGTACTATAACTGATTGCTTCCTTGAAGAAGGAATGTGGCCTTGTGCTGCCGGATTCAGATGTTAGGTAATTAATGGGGCCCACAGAACTGCACATGTTTTAAAAAGGTCACCTGGAACCCCATCTGCTCACAGAGCCTTCCCAGGTGACAATTCCATTATGATTTCCCTCACCTCTTCTAATTCAAAATAGACAATGGTTACTTTGGCCGGACATGCAATATGATTAGAATCAGTGTCACCCGCATATATACGACCAAAGTGATCTACCCACTTTTGCGCAGGTACAGCTACCCTCAGATCTGGTGCTGTTCCCTCATTAAATACTGTCTGGTTAACAACTTTCCAGAAGGCTGCACTATATCTTGTATTACAAGCCTCTTTAAACTTATCCCAAGCTACTCTCTTCAGGGTGCTTAATCTGTTCCTGTGAGCTAACGCATATGTCCTCCTAGCTCCTTTAACAGCGCATTGATTCCTTGGTTTTGATTTAAGGGCTATCTTTAGATCTTTATAGGCCCTTGTACAATTCTTATCAAACCATTTAGGACCTAGGCTAATTGTCTTGGTGTTATGTTTAGTACGGGTTCATTGAACCTCAGTACAAATAGTGGAAGATTAGTCTAGAATGGCATATTCGTGCGCGTCAATATTCAAACACACCTTAAATTCACACCTACACTTCTGGACCAAGTTCCTCAGAAAGTCCTCCGGGATAACCTTCCCCCAACTAATACGCCTCCCTTGAGTTTTAAGTGTACGCGGATCTTTGTAAATGATGGAAGTCTTGGCCGCAAAATCACACCAGGCAAATTCTGCCCTGATTGGATTGTTGTCACTAAAGATACTCCCTACTATTTTAAATTCCACCAGAAACGGAATCAAACGTGCAGATACAAAAATTTAATAAATAGTTGTATTGCTACTTCTATCCTTGAACGTCGGGACAGCCATGGGGGAGTCACACTCTTCTTTAGATAAAAGTTTAATAAGGTTTAACTCTGAGACCATAAGGTTAAGATTATCACCCTGACCTGAGTGCCTGAAATTAGTCCGCTCTGCACCCTCCATATGTTCCTGATCGCTCCTTTTCTCAACACATGGCTCACGGGGATGTAAGTTAAAATCCCCAACAAGCATGACTATTGGTGAGAAGGAACACTCTAGCAATGTTTTTTGCAGAATCTGCTAAGCTCTACGTCCAGCTCTATCTCTGTAGATGGTGAATTATAAATGTTGATTATCAGCCCCTATATATCACGGGGAAAGATAGTAGCACTCCCAAGATAATTTAAGAATCAATGTTATTATTTCTGTAGTGCAAACTAATCTTAAACTTATGAACATTTCCAGGCCCCCTTTTGCTCTTCCTCAGGGAGGCCTCGGCTTTAGCCTGAAAGGCACTAAACCCATCCAAAAACAAAATCCCTTCTATGTCCCAAGTTTCTTGAAAACACACTATCTCATATGTTTTGCATAAGTTCACCCCTCGTTTATCCCCTAATAATGAGCTTAACACTTCAATGTTCCAACTTAGTATTGACAAATTACTATTTGTAGTGTTCAAGAGTACTCCTTCCCCCGTCGTCCTCCCTATTATATCATTAACACACAATTCATCTCCGCTCTGGGATCATGCTGAGGAGGACCATTCTCTCCCCTGGAAAGTCAATCTACATCTGCAAGGGCATCAAAACGGTTATATGTAGGTATACCAGAAAAGCTGGACATGCTCACCGAGTAAGGGATAGCCTCCTTCTCTCGGTATGATTAATCTTATTGTGAATTACTGTCATAGCACGCTGTAGCATCCTATCCAGTGAGGTGGGCGTGGAGGGTGTTTATACTGTATTCTGTCCCCCATCTAATTTCCTCTTACCCATAATGGTGCTTTTTCGGTGTAGAATTGGTGCCCCTCCCGCCGATGAACTAGACCAAACAACAGGACCAAGGGGGGTGGCCTGGCCTCAGACGGGCGCAAACGGAAGAGTCGCCTTTACGTACAGAGTGCTGGGGGATTGAGTTGCACCCCAGCCAGCCACAGCAAGCAAAGTTGAGCTGTGGTGGAGGTCCTCGGATGGCTAGGTTTGCAGAATCAGGACACGTAATGCACCAGTTCATGGTGTAAAAACACAGGAGTTGTATCACGATGAAAACTCAGGCTACAGCGCCTCTTACTTTTGTTAGGCCTGTTACGGTACTTTAGTCAAGAAAATCGATACAGGCTATGTAGCCCACGAGAACCAAAGGTCTCGCTATACTTCCTGGGTCTCTACGAGGAAGGAGGATTTCCCCACCGGTGAGGAGCACAGGGTAATCACCTTGGGACTGCTCAGGTCCATAGAAAATAATCACCAAAACACTGCCACGGGCCGGGACAGAAAAGTTCCTGGTTGCAGGTGGGGAAGCCTAGTCGGGCAGGTGATTCCCGCCCGCCGTCGGCGTGGACTCTTTGTTGACCTGATGCAGGCACCATTGGTGAGGAGGGGACCGGACTGACAGGCAAGTCTAGGCTCCCGGTTGTTGGAACGTCGGAGAGCCTCCCACACGGGGCCCGCGGTTCTGGGCGGACAGTCCCGAATCGAACGACTGGCAGGGCTGGGGTGAGGGACGTGCAGAGTCTTCCACAGTGCTCACACTGAGAGTGTCGGCCAGTACGGCTCACCAGCCGGAATGCGCTGCTCCACCGGCACTCCTTTGCAGGGAAAGTACGGTCTTCCTTGGTCCCCCAGACACTGCTCACAAGGTCCCAAACACTGCTGGTCCGAAACACTGCTGTTCCTCAGGGCTGGATCCCCAAATGATTCTGCCAATCACCTATAAATTACAATTAATTTGATTCTAAACAGCATATACCTATTTGCTCCCAATCAGAAATTAGCACTTATTAAATGTAATAGGATAACCCAATGTTATCCAATGCAAGACACAAGTTTTACATTAGTGAAAAAAATAATTTAGCAGTTGTCCAGTACCGGGACATGTAAAACTCAAGAACACACCCTACATTTTAAATACAATACACTCTGCCCTATGAACCTTTAGTATCAATTCTGTTTATTAACACAGTCAACATATAGGATGACACAGCATCCTGCCTGCAACCCATTAGTGCTGGCCACATTTACTTAGTGTTGTAGAACGCTTCCAGCAGTATAGGTAGGCGAAGTGGAACAAGACTGACTTTTGAAATACTTTTTATAAAACAAGGCAGAAAAACAAAAGAATAACCCCTTTCCCTTCCCCATCATCCTTCCTTCCGAGCTTCTTATGAGGGGAGATTCAAGCAGTGATCAAAGAGCACAAAATGTGGGTTCCTATCTGTAGGAAGCTTGCTCTGTATATACTATACCAAAGTAAGGTATAATGTGCACAGAGTCCAGTGGGTCCCCAAAGGTAGGCAGAGGTTAAAGTAGACAGTACCTTACTCTATTTGTCGTAGTGTGGGCGAGCAGGAAGGCCTTATCAGAAGGTAGTGCTAAGCATTTATTGTACAACTTAGTCAAGAAAATGATTACACACACTCAAGGACTGAACTCTGACCAATTGGTTTGTATAAAAATATTGTTCAGTTATATTTATTTTCTAGAACCAACCCAGGCCTAGTACAGGTAAGTATAAGAGTACTTTGCAAGCATATGCAGTATTAATACAGTTTGAATGCAGTGAATTAGTTACAGTATAAGTACTTTGTATTTGCAGATAGAATTACTTTGCAATCACTTTTCTTATGCAGCCAGGTATCTCTAAATGCGGGGATAGTGCACTTCCTGGGGAAGGAAAATTGATACAGTGGGTTTTGCAAACTTATTACAGATTTATATTATTACTCACAAGCCACATTAAGTTCTGAGGATGCAGAACTGAGTTTACAGGTCCGTGAGAAAGATTCTGTCAAATGGGCACTTGAGTCACACTACCAGCGGCACAGAGGCGGCTGGGTGAAGAATGCAGGGACCACACGTCAGCCAATGGGCGTAGCACAGTCGTGGGCTTGGGGACTGCGGCGAGCACGCCAACAGGATGGGGGGGACAAAAGCTCCTGGGGTCGAGGTCAGCACTAGAGGGCCCAATGGCCATCACAAGAACACAGCGACACAGAGGTGGCGGGTATAGGATGCGGTCTTAGCTGATGCTGCAGATTTGGTTGTGGTTCCCTCGGATTCGGACAGCTGCTGTTGAGGCGAATGGGTTCTTTGGGATTCGTCGTCCTGTGACCACAAGCGCTTAGTGACGGAGTAGGTCAGACGGTCGCAGTTGCTTTTTCTGGACTGCTTCGGTTACGGAGCCGGTAAGGGTGTCTCCTTCGGTCGCGGTTGAGGGGACCTTCCAGTTGTTTGGCTGGAGTTTTGTTTTAGTAAGTTCTAGAGGCTGAAGGGTCACTGGGATCCAGGCCAGAATCATTGGAGGAACTGCCTTGAGATGTTGGCTCACTCAGGCGCCAGGAGTGGAGTGATGGAGACTCATGGAGTCTGCCAAAGTCGGAGTCGGTTATGTTTGAGCAAGTCCGGTGCTCAGTGGAGACAAGGTCCTTTTTGAGTCACATGGCAGGGCAGGTTCTCCTGGTTTTTGAGGTCTGCTGGCTGCAGGACACACCGAAATTCTGTTGGAGGAGTCTGAGGTTGGGACAGGTCGGTAGGGCTGGGGCCAAGTCAGTTGGTGTCCTCCTCTTCTTCTCTCCACACGGCTGTTTGTTCCTTCTTTTTCTTATTTTGGCTCTAATCTGAGGAGGCAAGGTTCAGGGTTGCCCCTAAATACTAAATTTTGGTGCGTTTACCGGTAGGTACAGGTTGGGACCAATGAGTCCATTCCTTGGTGTGATTACATCCCCTATTATGCCACCCTCCAGTCGGAGGGGGGCATAAGCCTCACTCTGGTTGGCTGGGTTCCCTCAACTGCAAGATGGCGGGGACTGAGAGTTGTGCTTCACCTCGCTTCCCCACCTGAGGGATGGGGTTGGCAAAAGTGGGCAAACTCTCCTCCTAACTCGGTTTTCCCGCCCATTCTCCCGCCCAAAGTGGGGGTCAGAACCGGCGGGGCCAGGTGCTGGGAGAAGCAAATGGCTGGGGTAGGCTCACAAAGGCGGCAAGCCTTTGAAGCTTCCCCTTCGTGGACCCTGTCCATCCTGGAGAAGAGGTTTGGCACCTCGCCCCAGGATGTGCTTTGTTTCAAGACCGCAAGAGCTGCAGGCTCTCGACCCAGGGGTCCAGAAAAATGTCTGGTGGTAGCAGCTGGCGAGCAGCCACTCAGCCAGAACACTAGAGTTAGGTTGTTTTTTAGAGGGTCTCTCTAAGATGCCCTCTGATTGTATTTTTAATAAATCCCACACCGACATCAGTATGGGTTAAATGTGCTGAGGGGTTTGATACCAAACTTCCCAGTTTTCAGTATAGCCATTATGGTGCTGTTGAGTTCGTAATGACAGACTTTTGGCAGTGTGTGTGTGTAGAGGTGCAGGGCCTCTTAAGGGTGGCAAAATAAGTGCTGCAGCCCTTCGAGGTCTTCCCTTGGTCACAGTGCCCTTGGTACCTATGGTACTTTTTGCAAGGGACTTACTTGTGGCTGGAGAGTTGCCAATTGGGTTTTGCAACAGTGTAGTTTTAGGGAAAGAACATAGACCCTGGGTACCTGGTTGGCAGGGTCCCAGGGCACACTCAGTCAAAGTACATCAACAATAGGCAAAAAGTAGGGGCAGCCATGCAAAAAGGGTAACTTTCCTACACAACCCCCCCAAACCAAAGAGGGTGAGACTATCCTTTCCCTAAAGAGTCTTCATTCTCTAAGTGAAAGAAGAACCTGGAAAGTCCATCTGCATTGGCATGGACAGTCCCAGGTCTATTTTCTACTGTAAAGTCCATTCCCCATAGGGAGATGGACCACCTCAAATGTTTCGTATTATCACCTTTCATTTGCATTAGCAATTTGAGAGGTCTGTGGTCAGTTTGAACTGTGAAGTGAGTACCAAACAAGTATGCTCTCAACTTCTTCAGGGACCAAACCACATCAAAGGACCCTCTCAATGGCACTCCAACGCTGCTCCCTGGGGATTAACGTCCTATTGAAAAAAGCAACAGGTTGGTCTTGGCTTTCATCATTGGTCTGGCATAGGACCGCTCCTATCCCTAGCTCAGAGGCATCAGTCTGCACAATGAACTGCTTGGTATAGTCTGGAGCTTTGAGAATTGGTGCTGAGCACATCGCCTCTTCCAGGGTGTCAAAGTCTTTTGATAGCCAACTGTCCAGTTTACCTTTTTAAAAAAAAATCTTTTAATTGAAGACAAACAATGAACAATACATAATTACAGGCATTGTCGTCATTGCATTCTTGGGCTTTGGTAGCATTTCATTACTTTCTTTACAATCATTAGGTCGACAATATTTTGGTGGGGCCCACCCACCTACATCTCCACTTCACCCAATGAGGTGCGATCTGGTAACTTGGGCGGAGCACATATATCTCCTCTGTAAGAGTTCCACATACCATATATTTGCATCCACTTTTTGGGGCATCCCCTGGACATATACACTGTTTTCTCTCGGAACATACACCAATCCATATCTTCCACCCATTCCCTTACTGTTGGTGTCTCATGTGCTCCCCACATTTTTGCAATGTTTCTTTTTGCCACAATTCCCCCTAGGGTCACATATGTCTTCTCCATGGTTCCCATGTCAGTTGGTTCCCAAATATTCAAAAGGCACAACTTTAGATCCAGTTCAAGGTGAGTTCCCAAAACATCCCCAATGCATTTGAGGACTGCCTCCCAGTATGTCTCTATCAGTAGGCATTCCCACAATATGTGTAGGAACGTACCCTCTTGACTGCAATTTTGTCTACTGCTAGCCCATCTTAACTAATGTGCGTCCTGTATAGTATATTCTATGCAGCACTTTCAATTGCACTAACTTCAACTTCGACAAGATCGCCACCTCTCTGGGTGACGCTAAGGCCTCTCGCCACCTCGTCTAACTCCTGTAACTCTTGTTCCCACTTTGTCCGGAGCTGCTGACGTGGATCCGGGGAGTTATTCATCAGTTTGGAATAAGCTAGCGAGGTCGCCCTGCGCGGCAGGTACCCATCCAAAAGCCGATCATCAAGAGGCGAGGCCACTGGAAACAGTCCCTCCCGGGGTAATACCGCTTTTAATGCATGCCGCACCTGTAAATATCTGAATCTCTCACTCTCCGCTAGCTCATACTCTTGTTGTAATATCTCAAAAGGTTGCTACCTCTCTCTTTTTCCAAAGATTCCCTACCCGCAATATTCCAATAGTGTCCCACTCAACAAATTCTTTTGTTGTCCAAAGGGATCCGAGCTGCTCTACGTCCCATAGTGGGGTGGCTAGCGTCACTGTCTTTGCCCATCCCATACTCTTCTGCGTCATGTGCCATAACTGGACTGCATGGTAAGTGGGTCCTGTCAGCCCCATCTTGGACGGGTTAGAATATAAGGCTCTCATGTAGTTACTACCTGGCAATAGCCACCTGTCCATCGCATATCTAGGATCATCATGGGCTTATAGACCCAGTGATTATTGAAGGATAGTTGAGACGCCCAGTAATATTTTTAGATGTTAGGTAGCCCAATACCCCATCATACCAGTTCTGCACCAATTCCGAGATTGCAATACGCGGCGGGCTGTTACCCCAGAGCAGCTCCCTCTGTGCGTTCTCCACAGCCTTGAAATAGGCCGAAGCTATCATATCTGGTGAGTTATGTAGGATATACAAGAAACGAGGCAGCAACTTCATTTTGAACAAAGCTGATCTACCCAATAGAGAGAGCGGCAACGCCTTCCAGTGTTCTACATCACGTCTCAGCCGCTGCATCGGCGGTAGCAGGTTGGCAGTGTAGAACAATTTAGGATCCTTGGTGATGTACAACCCCAAATATTTAAAGCCATCCTCAGCAATCGCCACTGGGCAGCCCCTGGGGGGGGAGGGGGGCTGGGAATCTCAATGCAGTATGAATACCACCGACTTTGTCCAGTTTATTGCATACCCTGAGTAGGTGCCAACATTTGTGAAGATATTAAGGACCGATGCAATGATCTAGTTGGTGAGGCCAGATACAGTAAAATATCATCTACATAGAGGGAAATGCGGTCTTCCCAGCACTCCGCCCATCACAACCCTTGGATTACCAGATCTTTACGGATCCAACCAGCCAAAGGCTCAAACGTTAGTGCAAACAGCAGCGGGGACAAGGGACACCCTTGCCACGCCCCTCTGTGAAGTTGGAAAACAGTAGATTTTTTTATTATTGACCACAACTTGGGCAAGTGGTTCTGAGTACAGAAGCTGTATCCAGCCTATGTATCTAGGGCCAAAGCCCATTCTCTTCAATACTGCGAACAAGTACGCCCATTCTATAGTGTCAAAAGCCGCGGTGGCGCTGAGTAACACCACCACCGCGTCCTCCCTCAGTGTATCCACCCTCCCCCTAACCCCATTCAGTCGTCTCAGGTTCAGTGACGTGTTTCTAGCTGGCATTAGGCCGGACTGGTTTGGATGGAGCAGACCGGAAATCACACGCACTAATCTGGTTGCCAGGAGCTTAGCCAGTATTTTAACTTCTGCATTTAGCAGGGAGATATGTCTGTAGGAAGAGCATTTACTCCTGGGTTTCCCTTCTTTATGAATGACCACCAACGTGGCCATTGTCTGATCCTGTGGGAGACATCCCTTCTCTAAACTCTCCTCATACATAGACTTGAGGTAAGGGTCGATCCTGTCTGGTTTCAGTTTGTATAGTTCAATGGGAAGCCCATTTGGGCCCATTGCCTTTCCCGACTGGAGAGACCGGATAGCTTGGGCTATTTCTTCTTGGGTGAGATCACTATCTAGTGAGACTCTGTCCTCCTCTGTTAATTGTGTTAATTGCATTTCTGACAACAAGTCTGTCACCTCGCTATCCTGTCTCGTGGACATGATGTGTATAGCTTCTCATAGTATATTGAGAACTCATTAGCAATTTCCTGGGGAAATATAGAGACAAAGCAGAAGGTGCACTCTCAAAAAAAGTCAATATCAGAAATTTTTTCTTTTTTGCAAAAATTCTTCTTTATTCCAAAATTCTTTTTGACATCTTAGGCACAGCCAACGCGTTTCGTTCCTTTCTTGTTTTTTTGGAACTTCGTCAGGGCTGTAATAATTACAACATATATAACATAAATATACAATAAACAAAAACAGACCAAACAATTGACAAATACAAATATCGAACATTATCAAAATATTAATACAAAAACAATACATATTCAAAAAACCCAGAACTGCACAAACTGAAAAAAAAGAGTTATACATTGTTTAAAAACCAATAGGATCAATAGTGATGTCTGCAGTCCCAATCAGAGCACCTAACTGTCACAATCCCCAAGAAAGGAATCATGCGGACTAGAGAACATCTTGAACAGTATTGTAATCCAATGGTAACAAACATATTGTTAGTACATAAAAGACGTTTTTATGCATTAAAAAACACACACATCTAACCCCTACAGTGTCCTATAAAAATAGCATTTTACGTCATCTTCATTGCTTTAGGCTAGTATGGAACAAAAATGTTCTTGGGGAAGTTCTGTCCTGTGTATCTAAAAAACCCTTCTGTTTCCACTGAAGGGCTGGAGCAAAAGAGAATTCATTTCTGGTTCTAAAACTTAGCCATTGTCCTAAATAAAGACAATTCCTCCTGAACCCCCCATTATCCAAACGAGAGTCAAAAAATGCCATCTTAAAGAGTTCTAGAATCAAATATACCAAATTGAAGAGTTCAGGAAAACCTCATATGCGAATATAGTAACGCAGAATGGATAAGAACTGAGACTAGCCTTCACCTAATTCAGAAGTCTCTAAAGGTAAAAAGAGCTTACCGGAAATTTTGATAAGCTCAAGACTCCAAAAGGGTAGATTCAAAGTGTCGAATGGATCCGAATAGTGATCTGTACAGGTCAAATATACGCCCTAAATAGAAAAAAGCAGAGATATATAGCCATTCGGAAATGCACATATAAGTACTTTGAATTATCCATAAAGCTAAATAAAACTAAGAATTTTGACACCAAAGGACACCAAAAGGCGATATCCATTCGTTCTAAACCAGTATCCCAAATGGGTGTCTACCCCCGGGATATTAAAAGGAGATTATAGAAATCCTGTCTTATAACCATAGTCCCAAATCCGGGACCGAGTAGTTCCCACAGAACGATACCACTTCTATTCATGTTTGTGTACCTCAGGGGTAAGAGATGGCGTTTATCTGCCTATGGATCCTGGAGATAGCTGTTGTCTCACGTTGAAAGATTAAAACCTGTAGTGATCACAAAAATATCGAATAGACGCTTATTTACAAAAAATTGTTCACATATAAGCACGTGATACTTGCCACAATTCAGATCCCTAATGGGATAGTCAAATATTACTAGTAATTTGAGCAAAACTAGTTCACCCAGCCTGTATCTTCATTAGTACTAGGCTCAATAACAGCAAAATACAAGTCTCCCATAGCAATATCACTCTCAGTTCCAATAGAGCACAGGAAGATGGGCCCATATTATTTTATATATCATACTACTTATTTAAACAAAAAAGTTCAGTTAACCTACGGTAGATTCTTTGCATAATGTGGACCATTATTCTAGAGTCCCAAATATTTATACTTCTGCAAAGAAAGTTTAATGCCATAAGGAAAAAAAATGTATAAAATTGTATCCATACCAATTTTTTATTTGGGCCAGCCTCTTAACTGTATGTATAACCTCAAGGTTTCCCAGAAGATAGTCCCTGCCCAAATACTTCAGCGCGATACCAGACAAATGCAAAAAAAATCGCCGAACCTAGAGTAACAAGAAAAGAGAAGGGACCCAAGTTTCAAAAGACAGGTCCAAATGTCCAAAACGGAACCAGCGCTAGAGAAACCCATCCCGTGCCCCTGTCTATAACACATACCTTTGATAGGGTGTCGGACGTCCAGCTCTCGGCATACGCGGCGTTCTGCAAAGAACCCATGCGCGCCATACTGTTTATAAAGCGATGCGCTAATTAAGCACACCTGTGTACCCGGTAACTTGCACCCTGAACATGTGACATGGTCCAAGTTGGACTCAGCCGACGACGGAGCGCCATCTTGGAGTGTCCACCGCGACTGAGAGTCACATTTGCACGATGTAATGGCTCGTAGACAGAAGAAAAAAACGGCGAAAAGTAAACAAGAAAAGGCAAAAAACCAAGGGGAATAACTCACCCAGTGGATTGTATTCCACGTTGGAAATCGGATCAAAAACAGATTAAAACAAAGAGGAAGCGTCTATGTCAACAGCGCACCCTCACCACGTGATAGGGTCCTAAACGGCCTCCATCGGCGTGGAACCCCATCTTGGAACGGTGATTTCAGATCTAAAACTAACATCGCCGAGACATGCAAGTGAATGGAATAGTGATATGGTAAAATAAAGAACATACCAAATATATATTTATTGAAGATATGTTCATTTTAAACCCTCACTTGAACCTGAAATTCACTCAAAATATTACCAATCAGTAATATAGACAGCTTACTATTCACGAACAGTATATCCAAATTACAAAAGAGGGAAGAAGAGCATTCTCATATTTTTATTACAGGAAGCACGACTGTTAAGAGGTCCATTTTTACTGTCAACCTATACAGGGAAAGGGAATAATGGTCTCTATCTATTGTTTTTACTGTCAATGTTCCTAAGACCATTTCCCACCATTAAAAGAAGGTGGACAAAGGTGGAAAATGGTCCACTAATTATCCTATGGTAAAGACAATAACGTAATATCTCAACATATGATTCACAAATGACATCAGGACATGTGGTGACTACGAACATATAAAAAGGGGGTTGCCATCAAGTATCAACATTACAAATGGCATCAGTCTACAGTTTAAGATGGAGTACATATATGTTCACCATGCAACACATAAAGGGTCCATGCAGCACTACTCCAAAAAGAAATGGAGCTCCCTATCAGTATTGTGCCCCGTCTGAGTGGCCCTAAGGCGACAAATCCATTTTGCCTCCCTTTGTCGTAGTGCCAACTCACGGTCCCCACCCCGGGTGTCCTGAGGGATGTGGTCAATTCCCAAAAACCAAAAAGTTGAATCTGTTGGATGATGGTCATTGTAATGTGTGCTTACCGGATAGCGACTGTCCTTATTAATAATCGCCCTGCGGTGTTCCTGGATTCGAGCTTTTAATGGGCGTGCAGTGCTGCCAACATATATTTTATCACAACTGCAACCCAAAATGTATACTACAAAGGGTGTGTTGCAATTGATAAAAGCATTGATCTTGTATTTTTTAGATGAAGTATGTGTGAATTCACTGGTTTTGTGTCGCCCAAAGGGACATATGTTGCAAGTTCCACATGTGAAAAAACCAGAGGGTTTCGGTGGAAACCACATTTTCTTCTTTTCACTTGTCACATAACTTTTACATAAGGTGTCTCGCAACGATCTGCCCCTGCGGTATGTTACCTGCGGCTGATTTGGGATGATACTCGATAGACTATTGATGTTACCCAAAATTGCCCAATGCTTTCTGAGGATATTATACACTTTCTTGCTATGGGTATTATACTGAGTGGCAAATCTAACCGGTCCTTCCTTTTTCCTGGTTGATTTGGGGTTTCTTTTTTTGATACAGAGGGTATTTTGCCTGTCAAGTTTGATTGCTCTTTCAATCGCTGTTTGTACTGTTTGTTTTTTGTACCCTCTCTTGAGAAATCTGCTGTTTGCCTCCTTAATATTAGTGATGAACGTATCCTCCTGGCTGCAATTTCTGCGGATCCGTACCATCTCGCCATAGGGGATATTGTTGATCACTGACTGTGGATGAGCACTGTCGGCCCGTAGTACTGCATTGCAGGCTGTCTCCTTCCTGAAAAGTGTGCTCTGGACACTGTTATTATCAATATAAAATCTGATGTCCAGAAAATCGATACTCTCTTTCC
Organism: Lissotriton helveticus; assembly: GCF_964261635.1. Taxonomy (NCBI): domain Eukaryota; kingdom Metazoa; phylum Chordata; class Amphibia; order Caudata; family Salamandridae; genus Lissotriton; species Lissotriton helveticus. The sequence goes on along the minus strand of NC_136071.1, from coordinate 555,959,323 downwards.
CATGTTTCATTGTTAATTTAACATTGCAGTTGTTATCGTTGAGGTAACCATGGAAGGCCTGCAATTGTGCATCCGTACCGGACCATACGATTATGATGTCGTCTATATACCTCCCCCAGAACACGATGTGATCAGTCCAGGGGGAGGCATAGTTGCACCATACGTGGGAGCGCTCATACCAGCCCATAAATAAACAAGCGTACGAAGGCGCAAATTTGGAACCCATTGCTGTCCCACGTGTTTGGTGGTACCACGTGCCATCATACAGGAAGTAGTTGTTCTCAAGAATAATTTGTATCATTTCCAGGAGCATCTCATTAAAATCATGTAGTTCCGCTCTCTCTTTGTCCAGGAAAGAACGTACCGCAGTTATGCCAAATTTGCTGTGGATGCACGTATATAGGCTTTCCACGTCAAAAGTAACAAAGGACAGTTCCTCTGACCATTGTAGGCCGTTGAATTTGGCCAGAATGTCAGAACTGTCACGAATGTACGATGGAAGGTTGGTTACATACCCCTGTAGATGGAGGTCGACAAACTCCGAGATTTTCTCGGTGACTGATCCAATACCCGAAATTATGGGGCGCCCAGGTGGATAGGCACCCCCTTTATGTACTTTGGGTAAAATATAGATACATGGGTATCTTGGTTTGTCTACCCGTAAGTATCTAAACTCGTCTTCAGAGATAAGGCAGGTCTCTCGCCACTCAGTCAATTTGCCGGTGATTAGACTGCTGACCTTATGGATAGGGTTGGCAGGAATGCGTTGGTAGCAATTGGTGTCATTAAGTTGCCTAAGGATTTCAGCCATGTAGTCCCGATGGTCCATCACAACCACATTACTGCCTTTGTCGGCCTCCTTGATGACAATGGTACTGTCAGTTCTTAAATTTTCAAGGGCAATTCTCTCCCTGGCAGTGATATTGTAATTGTTGGGAATATTTCGTTGTGCTGAAGCTTCTAGTTTGTATAGGTCACTAGTTACTTGATTGTAGAAAGTATCAATGCTAGGATGATAATTATATGATGGTGTAAATTTGGATCTTGGTTTTAGATGGCTATTAGTTCCAAGATCCTGCTGTATGTCCAACTCATCTAGAAGTGCCTCCATATCATATGGTTCCTCATCGTCAAGGTTAAGCAACAAGTGTATACCTCTAATATCTGCTACTGTGTGTGTCCCTACCTCCTTAGTTTCAGCTCTTTCGGGAACCCTTGGTGGCTGACGTGAAAAGAAATCTTTTAGTTTTAACATTCTCACAAATTTGTACAGATCTATATGTACATTTACAAGATCCCCTCCCTGGGTCGGACAAAAATTCAGGCCCTTACTCAAGACAGACATTTCATCCTTGTTTAGCACTTTATTTGACAAATTAATGACCTTTAGATCAGAGGTACAATCTGTTTCACAATTTGACATTTCAATACAAATGGCACTCATTGTTTTTGTTTTGTCCCCGCATTGGGTTTGTTTACCGTGTTGTTCGCCTGGTTCTTTCCGGTACCTGTACCTGCCCTTCCCCCTCCTCCCCCCCCTCCTTGTTTTGTTTGATTTCCCTGAGGGCGGGTGGTGGTTTCTCTTTTTTGTTGCAATCTGTTGCTCATTCGCAACGTGGCCAACTCCTTCTGAAAAGGAGTGGCCGTTTCGGCTAAAGGGAGCTCCTGGATTATATTAGAGGTTGTGCTACAAGAGGAAGCGGAGGTTATACTGCTTCCTGATCTTGTTTCATCATTATCATCCCTCTCTTCACGTTGTCTCTTTTTGTCCTCATTACCCTGGATGTTGTCGAATTTCTTAGCGAAAGTATATATTCGACCATCCTGATAGTCTCTATCATCTCTTCTTATTTTTCTCATTTTTTTCTCCTTAAGGTAGACCTGATGTTCAGTCACTGCCTTTTTAAGAATCACAAAGTTTTTTTCAATCAGGTCTTTCTGTTCCATCCCGTTAATTTCCAATATAAGAGCCTGAATTTCCTCTCGTAACTTATCTCCCTTCTCCCGGGCATGTTTAATCAATATTTGCATCATAATCCTTGATGCATGTTCTAAGTTGCCCTCCCATTCAGCGAGAAGGACGTCACTCAGGTCCTCAAATGTTGGAAAAATCAGAATTCTAAGTCCTCTCGGTGCTTTTTTGTTAGTAAGATATTGTTCTAAGGTGACCCCATCCCACCATCGGGACAATTCTAGCTTTTTTAGGCGCTCTAATTTTAGAAACATAGCTTTTAGGCTAGGTTTGCCGGTGTCAGTTTGTGGTGTTGAATCCCTGGGTTTATTAGTACCAAATAGATTGAGGGCCAGTTCCTCCCTCCCATCATCAAACGAGGCCATACTCTATCGTTTCTAGAGGTAACGGAAAGAACCGGTGCAAGACGGTCAATTTTTAAACAATTAAACAAAAGGGCCAAAGCAGCAAACCAGGTCATGCACAACGATTCATATTGTTCCTAATATATAGTGGTGCAAACTCTTCCAACATCCGCTGCCCTGGGATGCGTGATTAAGGGAAATATAGAGACAAAGCAGAAGGTGCACTCTCAAAAAAAGTCAATATCAGAAATTTTTTCTTTTTTGCAAAAATTCTTCTTTATTCCAAAATTCTTTTTGACATCTTAGGCACAGCCAACGCGTTTCGTTCCTTTCTTGTTTTTTTGGAACTTCGTCAGGGCTGTAATAATTACAACATATATAACATAAATATACAATAAACAAAAACAGACCAAACAATTGACAAATACAAATATCGAACATTATCAAAATATTAATACAAAAACAATACATATTCAAAAAACCCAGAACTGCACAAACTGAAAAAAAAGAGTTATACATTGTTTAAAAACCAATAGGATCAATAGTGATGTCTGCAGTCCCAATCAGAGCACCTAACTGTCACAATCCCCAAGAAAGGAATCATGCGGACTAGAGAACATCTTGAACAGTATTGTAATCCAATGGTAACAAACATATTGTTAGTACATAAAAGACGTTTTTATGCATTAAAAAACACACACATCTAACCCCTACAGTGTCCTATAAAAATAGCATTTTACGTCATCTTCATTGCTTTAGGCTAGTATGGAACAAAAATGTTCTTGGGGAAGTTCTGTCCTGTGTATCTAAAAAACCCTTCTGTTTCCACTGAAGGGCTGGAGCAAAAGAGAATTCCTGGGGATTTCTAAGGATGTCACCTGTACTCCCCTCCAGTTCCACCACCAGCCGACTCGCCATTTCCCTCTTATCCAGCCATGCCAACAATTTTCTGTCTTTGTCTCCCAATCCGTAAATGCTTTAGCGATTTCCCTCACCTCCTTCCTGTATTTGTTTTGCTTAAGTTTAAGAGTATGTGGGGGTTCCTGTCCCCCGGCTGATAACCTCACTCTCCAGCTGTGATATCTCCTTTTCTAAACTGAGCAGCCTTGTGTTCTTTTCCTTCCTAGCTCCTGCCACTTGTGCCACTACCCGCCCCCCGTATTACTGTCTTGAAGGCCTCCCATAGGGTACCTGCCGAGTCTACCGTTCCTTCATTCTCTAGAAAGTAGTAATCAATTTCTTTGGTGACTTTTTGCTTAATTACTGGGTTGCGCAGGTTCCATGGGTTTACGGGCGCTACACAGGTATTGCTACTGTATCTCGTCGCAAACTGCACACATATGAGGGAATGATCCGATATGCCTCTCACTAGGTGTTTGTTCTGTTGAATATACCAGATGTGCTCAGAAGAAGTGAGGATATATTCAATGCGAGAGAAGCTAGTATGGGCCCCTGAGTAAAAGGTGAAATTTACTTCATTAAGATGATGTATTCTCCAACTATCCACTAGTACCATGGCATCCAGGAAGTGAGAGAATCCTGTTTGTGTAGTGATAAGTGTCCTGAGAGGGGGGCGATCCAAACTACCTGAAACTACCGCATTAAAGTCCACACCCATGACCAACTTTACTGTAGGGAGTGCCATCAGCACCTTCCCCAAGTCTCTCAAGGCCACCTGTTGGAGGCCTGGCGGTAGGTACACCGATAGTACGTTTAGCGTCTCTCCCTCCCAAGTCCGAGATATTGCTACATATCTCCCCAAACTGTCTGTCTGCACCGGATCATTACTCATGGGGAAGGAATTTCTCTTCAATATAACAACCCCACGTGATCCTGTGGTAAACCAAGAATGTGCCACTAGTTGGTACCCCATACGTCCCAGGGCTTTGCACATATTGCCTATCCAGGTGTGTTACCTGAAGAAGTACTAGGTCCGGCGCCTGCCTCTTGATGAATTGCAACACAACTCCTCTCCTCAATTTATCCCTCAGCCCATTTACATTCTATGATAATAGTTTGAAATGTGCCTCATACCCAGTCCCCATATGTATATTTGTCACAGTTCACAAGAACGCGTGTATTTATAAATCCTCCTGCTATTCTGGACCGCTTCAAGGGGAGAAAAGGGACAAGTTTACTTTCCCATTTAACCGCTGGTTGTATTTCCAGTATGACCAGTATCAGCCCTATGAAATCATGCAATTTGCTGCCTGAATCTGCAATAATAAAACCCAACAATAACATATAACCCCATAGACCCTCCACCCTGCTCCCCTGCACTCTGGGCTTCAAACTACCAAGTACCCCAACCATGCAGAGTGCCTGTCGCCCTACTCAAACTAACAGAAAGTGGATTGAGGGGGTAGGCCTGTGGCCAGCTCCCCGGGCTCTGCCCCCAGCAAGAGTCTAAAACAGTGTTCATACATGTACCCTGCTTGTACAAAATAAGTCACTTATCCTTCACCCGGCCTCTCATGACCACAGCGTCTTCAAATGTACATCAGTCTCAGCCGTACATTTCATCCCCTTCAGTCTCCATCTCCTCTGTTTCTTGCAGTCTTCCCTGGTGCGGAGATTTAACCATTTCCATGCGACCTTTCACCTTCCCAGCGTTGTGAACCTTCGCAGGCTACCATCCAGTGGCGGCTGGTCACATTTGAAAGTGGTGAGGCGTAAAATTTCTGGACGAGTGACCTGTGGGAGCGAGCATAGCAAGTGAACTCGACCTTCATAAGGAGGGTTTGGGGGGATGTCCCCCGAGAAAATTTTGAAAAAATAGTTGACAAATGGTGCATATTCAAGAAAATTTGAGAAAGCAAGAAGGTTAATAAGGCAGTTGTGAAAGTGTAGTTATGATGTCAATAACGAGATTTCATATGATAATGATGTAGGTAGCTCCTTATTCAGTATGAACAGAGAACTTCTAACAGACTTTGAGATAATAATGCAGTGAGTATCCCACATATTTCTATATTTATTGATATACCATTGCAAATTAAATCTACAGCGGGAATACAAGTTATTGGGAATTGTCTGACTGGACACAATAAGACAGCAAGCAACAAACATTAAAAGGTAGTAGAGCACCCTACATAGCATTTTACGTTTCATTCAGGCGATGAATTGAATTGAATTGAATTGAAATTGCACTTGTATAGCGCCATCTACCCGGAGGCCTCGTAGCGCTTATGACTAAAGCTAGCTTAGCACAGGCTCGGGCAGATTAGCGGGATGTGGCAAACAAGTGGGTTTTCAGGGCTTTTCTGAAGGAAAGATGATCGGTGGTTCCTCGAAGGGAAAGGGGGAGGGTGTTCCAAAACTTGGCAGCAGTGTATGAAAAGGAACGGCCTCCCCAACGGGCTTTCCTCACTCTGATAGAGGAGGCCAGCTGGAGGGTACTGGAACGGAGGGAACGTGAGGGAACATAGGGGGTGATCAGGGGTTGCAGAATTGCAGGACCAAGGTGGTGGAAGGCTTTATGTAGAGTACACATAGCTTTAAATTGTACTCTGGCGGCTATGGGGAGCCAGTGAAGTTCCACGATGGCGGTCCTTGCTGACTCCCAGCGAGGGAGATTGTAGAGCAGACGGGCCGCACTGTTCTGGGTGACTTGAAGTTTCTGAATGACATAGGAAGGGGCTCCCATATAGAGGACATTACCATAGTCCAGGCGGGATAGTATAAGGGCCTGGACTAGAATCCTCCTGGCCTGGAATGGGAGCAGAGGGAGCACCTTCCGTAGCATCCTCATCAAGCCAAAACAGGTGGCTGCGGTCTTTGTGGCTTGGGCTGAGAAGTTCAATGCGGTGTCCAACCAAACCCCCAGGCTTTTTATTTGGGGTTTGGGAGCAGGAGGCGGGCCCAGACATGGAGGCCAGATGGATGAAAAGACAGAGGGCGAGGGGTTGCCCAATAAGATGACATCTGTCTTCTCCCCGTTAAGTTTTAAACGGGAGGATTGCATCCATCTGGCAACAGCCTCTAGACAGGGACCTAGGGTGTTGGACGATACCTCTGAGTGGTCCAAAGAGACCACCAGTTGGGTATCGTCCGCGTAGGTGACAATACGCACACCGAAGGGCTGGACAATCCTGTCTAGAGGTTCCATGTAGGCATTAAACAGGGTGGGGCTCAGGGAGGAGCCCTGAGGAACCCCACACCTAAGAGGATGTTTGGGTGACACCGCCTCGCCCTCAAAGACCTGAAAGAAACGGTCAGCCAGAAAGGATGTCAGCCAGTCCAGCGCCGGGCCCGACACGCCCATGTCTGCCAGACGTTGTAATAGCATGACATGGTTCACCGTGTCGAACGCGGCGCTGAGGTCTAACAGGATGATTGCCACTTTGCCGCCCCGGTCCAGCACTGCTCTAGCTTCCTCAGTTACGGCCAGAAGGGCTGTTTCGGTCCCATGTAGGGGCCGAAACCCAGTCTGGGAGGCACGTAGGAGACCATTTGACTCCAAAAAGTTCATCAAGATGTTGTTCACGTGCCTCTCGAGTAGTTTACTCAGCCAGGGAAGTAAGGAAATAGGACGATAATTCGCCAAGATGGATTGGTCAAGGTTGGGCTTCTTCAACAGGGCCCTCACCATTGCGCACTTCCAGGAGGGAGGTACGGTTCTTGAAGAGATGGAGGTGTTGAGAACGTCCAATATGACCGGGCGAATTATGTCTATTGCCTTAACAAGGGTCTGAGGGGGAGCTGGGTCATTAGGGGAGCCTGTGGTGACTTTAGAGATGAGTCTGTCCAGTGCCAGAGTGTCTAGTGAAGAAATAGGATAATATTACCCCCATTCTGATTGAACTCTCTAAGCTCCCCTTGCTGGTACACTACTCATCAAAACTTCCTTCACACAGGGTTGCACAAAATCACAATTGTAACTGGAATAAGTGACCATTTCTCTGTTCAGAAGAGAGCCCAAGGGTTGGATAACCAAGTATTCTGAACACCTTTTTAACCCACTGGCAGGCACTGTGAGAAATTTGCACTGCCTTCAGCCTTTGCTCCAGAGTTCTCAATGGTGGCCCATTATAAATGCTTGGAGGCGACTCAGTTCAATGCACTGTACAAGAGAAAAGAGATTGCATGGCAAGCCAATGTCTGAGACTGACAATTTCTGGCGACAGAAACACCATGTTTTATAATCGGGTAAACACAACCTTTATATATACATGTGTGCTGACAGTGATGAAGGGAGCTTGGATGAAACGTAATATTTGCCCTTGATGCCGCTAAAAGGTATTGCATTATGCTGCTGCACAGTGGTACGAATAGGACACACATGTTTGAGACTTTTGGGGGGTTATGCTCATCTGAGTTTCGAGGTAGAAGCCAGAGAATATTGTGCGAAGTTAAGGCTCTAAGCAGGGCTGGCCTTTAGCATGGGTGAGCCGGGCCCAGGCCCAGGCCCAGGGCACCAATTTTCTGAGGGGCCCATGGAGCCGTGTGCATTAAGGTTATGCTAACAGCCTTGTTCCTCCCTGCTTGTGCGTTTTGGTCTGATTTGCCAGGTTAAAGTGGTGTTATATGGCGACAATGTTTTTAACACGTCTTTAGCCTTCTTCCTTCAGCCTCTGACCCTGCTGACACCACATCAACAAAACCACCATCTCCCTGGGGAAACTAAGCTATTGGTGCTTGAGGTGAGCTGGGGAAGGTCCTGGTATGTTTGTGTTCAGGGTCCAGTCCCTGCTCACCCAGGTACTGACCAGTTAACACAAAAGGGACCCCTTTCTGCCTCATTTAATTCACTAATATCAGCAAGAGCGCCACATTTCTCTCCGCCCAGGGCACTATCTTACCAAAAGCCGGCTTGGTCCCTTGATGGTGACATTCAAGAGATGGATGACAAGATGGACTGGTTTCGAACAGTCCGACCTAAATAATTTATTCAAATTCAAAGACAAAAGGCTTTAGTTTATACATGCACTTGGGAATTTTTTTTTTTTTGTAAGACCGTGTTCAGTGAAGTACTGTGACTGAAGCAGGCACGCGGTATTAGACAACCTGCGGATGCATTTCAGACAATTTTATAGGTGTCTGTCTGGCTTGGAGCTAATTAATGTTTTTACCTAGCCATAAAAAAAATGCAGACTCACCGCCCCCACGAGTGACTCTCACCGTCCAAGAACACTTGCGACTTTGAGGGCGTGCATGGAAGCTGTGACCAGCTCGGCCGTGCAACCCCAACCCCGTCTCCTCAGCCAGTCATGACGCTGCTCCCTTGCTGTTTCAGTTTGTAACTGCAAACGAGCAGCTCGCTGATTAGCTCGGTCAGGAACTAACAACGCTCCTTAGGAGACTTGGGGGCTGTGACTGTAATCCCCGGGGCTCCTAACATTGCTGCAGCAGCAAGGGTTCAAGTGCGCATGTTGGATTGGGGCAGGGCAAGGCATCTGTCCAACCTTGCGTGCGCACTTTACCCCAGGCCCTCATGAACCCGTGCGTCAATCATGATTGAAGCTCCTCCCCCCACCCACGTCCTGCGCCCGCCCTTACTCTCATGGAAATAGTAAACAAGGCAATCTCTACCAGCCCGGGCCATGCGAGAATAAAAGCAGTGCACTCAGCGCTGGCACTGCTGCTTAATCATTTAATATGGGGAACGGCAGGTCCGGAGGCAGGAAAACAAACAGCGGGGCAACACCGCCACGCCCAAATAGAGACACCGCCACTGCCGCCATCCCTCCAGCCAGTCCGCTGCAGATTCTGGGGTGTTGAAGAACCAACGCTTGCCATCCTTCTCGACCCTTAGCCTCGCCGGGAATATCATGGAGTATTTAAGCCCCCTGTTGAGTAACTGTCTCTTGATTTACGAAAAAGGTCCGTTGCTTTTTCTGCAACGCTATGATAAAGACGGTAAAATGTAATTTCGCTGCTTTCATATCGTATCGGTGGAGCTGTGCGGGCAGTCTGCAGAATATTGTCACAATCTCTAAAGTTCAACATTATGGCCAACACAGGACTAGGCAGGGCACCTGGTTTTGGCCTGCCTCCGGGTACTCTGTGCGCTCTTTCAACAGTAAAAATTTTTGATAGTCATTGGCTTGAGGTAGTCGCAGATCAATGACTACAAATAGATCGGCCGTCTGTCCCTCTGTATTCTTGGGGACCCCAAGAATTTGCACTTTATTCCGTCGAGATCGACCTTCATAATCATCTAGAAGCCTTTCCATCCCCTGACTAGTATCTTGAAGCTCTTTAATTTCCTTCTGTATCTGTTTACTTTTGCTGCTTAATTCCCCCGTGACATCCTCCACGTTCTTTACTTTTTCGCTAATGTTCTGTAAATCTACTCTCATCAGCGTCATTTCGGGTGTGATTACATCCATTCTCAATTCCAGTGATGTACGAGTTCCGACCAGCACTTCCATGATGTCTTTTAGGGACAGGTCGTTGTTCTCTGCACCTCGTGGCACCCCATCCCCCTCTCGTCCAGGGTTCTCCTCTGGCTCAGATCGCTTCTGTGTTGCATACTTATCCAGTGTAGTTGGAGGGATCCTATCACCCCTTTACTTCTGGACATTGCGTCAGATGCTTTGTTGGCAGTAGTCTGGTGGCTCTTGTAGAAAATTTCGTTCTCTGTGGTGTTCTTGTAGCACTTTACTGAATCGCCCTGTCAGTTGTCTTCGCCTAGTAGGTCGTTTACTCGAAGTTAGTAAGGCCTTGGTTTATGTTCGCCACCGCGCTTCCCAAAACATCCAGAGGGCACGGACACCACCCCTGCAAAGCGATTGGCAGCAGGAGCATGATTGGGCTGAGCGTGTAGGTCAAGTGTTATGCCCTCTGTCTTGCGAGTTTACACTGCCACCCTCTCACTGCTGTGTCTTGATCAAAGGGAGGCTCTCCTCTTCCGTGCGATACCACACTGAATCCTGTGTCGTTTATGCTCCCCAGACGATTTACCGCTCCAGCATCTATGCATCGGGCTAACGCAGTCCTGACTGCGCCGCTGTGCCCCCTGTCTCTCGAGCACTCGGTAAGGCTGTCACAGATGCCGCACCTTTTTGCCTCTGAGGGAGCCAGTTCTTCAATGTACCCAGGGGCCTTTCCTTCTTGTGATTCCGATGTTTCCGCTAATGTTTCTTCGCCCGTATTTATTTCAGTTCCAGTGAGGGGAGTGGGGGGCCCAGATGGTGAATAATGGGCCTGATCTTGTCGCGCTTGACTCTCCCCCTCGCCCCTCCATCTGCCCGCTATAGCCGGCCACCGAGCGGGAACTTCCCTGTACCTGTTGCAGTTTCAGCGACTTCCCCACGGCCTTCCTCTCAGTTGGAGGTGCCCAACCTTCCCTCCGTGCGGTGAAGTGCAGTCCGGCCGCTGCTCCGTCCAGGTGCCTTTTCTCTTTCCAGTCGGCCACACCTTAAATCGAGGCTGGATCTCCGCTGCTGATTTAGGCCACACTCCCCGGAGCGCATAGTCCACTATTCTCTGTGCTTGTTTTTCGTCGCATTCATCTCTCGATGTTGGTGTAATGCTTCAGCGTCTCAATTCTGTTAATATTCCGGATTAGTTACGGATTGATTCAGGGCAAAAGCCCAAGGATTCTCGGAGCCCTAAGGCAGTGTGTCCATCGCTCTTGGCGTCGAAGTTACGCCCCTCCAGTTTACCTTTATGAGTATTTTCTTGGAGGTGACTTCTGTGAGGGGTCTCCCAATGGACCCATACCCTTTCACAAACCTCCTGTAATACCCAGTCAAGCCAAGGAATGCCCTGACTTGAGTCTGGGTGGTTGGAGCTTCCCAGTCCAGGATGGCCTGGATCTTGGGTTGTAAAGGTTGTACTTGGCCTCCACCAACATTTGGATGCCTTGATAGTTAGGCCTGCAGTTTGCAAGGCTTTTAAAACCTTCCCCAGGTGGATCAGGTGATCCTGACAGGTGGAGCTAAAGACAGCTATATCATTAAGATATGCTGCACTAAAGGCCTCCAATACAGCAAGGACTTGGTTCACCAACCTCTGGAAGGTGGCAGGGGCATTATTTAAACCAAAGGGCATAACAGTGAACTGATAATGCCATCAGGTATGGAAAATGTTTTTTTTTCTTTGGCTCCTTATGCCATGCCAATCTGCCAGTACCCTTCAGTTAAGTCAAAGGTACTTAGAAATTTGGTTGCACCCAATGTATCTATTAATTCATCAGCTCTTGGGATAGGGTGAGCATCTGTTTTGGTGACAGAGTTGAGTCCTCTATAGTCCACACAGAACCTAATTTCTCTCTTTTCACCCTGTGGATGAGGTTTGGGGACTAGAACCACTGGGCTGGCCCTGGGGCTCTCAGAGGGTTCCATAACCCCTAACTCCAGCATCTTGCTGACTTCAGCTTCAATGCTATCCTTAAATTGATCAGACTGTTGATAGATTGTGTTCTTCATCGGTACACTGTCCCCAGTGTCCACATCATAGGTACACTAGTTTGTCTGACCATGGGTCAAGGAAAAGAGCTTTGCATACTGTTGTAAGACTTGCTTACAGTCAGCATGCTGTTGGGTAGTGAGGGTGCCTGAATAGACAACTCCATCCACTGACCCATCTTTTGGGCTGTAATGGAGGAGGTTAGGGAGAGGTTCACTCTCTGTCTCCTGATTCTTATCAGTAACCATCAGCATGGTTAGATCAGCCCTGTCGTGGAATAACATGAGGTGGTTCACATGGATCACCCTTTTGGGGGTCCTGCGTGTGCCCAGGTCCACCAAGTAGGTGACCTTGCTATTCTTTTCTAAGATAGAGTAAAGGCCACTCCATTTGTCTTGGAGAGCCCTTGGTGTCACAGGTTTCAGAACCCATAACTTTTGCCCTGTTTGGAATTCCACCAGTGCAGCTTTTTGGCAAACCAGTGCTTCTGTGGCTCGTTGCTGGCCTCAAAATTATTGAAAGCTTTTCCCATGTACTCTTCCATTTTCAACCTTAGGCCTAGTAAATAGTCCACAATATCCAGTTTGGGTTCTTGGGGAGGTTTCTCCCAACCCTCTTTAACAACAACAGAGTGGTCCAATGACAGGATGGCCAAACAGAAGTTCAAATAGGGAAAACCCTACTCCATTCTGAGGCACCTCTCTGTAGGCGAAAAGCAAGCATGTCAAGAGGACATCCCATCACCTTTTGAGTTTTTCAGGGAGCCCCATGATCATGCCCTTGAATGTCTTATTGAACTTTTCAACAAGACCATTGGTTTGTGTGTGATAGGGTATAGTAAACTTGTACTGCACTCCACACTCTTTCCATGTGTGTTTGAAGAATGCAGACATGAAGTGTGACCCTCTGTCTGAAACCACCTCCTTATGAATCCCTACCCTGCTAAAGACACCAATGAGGGCCTTAGCTACTGCAGGAGCTGTAGTAGTCCTAAGGGGAATTGCTTCAGCATACCTGGTGGCATGATCCACTACTACCAGTATGAATGTGTTTCCTGATGCTGTGGGAGGTTCAAGTGGGCTCACTTTGTCCACACCTTTGGGGAGAGGATGTGGTCTGACAGCTAGATTGCCGACTTTGGTGCTGGAAACCAAGGTTCGAGCCTCTGGGTCGCATCCACATCCTGTGATTCTGGGCAAATCACTTAATCTCCCCGTGCTTGAATGTGTCCCTGTGTAACGTAAACACTGCTCATGTAAAGCGCTCTAATACCTTCGGGCGAGTTTGCGCTATATAAATCTGCATTAAAAAAAACTGCCCTTCCAAAGGGAACCCCAACCACTGGTAGTGAAATGAAGGGGGCCTTTGGGTTTCCACCTGTTTTGCGACTGGCTTGACAGGTGACACGGAAGCTGACAAACTCCTTTACTTTCTGGGACATCAGGGGCCATTTCAAGTGGCTGACTAGCCTTTCCCAAGTCTTGGTTTGGCCAAGATGCCCAGCTAGGGGGATGTCATGTGCCAAAGTGAGTAAGAGCTCTCTATACTTTTGAGGCACTACCACTCTCCTAGTGGCACCAGGGTTGAGGGTCTCTGGCCTCAGTGTACAGGAGTCCGTCATTCCAATAGGCTCTGAGGCTACCACTGACATCTCCCTTTTCCTGTGCAGCAGCTTGCTGCCTCAGGCTTTCAAGAGTTGGACAGGTCTGCTGTCCAAGGCACAGATGTTCTCTAAAGGTTCCCCATGGGCCTAAGAGGTCAACTTGACAAGGGTCAAGTTCCATGGGCTCAGGTCCCTCTGGGGCTTCCAAGACCTCTCCCTGAGGAGAGGGGTCCTGAGTCAGGTAATTTGTAAGCAGACAGGTAGCTGGAAGTTTTAAAGAGACCACTGCATGTTTCAGACCAGTAATACCCCACCAAAAAGTCTAATGTCACCATAGCCATGGCATGGGTAGTAGTAACACTGTCAGCATTGGTGACTAGATAAGGCTTTCTAATCAGTTATTGCTCTGGGGAAACCAGTGTGTCTCTCACCATAGTGACACTGGCACCTGTATCCCTCAGGCCTTCTATTATAGTCCCATTTATCCAGAGGTATTGTAAATACTTCTTTAAGTTGGTTGGCCACCCAGCTAAAGTGGCAAACTCCACTTTGCCCTCTGTGATTATAACTACTTGAGTGTGAACTCTGATTTGCTCCGGTTACACTGTTGATCCTATCTGGAGATTAGCTACACCAGTTCTAACTGTAGTAGGACTAGGGGGCTTCTTGCTAGGACAAGTAGCATCTACAGTTAAGTGTCCCAACTTCCTGCAGTTGAAACACCACTCCTTCTGGGGATCAAAGTTCTTCCCTTTATACCTAATATTGGACTGGGAAGAGTTTTGGGACCCACCCCTGGAGCAGGTCTTTGGGGCCCTTGAAAAGACTCTGTCTGTCTTGTTATCTTTGGGGTTTACACCCCCTTTCCCCTGGGTAGGTTTTGTAACCCCTTTCTTTTGGTCACCTCCAGTGGTTGATTTGGGTACTCCAGTCTTGACCCAGTAGTCTGCATTCTTGGGGATGTTAATGTAACTTTTCATTCGAACAATTACTCAAAATACGTTCTTCATAAAAAGATTGTACAGTCCATTGAAATCATGCACATTGTTTCCAGTTAACCATCCAACTGAGTAGTCTACGTAGTCAGTCCAGGATTGGTTTTGGGTTTTCTGAGCCCCCTGAATCTAATCCTATATTCCTCAGTTGTGAGTCAAAAGCCCTTAATCAGAGAGTGCTTCATGAGGTCATAAGACCCAGCATCAGCCCCTGTAAGGGTCAGGAGTCTGTCCCTGCAGTCAGCAGTGAACAGTTCCCAAAGGAGTGCCCCCTAGTTTGACTTCCTCACTTGCCTCATTTCACAATTCCTCTCAAATGCTATGAACCATTTGGTGATGTCATCACCTTCCTCCAATTTGGGGACAATCCCTTTGGGGATTTTGGGAAGTAAGATTGCGCTATGTCCCTGCCACCATTGATGGGAGCTAAGCCCATCTCTGCTCTTTCTTTTTTCAGAGCCAGCAGTCTCGGTTTCAGATCTGATCTTTTGGTCAACCTCAATAAGAGGTTGGTCTCCTCACCGACGCTGTCCTCAATCGACTCAGAAGTATCTGACCCACCTGTATGGAATTTGGGTGCTGTGTGTTGGAATCTTGGATTCAGGGGCACAGGGAACCTGGTTCTCCCTAGGACGTGAAGGGCGTTGGAAGGTCCCTTCCATCATCCACCCAATGTGAGAGGTCTTCACCGTACTGAGAGGTATGGTCCTTAGCATACCCTGCCAACAGCTCCTGGAGCCTTTGCTTGGAGGGATGGGACCCCATGATAATGTTTTTAAGGTTACAAAGAGACCTTCACTCCTTAAATACTAAATGGAGATAAGGGGTGAGGTCGAGCTCCTCAACCATATTCTCTATGTCATTGGTGATGTTTTCTCAAACCGTTGGGTTCTTGTTGAGAGATATTCTAAAAAAAAATCTAGCCCCTCTTACCCCTAACTATAGTGAGCTTTAATGTTCCTAAAATTCTAAAGGGACTTAACTAAGGCCCTAACAAGTCGTTTAGTAATTTGCAAAATGTGTCAATTCAAAAATCCACATTCTAAAGACAATTTAGGAGTTATGTTGTGTGATCAGACCAATGTAGGAAGCTGGCTCTGTATATACTATACCAATGTAAGGTGTAGTGTGCACAGAGACCAGTGGATCCCCAAAGTTAGGCAGGGGTTAAGGTAGACAGTACCTTACTCTCTATTTGTGGTAGTGTGGGCGAGCAGTAAGGCCTTATCAGAGGGTAGTGCTAAGCATTTATTGTATAACTTAGCCAAGAAAATGATTATACACATTCAAGGTCTGGACTCTGACCAATTGGTTTGTATAAAAATATTGTTTTGTTATATTTATTTTCTAGAACCAAGCCAGGCCTGGTAAGTATACGAATACTTTGCAAGCATATGCAGTATAAATAGAGTTTGAATGCAGTGAATTAGTTACAGTATAATTACTTTGTACTTGCAGATATAATTACTTTGCAATTACTCTTCTTATTTCTAAATGCAAGGCTGTTTACACTACCTGGGGGAAGTAAAAATGATACAGTGCATTTTGCAAACTTAGTACAAGTTCATAGTATTACGAGCCATATTTACTTTGCTACTTTGCTGTACCGGCCGCCTGGTCCTCCTGGAGCCTTTTTGAAGACTCTAGGGGATGTTATTGCTCCGCGTGTTTTGCGCTTCCCAACATTTCTTTTCTTGGGTGATTTTAATATTCACTTGGACACCCCAGAGGCTCCCGACCCTGCTGCTTTGCTGGATTTATTTGACCTGACTCAATTGACCCAGTGGGTTGAGGGGCCAACACACACGGATGGCCATTTGATTGACTTGGTGTGTTCCAACTTTGATTTGCATGTCCTGGACCCCCTTCCAGTTCCATGGTCTGATCACTTTTTCGTCAGGTTTTTATGGGATATGGGGACACCCTCCTCTACCTTCCCTCCATCCCACGATCCTTCTATGCGGAGGATTAACATACCGGCTTTTTCTGAGGCCCTGCTTAATATCCCTCTTGTTCCCACAGATGACCTTGGGGAGGCTGTGGACTGTTTTAACACCTGGGTCTGTCAGGGGGTCGAATCCGCCTCTAAACCCTTGGCTAACAGTCATCATAGATCTTCCCCTTCGAATTCCTGGTTTTCTGCGTCCTTAAAAGAGTTGAAGTTGGGATGTAAGAAACTTGAACGCCAGTGGCGTGTTGCATACTGCCCGGCGGCTAAAGCAGTGCTTCGTGCGGCTCAAAGAGTCTATTATGCTGCTGTCAAGAAAGCTAAAAGTGACTTTTATGCAGAGCGAATTTTGAAAGCCAATAATAACATCAATGAGATTTTTTCGATCGTCAGAAGTTTCATGTCCCAGAGTGCGGAACAAAAGCCTCTCCCAGTATCTGCTCAATGGTGCGAGGAGCTCTCCTCCGTTTTTATTAGCAAAATTCAATCTATTCAAGATAGTCTAGGGACGGCCGCAAGGGAGCAGTTGCCCCCTGCACCTACTGCTCCTTTGTCTAATAACTCTACCCGCCCCCTATTTTCTCAGTTCGTGCCAGCAGAGGACTCCGACATTCTTGCTATCCTTAAATCTCTAAAGTCGGGTTTTCCTACGTACCCGTGTCCAGCTAGTGCTTTAGCTGGGGTAGCAGGGAGTGTCTATACGGAGGTCACCGCTATTATCAACCGCTCACTTCATTCTGCGATGGTACCTGCTCAATGGAAACAGGCCAAACTTCTTCCGGCTTCTTAAAAAATCCACTGCTGACCCCTTGTTGCCTTCCAATTATCGTCCCATCTCTTTGTTGCCGGCACTGGCAAAAGTGTGTGAAAAGGTGGTCTTCTGTCAACTTGAGACCTTTGTGGAAACATCTGGGGTGCTCCACCCAGCCCAGTCTGGTTTTAGAACATCTTTCAGCAAGGAGACAGTGCTGGTTGAGATAGCTGAGGCGATTAGGGAGTGCCTGGACCGGGGCGGCAGAGAGGCTCTGATTCTATTGGACCTCTCTGCCGCCTTCGACGCGGTACCTCACCGGCTCCTTCTCGCTCCGCTCTCATCCATTGGCATCTCCGGTGCGGTGTGGGCCTGGTTAAAATACTTTTTAGATGAGCGCACCCAACAGGTCTGGATGCCCCCCTTTTCATCCTCTGGCAGGAAGCTATCAACAGGAGTCCCGCAGGGCTCTACTCTGAGCCCGCTACTCTTTTAATATCTATATGACTCCTTTGATTGCCCTGGTTGAGGGGCTGGTGCCAAAATCATAGCATACGCCGATGACACACAGCTTCTATTTACGTGGAAAGGATCTGAATTGTGTACTGGGGGTGCTCAGAGGTGCTTATCAGCCGTGTTTACGTGGTTGGCCCAGGCGCATCTCAAGTGTAATGAAGAAAAATCGGAGATATTGTTGTATGGCAAATTTCCGCCGCTCTTTAGAGAAGCCTTATGGCCGCCGGACTTCCCATGCCCACGGTCGGAGGGCAGCCCGGCCAAGAACTTAGGGGTATGGTTCGGGGAAGATCTTCGGTTCGCCGAACGTATCAAAAAACTTACTGGTACCTGCTTCGGCACACTCAAGACTTTTAGAACGTTTTTTCCTTTGCAACCACAATCTGCACAGGAAATGGTGGCCCAGGCACTTATCCTTTCTAGGCTTGATTACGCTAATGCCTTATTCAGTGGTATTCCTGGCTACTTGACGAACGAACTCCAATTGATTCAAAATGCGGTGGCCAGACTCTTATTCAACATCTCTAAACGTTCCAGTGTGAGGTTACTTTTACGTGACCTTCACTGGTTACCTGTGGCTCAGCGGGTTCAATTTAAGATCTTCACTATGGCCCATAAAGCCCTGCATGGTTCTGGACCATCGTATATTAGGAAGCGCGTGGCCTTTTACAAACCTGGCCGCTCGCTTCGCTCTGCCTCTCTTCATCTGTTGGCCATTCCCCGGTTTCGTCGCTCTAGGATGAGTGGTCAGTCGTGGTCAGTAAAGGTGGCCACTCTATGGAACAGCCTTCCCGACCTTTTGCGACATACTCAGGATTTTCGCGTTTTGAAGAAACTTCTTAAAACTCATCTTTTCAACCCTTCCATCTAATTAATTGGGCTCCCGTGGTCTCAGTCTGTTCTCGCCAGGATACTCCTGAGTAATTGTGCGCGCTACAAATCATATATAACATAACATAACATTTAGTCCTGGGGTGGCAGAACTGAGTTTAAGGGTCTGTGGGAAAGATTCGGTCAAATGGGCACTCAAGTCGCACTGCCAGCGGCCTTTAGGTGGCTGGCAGTGCAGAGTGCAGGGACCACACAATAGCCAACAGGCTTAGCACTGTTGTGGGCTTGGGGACTGCGGCAAGCAAGCCACCAGGACGCGGGGATAAAAGCTTCTGGGGTCAGGGTCAGCACTAGAGGGCCCAATTGCCGTCACAACTACACCACCAGTGGCACAAAGGCGGCTGGGTGTAGGATGTGGTCTTGGCTGATATTGCAGATTAGGTTGAGGTTCCCTCGGAGTCGGTCAGCTGCTGTTGAGGCGACTGGGGTCTTTGGGAGTCCTCTCCTTGTGACCACAAGCCTTCAGTGACGGAGTCGGTCGAATGCTCGAGGTTACTTTGTCTGGGCCGCTTCGGTTATGGAGTCGGTCAGAGTGTCGCCTTCTGTGACGATTGAGGGGACTTTCCAGTTGCTTGGCTGCAGTTTTGTTTTAGAAACTTCTGGAGGTTCAGGGGTCACTGGGATCCAGGCTAAGATTGTTGTAGGGACCTCCTTGAGGGGGTGGCTCACTCGGGCACCAGAAGTGGAGTGATGGAGACTCACGGAGTCGGCTGGAGTCAGAGTCGGTTAGGTTTGAACAAGTCTGATAATCACGGGAGACAAGGTCCTTTTTGAGTCTCAAGGCAGGGCAGGTTCTCTAGGTTTTCAAGGACTGCTGGCTGAAGGACACACTGAGGTTCTGTTGGAGGAGTCTGAGTTCGGGACAGGCCGGAAGGGTGGGGGGCCAGTCAGTTGGTGTCCTCCTTTTCTCTCCGCACGGCTGTTTGGTCCTTCTTCTTCTTGCTTCTATTTTTGGGCTCTAATATGAGGAGGTAAGTTTCAGGGTTGCCCCTAAATACTAAATTTAGGGGCGCTTGCTGGTAGGGACAGGTCCGGACCAATGGGTCCCTTCCTTGGTGTGGGTACACCCTCTATTATGCCACCCTCCAATGGGAGGGGGCATAAGCCTCACTCTGGTTTGCTGGGTCCCCCCACCTGCAAGAAGGCGGAGACTGAGAGTTGTGCTTCACTTCGCCTCTCCCACCTGAGGAGTGGGGTTGACAAAGGTGGGCACATCTCTCCTCCTAATTTTGTTTTCCCACCGATTCTCCCGCCCAAAGTAGGGGTCAGAACCAGCGGGGGCCAGTCGCTGGAAGCAGCAAAGAGCTGGGATAGGCTCATAAAGGTTGCAAGCCTTTGAAGCTCCCCTTCACGTACCCTGCCCATCCGGGGGGAGGTAGCTTGGCAACTTGTCCCAGGATGTGCTTTGTTTCAGGACCCCAAGAGCGGCAGGCTCCCGACCCATGGGTCCAGAAATATGTCTGGTGGTAACTGCTGGCGAGCAGCCACTCAGCCATGACACTAGAGTTAGGTTGTTTTTCAGAGTGGCTCTCTAAGATGTAGATTGCAATTAAGAGTGCTTTTTCTATTAAATCCGACACTGGCATCAGTGTTGGTTTAATGTGCTGAGAAGTTTAATATCAATCTTCCTAGTTTTCAGTAAAGCTGTTATGATGCTGTGGAGTTTGTAATGACAGACTCCCATACCATATGCTCTTTATGGCAATACTGCACTTACAATGTCTAAGAAATGACTTAGACACTGTAGGGGTACATGACTCATGCAGCTGTACCCTTACCGCTGGTATAGTGCACCCAGCTAGAGGAGTGTCTTAACTCGGCCAGGGCAGTGTAGGCATGACACACAGGTATGTGTGCCATGTCGACTCTTCACTTTGTTTTGCACCAAAACACGCAGCCTGCAATTGCAGTGTGTGTGTAGAGAGATACAGAGCCTCTAAGGGTGGCACAATAAGTGCTACAGCCTATCTAGGTCTTCCCTGGTCACAGTGCCCTTGGTACCTACAGTACCTTTTACAAGGGACTTACATGTGGCCGGAGAGTTGGCAATTGGGTTTTGCAACAGTGCAGTTTTAGGGAAAGAACATAGGCCCTGAATACCTGTTTGGCAGGAACCCAGGGCACACTCAGTCAAAGTACATTAACAGTAGGCAAAGAGTGGGGGCAGCCATGCAAAAAGGGCTACTTTAAGGGAGTCATAGACTTACACCCACCCAGCATTCCTCCAAGTCTCCCGATAAAAATGATACCTCACTTGTGTGGGTAGGCCTAGTGCCCATGACAGGAAACGCCCCATAATGCAATATGGATGCATCAAATGTTTCGAGGCGTTTCCTATCATGGGCACTAGGCCTACCCACACAAAGTGAGGTACCATTTTATTGTGGGACTTCGGGGAATGCTGGGTGAGTGCAAGCTTCTGGCTCCCTGCAGGTTCCAGAACTTTCCATCACAGAAATGTGAGGAAAATGTGTTTTTTGTTTAACAAAGTTGGAGGTTTGCAAGGGATTCTGGGTAACAGAACCTGGTGAGAACCACACAAGTCATCCCATCCTTGGCTCCCCTGGTTGTCAAGCTTTCAAAAATGTATAGGTTTGCTAGGTTTTCTTAGGCGCCGGCTGAGCCTGGGTCCAAAATACACAGCTCGGCACATCGCAAAAAAGCGTTCGATTTCACTGGCAAAATGTTACGTGTCCATGTTACGTTTTGGGGCATTTCCTATTGTGGACATTAGGCTTACACACACAAGTGAGGCACCATTTTCATTGGGAGGCTTGGGGGAATGCTGGGTGGGTGGAAGTCTGTGGCTCCCCACAGATTCCAGAACTCTCCATCACAGAAATATGAGGAAAATGTTTGGTTTTTTACAAAGTTTGTGGTTTGCTAGGGATTATGGGTAATAGAACCTGATGACAGTAGCACAGGACGGCCCATCCTGGATTCCCCTGGGTGTTGACTTTTCAAAAAGGTACAGGTTTGCCAGGTTTCCCTAGGTGCCGGCTGAGCTAGGGTCCAACATCCACAGCTTGGCCTGTTTCCTGCTGCAGGCACTAGGCCTTCCTACACAAGGGAGGTATCATTTTTATTGGGAGACTTGGGGGAATGCTGGATAGGTGGAAGTTTGTGGCTTCCCACATATTCCAGAACTTTCCATAACAGAAATGGGGAGTCACTGTATTTTTAAAAAAAATCAAGTTTGAGTTTTGCAAGGGATTATGGGTAACAGAACCTGATGACAGCAATACAAGCCACGCCTTGCTTAATTACCCTGGGTGTCTACTTTACAAAAATATACAGGGTTGCTAGTTTTCCCTAGGTGACGGCTGACCCAGGGTCCAAAATCCCAAACTAGGCAAATTGCAAAAAAAGGGAACAATTTGATATGTCCACGTTGCGTTTTGGGGTGTTTCCTGTCGCAGGCATTAGGCCTACCCACACAAGTGACGTACAATTTTTATCTGGAAACTTAGGAAAATGCTGGGTGGATGACAGTTTGTGGCTTCCAACAGACTCCAGAACTTTCCATCACAGAAATGTGAAGAAAATGTGTTTTTGTTTGACATAGTTCGAAGTTTGTCAGGGATTATGGGTAACAGAACCTGATGACAGCAACACAGGGCATCTCATCCTAAATTCCCTTGGGTGTCTAGTTTATAAGTTTACAGGTTTGCTAGGTTTCCCTTGGTGCTGGCTGTGCTAGGGTCCAAACTCAACAGCTACGCACATTGCAAACAAAGGGTCATATTTCACTGGGAAAATGTGATGTGTCTACGTTGTGTTTTGTGGCGTTTCCTGTCTCGGGCACTAGGCCTACCTACACAAGTAAGGTACCAATTTTATGTGGAGACTTGTGGGAATGCTTGGTGGGAGAAAGTATGTGGCTCCCTGTGGATTCCAGAACTTTCCATCACAGAAATGTGAGGAAAATATGTTTTTTTTTTTACAAAGTTTGAGGTTTGCAAGGGATTCTGGATAACAGAACGTGGGGAGAGCCACAGAGGTCACTCAATCCTGGATTTCCCTGGAAGTCAGGTTTCTAAAAATGTACAGGCTTGCTAGGTTTCCCTATGTGCCGGCTGAGCTAGGGTCCAAAATCCACAGCTAGGCACCTTTCAAACAAGCATTTGCAATGCAATATGTCTCGCATTAGGAAAGTTTGAGCTATTGGTATTGTAAATGACAATTTTTTTATTTATGTGTTGGTTTTGAAAATAGCTAAATTAATAGCTTTGTTATTTACAATGCCAATAGTTTTAACTTTCGCAAATGTGACACCTATAGCATTTGTAATGCAATATGTGTTGTATTTACGTGACTTAGATGTATCGATTATTACAAATAACTGGCTTTTAATTTTTTTAAATAATTAATACTTAAATTAAAGTTATTGTAATTTATAATGGCAATAGCTTAAACTTTTGTAGATAACATTTGTGGAGATTATGTTCAGTATATTTTATTGTGACGAAAATCCAAGAACAGAAGTGAAATATTAACATCTTTTTGTGACATTTGTAATAAAGCTTGAAACATTGAGAGAACATATTTGAACCAGTTGTTGAATGGTTGCAGAGATTGATGCTGTGGTGGCCCTGAGTGATGTTGTGGTGGGGCTGAGTGATGTTGTGGTGGCGACGAGTGATGCAGTGGCAGCGCATAGTGATGTTGTGGTGCCCCTGAGGGATTCTGTGGTGGTGCTGATTGATGCTGTGGTGATGCGATAGATAGATAGAGTGAGTGTGATAGATAAATAGAGTGAGGGCGATAGATAGATAGAAGGAGGACGACAGATAGAGTCAGGGCGATAGATAGATAGATATATAGATAGATGGATAGAGTGAGGGCGATAGATAGATAGACGGATAGATAGAGTGAGGGCGATCGATAGATAGATAGAGTGATGGTGAGATAGAGTAAGTGCGATAGATAGACACAGATAGATAGAGTGATGGCGATAGATAGATAGAGTGAGGGCGATAGATAGATAGATAGATAGATAGATAGATAGATAGATAGATAGATAGATAGATAGATAGATAGATAGATAGATAGATAGATAGATAGATAGATAGAGTGAGGGCGATAGATAGATAGAGTGAGGACGATAGATAGATAGATAGCGTGAGGGCGATAGATAGATGATAGATAGATGGATAGATAGATAGATAGATAGATAGATAGATAGATAGATAGATAGATAGATAGATAGATAGATAGATAGATAGATAGATAGATATTGTTTTACGCCTCCCCACTTTGAAATGTCACCATCTGCCACTTGCAGGGGGAGAGCAATGTTCAAGGCAGGGATAGGGGTGCCAACCTCCCCCAGCTCCAGGCATCAATTGTCCGTCAAGCCAATTACTCTGACTGAACTAATAGGAGCTGTTACTGCCAGCAATTGGCCATCAGTTATTTAAACAAGAGTCTGTTTAACATATCAACACCAGGCCGCGGCTGTGGGGAGCTCCCTCGTCCCCATCCCAGGCAGACCCCCCCACCCCCCGGCCTGCATGCTGCAGTCAGCCCCAGCAAGGGCGACGGGAACTTCACAGCATGATTCATGGAGAAAGGAAAGGCTGCATGCGGCCCTGGCGCACACTGCATTGAGCAGTGTCAGGCCCTCAAACCGAGATATGAGGAGGAAGTCGCCTTATTGCGCAGTAGATAAACGCGCTACTGAATGATTTATCGGTGCAAATGGAACAAGTAGACTAATGTAAATGTTGCTATGACTCGCGAAACATTGACCAGGAGAGACCTCCATTAAACACCCGGTGCTCACCTTTAATACGTTTCTGCTTAGCCTGCCTTTGCATCTGGAGTGCGAAAGCAACATCGGTAGCAAAGTAACTTATTTGTTTTAAAAAAAAAACGTCACCACACTCAGCTCCGTAATACATGTAACACCCGCTGCTTACCTTTAATAAGTTGCTGCGGAGCCTGCGCCTTTGTCGGAGGGTGTTGGGAGGATGGCAGGAAAGACGAGAATAGAGCAACAATTGTTTTTTATAGTAACCACATTTAGCTCTATAGTGCATCCACCTACGTGAAACACTCGCTGCTTGCATGCTATAAGTGTCTGCAGAGCTTCAAAAAAACTGATCAGTTTGTTTTCTAGAGATCACGGAACGCGGGCAGTCTACACTGTCATATATAAAGAAAATTGGCGATGCTTGAAAATGCAGCTGCCTCAGAAGGACGAGCCATCGGGACCTTTGCACTTGGGATTTATATCTTAGCGTCACCTGACAAGCTATATGGCGAGGAATAACAAGAGCCATAAAAGTATTAAAAAAATACAAGAGTCCGTTGAAGTAAAACGTGAAACTAAGGTGGTTTGCAAGCTTTGGATGTTAACTAGTGGTTAACACAATATTCTGTTTTTCATAAAAGCAGGTACATGTTGCAGTATAGAAAGTCAAGACATGCTGTTGAGAACATCGCTAAAACTGTTTTTTAAAATTTCCTCCTTCCAAAATAACCAGCTAGGTAAGTAGGACGAACAGCAACGTTTACTAGCTAAAGAGTTGCAGCGCATTATTTGGACACTACTGCTACAGGTTTCACACAAGTGCTTACAAAGTTGAATAAATAGTACAAGCGCCAAACAGGAGAGTCGCTCACTCACTGGGGAGGGGGGGGGGGGAATACCACAGACCGAAGCACTGTTGGAAGCGTCGGTGTGAGTTCTTGTGTGCAGACAATCCAGCAGGGCATGCGGTAATTACAGACAGCTGAACCTGCATGGATGACGTACCTGAAAGCAACAGAGGGGAAAAAAGACTAGACTGTTGACTAGACCGCTGTGTCTGACCACGTCACATATGCAAGCCAATGCGAGGCATCGATCGACGCATGTAACAGCGACTTCATGGTGAGACCAACGGGGTACCTGAAAAGAATATAGGTAGTGTTGCGCATGAAGTCCACAAGGGGAGCGCATTAAAATTGCATGACGTGCAAGGATACCAACACACGGAATGTCTAAATAAAGACCGCAATCCGAAAGGAGCGAGTGTTGGGTAGTGAGGTGTGGGGACAGCCACAAGGGGAACGCATTAATAATAGCGTGTAGGCTCCCGGGGCTCAAGGATTCACATATAGCGTCCTTGCAGTGCCGATCACCGGCCGTGGGGCGCCGTGGTGATAAACTTAAAGGCGCACGAGGGTGAAATGAAATAATTAAAATTAAAAAAATCGTGAGTTGTGCGGACGCACGCGCGATGAAAAAAAGTGCTGTGCACGTCCCGCGCAGGCTTGTGCTCGTGATAGTAAGCTGGTCGCCGGGAAAGTAGCACTTTCTCAAGCAGCTTACTAAAGTCTCGGCCAGAACAGCGCTTGCGCTGGATCAGGCCGAGACCTAAAAAGGGGCAGATTTCACTGGAATAATGTATGCTCGGCAATTTTACAGTTTCCAGGCATGAACGAAAGTTGCACAGGGCATTTTATGTAACAAGATAGTTTAGTTTGGATCAATGCCCATGAAACTTAAAAACACTACAGTAAAATGCAGAATATAAATATGTATTATTAAAACTTAAAACAAAGAACATTGATCATCTGACAAAAATAATTATATGAAAACCATTGAGTATTACGTGCAGTGGGTACGTAATTTACTTAAATCAGTAGCCAGGCGCCTATTTACTTTACATGCAGCTAACAGGAGCCCAAGAGTGCAAACACCATGCGACTGAAGTTTCCGTTTTGAATAACTATGACAAGACTCACCCTCCAGATACCCTCATTCAATATTTTAAGCCATTTGGCTGTAAGGTTGGTGTTCATTGAGCAGAAAAGCAAGAACTACATTTCGTCTTCGACCTGTTTAGGGAAAAAAGACATGATTTTGATTTTGTTCAACAACATATTGCCTACATTAGTAAAAACATCGACCACAATTACGTTATGTATATATGTGTTTTTTTTGTAATTTATATTTTCACTGCTTATGTAAAATTTATGTATTTTGTAAAAAATAATTTTTATGTAAAACCCAAAAAAATGGGAAAAGGGAACAAAAACAATATATAAAATAATATTTTTCTAAAAAATATATCAAAAATAAATTATATTTCAGACACATACCGTACTCATTATGTGTTTTACTTGAATGTCTGTTCTTCTCTTGTGTAGACAAAATATGGAATATATTAGGGCAGTACATAATTTTTTTTTGCTACTTAAGTTCTTTACTCACCTGTTTTGATTAGTCCCTACAGTTAGCAAATGTAACAATATGTAGGGGTCCCCTGTTTACAAAACAATGATTTTGATTTTGTACACTTGTATGTGAAAAGGATAACGATAGAATGCTGAACATAAATTTTAAATACAAAAGTTTGCCACTATAGATTTATCTTCATACAGGCAATGCTCATATCTAGATGCAGAGTTCCTGGTGAGAAAGCCCTTGGTTAAACATTCATTCAATGGATTTGTGACTATCAATCATCAGAGATATTAGTTTTTTTTAAATTATATATTAGGTTAATTATCATATAGAAAACTAGCTACATGGTCCGGCAAATCTGTATTCGGAAAAGATGTCCGCCTTAAATGTATCGTATTACACCTAGCGTTTTCAGCTTGTTTATCCCCAGACTTTTTGCTTTTGGGCCTCCTGTTTTTGACCCTGTTTTTGTTGATTTTAGGACTCTGGGCACTTTACCACTACTGATCAGTGTTAAAGTGCATATGATCCCTGTGTAAATTGTTATTATGGATTGGTGTTTCCATGATTGGCTTATTCGACTTACTAATAAGTCCATAGTACAGTGCACTGTGTGTGCCCAGAGCCTGTAAGTCAAATGCTGCTAGTGGGCCTGCAGCACTGGTTGTGGCACCCACACAAGCAGCCTTTCCTGGGGGTCTCTGACCTCCCACTGCAGTGTCTGCACACAGTCTCTACTGCCATGTCGACCCCCCTATGATAGGCCCAGGGTACCCCTTTCAGCAGGGTGCAGTGGATGTGGATGTGAATGGTAGGACTTGTTCTGATGTGTGTAACATGTCCTGATAGCGAACTACTGTAAGTTTTTTTTTGTCACTATTAAAAGGCTATCTGTCCCATAGGCTAGAATGGGAGTTAATTTATAACATCTTATAAGTATAACTTACCACTGGGACGCGATAGGAAGGTGGAGTTTTTAGTATGCCTGAACTCAGAAAATAAAAATGCATCTTTTAGTAAAGATGATTTTTATATTGTGTGTTTGAAAATACCACTTTTAGAAAGTGGGTATTTTCTTGCTTAAAAAAATAACAATGGGAGAGACAGGGAAAATAAGGAACACTCTCTTGATCCCCGGTTTTATGCAAATAAACAAAAGAAGAGAGGTTGAGGTATCAAAAAGCCACGTAGATGGAGTGAAACAACTAGTGGAACTCACACCCTATTTGGGTGGAGAAGAAAGCCCTCACACACCGACCTAGTCAGTGTCATGCTTCATCATCGGGCCCCACCAAAGAGGCCGAGTGCCTCTTTGGTGTGCTGCGACGCCAGAAGACTGCGGAGCTGGTTGTGTGAAATGGGCGTGTTGTGAGGTTAACTAAAAGTAAAAGTGTCTAAAGGGTATCTACAAAAAAGTTTAATGAATGATCCCTAGGACACGGATAAAAGATTTATGTGTCTGAATTTAGTGCCAAAGGTAATGGATGGTTAATTCAGAATTAAGTCAGTCAACATGTTTCAGCCTTACGGGTGGTTTAAATTTACCTAGGCATTCGTCAGGACAGGAATAAACCCCGGCGGTATGAACTCTCTAATCGTCCACCCTGACCTGGGGGCGTGAAAGTGAAAAACTAATAAAAAGTGATAAAGTGCATAAAAAGGTGGAAGAGCGCAATGCTCATTCCAAAAATACTCCTAGTTATGGAGTGTATCTGCACCTGCGGAGCAAAAAAACAAACAAACACATAAGACATACAAACAATTAGTTGTAACGCTGTGTCATCACGTTTTTTTGACCATGGTGCTCCATAGTAGTGGCATAGAATGTGTTTCCCAAGTAAACGCTAGAATTAACACCATCCACAAACCCTATAGGGATGATACCTCTAGCTCTGGGAAGTGAGGTGAAAAGGGTGTTTATATTAAAAAGCACAAAGTAGCCAAATGAGGGGTTAAAACACGATATGGGTCCTTCAAGGGATCAATGGACCAAAGGTCTGTGACCCCCAATGAAAGGTTGCATAAATACCAGCATATCTCACTTTAAAATATGGCGCTAATTGCTCCATGGGTCTCAGGAGGGGGGTAGGAGCGTCCCTGGCACATCCTAAAAGTAAAGAGGAAAGGCTAGAAATGCACAGAATCGGAGTTAGACTTAGCTCGAAAAAGTAGTTTTTGTCCGGTCATCCTGGTAAAGTTACTCACGCCCTCAGCACTCGCTGCCCACTTGAACACCTGGTATTCCCTCAAACCGGACCCCGACGATGGAGAGCGGGGCCGATAAATGAGTTTAAATGCTTGTTTCTCAACCTCGGCGCTCTTCCGGGTGGGCGTGGCCACGCGGGAGCGAGGCCTGAGAGCGCGCCACTCTGGTGAGTGGGGCGCGGTATATCTCCACAACGAGGCTTGGATTCTTTAACCTATAGGAGAGCTGGCTCCTAAGAAGTAAACAAAAGCAGAACAGCAAAACGAAGCCTGTGTTCCGAGATCGTTACGAATGCAAAGATCTGCCAGCATCTGTGTTTAAGTTATTTGGATACAGATGGTGAAAAAGATGGAGTAATTTTACTCGAGTAAATCAAAATTGGGAATAATAAATGCTAAGCTGGTACAATTCTCAAGTATATATACTTGGTGCTGGGAAGGATTGCAATCTCACAGAGTTTACAGAAGTTACTTCTATTGGAAAGTAAACTTAAAGAGTCATTATAATGTCACATATTTTACAAATATTAAAGATGTCTGAGTCACTAGGTTTAGGAGAGAGCTGGGGGGGGAGAAGTGTAGGTGGCAAATAGGCAGGGACTATCAGCCCAAAACCGTATTCCACGGAATATCATCATTGAGCCCAATGATGTTGGTCCCTAAGCGGTACACCCAGCGCTGCTCCTTTTCAAAGAGCCTGCTGGCGACATTTGTGGTGCCAGTGATTATCTCAATTATTGTCCATTTCATATTGTTGGTGGTATGATTGGACTCCAAAAAATGCCTGCTTAGTTTTGTAGTTGCTTTTTTACACCTTATGTTACTCCGGTGTTCCCCAATACGCTGTTTCACTTTGCGTGTAGTCATGCCAACATAACGTAAGGAACAGGGACATGTGATTAGATACACTGCATTGGTGGAATTACAGTTGGTATGTGCAGTCTGTGTCCAGGTTTTTCCTTGTTCCATTGAGAGTGTTTTCGAGGCTTCCGTTAGATGGCACACGCTGCAATCTGAACATGGGTAGTGCCCTATGATCGGAGGCAGACCCCATGTCGTCGTGACTGAAGGGATTTTGGGGTTTGTTTTCTCTTTGGGGCGAGTATGAACTAAAGCGTCTTTCAGGCTACGACCTTTTTTGAAGGAAAAAATAGGTTTTTCCCAATCCTTCTTCACTGACGTTATAATGCTCCAATGCTTATTTATTGTTTTCTTCATGTGGTTAGAGAGACCATTAAATGTAGTTACACAGGTGAGCGGTACCCCCTCTTGATTGTTGGTTTTTTCTTCCAGCAGGGCTTCTCTCGGCTGGTTTCTTGCTCTCTTAAAACCTTTACTCAGGGTTGATGATGGATATCCCTTCTCTCTCAGTTTGTCAGTTAGGCCTGAGGCTTGTTCCTTGAAGTCAGTTATTGTACTACAGTTCCGCTCTCCATTGTCGGGGTCCGGTTTGAGGGAATACCAGGTGTTCAAGTGGGCAGCGAGTGCTGAGGGCGTGAGTAACTTTACCAGGATGACCGTACAAAAACTACTTTTTCGAGCTAAGTCTAACTCCGATTCTGTGCATTTCTAGCCTTTCCTCTTTACTTTTAGGATGTGCCAGGGACGCTCCTACCCCCCTCCTGGGACCCATGGAGCAATTAGTGCCATATTTTAAAGTGAGATATGCTGGTATTTATGCAACCTTTCATTGGGGGTCACAGACCTTTGGTCCATTGATCCCTTGAAGCACCCATATCGTGTTTTAACCCCTCATTTGGCTACTTTGTGCTTTTTAATATAAACACCCTTTTCACCTCACTTCCCAGAGCTAGATGTATCATCCCAATAGGGTTTGTGGATGGTGTTAATTCTAGCGTTTACTTGGGAAACACATTCTATGCCACTACTATGGAGCACCATGGTCAAAAAAACGTGATGACACAGCGTTACAACTAATTGTTTGTATGTCTTATGTGTTTGTTTGTTTTTTTGCTCCGCAGGTGCAGATACACTCCATAACTAGGAGTATTTTTGGAATGAGCATTGCGCTCTTCCACCTTTTTATGCACTTTATCACTTTTTATTAGTTTTTCACTTTCACGCCCCCAGGTCAGGGTGGACGATTAGAGAGTCCATACCGCCGGGGTTTATTCCTGTCCTGACGAATGCCTAGGTAAATTTAAACCACCCGTAAGGCTGAAACATGTTGACTGACTTAATTCTGAATTAACCATCCATTACCTTTGGCACTAAATTCAGACACATAAATCTTTTATCCGTGTCCTAGGGATCATTCATTAAACTTTTTTGTAGATACCCTTTAGACACTTTTACTTTTAGTTAACCTCACAACACGCCCATTTCACACAACCAGCTCCGCAGTCTTCTGGCGTCGCAGCACACCAAAGAGGCACTCGGCCTCTTTGGTGGGGCCCGATGATGAAGCATGACACTGACTAGGTCGGTGTGTGAGGGCTTTCTTCTCCACCCAAATAGGGTGTGAGTTCCATTAGTTGTTTCACTCTATTTTCTTGCTTAGCCATCCTGTGTGCCTCTGCTGGTTTGTGGATTGCCTGGCTTTGGGGTGATGTGCATTCACTGTAGACAGCCACTGGGGGGTAAGGTGTTTCCTGCCTTCCTAGATGAGTCAGGGCTGGGCTGAATAGACCTGGGCTAAATTTAGAGTAGGGGAAAGGAGATTTCCTTTCACCTGGATGGGCCTAGTTTGCCTTGCACAATGATGTCTCCCCCTTCTGCCAGGAAGCTGGACTAGAAAGGACAGAACTGGCTTGGACTGAGCACAGAGCCTGTCTGCCACAAGAGAACAATGGGAAGTGCAGTATAAATATTGGGGCCCGGACCAAACTTCACGACCAGCTCCCTGAACTTCCTTGCTGGGAGTTCTGACCTGCCCAGAAGTGCCTGTTACTGTATTGGGCGTCTGGAGGTTGTTCCTGCTGGTGGGAGCTGGAAAAGAGAAACAACTAAGAGAAGTGCAATGCATCTGCACCTGTTTCCAGCGCATTGCTGATGTGCCGCTGAAGAAACCAACACAGTGCCTGTCCGTGACTGAAGAAATCACCGCATGCTGACAGGGGTGTGAAATTTAATAAAATATCTACTTGTCCATGGGGCAGGTTGCTTCATAAATCTACTTGTCCTGTAACAAATTCCACTGGTCCCTTTTGTGCCATGTAATGCGGCAACAAATTATAACAGCAATCTCATTATATAAGGGCTCTGATATAGCTTCTCTGATTATGCCAGGGCTCATACCATAGCAGGGTTTGAACACTAGCAATTCCCTTATGTTGCCACATTTCTGCAGATCTACATACTAGGGCAGAAGGTGGTGGTAAGGAATAGTTCCATGGTTGGAATGCCCTTTTGAGTCTGTGCAAACCTCCTAACTTGCATTATTTAAGGGTTTTCGCCAACTCTTTTCTAATCTTTTCCCATACTGAAAAGGATTGGAAGTTTATTCCTGACAATGGTATGGGTAAAACGTCTTCCACTGTTGGGGAAAAAAGTGGTTGGAGGAAAAGTTAACTTGCAAGCCTCAGATTTTCACATAAGCAAATCTACACATTTGTATTTGCTCATTCTAAAATGCAGTTCACAAATATTTTCTAATAGTACTATTTCTTGGCCTACGTCTGTAAATTCTTGTGAATTCACGAAATCCATATATCTGCACTTAATGCAAGGACATACACCATGGGTGCCTTTTTGAGACTTTCTTTAATAATTGGGCCATTAATTAGGTCTACCATTAACCATGACCTTTTGTGTTTATTAAAATTCTCTCTCTCTCTCTCTCTCTCTCTCTCTCTTGCTCTCTCTCTCTGTCACTGTCTATCGGCTGGCTTCACTGTGACAGCATTTTTTCTGCTCTTTCACAAGGAGCATATCGGCACACAAAGGAGTTTTGTTGAGTGCCAGAAACTACTGTGGCAATGTGTGCTTTTTGAGACCGAAAATTATTTTTGCTTTTGCCAATGTTTGTTATAATAGTGAGGGCCTGCAGCTCCCACACCAATAATGTTTTACAAAAAACATGCCAAAACAAGTCACGCATTGACAAAACCAAAAAGCTGACCACCAATTTCAGACCTACTGGCTTTGCAAATGCTTGTTTATTTTTTTTTATAAAAGTTTTATTTATGGCTGCTTGTTTATTTTAATGCTACCCATAATCTTATTGTAACTGGTTTCACTGATTCTCTATTATGAACATCTTTTGGAAATACTAGCGTACATCAACACATTTTATAAATGATGCTGCAGAGAAATGGTGCCGAAGATTGTACATTTTTTTCCTACCTGCATTTTTTTATGAAAATTGTATCCAATAGCAAAGAATTAATCTTGCTTTCAACCTTCTGAAAATATTTGCATCTAATCAGAGAGCATTCTGGGAGCATTATACATAGTCTTGTATTGCTAAACTTTGAAAACGTGTGTACACATTTGTATACTGGAACCACTGTCAGTAGTACAGTCTGAGCTTACAACATTTAGTTAGAGAGCTCACCCTGATAATAAAGGCTTTGCATTAATGAACCATAAATACAAGTTTGAACAGCATTAGCACAAGGGCATGAATATTACCTTAACTATAGACAATGCTCTTTCCTGATCCAAAATGTGGACCTGTAAATTGGCAGCCAGAGGATTTGTGCTATAGGGGGTTGTGTGTACTTGTCCCAGGACAAAATACACATGAAAACTTGTTGCCCTTGGCCCAACACAATATGTCTGAGGTTTTGGGCTATAGGTATTCCACAACCCTGCACTGAATCCTGTGCACTGAAGTCCCAGATCAACACGCTGATTTCGAAGCAGGCCCTGCTGTGCGGCTGCAAGAAACTGCATTGTGGGACCACAGCTGGAGAGACCGCCACAGTGAAACCCGACGCATCCCCGATCCCCACCCATCACACCAGGGGGCCAAAATTAACAAGAATGCTGGGCCGTAGTAAGAAACCGATGCATCACCTCCCTGCATAGTGTGAAAACAATGCATTACCTTCCCGCACAGTAAGGAACCGACACATCACCTCAATAGCGTGGAAGTAAGGAATGGACGCATCACCTCCCCTGGAGTAAGAAACTGCATCATCACCTTCCCTGGGTGTAAGGAACTGATGCATCACCTTCCCTGTGGCTGTTTATGTTCATGATTGTGACGCAACCAAGGTACTTTGTGTTGAAAGTGTTGCTTCTATAGTTTGCTATGGACAGAACTGTTTTTGCCTTCTAAGGATTACATTTTAATTACTGTATTGTGGATTTTTGTCGCTTTGGTCTGATTTGGTTTAGATAAAGATTACTTATTTTTTAACCTGGTGTTGTGTCCATTTGTCTTGTTTTCACTGTATTACTGTATGTGTGCTCAAATGCTTTACACACTGCCTCTGCGATAAGCCTGTCTGCTCTTGCCAAGCTACCTAGGGGGCGAGCAGGGCTTTAGAAGTGTATCCTCCTTATCCTGACTAGGAAGAAGGATCCCTACTTGGACAAGGGTGCAAACCATTGCCAACTGGAGACCCCCATTTCTAACATATCTCATCTTAGTTTCAACGCCACCCATGTAGAGAGGCACACTCTGGTCCATATTTTTACTATTGCTAGCAATTTTAACTTCACAATTCTGTTACCACTGATTTAAAGTGAGCATATGGCAGTCCCTTTTCTTTTCGGGTACCGGCCAATAATATCTGCACTTTTCACTCATTCTTACAGTGTATGCATATCTTTTACATGTGAGAGCGCAACAAAGTCCAAAATTGCCCCCAAATCATAGTTTGGGTCCTAAGCACTTGTGTTATGGCAAAAGGCTGTCCGTGGCATTGACAACAAGGTGTTAGGCTGTAGACAGACTCCAGCCAGGATAGGACTTGAATAAAGGGTGGGGTGATGGCCCTCTAACTAAGTTAAAGTTCTTTGTGATGGGCCAGCTGGAAGTGAAATTAAGAAACCTACCCTAACACCTTGGAGGTTGTTTCTCTGTGTCGAAAGCAGACAAAGTGCAGGAGCTGAAAAATGTGTCGGCATTACACCAGGACAAATTCAGGGTCTTTCACTGGGATGTCCCCGATCCTGGAACTGGCTCAGTAATAACCGCTGGTTCCGAGAGGAACCCCCTCCTTTCATACACACAGGACAGACCTGATTCAAGCGGGAGACCACCGAATTGTAAAGCCAAAAATTGCTTTATTTTAAGGTGTCTCCCGCGTGAAATTGGTGCCACTTCTGTAGAAGTCAGTGGAGGAAACATATTTTTAAATCTCCCACTTTCTTGTTGTAAAATGTCATGTATGCTACCGAGGCGTTTATCCTCACTCTGATCCTATAAATAGATCAAAACGTCACTAATAGTTGTGAAATAATCTCTGACTTGATTACATTATTATTTGTCATTAGGCGGCAAAAACATAAATTCTTGTTTCATTCTTTAAGATATTATGAATGGAATCTAACACATTGAGAGGAAAAACAAATCCCACTGCCCCCTGCAGTTCAGACCCCCATCATATTTGACACGTTTCTACTTTGCTCATGGGTGACACTTCCATGTTTGCAGTGCTGGGGAGCCGGGAGGGGAGTCTATTTAAATTGTATGCGTGTTTTCATATATTTGGGTAGGTAATTTTTGTTAGCGTCACTCAGTGGTCTGTCTTTTGTTTTTATGGATGCCTGGTTTTTCTAGTTCCGTGTTTTTCTCTTTCCACGCTGCTATAATGGAGTAGTCCGTCGTTTGTCTCTACTGGTGTTAGTGTCTCTCGCACTGATGGCTGATGTTCCAGAAAACGCGCCTGGCGGTGGGTGACTTGTGTCATTTAAAGTGTTTTACTGCTGTCGCCGCCGTGCTGCCTTCCGATCCAGTCCTGAACTACACTTTACCATCTCTTATTTTCACATAGATTGTCCGGGAAGCAACAGCAGCGAAGCCGGTAAAGGATCAGCCTGCCAGGGATGTCCCAACCAATCCCTATGTGCATCGGGGGCAGGGTCTGCGGAACCAGATCCAGGTATGAGCGTATGATTAATCCTTATGTGCAGATAAAATACCCGTGTCACCTTGTGTGAACAGTCTGGCTTCATACCATGACAGTTGCGAAACAAGCCCTTTTCAGCTAATGCACAGAGCTCCGTCAGAACACACACTCCATGTTATTTTAGTGGTTAGAACAAATCCTTTCGCTTTTAATGTATCAGTCCGGTGGGATAAAAAACGGTGTGTGTGTGTCTCTCTCAAAGGGGCGTGGCCACTAAAATTAAGGACGGGGCTTAAAACACGTAAACTAAAATTCTGTGCTAAGCAGTGTGCCGCCCGATTTGTATTTTGCTGTTTGTCATTCCATACAGATGTATGATGCAACAAGTAACATCATACTTACAAGAAGTCAGGACTTTTGGCTTTGTCAATGGTTGTTAGTTGCATAAGATAATTAATCAGCCACTATGACTTGTATTTAAGTTTGAAAAGAGTGAGGGGACCCCCGACTCGGGCCCTGCCCGACAGTGTTGCTGCTCCTGAGTTCCAAAAAGGGAAGGGAAATCCAGAGAGAAAATTACTCTCTTTAAAGGATTACCCTTCCCCCTACAATGCTCACCTGGCTTGATATCATGCTTAACGTCTCCCCTAGTGAGAAGTGAACAGTGTGAGCACGCACACATCGATGTGCCTGCTGTCACTGCAGTCCGGAAAAAAACGGACCGCCTGTGCCAGGGCACCAAACAGAGGCCGGTGCTCAGCACCAATGAGACCCGGCCCACTTAAAGCCCTGGTAACAGTTATACCTGAATTTTTTCATGCTGGATCCTGCAGACCCTCGTCATGGAGCTTGGCATGCCTCTCGTTCTTCACCCTAGAGACTCCTACTGGAGCCCTGATCTATTTCCTCTGCACCCCCGTCCCTCTTTCCTGTCTTTTAATTATGATTGCTATATTTGATTGTTACAATGCTCCTGTGTGAGCATTCCTTTTGGACAATTAGGGCATTGGTGTATGGATGCAGCCCTTAATTAAATGTACTCTACGTCTTATTTTCTTAAATAAATTGTTATTGTGTGTTTGTGTAGCGTCTTCCCCAGCCCTGGATCATGTGAATGAAGAACATCACATGGGATCTGAAGTTAAACACTTCTTTATTCTTCAGCATACTCTCATACACTGCATTATCTCATAATCAACGTTAACCACACCCTAACACCTCCCCGCATATGACGCACGTAGTTTCTGTTCAGCGTCCACCCAGATACACGAGGGTCCCAGTGCGTATAACATCAATATGCTACATCTCCCCCTTTGTTAAATTAAAAGTGCCAGACATCACTAAAATCTCATTTCCTCTATTTAACGAGACGCTCGCACTTGCCTGCCAGATTGGGTGATCCTAGATGATCGTGGTCCACCCCGATAGGGCAATGGCGAAATAGATTCAGGCGCTTGACCCAGACCTGCTAGCTGGGTCGCTTCACGCATGGTTTCAGGACTCGACAAGTGCAGTACGTGATTAAAATGTGATGTTTCCCAAGTGATGGAATGTCCAGGATGAGTGCTGTCACCATATTTCCCTTGCACGCCACAACTTGTCTCCTTTGTCAAAGACTTTCACCTGGGTATGACAATGTTGATTGGCATGCACTTTCATTTTTCTTTTTTGACTTACTTGCTCCGGTGTCTTGAACCTTGTCACCATTCACTGATCGATCCGGAGTCCAGTGTGGTCATTTTGTTCTGATGGCTCTCTGTAACACGGAGCACCTCGTCCAAGGGGACAAACAAGAGGTGGAATGGTGGCGGCTCACTGATTCCATTTCCTCACCTCCTTCCCTTCAGGACGAACGGGACCCTTGGCAGAGCTTGTCGGAAGAGAGCGCAAGCGGCGCCTTTAACTGGACGCAGGACTCCGAGGGAGACCCAACCCACCGTGACGTCAGCTTCACAGGATTGGTGAAAAACACGGAACCTCCACAGTCAGCAGGTGACGTCACCGAAGGAGAACGGAAGCGGAGACCGGGAGAGGACGCGAGAGAAGGACGGCGTTATCTAGGAGGAGAAGTAGACGAGCTAGGCGGAGAAGCAGACGAGCCAGGAGGCCAACGATTCCGTGCTGCGCCCTGCCACACTCCCGAGGGAGGAGTGTGGCTGAGACGTGTACGGGAGAAGCTTTCGAGCTGGGTGGGGAGGAGGAGTGCGGTGCCACGATAGAGTAGGGTACACTCTCCTGTTATCTTCCCCGTTGCTCTTGTCTTTCCCTTCCCTCCTTACACGGTTCACCCCACGATTCCCGCACCAAAACGCTTAGCCAAGCACGAGTCAGCGGTGTCCCTTCACTACCCTGGTTCCCCACGGGTTAATAACAGTACGAGGACGTTAAACTAAAACGGTCCTATTGTTTTGTGTTTCCTTACGGCTGCCACGAGAGAGGGAGGCTTTCACCACACCAGAAGGCCCGTACAGAAAACAAACACACCTACCCACGAAAAGAGGAACACCAGCGGAATCATCACGGATCCAGCAGAATTTGCCAAAGAAAGACTGACGTTTCGTCATAAAAAGTTGTACATGAAAATAAAACCTGCATTACCAAAACGGCGTTTGCAGCCTCTTCCTGATCCCCCCCCCCAGTTATCCCTTTACGCTCTCCCAAAGAGCATGGGGACTGGATTCTCACCAGTTTTGGAGTGAGAGGTTGATCAATAGGCCCAGCGGGCCTGGCAGAGCGTTTGGTTTAGATCGATCCCCTCCATGAATGCTCGTTGAGTGACCCTCTTGAGGGTGCCCAAGAATCCTTCAACTATACCATTGGCCTGGGGCCAGAGGGGTGTATTCTGTTGATGTTTGTAATTGAGTCGTACAAGAAATTCTTTGACCTCTTTTCTGTTAAAGGGTGAGCTGTTATCAGATTTAAGGATCTCAGGATGCCCCACTTAGCTAAAATATTATCAAGTTGTTCTATGGGGTTATCAACAATAGGTCTTTCACCAAATTAAAATGTGAATACTCGTCAATGACTACCATGAGATGATGTCCTTTTCCTAAAGGTATAAAAAAGTCAACTGAAACCCTCTCACAAGAATGGGCTGGAATGTCAGACATTCTCACTGGATGCTGCGTCACCGTGGGCCAATTCATAACATGGCATGCCTTCAGTTCCTTCTCAACTCAATGCCTTAAGGCTCTCTTGGTGGCCATGATACCACGGTATCCTTCATGGGCCAGCTCAATGAACCTCTGTCTTAGGCTTTTAGGTATGAAGCTTCCTGAGGCTTGCAGTATTACACCTTCTTTGGTGACTGCTAACTAATCCTGTACATTTTTTAACTTTTGGAACTCAACATTGTCATGTATTCCTATAGGTTCTGAATCGATCCCCCTATTCCTGACCCTATTCTGGTTAAACTAACTATCAAGTTAACTAACAGTCAGCCCATGAGGCAAGAAAAGCCCCCATGATGCAGATACCGTTATCTGACGCAGTCACACTACGGCACAGGAACGTGTTATCTGATTAGGTCATAACGCTTGAGATCTAATTAGACAAGCGATATTCCTCCAGCCCCTGATAAGGCATACGACGTTCTCATAACAAATCAAACCTATGACAACCTGGAAAATCCGTGCGGCCATTGTTTTGATTTCACAGAGAACTTTAGTAAAGAATGTGCTAACGAGCAAGTCGTATGACATCTTTATTGACGTATCTATGTCCATCCTTACGTCAATCTCGGCACCTTTAAGGTATAAATATTGCCGATCTTGCCCTATGCAAAGACACGCGTGGTGACGAGACGGAGCAGCCATACTTGCCGAAGCCGAGAGCAGAAGCAGACCCCGCTGGCAGCAGCCCCGCCTTCCTGACGCGCTGAGAGACGCGCTGCTATCTCAAGCCGAGAGACCCAGCACCGGCGCTTCTGGGCAGCCCTCGCAGGCAGCCTGGAATATCGAGAGCAGAGAAAGAGATACCATTCCTCATTCATCCTAACTTCCAGGTACAGAACTGAATAACCCCTCACAGAGAATTCTTTAGTTATTCACTTGGCAAAAACAAACTTAACTTAAACTGTAACTTTCTATTCCCGCCCACGCATTAGACTTAGGTCAGGTACACGGGGTAGGCGTATTTAGAAACACCAGTTGAGTACGTTTAGTCAAATGTATATGTGTATGTAAATATATTTTAATCATTTTAAACATCATATGGCTCAGAAACCATATCAATGTTTTTACAGTATTATTTTATACTATTGCTTTTAATGTATGCACTTTACTTAACTATAAGTATTGCAATAATATCGATCCATTTCTCTTGTACGAGAAAAGAGACTGATCAATAAATAACACCTTTTTATTGAACACGCCCGTCTCTTCCTTTTCTCTACAATCTGATGAGACTAAGAATGCACGTACTGACTGAGTAAAATAATTGCCTTGTGCTCACACGACTCTCGAGATTGACTCTTGATTAGGGGAGAGCAAAGTTGTCATGTTCTATGGTTGTCAGAAACTAAATCCCTTCTTGTCTAATCAGGGAAGTTAATTCCTCCTTGAACATTCGAGAAAGTTTCTAGCGAACTCTGAGCTACGCTGGCAAACCCAAAACTTAAGTCTAGTATCGACAGTAGTAGACCTAGTTAACGTCTGGCCTAGGCCTTTACTGCTGTAGGTATTATTCCAATGCGCAGAGCCTATTGGGAAGATAGGAACTACACTACATGGCGCCCAACGCGTTTGGAAAGGGCGATAAAACTAACGTAAGACATTTAGAGTAACTCAGTCGTGCTTTCTCACTCAGACCCCTTTTCCCAAATACTCCAAAGACGTCTGGAGTGGGTGAAAGGTAATATCCT
The DNA here is from genome assembly GCF_964261635.1 of Lissotriton helveticus. Classification (NCBI taxonomy): domain Eukaryota; kingdom Metazoa; phylum Chordata; class Amphibia; order Caudata; family Salamandridae; genus Lissotriton; species Lissotriton helveticus. Next base: position 555,918,724 of record NC_136071.1, on the reverse strand, counting down.
CCAAAACCTCGCAGGAGGGAACTCCTATGTATGGTTCTTGGTTTAGTCAACGTTGAAGGATAAAACAGTTCCAAAATATTGTGCATCTAATCTCTGTTTCCATAAGAAACCTGATCTGCAAACAAAAAGAATAACCTTTCTAACAGTAAAATGTCAGGAAGTGAAGACCAAAGAGAGGCAGTTAGATTAGCAACTGAACTTGCAGATGCTGATGCTACCATGCAAGCAGCAGACGCGGATATAATACTCATTCCGGTCATCAAAAGAAGATCTATAACTCTAAAACTTATAGAAAATGGACTGACACCTAGAGGTGGCACAGTCATATTCGTAATTGAGGCACACGAATATCGGCAGACAGAGGTATACTATACATGGATACATTTTCCAGCAGCAAATGCTGTAACAAAGTACTTCCACTATTACAAAATAGAGGTTCCACCCGACATTTACACTCCTTTCGAGGAGGTGGAAGTACCACTCAAATTCCAAGAGCATTTGCTCTTATTTGATGGCGCCCTAATACATAACAATCACATTACAAGGCTCGGTCCTTTAGGTAGACCAGGAGCAACGTGGCCGGTCTTAGCCGGATACACACCACACCCAGACATCGAAGGAATGTCTACAGGAGAGCTGTTAATACAGCTAAAACAATTACTAAAAATTCATAGACAATTAGTTCAGTATGTAATACGGACTTCAACAATTCAGCCAGCGATTAAACTACCACAGCTGACCCCTCACCAGGGGAACACAAATAAAATCACACCACAGAACATCCAATCCTGCCTAGGTAAAGTTCCGGCTAAACGGGAACAGATACCATTCTGGTTGGCACAGAAAATCACCCAAATAGAGGCGGTGTTTCCTGACACCACCCCGCTAGAAAAACACAGGATTCTGACCATATGTCTCCCAATGGGAATCGCACCACACATAGAGGACTGTGACACTTGGGGTACAGTCTTTGCTTCAATCTACACAAAAACGCACGGTGTTCCATCCATTTCGGTGATACCAGATGTGCTAAAACAAATTCAAGATGAATACGGTCCAGAACCAGCTTTAACTCTTGGTATGAAATTACTGAAAGACTTCAAGCAGGTCTCGGCTATATTACTAGCCAACATAAAAGGTGAAGCAGCAAACGTGGCGATCCGCCAGAGGTTAAAAGAGACAAATATAGCAGACCAACCAGCTGAAATTGCCAGAATCATAGAAAAATCCTATGAGGAACTAGGTAGAGATAGTTTAGGTGGAATACCAGTAAAACCGCAACTGACTGAAAGTCCAGAAAAAATATTTTTTAATAATAATTCACCAAAAAAGAACTGGGATGGAAACAAACAATCCAATCCTAAAGAAAAGAAATTCCAGTCCCGAGGAAGGTCTCCTAGGCGAAGAGAAAAATCTCCAAACCGAAGACAGAGGTCACCGCAGAGTGACCCCTCTGGGAATAGATATAACCTTAGAAATAGGGATAATATTAAAAAACCTGATAGATATCAAGACATTGATACACGTCCCTCTCAATCTTTTCAGACTTCCTCGCAGAAATCGGAAAGAAGAGGACGATCAGAACAAAGAGAAGAGCACGCCAAGTCCAAAGACAAGGAACCTGCTCAGCTAAAAAAGAAATTACAATTTCCAAAAAAAAAGGTAGCCAGTATCAAGGTAGTTAACAATGCCGAGAATACTGAGGACACAACTGAAAAACGGAGAGTGGGCTCAGACAATGCTAGACAGCGCAGCAGAGGTGAGCATAGCTCGCAAAGTCCTTATGAATCATCTGGAGACAGTGGACACGAATGAATATCTTCAAGTGGAAACTGCAGACACCAGAGTTAGCAAACCCCACAAGATATACGAGATAACATTACGTATAGAGGGAGATAAGACTAGGAAAATAAGGGGACTATTTTGGGATAACCTCTCCAAGGGCTATGATATCCTTCTAGCTGAAAAAGACTGGCCACCAGAGTTTGTCAGGGAGTGCCCTCATGGCGAAGAAGTAATTATGCCTGCCTTCTCGAATCAAATCCCGATTCATAAAAAATACACACTTGCTAGAAAGTGGGCAGTGGCCTTAGCACCTGCTTTATATAAAAATCATGTAGGATGGGATGAGGATTCTCCTCCTCACAAAATCCAGTTAAAATCACAACCTACTGCACAAAGGCAGTACCCAATTAAGCAAGAAGCTAAAAAACAGGTAAATGAAATACTAGATCAGCTAGAATACCAGGGGGTGATTGAAACTTGCACCTCACAAATGAACAATCCTTTGTTTCCGGTCTCCAAACCAGACAACTCATATCGTCTAGTTTTGGATTACCGACACCTTAACACATGTTGCAAAAACCTTTGCAGTGCAAAACTCACACAGTGCTGCACTAATGAATAACATAGTGCGCAAAAAATACAAAACAACCTTGGACATCTCCAATGGATTCTTTTGTCAAAACATAGCACCAGAGAGCAGATATTTAACTGCATTCTCAGTAAATGGCACTCAAAAACAATTCTGTCGGTTAGCCCAGGGGTACAAGAACAGCCCGGGGGTATTCTCAGCGAGAGTAACAGAATTACTACAACTATATGATGATGAAGCATTATCTTATGTCGATGACATTTACTTAACAGATGATGACTTGGATACTCACTTGAAAAGAGTGAACACCATAATACTTGGGTTCGCTGCAGAGGGTTACAAATTCAACTTTAAAAAATCCAGAATTGCCCATCTGACAGTCCTGTTCTTAGGATATGAGTTATCAAGTGAAGGTAAAAGCCTGGCAGACAATTTCCTAGAGAAATGTGCCGTAATCCAAGCTCCTAAAACACTAAAAAACCTACAGTCAATTCTAGGCTTCCTAAATTTCGGAAGAACATACATTGCAAATTACGCAGAAAGGGTCAAACCCCTTTATGATCTAATTAAACCAGACTTTAAAAGATCCAATTGGACTCAAACACACACAGAAATTTTGAGATCCTTACAAACAGACATGCTAATTAAAACAAAATTAGAAACACGTGATAACACACGCAATCTTGTGATTCGAGTCATCCCAGGGAGATGCGGATTCACATACCTGACCTCTAATGAGGGAGAAAAGGTACCAATTGCATTCAAATCACACTTGTATACAGAAGCTGAACAGAAATTCAGTAATACAGAAAAAATCATTCGTGCAGTTCAAACCGCAATAGCTAGAGAAAAAGACATAGCTGACGGTAGACATATCACAGTCAGAACAGCAGAATCAGCCTTTGAGGCACTAACAACACCGTGTAATTTACCAACAACAACATTGAATCCGGAATGGATACAATGGGTGAATTCAATCACAACGGACAAAGTATACTACTACTTTGATCCAGAACTAGAAGAATTAAAAAATCTAAAATATGAAAAGACGTATCCTCTGCCAATCGACATTCTGCCTCTACGACATTACGCCTGTGTAATCTATACAGACGGACATGCTCAACCCTCCGTTTGGGGAGAACATGCATACAACCCCACATGTGAGATTACAAAAGAAGTGTGGCGCGGAGGTAAACTAAGACCTCTATTAACAAAATCACACTCAGTAGAAACTAATTCAGAACAACAAACTGAAATAATAGCATTAAAAATGGCGCTAGATAATGCGGATCGCGAATTCACGACACTTATAGTGTCCGATTCATATTACTGCGTCAAATCATACAACAAGGATTTGCAGACATGGATTCAAAACGGTTACAAAGATGACACAGATGCACCAATAAAGCAGAAACTGCCCCGGGTAACAAATAGCTCTTTTACAAAAAGAACTACCAAAGACTCACGTGACACACTCACTGAGTCATCAGCGTGATGGCGTTCACGTTGTAGGGAATTCATTGGCTGAAACAGCCGCAGCGGCAGCCACTAAACCGGCTCCCGTAGATCGAAAAAAGCGTACATTAAAATACATTGACGGTGAAACAGTGCTGGCAGTGAAAACGTCATCAAAAGGCGACTGCTCAGCGTTACCGATCAACTATCCACTCAATTATACATACATAATCGATGCAAACTCCGTCCCTTTTGCTCGAATCCCTGGAGTGGGGGATAGAGTGATTCCAAACAAGGACAGGAGAAACTTGTTAATCGCAGACGCACACATGGGCGAGGGTCTCAGACACCTCAAACTGAAAGATTCTCTGGAAGAATTACAATCACGGTACTGGTGGCCAGGCATGAGCCTGCATTACACCATGTTTGTAAAAAACTGCCTAAACTGCAACAGAGATCGCAGTGGGGAGAGAAACAGTTTAATACCTCGTCGTATCAAGGCAGATAATATGACCAATAAAAAGCAGGGCTTGCGATTAACATATACAGGCTAGTTTCCACTTATAATGTAGATCACCAGCACTCGGCTGACGTCCGGACTGTTATACAAAGATTTGCGAGTCTAAATGGCATATACGCTAAGAGCATGCTACGTTCGACCATTGTTTTCACTCAAGCCCACCAGCCTGGGGGGAAACATGGCCGAATGAGCACAGTCCAGCGGGAATCTTCTCACTTCCTTCCTGAGGGTAAGGGATGGTGTAAAGAAAAAACCAAGGCAGAAAGCAATCTATAATAGAAAGGATATTAGGTTCGGGAGCTGGGTGGGTCAAACATCTAATAAGTGTCCAACGTAGTCTAAATAACTTGCCAAGAAATTCTCTGAAGGGATTCAGTCCGTACGAATTATTATTTGGAACTAGAATGATTATCTCTGACCTCGACAGTCAGACTTCAGTGGTTAAAGAAAAAAGCTTTGATGTCAAAGACCGTTTGGCTATTTTGCAGGACTTAAACAAAACAAGAAAAGACCTGAGCAACATACAGTTGAAACAACAGCCAACAACCACTGAAGAATCACCACCTGTCCCAGCAAGACCTGTCTGGATTCCAAAAGTCGGGGATCTAGTCAGGGAGAAGATCGCGGTAAAGAAGGAATTTGGGCCTTCTTACAGAAAAGCAGTTCCTGTCTTGTCTGTCAACGGGACAAGATCAGTTGTACTACCGCCACTTGCTGGTAAAAAGGAGAACCGAGTTGTATCCATCGACCTGGTAAAACCACAACATGTGGCCGATAACAAACAGTAGGCCAAGTGGACTCCCAATAAGTAGCAGAACACCAAGGTTTGCTACCAGTACAGAGGTCCTAACAAAGAGGCTCATCACATTCGAAACGCCTACAGAAGAACAACAAGGACTATGCAACGATGCAATAGAACTCAGACCTCTGAAAACCCAAATAAAAACATTTAGCAGAGACACACCAATCTATAATGAAGTACCAAGTGAAAATGCAAGAAACAAAAATCCTGAAGCAATTGGAACAATTGACAGAACTGCATCCGGGTACTTCATCAACTTCGATGATTCCTCTGAAGGCTTCAGTGAATCAAAGACACAGCCATCATCAAAATCCTTTAAAGACAAAGCTAAGGAACTTTTGAACCAACTGAAAGAAACATATCTGATTTCTCCATGGATTGAATTTTGGGTGGGTTTTGGTGCATTTATCCTCATACTTTGGCTCATCATGGTATTTACTTTGGGACGCTTCATTGAGGGAAAATATGCTAAAATGGACACAGCAAGTCAGAACATCAACTTGGTCCTCAAACCACACACATCTTCACACGTCGAGAAAAGAGAACTTTCTTCAGCCAACTTCACAGCCAATCCGATACCTGGTGGGGTAGCCTGGGACAACACTGACTATGAAATGTATGGTCCGGTCGAGATCCTGAAATAACCACACCAAATCAAGATCTCCTTGAGTGACTTTGCAAAACCAAACTCATTTGCTGATGATTGGGACTTCGAAAACAGTAATAACATGATGTCTGACTTAGTAATGTCTGCTAAATTTACAAAACATGATTATTTGCAAGGTTCTACAAATTATGATAGTATGTATTGCTATAACCACTATGGTAACCACTTTTTACATAAATCTGCACAACCTAGAAATGTTTTAAATTATAATCAATGGGAACATTGTGCTACACCTCCAAAAGGGAGCTCAAGAACCGTTTATGACAAATATTCATATTTTTCAGGTTTTAACACAAGTAATGCTGAAACATTTTATTTTAAATTGTCAAACAAGACAGGGATGAAAACCATGATAACCAACACAAAATTGATATATTCAGATTCATTCTTCGAAAAAATGAATACCTTTGGATTTGATTATTGGGACAAAAATGTTGATTTGAAAAGTGTTTGGGGTACAAAAGATTGGCAAGTACAGGGTTTAGAAGCTTTGTTAAGAGCCTGCATGATCCCAGAACAAATGATATTTTTAAATGACACTGTTCAACAAACCACCTGTCTTGGCTTAGCCAAAATCAAAGATTTAAATAAACCGTCTATTCCAAAGCCAATAATGTTTAGCAATAACTCTGATACAGATGAAGAGATAGACGTAAACCATATATTAAACCATATATTAAACCAAAACAGAACACATCCTGATTGGAAACAATGGTTGATCTGGCCCACAGATACAAATAACTGTCAAGATAGATTCCTGAACAAAACACAGGGTTTCAAAATGACCAGGCCAGACCCTAGATATCCCCAAAGACATCACCCAGGGATAATAACAACCTACAGTGTGGGCAAATTATGCCTTCAGTGGCTACAAACTTCCACACTGCCTGAAATTAAGCAACACCTAACTTTACTTACTGATGGTGCTGACTTGCGTGATTTCATAATGGGACCACGCAAACAGCGTCAAAAGCGTTTCATAGCAGCCTCTGTATATGCAGCATACAATGAGGCCTGGAAGGTTACTCAAATTGAGACAGCAGAGAGAATACGGGAAATTGACCGTATTAATTTGGAAAAATCACTTTCTGTAGTGAAAAATGGGTTAATGACTCTGTCCTTCAGAATTTTTTCTTTTGACAGCATTGTGTCTTCAGCAATCGATATATTATCGCAAGACTTACTGTTATTACAACATGGTCAGTCACAATTGCGTTCTATTGTACAGCTTGGCTGGACGTTACAAAATCTGCGTTCAGGCTATGTGCCTTGGCGTTTAATCAACACAACGTCACTATTCCAAATCTTTAACCTTACTGATAGACAAATCGGTATGGCGCAAAAGGGTGCTGATTATACAATCTTGAGCATTGAAAAACTAGAAAGATTACCAATGACAATGTCAGAACGACCTGTCAGTGAATGGATAATCCACGGAATCATAAATATTCCAATCTCAACCTTCAGGTTTCAATACTGCCAAAAATATATACAGGCTGGCATGTACGAGAAATTGGGAAAGGGGTACCTTAAAACAACTTGGAACCTGCCCTATTCACATGCATGTGTCAGTAATAAAGGACAGAAAGTGTTTCTTAGTGGCAACAATTGTGCTATGTCACTAAGGGGCACGCTTCTGTGTAACGGAATTAGTTTGCATGGAGCCTGTGAAGGGAATTCATACAACCTTTCATGTCACCAGCAAGGCGCACCTGCAACTGAAATAGAACCATTCTTTCAAAGACTCTATAATGGGAGTTACATTCTTATTGTAGACCGCAAATGTTGTAGTCTTATGCCCGGGACTCCTTATCTAGTCACTACGACAGCGAAGGTCAAGTGCTGTGGACGTTCTTTGTTCCCCAGCTCCTTTCCAGACAGGGAGGCAAGGGCATGGCCCAATTTGAAAATTACTTCTATTCGAATAGATACTTTAAGCAGAATGAAAACAGTGCTTCTTCAGACGCCTACAAGGCTCACGTCATCAAAAGAAACGTATGATCTACAAGTCGCAAGGACGACTGCAGAGATACATACATTATTATCGACTAATTCCCCCGTACATTTCGCGGAAATCCTGAGCGAAATCTTAAATATTTCTGATACCACTGGGGTCTCAAAGGTATTTAAGACAGTATTTTCGATGGCATTAACACCATTCAAAGCCATACTGGGTATTTTTCCAGATTTCGTCCATTCGATTTTTGGCGGACTTCCCCTGATCCTGGGACTAATTGCAGGAATCCTATTTTTAGTCCTTATTTTTCGTTATGGCAACCCATGTCACAGATCAAACTCTCGCGACAATGGAAGATACAATCCTAGCCATTGGATACCGGGACCGGATATCAAAAATCCTGGGACTCTCCCGGCTTAGAGACCTAAACATGACTTGGTTTCTATCATTTCGACCAATGTGGCAAAGATGTGTTTTACCTGTATTGAGATGTCTGCTATGCGGAGAAGAATGCGTGTTAGACACCGGTCTGACGCTACAATCGGATGCGCCAGTGGATGCAGATACATTGTTAGTTCCTACCAAGGTTCACGCTTTGTGCTGCCCTCAAAGGCTGCCAATCCTGATGACGGCATTCGTGGAATCTTCACCACTACGATTGAAGAGTAGTGAAGTTCGAGATGAAAGCAGCATTGAACAGGTACGACCTTCTGTCAGCAATGCGAATCAGAATGTCAATGGAGACAATCATGCGCACGAATGCATGGTTACACCTATTTCCGACTTAGTGGAACTTTCCCATGAAGCTGTTGACAGTTTTTTCGAAAGCCTTAATGATATGATGTTCTCTCCAGAACAGAAATAGAGACTTTTGAGCAAGCTCGCACACGGCGTTCCCTGAATTCGGCCTTCAACTTTAAAAATAAAGTCACATGAACAATTTTTCCCACCAGTTCACGGACAACAATTTTTTAGCAGCCCCAAATTATTTTTTACAAAATTTTCGGGACACTTATCTTCTGCTTAAAGTAAGAAACTATTCCTAGAGAACTAAGATTTCTATTTTTAGATACTTTATAAACTTTAGTTGCCCGCTGGGATGTTCACGAATATTTTATTATGTGATGAAATGGTCTCGCACTTCCTTTCTGTATAGCTATGTTAAGAGCCATTTCATGTGTATTTCTCATATACCAAATAAGCAATAATGCATACAAATGCGTGTTTACTTTAGCGTTTATTTCATAGCTTAAGTGCATACAATATATATGACTGCAATTTTTCAGTATATTTGAAAATTTCAAAATGCATTAATGTATTTTGGGGTGGTAAGGTATACACTATACTCTATAGTATGTTGTACTATGTTATACTATGCATAGATTAGTAAATATGACCATAGTTAGCGTGGAGTGGGTGTCATGTATTCCTATAGGTTCTGAATCGATCCCCCTATTCCTGACCCTATTCTGGTTAAACTAACTATCAAGTTAACTAACAGTCAGCCCATGAGGCAAGAAAAGCCCCCATGATGCAGATACCGTTATCTGACGCAGTCACACTACGGCACAGGAACGTGTTATCTGATTAGGTCATAACGCTTGAGATCTAATTAGACAAGCGATATTCCTCCAGCCCCTGATAAGGCATACGACGTTCTCATAACAAATCAAACCTATGACAACCTGGAAAATCCGTGCGGCCATTGTTTTGATTTCACAGAGAACTTTAGTAAAGAATGTGCTAACGATCAAGTCGTATGACATCTTTATTGACGTATCTATGTCCATCCTTACGTCAATCTCGGCACCTTTAAGGTATAAATATTGCCGATCTTGCCCTATGCAAAGACACGCGTGGTGACGAGACGGAGCAGCCATACTTGCCGAAGCCGAGAGCAGAAGCAGACCCCGCTGGCAGCAGCCCCGCCTTCCTGACGCGCTGAGAGACGCGCTGCTATCTCAAGCCGAGAGACCCAGCACCGGCGCTTCTGGGCAGCCCTCGCAGGCAGCCTGGAATATCGAGAGCAGAGAAAGAGATACCATTCCTCATTCATCCTAACTTCCAGGTACAGAACTGAATAACCCCTCACAGAGAATTCTTTAGTTATTCACTTGGCAAAAACAAACTTAACTTAAACTGTAACTTTCTATTCCCGCCCACGCATTAGACTTAGGTCAGGTACACGGGGTAGGCGTATTTAGAAACACCAGTTGAGTACGTTTAGTCAAATGTATATGTGTATGTAAATATATTTTAATCATTTTAAACATCATATGGCTCAGAAACCATATCAATGTTTTTACAGTATTATTTTATACTATTGCTTTTAATGTATGCACTTTACTTAACTATAAGTATTGCAATAATATCGATCCATTTCTCTTGTACGAGAAAAGAGACTGATCAATAAATAACACCTTTTTATTGAACACGCCCGTCTCTTCCTTTTCTCTACAATCTGATGAGACCAAGAATGCACGTACTGACTGAGTAAAATAATTGCCTTGTGCTCACACGACTCTCGAGATTGACTCTTGATTAGGAGAGAGCAAAGTTGTCATGTTCTATGGTTGTCAGAAACTAAATCCCTTCTTGTCTAATCAGGGAAGTTAATTCCTCCTTGAACATTCGAGAAAGTTTCTAGCGAACTCTGAGCTACGCTGGCAAACCCAAAACTTAAGTCTAGTATCGACAGTAGTAGACCTAGTTAACGTCTGGCCTAGGCCTTTACTGCTGTAGGTATTATTCCAATGCGCAGAGCCTATTGGGAAGATAGGAACTACACTACAACATCATCGGCAAGGGTCTGGTACTTCTCCTCCATGATTGCACTGGATCTCTCAGTAGAGTTCAGTTAGGCCTCAGCTGTCTTGGATGTACTTTTGCAGTCTTAACCCACATCTCTTGATGCAAAGAGGTATCTTAGCCTTCGGGTTTCCAAAAATGTAAGCAATGCCTGGTGATCTGGAATGATAGTGAATCGTTTTCCATAGAAGCAAACATGAAAATGTTTGCAGTCCCACCTCACAGCCAGGCCTGAGAGTAGGCACGTTCTGTTTCAGACAGGCTTCGACTGGCATAGGCCACCATGTGTCTGAGCATTCGAGTGATCATTGTATTGAGCAAGGATTGCCCCTAACTCTACCAGGCTTGCATCATCTGTTAGTTCGGTATGTAAATGGGGGTCAAAGTAGGCCATTTCAGTCGCATTCTCACTCGCATCTTTAATGTCTTTGAAACTCTGGTCGCATTCTGGAGACCACTGAAACAGTACATTTCACTTTGTCAAGTCCCTCAATGGGCCACTCACTGTAGCAAAGCTGCAAATGTATCTTGAGCAATAGCTGGCCATGCCTAGAAAGGATTACAGCATGGTAACATCTTTTAGGGCATGGGTATGGGGTGTGTGTGGGAGCAAGTGGATTCTAGGGCATGCACCTTGTCTGCGCCTGGAGTCATTCCTACATCAGAGAATATGTGCCAAAAAAACTTGAGTTTGGTTTTATGAAACTCAGATTTTGCAGTGTTCAGTTTGACACTTGCATCAGCAAGTAGCCAGCATGCTTCCTTAATGGCTTTGTCGTGTTCTTCTTGTGTTCTCCTCAAAGCCTGTATGTCATCACTGTAATTGAAAGCACGAGTAACAGGCTGGATTACTCGGCAAATGATCTCCTGAAATATCTCTGCAGCCGAGGACACTCCAAAAGTCAGTCTCTTGTGTCTGAACAAACCAACATGAGTCGAAAAGGTAGTAATGTATCTTCAGGTTTCTTCCAGCTTGAGTTGATGGTTTCCTTTATTCAGGTCCAGACTGGAAAACACACTGCTTCGTTCAATTGGATGATCATTTCTGCAATGTATATATCGGGGTGTCTCTCCCTCTCGATGGCTTAGTTAGCCTGGTGAACTGCTCCACTACTGTCCTTTATTGGCACTACTACTATGGGCGAAACCCATGGTGTGTGGCCTGTGGAGTGTTCGATGATGTCATGTTTTACGAGTGCTTCTAACTCATTTTCTACGGGTTCTTGTTGATGAAAAGCAATTCTACAGCGAATTTTTAATTGATATGAAGCTGTACTTTCATTTTCTTGAGTTTTCCCAGGGCATGGAACAACAACGGAACCGGCTTGTGATCTCAGACTGAGCACAGAGGTTGTGGTTGAGGGATCTCAATATGATTTCAGAAGCAGTGTCAAAACTGAGCAGGCAGGCACTCGATGAAGTCCCTTGTAGAACAAGAATGGTGGCTTGCACCAATGTCTTTTTGTGTCACATTGTCGCTGTGAACGACCCTTGGCCTTGCAATGGCTCAGAAGCGGCCCAGGTATACACCTTGATGCCAGACGAAGTGAAGCGAAGCATAGGGGATAGGCTGTTAAACTTATCAGCTGGCATGAAATTAATCAGGGCACCGCTGTCTACGATGAAAGGTATTGTGCTTACTTTCAATGTGATTTTGGGACAGTGTCCAAATTACATTTGCTGCTTTATTTGATGAGATGTGATTTACTGTTCGAGGCATGTGGGCTGCTACATTCATATCTTATGCATAGATCGCCGCCTAGTGTTGGGTCCGGATGATTGCACATTGTTGTCCTGGCAGAGTCTTCGAAGTATCACGAGATAGGATGCTCCTTCCCTGGACTACAGTGCGCATGGGCATCGACTCCATCCCCATATTGTTTTTTTCCGCCATTGGGTTCGGATGTGGTTTCGATGTCTCCGTGTCGGAACCGAAAACAACTTTGTTCTTAAGGCCAAAAGGCCTTCGTTACCTGCGTCGGTATTGTTTGCGTACGGTCTCGAGCGTCGTCCAACTCTCTGAGCCGGACGTCTACGGAGTCAAGTAACTCTTCGATCGAGGCCCTCTCGTCGCAGCAAGACCCGACGAACTTAACATGGAGCGGAGTCCGTTCAAGTTCTGCCCCGTCTGTGGATCCAAATATCCACACATCGATGTGCATCCGGTCTGTAATAAATGCCTATCTCCGGACCACAACGAAGAAAACTGCATGGCCTGCTCTAAGTTCAGGTCCAAGAAGACGCTCAAGCATCGGCGCGCCTCGAGGCCCAGCGAGCGGCGCCGGCACCCGACGACATATTCGACGAACCCGCGGAAGAAGGCGGCAGCCATCATCTCCAGATTTCACCACCGTCGACGGAGGTCCAAGCCGATCCCGAGGACCATGTCGAGGGACTGGGCCACGACCTTGAATACGTCGAGGAGGTAGGGGACGACGAAGAAGTTTATGGGGCCGCGGAAGATAGCTCAGAGGAAGAGCTATGCCCCGAAGTCTACATTATTGAGGCTCAGGTCACGGGATCGCCACTCGGCCTTACCCACGACCCTGCACCGCTATCCCCGGCCCCGCCTTCTGGCCCGGCCACGGACACTCAAGCGGAGCCGCCATCACAGATATCGAAACCGAAACCTTCGGATCCAACGGAAACAAAGATGGCCGACGTCCAGCCAAAATCGAAACCGAAACCTTCGGAATCGACCAAACCTAAGATGGCCGACGTCCCACAAAAAGTATCGAAGCCTGCTCCTTCATCGGCTCCGTCGCCCTCAGGCCCACCGAAGTCGAAGAAGGCTGTCGAGTCGACAGCGTCGCAAACGGTGCGGAAGGAACCATCCTCTAAGACTGCCGTCCATCAAGTGTCAAGCACAGTTGTTCCGGCACGGACGTCTAAGTCTGTTGACACGCCTTCGGACGCTCCTACGGCGCCGTCAGGTAAACGCCCAGTCGAATCAAAGTCGACTAAGAGCCACGGCCCGAAGGCCGCAGGCACTACGGCAGCAACGGCGTCGGCGCCAAAGACTCCAACGGAGCCGCGACACATTGCAGCCGAGGATTCGTCGAGGGAAATCTCGACCACACCGGGGGAGTCCGACGCCACCGAACATCGGCCTTCGGTTACCAAACCCTCTGCCTCCTTCACAAAGCAGGTGACCGACTCCCTCAAACGTATTCGGGAGAAGACTTTGTCGTCACCGGCACCGCCTCCAAAGACCTCAACCAAGCTTCTCTACACTCTGCCACCTAAGGTGGCACCAAAAGCATTTGCACCAAGATCGGTGCCGACAATCGCTAACACGTCGGCTCCTTCGACGCAAAAAGGACGCTTGAATCAACATCAAGCCTCAGAAGACCATTCTGAGCACTACATCGATGCCCAAACAGGGAAATTGACCCTCTACAAGAGGAAAATCACTTCCCACCCACTGGAATCCTATGTTATTCCACTAAAGAAGAAGAGGCCGGAACAGGACATTCCTGCCCTTGTTGAACCTATTCTGCCACCACCAAGAAGGAGTCCATCTCCTTCACCCACCCAATCAGGAGGAGAGGATGATGGACAAGATGACCAATACAATTTCCCAGTTGACAATGACCCTGATGTTCTGCAGGACTCATATGACGACACTGGGGACCACGGTGGACATCAGGTGGTACAAGATCCACAAGGTTTTGGGACACGTACATCTCCAACAGAGGATTCTGCAGCATTTAATGCTTTAATAGAACGGGCAGCAGCAAATCATGATGTGGACATGCATGCTGACCCAGTGGAGGAAGATTTTTTGTTCGACACTTTCTCTGTCTCTGAACGAACAGTTAAAATACTTCCTATGCTCAAAGGTGTCCTTAAACATGCCCCGGAGATCTTTAAGGAACCTACCAGGGCAAGAGTGGTGAACCCACGTATCGAGAAAAAATACAGGCCAGCACCTGGAGATCCTGCCTATATTCGGGGACAGTTGCCTCTGGACTCGTTGGTGGTCGCCAATGCCCGCAAGAGGGCAAACTCCCAAACGACGGGTGAAGCTCCTCCCCCAGACAAGGAGTTGAAAGTGCTTGAGGCATCCGGCAAAAGGGTGGCTGCGCAAGCTGCCAATGTATGGCGTATAGCAAACACACAGGCACTATTGGCACGCTATGATAGGGCGCATTACGACACCCTAGAACAGCTCCTTCAACACCTACCTGATGAGTTTAAGGAAGCAGCCGAAATGCTCATACAAGAGGGAAAGCTTATCTCACACGCTGCAATAAAGTGTGCACTTGATGTGGCAGATACAGCGGCTAGGGGAATTAACACTAGCGTCATGTTAAGGCGACAAGCTTGGCTTCGTATATCTGGATTTAAGCCTGACATTCAAACTACAATCCTCAACCAGCCCGTCAATCCTGACAGACTGTTTGGTCCAGATGTAGACACCACCCTTGAAAAGATTAAAAAGGACAACGAGACTGCTAAGTCCATGGGGGCGCTTCAGTCACAACAATTCAGGGGAAGCACTTTTCGTCGCTCAGGAGCACGTGGTGTTACCAGAGGACACTTGGGTCAACAAACACAATTCACAAAGGGTGGTGCACAATCCTCGTACCCCAAGCAGGGTAGAGGGGGTTACAGAGGTAACAGTGCCAAGGGCAGAGGCAGAGGGAACAACAACTCCCGTTCCTCTGCCGCCAACAAACAGTGACTCTCTGTCACTGCCCCCCGACCATACAACACCTGTCGGGGGGAGACTCCAGCAGTTCCTGCCAGTCTGGACGTCCATCACCACAGACAGGTGGGTGAGAAAACTTATCCAGTACGGTTACTGTTTGGAGTTAACATCCACTCCTCCCAACATTCCCCCAAGACACCGTCCTATGTCGGCAGAGCACTTGCACTTATTGCAGCAGGAAGTACTGGTGATGCTGCAAAAAGGCGCAATCGAGCTCGTACCAGTGGAAGAGGAAGGCACAGGGGTCTATTCCCTGTACTTCCTCATCCCAAAAAAGGACGGATCCCTCAGACCTATTCTGGATCTACGCCCCCTCAACATGTACATACTGTCAGAACACTTTCACATGCTGACACTGCAACAAATCCTTCCCCTGCTCAATCAAGGGGACTTCCTAGCAACCTTGGACCTCAAGGATGCTTATTTCCACATCCCACTCCACCCATCCCACAGAAAATACCTCAGGTTTACCATTCAAAACAGGCACTATCAGTTCAAAGTCCTACCCTTCGGGGTGACTACTGCCCCCAGAGTGTTTACAAAGTGTCTGGCGACAGTGGCGGCGCACCTCAGGAGACAGAACATACATGTCTACCCGTACCTAGACGACTGGCTTGTTCAAGCAAAGTCGGAACAACAGTGCGCCACGGACATGTCCCACACTATTCAACTCCTTCACAGCCTGGGGTTCTCGCTAAACTACCCGAAGTCGCACCTTCAACCAAACCATGTGCGGCAGTATCTGGGCGCGACAATAAACACCCTAACTGCTATGGCTCAGCCAAACCCAGTCAGAATCAACAGCATTCAGTCGCTGATCCAAAAGTTCAGACCGCAACACTCCCTGCCAGCGAGAGTGTTCATGCAGTTGATAGGCATGATGGCCTCCTGCATCTTCATAGTCCCGCACGCGAGGTTGCACATGCGCCCGCTCCAAGAATGCTTGGCAAATCAGTGGACACAGGCTCGGGGACAGCTGACAGACCTAGTGTTGGTGACCGGTCGGGCATACAACTCTGCATTGGTGGAATCCACACAACCTTTGCAAGGGACGACCGTTCCAAGAGCCAGTGCCACAGATAATCCTAACAACGGACGCATCTCTCCAAGGGTGGGGAGCTCATGTGCTCCACTACACTGTGCAGGGACTGTGGTCCACCCAGCAGCAGAAGTTGCACATCAACTACCTGGAATTGATGGCAATCTTCATGGCGATAAAGTCCTTCAAAGTACATTTGTGCAACAAAGTCGTGTTGATCCGGACGGACAACATGACAGCCATGTACTACATCCAAAAGCAGGGAGGTACTCACTCTCCACAGCTGTCTCATCTGGCTCAGAGCATGTGGAAGTGGGCCATTCAGAGGAACATTTTCCTCATGGCGGAACACCTCCCAGGAAAGGACAATCAGATGGCGGATCTGCTCAGCAGATACAGCCATCAAATGCACGAGTGGGAGATACATCCATCAGTACTCCACCCGTACTTCCAGCAGTGGGGTCATCCAGAGATAGACCTGTTTGCCACAAGGGAAAACGCAAAATGCCAAAGCTTTGCCGCCAGGTTCCCTCACCCGGAATCGCAAGGGAATGCGATATGGATGAACTGGTCAGGCAAATTTGCGTACGCTTTTCCCCCAGCGCCTCTCATTCCGCTGGTGGCAAGAAAGCTAAAGCAACACTCGATGACTCGCATCCTGGTTGCTCCAACATGGGCACGCCAACCATGGTACACCACGTTTCTAGAACTTTCCGTGGTACCGCATCAAAGGCTGCATCTCACATCCAGGCTCTTGACGCAGAACCATGGCGACATTCAGCATCCAGATCCGCAACAGCTCAATCTGGCGATCTGGCTCCTGAAGTCTTAGAATTTGGCTACCTCAACCTGCCTCCAGAATGCATGGACATCATCCGGGAGGCAAGGAAGCCCACGACCAGAGCTTGCTATGCAGCAAAATGGAAGCGGTTTGTCATGTACTGTACAGACAACAATATCAACCCGCTAGATGCATCCATTCCTAACATCATCTGCTATTTGTTACATCTTTACAAATGCAATCTAGCGTACGCTTCCGTTCGGATACATTTATCCGCCATAGCGGCTTATCTCCAGAATAGGCAACACCTCTCTGTTTTCAGGGTGCCTGCCATTAAAGCCTTCCTAGAAGGACTGAAGCGAGTCATTCCTCCAAGAACACCACCAGCTCCAGTGTGGAACCTCAATGTGGTCCTCACTAGGCTGATGGGCCCACCTTTTGAGCCACTGCACTCCTGCGAAATTCAGTTTCTCACATGGAAAGTGGCTTTTCTCATTGCTATCACATCGCTCAGACGTGTTAGTGAGCTGCAGGCGCTCACAATCCAAGAGCCATTCATCCAGATACATTCCAACAGGGTAGTGCTCCGCACTAACCCCAAATTCCTTCCTAAGGTGGTGTCACAGTTTCATATCAACCGAACTATTGACCTGCCTGCATTCTTCCAAAACCCACAAACAGTAGCAGAAAGAATGCTTCATACATTAGACGTTAGGAGGGCGCTAATGTACTACATTGACAGAACACAACACTTTAGAAAGACACAACAACTTTTTGTTGCCTTCTCAGCACAGCACAAAGGCAACCCCATTTCCAAAGCAGGAATAGCCAGATGGATTGTTAAGTGCGTTCAAATCTGTTATCAAAAGGCTAAACGTACTTTAACAATACCCCCAAGGGCGCACTCCACACGCAAATTGGGGGCCTCCATGGCTTTCCTGGGGAACATTCCCTTAGAAGACATTTGTAGAGCAGCCACATGGTCTACACACACATTTACCAAACATTACTGTGTAGATGTGCATTCAAAACAGCAAGCAGCTGTAGGACAGGCTGTTCTCAAGACACTTTTTCAAGCTTCTGCAGCTGGCACGGGCAATCGCCCTTAATGGAGGGACTGCTGTGTATTCTATGCATAAGATATGAATTTAGCAGCCCACATGCCTCGAACTGAATATGCTACTTACCAGTATGCATCTGTTCTTGGCATGTAGGGCTGCTAACATTCATATCGCCCGCCCTCCTCCCCGGTGCCCGTAGCGGCTGCAGATACTCTCTCTATATTCATCATTAGCATGGACATCCTTTACACTATTTCACTCCATCTCTGCCACAATGGCTAAAAACAATCTGGGGATGGAGTCGATGCCCATGCGCACTGTAGTCCAGGGGAGGAGCCACCTATCTCGTGATACTTCGAAGACTCTTCCAGGACAACAATGTGCAATCATCCGGACCCAACACTAGGCGGCGATCTATGCATAAGATATGAATGTTAGCAGCCCTACATGCCAAGAACAGATGCATACTGGTAAGTAGCATATTCATTACAGGCAGCTAACCCCACACGTGCACGCCGTTCTTTGGCAGATATCATCAGCGCGCACCGATCTTCTTCGCTGATGCACAATAGTAACTTTGAAGAGCCTTTGTACGATGAGCTTGACGAGAGTTGATCTTGCATAGTTTCTACTTGTCAAAGCTGATGGTTCTTTTTGGTTTTAGGTGCATGGCGAGAACGCTTCTGGAATGTTCTCGCATCCACTTTTTCTTACCGTCGTTACACACTTAATTTTTCTTTAGCTCAGTAATCAGTTATTAAATGGTTTTCTTTCCCACAACCTTTGCAGGCTTGTCCTATGGCTGGACATTTACCCTATGGGAAAAAATGCCCATCAGAAACATAGCTTTGATTTCTTTGAAGAAGTCAACTTATGTGTATTTTGCTTGTGATTGCTTTTCACAGCCAATGCCGATTGATTTTGGGCTGTTCTTGCTTCCATTTCAGCAGCTTGTCGGTCTGCCTGTTCTTCTGCTCTCGCAGCCACTAGCATTTTCTCCAAGCTATGTGTTTCTCTCAACATGCGCCTTCTAACCGAATCTAAAAGGCAGCCATCAATGACTGAGGCTCATGGCTTCGTCAGAATCACAGAATTTGCAATGCTTAATGGTGTATCAAGTCTTTCAACAAACTTGTCAACTGTTTCACCACCCTGTTGTTGTGCCTGGTTGAATATACATTCGGCATTGAGTTAAACTTGGCCTCTAATGCTTCCTTTATCTTCTGGTATGATTTTGCATCAGTTGGTGAAATCTTCTTTAGCACTTCTTTCACTCCTTCCCCTGCAAGGTTTTTCAAGTATTTGATGATTTTTTTTCATCTTATTCTTCTAGTGCATCTATAAAGTCATTGATTGGTTTGACCCACGCATCGAACCTGGCACCAATTTTCTGCTTCTTAAAAGTGTTGAAAGGCGGTGCTAGCTTCAGGAACACATCTGCATTGTATTTCTCATTCTCTTTTTCTGACATTGAGAGCATGTACTGTTTGGATATCTTTTGCTGTACCCGACTGCCTCTGCAACTTCTGCAGACACAACCTTTGTGCTTGAGCTTGGCTTGGCTCACCATGCCCGATCTGAATTTGTAGAACACTTCACTTGTCTTTTGTGGTGAGTAAATTCTCAGTTTCTCGTACCTACCTGTTGCCTCCGGCAGCCTTCTGCTTCGTTTGAATAATCGCTTCGTATTTAGGGCGTAGCGCAGCGTTTCCGCCGACCGCTTCACCTGAGGTTTTGGTGATCATTTGTTAATGTGCTCTTCTGCAGGGCCTTCACTTTCTTCTTTGGCAGAGTTTGGGCTGGAGTAGGGCTTTGACTCCGCATGTACTGGTTGCAGACTGCTTTGCATCAAGTTGTGGTACACGTGGCATGCACAAGCAGTTTGCAGTACTGTTGCAAACTAGTGGGGAGAGCAGCCTTGTTTTCTTTGGGGCCCATATCCCCTACTTGTCGCCAGAAGTAGGGTCTTCCCCAGCCATGGTGCGTACAAATGAAATACTGAAACAACAACAAGCATTTGCAATGCAATAGGTCTCGCATTCGTGAGAGTTTAAGCTATTGGCATTGTAAATGACAATGCCCTTTATTTATCTGTTTTGATAATTAACACGTAAATAAAAGGCATTGTCATTTACAATGTCAAAAGCTCAAACTCTTGTAAATGTGAGACTTCGACCGCCACGGGCTGCTGGGAACGGGACGGGATGCTTGGAAAGTGCAAGCCTGCATGGCGCCCTGAATGTTGGAGGACACACACGTTGTAACTCGCTGCACACACGTTGTAACTCACAGCAGGCCAGGTCACGTAATGAGCTCCGCAGAGAGCAAAAACCGCTTCATTCTTAGTATACATTGTCAATTCTGTAAGCATCTACCCCAAAAGTGTTTATCCAAATAATAAGTCAGAGCATTAAAGAGTCATTGCAGAATATGCAGTTTAAAATATATATTTGCTAAACTTGCCGTCAGTGGGCCCTAGAGAAGTCAACCACCCTAAGAGTGTTAACCCAAACCTTTCACTTCAGTAAACATAGGCCTGGAGTTGAATAGTTGAATATCCGAGCACTATATCATCGTTAAAAAAAAGGCTTCTTTGTGAACTATGCAGTTGAAGAAGCACCCCTTGCACAACTTACCACCACTACGGGCTCCCAGATAGGCAGTCACCCAAAAACTGTTAATCGAAACCCTTCACTTCTATAAATGTAGATAGATGGCAAACAGAGCAGTTTAAAAAGCACCTTTCCAAAAATTAGCGCAATCATTAAAGATATATGCAAACATGTCGATTTTACCTTGGAAAGAAAACAGTGAAACCACCGGTGAGGTAGTCGCTCAGTTTTAAAATTAGCAAGACATAAGGCTAGCAAGGGTTATTTATATTCTAGCTTTGACGACTTTAATGATTCAAAAAAGCATCATTCACGTTCATATTTGAACACAACACATTGCATGACACGGCCCACAAAATGCCACGTATGTTATGGAAGAAGCACGACTCGACAGGGTTTCAGATAACCGAAATACTGAGAAGGGATGCCCGTTGCCTATCACACACCAAGCACAACTTGAACAGAAAGGCATTTATATAACACACTTACGCATTGAAAGAAAGGATGTCTTGCGGCATCGGCTCGTTCCACGGGTAAAAGGTTCGCTTTGTCCTTTTATAAACCCTTCAGACACAGGCCTATTCCACTGGACCGCACACAGAGCAGTCATTACAGAGTCCCTGCTATTCTGAAAAATATGGCACTCTTTCCTTCAGGGCATTGTACAAAATAGTCCTCTCCGCAAAGCCCTCCTGCAAGACCGCTTTGTGAGAAATACACAGGGCAGCTGCATAAATAGAACGAGGCAGGAAGACAGGCAAACACGGAGGAGACGTGGAGCCACTTCCTTTGGGCGGGACTTCCGTCTTCTGATGTCCCGCGCACGCGCCCACGGAGTACCTGAGAGCGGGGCTCCCATGCCCGAGGGAGAGCCCCGGCTACCGAAGTCCCGAATGGCGGTAAGTGGGGCTTAGTTCTAGGGGGGAGGGGAGTGCGCTTGTGTGTGTGTGTATGTGGGCGATGGCGGCGGGGGGAGGGGAGTCTTTGTATGTATGTGTGCGTGCGTGTGTGTAGGTGCGCTGGTGTGTGTGTGGGGGGTCTCTGTGTGTGCATGTAGGTGCGCTAGTGTGTGTGTAGGTGCGGCGGCGACGGGGGGGGTGTGTGTGTGCCTGTGTATGCGTGTGGCTGTGTATGCGTGTGGCTGTGATGTGCTCATGCGTGAGTGTGGGTGCGCGTGCACGCAGTGTAATCCAGCCGAAGAAAAGCGCGTGGCAGTTTCTTGTCCTTCATTCCCCCGAGTCAGCTAGCTATAAGTCTCCACCTGGACGCATCCTTCGGATGCGAATTCCAGGCTCGACCGATGCGAATTCCAGGCTCGACCTAAAAAGGGATCCACCGGTCTACAAACTTTGAGACAAAGGAATAGCTAAGAAATCGTGATATCTGGATCAATGCAAACACATACTCACTGAGTCGAAATAAATCCCATCAGCCCACCACAGTGGCAGAGCATCGTCATCTAGGAATAGTTGTGCATTGTATGAATGGTGCAGCCCACACCTAAAGCTGCACTTAATTCATAACCAGTGATCAATCCGGCCACAGTTATGTTTCAATCAGTGGTGCTGATGATTTGCAGTGCAAAAAGGTGTAAAGAAATGTGCAAAGAAATTAAAATTGACTACTAAGACACAAATAACTTTAATAGGCACTATCTTAGTGTCAAGATTAAAACCAAGTACTGATAGTTTGAAAAAATAACTATCTATGGCAATAGGGAAATAGGTCTACATGTTTCAGCCATACAGGTGTCATTAACCAGGCTTTTGTCAGGACCGATTGGTTATTATGCTACTGCAAATATTATAGAAAATGTGCAAAAGAAAAGAAAAACAACTGAAAAATTGGTACAATACACCCTACCAGTGCCTGTGATTCGAAGATGAATATTGATTTTCACAGGAGGTACAATTTCTTTCCTACAAAGTAAATGTTAAGGTGATTATTACCGATCCACGACACACAGCAATCCTATCAATCATTGTCTCATCTTTAATACTGTTAAAAAAGGAGACAATATACTGCCCAATTAGTGGCAAAGTGAAATGATGCACTATAACAATTATTAAAAAAAAATATATATGTATATGTACTCACCCAGCTTTATGTGGGAGTACTCCCCACCTCACCTGGTAACTGCTCAGTGGATGAGGCCCGCTCTGTATTGTGGGTAAAAACAAAAATCACACGAGTAAAAATCTCTGTGTGCCAGTCTCCCATCTTACATACAGATACACAACCTTGTTGCTTAACCCCTACCGCGCTACCGCGTTTTCCCGCTGTGCGCTGAAATTAAAAAAATTATTTACAACAAGGGGTGGTGAGGGACAGAGTCTCTGAATTAAGCAGAATACTCTCACCCAGTCAAGAGATCAGGGCTAGATCCAACACCGTTTTTTAGCTCATTGTACCATCCCAGTTTCAGAACCTGGCTGTATGCAAATTAGTCTGTTCCTGTCCCAGTGCATGATGGGAACAGGGCAAACCAAACTACAAAAGCCAATTCTTACACTGGGAAGGAAACAAGCTTCCGGGGACCGGTTTCTGGCATTACAGCCGTCTTCGGCCCGGCTTGCTTGAATCCTGATGGTGCAATGAGCAAGGGACTCATGTCTGAGTATACCCTTCCACGCTTAGGATGGACAAAATTATTTACAACAAGGGGTGGTGAGGGACAGAGTCTCTGAATTAAGCAGAATACTCTCACCCAGTCAAGAGATCAGGGCTAGATCCAACACCGTTTTTTAGCTCATTGCACCATCCCAGTTGGTGCAGTGAGCTAAAAAACGGTGATGGATCAAGCCCTGATCTTTGGACTGGGTAAGAGTGGTCTGCTTAATTCAGGCACTCTGTTCATCACCACCCCCTTTTCTGAATCATTTTGTCCACCATAAGCGTGGAAGGGTATACTCAGATGTGAGTCCCTTGCTCATTGCGCCATCAGGATTCAAGCAAGCCGGGCCGACGACGCCTGAAATGGCAGAAACCGGTCCCCGGAAGCTTGTTTCCTTCCCAGTACAAGAATTGGCTTGGTAGTTTGGTTTGCCCTGTTCCCATCATGCACTGGGACAGGAACAGACTAATTTGCATATAGCCAAGTTCTGAGCTGGGATGGTGCAGTGAGCTAAAAAACGGTGATGGATCAAGCCCTGATCTTTGGACTGGGTAAGAGTGGTCTGCTTAATTCAGGCACTCTGTTCATCACCACCCCCTTTTCTGAATCATTTTGTCCACCATAAGCGTGGAAGGGTATACTCAGATGTGAGTCCCTTGCTCATTGCGCCATCAGGATTCAAGCAAGCCGGGCCGACGACGCCTGAAATGGCAGAAACCGGTCCCCGGAAGCTTGTTTCCTTCCCAGTACAAGAATTGGCTTGGTAGTTTGGTTTGCCCTGTTCCCATCATGCACTGGGACAGGAACAGACTAATTTGCATATAGCCAAGTTCTGAGCTGGGATGGTGCAGTGAGCTAAAAAACGGTGATGGATCAAGCCCTGATCTTTGGACTGGGTAAGAGTGGTCTGCTTAATTCAGGCACTCTGTTCATCACCACCCCCTTTTCTGAATCATTTTGTCCACCATAAGCGTGGAAGGGTATACTCAGATGTGAGTCCCTTGCTCATTGCGCCATCAGGATTCAAGCAAGCCGGGCCGACGACGCCTGAAATGGCAGAAACCGGTCCCCGGAAGCTTGTTTCCTTCCCAGTACAAGAATTGGCTTGGTAGTTTGGTTTGCCCTGTTCCCATCATGCACTGGGACAGGAACAGACTAATTTGCATATAGCCAAGTTCTGAGCTGGGATGGTGCAGTGAGCTAAAAAACGGTGATGGATCAAGCCCTGATCTTTGGACTGGGTAAGAGTGGTCTGCTTAATTCAGGCACTCTGTTCATCACCACCCCCTTTTCTGAATCATTTTGTCCACCATAAGCGTGGAAGGGTATACTCAGATGTGAGTCCCTTGCTCATTGCGCCATCAGGATTCAAGCAAGCCGGGCCGACGACGCCTGAAATGGCAGAAACCGGTCCCCGGAAGCTTGTTTCCTTCCCAGTACAAGAATTGGTTTGGTAGTTTGGTTTGCCCTGTTCCCATCATGCACTGGGACGGGAACAGACTAATTTGCATATAGCCAAGTTCTGAGCTGGGATGGTGCAGTGAGCTAAAAAACGGTGATGGATCAAGCCCTGATCTTTGGACTGGGTAAGAGTGGTCTGCTTAATTCAGGAACTCTGTTCATCACCACCCCCTTTTCTGAATCATTTTGTCCACCATAAGCGTGGAAGGGTATACTCAGATGTGAGTCCCTTGCTCATTGCGCCATCAGGATTCAAGCAAGCCGGGCCGACGACGCCTGAAATGGCAGAAACCGGTCCCCGGAAGCTTGTTTCCTTCCCAGTACAAGAATTGGCTTGGTAGTTTGGTTTGCCCTGTTCCCATCATGCACTGGGAAAGGAACAGACTAATTTGCATATAGCCAAGTTCTGAGCTGGGATGGTGCAGTGAGCTAAAAAACGGTGATGGATCAAGCCCTGATCTTTGGACTGGGTAAGAGTGGTCTGCTTAATTCAGGCACTCTGTTCATCACCACCCCCTTTTCTGAATCATTTTGTCCACCATAAGCGTGGAAGGGTATACTCAGATGTGAGTCCCTTGCTCATTGCGCCATCAGGATTCAAGCAAGCCGGGCCGACGACGCCTGAAATGGCAGAAACCGGTCCCCGGAAGCTTGTTTCCTTCCCAATACAAGAATTGGCTTGGTAGTTTGGTTTGCCCTGTTCCCATCATGCACTGGGACAGGAACAGACTAATTTGCATATAGCCAAGATCTGAGCTGGGATGGTGCAGTGAGCTAAAAAACGGTGATGGATCAAGCCCTGATCTTTGGACTGGGTAAGAGTGGTCTGCTTAATTCAGGCACTCTGTTCATCACCACCCCCTTTTCTGAATCATTTTGTCCACCATAAGCGTGGAAGGGTATACTCAGATGTGAGTCCCTTGCTCATTGCGCCATCAGGATTCAAGCAAGCCGGGCCGAAGACGCCTGAAATGGCAGAAACCGGTCCCCGGAAGCTTGTTTCCTTCCCAGTACAAGAATTGGCTTGGTAGTTTGGTTTGCCCTGTTCCCATCATGCACTGGGACAGGAACAGACTAATTTGCATATAGCCAAGTTCTGAGCTGGGATGGTGCAGTGAGCTAAAAAACGGTGATGGATCAAGCCCTGATCTTTGGACTGGGTAAGAGTGGTCTGCTTAATTCAGGCACTCTGTTCATCACCACCCCCTTTTCTGAATCATTTTGTCCACCATAAGCGTGGAAGGGTATACTCAGATGTGAGTCCCTTGCTCATTGCGCCATCAGGATTCAAGCAAGCCGGGCCGACGACGCCTGAAATGGCAGAAACCGGTCCCCGGAAGCTTGTTTCCTTCCCAGTACAAGAATTGGCTTGGTAGTTTGGTTTGCCCTGTTCCCATCATGCACTGGGACAGGAACAGACTAATTTGCATATAGCCAAGTTCTGAGCTGGGATGGTGCAGTGAGCTAAAAAACGGTGATGGATCAAGCCCTGATCTTTGGACTGGGTAAGAGTGGTCTGCTTAATTCAGGCACTCTGTTCATCACCACCCCCTTTTCTGAATCATTTTGTCCACCATAAGCGTGGAAGGGTATACTCAGATGTGAGTCCCTTGCTCATTGCGCCATCAGGATTCAAGCAAGCCGGGCCGACGACGCCTGAAATGGCATAAACCGGTCCCCAGAAGCTTGTTTCCTTCCCAGTACAAGAATTGGCTTGGTAGTTTGGTTTGCCCTGTTCCCATCATGCACTGGGACAGGAACAGACTAATTTGCATATAGCCAAGTTCTGAGCTGGGATGGTGCAGTGAGCTAAAAAACGGTGATGGATCAAGCCCTGATCTTTGGACTGGGTAAGAGTGGTCTGCTTAATTCAGGCACTCTGTTCATCATCACCACCTTTTCTGAATCATTTTGTCCACCATAAGCGTGGAAGGGTATACTCAGATGTGAGTCCCTTGCTCATTGCGCCATCAGGATTCAAGCAAGCCGGGCCGACGACGCCTGAAATGGCAGAAACCGGTCCCCGGAAGCTTGTTTCCTTCCCAGTACAAGAATTGGCTTGGTAGTTTGGTTTGCCCTGTTCCCATCATGCACTGGGACAGGAACAGACTAATTTGCATATAGCCAAGTTCTGAGCTGGGATGGTGCAGTGAGCTAAAAAACGGTGATGGATCAAGCCCTGATCTTTGGACTGGGTAAGAGTGGTCTGCTTAATTCAGGCACTCTGTTCATCACCACCCCCTTTTCCGAAATTAAAAAAATGGCTTGTTTATGACAAAGCCAGCTCGTCATCCGCGTAGCGCAGGTAACGCCCATGACGAGCTGGCTTTGTCATTAGCGCTGAAGGGGTTAAATAACCCCGATGACCTAGGTCTTACTCCAAGACCACACACAAATGAAAAGATTTTTTTTGACAGTATTAAAGATGAGACTGATTGATAGGATTGCTGTGTGTCGTGGATTGGTATTAATCACCCTAACATTTACTTTGTAGGAAAGAAATTGTACCTCCTGTGAAAATCAATATTCATCTTCGAATCACAGGCACTGGTAGGGTGTATCGTACCAATTTTTTAGTTGTTTATCTTTTCTTTTGCACATTTTCTATAATAGTTGCAGTAGCGTAATAACCCATCGGTCCTGACGAAAGCCTGTTTAATGACACCTGTATGGCTGAAACATGTAGACCTATTTCCCTATTGCCATAGATAGTTATTTTTTCAAACTATCAGTACTTGGTTTTAATCTTGACACTAAGATAGCGCCTATTAAAGTTATTTGTGTCTTAGAAGTCAATTTTAATTTCTTTGCACATTTCTTTACACCTTTTTGCACTGCATATCATCAGCACCACTGATTTGAAATATAACTGTGGCCAGATCGATCACTGGTTATGAATTAAGTGCAGCTTTCCCCCTGGATAGGTGTGGGCTGCACCATTCATACAATGCACAACTATTCCCAGATGACGATGCTTTGCCACTGTGATGGGCTGATGGGATTTATTTCGACTCAGTGAGTATGTGTTTACATTGATCCAGATGTCACGATTTCTTAGCTATTCCTTTGTTTCAACGTTTGTAGACCGGTGGTTCCCTTTTTGTTGTTTCAGTTGTTGATTGGGGATAGGATACTGCCTGGTCTTTAAATACTGTTTCCCTAGGACCCTCTTCTGTTAAAGCTTTGTATGCGTACAAATGAAATACTCCACATGGGAGCTGCAGTCACACACTTCTTTGTTCTTCAGCATACACTAACTCAGTGTGCATTATCTTATACTCAATATTAACCACACCCTAACACCTCCCCGCCTATGACATAGTTCCTGTTCAGAGTCTGCCTAGAAGCATTAGGGTCCCAGTGTGTATAACATCAATATGCTGCAGTGTGATGTAAGTAGATCCTTTATTATTTCCCTCTGTCCTGTATTTTCGTTTCTCTAATGCATGTCCTCATCCTACTACAGCTGAGGACTTTGCTCACTGGCTTCGAAGCACCAGATTCCAACAATTCTATGCGCAGCGACCCCTCCTGGTCCTATTAGTGGTTCCCTCCTCCTCACCTTTTCAGTGCCTGGTAATTCTTCTAATCATTTTAGTGACACGGGTCTTCATCCTTCTAGTACTGTTAGTCCTTTATCATCTTATGAGTGTTGTGGTCGCCAGCACTTGCACCACGGATCATCATACTGCTTTATTATAGGAAGTCATTTGTAGGCACTGCTTTCTCAGTAGAAGCTGCTAAGCTCTGAAACTTAGCTATAACTGTTTCCAAGATAAAGTCTACTTCATATAATCCTCAACAGTAATGGCTCCTTCAAGTATAAATCTCCAGCCCACAGATATGAGACAGCCTGACCAACACACTCTAATCATGTTTGCAAAGACACTTAACAACTTTCTAGGCCCAAGGAAGCTTCAAGGGGGTGACCTGTAACTAACCTGTTTATTATAGAATATTGTAAATGCATACATTCCTTCCTGGGCCTCATTAATACTATAGCACTCAGCAACCGAATGTTGTTCAAGCAGGCTGCGTAATAATGTCCTTATACTTCCACTTACACTCTCATAAGACCGGACAGGTACAGGTCATGCCTGTCACTTAGTACTGTATTAGTCCACAGCAATAAACCATCTTTCGTAGTTTATACAGGCATGGAATAACTGATGAGATGTCCAACATACCGCTGACCCCAAGAGGAATCCAATGCATTCCAAAACTTTAAACCCCAGTTACCTACATACTACAACTACTTCTTGACATCGCCCAATAATAATCATATAAAAGATGACTGTAACAAAGTCTATCCCTGCAGATCTCCTTGATCAACTCTCCCTGCACTCAGTGCCTGCTCAGGACCATAAACATATAGAAAATCTCAGAATGTATGACGCTGTGCAGTAACCAGCTTAGGAGACTGCAATCATAAGAAATACCAAAGGGTCCTGCGGTGCCAATCTAAGCTTAAAGCTACTAACATTCTATAAGTGCACAAAACACTCTTCTCAACCTCTTGGTGCTTTTAGGATGCATTCTTCATACTGCTGGCAGTGCCCAGATACCAGTGCTTGCATTGTGTCGGTGTCCTCCTCTACTTGTCTACCAACGTAAACCTTCCCATCATCACATTAGTGCAGAAAGTCCCTCTCCTCTTTCTGTCAACATATATTTTGCTTGATCACCCTGTCTAATGTTCATTACTTATTTAGTTTCCCTTATTTCCTAGGTCCTTCTAAGTAACCACAAGAAAGAAAAATTAGCATCACAGATGTGGCTTTCAATTGCCATGAGTAGGGGAGCAAGGTGTCTTTGGTGAATGATTGAGCACTGTTGTCTTTGGATTTCAAAAATGAGCTAAATTCTACACAGCCATGTAAGGTTCTTAAACCATCCTGAGAGGTGGTGATACATTTTACAAAAACTGATACATTTTCCACCATTTGATACAGAATGCCTCTTCAGCATCAGGTTCATTGATGTGTTCTGCTTAACACTCTAAGCAGAAACTAAAAATATTTAGACAAGATGTGAAATAGTGCTTATCTCAAATATGGTGCTCCAGCAGAAAAAGAACACCTATGATTCCAGGATGGCAGTCTGGTGCGCTTGTATTGCCCTTGACCTGTCCCATAGCATTGCTGTTATACGTGCGTGTTATAATGCCTTTTGTGGGCCAATTCGCATATTTGTGACAGTTTTGCGGTGCCCCATTCTGCGTTGTGGCACTACCAACATATGTTCAGAATGTTGTCGGGGATAGAGGAAGTGCAGCTGCGCCGCCCCCCTCCCGCCCCCGATTCATCTTTTATAAGTAACCTTATGTATCCTAGGTTATGTATAACGTTACCGCAGGAAACGTTAATGCTGTTTTTAAGCTGTCCCAGAGCTGGGGGTTTGCTGTTAAGCTAAGAATTGAATGAATCCGAGTGCATAATTTGAGCCAGTGGTTTCCGGTGCTCGGCACCAGTACTTAATTGTCAGGACCAGCACTTATAACAGTCTGCCCCATGGTGGCGCTGTTTGTCTAATATAGTGTTTAGCACAACAAGAGCTGTTTATTAAGTCATCCTAGATTTAAAATGACTAATACCTGCCTCCCATGCCATTCTTAAAGCTTTGGGGACTTGTAATAGTCTGAAATGTCAGGCTTGTTGGAGTGTGATGGTTAGTAGTTGTGTTGGTACTGTTATACTAAAACTGAAATAGAAATAACTGCATGTTTCAAGGCTAAAGAGTATTCTTGAGGCAGCTTCCAGGAAAGCGGGATTTCATAAGAGGGAGAGCGCATTATTTGTACCATTCTAAAAAACGCGAAAGGAAGAGCAAGTAACAGAGATTTGTTAAAACATACAATGCAGAACATACACAGTTATGTTTAGCCTACAGAGGCATTAGCACTTGATTAAACATGACTTAGTTATTGGCCAGGATATTTCTAATCGGCCTCAGATGAGTTTTAGACTTGCCAGGTCTCTGAGAGATTAGTTAGTTAAAAGGGAACTAGTCCCCACTACAGCAAAAGGGACATGGCTTTCTCAGAAGGAGGTTTTCACTAAATGGGCAGGCTGCAAAGCATGTTAGCATGGTGAAAATGCAATAAAATTAAAACCTCCATTAATACTACTCTCAAAACAAGGGGAAAACTTACTTGTAAAAGTATATACGTTGCCTACATACTAAGGTGTCCATGCCCAAAGTCTCTATAGGCAGTACCACATTACCTGCCCACAAACGCATACTACTGCATATGAGGGCTATTTCGAGCAAGGATAGATTGTATCCAGTTGCAATACACTTTAAGAAGCAACATAATAGTGATGTGTTATTGATGAATTATAGCTGCATTGCCCAGATCCCCAGTAATCTGAGAGGGGGAGACCCGGAAACAAAGCTTAGGCAACTGTAAACGAGGTACATATTGGACATGGACAGTAAGGAGCCCTCTGGTTTGAATATGGATGAGGAATTATATACATATTTTAGATAAATTGCCCCACTGCTCCCTTTCCTTTCCTTCCGCATCATGGTTTTTAATATTGCACATTTAATCTGTTTTAATATGACACTACGGGGTGGGAGTGTTTATTTCTTTTTTCAGTTTTGTATATTAAAGCATATGTAGTACTAGTCTTATTAAGGTAGTGCTTAGAAATAGGTGAAATCATGCGATGGGATTTTAAAGATGTTGTATAGGTGTCGGGCAAGATATATTACCTATTGAGGTTTGAGGACATTTGCCTGCTTAGATTCTAGATAAGAATGAGACCACTTGGGTGCTGCCAGTGTAATTTAATTTAATTTTAATAGTAGGATTGGTTTTTTTCCTGCTACTTAACTGTTGTTCAGTACAAATTGTATTAATAACCCACTTGGACATTATTACTGTATTGTTCAGATTGTGATTAGCACACATTGCAAGTCGAATAATGGATTGACTGCAATGGTTCGATACGTTGAAGGGATGATTATTGGGGAGATAATATTGTTGGCTCTTTATACATCGATTGAACGCTTGTTTTTCAGACCGGTCATTAAATTGAAAATTCCGATGACACAAACTCAGAAATTGAAAATTTTATCAAATATGCAGTATTGTTTCACACAATCTTAAGCATAAAGTATAATGCACAGATATGTGTTTAAAAGTATTTACTTGCACCTCATAAGATGGTGCCAGTATTGTTATGTTACAATACATTTATATAGCGCACGGATACTCAAGAGTGTCCCGGCGCGGCTGGTGAACATAACAGCAGAGAGTCAAAAATTAGATGGCTTGATTAAAAAGAAAAGTCTTCAACTGTTTCTTGAATAGCATAGTATCCTGAATATTATGCAGCTCCAGAGGGAGGGAGTTCCAGACTTCCGCTGCTTTGACAGAGAGAGAGCTGCCCCCCAAACGGACCCTGCGGAAGCGGAGGACAACTGCCAGGCGCTGTGTTGCAGAACGAAGACTTCTGTGAGGGACGTAAAAGGCAAAGCTCCTTCGGAGGTAGGCCGGGCCTAATCCATGCAAGGCTCTATGAGCCAAAGTAAGGGCCTTAAACTGGACTCGATGGACCACAGGGAGCCAGTAAAGTTCCCGTAGGTGCTGTTTCATACTCGATCTTCCAGGGATTTGCAGCAGAACTCTTAGTGCCTCGTTCTGTATTGTTTGTAATTCTTTTTATCTGATACCCTGGGAGGCCAATGTACAAGCCGTTAGCATAATTAATGCGGGACAGAATGAGAGCTCGAGTCACCAGTATTAGAAAGATAATATTATGTAATTAGAGTAAGAGTAGAGTAATACACTTTATTCAGTTGTTTTTCTAAACCATCAAAGTATGCAAAAAGGTCCGTCATTTCCCAATCTTAAGATTATGATACAAGAGAATACAATTAATAAATTGACATTATAAATAAGCATGAATTTGAGAAGAAGAAAAAGAACAATACAACTTCCAGTTAAAAGCTTGCACCATGTATAAAAATACAATCTTATATACAGGACACAATTCATCAATTCCTACGGTCATACCTTCCACAATCGCGTTTAGTTCCATTATTACAACAATCCGATTCTACCTAAATTCCAAACGTCTGGCGCTTTATCCAGAAGAAAAATAAAAAACTGCTTACTGCAAAAACAATTGTGCCATACGTGTCTGTTTTTAAAATTCTGTAAGCAGCCCGATATTGTCTGGCTCCATGTTTAAAGCAGATTAGTCGCATCCACCTCCTATGGATCTGTTGATATTTACTACAGAAGAAAATAATATGTTCTACAGATTCTTGTACTCTGCCACATGCAGGGCATAATTCTGATGTTAAACCAACAACCTGTTTGGTAGGGATCTTTAAAAGTAGACTGCCCAGCGAAATCTAACATATAAACTTTTGGCAAGTGGGGGAGAAATCAGATCCAAGTAGGGTTCAAATCTGGGTCATGGCTTAATACTTAAAACTTGTGTTGTTAGATGACCGTTGGTCTCACTCACTGCATAGCGCTCTGCCACAAAAGCCCAATATTTAGCTTTTACTCTGGGTACATCCTCTTTGCTTGCCTCCTCTGGGTGGTCCCACAAATATAAAATATCCAATGATTTGCACCAATGTGCAATATGTTTGAACCACAATAGTTTTTTAGTGCCACTGATCTTCAAAATCTCCCGCAGTGAGTTACAGTAATCAGTTATTTGGGGTGTTGTCCACACACGCAGCCAATACATTAAAGGTTTAAGCGAAGCCCTCTCCCCGATTCTATTCATCCCTAGATCAAACAAATAATGCAATCATTGGGGTAATAATGTGTACTGAAACAAGCGATCTGACAAAAATGTTTTCACATATCGTCAGTTTGTTTGTATTAATGTAACCCCTTATCTCTGCTCCGAACAAAGCACCACTTTGGGCTTTTGCACGGCAAACCTCTAATGCTGGTGTCAATGATCAAATTTCTAATTGATGTTCCCAACCAAGGAAATCATTTAGTCTTATCCCAAGATAGTCAAAACTGTTCACCCTCTCGAGTGGTTTGTATGCAATCCTGAACACTCATGTTTTCCCCTTTGCATTCCCGAAGACCATAAATTTTGTTTTCGCAACATTAAGTTCCAAACTCATATGCCTGTAGAATTCTAAACATTTGTCAACTACATCTTGTAAACCCATTAAAGTTGTAGAGATGAGTAAAGAATCATCTGCAAAAAGCAGGATCGGAACTTTCTTGCCATTCATAATGGGAGAATCATTCCTACAATCCATAAGTCTGCTGCCTACATCATTGTTAAACAGTGCAGTCAATAGGGAGGGTTTTCAGTGAGTAGGAAGTAGTGGCGATCAGCTATATTTGCGTACGTGTTAATGAGAAGCTCAAGTAAGTACCGTGCTAACCAGGTAGGGGAGACCTCTATAACCCCTATATGCATGTAGGATACATCCTACAACAAAGTGGTAAAGCCAGATCCTGGGCACACATACATTAATGTATACATACAAGATCACTATAGCGTAAGTCCATGAAAAATCAATTTCAATAATATGTGCAGAAGAGTTGTTTCTTATTTCTTTAATTTCAATCACGTGGAAAAGCAAACAGCAAACAAAACCGGCCAACACGTGTTTCGTCTAGGAGGATACTCCCATGACTTCTTCAGGGCCGGGAGCCGGTGTTTCGTCTAGGAGGATACTCCCATGACTTCTTCAGGGCCGGGAGCCGGTGAAAATTTCAAACTGGCTGGAAAGTATAATATGGATTACTCTTCACCGTAATATCAGTAAATGTAATCTGTGATTCTGATAAGCGGAGCAATATATTCGAGATGCCGGTGATAATTCCAACCTGGCAGGTCTGAACCTGCAAGGTAAGTAGGAACGCAACCAAGTGTATATTTGATCTTGTTCAGTCTTCTTTTTATCCGGCGGCGGGGGCGGGGGGATATAGGATGGGTCCAGTGTATGGCAATGCGACGTTTAGGTAGTACGAGTCCCAGGAGGACAAACCCTATGTAGCATACGAGCCCCTGCCTTTGGTATTGGAAGTACGCCCAGGAGACAATGCTTGACCGACGCCTCAAGGCGTATGTACGCCTGTGACCTCATGCCTCACATGCAGAACCTCCGCCCAGTATATCCGAAGCTGGGCGCAGTCCCAGGTCATATGGAGGAATGCTGCAGATTCCATACCGCACCGCGGGTATGTCGAAGGGCGTACTGCATCAAACCTTGATAGCCTCTGGAGCGTCGGATACGTGCGATGCAAGAAAAAAAATGCGTGAGCTTAAAGTGTTCGTGCTACGTCCCGGACCTGTGCAAATGCCCATCTCCACTCACCCTCCATGAGTGACGATGGCAGGTCAGCTGCCCATCTATCTTGGATTTTGACACATCACCTCTACGGTCCACCTTCAAAGCCTTACATATGCTGGGAATGAGTCCTCTAGAGGAGCCTGCGTCTAATAATAATGTTGAAGTCTGCGTATCCTCGGGCTCATCTGGGAACGGTGTCCATATCTCGTGGATTGTGCGAAATAAAACAGACTTGATGTAATCTGGATCTGCAGATCTCGAATGATGACCGTGTCAAATACTGGGTTTGCAGTCTGTTTATTTTATTCACCTCAATTCAGAACGAATTTGAGTTTGCGAAGAAGAAGATGCTATTCCAACTGATGCTCAGTACTCTGGATTGTGCCAGAACAAGATAGTTGTACAGCTTGCACGGGCAAACTTCAGTTTATAAGTCAAAGTAAATAAAAGCTTTGCCTTGTCAACAAGGGAAATTGATTGATCTCCTGAAGTGCGCATTTGCTTTATTTCCTGGGAAGCTTGGCACCTTTGCTTTTAATTGAGCTATTTGCTTCTTACAGCCATCTCTTTCCTAAAAAAAAAAGACTCGGATAATTATAAACAGATACCTGAACTACCTGCAAATTATGGAAAAAGCAACAACCTGTTTATTACAGCCTGCAACTAAAATAAAGGTATTCGTTTTGGTGAGATTAACCTACTGATAGTTAATCTGTTTCTACTATTTAAGGGCTGAAAGTAACCTCTGCAAACCAACCTTGGTTCAGCCTAGCCATACAGTGCCATATGTTTATTCAAGTACCAGCACCCTTGAGCATCCTACCTTGGGTGGGTAGCATTTGACAGCCTCTAAAATGTTCCCTGAATCAGTAGATGAAAGGTTAAACGGTATGAATATTTTCCATCTCCTATGATTCTGAGGCCAGAACTTGCATCTGATTGGTGTGAAACATGTTACCTGACTCCCTGCCCTGTATCCATAAGGCCTCAAGCTGAGAGTCTCTGCAAACTAACATGAGCACAGGATAATTTATTGTCCTAGGAAAAGCTACATCAAGAACATATCCAATAACCTACGTGAGGGGCATGATCTGAAGTGTATTATTCTAATTTTATGTTTCGATTTTTAACTTGATGTGCTTGTGTTCTTTCTATAAAGACTTAGAAAATACAAGAGTCTAATGCTTTAATTTGGAATGCGTGCAGAAGGTAAAGTTCAGTTCTTTAATTCTGCCCTTAGCAGGTGACCCTGTGAGTGGTGAGTGATGTTAACCAAGGCACTATCGGTTAACTGATTGTTGCTTCTTTTACAGCTATTGAGAAAATAAAGGAAAAAATGATGTCTGTCAAACACAAGATTCTGATTTTATCAGGAAAAGGTGGAGTTGGCAAGAGCACCTTCAGTGCCCACTTAGCCCATGGCTTGGCTGAGGATGAAACCAAACAGGTTACTTCATTTTTGTGCATTGTTTTCTTACTCAGAAATGTAAAACGTTTGTGTAATATTTCCATGACTTTCTTTCAACCTATTCTCTGGTTTTACTTTTGAGTACTACTCGGTCACAATTTAGAAGATGTACTATATGGGCGATAAGTCAAGTTTTATGCTAAATTTTAACCTTGGTTATAAAGTAACATAATAAACATTTCAAATTCAATTTACTTCTGTGTCGAATAAAATTGGCATTTTGTTATAATACCAGTGTATGCTGAGATTTGATATCTCCATATCGCTGTTCTTCTATTGTTTAGGACTTAATCCCTTGCTTTTATCTGGGCATGTTCAAGATTTCTGACAACGCTTATAAAAACACAGCTCCACTTCTGTGTCTTGTAGAAAGTTATGGTCAATTATTTAAAAAATGTTGCAGGCTCATTAACTTCAATCTCAAAGTGCATCAGTTGCTAACTACGGACACTGGTGTATACATTTCATAAAGCAGTACTGGAGTGTTCCTGAAGAGATAAGGTGCACATTTCCAAACTATTTCATTTGCATGGATCTGTTTCTCCTGTAAGAGGGAAAGGAAAGTCCTTTTTCATACCTTCGGTTTAAAAGCTTAATGTTGGTTTCCTCAGACAGCTACTGGGTTCTCAACCTGTCCATTTGCCTGTAGTAGTGTCGACATTAGCAACTCCTAAGTCATGTTTGAAGTTAAACTTCCATTATAAAAGCAAACCTATGATGTATGCCTCCAACTCTAGACTTTCTTGACCACTCCACACCAAACCTCTCCAATAATTGTTAGGGTAGCTAGAAATGACCATGCCAACTTTTGTGGAAAATAGTAGAAGTTGTAGATGAGTTCCAGAATGAGGCAGGATACATGATTCTGGAAACAGTGTAGGAACAAATAGGACATCATCAGAGCACTTAAAGACAATTAAATCTCTCACGGTAGAATTAAGAAGTGGTAATATGATGCTACCGGACCAGAAAAGAGACCATGAAGAAATAATGTGCAGTTTTTAGAATCCCTGATAAATTTGAGTAGGGATCAGGAAGTCATTTATTGAAAATCTAGAACTGTCTTTACCTCCAGAGGCCAATCTTTCAGATGTCTTTACTGTGGAGAGACATCACATGTCCCTTCCACCCCACTGCTCTTCAGCTCCATGCCCGCTCCCAAGAAGGATTTCTTACCCCATCACTGCTAGGATTGTATGCTATAAGGTTAGAGACATTAATCTGTGGGATAATTAATATGCCAGAAATCGATTTGGGCATGTCAAGGTCATTCTTTGAGATGGTTATGTGAAGTATGAAACATGCAACCTGCAAAATTAAAAATCATACTGTATAGCAGTTCAAATTTATTTTACGTATCTCAAAGCAACAGCATATACTGCTCCCATTTTAGAAGCTCCTCATGGCCGCAAGGTAATGACAGGAGAGCTAACCCCAGTCTTACAATGGAATCAAAAAGGGAACAATAAACCGAACCAAGACCCTGGAATGTATGAATAATGAACCTGTATTATCGAACGTAATGATATTCACTTTTAGTTTTAAATGGTTTTTATTGAGCCAAAAGAAAGCACAGCAAAACATCGCAGCACAAAGTATGTGTAACAGGTAAGACAGTTGCAGATTGTAAATATATGTCCAGGTATCGCTAGGTAAGAATCGGCATTGGAAGCAAGCAGTCAAGGAGAGCTGGGCAATGCAGATGAGGCACATGACAGGCAATGTTGGCCAACATTTTAGAACTAACCATTCCCACAAAACCCCCTTGCCCCACCCACCAACCCCTTTCCCCCCTCCCCAACCAGTGTGCCACACGGCAAAGGTCCATAGTCTTTGGATAAGAAAGAGCCACGCCCTATAGACTTTTGAAATGATTAGGTGCCAGGTGCCGGGTCCGTGAGGCGTAGCAGCCTTAAGTATTTTGGACATGTAATTTCGTTAAATTCTTTGGACAGCAGCGAGATGAACGGCTGCCAAACCTTTTGAAACGTGACTGTAGTTTGGGTGAGAGTGGCTTGGATACGTTCCATGCCCAAAGTGAACCAGAGTTTGTGTAGCCACCCTGTGTGAGTAGGTTCGGACGTGGACCCCCAAAGTGAGAGGATATGTTGAGTGGCAGCTTGCACGGCAATACCCATCTGGCGGCCTCGGATAGACTTCAGGGGGAAGGTAAGTGCGTTGGGTAATCCCAGAATGGTATATGCGGGGAAATCGAGGGATCTCGGTGTCAAAGGTCTCATCAATATCATCTAAAACCAATTCCCAGTAGCCCCGGACTACTCTACAGTCCCAGAGGATGTGTGTCAAAGTGCCCTTTTCCCCACAACCCCTCCAGCACAGGTCGCTCCTAGATGGGTTCCCTCTATGAAGCCTGACTAGTGTAAGGTGCCAGTATGTCGCTAATTTCACCGCAGATTCTTTGCCCGCTGTGTTGCGTGTGGTGTGCGATGCCCTGTAGTACACTTGGCCCCATTCTTTAGGTGATAGTGACCTGCCCAGTTCACTCTCCCATCTCCTCTGACCAGCTGTCTTGTGGGACTCCGGTGGAGGTGTAAGCATTTTATATATATCAGAAATCAGGTGACGGTCAGTATCTTTGGTCAGGAGCCATTTCTCGAAAGGAGTCATGGGACGCCCCACCAGGGTGACAATCGCAGGGTCAGTAAGCCAGTGGCGCAATTGAAAGTATTGAAAAAGGTGGGGGTCAGTGATGTTATAGTGTTGTTTGATATTTGAGAGTGTGAAGAAGCCTTGTAGATCAAAGAGATCCCCAGCGCGTCTGCATGCCGTGCCACGCCATTGTGTGAAGGCCCGAGGGCTATTACCCGGGGGGAAGTCCGGATTGTCTAGGAGCGGGGTAAATGGAGAGGGAAAGGTGGTGAGACCGCGTTTAGCAGCCACAGCGTCCCACACCGTGGTGACTGTGCGGGTGATGGGAGAGTTGGCAAGGTACGTCGGTCTGTGCTTCTTAGGCAGAAAGGGAATCGTCCACAGGGGTCGCTGAGCCATGGCTCTGTCTTGGAATAGCCACCTCTTCTCTGACTCGGGCCTATACCATTCCACTAGGTATCGGAGCTGTGTGGCATGGAAGTATTGTAGTAAGTTGGGGATCCCCAGGCCTCCCTCGTCAGTGCTTCGGTGAGCCAACTGTTTGTGGAGTCGTGCCCTTTTGCCCTCCCAAATAAAGTGGTGTATTGCTGCTTGAAGATCTGGGATGGTGCCTTTTGGGGGAGATATTGGGAGAGTCTGGAAGACATATAGGATTTTGGGTAGGGTCGACATCTTCACCGCTGCCACTCTTCCCAGGAGGGATAGAGGCTGTTTAGACCAACGCGTGAGATCCGTCTTGATCTGGGCGGTGAGGGATTTGTAGTTAAGAGCCGCTGTCGATGTGGTGGAATGGGTGAGAGTGACCCCCAAGTAAGGGAGTTCCGAAGTGACCTGGAGGTCGCAGCCAAAGTTAGAGGCAGGGGCGTTTAGGCGGGCGTTACCCCCTAGGGGCAAAATAAGGGACTTTCCCCTGTTGATCTTGAAGCCTGCTACCGTGCCCAATGTGTCCAGCTCGGTTAAGAAGGCGGGTATCGAGCGATTGGGTCGGTCCAAGGCAGCTATGATGTCATCAGCATATAAACTGATAGTGTGTGGTTCGCCTCCGAAGTTGATTCCAGTAATGTTGGGGTTGTCTCGGACCTTCTGCGCCAGAGGTTCGACGCATAGGGCAAACAGAAGAGGGGAAAGTGGGCACCCCTGTCTCGTCCCCCGTTGGATGTCGAAGGGGTCCGAGCGTGTTCCACCCAAGCGAACGCGGGCCTGCGGTCGATGGTAACAACCGGCCACCCAGGACCGAAAACGGTCGCCGAGTCCGAAGCGGAGCAGTACTTGTTGTAAGTATACCCAGTCGACGCGGTCGAAAGCCTTCTCCGCGTCGATGGCCAAGAGCGCCGCGTCGGAGTCTTGGAAGTGTGTTTTATCTATTAGATGGAGCATTCGTTTAGTGTTGTCACTGCATTGGCGGTTGGGCACAAAGCCTGATTGGTCAGGCTCCAGGAT
This sequence comes from Lissotriton helveticus, assembly GCF_964261635.1. Taxonomy (NCBI): domain Eukaryota; kingdom Metazoa; phylum Chordata; class Amphibia; order Caudata; family Salamandridae; genus Lissotriton; species Lissotriton helveticus. The sequence continues at coordinate 555,878,048 of NC_136071.1, read as the reverse complement.
TCCGGGCAGGAGCGGGCCCAGGCGAGCCGCCAGTATTCCAGTGAAGAGTTTGAGATCTAAGTTTAGTAGGGAGATCGGGCGGAATGCCGAGCAATATGTCGGTTTCTTGCCCGGTTTGGGCAGGACGATCCCCTCCGCCGCCAACATGTCAGGGGGGATAGAGCCCGGACCCCCAAAGGAGTTGAAGAGTCGGGTAAGGACAGGGGCCAACAGGTGGCCGAACAATTTGTAGAATTCCGCCGAGAAGCCGCCCTGTCCCGGGGACTTCAGCGGGCGAAGTCTGGATATGGCTGCTGTAACTTCTTCTAATCGAATGGGGGCATCCAGCATCTCCGCGCTGGAGTGGGATAACTCCGTAATGGCCGCCGAGGACAGATACGCGCCCACCTCCTTAAGGGGCGGTGGATCGGCTTTGTACAGCGAGGCATAGTAGGTCCGGAACTCGTTGGCCACCTGGGAGTCCTCAGTGAGGGCGTTCCCAGAACTGTCTGTGAGGTCTGTGAGTTTCGTGCGGTGGGCCTTGGCTTTGAGGGCGCTGGCTAGCAAGCGTCCGGTTTTGTTGCCTCCAACATAGTACGTGTGCCGAAGGCGGAGAGCAGCAAATTCCGCCCTGTCCGTATCAAGGGAAGCTAGCTGGGCCCTAGCTGCTTTCAGCTGCCGCCAGATACGTGGGGCGCCAGTGCGACTGTGGGCTTGTTCAAGTTCCCCGACCCGGGTGGTGAGTTCGGACCTCTTGTCTCTGCGGTCTCTAGCTTCTTTGGCGGCTATGGAAATGAGCTCCCCTCGAATTACCGATTTCAGGGCTCCCCATAAGGACGATAATGACACTTCCGGTGTGTCATTGATTGCCAGGTAATCGACGATACAGGTGTTTAGACGCTCACGAGTCGCTGGTCGTTGTAGCATGGTTTCACGAAGTCGCCATGCGCCACGGGGGTGGGAGACGGCAGGAGTAGTGATGGTGAGCTCTACGGCGTCATGGTCTGATAGCGCCGCGGGGACAATGTCAACCCCAGATATCTTAGGGAGCAGCTCGGCTGAACCTATGAAGTGGTCTATCCTGGCGTAAGTGTGGTGGGCATGAGAATAGAAGATGAATTGTGTTGCGGTAGGGTGTACAGTGCGCCAAATGTCTACCAGGTCCCTCTCCCGCAGCCAGTCCGCCCCGGCGGCGGTGATAGCTCCTGTATCCCCATAGCGATGTCCTGATCTATCTTGGGTGGTGTCCATGACTAGATTAAGGTCCCCTCCGATAAGTATGAGTGAGTTAGAGGACTGAAGGGATTCTGAGAGGGCGTTTTTCAAAAAAGCTTCCTGGCCTGTGTTGGGAGCGTAAACAGACCCGATCGTGAGGTGCATGTCCCCAAGGTGAAAGGAGTGTGCGAGGAGACGGCCCCTAATTTCTCCTGACTTGGCCCCCACCCTTCCCCTAAAGTGCCTGGAGATCAGGATGGCTACCCCAGCCTTCTTGGTGGGAAGGGAGGAGAAAAATTGTTGGGGAAAGGCACGTGAGCGTAGTCTATGCCAATCCTTGGGTAACAAGTGAGTCTCTTGGAGTAGGCACAGGTCCGCTCCAGAGTGTTCTAGGTAGGAGAGTATCGCCCTCCGCTTAATAGGGTTATTTAGGCCCTTGACGTTCAGGGTTAGTATCTTCAGTATGGGGTTAACCATTGCGGCAGAGGGCGGGCATAAGCGCGGTGTAGTGTGTGCGTGTGAGCAGCAAGGCAAAGAAATAGAGTCTCAATAGTCTAACAAGAGCAAATCCCCTTTGGCACACTGGTTTCCCCCCCATCTTCCCCCCAAATCCTCCCCCCTCCCCCCCTTGCGTATCCCCAACTGTTCTCCATGAGAGAAGGACATTGTCAACTGTTCCCCCCAACTCCCGCTCCCACCCAAAACCCCAACTCCCACAAGTGAACGGATACAGTCCCAGTCCTGTCAAGTCGCACAGGGCTGTGGTGAAGTCAATCATTCGGGTCATGGCTCGTGGCGGACTCTTCGGCCCCCCGCCCAAACCCCAACCCCCACTCAGGGGGGAGATAGGCTAAAAGTGATCTCCCAGGTATTGCCGATCTTAGCTTGAGGAGGAGGTCTCTTTGGCTACCTCTGCCACCGCCGTGGCACGTTCTTGGGTGATAGTAGAGGCGTCCGGTTTCAATTGGCTTGATGGTGAGCGTCTGCGGTGCACAGTTTGCCATCCGTTGTTTCGGGGCTCCCTGGGAGAGTTCGGAGTCGGTTCAACTACCTCATTCTCAAGGCCCAGGAGGGTGCATGTGTCTCTGAGCGAGCGCAGTTGATGCAATTTTCCGCCCCACTTGAAGATGAGACGGAACGGGTGACCCCAGGAATACGGAGTTTCATGCTGCCGTACGAAGTCTGTCACTTTGCGGAACTCCTTGCGCTTCTGCAGGGTGATGGCAGATGGGTCCTGGTATAGGGCGATGGAGTGACCTTGGAATTGAAGAGGCTGGGCTCGACGCGCCTCCCTAAGGATTCGCTCCTTCAGGGGAAAGTCAGGCAGAAAGGCTAATATGTCCGGCGGGGGTGCCGAGGACCGCCTGGGCAATCCTACTCTGTGAGCCCTGTCAATGCGTATCTCGAAGTCCGCCTCTACGCCCAGGACGGACCGGAAAAGAGTCTGCAGGTAGCCCGTTACATCGGATCCCTCTGATTTTTGAGGGACCCCCCGGACCCGTATGTTGTTCCGCCTGGAACGGTTTTCGAGATCCTCCGCGTGGGCCTGGAGGTCCATTTGCTGGTCATGGAGGCGCACAATTTCCTGTTCAAGGTGTGTTATTTCCATGCTTCTGGATTGATCTGCCTCCTCAACCGCCGCCACCCGCTCCCCCAGGCCCTCCACGTCCCGTCTGAGCTCCCGGACCTCGCCCGCCACCTCTTGCTTCAGGGAACGGAAGTCATCTCTCAGGGAGTTAAATAGAGTTTCCAGGAAAGTCCTAGTGATAGGCGATTGGTCCTCCGTTGGTGCAGGTAGTTGCTTCGCGGTGGAGGGGGAAGGAGGATCCTTGCCGGTCTTAGGTTGTGTCTTGGCCAGAAGCTCCGGGAGGGTCTGCGTCCCCTTTTTCGACCGCTGTCCCGCCATTTTGATTGCGATGTCGCCTCAGCCCCCGACACCGGGGTCCGCGGCGATGCGTGGGCGCGTGGCTAGCAGGCGTCGGTGGGTAGGCCCCTGGGTGGTGTCGGGTGGCGCAGCGGGACCCAGGCTGTCACGACGAGTAGGCGGTGACTCAAAGGGTGTGTTCAGGGAGGGTCCCGGCTGTGGAGCAAGATGGGGGAGGACTATCCAGACATGAAGCGAAGGGGCCTAGCAGCGGGCCCCGCGGCCGCTATTGACGATAGAGACCAGGGTAGCTGTGGGTTTTTGCCACCTAAGGCGAGCAGTTCGTGGTGAGATGGACAGGAGGGAGAAGTCACTGAAGCCGAGCGCCGGGAGCTCGATCGCGCCCCCCGAGGTCCAGCACAATGCCCCCAGCGTGCTCCTCACCTGTATATAGCAGTGTCCAGCAGTGGCACCCCTCCAGACCAGCAGCTCCGTTGTCCAGGTGTAGGAGAACCAGTTGTAGTGCCCCCCGTCAGCCAGGGCGGGGGCACCGCTATACCAGCGCTGTCCCGGTAGGTGCTCCGTCAAGGCGTCCCAGCACACTGTGGTGCACCCCTCTGGCGTCCCCGGTGGGGCTGAAGGCCGAAGCCGGGGGGTCGATTACCAGGCCGCCGGCGGTGCTGTGGGTGCCGGCCAGGCCTTAAAGCTAGAGACCCACCGCGAGCTGTAGGGGGTCAGGCCCCAGGGTCGTCAGGCTGTGTCCGTGGAGTTGGCGGTGGGCCGCGGAAACAGAGCGGAGGCCGCCGAAAGCAAGCACGTCGGCTTCTGCAGGGCCACCGTAATGGGCCCCGGAGGTTTCCAGGCGTCTTCTGTCAGGGCCGGGGACAGTCAAGGCCCGGAGAGGGCCGGCAGGGCACAGGCAGGGGTGGGCGCCCCAGCTGAGGTCGCGTCACTGACCTTTGGTGCGAGGCTCCAGGCGGGCAGCCCTCGGCGGGTGCGTGTAGGCCCAGAAGCCGGGGAGTCGAGTTCCGTGACCCCCGGCCAGCACACGGCGCTCCGTCCAGGCCGAGGGGCGCCCCACAGATGACAGCCGGGATCGTTCGGACCACACCAGAGGGCACAGGTGCGCCGGGTATCTCCCGACTCCGATCGCCGAAGGCCGCAGGGTCCTCACAGGGCACCGGGGACAGCGCTCGCCGGCTCTCACCCGGCAGTGGTGGGCGCCATGATGTGACAGCTCCGCGCCCTCAGCAGCTCCCCCAGGCCTTGGCACGGACCCAGTGACCGGGAGCAGTTCACCGGACAGCACCGCAAGGGTCCGGCGGCACACGCAGCCAAATTAGGTGTGGTAGGGAGATCAGGCAACATAACAGGGCGGCATGGAGCGGGATCGGGCAGGGAGCCTCCGGGACCTGCGACTGATCACGCCGCCATCTTAGCCACGCCCCCATGATATTCACTTTTGAAATCCTATATGAATGTAGACTTTGATTGGAGAAGCCCATGAGGAGAGCTGTCTGGAACACACATTGTGGTCTGTTATAGACATCTGCCTGACACAGAGCCTGGGATGGATAACTGATGAACAGACATTAGTCAATAGGCCTTGATATTGATGCTCCTCCAACCCCGAGAGACCCATACATGTCCTTTTTGGACTCATGCCTGTTGCAATGCAACGTTTTCCCTTGCCCTTCTCGTAGCCAGTTGCAACAAAACAAGAAGCACTACATGCCATTTGAAATATACCTAATCGCTGACACCAAAGTGACACATCACTTCATCAGGAGACCTGGAGGGGAGGGCAGTGCACATATGTCGTGGACGTAGAGGTGATACATGTATTAAAGAATGGACTGCAGCCTTAAACAAGAAGTTCATCTGGTACCTTACTGGATAATGAGGCATCCAATGGGATTCCTCTTAATACTGATGAAAGGATAATATGATTTGTTTCTGATTGCCTCAAGGAAATGTGCTTACTTTGCAACACCTGAATGTAATGTTGCTGCTGCAAGAAAATAGTAGAATACACTCTGTAGTCACTCCGCAGCTTAAAGCTTATGCAACTGATGCTTGCCCCCACAGTCATGTTGGCAAGACCTACATTGTGTCGGGCTCAAACTGGATGCCAGAAGCAGGCAAAAATACATGGCAAAGATTGCAGCAGTATCAAAGGAGATAAAGAAGCTGGCTATTTAAGATTACACAAGGAGGAGTAGGGCAAGTTAGCACCTTAAGATAGGGGGAAAGAGCTTTATGTACAGATGATACAATTGACTACCTTCATTTGATGTAGAGCTTGAGGGGACCACTCCCACTTTTGAGGGGTCCTTAAAGAATAGGCGGTGTAACAGTGCGATGCCTGCAGTTATTCAAACATACACATACAGATATTTAGATAAACGCATGCTGCAACTTGCGATCTCTGAGTTTCAAATGGAAGAGAGCGGTTCAACTTCGAGTCAACCGTTAATGGACATACTTCTGTGTCGAGAGGCTTTCACATGCTTACAAAGCTGATCACAGAGGATGGAACGCATGCAGTATAAAATAGCTTAACCCCTGTTGGGGGAAGAAGTTGTCAACTGATGTGGTCCCTAAATCTGGACGGTTGAGGAAGGTTTAGAGTTGAGGAAATGGTTAAGCCGTGGCATTGGGAACTATATAAGTGATCTGAGGTGTTGGTTTAGGAACATTTCAAAAAGTAAGATGTTCAAGAAGAGAGCTGGTGAGGACACATAGTAGAGGCATATATGCTGTTCACTCCCATAAAAGAAGAATATGTAAGTCAGATTGATCACACCACTGACATGAAATATGGGGGCTCTCAACAACAGTATAAAGCAGGAAGAATAGTAGTATATATAAATTGGGTAAACTTGGGATTCACAATGTTCCAAGAACCACGCTTTATGGAACCAGACCACCTTTAAAAATTTGGATTAGTTTATTTGGGTGTTCCAAAATATTTGGTATTTTCCTCTTAAAAATAAGATTTTTTTCACCTGCGTACTAACAGTAAGTCAATGCTTGTTGCCCACTGTTCACTCTTCAGCCTGTTCTCAGTAGTACATGACTGCTCAATTGTATTGGTGTTTTCTTGTGTCCAGTTTCCACCTGTTATACACTTTCCGCATTTTACCTTCTAGTTGAGCCAAATATCTCGATGTTGTTGTTGTTGAAGAGAGTGACATTGTCACGTTTAAACCAGCATTTGCTTCACATTGGATGCAATGATGAGGTCTTTCCTGGGTGACACCTGGATGCACAGGGAGGTTTCTCACTTTCTTCTTGTATGTTTTGGTCTGGCCGTGTCTGGTGAGACACTTTTTACAGTGTTGTTGAATTTTGTGGGTGCTGCAGTATGGCTATGATTGAGAACTGTAGTTAAACATGGCCATGGAGAGGGTACACTTAGCTCTTTTTCGCTGTTTGAGGAACGGCCCCTGCATTCCAAATGACTGCAACCCTCAGGCTGTGGTGAACTCAAGGGTGCATAACTAATTTTTCCAGTTTACAGCAGACGCATCAGTGTCGTCGCTCCATAAGTACTTTTCTCTTGTGCTGTGCCTCTCACCCGGTCACTTGTCATCCAGGCAGTGTCTCCTGTGGAGTGAAGAGCAATCTTAGCCATATTGATTTTTTAAATTTTCAGCATCAGCTTTTTCCACAATTGGATTTGGGTGAATTCCGCACCTAATTCTGGACCCATTAGTTTAACCTTGCATTACACATTATATTCCAACTTCCAGCACTGTTGGCATTTTATATAATCTACCATTTGCCACTAGAGCAGAACTACTGCATCAGTGCCTGCATATTTTACGAGCTATTTTAAAAGTTAAATTATATGCCCACTTTTCTTTCCCTATGTCAAAGAATATATACTATTTGGACAGAAAAGAGCCCAGTTTCTTCGCACTTGTGATTTACATAGAAGTTTCAAAAATGTTTAAAATCATATAATTTGCTAGCTGTTAAAAGTTATTATCCACCATGTGGAAGTATTTGTTCTTGTGAGTTATGTAATTATTCCACTTAAATTTGTTAAATTGATATTGGGAAGTCTTGCAGTTAAGGAGAGGTCGATTAACGTTTTGAAGTTGTGTAATACATTGCAATGTAAGCAGTCAGGAGTTCTGCCTTTCAACTAAGATTGTGATGCCATGAACAATGCTTTCTTTGTATGCTCAAGCTTGGGCAGTACAGTTGAGGGGAATAGTTAAGGATCTTCTTTTTAACAATTGGAATGGAAAGGTAGAATATTAGTCTCGAAGTATAACATGTAGAGAGTCCAAGTCTGTATGATTGCACAACTAGAAAAACACCTGCTAAGAACAGGGTAATAACAGCCCTTTGTGGTTAGTCCTTACATTAACTGTGAACCATCTTGTGTAGAATACATTCTTTTCACTGTAGCACTGGATTTATTCTCAGTTTGGTGTCAAGTGTTTTCACTGCAACGTTTTGTGTACTGATGTGGAATGTTCTGCGAAGTGTACAAATATAACATTATGCATCATAAAAAAAATTAAAAAAAATATGTTTCTAATTCTGCATTTATCTATTTTAGGTAGCCCTCCTAGACGTTGATATTTGCGGGCCATCAATCCCAAAAATGATGGGCCTTGAAGGAGAACAGGTAAAGAAGTATTTGTTCCTACAATTAAACTGATTTGCGTATCATGAACAACATCTTTTTTTTTTTTTTTAAATGGGTACGCTATTTGATTTGAACAAGTGATGAGACTATATTTTCTGGCCTTTAAATTTCCACTTTGTCATAGTGCTGAGTTATCCCTCAACATCCCATCCACACTTTATTGTGTGCGGTACTTGCAGAGGCCAGGCTTCTACTCCACACTGCAAACTTGCGCTCCTGTCCGCATAGAGGTCGGGTTGTTTTCCTTCCTCTCCTCCTTGTAGCACAAGACACTTATCACCCCGTGACGGCATCCTTCCCTAACTTTTCGTGGAACGTTAATGACCAGGTAAAGCGAATCGCGGTCCTTTCTTTTGCCCACCGACACCTCCCGGAGTTCCTGCTCTAAGAAATCCACCTCATAGGTAACCGATGCCTCTTCATGGCACGTAAGGGATACAATGGGGTCTTTTATGTGGGCTATACTCGTGGATCCCACGGAGTGGCCATTCTGCTACGCCGTTCCTTCCCCCTCTCTATTTCCTGCGAAGTCTGCGACCCGCAGGGCCACTTTCTTGCTCTTACTGGGATGCTCGAAGGCCAGACTATCAATCTGGGAAGTGTGTACGCCCTGCCAGCAGCCCTGGGCATCGTTATCTGCGACCTGTCCAAGATTCTTCTGGATCTTCTGCAGGGGCTGGCGGTGATTGGTGGGAACTTCAACGTGATGCTCATCCGAGAGATGATGCCGCAGGACCTCCCTCGATGATCAGGCACCCAGAAGTCCGTTGTTTCTTTGACAGGGCCACTGCCTTGGGTCTCTGCGACCCGTGGAGTATGTGGAACCTGAGGTGCGGACAATATACTCGCACATTACTCCCATTCACGACTATACCTCGCTTCATGCCCGCCTTTGATTGTCGTGCCATTTCACATGCCCAGATTCTCTCTCGGGCATAGCTGATTATGCTTCTCTCCTCTTCCATCTTCGTTCCCCCAGAGATGCTCCACAACGCATTTGGCGTCTTGGTGCCTTTTTCCTGCAGGATGTGTAGATTCCAGAGCATTAATTCCAAATATACTCCGCCACATGGTAGGCTTCCTAAACTGGCTAAAGAATTTGGGCCCTACGGGAATACATCACAGGACCATGTCCAGAGCCAGCCCACCAACATTGGCTGGAACTGTTTCTTAGGCTACGTCCGATCCCTCACTAAACATGCCATAAACATATGGGATCTCCTGACCGAAAAAGACCCACTCGGGTTTCTTACCGAAACCTGGATCAAACCCTCCTCAAATCCCTCTTTTGCGGTGGCACTCCCGGAGGGCTACTGAATTCTAAAACTAGATAGGCCAGACCAGACAAGGGGGTAGCATAGCCTTAATATATAAGGAATCCATATCAATCTCCATTCTAGATCAGATATGCACGGATGCAATAGAATGTCTGGTTTTTAGACACGACCTACACCCACAACATAGCTGGAAAGGGGCTCTCGTTTATAGAGCCCCAGGCCCGTTACTAGGTTTTTCCAGCCAACTGATGGAACCCATCTCCCCCCATGTCATTTCCACCCGAAACTTCCTGTCCTGGGGGACTTTAATATCCACAGTGAGAATGCCTCCAATCCTGAGGCTACAGCCTGTCTTGAAGACCTAGCCACATTGGACCTCTTGAAGATCAACAATGCCCCTTCCCACTCTGCATTGCACACTCTAGACCTTATTTTAACCAACTCTCCAAACATCAGCTGTGGAGATACCTGTCCCCTGACCTGGTCCAACCACTCTCTGGTGAATTTCCAGCTTATGAGTCCCAGAAATGATGCCACCTCCACATCCCACACTACACGTTGGTACAGACCTTGGCACAAACTAAAGCCTGACCGATTCTTGACTCCTTTTTCTTCCTGGAACATTGAAACCTACACTTATAGTGTAGAAGAACAGTTTGCTCATTTTAATTCCACGGTACTAGCCACCATAGATAACGTAGCCCCAATGAAACTACAGACCCACCCTCCCAGACTCATTCTCACTAGCTGGTACTCTTTCCCTGCGAACTGAAAAGAGCCATTGTAATAAATTAGATCGCAAATGGCGACACTCACACACCGTACAAGACAGATAAAGATACAAAGCTGCACTGTCCTTTTATCATTCAAACCTAAAATCCGCACACAAGCTACATATTGCTAATCAGTTAGAGCTCGCGGGGAACAATTCCAGGACCCTTTACCAGATCTTGAAGACCTACACAAACCTCAAGGCAAGTGACACTGCAAAGACTCCCTCACATTGTGCGACAATATAGCCTCTTTTCTAACCGAGAAAGTGGAAGCCATTTATCGTAAAATCATAATTTCCAATGGCATTCCATCTTCCCCCAATACAGTATACCCTACCCCATACACTAGCACCTCATCGTCAAGGCTTTCCCTCACTCACTCCAGTAGAGGTTGAATCTCTCCTTACCAGAGTTAAATCGGGATCCTCCCTTCCCTTCCCTAGATGTAATCCCTGCTAAAATCTCTTCCAGACTATCTAAACAACTAGCCACACCCATATGTTCCATTCTCAATAGCTCCTTGAAGGCTGGCAGACTTCCGCCAGGCTGGAAAGCAGCTCAAAATGTTCCCATTCGTAAAAACCTTAAGGTCCCCACTGCTGAACTGCCCAATTATCGTCCCATCTCTCTGCTCCCCCTTCAGAGCAAGCTTTTTGAAAAGCATATAAACAGGCATCTGTCAGAATTTGTTGAAACCTCGCAATGCCTGGAGGTCTCCCAGTCAGGTTTCTGGGCCTTCTAAGAACCTACCTTTTCTGAGGCCCTCTGGTTGGCTATAGCATACCATCCAAGAGCGGTGATGCCTCTTTGGGGTGATTCGGGTGCTATAGAAATTAATAAATATCAAATATCTCCAGGACCGCACCTATGTCCAAGCCTTAAATAAAGAACTGCAAGCGTATTTCCACAATAACGAGGGCTTGTTTGGAATTATTGCCAGCCTCTGGGCTGTCAGGCCACTATACAGGTGTTTGCAAAGAGGCGTATCCGCAAACTGGAACGTGCCTGCGCTCTTCACATTACTCAACGTGAGGCACGTGCCCTCCGATTTAAGACCCTTCTTGGATTCCAGTGGCGATACCTCTCGACAACTGAATCTTCAGTGTGAAGAAATTTGCCTCTAACCACTAGAAGCGGCCAAACATCTTTGGCGTGCCATGATGGCTAGAGTCTATGGGTGGGTAGACAAGAATGGGAAACTGCTATATTGGCGAGCCTCCCACCATCAAGTAAACACAGGATAGTGCCGGAGTTAGTCGACGAATGCAGTAACTCCCTCCCCACACTCCTTGAGATTACAAAGGTGTTTGCCCACTATTCCCATCACTTAAACACTGGCTCCTCCTGGAGAGACGTGGCCTAAGCTTCTCAGGTCCTTGAGGACGTCCCCCTCCCATGCCTCTTTCCGACCGAGACCCGAGTAGTAGACGAGCCCTTTTCGGCTGAGGAGGTTGGGCAACCTTGATGGAGATGGCTCCTGGGAAGACTCCCGGTCCCGATGGTTTTCCCACAAAATACTACAGGGTGTTTCATAATATTCTGACCCTGCAACTTCTAGCCCTTCACAAGGAGGTTGGATAGGTGGGTGCTTTTCCCGCAGAGATAGACACTGCCTTGATAGCGGTGATCCCCAAAACACAGCCTCCATCTCCATCATGTGCCGATTATCGTCCAATATCCCTCATCCACGGAGAAGTTGAAATCTTTGCGACCCTCCTGACCACCCGACTCAAACTGGTTCTAACCACATTTATACATCCCGATCAATGTGGTTTCATGCCGACCCGTAGCACAAGACCACTGCTTTTGGCAGCTTCACATGGCCCTAGCCCACCGTCACCTATTGCCTCTAGACCTAGCCTTGCTTTTCATTGAGTTTGAAAAAGCATTTTATACAGTGGACTTGGGGCTACCTTTAACTGCTGCTGGCATGGGCCAGGATCGGACTCGCTCCTCTTCGCTATTGTGATCGAGCCACTGGCGCAACTCATCTGTATTAATGCACAGGTCTGCGGTTGGAAGTGGAGTGACGGCCATGAGGATCACATAGGCTTATACACAGATGATGTCCTGCTTTACTTGGAGAACCCCTTGTCTCCACCTCCTACATTGTTTTAGGGAGGCATCTGGTCTCAGGGTGAACCCCTTCAAGTCCATATTGGTGCCCCTGGCTCCTTTCCTAGACTGTTTCAATCAACAACACACCATACTCATCGGTAATCTTAGCTTCAAATACTTGGTCATCTGGATTGCATTATACCCTGAACACACCTGGTCCCTTAACATGGAGCCACTGGCACGAAAGGCTAAAGCTGACCTTGCTAAATATTAGTCCTCCCTCTGAATGAAATGGGTCACATAGCCTATTTAAAATGTTGATTCTCCCTCGCTTTCTCTATGGTTTCGGACATGGTTTCGGGCCTTGGATAGAGTAGCGGCCTCCTTTCTCTGGAACTGCTACAGGGCCCATCTGTCATATGCATGTTGCCAGCGTGGTTCCGTTATGTAGTGTCTTAGACGAAGGGTTTTCTCTTCTAATTATGGTCGCCAAACGTGACATCACCATACGCTGGAAGTCCCCTTCTCCTTCCACTCTTTCACACTGGCGCCAATGGTTGGACTGGTGTGTACAGCTAGAGAAACTGGTTTATGAGGCCAAGGGGTGCCCCCTAAAGCATAGTCGAGATGGGGGAAATGGTTGGGCCAATAAGATTGTGGTGGTGACTGAAACCAGGACTCTCAAGTCAAATGATTGATAGTCCAATTTGGTCTAGAAAGGACATCACCTGTGGAATCAGTGGCGACCTCTTTTTGTAACTTTCATATTTAGAGCAAGGGATTTAACAAGCTTCTGATCATGAGTAGTACCCTTTGACTTCATCCATGTGGAGCTTGATCTGTAGATGTCTTCAGAGATGTCTCACAGTCATATCTTAGACATTTCACATAGCATTGATTGACTCACTCATTTAAAGAGCAATGTGAAGGCTTTTGACAACTGCTACTGTTTAGCCAACAGACTAATCGCATTAAGACTTTTTTAGTAGCAGAACGCAGCTCTCCCAATGACGCCTTCATAAATAGATATTTTAATTTTTGATAAGTTAAGTAGGAAACTTGTGTAGTCTGATGATAATGTTTTTCTCACTTTGTTTAATAGGTTCATCAGAGTGGCTCTGGATGGTCTCCAGTGGTATGTTGTGCTTTACTTTGGATAACAATGCGTATCTGTGCTACAAGCCTAAAATACTGTATTAGAAATGTTGCAGATTATTGGAGAAAGGGACATACAAGGAATAGAAAGAGGGTGACAGCAAACCATTCATTGAAATTTGCAAGAGTCAACATTACCCATTAAATGATGCATCAGCAAAATGTAACAGGTGGTCATACCCCCATCACACCCCATCCAGTATTAGTCCGGCTTATTGATCTGGCTACCTCAAGATACTCTCTGCCTCTTCCAGTGCATTTCTTTCCCTCAGTTCACATCTATTCTGGACTGTACCATACCCCTCGAATCTGCTGTTGCGAGTCTTCACCCTTTTCATAGTTAAGTGAAGTATTTATGGAGCTATTAAAAGAGATCCATGTGTGTTCAGTACCAAGTGCAACTTGACCCATATGCAAGGGTGTCTTAAACTATGTAATAAAATATTGTTTGCTAGTAGTGGATGATCAGATTGAAAACATCTGTTCCTGTATCCCATCTATCCCCTTGCACAGTCCCAGAGAAGGCTTCACAAACCTTTGTGGAGTTCATATGCAGATCAATTGGTGAACATTGTCTCTGAATATTTAACCGGAATGAGAAGATCTTTGTAGCAGATTGGTGGAAAAGCATGTTTTTTTCTTTTTTCAAGTTGTCTACATTTGGTTTCACATGTAAAGTTTCTCCTTAACCAACGCCATGCTACCTATTGTTCAAATCCATACTAAACCATGACTTTGCAGCTATTTTTTTTTAAACAGATTTTATTGGCATTTAATATCAAGCTGAATCATTTTACATTTTAAAACACATGGATTCTGGACGTGTCCAGAGGCAAAATATCCTATAACCCAGGTCGTGCTCCCTTCTTTCTGCATTTGTTTTCCTGTTGTCCCTCTTGGTGCCTAACTATATACCACTGGATATGCCCCTTCTACCCCCCTTCTTCCCCCCACCCAATGCAATTTATCAAAACACGCTTGTATGAATTTTCATAGAATTTCCAATTCCATACAGAACTTTTTTTTACAGACAGGCAGTCAATACAGTCCTATGGGAGGCAATGGAGTTATTGGTTTACAGGTAAGTACTTGGTGTTGGGAGTTTGGTTTCTGTGGTAAGAACAAGGGTTCCCCCAGTGTCAATGTATGCAGTCTCAAGGCACCCTCAGCGGCACTAGGGTGGCAGAGTGCTGATGCCCAATGTTATCCGATAGAGATTAGGGGGCCTCCAATTGGTGACTGCTCCCGAGCAAGCCACAAGGTACTGAGGTTAAGCACAGGGCAAAGGGGGGTTCAAGTTAGCACCCAAGGTGGCCCAACAGACGGTGTCCCGGCATCCCAACTTACCTCTCCAACCAGTGGTCGCCTCCAGAAGATCTTAGTGCCCAAGCATGCAGTGTATTTTAAAATGGGAGAATCCCCATTGAAGGTCACAGGCCACCTGACGCCAAAGCAGCACCCTGCAGCCCTAGTGCTGCTTTGGGTGCATTTTGGGTGCTAACTTCAACCCCCCCTTTGCCCTGTGCTTAACCTCAGTACCTTGTGGCTTGCTCAGGAGCAGTCACCAACTGGAGGTCCCCTAATCTCTATCGGATAACATTGGGCATCAGCACTCTGCCGCCCTAGTGCCGCTGAGGGTGCCTTGAGACTGCATACATTGACACTGGGGGAACCCTTTTTCTTACCACAGAAACCAAACTCCCAACACCAAGTACTTACCTGTAAACCAATAACTCCATTGCCTCCCATAGGACTGTATTGACTGCTTTTCTGTAAAAAAAAGTTCTGTATGGAGTTGGAAATTCTATGAAAATTCATACAAGCGTGTTTTGATAAATTGCGTTACTTGCCTTTACCCAGGAAATGTCTCAGTGTAGTATCTAGGTATATCACACTGAGTAAGAAAAGTAATCTGAAAAGTACCTTAAAAAGTAATTTCAAAAGTAACTAAAAAGTAATTTCAACTTTTGAACAAGTGACTTACCTGTAACCAATCCAATTGCATTCACTGAAATCAAAATGTATTCAACAGTCGGGGGGGATCCTCCAGAAAGGTGCTGCTGCATTGTCAGGTGACTAGAGGCAGGCCAGGGATCACCAGATCCCAGGTCAGGATTGCTGAGGAGACCTTGTGGTGTTGGGCCACTCGGGCCGTGGGAATCGGGTGCAGAGTGGTGCAGACTCATGGCTTTGGCTGGAACCAGAGTCTGTTGGTGAGCAAATCTGGTGCTCACAGGAGACAAAGTCTGGCTGGGGAAGGCAGGGCAGGTCCTGCGGGTTCTGGGGGGCTGGTGGCTGGATGATACACTGAGATTCCACTGGAGCAGGTTTAGGTCGGGACAGGCCGGTAGGGCTGGGGCCAAGTCAAATGGTGTACTCCTCTTCTTCCTTCAGCACGGCTCTTCGGTCCTTCTTGTTCTCATTTCTTCTTGTCTGGGGAGGCAAGGTTCAGGGTTGTCCCTAAATACTAAATTTAAAGGCGTTTTATGTAGGTAAAGGTTGGGACCAATGGGTCCCTTCATAGGGGTGGGTACACCCCCTATTATGCCACCCTCCAGTGGAAGGTGGGCATAAGCCTCACTCTGGTTAGCTGTCTCCCACCATCTTCAAGATGGTGGGGACTGAGAGTTGTGCTTCACCTCGCCTCCCCCACCTGAGGGGTGGGGTTGGCAAAGGTTGGCACACCTCTCCTCCTATCTTGTTTTTTTCCGCAGAATCTCTCACCAAAAGTGGGATTCAGAACCGTTGGGGACCAGTCGCTGGGAGCAGCAAATGGCTGGGGCAGCTCACAGAGGCGGCAAGCTTTTGAAACTTCCCCTTTGTGGACCCTTCTCATCATGAGGGAGGAGACTTGGCACCTCTGCCCAGGATATGCTTTTCTTCAGGACCCCGGGAGCGGGAGGCTCTTGACCCAGTGGTCCTGAAACATGTCTGGGGGTGACAGCTGGCGAGCAGCCAGTCAGCCAAGCCACTAGAGTCATGTCGTTTTTCAGGGGGCATCTCTAAGATGCCCTCTGAGTGCAATTTTTATTTAACCCCACACTGGCATCAGTGTGGGTTTAACGTGCTGAGAAGTTTGATATCAAACTTCCCAGTTTTCAGTAAAGCCATTATGGTGCCGTGGAGTTCATAAAGACATCTCCCAGACCATATACTCTTTAAGGTTTTGCTGCTCCTACAATGTCTAAGAATGGACTCGGACACTGTAGGGGTACAGGGCTCATGCACCTGTACCCTCACCAAAGGCATAGTGCACCCAGTTAGAGGGATGGCTGACCTATGCCATAGGTAGTGGGTTGTAGGCATGGCACACAGGAATGTGTGCCATGTCGACTCTTCACTATGTTCTGCACCAAAAAACACACAGCCTGCAATGGCAGTGTGTGTGTGTGTGTGTGTGTCAGGGTACAGGGCCTCTAAGGGTGGCACAATATGTGCTGCAGCCCTTTGATGCCTTCCCTGGTCACAGTGCCCTTGGTACCCATGATACCTTTTACAAGGGACTTATATGTGGCCAGATAGTTGCCAATTTGGGTGTGCAACAGTTCAGATTTAGGGAAGGAACATAGGCCCTGGGAACCTGGTTAGCAGGAACCCAGGGCACACTTAGTAAAAGAGAATCAACATCAGGCAAAAAGTGGGGGGCAACCATGCCAAAAGGGGCACTTTCCTACACAACCCTCCCCCTCCCCAAACGAAAGAGGATGAGACTATCCTTTCCCTAGAGAGTCTTAATTGTCTAAGTGGAAGAACCAGGAAAGCCCATCTGCTTTAGCATGGGCAGTCCCAGGTCTATGTTCCACTGTAATGTCCATTCCATGTGGGGAGACGGATCACCTCAAAAGTTGAGGATTTTCACCTTTTAATTGCATTAGCCATTTAAGAGGTCTGTAGTCAGGTTGAACTGTGAAGTGAGTTCCAAACAAATATGGTCTCAACTTTTTCAGGAACCAAACCACAGCAACGACCTCCCTCTCAATGGTACTCCAACGCTGCTCCCTGGGGAGTAACCTCCTGCTTATAAAAGCAACAGCCTGGTCTTGGGCATCATCATTAGTCTGGGATAGGACCACTCCTATCCATAGCTAAGAGGCATCAGTCTGCACAGTGAACTGCTTGGTGTAGTCTGGATCCTTGACAATTGGAGCTGAGCACATTGCCTCCTTCAGGCTGTCAAAAGCCTTTTGACAGCTAACTGTCCAGTTTAACTTTTGGGGCATCTTTTTGGAGGTCAGTTTTGTGAGGGGTTTCACAATGAACCCATACCCTTTCACAAACCTTCTGTAGTACCCAGTCAAGCAAAGGAATGCGCTGACTAGGCTCTGGGTTGTTGGAGCCTCCCAGTCCAGGATAGCCTGGATTCTTGGGTTGTACTTGGCCTCCACCAACAAGGTGGCTCAGGTATACAACTGTGCCCTGCCCGATCTGGCATTTGCATGCCTTAATAGTTAGGCCTGCAGTTTGCAGGGCTTTTAAAACCTTCCACAGGTGGATCAGGTGATCCTGCCAGGTGGAGCTAAAGACAGCAATATCATCAAGATATGCTGCACTAACGGCCTCCAATCCAGCAAGGACTTGATTCACCAACCTTTGGAAGGTGGCAGGGGCATTCTTTAAACAAAAGGGCATAACAGTAAACTGATAATGCCCCTGAGATGTGGAGAATGATGCTGTTTTCTCTTTGGCTCCTGGGACCAACCAATCTGCCAGTAACCTGCAGTTAAGTCAAAGGTACTAAGAAATTTGGCTTCACCCAGTTTGTCGATCAACTCATCAGCTCTTGGTATGGGGTGAGCATCTGTCTGAGTGACAGAGTTGAGACCTCTGTAGTCCACACAAAACCTAATTTCTCTCTTTCCATCCTATGGATGAGGTATGGGTACTAAGACCACTGGGCCGGCCCAGGGGCTCAGAGGGTTCTATAACCCCTAACTCCAGCATCTTGCTGACTTCAGCTTTGATGCTCTCCTTAACTTGATCAGACTATCAATAGATTTTGTTTTTGACAGGTACACTGTCTCCAGTGTCCACATCATGGGTACACCCATGTGTCTGGCCAGTGGTCAAGGAGATGAGCTCTCTCTCTCTCTCTTTCTCTTTCTCTTTCTCTTTCTCTTTCTCTTTCTCTTTCTCTTTCTCTTTCTCTTTCTCTTTCTCTTTCTCTCTCTCTCTCTCTCTCTCTCTCTCTCTCTCTCTCTTTCTCTCTCTCTTTCTCTCTCTCTCTTTCTCTCTCTCTCTTTCTCTCTCTCTCTCTTTCTCTTTCTCTCTTTCTCTCTCTTTTTCTCTCCCCCCCCCTCTGATCCTCATCAGTAACCATAAACATAGTTATGTCAGCCCTGTCATGGAAAAGCTTTCAGTGATTCACATGGATCACCCTTTTGGGGTCTGGATTGTGCCCAGGTCCACCAAGTAGGTGACATGTCAGCCCTGTCATGGAAAAGCTTTCAGTGATTCACATGGATCACCCTTTTGGGGTCTGGATTGTGCCCAGGTCCACCAAGTAGGTGACCTCACTTTTCTTTTCTAAGATGGTGTAAGGGCCACTCCATTAGTCCTGGAGAGCACTTGTGCCACTGGCTCCAAAATCCACACCTTTTGCCCTGGTTAGAATTCCACCACTGCAGCTTTTTGGTCATACTAGTGCTTTTGGAGCTCCTGGCTGGGAAGCTTTTTACATGTAAACTGCCATTCTGGATCTTAGGCCTAGTACATAGTCCACAATATCTTGTTTGGGTTCTTGGAGAGGCTTCTCTCAACCCTCTTTAACAAGACAGAGTGGTCCCCTAACAGGATAGCCAAACAGAAGTTCAAAGGGGGAAAACCCCTACTGTCTTCTTAGACACCCCCTGTAGGCGAAAAGCAAGCATGGCAAGTGGACTTCCCATCTCCTCTTGAGTTTTTCAGGGAGCCCCTTGATCATGCCCTTCAATGCTTTGTTAAACCTTTCAACAAGACCATTTTTCTGCATACCTCAAACACATGTGGAATGAGTGTGGGGTGCAGAACAAGTTTACTACACCCTATCATCCACAGACATGAGGTTTGACCCTCTGTCTGACACCACCTCCTTAGGAAACCCTACCCTGGTGAAGACACCAATGGGGGCCTTGGCCACTGCAGGAGCTGCAGTAATCCTAAGGGGAATTGCTTCAGGATACCTGGGGCCTGATCCACTACCACCAGTACAAATGTGTTTTCTGTGCCTGTGGGAGATGCAAGTGACCCACTATGTCCACACCTACCCTTTCAAATGGAACCCCAACCACTGGTAGTTGAATTAAGGGGGCCTTTGGGTGTCCACCTGTTTTGCCACGGGTGTGACAGGTGACACAGGAGCTGACAAACGTTTTTACCTTCTGGGACATCTAGGGCCAGTAAAAGTGGCTAACTAGCCTTGCCCAAGTCTTGGTCTGGCCAAGGTGCACAGCTAGGGGGATATCACGAGCCAAAGTGAGTAAAAAATCTCTGTACATCTGAAGCACTATCACTCTCCTATTGGCACCAGGGTTGGGGTCTCTGGTCTTAGTATACAGGAGTCCCTGCACAGAATAGGCTCTGTGGGTTCCACTAATATCTCCCTTTTTCTTTGCAGCAGCCTGCTGCCTCCGGCCTTCAAGAGTTGGACAGGTCTGCTGTCCAAGGTACAGCTGTTCTCTTGTTGGCTCCCCTGGGCCTAAGAGCTCAACCTGGCAAGGGTCAAGTTCCATGGGCTCAGTTCCCTCTGGGGCTGCCATGTCCTCTTCCTGAGGAGAGGGGTCCTGAATCTTTTGCTGTCCAGAAGCGGATCCCCCAGTCTTTTACCTTTCCTCTTGAAAGTTTGGGCCATTCTTTCAAGCTTCAAGACTTATTTTTCACCCTGTTTTTGGCTCTGTGCTCTAGTCTTGACACACACATCTCAGCGATGTCCAGCATTGCTACATGGGTTTTTAGTTCTACCTCAGCCCATGCTGAGGTTTCCAGGTCGTTTTCAAGCCGACACGCAGCTGGAAGTTTTCGAGAGTGGCCAGTAGTAACACTGTCAGCATTGGTGACTGGATAAGACTTTCCAATAAGGTGTTGTTCTGGGGAAACCAGTGTGTCTCTCACTATGGTGACACTGGCACCTGTATCCCTCAGAGCTTTTATCCTAGTCCCATCTATCCAGGGGTATTTTGAATACTTCTTTAAGTTGGGAGGCCACACAGCTAAAGTGGCAAACTCAACTTCATCCTCCGTGACAAGAACTGCTTCATTGTGAACCCTGATTTGCTCTGGGCACACTGTTGATCCCACCTGGAGATTGGATATACCAGTACTAACTGGATGAGGACTAGGGGGCTTCTTGTTAGGACAAGTAGTATCTCCAGTTAAGTGTCCCAGCTTCTTACAGTTGAAACACCAGGCCTTCGGGGATCAAAGTTCTTCCATTTGTACCTACCATTAGACTGGGAAGAGTATTGGGACCCACCCCCTTGAGCAGGTTTTTGGGGCCCTTTTGAAACCTCTTGGTTTTTAGCTTTGGGGTTCTCATCGTTGTTTTCCTGGGGAGGTTTGGTAACCCTTTTACTTTGGTCACACTCCAGTGGCTGGTTTTGTTACCCTAGTCTTGACCCAGTAGTCTGTCTTCTTTATCAATTCTTCGGGAGAAATTAGACCTAGGTCTACCAGATGTTGATGCTACTTTTTATTAGTGCAATTACTTAATATATATTCTTTTATAAAAAGATTGTAAAGTCCATTGAAATCATGCACATCATTTCCAGTTAACCATCTATCTAGTGTCTTAACTGAGTTTTCAATGAAGTCAATCCAGGACTGGTTTTGTGAGCCCCTCCTGAATCTAATACTATATTCCTCAGTTGTGATCCCAAAACCCTCAATCAGAGTGTTCGCTATGAGATAATTAGACCCAGCATCTGCCCCTGTAGGAGTCCGGATTCTTTCCCTGCAGTTACCAGTGAACAGTTCACAAAGGAGAGCCCCCAGTCTGACTTCCTCACTTTTCTCATTTCACAAGCTCTCTCACAAGCTGTGCACCATTTGGTGATGTCATTGCCTTCCTCAAATTTGGGGATTTTGAGATCATAAGATTGCTCTCTTCCCTATTTATTAAGTTGCTGCCACCATTGATGGGAGCTAAGCCCATCTCTGCTCTTTCATTTTCTAGAGCCAGGAGTCTGGTCTCTAGATCTAATCTTTTGGTCAACCTCACTAAGAGGTTGGTCACCTCATTGAGGCTGCCCTCAATGGACTCGTAAGCACCTGACCCACCTGTGTCGGATCTGGGTGCCGTGAGTAGTATTCTTGGAGTCAGGGAACAGGGGCCATATTCTCTCTAGGTAGTGAGGGGGGTTGGAAGTTATCCTCATCCCCCTCCATCCTCTTTCCCATCTGAGAGGTATTCACCTTGTTCAGAGTGGTGGTCCTTAGCATACCCTGCCAACAGATCCTGGAGATTTTGTTTGGAGGGATGGGATCCCATGGTAATGTTTTTAAGGGTCCATAGAGACCCTAACTCACTGAATTCCAGGTGGAGGTAAGGGGTGAGGTTGAGCTCCTCAACCATGTTCCCTGTCATTTGTTATGTTTTGACTAACAGTTGGGTTCTTGATAAGAGACATTCTAAAAAAAAAAAACCCTAACCGATCTTACCAATAATTATAGTGAGTTTTTATTTTTCTAAAATTCTAAAGGGACTTAACCAGTGCCCTAACAAGACTTTTAGTAATTTGGGAAAATGTGTCAATTCAAAAAATTCTGAATTCTAATGACAATTTAGGAGTACTGTCGTGTGATCATGCGTTGACCAAGTCAGTCAAACAAATGCAAAGTTGCAGACCCCACCGCTGATCTACCAATGTAGGAAACTGGCTCTGTATATACTATACCAAAGTAAGGTATAGTGTGCACAGAGTCCAGTGGATCCCCACTGGTAGGCAGAGGTAGACGTAGATAATACCTTACTCTCTATTTGTGGAAGTGTTGGCAAGCAGTAAGGCTTTATCAGAGGTTAGTGTTAAGCATTTATTGTACACACTTAGGTAAGAAGTGTTTTCAAACAATCAAAGACTGAACTCTGATTAATTTGTTTTGTGTAAAAATATTATTTAGTTGTATTTTAATTTTTAGACCAAGCCAGGCCTGGTACAGGTAAGTGCAATAGTGCTTTGCAAGAATAATGCAGTTGTATACAGTTTGAATGCAGTTGAATGCAATTGGATGGGTTACAGGTAAATCACTTGTTCATAAACAGTTGAAATTACTTTTCAGTTACTTTTGGAATTACTTTTAAAGTTAATTTTCTGATTACCTTTCTTACTCAGTGTGGCATACCTAGATACCACACTGGGACAGTTCCTGGGTAAAGGTAAGTTATGCAATTTATCAAAACACACTTGTAGGATTTTCATAGAATTTCCATCTCCACTCTTAGAACTTGTTTTTAGAGAAAAGCAGCCAGTGCAATCCTATGGGAGAACATTGAGTTATCAGTTTACAGGTAGGTACTTGGTTTTGGGAGTTGGGTTTCTGGTGTTAGAACAAGGGTTCCCCCAGTGTCAAGGAAGCACTCTCAAAGCACCTTCAGCAGCACTAGGGTGGCTTGGTGCAGAGTGCTGGGGAACAATGTTATCCAATGGGGGGTGGGGGGCCTCCGGTTGGTGACTGCTCATGTGCAGGCCACAAGGTTGAAGGAATAATGCTCCTGAGGCTAAGCACAGGGCAAAGAGGGGGTTCAAGTTATCACCCAAGGTGCAGGGCGCTGTTTTGGCGTTGGATGCCCTGTGACTTTCAATGGGGAATCTCAAGTTTGAACAAACACTGTAGGCACGGGCACAAAGATCTTCTGGAGGCGACCTCCGGTCACATATCTATCTATATCTGAAGGCAATCTGTCCATCCTTCCGCTCAACCTCAAATATCTATCGTTAGATGGCGGCAAACTATCTTGAGACACAACCGACGCAGCCCTTGAATGACTTCAAGGCAACAACCAGATCCCTAAATCTCCAGCAGCGTCAACCCCAAAGTGATTACCGACAGTTTAATCTCTTTCGAGGATTATCCAGGGGTTCTCTTTAGTCAGCGCCAATCTTACCAACTGCAGACGCAACAACCTCAGAGCCTTTTGGTCTGCCAGTACAGGGGTAGGGCCAGGGAAAAGGTCATGGATGCCTCCAGCAAGTTTTCTCCTCCTTTTCATCCTCCTCTCCAGCTCCCCCAGAACAGCAGTCCTTATTCTCTTCCACAGTCCCGCAAAGGGCTGTGGGAGGATGAGTGGCCTCCTTTCTGCTGGCCTGGAAGGCCATTACTTTAGATCAGTGGGTCCTCCAAATAGTAGAAAGAGGCTTCACCATTCCCTTCCTTCAGGCTTCACCCCACACCACATCCTACCCGAGTTCTCTTCTCCCACTGTGGACCACTTCATCATACTGCAGCAGGAGGTGGCAGTAGGATTACAAAAAGTAGCCTTGGAGTTAGTGCCGGAGCAAGAAAACGGTTAAGGATGCTGCTTCAGCTACTCCCTTAGCCCAAGATGGATGGCTGTCTGCGTCCTATCTTGGACCTCCGGGAGGTGAATTTCTTCTTCTGATAGGAACGTGGTACTGGAGTTGGATGTTGGAGACTGGGTGGTGTCCCTCGACCAGCAGGATGTGTACTTCCATATCCCCATCCTGCAGTTGTGTCTGAGGTATTTGCTCTTTATAGTGGGTTCTACACTCTACCAGTTTCTTGTACTCCCATTTGGTTTGGCATCAGTGCTTCGAGTCTTCACCAAGGTGATGGCAGTGGTGGCGGCCCATTTCAGAAAGTTGGGAATCCCAATCTTCCTTTACTTGGACGACTGACTGATCGAAGCTAGGTTGCATGAGATGGTCATTTGCCATCTACAGTGAACAGTCTTGCTTTGTTCGACCTTAGTTTTTTGATCATCAAGCCCAAGTCTCCCCATAGCCCTCCCAATAGCTCCAGTTCATAGGGTCAGTTCTGGATACCATCTTTCTGCGCGCCTTTCCCCCACCTCAAAGGATTGTTGACATATAGGCGATGGTCCCATCCTTTCCACAAGGTGCCCAAGTTCCAGTCCTGTAGGTCCTGAGATTCCCTGGTCTGATGGCTTGCTGCATTCTTCTAGTCTTGCACGTACGTTGTTATATGAGGGATCTGAAGTGGTGCTTCTGCAGGCGATGCCTACAATACGAGAGAGACTGTTGCACTCTATTGTGATTTTTCCCCCAGCACTGCAGCAGAAGTGTTTTGGTGGGGGAACAAGACTAACCTCACCTGTGAGAGGGCCTTTACTGCTCCCCATATGTGACTATGGGTGGTAGTGATGAATCCCTCCTTCTTAGGGTGTGGAGTTCATCTGCAGGATCTGGAGATCAGAGGCCTCTGGTCTCCAGGAGAGCACAATTTTCATATCAACCTGTTGGAAATGGAGGGCGATTTGGCTGGCGCTTAAGTTCTTTCCCCCTCCATCTAAGATCAGTCTGTCTAGATCTTGACAGACAGTTTGTCTGTAATGCGGTATGTGAACAAGCAAGTGGGAGTATGGTCTTGCCTCCTTTGGTTGGAAGCTGACAGTGATCTTATTAAAGTATACATAAAATTGAAGGATGGAATGCTTGAATTAATTTTAGCCACTCGTAACTACTTGGAGCCGCAACCCACTCCATCGTTATTTTGCATCCCATGTCACCTCAGTTTAGATCCAGTGATATGAAAATCCGTCTTGACCCTGGTCCAGTGGGAACAGTCTAGCCTGAACTGCCAGGTCAGGTCATCCCTGAACCGGACCACAAGCAACCCAGGTCCAGGTTCACCCTTTAGTTTTCGGAGTGGATCTGCTGTCTGCTACTTGTCTGGAGACATGGACTGGACTCTGCTAGTGGTGTATACTTGAGTGAGTCCTGTCCCTAAATTCCTGGGAGCCTTAGTAGTGACCAATGGTAACTACTCCAGAAAGTCTGAAATGTTGTAACTTAAAACATTTTTGGACTTTAAAGACCTGTATAGTATCAAGGGGACAACATGGCAAAGGTGCCAGCTTCAAGAGGACTTCATCAGGCATAGCTTATAAGTCTGTACCGTTAGAGAAGTTTGAGCTGCATAAAAGAGGCTAAGTCCAAAGGTAGACATCTTGAGTGGGCAAAGATATCAAAAATATGTGCCTGACAAGAGGACTTTGTTGGCAATGAATTTTTAAATTTCCTGCTGAAACCAACAGTTTCACTGAGACTTTGTACAAGTGGCTTTTCGCCTTTTAGATACCAATGCCGAATACAGTGTACAGCCATGCACTGTTGGAGGATTTTGTCTTTCATAAAGATGGCTATGTTCAAAGGTAAAAACTTGGACCGAAGCGACCCGCTTGGGGTAACTGACCTCTGGTCCACCGTGGTCAGTCTGAAATTGTGCCTCAGTCAACCATGAACAATGGCATTTTATTGGCACTTTATTTTCTCCTGGCACTTTTTGCTCTAAAACTTTCAAAATTCATAGCTCTGATTCCTCTTTCTGGATTTTGTTAGTTTTGGTGGGGTTTTTTCTTATTACATTTGTCTCTACTTAAGAAATTAGTTTTGGGATTTTTTGGTGGTGTTTTGTCTTTTTAATTGTTTTGGTACTGCTTAATACTTTACACACTTTTCCTTATGTTAAGCTCTGTATTATAGCTTGCAGAGGTTGAGCCTAGGTTTATTTATTCAACTGTATTGGACCTAACAGGATTTGAGACTTATTACTTAAAAGGGAATCTCATCCTCCCCAAATAAAAACCCATTTTCATACACAGTTGCTATAAAGAGTGGTATATTATCTGGCTCACATGTGCAACCCCACCAAGCTATCCCATGTCACTCTTTCAAAATGGGATCACACATATTCATGTGTAGGGCATTTTGCATGCATGGTTTGTCAGTGAGATTTTACAAGTGGCGTGTCTGCAGTGTTTACCAACACTCACCCTAATAAAAATAGATGGGCATACACTCACCCTGATAAAAATAGATCGGCATAGTTTTATTCAGAGTAATGTACTCATAATTATGGATTATCTTAAAAAATAATGGGGTTGCCCTGTGCCACTCAGAACCTGGGTATATACTGTTATAGACTACAATGCGTTCTGTTGGGTATCACAATTTCTTTGCATGACAAAATGGTGTTAAAATTTCACAACAATGTTTGAGCATCAATGTATGGTCGGCAGTGAGCTGAAGGTTTCTGGGCCTACATTGACCACTATTCAACATCCCCACAGAACAATTATTGAAATAGACAACACACAACAATAACCATAATTATTAAGTATATTCAAAGTTATATATCCAAATAATACAAACAAAGGTCTTCATCTGCGGCTGTCTCGAACCCAGAAATAATAAACAATGTGACTTAGTGATAAGGTGACACAACGTGCAAAAGTGCTTAGCACAACACAATACAAACAAAAAATTATATACATGAAACAAAGAAATGCCTGTCCTTTTCATGTCAAATAGTTCAACAAACACCATATCTCTATATTAGTCTTCTTTAGGATGGTTGACAAAGAGCATGGAACAATAAAGTTGCTGTTTGTTTCGACCCCGCGTGTATGTGTCAGGAGATAGACATCATGGTGGGTCTTCCTCAGGACTAGTGAGTTGAGAACAGCCTAAATGCAAGGAGATTTTTGGGGAACGGAACTCCTCCAGCCCTGGATGGAGCACACACAGAGGATCAGCAAGTATCATCATAATAGTGTTTTGCCACAAAGCAATAATGATCATGCTTTTCACAGTGTGTGTGGGGTGAAGGTAGTATACATCGATGGATCGTTGGGGTTGTACTTGTTTTAGACTCTCCATATAACTTTCCTAACAACACCCTTAATAAACACAACTAAGATATTATTTCTTATGTTATGAATGAAACCTACATGACTGCATTTTCTCAGTGGTTGACATAAACCCAATTTTACCATAACCTAATGAAAAAAGACCTGTTCACTTGAAGCCTCCTAGGTAATAAGTGTAAGGGGGTATTATGTTCACTTGTTGTCTTTTGTCAGCGCAGGACCATAAAGGTTTGGGTTTCATCAAATCCTGAAAGCTTCTACCTACCTTTTAAGGATGTCCATTTTAGCCAATGCACACAAGGGGCATTCATGAATCAATCTTTGACTTCCTCCTTACCCCATTCTAAATAAACTGAGATTATAACACATCAAGAGTGTCTTTAGTCTATTCCTTTATTAGCTACACAGGCAAGGAAGCAAGACTAGTAGAAAGCATGGCTAAATCTGGAGTCTACGGCTTTAAAGAAGGCACATAAAAAGTAAATTAGATGGGGCCGCCTTTCCTTGTGCCCTTATTAGTTACATTAGTACTTGTTAAGCATATAACTAAGCACTGGCATATAAGGATATTTAGTGGAGGGAAGGAGAAAGGAAAACGGGGCAGAGTGTATAAATGTAGAATGTCTGCATAAGTTGAGGGGACAGCTTGTACACGGGGACATTATTGTGACATCACTTTTGTAACTTAGGCACTCTTGTGTTAAATGTGGGTTTAACAAACTGTAGTACATGCCTTCCGTGCTTGTTTATTCCTGAGTTTATACATTTCTTTCTTCTCTTTATAGTACGTTGAAGATAATTTAGGTGTGATGTCTGTTGGTTTCCTGTTGGGCAGTCCAGATGATGCTGTTATTTGGAGGGGGCCGAAGAAAAATGGTGTGTTCTTTTTCATTTTTCTGACAACTGCACCACTAAAGAAATCAGATGCTGTTTAATGCATGCTGTTTTTTAAATATATGTATATATATATATCAGCTAACTGTTCCTTAAAGTACCAGTTCTACATTGGTACATGCAGAAGAGGGATCTTTGTGTAGCCAATCAAAATTGACAATGCACGTTTCAGGAAGGAGGAAACCGAGAAATGTAAATAAATAAATATATATATATATATTCCTTTTTTTAATTTCATATCCCACTAAGCTAACTGTTCCCTCAAGCACCAGTTCTACGTTGGTACATGTAGAACTGTATATATATTAACTTTTTTTGCACTGTCACTTTGAAAATGGTGATCTGAATTTCTTACGCTGTCATGTGATCAAGGCAGGCAACTGCTGAAACGCGTAATTTCGAGGCTGTTTGAGCGGTAAATAAACAAAATTGCAACTACTTGGGTCCACTCTCGTTTGATGGCGAAATGAAGTGACGGAGCGAAAACGTGGCCACTTCGCTGGCCTTGTGGTTTTCGTAGAGCACAAAATGTATACTCCAGTGAGTCCATCCTGAAATACATGAAATCAAGTTCACTTTAAAACCCCAGTGGGATGATGTACAGTCCTGTTAAAAACATGTGGCATTCTTTTTTTTAAATTTTTTTTTTAAAACCTTTATTGAAAGACACGTAGAAGTACAAGCGCAGGCCTACAACCACAGGGGCCGGCCGCAAAAGCAGGAGAGTCAAAAAAAGGGCAACATCAATGCGTACAATAGAATGAATACAGGATAGACGTGAAATAAAGACGTTAAACAGTCAGCGCCAGGATAAGAAAGGTTTCATTTTACATTTTATAGAGGAGGCAGCAACCATATCTACCGGGCGTCACGCAACATATACAGAAAAAGAGGGGGGGGGCGGGAGGGAGACAGCCCCCCACGCAATCAAATAACCCTAGTAGGGCGAAGCCCAAAGACATCCCACGCCCAGCAAAGGTTCAAAAATAAAGGACAAATGTCAGCAAACAAATAACGTGGACGCCACATGTACAGCCCTCCCGCCCCGGAAAAGGAGAAAGTGCGGACACGTACGAAACAAAGGAGTGAAAACAAAGGGACATAGCCCACCCCCTGAAAAAAAGCAAAAAGGGACCATAGAATAAAACAAACTAAAATAACAAACACCCCCCCCACCCTACATCACTGTAATGGCTACGGCCTACCCCACTAAACAGCGTGCCTGTCGCCCAGAGTCACCCGAAATATAGAAGAAAGAGAAAGGGAATAATAACAAAGAAAGAGAAAGAAGAAAGAGAGAGAAGGAGAGGAAAAAGAAGGACAGGAGAGGAGAGGAGCCAGCGATCGGAACATGGAATGCTACCCCACCCGCAACAACGGATCACCAATCGAGGTCGAAAAGGACATTGAAAAAAGCCCACACAAGGATGAAAAACAAGAACTAACCAAAATAATGAGGCCTGGAGATGCCATTTAAAAGGGTCCCACAGGTACTCCGGCACAATCACCCCTGTCCACTTTTATGAAGAGTCGAGCTTCCAGACCCCGCCACGGCCGAAAAGCAGAATGATACAGTGGGTCCATACCAGTCCAGGAAGGCCAGTGGGATCTCCGCAAAACACCGTCCCGGCCAACAAGAAGCAACCAGGAGAACTCGGCAGCAGTCAGAATGCAAAAGTACCTCAACGATCCACGTGGCCAAGCACAATATCTGGGCTGTCCAGCACGAAGCAGAGAAATCAGGATGTAGGAAACACTGCAGCATCGGCACCGGGTCCACATGATCCCATAGAATCAAACACCCAGCTGGAGATCCCAGCACAGCAGCCGGAGAAGTTTCAACCATTACAATTCGGGAAGACGACACCGCGTCACAAAATGGCGGAGCAGCCATGGCGGAGATCCGCGACTCCAAGTCTCGGCATTTCAAGGACAGGTCGATCCCCAGAGCAGCCAGGGCAGACAAGACAGCACTCCGAGTAGGGGCCGCCCGAATCAAACGAGGGCTGGAGAGAACAAATGCAGCAACTTCCCTGTCTCCAGGAGAAAGACTCTCCGAGGGGCCATCCGCCATCTTAAGCACAGCGCCCGCCGCCATCATCGTGGGCGCCTCCAAGTCCACCAGGAGCACCGGCGGCCCCAGGGCACACAACCGATCCGCGGCGGATGGCGCTCGGCGGAGAAAGGAGAGTCACCAGAAGAACGGGCGTGCTCCCCACAACACTCTGGGGGGAGCCCAGCACCGGACCCCGGACGGGACAAGCAACAGGAGTGGGCTACCCACTTGAGGGGTGCCGGACAGCGCGGCTTCTCTTCTTCGGGCCGGCAGGCAATCGGACATACGGGGTGGCCCACCCGCGGGGGTGGGTCCGCTCCAGGGCTTCCGGCCCGCGGCTCTCAGGCTCCCAGCATCGGGTCTCTCCACCGGTTCCGGACCGCCGGTACTCCGAACATCTCCGGGCAAGCACAGCACTCGAGGCCCCGGCGTCAGGGCCGGGAAGGCCAGCAAGGCAACAAGGGCAGAACGCCGAAATGACTGCACGCCAGAGCCCCGGACAAGGATGGTAAGTGAAGGCTCTTCCTTGGTGACCAAATTCGGAACACCCGGAACAGGATGAAATACAGGATAGGTGGCGGGGAGGAAGAAATCACGGAGCGAGGCGGTTATGCGACTGTTCCGATCGCCATCTTGGCTCCTCCCCTCACATGTGGCATTCTTAATCCTCCGTGATAGGACTACCTCCCTTTGCGATGACACCCAATGGCTTCACCTCAGGAACGCTGCGCTTGCAGCGGAGCTTCGTCCGCGACCGGAGCCGGCCGCTAAAATACAGTCAAAAAAGGTGCCCCTTATGGAAGAGCCACAACATAGATTTATTTTCATATTCCGGACATATTGTAGGGAATAGCAAACCTAACATTGTGGGTAAGATGAATGTATTGGAGCTAAGTTTTCTACTCAAGTCCCTCTGTCTGAGTTATTGCTTTTCCCCTCTACTGAGAAAGCCAATCAAGTGCTGTAAGGAGTTTTTAAACCTTCTTATGAAGGAATAGCTAGAAATCAGAATTATCATTGAATATTCATATTAATAAAATACAGATGGGAAGCTTTGGTTACCCACAACTTAAAAAATATCCCATTGCTATTACATTGTTGGGCATATCCTCAGTAATGACTGATCACTCCTGCTTGAAGTCCTCTGCAATGCAGATTGGAGAAACAGGCTCTTGCTCCCATATCCTGTATTTTTTATGAAGTAGGACAGGGGCACCAATGGGGATCCGCTTTCTATTTGCAACATAATACTTGGAAAGAGTGTTTCTATGAAAGAAACAGAACATTGTTTTGGAAAACATGGAGTCACATGGGTGGCTAAATCTGGACACAAATAAAGCAAACAAAGAGGCCACACCGTTACCTCCTCAAAAGAACCATGAATGATGCATCAGGTGGTGCAGTGTACATCACACTGATCTGCCTTTAGTCTTAAGTGGGACGAGAATCCTCGGTGTGTTATCCCAGTCACAGTTGGAGGCCCATAGACTGCGTGGCCCCCCGGATGCCAATCTGCAGGGAAAAACATACAATATTCTCTGCACCACTGGTATGTTGTGACCCCCCGCCCCTATTCAGGAAAGTGGTGGGGGTATTCATTTCTCACCGCTATCTTAAAGTTCTGAACTTGACAGATTGGTTTCCTACCAAGTTCTCGATGCTTATTCAGGCATGTCTTGAGGTGAATTGTGAAACAGTATAGTAGGAACCGCTGCACTCCCAAATTATAATGTAATGTAGATCAAAAGGTCAGAAAATAGCGATTTTATAGGTGCTTCGGGAGATCACCTTCTGGTTCAAAAAAGGTGCAACATAGTATCAAGACATAGTGAGCCTTACGGGAGGTAAGGACTATCCCTGGGCACTCTTAATGCACCACAGTGCGTAAATAAGTAGTTCAGATGTATGTTGAAGAATTATCAATAGGTTGTTTATTAGTGTACTCCAAATGGTGATCAAAACAGTCTCATCTTAGCATATTTCTTCATATGTTAATAACGTTTTGATGCAAATGATGTCTTATTAATCAAGTATGTATTTCAATTCATAGTTCCATGACAAGTTAAAGCCCCGATGCATTTCGTGCTAAACAGCACTTCTTCAGGGGGAATGAGTCCGGCATGGAAGTGAATAACTCGCGGTATCAAGGGTGATGGGTCCGGTCTGCTCGTGCGGCAACCCGGAAGACCACTTCGAAGGAGTGTCCTGAATGATGTCATATTTGCTGTCAGCCTCTTTCAAGTCCAAGATAATCATTCACAGAGTGATATATATTGTGCTTATGACTCACCTAGAAAAAGTTTACATTCTTTTTGATCCTTTCTTTTGCCTATCTGAATGATGAGAATGAGCTTTGTTTATGTTCACCCATTAAAGACACTTCTCCAGAATAGCACCTTGATTTGGTTGGCGACAGTTTGATAATAAATACTTCTTGTCACATTGATATAATAACCTAGAAGGTAGAAATATTGTGTCCGTTAGTTTGAAGGATGGAGGCTTTCATTGGGAAAAAATGTATACTAAGAACAGTTTCTTCTTTCATTATGCCCCTTCTGTGGAAGCGACCAGCATCAAGGGATAAAATTCTTTCTTGGCATGTGAAATTCTGATATTCAGATGGTTTGTATTTGCATCAAAAGGAGCATGAGGAATGAGGCCTCTCTTATGTCAAAAATATGCACTTATCCTGCTAAGGCGAAAACAGGAAAGAGAAGGCAGAATAATTCAGAATGGTTTTACTGGCAGGCATGAGCCCGTTTATGTGTGAGGAGATCTCTGCCTCAAGAGTTCTCCAAATCCATAAATCCCACTCAAGGAATGGGAACATAGATTTTCCACGGCATGGGTTCGCCTTGAGAGTTGTGAACCTACAAAAACGTAAACATTTGTCAGCTTCGCAAAGATTTTCCATTCTCCCTTCCATCCTGCAGATGGTTGGCTTTTTATTCCAGTCAATGACTGACATAAATCCCTGTGCAGGATGGGTAGAGAATGGATTACTCACATATATGGTTGGAGTTTAAGGCGGAGAAAACTGTTCTGTTCCAATTTGTTCTAGGCTATGGAGAATTCGGCATTGTGGGAATAGGGTCCTGCTTGGAATGTTACATTACCACAGTATTGAGCAGGGAATGTTTGTGAACTCTAGAAATCAGCAAATAACACTCACACATAAGTGTAGATTTACTACTTTCTATGTGAATTCAACTGATTGTGATGACAACCAGTGCAGCAGCAAATTAAAAATAATTAATAGTGGAGAGCCGATAGGGAGTGGAGGCAGAGCAGTTTCTGAATTGATAAGTTTGTTACTAGACTGACTGTATTCATATTCGTTATCATTCTTTATTCATCTATCAATGCTTTTCAGAAAATTTAATTTTGGAAAAAACACTGTAGTTGAATTGATTTTATATTTTAGGTATGATCAAACAATTTTTGCGAGATGTGGACTGGGGAGACCTTGACTATCTTATTGTAGATACACCACCTGGAACCTCCGATGAGCACCTTTCTGTAGTACAGTATCTGAGCGCCGCTCATATAGATGGGGCTGTGATAATAACCACTCCACAGGTACAGTATAGATTGAAATAAAATTATATGTGGGTGACAGTGATGTAACTTTTTAGCATGTGAAATGCTAATTTGGATTGCACCTGTTTAAATAGAACTAGATTCCCTATCTCTAAAGGCAAGGAACTAGACAAGACATTAGTCCTTGATCTTGAGCAGTATTTAGGCATATAGTGAAGTCCACTTGCTACTCGTATTGATTATGTTAGGCAGGTGATTGATGATAGTAATACGTAGTCCTCTTCTCCAGCCCATATTGTTTTCCAGTGTTTATGAGAAGAAAAAAATTATTGTATTCTTAAGTCAAATTTTCAAGCCTTGAGCCTCTGTTTCATCATAGTTTGGCCCTTTATGAAACACAGTTGAATAAAACGGTTTTTAATGACTGTTATGCTTTGTATTGATAAGAGTTTGTCTTTACAACTCATTCATTTTTATAGTGGTAGAAAAATGAACTGCAACAAACAGTAGACAGGAGAGTTGTGGCACTGTTTTTTCTTTTATCTTGTAAATCCATTTTTTAAACCTTTGGGATGACATATTTGGGTTTTGAGATTCATACTAGCAAATTTATATTTTGGAAATTTTAATTTCAATCAATCTTTATCTTTAACAATGTTACATTACCTTAACAGGAAGTATCACTCCAGGATGTCCGTAAAGAAATTAACTTCTGCCGTAAAGTGAAATTACCCATTATTGGTGTAGTAGAAAATATGAGTGGTTTTATCTGTCCAAAGTGTAAGGTAAGAAAATGTCTTTCTTATCAATCTTTTGAAGATTTGTTGTAAGATAGTGGTGCATCTTAAAAACAGCCCAGTAACCACATGAGAGGATGTTCACTCAACCGTTAATAAGTTCCTTCCTATAGTAGTTAAAGTTCCTTCTAAAATTGGTTTCTCCAGTCACCTACCAGCCTTTAGCCGCTTTATCGGAAGTAATGCATAGGATTTGAAGGATTGTATTGACTACACTTAGTGCTAAATTGGGAAATCAGATTTGGATGGCTCCTTATGCTGCTCATTTCCGCCACAAATGTGTAGTTTAATTTAGTGTAAGCATAGTTGGTGTCAGATGTAGATAATAATCTGCCTATGATCAGGATAAATAGCAGAATGTGCAAGTGTATGTGTGTATATATTAATATATGAAAGGGTATGATAAATATGCAAAATAAAAAGCAGAGAACTCTGATTCTCCAGTATTAGGGTGTCTTTCATAGATTCACATGCTTGAATATTCCCCGTCGTCGGAGTGGGAGTCCCACAGTAAATAAAATAGCTATAATATACTTATATATCTA
The DNA here is from genome assembly GCF_964261635.1 of Lissotriton helveticus. Classification (NCBI taxonomy): domain Eukaryota; kingdom Metazoa; phylum Chordata; class Amphibia; order Caudata; family Salamandridae; genus Lissotriton; species Lissotriton helveticus. The sequence continues at coordinate 555,843,410 of NC_136071.1, read as the reverse complement.
TATATATATATATGCATAACCTGCCTACACATATTTCTACATAGGAATGCATGGGAAAGGAAAAAACCATATGCAGTCTATCCCTGTCATTATGTTGGTCCAAACTGCAGCCAATCAGGCGACAGCAACCCTCTAGAACCTTCTCCTCAGGGCTCAGCACCTCAGATTTTCTACCGCACGTCGTGTGTAAGGGAGTCTCCCTGAGCTCTGCTCAGTTTTCTCTTCTCTTCAGGTTTTTCCTGGTTCTTCAACATGTCTACAAGTAAGAAGTCTCTTTTCAGGGCTTGTTTTTCCTGTGGAAAGCTAAGACTTTTTTCAGAGGACCCACACAGTAAGTGTATTTACTGTCTTTACCCGGACCATGAGGTGGGGAGCTGTAAGTTCTGTAGAACATTCTCCACAAAGACTTTAAAAGACAGGGAAGGCCGTTTACTCCTCTGGCTCCAGAGACTTAAGGATAAAGATAATGTACTTTCTGATGCTGAAAGTCTTATTTCTGGCCATTCCCAAGCAGCCTCCAAACGTGGTAGTGTGCAGGAGTTTCCTTCTCCATTTTTAAAAAAAGAAGATGTTGTCTCTTTCCTTGGCCCCTGCGGTGTCTTCACCACTTCCTACCACTTCTGGTCCCACGAGACCTGGCTCTCAGGCTCCTGCTGCATCTTCCTCAGGTTTTCCTGTGAAGAAAACTGTTTTTCCGTCGACGACGGTGTCGTCTACAGTTCCATCGACGGGATTGGCTGTCTCTGGTTCAAAATCGACGACGACGGTCACGACGACGCTTGCTTCTGGATCGTCTACAGCCCTTTCGTCTATGTCATCGTCGTCGATGAAGGTAATTCTCAGTTCTAAGACTTTCGTCGATTATTCCAATTTCATCGTCGACGAAGAAACCACCGCCGTCGACAGTTCGTTCATCGTCGACGAAGGGTGTTAAGATGTTGGTTTCGTCGACGCCTTCGACGACGAGTGTTCCGTCGACGAGTGTTCCGTCGACTAGTGTTCCATCGACGACTGTTCCGTCGACGAAGAAGATGAAGACGAAGGTCCCGTCTACGTCGACGAAGGTTCCGTCGTCGGCACCATTGCCGTCGACGACGTCACCATCGACAACAGCCTCGTCGACGGCAGTTTCGTCAACGAAAACTGAAAAGACCGCAGCATCGTCTATGCTGCAGACAGCACCGTCGACGGAAGGATTGCCATAGACGAGGGAATCTCAAAATGTAGAAAAGATAGTACCATCTACATTTGCCTCTCTACCTTTATTGCCACTATCTTCCAGCAGTTTGGCCAATGTTGACACTCTTCAAAAAGGGGGTATGGTTCAACCTCCCTCTTCTTTGTTTGCTACAGACTCAGATCAGGAGTCTGAAGAGGATGTCCATGAAGCTTTTTCTGAGGCTCGTAGTCCATCAGATTTAATTATAAAATGTCAGGAGTTCAGTAATGATGAGGAGGAGCAGTATGGCCAACAGGATGAGGTTCAGGCTCAAATTCCGACTGCGATGTTACCTTTGTCGCTGATCTTGAACCTTCAAAGTATGTTAGATGACTATAATCGACGCTTCCCACCATCACCACAAGTGCCTACAGTTCCTTCAGTCTTAACCCCTATTACGGAGCTTCCAGCTGCTCCTTCAGTACCTTCACCACCTGCTGCCATTCAGCGACACACATCAATTCAAGTGCACGCAACTGTGTATCCTGATGATGACGAGGAGAACCCTCCGGAACGAGAAGATGGGGAGGTTACAGATGTGGATGGTGATGATTATATGGCGGAGTGGGATGACTATCGGGCACAAACACCATCCCCATCTCAAGTGACGCCAGGGGATTCTCCTCCGGTGGATATTGCAAGCTTCCATCAGTTGATGGACAGAGCGGCTCAGCGTTTTAAGTTACCACGAGCTCAAAGGGAGGAAGAGTGTTTCCTTTATGATTTCAAGAGCCAACCATTCAAACAGATTCATACTGTTCCAATTATAGATTTCATCTGGGCTGAAGGGGTGAAACTCATGAAGACGCCAAATTCTTTGCCTGCCCAATTACCACGATTGGAAAAGAAATATAAGGCGCCGGTCGGATCTCCAGCTTGCCTCATTGGCCAGCCGAAGCCAGATTCAGTTGTTACACAGGCAGCTCAGAGGCGATCCCAGAATCCTGCATCTACTATTACAGCTCCTCCGGACCGTGAGGGCCGTCGCCTTGATGCTATAGGGCGCACGTTTTCGTCGATGTCTTCCACTACGGTGAGAGTGGCTAACGCTATGGCCATCTTGGGTCGATATGACTGGGTAGATATGTCCGCCTATGTGGCGTTACTTCCGGATGCTTCCAAGGTGGAAGCATTGCAGCTTCTTCAGGAAGGTGAAAGAACATCTGAAGAATTGATTGTGCAGTAGATGTAGCCTGCACTGGATTCCGACAGCGCGCTGGCGCGGCTGTCTTACGTAGGCAAGGTTGGTTGCTCTCCACCTCCTTCCGTCAGGAAGTTCAAACTAAAATTCTCAATATGCCATATGATGGTGAATCACTCTTTGGAGCACACATTGACGAGGCATTACAATCTATAAAGAAGGACACAGACACTGCACGTGCCTTGGGGACTCTTCAATTTAAGAAACAGCCCTTTCGGGGTGCTCGAGGACGAGGCACCAATTCCAATTTTCGAGGAGGAAGCAATCAAAATCGCTCCTATAACCAAAGCAACCAGCGTTTCTCCAGTAACCGACAGCAGTCGTCTCGTCAACAGCCGGCCAAGACCTATAGAGGGAAGACCTCTTACAGAGGATCTTCTAATAAACGACAATGACTTGCCTTTAACTCAGCAGGTTGGAGGTCGAATCTCTCTGTTTGGTTCTCAATGGTCCTCCATCACCACGGACCGTTGGGTGCTAGACATTGTAGAAAAAGGCCATGCATTGGAATTCGTCAAAATCCCTCCTCCAACTCCACCTACCGGACTGCCACCTCCGCACCTCAAGGAACTGTTCCAACAAGTTCACCTTCTGATTCAGAAGGGTGCAGTAGAGGTAGTGCCAAGGTCTCAAAGAGGGAAGGGGTTTTATTCCTGTTTTTTCCTAATCGTCAAGAAGAACGGGAATGGAGACCAATATTGGACTTGAGAGCGCTAAATCAATATCTCAAGAGTTAATCCTTCCGTATGCGAACGCTTACAGAGATCTTGCGTTTGCTCTTAGTCGGAGATTTCATGGCTACTATCAACCTCCGAGATTCCTACTTCCATGTTCCAATACTCCTACGTCATCGGAAGTTCCTGCGATTTCAGGTGGGGCAACAACATTTCCAGTTCAGAGTATTGCCATTTGGCCTTCGGTCCGCCTCTCGAGTCTTTACCAAGATGTTGGCTCCTGTAATGGCCTATCTATGCCTCCAAGGTGTCTAGATATTCCCATATCTCGACGATTGCCTCCTGAAATCGCAGTCTCGCGCACAACTGCTTCGCCATACCTCCCTTTGTCATAGGGTGTTTCGCTCCTTGGGTCTGTCTCTCAACCTAGAAAGGTCCCAATTACGCCCTACTCCTTGCAAGGATTTTCTAGGGGCCACATTGGATACCACGCTGGCAAAAGCATTTGTGTCCCTGGAACGTCGACAAAGGATTCTTCGTCTCGTATCTCTTCTACTATCAAAGCAGTACGTTTCAGTTCGACTGCTGAAGTCATTTCTGGGGATGGCATCATCGTGCATCGCACTCATCCCACATTGCAGACTGCGGACACGTCCCATTCAAGAAGAATTAGACGGACAGTGGCGTCAGGTCACCGGATCCTTCAACGATCTAATTTGTATCACGACTCGCATGAAAACAGCGCTCAAATGGTGGACACAGCCAGTAAATCTTGCAGCAGGGATGTCATTCCTATCTGTCACTCCAGATCTCACGCTCACGACGGATGCCTCTTTGGAGGGATGGAGGGCACACCTCCAGGACCTGTCCATAAAAGGAAAATGACTCTGCCTCAGAAGGCCTGGCACATCAACAAGTTGGAGCTCATGGCTATATTTCTAGCGCTCAAGTCTTTTCAACCCGTGCTGCAAGGAGAGTCTGTCCTTATACAAACAGACAACACAACCTGCATGCATTACATAAACAAGCAGGGCGGAACAAGATCTCTGGTACTGTCTCGACTGGCACAGTCAATTTGGGACTGGTCACTCAAGCACCAACTCACAATCACCGCAGTTCATCTCCCAGGGATATCCAACCTCCTGGTGGATTCCCTCAGCAGGTCCCGATCATCAACCCACGAGTGGGAGCTACAGCAACCAACACTCGAAATTATCTTTCGTCGCTGGGGTCGCCCGACGCTGGATCTCTTTGCCACACCAGAGAACCGGAAATGCCCAGTTTACGCAAGTTGGCATCCCCACAAAGGGTCACAGGGCAATGCCCTTTTGATGAACTGGTCCAATCTGTTTGCTTACGCCTTTCCTCTGATCCCTCTAGTGCCTCGGGTGCTCTGGAAGATACGGAGAGAACCCTGCCACATCCTTCTCATTGCTCCTAGGTGGCCACGCCAGGCATGGTTCTCGGAGTTGCTTCTTCTGTCCCAGTGCGAGCCCATCCTTCTACATCCTCGGATGGATCTTCTTTCCATGGGCAGGGGTCTAATTTACCATCCGGACCCCTCTTCTCTGAGCTTATCAGCCTGGAACCTGAACATTGCGAATTTGCACATCTAGCCATTCCTCAAGAATGTCGAGACATCCTTGCTCAGGCCAGAGCTCCTTCAACTATAAAGACTTACAAGTTGAAATGGAAACGATACTGCCATTGGTGTGCTGCTGCCGGTGTTCATCCCATACGTGCAACGCCTGCACAGCTCCTCCCTTTCTTCTTTCAATTGGCTCAGTTAGGATTATCTCATGCCACTTTAAGAGTTTTTCTGGCGGCAATTTCACGCTTCCGCCACGATGGCTCCACCTCCCTCTGTTCCTCTAGGATAATACGCCAATTTTTCAAAGGACTATTTCGTAAATTTCCACCAATTCGGCGCCCTCCTCCTGCTTAGCGCCTTAACATTGTTTTAGCACAATTAATGAAAACGCCATTTGAAACAATACATAGAGCTGAACTCAAGTATCTCACCTGGAAGGTTGCTCTTCTCCTTGCAGTAACGTCCTCTCTTCGAGTAAGTGACATTCATGCATTTACGATCAATCCACCATTTCTTCAGTTTCAATCAGATTGTGTGGTGCTTCGCACTAACCCCACTTTTCTACCTAAAGTACCTTCAGATTTCCACATCAATGAACCTTTTATTCTGAAGACTTTCTTTGCTAACCCACAGTCTCCTGCGGAACAACGCTTGCACTCCTTAGACATTAAACGGTGCTTGAAGTTCTACATCGATTCAGAAAAGGGGGTGGTGATGAACAGAGTGCCTGAATTAAGCAGACCACTCTTACCCAGTCCAAAGATCAGGGCTTGATCCATCACCGTTTTTTAGCTCACTGCACCATCCCAGCTCAGAACTTGGCTATATGCAAATTAGTCTGTTCCTGTCCCAGTGCATGATGGGAACAGGGCAAACCAAACTACCAAGCCAATTCTTGTACTGGGAAGGAAACAAGCTTCCGGGGACCGGTTTCTGCCATTTCAGGCGTCGTCGGCCCGGCTTGCTTGAATCCTGATGGTGCAATGAGCAAGGGACTCACATCTGAGTATACCCTTCCACGTTTATGGTGGACAAAATGATTCAGAAAAGGGGGTGGTGATGAACAGAGTGCCTGAATTAAGCAGACCACTCTTACCCAGTCCAAAGATGAGGGCTTGATCCATCACCGTTTTTTTGCTCACTGCACCATCCCAGCTCAGAACTTGGCTATATGCAAATTAGTCTGTTCCTGTCCCAGTGCATGATGGGAACAGGGCAAACCAAATTACCAAGCCAATTCTTGTACTGGGAAGGAAACAAGCTTCCGGGGACCGGTTTCTGCCATTTCAGGCGTCGTCGGCCCGGCTTGCTTGAATCCTGATGGTGCAATGAGCAAGGGACTCACATCTGAGTATACCCTTCCACGCTTATGGTGGACAAAATGATTCAGAAAAGGGGGTGGTGATGAACAGAGTGCCTGAATTAAGCAGACCACTCTTACCCAGTCCAAAGATCAGGGCTTGATCCATCACCGTTTTTTAGCTCACTGCACCATCCCAGCTCAGAACTTGGCTATATGCAAATTAGTCTGTTCCTGTCCCAGTGCATGATGGGAACAGGGCAAACCAAACTACCAAGCCAATTCTTGTACTGGGAAGGAAACAAGCTTCCAGGGACCGGTTTCTGCCATTTCAGGCGTCGTCGGCCCGGCTTGCTTGAATCCTGATGGTGCAATGAGCAAGGGACTCACATCTGAGTATACCCTTCCACGCTTATGGTGGACAAAATGATTCAGAAAAGGGGAAGTTCTACATCAGCAGAACGGCTCAGTTCCGCAAATCTGACCAACTCTTCATGGCCTATGGACGTTTTCACAAGGGGCGTCCAGTTACCAAACCTACTATAGCCCGTTGGGTGTCTTCGGCTATTGCTTTCTGCCATCAAAAGGCAGGTAAACCTCTGCAATCTTCGGTGAGGGCCCATTCTACGAGATCAATGGCGTCCTCTACTGCCTTATTTGCCGGTGTCCCGCTGCATCAAATTTGCAGAGCAGCCACGTGGTCCAGCAGGCACACGTTCACGAAACACTACTGTCTGGGTGCCATGAATGAAGCGGATACCGCAGTAGGACAAGCTGTGCTTCGTAATCTTTTTAAATAAGGTGAGCCTCTGTTCTACCCTCCTCCTTTTGGTTTCCAAGTAATTATTGACTGTTTGCTATATATATGTACTCTATACATATGATTTTCAGTCTCTTTTTATGCTTTGTAACTATGGAAACTTTTCTTTGGTGCTGACTGCTATCTATTCTATATTCAAGCATGTGAATCTATGAAAGACACCCTAATACTGGAGAAGAACAATTGTTACTTACCTGTAAACAGGTGGTTCTCCAGTATTGGTGTCTTTCATAGATTCAAATGTGACACTCCCTCCTCCCCTCAGAGGCTCTCTTCTCCTCATAGACTCTTGGGTCACTCTTGTGCTACGAAAATCTGAGGTGCTGAGCTCTGAGGAGAAGGTTCTAGAGGGTTGCTGTCGCGTGATTGGCTGCAGTTTGGACCAACATATTGACAGGGATAGACTGCATATGGTTTTTTCCTTTCCCATGCATTCCTATGTAGAAATATGTGTAGGCAGGTTATGCCTTTTTTCTGGTACATATTTCAGGTTTTATGTTATTACATATATATATATATATATATATATATATATATATATATGTATATTATTGCTATTTTATTTACCGTGGGACTCCCACTCCGACGACGTGGAATATTCAAGCATGTGAATTTATGAAAGACACCAATACTGGAGAACCACCTGTTTACAGGTAAGTAACAATTGTTCGTAGTTCTCAAGTTTAGGTGAAAAGCAGCTCCAATATAGAGCACTCTCAACACTAGCGACACTCTGAATTTGCTCACCTCGAATGTCTGCTTTTCTATCAAAGTTTTTAAGCGTAGGATTAGCACAGTGCTAACCATGCCGAGCTGTAAAATGGCCAAAGCCTTTTACCACTCTAGGCAGAGTATTACAGCGCTGGATTGGTAAAATACCATCCAAGCCAACCTGAAATGAAGAATAAAAGCAACCCCTGACATGTGTTCTGCTCTTATTAGAGATCTTCAGAGAGGTATAGCTTTGTCTAGACACAAAGGAGCACCCAGTACAAGTCAAAACAAAACCCTTTCAGGCATAGAGTGATGCATTAATTATGCAATAAAAGAAGCAGAGAACTGTAGTGTTCTCTGCTTCTTTTTTTGCATAAATTATGCATCACTCTATTCACGGGAAATGGGGCTTCTTCACCTTGATAAAGGCTGTTTACAGCTAAATCGCGTGGGAGCAGCTGAGATCCGGTAAATAATAAAAAGAACGTTTTTTTGCAGCCACATCCTGGAGTGCCTGCTTTGTCTTTCGGCGACGTGGGAACTTTGGGATAAATATACAGGCTGGTAGTTGCACCAGTTGCGACTTACATTTGGTGGACGCGACCACTGTGGTGACACATGCACATTTTGGGAATAAGTGTGGTCCCGCTGCTGCAAGATTGGATTTGAACTGTATGGTGTGGCTGGTTGAGCGCCTGGTGAGTGAGCTTGATGGTTTCACTCGCATTGGGAGTCTCCTGATGACCTGCTTTGATTTCACCCATCTGCGCCAGTATCCTCACCCGGAGTAATTGGATACCGGGGGAGGCAGAGGAGCGAGTGTTACATCCAAGTAACATTATGGCAGCGGATTTGACTGATGGTGACTCAGTGAGGCCGGAAGCAGCTAAACGAATATTCAGCTCAAGCCTCGCCAGTTTAGCAGCAGGCTCCAATATAGGTACTACGACTTTAAACAACATATATGTTCGAGGCATGTGGGCTGCTGAATTCATATCTTTGCATAGATCGCCGCCTAGTGTTGGGTCAGGATGATTGCACTTTGTTGTCTTGGAACATAGATGACTCCTCCCTTGGACCATAGTGCGCATGGGCATCCACTCCATCCTCCGACTGATTTTTTCCGCCATTGGGTTCGGATGTTATTTCCTACGCTCCAGCTTGGAATTGAAACTAACTACTCCCTAAGGCCAAAAGGCCCTCGAACTCGACGGTATTGTTTTCGCTTGGTACCCCTCGACTCCATCCAGATTTTCTTTTTGATCCGGTCGTCGACGCGGGCCGTTGGGCCTTATCGACCCCACGTGCGACTTCTGTCGATGGAAAGGAGTCCTTTTAAAAGGTGCCCACAATGCCACTCAAAGTTCCCACATACTGACAAACACACAGTATGCAACAAGTGTTTGTCACCTGAACACAAAGAAGAGGATTGCCCGGCGTGTGCCCAATTTCGATCCAAGAAAACTATCCGGAATCGACAGGCTGCCAGGCGAGAGTTGCAGAAGTCGGCACGGGAACCGGATAATATCTTCGAGGACGACCAAGAGCTTCCCGAAGCTGCCGACTCCGATCTAGAGATCGTCACCGTTGAGGACCAATCGGACTCCGATGACCAGATCACACCGGGGCAAAAAACTGAGTACCCAGCCCCCCCACTCCACTCAGCCCAACAAAGAAGGCTCCAGTCGAAGCATTGCCTAAAGGCCTTAGCCAAGATCAAGACATTCCTTCGGAGACCCCACCTCTCGGCCCGGCTCCGAAGCACAAACAAACGCCTTCAGGTAGCCCAGGCCCGAAGAGAGTCATCTAGCCAAAAAGAGTTCTCCAGCCAAAGGTCATCGAACCAAAAAAACTGGTTGACCCGAAGGGCGCACAACCTAAAGAGGTGGGCCGACCGAAGATCATCGACCCAAAAAGTAAGGTTGTCGATCCAAAGGGTGTACAGCCTAAGAAAGCTGTCGACGCCGAAAAACCATCGGCACCGAAACCCTCGGCACCGAAGAGCGTCACACCGCAAAAAACACTCGCCACCAAAAGGCTTAGCGCCAAATACAATCACCGAGCCCAAAAAACCATCGGAACCGAAGAAAATCATCCAACTGATACAGACGAACCTAAAAAGGCTGCCGAACACACAAAAAAGACAATCGACCCAAAGAAACACCAGGTTTCGGACAAAAAACGTACCGAACCAAATGCCCCGGTCGATCCAAAACAAGTCGCCGAGCCTAAAAAGGCCGTCGATCCAAAGAAAGACACTAAAGCCAAAGAACGCGTCGAACCAAGAAAGGTTATCAAACCTAAATCAGCTGTCGAGCCCAAAGGAGCTTCGACACCAAAAAGCACCGAGCCACAGACTCCAAAAAAGGTTCATAAACCTAAACCCTCGACGCCAAAGCCACGGACTGTCGAGGAAGAACTACTCCACCCGCATCCAGTGTCCGAGGAGCAAGCTAAATTATATATCGATCCAGATACAGCACACGTGATAGTCTACCACCGAAAGAAGAAGCCTTTAACACAAGACCATCCTTCTCCAGTTCCTCCAAAGAAAAAAGACTTTGGCACATCTCCCTCAAGGCCTTTCACTCCTCCTCCTTTTCTGCTTGATATGCCTTTCGTTCCTTACTCTCCCACACACTCTGATCACAATGAGGGAGAGGACATGGGGGAAGATCCTCAATACAATTATGATGACACTGGGGATCCTGATCAACAAGATAACACATGGGATGACCAAGATGATGACGAGCAACATCCCATCCCAGATACTTCCCCATACCCAACAAAACGTCACCTACAGACGACACAATCATGTTTAATCAGCTTATAGACAGGGCAGCTAAATATCACAACGTAGATATGCACACTGACCCTATAGAGGAAGATTTCTTGTTCAACACCTTCCCCACTTCTGATAAAAATGTCAGAACTCTTCCAATGCTTTAAGGGGTCCTCAAGCACGCGCCAGATATCTTTGAAGATCCTGCTAGGGCACGAGTGCTCAATCCAAGAATAGAGAAAAAATATAAGGCAGCACCAGCAGACCCTACTTATATAAAACAACAGTTGCCTTTAGATTCTTTAGTCGTTGCAAACGCTCGTAAACTAGCCAATTCGCAAACAACAGGAGACGCTCCCCCTCCTGATAAAGAATCTAAAATGTTAGAAGCATCAGGGAAAAGAGTAGCTTCACAAGCTGCTAATTCTTGGAGAATCGCTAATACACAAGCTCTATTAGCGAGATATGATAGAGCACACTACGACCAACTCGAGACTCTAATGCAACACCTACCAGAAACCTTTAAGGCGCAGGCCAACGACCTCATTCAGGAAGGCACATTCATAACAAACGCCTCCATCAAATGCGCGCTAGACGCAGCCGATACTTCGGCCAGGTCTATCAACACCAGCGTTCTACTGCACAGACACGCATGGTTACGCATATCTGGATTTAAGAACGAGGTGCAATCCACCATCCTCAATCAGCCAGTAAACCAAGACTTTCTGTTTGGCCCTGCAGTTGACACCATTTTAGATAAAATGAAAAAAAGACACTGAAACTGCCAAATCAATGGGGGCGCTTCAGTTCCAACAACACCAGGGCTCCTTTCGTCGCTCCTCATATAGAGGTGCAGGAAGGGGCCGCACATCGCACCGCTCCTCCACCTTCAAGTCAAATACCCAGAGCACTTTTAACAAAGGCTCCAATAGAGGAGGTTACAGAGGAAACAATAATAAGGGGAGAGGACGTGGAGGCAATAACACCAGAGCCTCCACTGCCACCAAACAGTGACTTCACCACACTCCCTCCAGAACACACAACACCTGTCGGAGGCAGAATCAATCAGTTCCTACCTGTCTGGAACGCAATTACCACAGACAGGTGGGTGAGACAAATTATCCAGTATGGTTATTGCCTGGAACTCACTTCTACTCCACCCAACATACCACCCAAACACCGTCCTATGTCCAAAGAGCACATAACGCTGTTACAGCAAGAGGTCCAATCCATACTACAAAAGGGCGCCATAGAGCCAGTCCCTTTTCAACACCAAGGAACAGGAGTATATTCTCTATACTTCCTAATTCCCAAAAAGGACGGGTCGCTCATCCCCATTTTGGACCTCTGAACCAATACATACTATCAGAGCACTTCCATATGATAACCTTACAACAAGTTCTCCCACTGCTTCAGCAGGGCGACTTCCTTGCCACATTAGACCTCAAAGACGCATACTTCCACATTCCTATACACCCAGCTCCCAGGAAATATCTCAGGTTCACAATACAAGAACAACACTATCAATCCAAAGTTCTCCCCTTTGGAGTAACTACAGCTCCAAGGGTGTTCACCAAGTGCCTAGCTGTAGTGGCAGCACACCTCAGGCGGCAACACATCCACGTGTTTCCCTATCTCGACGATTGGTTCATAAAAGCCAAGTCAGACATCCAATGTGCAAGTCATACGTCTCAAACCCTCCAGCTGCTGCACAGTCTGGGTTTCTCAATAAATTACCCAAAATCTCATTTGCAACCCTCCCACATATAACAATATCTGGGAGCCACAATAGATACATCAGTAGCAAAGGCATATCCCAATCCAGTCAGGATAGCCAACATGCAGACACTAATCATAAGGTTTCAGCCACAACACTCCCTACCAGCTCGAGTGTTCATACAACTCCTAGGCATGATGGCCTCCTGCATATTCATTGTCCCCCATGCCAGACTTCAAAAGCGTCCATTACAAGAATGCCTAGCAAGGCAGTGGAACCAGGCTCAAGGACAACTAAAAGACCTAGTGTTTGTAGACAGTCGCGCATACAACTCTCTGCAGTGGTGGAATCCACAAAACCTTTCCAAGGGCCGACTGTTCCAAGAGCCAGTTCCACAAGTAGTATTGACAGCGGACGCATCACTGACAGGATGGGGAGCCCACCTACATCAATACAAAGTCCCGGGACTCTGGACAGCCAAGCAAAAGACACTGCATATCAACCACTTAGAGTTGCTAGCAGTTTTTCTGGCACTGAAAGCGTTCCAAAACCACATATACAACAAAGCGGCGTTGTTTCGGACGGACCAAATGACGGCCATGTATTACATCCAAAAACAGGGAGGGACTCGCTCACTACAGCTTTCTCACTTAGCGCATAGCATATGGAGGTGGGCAATTCCAAAGAACATCTTTCTCCTATCACACCTGCCAGGGAAAGACAATCAAATAGCGGATCTGTTAAGCAGACACAGCCAACAGATGCACAAATAGGAGATTCATCCTCAAGCTCTCCAACCATTCTTCCAAGAATGGGGGCATCCAGAAATAGATCTGTTTGCCACAAACGAAAACTCCAAATGCCTGTACTTTGCCGCCAGGTTCCCACATCCTTTGTCACAGGGCAATGCGATATGGATGAACTGGTCAGGCAGATTTGCGTACGCTTTTCCACCAGCCCTACTGATTCCGCTAGTGGCACGCAAACTACGTCAGCAGTCTCTGACACTGATCCTGGTTGCTCCAACATGGGCCAGACAACCATGGTACACAACATTCCTAGAACTCTCCGTGGTTCCACACCAAAGAATGCGTCTATCGCCATATCTCCTAACTCAGAACCATGGAGAAATCAGGCACACAGATACCAATCAACTGAACCTAGCGATCTGGCTCCTGAAGTCTTAGAATTTGGATATCTCAATTTGCCTCCTGATTGCATGAACATTATCAAAGAGGCAAGACGCCCAACCACTAGAGCATGCTATGCAGCCAAATGGAAAAGATTTGTAATTTATTACAACAATAACCAAATCAATCCATTAGACGCTTCAATACAAAACATTATATGTTACCTGTTGCATCTTCAAAGATGCAATCTAGCATACTCTTCAATAAGACTTCATCTTGCAGCTATAGCAGCTTACCTCCAAAACAGACAACACCTGTCTCTCTTCAGAGTTCCAGCAATCAAGGCTTTCATGGAAGGGCTCATACGGATAATCCCTCCCAAACATCCACCTTCATCGGTCTGGAACTTAAATCTAGTACTTATCAGACTTATGGGATCTCCTTTTGAACCACTCCACTCATGTGAACTGCAATTTCGGAAATGGAAGGTGGCTTTTTTAATTGCCATCACTTCACTCAGACGAGTAAGTGAGTTACAGGCTTTAACTATTCAGGAACCTTACATGCAAATACATGCAAATAAGGTGGTATTACGTACTAACCCTAAATTCATGCCAAAGGTCATTTCCACTTTCCATATCAATCAGTCCATTGAACTGCCCGTTTTCTTCCAAAACCCGCAGTCAGTAGCTGAAAGAGCCTTACACACACTAGATGTAAGAAGAGCTCTGTTATATTACATTGACAGAACTAAACCATTCAGAAAGACAAAGCAACTGTTTGTTGCGTTCTCACCACAACATAAAGGTAACCCCATCTCTAAATCAGGAATAGCTAGATGGATAGTTAAATGCATTCAAATATGCTACCACAAAGTTAAACGCACTCTAACAGTACCCCCAAGAGCACACTCCACGCGCAAAATGGGGGCATCCATGGCTTTCCTGGGAAATATTCCACTAGAAGACATCTGTAAGGCAGCCACATGGTCTACAATACACACTTTCACCAAAGACTATTGTGTAGATGTGCAAGCAAAGCAGCAAGCTGCTGTAGGCCAACCTGTCCTCAAAACTCTTTTTCAAACTGCTGCAGCTGGGACAGGCGTCCACCGCTAGAGGAGGTACTGCTATACAGTCTATGCAAAGATATGAATTCAGCAGCCCACATGCCTCGAACGGAAAATGCTACTTACCAGTATGCATCTGTTCTTGGTATGTAGGGCTGCTGACATTCATATCGCCCACCCTCCTCCCCGGGGCCTGTCACAGCTGCAGGGTTTTCTTTGCATGGCCATCTTTACTCTACTATACTCCATCTTTGCCTCAATGGCGAAAAACAATCTGAGGATGGAGTGGATGCCCATACGCACTATGGTCCAAGGGAAGAGTCACCTATCTTGTGATACTTCGAAGACTCTTCCAAGACAACAAAGTGCAATCATCCGGACCCAACACTAGGCGACGATCTATGCAAAGATATGAATGTCAGCAGCCCTACATGCCAAGAACAGATGTATACTGGTAAGTAGCATTTTCCTTTCTTTGGAGAAACTTTTTAAAAAATGTTTTTTATTGATAATCAGATGTAAAAACAAAATTCATTATCAATAATTCAGATTACATCATAGTTCATCTCAATTACAATTACAGTACATAGAAATAGTAATGAAGTACAAAAACGTAGAACCTGAATACGACTTTGGAGCAGATGCGCCGGCTCTCCGTCGGCGCGGCAGCGCCAAAGCAACGCAAAGACTGCCCACCTGAATTACTAGTTCAACTGTGAAGTTCATGCCTCGCTGGAACTAGGAGTGCATTCAGACAGGGAGGAATGCATCACCATGGCGGGAGGATGGGACCCCTTTAAGGCCCTCTTCATTACCCTACCACCAGCCTTTTCGTGGTGGACTCACTGCCATGAAAAGGCCGGTAGTGGAGGAATTCGTAATATGCTTGGCGGGAGTGCGCCAGTCCCGCTCAGCGTATTACATTGCCCCTCCGCCGTGCCAGCGAATGGTGGTGAGAGTTGTAATACGCCAGACGGTGGAACGCCACTGCTGCGCCACCGCGAGTGCGGCGGTCAGGCCCATTAATCCTTCATCGAGGTCCACCTTTGTTAGGGGAGTGGAAAAAAGAGAACTAAGAACAAGAATAAATTTCACCACTTATACACTCCAAATCCCCTTGAATTTCTTCAGTCTACCCACCCTCTGAGCATAAAACTCCTCGAATTTTCTAACCCGATCTATTTTTGTTACCCATTCTTCAAATGAAGGAGAGAGCAAGGACTTCCACTTTTGGAGGATTAGTGATTTTGCAACCAAAGGCCCAATAAAGACATACAGTTGGTGTCTCAGTCTTACATGGCAATCCGAGGTCAAGATCCGAAATAGTGCACCTGAAGGTCTGGTTCCATGTGAACGTCCACCTTTTCACTAATAAAGCAAAGGCTTTTAGTCCAAAAGATGAATAGTGTAGGACAAAGAAACACTATATGCGATGAGTCACCTCCTGGATGCCCACGTTGGAAATATTTCACAGGTGAGGCCAAGAAAATTTGCTGCAAGCGATGTGGGGTGTTGAACAAAGGGCCATTTACTTGAAATTCACTCCTCAAACAGCCTTGTGGGCCATAAAATTATACCGAGGCCAAGCAGCAAATTCACCCTCTGTTTGTGTGAGATCGAAGTGAATGCTGTGGGGGCAACTGACTTGCGCAGTTATAAGTACAGTATCCGATACCAATTACCCAGCCCCGTAATCTTGCTCGAGAATAGAGCGTTGCTGATATGGTCATTGACCATGCTGGATGCCGTAGATGCAAAATTGGAAGTAGGAGAGGGACAATACGGGCGACTTCACATTGTCCGCAGTCACCTCATCCCAGATTAGATCTGCCCAGCTAACAAGAAGTTGCCAAAGCCATAGTAACCCAACTTCTTTCATTTCTTAATAATGTTCCGGCTCGGAGGTATGCCTAAAAGACCACACTCTCTCAGATGCATCTGAGGGTTTAGCAATGGAAACCAATATTCTTCTTGGAGGCGCGCAAACCGATTCGCCATTACTTGCGGAAACTTATAACTAAAAATTTTGGGGAGTTTCTGAATGTTTAAAAAAACTGGGAGCTGGACATTATTCTCCATGAGCATGGATTGCATGTAAGAGCAGTTTGATGGACTGTTTTCAGAAGCAGCGCAATTAAGCCTGTTAAAGAAGGCGACTTGACAATACTTAGTCATGTGGGGTAGAGCCAAACCACCATCTTTCGATAGAAAGCTGAATTTTAGGGATCTTAGTTTGGGCCCTCTTCCCTTGCCACAAGAAGTGATGCAACATTTGGTTGACTTTGATTGAAAAAAAGATTGCCGAACTATGATCAAAATATTTCAACCCAACAGGGAAAGGATCAACATTTTAATAAAAGCGCTACCCGTCCTACAATGGATAGCGATAGATTATGCCAATTAGTAATGAACATGCCTTATTAAGTGTAGTAATGTAGTTTAATGTGAACAGTCTAGAAAGTCATGAGACCAAAATGCTTGAGCACCTTATATGGTGAGTAGCCGAAGCATGCTGTTGCATATCTATAGGTAAACTAGAGGATGAATGATGGTACAAAAAAACCTTCTGATTTGGCCAGGATGATCTTTTTTAACCAACCGCGCTAAAAAGTGCCCTGCATCCCCGCCCTCTTTGTAGAACAGCTGAAAAATAGGACCTCCGATTGACCATATCCCTGGAATTAAAAATAGTTTTTAAGTCTCTGGCTTGCCGACGCCATATTGACGTTTGATTCTGCCGTGTGTAACCTAGGTCTTTCCTACAAGGAAGACCCAGCTCTTGTTGCAGGGTAGCAATTTCAATCCAGTCTTGCTTTATTAATTTGGGCTGTATAGGAAATTGACCCCCTCCCTCCCGAATGAAGGCTTTACATGCTCCCCAAACAGAACTAGCATTTGCAATGCAATAGGTCTCGCATTTGCAAGAGTTAGACCTATTGATGTGGATCTGGGTAATGTCCTGGATGCCTTTTGGGATTCACGTGAATACCCGTAGTAATAGCGGTTTTACACCCAAATCCCATCCTTACCACATGATAATATATATGTCTTTCATGACATTACAATCCGAGAATTGATGGTTCTCTTCCAGGGGATACTCATTAATAGTCATAAGCACTGAATTATCTCCGCCCATGAGCGGGAACCCGGAACACATAACAATATACATATATATCTGTAAATATATAAAAAAGTACATTGTACTAAAATAATTATACACATATACATGTATAACAACCATAATATGCAGCCTAACATATACACATAGGCTAATAAAGCCAACCTTACACACGTTCTGAAGCATGAAAATATGCTAAATATAAATGCAATAAACAGGCATGAGCCCAAAATGCATTTCATAACCATGAAAAACTTTTATTTTCATCAAAGAACCTGTTGTAAACAGTTATTAGCCTAAAAGGCTGCATATGAAAAATTGTCTGTGTACAGAAAATCAGACTGGCACCCTGCCTTTAAGGCCCCAGAGAATCTGCACACTTTGCCTTTAAGGCCTCTAGGAGAACTCTGTTCCCATCATGCACCACAGGTGACAGTTAGGTCAGTTCTTTTTTCCGGCTTGTTCTGTGAGGAACCTGGAACTTGAGCTCTGCTCATTTGTAGTATTTTCTGTCAGAAGTTGGATTTTTCTTGACATTTTTTGACAAATAGTACTTTGGTGGTGTTTATTACCTTTTTTCTGACTAAACTGTTGTGAATTTTTTAGTCAGTATGCCACCTTTATTTTATAAATTTCCTTCCTGTAGGAAGAAAATGGCAAAAACTGATCCACACTCTGTTTGTGTGGTATGTCTTCCTGATACTCATAATGTGGAAGATTGTTATCATTGCCTCAACCTTTCTAGTAGGACTTTAAAAGAAAGAGAGAAAATGAGGCTTCTGGGCCTTCTGGAGAGAGAGAATCGTGGTGAGAAGAGTTCTAAGGTTTTCTTATCGACTTCTAAGCCACCTTCTCAGTCTAAACGTCGAAGATCAGCGTCTCCAGAAGGTAAAACGAAGAAAAATCGACTCCAGGAAGTTTTTCCTGCGAAAAAGAGGCGTTCGACGTCGAGATCCAGATCGCCGTCAGCATTGTCGGCGTCGAAGAGGACTCCGTCGACGTCGAAGAGGCCTCCGTCGACGTCGAAGACTTCGCCGGTGAGGCAGAATACAGCGTCTCGACCTTCGCCGTCGAGATCTTTATCGACGTCGAGACATCTGGTGTCGATTGCAGTAAGGACGACGTCGGGGTTCAACGCTCGACGTCGAAGGAGAAGATGCGTTCGACGTCGAAGGATCATGGGTCGACGTCGAAGAGTAAAGTGTCGACGTCGAAGGATCATATGTCGACGTCGAAGAGTAAAGTGTCGAAGGAGATTCATACATCGTCGTCGAGGAAGAGATCGACGTCGAGAGGAAGATCGAAGGATTCGACGTCGAGGTCTAAGAAGAGGAGGTCAAAGTCTCCATCGCGACGTAGATCGGCGTCGAAGCATGCTTCGGGCTCGAAGCATGGAATGTCTAGGTCTCCCCCACCTGTGCACAGGTCGGCGTTGAGACTGTCACGATCAGCCTCTCGGACCGCAGTTAGGTCTTTGTCGAGGTCAGACATAAGTCCTGAGCCTAGAGTGGTTTCTTCACCGCAGGATCAACAGAAAGATGCGGTGGGACAAGAGACAGTGCATCAGGATTCTTCTATGGTGGCTCAGTCGGGCTCTACCTCAGGCCAGGCAGATGATAGACAATTGGTGCCCAGTCAGCGGACTCCATCTAACTCAGTCGTATCTGAGCACAGTGTAGTCTCCGGAGCTTCCAAGTCTTCAGCAGACCTGAATATTGTGCAGGTGTCACCTGAAGTTTCACCTGAGCGTGTAGGTCGGCCTATCAACTTGTCACCGAGATGGCTGGAAAGTCTTCGGCATTGGAAGATGCGTCCATTATTGGGTGACAGAGCTCCGGTTCCTCGGACGGAGCTGCAAAGAAGATCACGTTCGAGATCATTGGAAAGAGAGAAATCTCGATCAAGGGAGCGAAGGAGGCAGCGATCTGCAACTCCTCAAGAGAAGCGTAGGACTCCTGCTCCATCTCCTAAGTCTGTAGAAGGACGGAAATCTCGTTCAAGGGAGCGAAGGAGGCAGCGATCTGCAACTCCTCAAGAGAGGCGTAGAACTCCTTCTCCGTCTTCTAAGTCGTCTTCGTCTTCTACAAGATCTTCATATAGAGACTATTCTCCCACAATATCATCTACTCCTCCGTCCAGAGTGTCTCCAGTGGATGATTTGGGCACATTTAATGATGTGTTATGTCGTGGGGCGAATAAGTTCAAGATCAAGATGGCAGTTCCTCAAATAGCAACGTCAGTCATCTTTGAAACCCTACATCACAAGACGACTGGTAGGCCTCTTCTGCCGTTAGTGCCCGGGTTGATAGAACCAGCGATGAAAACTTTCTTAACTCCGGCCACAGTGGGTTCAGGACCTTCTAGGATTGCAAAGAAGTACAAGGCTCCAGAGGAAGATCCTTTATTTTTGCGTTCTGACCCACCTCCAGATTCTCTTATTGTGGTTAGTGCAGCTGCTGATGCGGCGGATCTGTCAGCTCATGGTTATGCACATGGTGTTTGTGCTAGACGTACGGCTTGGCTTTGCCTTACGGGTCTAAAACCCGAGGCTCAGAGAAAGATGGTAAATCTACCTTTTAATGGTTCGACTCTGTTTGGATCTCACGCCGATGACGAGATGTCTAAAATGAAAGTGGAGTTAGACACTCTTAAGGCCGTTGGTCTTGAAAAGAAAAAAGAGTTTAAGCGTCGAGGTAATTTTCGTCCCTATGACAAAAGATCTTTTCAGCAGAGGGGCCAACAGACGAATTGGTCCTCGCAAAATCAAGGCCAGAGTCAACAGAGATCGCAATTCCAGCAGAGGCGACCTGGACGAGGCAGAGGCAGCGGAAATAGTCAGCAATCATCAGCTACCAAGCAGCCTCAAAAACAATGAATGGAAGCTTCCTCCACAACCGTGTGCCACTCCGGTTGGAGGAAGTATTGTGTGTTATCTGGAAGAGTGGAAACAGATCACAAAGGACAAATGGGTACTCAATGTCATTCAGAGCGGGTACCTTTTGAAATTCAAGAAGCCACCTCCTGTCATGCGTCCTCTGAAAATGGTACAGTGGAACTTAATGCGCTTACAACAGGAAGCGGATGTCCTTCTGAAGAAGAATGCCATAGAACCAGTGCCTTTTCAACAGAGAGGTCAGGGCCTGTACTCTCGGTTTTTTCTTGTAAAGAAAAAAGGTCCAGTTACGGAGTTCAGACCCATTCTGGACTTGAGGCGTTTGAACAAATTCATTCGGAAGGAAAGGTTTCGAATGCTGGCTCTTCATCAGATTTTCCCTCAATTACACCAGGGGGATTGGATGTGTTCCATAGATCTGAAAGATGCTTATTTTCATGTCCCAGTATCCAGAAAACATCGCAAGTTTCTCAGATTTCAAGTAGGGGCTCATCATTATCAGTACGCAGTGCTCCCCTTTGGCCTGAGATCAGCTCCCAGAACTTTTTCAAAATGTATGGCGGTAATGGCTGCTTGTCTTCGAAAACAACGGATTTTCATTTATCCGTACTTAGACGACTGGCTTCTGAAGAGTTCATCCCCATCTCTACTGGAAGAACATCTTTCGATATGCCTCCAACTCATGTACAAGTTGGGTCTTCAAGTCAATTACAAAAAGTCCATAATGAATCCCACCCAGAAGATCCACTATCTGGGTGCACAACTGGACACGGCAAAAGAAAACGTGTGTCCTTCGGAGGAGAGGTGGTCATCCATCAAGACAAAGTGTGTGTTTCTCCTTCAGTCTGCACGTCCGACAGTTCGGCAAGTGTCCTCTCTTCTGGGATCCATGGCATCGTGCATCTTCATAGTGCCAAACGCACGTTTGCAGATGCGTCCTCTACAGCAGTGTCTAGAAGATCAATGGAAGCAGAGGACGGGATGCTGGGAGGATCAGATTCTTCTCCAACAGTCTGCAAAAGATTCCATTCGATGGTGGATGAAGAAGACACACTTGATGAAGGGAGTTCCTTTTCATCAGGACCCACCAACGCAGACTCTGATCACAGATGCCTCTCTCCAAGGTTGGGGAGCACATATGGGCCCGCTGCAAGTACAAGGGCTATGGTCAGATTTCGAGAAAGGGTATCATATCAATCTACTCGAACTCAGAGCGGTCCATCTTGCTCTCAAGTCCCTGGCTCCATCTCTTCAGACTCGGTCCCTCTTGGTGCAAACAGACAATACAACTACAATGTATTACTTAAACAAGCAGGGGGGTACCAGGTCCAGGACTCTGTCCATAGAAGCTCAGACCATCTGGCACTGGCTACTTGCACGAGACCTGTCCATAACGGCAGTTCACTTGCCAGGGAGCCTCAACACGCAGGCGGACGACCTCAGCAGAGACTTCGTCGAAGCACACGACTGGGTTCTCAACGAAGAAGTCGCGCACAGCATTTTCCAGGCTTGGGGAACACCAGACATCGATCTGTTCGCAGACGCGGCAAACGCAAAATGCCCCGTCTTCGCGTCCAGGTTCTCCCAGAAAGGATCTCAAGGGAATGCCCTTTTGATAGACTGGTGTCAAAATTTGCTATACGCCTTCCCGCCGACACCGTTGATACCAGCAGTGATCAACAGGATGTACAAGACCAAATCCAGAATGATATTGATTTGCCCAGAGTGGCCACGCCAATGGTGGTTCCCAGATCTCCTCCAGTTGTCAATCAGGCCACACAGGAGATTACCTTGTCGCCCGGATCTTCTGTCCAAACAGGAGGGGCGTGTGTTTCATCCCAATCTGCCCTCCCTGCGCCTGGCAGCATGGCTCCTGAAGTCATCCAGTACGGGCATTTACAGTTAAATCCGGAGTGTATGAACATCCTTAAAGAGGCAAAGCGGCCTTCTACAAGACAATCCTACGGATTTAAGTGGAAACGCTTTTTTCTTTGGTGTCAGAGCAAGGGTCTTGACCCTATTCGAGGCCAAGAACAGGTGATCTTGCCTTATCTTCTTTATCTTGCTGAGTCTGGTTTGCAGTTTAATTCTATCAGAGTCCATCTTGCTGCAATAACTGCTTATAGAAAATCGCCAACACAGATATCGTTTTTTCGGATGCCTGTGGTGAAGGATTTTCTAGAGGGATTAAGAAAGGTGTTTCCTCCAGTCAGATCTCCTTCTCCACCTTGGGAGCTTAATGTGGTGTTGACTAAGTTGATGGGCCCACCCTTTGAGCCCATACATAAAGCGTCATTGCAACACTTATCTTGGAAAGTAGCATTCCTGGTGGCTATCACGTCTGCTCGTAGAGTGAGCGAAATTCAGGCTCTGTGTTGCAAGGAACCGTACACAGTTTTTCATGCAAACAGAGTGGTGCTCAGGACTCATCCTTCTTTTCTACCTAAGGTGGTGTCGGATTTTCATATTAACCAATCCATAACATTGCCTACTTTCTTTCCAAACCCTTCAAGTCCGGCTGAGCGGGCTTTGCACTCTTTAGATCTAAAAAGGGTTTTGAAGTTTTACTTAGATAAAACCAAGACTATGAGACACACAGACCGTTTGTTTGTGAACTATGGTCCTACGAATACTGGTTTGGCAGCATCCAAGAGATCCATTTCTAGATGGATAGTGTCATGTATCTTACTGGCCTATCAGCTAGCCCACAAGTCTTTATCAGGTAGACCTAGGGCTCATTCTACGAGGGGAAAAGCTTCTACAACAGCTCTCCTCAGGAATGTGGCTATGTCCGAGATATGTAAAGCGGCTACTTGGCGTTCAGTGCATACGTTTACACGCCATTATTGCTTGGATTCTGATGCGCAAACAGATGCTCAAGTGGGACAGGCATCACTGAGAAATTTGTTTGCTACTTCTAGTTAAACACTGTGTTGTTTGAAATATAGATATGCGTTTATCTGTTCGCCCGCTTCTAGTGGGTATGAGCTTGCTACTCTATTCAGTGCTTATGACTATTAATGAGTATCCCCTGGAAGAGAAGGATTAGTTACTTACCTGTAATCCTAGTTCTCTTCCAGGGGTATACTCATTAAAGTCATAAGCCGCCTCCCCGGGCGAGCAGTAGCATTGAAGTTTTTTCAATATGTATTATGAAGTTTTTAAGTGCAGATTCCTGCTAAAAGTTTACTGTACCGTACAAAAGAACTGACCTAACTGTCACCTGTGGTGCATGATGGGAACAGAGTTCTCCTAGAGGCCTTAAAGGCAAAGTGTGCAGATTCTCTGGGGCCTTAAAGGCAGGGTGCCAGTCTGATTTTCTGTACACAGACAATTTTTCATATGCAGCCTTTTAGGCTAATAACTGTTTACAACAGGTTCTTTGATGAAAATAAAAGTTTTTCATGGTTATGAAATGCATTTTGGGCTCATGCCTGTTTATTGCATTTATATTTAGCATATTTTCATGCTTCAGAACGTGTGTAAGGTTGGCTTTATTAGCCTATGTGTATATGTTAGGCTGCATATTATGGTTGTTATACATGTATATGTGTATAATTATTTTAGTACAATGTACTTTTTGATATATTTACACATATATGTATATTGTTATGTGTTCCGGGTTCCCGCTCATGGGCGGAGATAATTCAGTGCTTATGACTTTAATGAGTATACCCCTGGAAGAGAACTAGGATTACAGGTAAGTAACTAATCCTTCTGAGAGGTAGAGTTCGGAATGATCCTGATAATTCAACACAGCCTCAATGGGAAGCCTTAAAAACTTAATATATGAAGCAAAGATTTCGGAATAGGGAATAAACAGCTAAAGTATTATGTGTAGCTGAAAGAAGGGCAGATCCTCTCACGAGGGACAAATTGTCATATTCCAATGATGACAGAAAGAACAAGTTACTTACCTTCGGTAACGCTTTTTCTGGTAGATACAATATCTGCCTGTGGATTCCTCACCTTGTGAATATCCCCTTGCGTCAGCAACATTCGGAAATTCTTTTTGTAGCTTCGCGCCGACGTGGACTTGGACGTCATAGAGGCACGGCATCGCACGCGACTCCGCTGACGTCACCGACGCCTACAATAGGCCCACGCCGGCGTGATGACATCAGTTCCGCCCTCTTTTTGTGCCTTCGAGGCATACGGACGGACCAATGACAGTAGACATATACACAGTATACGCAGTACAAATATCAAGGTAACACACACAGTGTGAAGCAAATGCAATAAAACATGTGAAATAAACAACTCCTTGACAGTAAAATAAATACATTACAGAAACTCTGGTATAGAAGAGTGGACAACGGGGAGGCGGATGGGTCAGTGAGGAATCCACAGGCAGATATTGTATCTACCAGAAAAAGCGTTACCGAAGGTAAGTAACTTGTTCTTCTGATAGATACATCTGCCGTGTGGATTCCTCACCTTGTGAATAGAGTCCCACAGCAGACCTCACTCCCGGAGGAGGGCGTCCACTCTTCTAAACCAGGAAATCCTGGAGGACAGAGCGCGCAAAATGACCGTCCCTCCTCACCTCGGAATCCAAGCAGTAATGCTTCGCGAAAGTGTGGAGGAAAGACCAAGTTGCCACTCTACAAATATCCTCTACAGCGGTGGTACTCATAGTACGGCCTGCGGGCCAATCGCGGCCCGCCAGACCTTCCCTTGCGGCCCCCATGGAAAACAACAGCAGTCAGGGACTCAGCGCCATTACTGCTGTTGTAATTCCTCGGGGCCTCATTTGCCGAGAAGAGGCCAAAGGGGCATGCGCAGACAATTAGTGTCTCGCATGCGGCCCCCGCCCTCATCTGGCACTGTGAGGTCATAGGCTTGGGTCACGGCAGGTGAGGATTTTAAAAGAAGGCACGCAAGTAGCTGCCTTTCTTAATCTGCCCTTATTTATTGCGAGTGGTTTTGCATATCTATTCATTTAAGTGAATGCGACAGTAGATGGCGCTGTTGTGACCAATTGTTAGTTAATCTGCTTAAATTGACTTTTTATGCGAGTTTGTTCTCCCGGAGTTAACAGGCAGGGCTTTTTGTGGGCCAAGTGCTTCAAAGCAGGCGCTGAAACGGGTAGCTATGGGGGCTCCATTTTTGCCTTCAGGGTGGAAAAATATATATATATTCACTCGGTAGCAGCACTACTGCTCAGAAAGCTTTTGTCAGTTCAAATGGACATGTTTTCTTTAATTCTTTCAGTCTCCTTTCAGGCCTGAAGAATTTTCAATATTATATACAACAAAGCCATAGTTTCTGCTTATTTATCTTACTCAACTAACAACCTCGTGGGTCTCCATTTTCGCCCTTAAATAAATCTCAACTCAACAGCAGCTCAAAGCCTTTGATGTAATTCCGAATAGGCTCATTTAAGTTCTTTCACAGTTTCATCATTTCAGAACTGAAGCATTTTCAATGTTATATATTATATACAACAAAGCCATAGTTGTTGCTTATTCATCTTATGCAACTAACTATCGGGGTCCCCATTTTTGCCCTCCCGGTGAACAAATAAAAATCTCATCTCAGTAGCAGCATTATTTATCTCATGTAACTAACAACTATTGGCAAAGCCAATAGTCCTGACTTATTGCAGGTATTATGTTACTGGTTGTATCTCATGTATCTGAATCCAATGACAAACAGCTACATACCAGTAGGGTGGCACACTATGATGTATGGAGCTATGCAGTGCCTCTTAAGATTGCTATTCTCAGCATATAGGAATATATTCTCAAAATGTCCTCTTTGTAGTTACATCTACTTTTGAAATATAGCATTGTCACATTGTCTAATGTTTTGAAACCGGTTTGATTTTTTTACTCTAGCCCCGCCCCCCACTGACCCTGACCCCGCCCCTACTGGTGAGGCCCTCGGCAATAAACCACACTGTAATTTTGTCCCCCGACAGAAAGTTTGTGAGTACCCATGCTCTACAGGAACACCTCTAGCCAATGCTGAGGTTGAAGACTTAGCTCTTGTAGAATGAGCCCTTATACCCTCTGGTGGTTCCTTACCGGCCAAAGAGTAGCAGATTTTTATACAGAGGACGATCCATCTTGACAAAGTTCTTTTAAGGACCGCTCTTCCTCTTTTGCAGCCAGCAAACCCAATGAAGAGCTGGTCATCCAAACGAAAGTCTTTAGATCTGTCCAAGTAAAAGGACACCGCCCTTTTGGGGTCCAGACGGTGTAATCTCTCCTCCTCCTTGGAAGGGTGTGGGGGAGGATAAAAGGTAGGGAGGGTAATGGATTGACCAAGGTGGAAAGGAGTCACCACCTTTGGGAGAAAAGCAGCCCTGGTCCTAAGAACCATTCGATCAGCATGAATGGTCAAGAAAGGGGGCTTGAAACTAAGAGCTTGAAGCTCACTTACCCTCCTTGCTGCGGTTATTGCAACGAGGAAGACTGTCTTAAGAGTCAAAAGCCTCATAGGACATTTGTGAAGAGGCTCAAAAGGAGCACCCATTAAAAAGGTCAAGACAAGATTTAAGTCCCACTGAGGCACAATAAAAGGAGTAGGAGGGAACTTATTTGTGAGGCCCTTCAAAAACCTTAAAACCACAGGAGATTTAAAAAGAGACGGCTGGTCAGGCAAGCAGAGAAATGCCGACAGCGCTGAAAGATAGCCCTTAACTGTGGCAACAGCAAGCCCTTGCTGCGCCAGAGAGAGGGCAAACTGGAGAACATCAGACAAATGGGCTCTCAAAGGGTCAATAGATTTCTCCCCACACCACGTGACAAATTTTGACCATCTATAAGAATAGATGGACTTAGTGGAGTCACGCCTGGCTGACAAGATGACATCCACCACGTCAGGCGGGAGAGAAAAGGAATTCAGGTTGCCCCGTTCAATCTCCAGGCATGAAGGTGTAATGTCTGGAGGTGGGGGTGTAGAACCTGCCCCTCCATCTGAGAGAGGAGGTCTGCCCTGAGCCGGAGACGGAGCGGTGGGTGAGAGGAGAGGTGGAGAAGATCTGTATACCACACCCTTCTTGGCCAGTCCGGGGCGACCAATATGACTTGGGCCCGGTCTT
The DNA here is from genome assembly GCF_964261635.1 of Lissotriton helveticus. NCBI lineage: Eukaryota > Metazoa > Chordata > Amphibia > Caudata > Salamandridae > Lissotriton > Lissotriton helveticus. The sequence goes on along the minus strand of NC_136071.1, from coordinate 555,816,134 downwards.
GGCGAATCTTCCTCAGAACCCGAGGAATCAAAGGTATGGGAGGAAACCCGTAAAGGAGTTGATTTCCCCAACTCAACTGAAACGCGTCCCCCAAGGCTCCTTGCATCGGATACTGGAGACTGCAGAATGACAGGCAGTGAGCATTCTCGCGAGTGGCGAACAGGTCCACCCGAGGAGTCCCCCACGTCCGAAAGACGTGACGAACCACCTCCGGGTGAAGCCTCCACTCGTGGTCGGCGGAGAACTGCCGACCGAGACTGTCTGCACGCACGTTCCGAACTCCGGCCAGATGATTTGCCATCAGACAAATCTGATGGTCCTGAACCCAGGACCAGAGACGCAGAGCCTCTCTGCAGAGACACTGTGACCCCACTCCTCCCTGTTTGTTGATGTACCACATCGCGGTCGTGTTGTCCGTCAGGACCTGGACAGAACAACCGCGAAGGGAAGGGAGGAAGGCCTTGAGCGCCAAACGTATCGCCCGCAATTCTAGAAGGTTGATGTGAAGCAACCTTTCCTCTGGAGACCAAAGACCTTTGACCTCCAGATCCCCCAGATGAGCACCCCACCCTAGAGTGGATGCATCCGTTATCACTGTGGCCACCGAAGGAGGCAACTGAAAAGGCTTCCCCTGAGACAGGTTGCCTTCCACGCCCCACCAAGACAGATCCGCCGCAGCTTCTCTGGAGATCCTCACTGACTCCCTGAGATCTCCGTTGTGCTGATACCACTGCCTGCGGAGGCACTACTGGAGCGCCCTCATGTGCCAGCGTGCATGGTTGACCAACAGAATGCATGAAGCCATCAGACCGAGCAGGCGAAGGACCTTCAGGACTGGAACGACTGCTCCATTGTAAAATAAAGGAATCATTTCCTGTATGTCGCGAATCCTTTGAGGAGGAGGGAATGCACAACATACAGTTGTGTCCAGTACAGCACCTATGAACAGGTTGCGCTGGGAGGGCACCAGGTGAGACTTGGGTACATTCATCGAAAAACCCAACCTGTACAACAACTGGGTTGTCTCTCGCAGATGATGGAGCACTCTCTCTGACGACGCTGCTTTGATCAGCCAGTCGTCCAAATAAGGGAATACAGGAATCCCTGACCTTCTGAGATGCGCCGCCACCACTGCCATCACCTTGGTGAAGACTCGAGGCGCAGTAGTCCAAACGGAAGGACCGCAAACTGATAGTGCTGCGATCCCACCTTAAAACGGAGATACTTCCTGTGCGACTTCAGGATGGGGATGTGAAAGTACGCATTCTGCAAGTCGAGCGACACCATCCAGTCTTCTTCCAGCAGTGCCTGAAGAACCTGAGCAAGGGTGAGCATCTTGAATTTCTCTTGTTTCAGATAGAGATTCAAGATCCTGAGATCCAGGATTGGACGAAGCCTGCCATCCTTCTTGGGAATCAGGAAATACCGGGAGTAGCATCCCTGACCCCTTTCCTGCTCTGGGACCACCTCTATCGCACCCTTTCTTAACAGAGTCTGAACTTCCTCCTGTAGGAGCAACAGATGTTCCTCTGAGCAATATCCCTGGCAAGGAGGGTAATTGGGAGGGAATTCCCGAAAGGGAAGGGCATACCCATTTTCTACGAGATTGAGAACCCAAAGATCTGATGTAACCGATTCCCAATCCCGTAGAAAGTGGGTAAGCCGACCCCCCACCGGACCCACATGATCCTGAATGGCGGATCTAGGGCTGCTTTTCTGTGGCTGGGGGGTTGGAGGAGGTGGAGGAGGAAGAGGCTTGACGCCCTCGAGGACGTGCCCTTTGCTTTCCCCTGTATGACCTATACAAGGTATTTTGCTGCTGCTGCTGTTGTTGCTGCTGCTGACCTTGTCTATAGGTACGAAAAGAAGAGCGTCCAAAACCTCTGAACTTTCTGGTCGTTGAACCTCTTACTTGAAGACCAAGAGATCTAGCAGTTGCTCAGCCTTAGAGAGGTCTTCAAACCTCTCTAAGGCTGTACCTGCCTTCTTGCCAAAGAGACCAACTCCATCAAATGGTAGATCTAACAGTGCAGACTGCACATCCGCAGAACAATCCGAGGATTTCAGCCAAGCTGATCTTCTTGTGGCAACCGCAGTGCCCATGATCCGTGCCACAGAATCTTCAGTATCTAGACCGCTCTGGATAACTTGACGAGCTGCCGCTTGAGTATCAGATAACACCTCCTCAAAGTTACTCCTGCAGTCTTCTGGAACCTTTTGGAATCAACAAACGCATTGAGTCCATAAGTGCGTGCACATACCTCCCCATGAGACAAGTGGCATTCGTTGATTTTAACGCCATACTTGCGGAGGAGAAAGTTTTCTTGGCTACTTGATCTTGTTTCTTGGCCTCCTTGTCACCAGGCACTTGGGGAAAAGCACCAACCGACTTTTTAGAGCACGCAGCCTGAATCACCAGGCTTTCAGGAGAAGGGTGAGATGATAAAAAGGCAGGGTCTTCAGGAGCCACCCTATATCTCCTCGCCACACTTTTTGAGACACAGGAGCAGAAAGAGGCTTTTTCCACACCTCCATAATAGGTTCAGTTAACGCTTCATTAAATGGGAGTAAGGGCTCCACAGATGAGCTTGGTGAATGGAGTACTTCTGTTAGCAGATTTGACTTAAACTCAACAGTTGGTAATGTCAAACCTAAAAGTCCTGCTGCCTTCCCCATTACCACGTGATATGGCTTGACATACTTTGAAGGCGTATCCGGACCTGATGGCAACTCCCACTCTGGGGAAAAATCAAGGCCATTAGCATCAGCCAGCTCTTCGAAACAATCCTCATCCAGTTCACCTTCCTCCAAGTCTGGGTGAGATTCGTAATACCTCCGTTCCTCCAGGAGGTGTTGTGTTTCCCTCCTGGACCTTTCCTTTACACGGATCGGAGTCGGATCCACCACCGACTCCGACGGAGCCGGAGCCGACGTCGGTACAGAATCCAAAGGTTTAGATGGATGCTCCAAAGACCTGCTTGGAGCGGGCGACGCCGGTACCGGAGTCGTCGACTTCGGTCGAGCCAGAGTCGACCTCGGTGGAGCCGGGTACTACCACAGCGGTGTCGGGGCTGGCATATACGGCATGAAAGGTGCCGGGGCATAAGAGTGAGGAACACCCAAATTAAATGCCATTGGACCCATGGGACCCGAAGGTGCACCAGAGGGGTACCATGATCTCAAGAATACCCCATACATAGCGTTTAGGAACGCTGATGGATCCTGACCTGGTGCAGGAAAAAGTGGATGATCACCTTCAGGCTGATCTCGAGGCAGATTCGGATTCGGCTCTTCAACAGGTGCCGATTCTTCCTCCTCATTAGGAACTTCCTCCACCTCTTCTTGAGCCGGAGACAGTGTCGGAGACGGATTGGAAACCGGAGTCGGAGATTGAACTTGGGACTCCGAAGGTAAGTCTTCGCCTTCCCGATCCGAAACCTCTTGCGGTGGGATCACCTTCGATCTAACCTTCTTGGGCGATCTCGACTTCGAGCCCGACTTCTCACCCGAATGACGTCGAGACTCATGCCTCCTTTTCTTGTGCTTCTTATGCGACCTCGAAGCATGATCCGACGATGACTTGGAAGCCGACGCCTCTCGAGATCTTGATCTTGATTTTGACCTCGATCTCGACTTCCTCGAGCGGGATCTTGAAGACTTTCTTCCTTTTTCGGCTTTCAGCTTCGCCACAAGAAGTTTGGTCTCCCTCTCTCGCAGGGCCTTTGGGTTCATCTTTTGGCACGACGAACATCCATCCACGTCGTGGTCGGAGCTTAAACACCAAATACAGTCCTGGTGTGGGTCCGTAACGGACATCATTTTCCCGCACTCCCTGCAGGGTTTAAATCCAGTCTTCTTTGTCGACATTCTAGGGAGACAAAGAGGCAAGAGAACAAAGAAAACGAAGAAAAAGTAACAGAGTTACTAAGCTACTGAGTATCCCGAAACCGTTAGCGTCGACGACGCGGAAAAAAGGGAACTGATGTCATCACGCCGGCGTGGGCCTATTGTAGGCGTCGGTGACGTCAGCGGAGTCGCGTGCGATGCCGTGCCTCTATGACGTCCAAGTCCACGTCGGCGCGAAGCTACAAAAAGAATTTCCGAATGTTGCTGACGCAAGGGGATATTCACAAGGTGAGGAATCCACACGGCAAATGATTCTATCAGAACCATAAATATAAAAGCATACGTTTTATCACTACTTACAATTCTTCTTTGCACAGGATTATAAATATGATGAGCAAACATTGGGCCATTTTGAAAAAATTAAACTGGCATAGGTCCTGAATTGTCACTGTAACCCTCCATAACATATAGAAGAGGGAGGACCTTGGGGGTTCATCTCACACATAGCTACCACACGGGACCCAAACTTGTACAACTTGGCTAACTAAACCCAAGGGATTTTACAAATGTGGTCATTGTAAGGCCTGAAGGGACATATCAAACACTGCAGGATTTTCAACATCTAGTGGCCACAAATGGAAGATCATGGAATTCTTAAACTATACCTCTGATTTTTGTATGTTTGAGGCATGTGAGCTTTAGATCACATGCTTATGCATAAATCGCCATCTAGTGTTGGGTCCAGATGTTTGAACTTTGTTTTTCTTCGAAGAAATCTTTCTAGTCACGAGATAGGCGACTCCTCCTTTTGGTGATAGTGTGCATGGTCATCGACTCCATCTTCAGATTGTTTTTTTCCGCCATCAGGTTCGGATGTTACTTGCAGCACTCAAGTTCAATACCGATCCTTCGGTTTCCCTCGACGCGTAGATGACTTCTCCAGTATTAGGGGTGTCTTTCATAGATTCACATGCCTGAATCATTCCCCGTCTTCGGAGTGGGAGTCCCACGGTACATAAAAAAGCAATAATATGCCATAATAACATAGGAAAACCAGTAATTCCCAACCAGGAAGTAAAATAGCCTAAGCTACAGGAGAAAAAACTTCCACACTCATGACTATCCTAGTCATTTTGTATAGTCCAAACTGCAGCCAATCAGGCGACAGCACCCACCAGAAGGTTCTCCCCAGAGGCTCAGGCTCTCAGATTTTCTACCGCACGTCGTGTGAAGGGAGTCTCCCTGAGCTCTGCTCAGTACTTCTCTATTTTCCTTCTGGAATCTAGTGTTTTGAAGATGTCTTCCAAGAAATCTTTATTCAGACCTTGTGACTCTTGTGGTAAGCTCCGGCGTTTTAAAGAAGATCCCCACAAGAAGTGCATTTATTGCCTTTATCCTGGACATGAAATAAAGGACTGTAAGATCTGTAGAACCTTCCCTCAGGAGACCCTCCGGGACAGAGAGGGTCGCCTGCTTTTGTGGCTACAAAAGCTTAAGGATTCTGAGGTAGGCAGTATTGCCTCTGGTTCTACTTCAGCCCCTAGGAAGAGAGCTGCTGCTGAGGTGTTGACTTCTCCGGGGGCTAAAGTTGCTAAGAAACAACTATCAACTAACGGGTCTGAGAGGCCTTCAACATCTAAGGCTACTCCCCCTGTTAAGGAGAAAGGTGGTCCATAAACGTCCCCGAGAAGATCCACCAAAAGGTTACCTCAGACATCTGAGAAGATTTTACCTCAGATTCAGCCCCTGTCGTCGACGACACCGTCGTCGACTCCTTCGTCGACGAAGATCTCCGTCGACGCTACATCCACATCGACGTTAACGTTTTCATCTCCTAAACCTCAGCTGATTATGTCGACGGCGTCTTCGTCGCTGACAATGGTTTATGTCTCTATTAGACCTATCTCGTTGACGGCAGGGTCTTCCTCTTCTGCCATCGTCGGCGCCCCGTCGACGGCTGCTCTGAAGAAGATTCCGTCGACGACGACATCGTCGATGCTTGCTCTTCCGTCGACGAAGAAACTACCGTCGACGGGCTCATCGACGAGTACCACACCGTCGACGAAGACATCATCGTTGACGAAGGCACCATCGTCGACGAAGCCAATACCGTCGACGAAGCCAATACCCTCGACGTAGCCACTGCCGTCGACGAAAACACCACCGTCGACGGAACCATCATTGTCGACGACGATTTCTACACCATCGACGACAACTTCCTCTTGTACCACTCTGCAAGTGTGGTCGCCATCTACGGTTTTTCTGTCGACGCCAAAACCGTCTTTGCTCCAGAGACGTGGTTCCACTTTGGAACAGTTATCACCTCTGCATTTTTCACCGCAAAAGGTACCTCTACAGGTTCCGAGCAAGCTTCTTGACTCTGAAGACAGTGAGGAGGATTCTGTCATTGGAGAAACCTTTGGAACCGCGACAAGTCCTTCCGAGCTGAACATAAAGTATCAAGAGGACGATCAGGATGATCAACATTCACCTGAGCTAATGACATCACAGGAAACTAATGTCCCAGCAACTCAAGTGCCAATTGCATTGCTCACCAATCTTCAATGCATGCTAGATGACTATTACAGGAGTTTTCCGGCATCAGAATCTACAGGCTCTCTGCCTCCTACACCTGCGGTGGAAACGCCTTTACCAGACTTTAGACCTCCAAGGTCTCCTCCTCCTCCGACACCGTCCAACCAGCCGGACGAACAACATTCTTCTGACGAAGAAGAAAGAGAGGAAGGAGAGGTTGATGACAAGTCCATTATGTCGGAGTGGGACCATTACCAAGTACAAACTCCTTTTCCATCTCCTCCGGCAACCTTGGATTCACCACCAGTGGACGTGGGTGGATTCCACCTTCTCATGGAGCGAGCTACAAAGCGCTTTCATATTGACATGGAACATTGAGAGCAGGAAGGCTTTCTGTATGATTTTAAAGACCAGCCAATAAAGCAAGCGAAATCTATACCTATTATAGACTTCATCTGGCAGGAAGGTGTTAAGGTCATGTCTACCCCAGCTTCCATACCTCCGGTCCTGCCACGGATCGATAAGAAATTTTAAGGCACCTGCAAAATCTCCTGCGTGCCTTATAGGGCAACCAAAACTGGATTCAGTCATTGTTCAAGCGGCCCAGAAGAGATCTAGGAACCCTTGTTCTCCAATTGCAGCCCCACTGGATAGAGATGGCAGACGCTTGGATGCCATTGGTAAACGTGTGTCAACAATGGTAGCTACTACAGTCCGGGCTGCTAACTCCTTGGCCATCCTAGGCAGATATGACCGGCAGATGTGGTCGGATATTTCCTAAAACATAAATCTACTTCCTGAGCCTTCGAAATCTGAGGCGCTGACAATCCTGCAGGAAGGGGAAAGAATCTCGGCTGAGATAATCGACCCGGCGGTTGATGTTGCCTCAACTGGGTTCAGGCAATTGGCTGGTGCTGCTGTCTTGCGTAGACAGGGGTGGTTACGATTCACTTCTTTCCGTCAAGAAGTACAAACGAAGGTATTAGATATGCCGTATGATGGAGACTTTCTGTTTGGCCCGCAAGTGGAGGAAGCCTTGCAGACTATTAAAAAGGATACAGAAACAGCGAAATCCTTGGGCACCCTGTAATTTCGTAAACCGCACTTTTGAGGAGCGAGAGGACGTGGATCGTCCTTCAACAGAGGTGGATATACACAACAATCTTCTTACAGGCAGGGAAATCAGCGCTACCAAACCCAGCGCTATCAGTCCTACGGCCAACGAAGAAATAATTATTCCTAGAACAGGGGAAAACCGGCCTACCGCAGAAAGGATAAACGTCAATGAGACTTATCACCTGCCACCGCTACTGCCCCACTCTCAGGTAAAAATTGGAGGACAAATATCAAAATTTTACTCAAAATGGTCATCGATAACATCGGACAGGTGGGTCCTGGATATTGTGGCCAAGGGCCATGCCCTAGAATTCGAACAGTTTCCTCCAAACGTTCCCCCGAAAGGTCCACCTCCAGCTCATCTAAGAGAGCTCTTTGTCCTGATCAATTTGATGTTAAAAAAGGAGCAATGGAGAGAGTTCCTCAAACTCTGAGGGGAACAGGATTCTACTCCAGATTTTTTCTGGTAAAGAAGAAATCCGGAGAATGGCGTCCGATTCTGGATCTCCGTGCACTAAACAAATATCTAAAGAAGCTGACATTCAGAATGTTGTCACTACAAGAAATACTGCATCTTCTGGCAGCTGGAGACTACATGGCCACCTTGCATCTCCAAGATGCATATTTCCACATCCCCATCTTACCTCGCCACAGAAAGTTCCTGCGATTCAGAGTGGCTGGCAGGGATTATCAATTCAGAGTTCTTCCCTTTGGGCTGCGCTCGGCACCCAGAGTGTTTACAAAGGTTTTGGCCCCGGTGGCGGCGCACTTCCGGTTGGAGGGGATACAAATATTCCCATATCTAGACGACTGCCTTATCAAGGCCAGTTCTTACGAGGATGCAGACAATCATGTACAGCAGTGTCTAACCCTCTTTCAGTCTCTGGGTCTCTCCATCAACAACAGCAAATCCCAGTTGATACCGTCACAAAGACGGTCTTTCCTGGGAGCAACTTTAGACACCCAGCTGCTCCAAGCCTTCGTCTCGGAAGAGAGACAAGACAAGATACAGAACATGGCTCAGGATCTACTTTCAAAAAAGTCAGTTTCAGTCCGACGGTTCAAATCCTTTCTGGGGATGGTATCGTCTTGCATTCCATTAATACCGAACTGTCGACTCAGAATGAGGCCTCTCCAGGAGGAACTCAGCTTACAGTGGCTGCAGGTCTCCGGCTCCTTCGAGGATCTCATCAAGATTACTCCTCGCATTCGAAGTTCCCTCCTCTGGTGGTTACAAGTAAGGAATCTTCGACAGGGCTGCGCGTTCCTTCAGGATGCGCCAAGCTTTACGATCACCACGGACGCATCCCTCGAAGGCTGGGGAGCTCATCTTCAAGGGCTGACAATCAGCGGCAAGTGGAGTCCTAAGCAAAGATGTTGGCACATCAATCTGTTAGAGCTGAGAGCCATCTTCCTTGCACTCAAGGCATTTCGCGCAGTCATCCAAGGAGCCACTGTGTTGGTGCGCACAGACAACACAACAAGCATGCACTATGTCAACAAACAGGGAGGAACAAGATCAGCTTTGTTGTCTCAAGAAGCCCAGGACCTGTGGGCATGGGCAATACAACAGAGTATCAATCTTCAGGCGCTTCATGTTCCTGGAACAGAGAACGTCCTTGCAGACACTCTCAGCAGGACAACAGTGTCTACTCACGAGTGGGAGCTTCATCAGCAGACGGTGGATCGGATCTTCCGACAGTGGGGTCATCCAGATCTAGACCTCTTTGCTACCAAGAACAACAGCAAATGCCGGTTCTTTGCAAGTTGGCATCCCCACAAGGACTCTCAGGGGAATGCGTTTTCGATAGACTGGTCTCTGACATATGCTTACGCTTTTCCACCAATACCACTGGTTCCCAGAGTCCTGAGGAAGATGAAGAAAGAACCGTGTCGGCTGATTCTCATTGCTCCCAGATGGCCTCGCCAATACTGGTTCACCGAGCTCCTTCTCCTATCGGAGTGTGAACCAATTCAGCTGAATCCGATTCCGGACCTACTTTCCATTCAGGACGGTCAGAGTTACCATCCGGACCCGACATCGCTGAAATTAGCGGCCTGGCGCCTGAGTACCTTGAGTTCGCCCATCTAAACATTCCTGCGGATTGCAAGGAAGTTCTGGCCAAAGCAAGAGCGCCTGCTACCATAAAGACGTACAGTCTCAAATGGAAACGTTTTTGTATCTGGTGTCATTCGTCTGGACTTCATCCTTTTTCGGCTAGTCCAGAGGAAATCTTGCCTTTTTTCTTACATGTAGCAAAATCAGGTTTGTCTCATGCAACCCTGAAAGTTTTCCTGGCAGCGATTTCAAGATACCGACAAGATGGGACCACTTCTCTTTACTCATCAAGAATTATACAACAATTCTTTAAAGGCCTGTTTAGAATGTTTCCTCCAGTACGTCGTCCACCTCCATCGTGGCATCTCAAAGTAGTGTTAGCGCAACTTATGCGCCATCCCTTTGAACCTATCCACAGAGCCGAATTGAAATTCCTTACGTGGAAAGTGTCTGTAGGAGGATGGATATCTTGACTATGGTTACCCCAGTTTTTTGCCTTGTGTTTAGCTGGTTTTCGACTTAGTTGGCCTGGGACCCTGCTAATCAGGGCCCCAGGCTATCTGCTCTCTCTGTAAAATGGACTCCATGTACCCTAGGTACATAACTAATTGGATAATGAGTCACCTTATCAGCCCCTGTACAGTGTACTATAGGTACCCAGGGCATAGGTGCACCCAAGGCCTACCAGGGGCTGCAGCATATCTTTTGCCACCCCTGGCTGGCCATGCAAACTGACACAACTGGCTGACCACTCAGCTGGGGCAAGGTCGTGTAATCACCCCTTGCTTAGATATAGTATACCTATGTCTAAACCTATATCTGGACACATATGCACCTATAAGTCACTCCTATGGCAGGCCTTAACAATCCTGGAGGCAGAGTGCTTGGTTTTATGTGAGATGGTGCTCTAGCATGAGCTGAGCCTGTCTGCAGCTTTCGGAACCATGTCCTTATAGCTGTTCCAGGGTATTGCCATACCATATACTCTTAAGTGCATTATAATCCTCGCTGTTATTGCTAACTTTGGTTTGGCTTTATCAAAACATGCCGTGTAAGGTGTCATACACTTTGGAATACTACCCCCTCGTCAGTTCTGGCGACGGGGGTAGCATTCCACCCTTCTAGAGGGAGAAGACGTGTTACTTTACTTAAACGCGGTTAAAACTAACCAGAGCCTCAGCATCACAAAATGGATGCTGCTGCCACAGACACGAGTCTGGCCTCCTGCTGCTGACCGAAACTCCGGCAGGGGAGGCCTGGACAAAAGGTTTCCTGTCACAGGGAGGTGTTACACCACCCCAGGCAGGAGATAGTGGATTGAGGCAGGGAGGGCTGAGTGAAACTAGACACTGCCTGGGGCACACAAGGTGTCCCATGCATAGCCCAGTTCAAACCGGTGCTGGGGCATTCAATCCCCAGCTCTGGCGCGAAACTGGACAAAGGGAAAGGGGTGTAACCACCCCCTTCCTGGGTCCCACCCATAGGAGGGACCTAGCAGGTAATCCAGCCCCTTGATTTGGAATAAAGGTAGGAGCTGTGTCCATAGACTTTAGATAATCCTGACTGAAACTTTGAAACGAAACTCTGGACCCTTCGACATCCCACTCGACGTGGAAGACTGAAGAATCTCCCTTGTGGTCAAGGAGTGACCACCCTGTGCAAGCAGGCACCATCAAGCGCCCAACGGTTTGCTTTGTTGTAGCTCCCGCCGGAGCTCGAGCGACAGAGATCATCAAGAACCGGATTCCCAGACGTCCAACAGCCCGAGCCACAGCAAAGCTGAGACCCGTGGAGGCGACGTGAGACGTGGGACCGGCCATCTTGGAAAGCCTGCGAAGTGCTTCCCGGGCAGCTCCCGAGGCTCCCTCGAAGCTGTGCATTGGGGACTGAGAAGCCCCAGCCCCGAGCAACTTTTGCACCGAAGACCACCTCACCGAGTGCTGCGTGGGGCACTTTTGCATTTTCCTGCTCGACGCGTCTGTCCGGTCACTTGCCCGTTGGCTAGTGGCCTCTGTGACGACGAACCTTTGAATTTACACCGCTGGTCTGGTTGCTCCAGACTGGCCCATGCTCCCCTCTAAAGGAGCAGCCCATCAGATCTTGCTGATCTGAACCAGAAGCCATCTTCGAATCCTGCGTGGGTTGCATTTGCCAAGGCCTGTTGACTCCAATCCGGAGGCCGACACCGCCGACAGTGAGAGCCTTCGTGGGACAGTCCGTGTCCGACTCCTGGTCATCGTCGATGCCCCGGGTCCACGTGGCAGCAGAGACAAGCTTCTCGACAACTACCTGATTGCGCCCGACATCACCTGGTTCCTTCCTGGTTCCATCCTTAGTCACTGGCTAGTGACCCAGACTCTGTCCCCTCTGCTTTCAGGTACTCTACATCTTCGATCCACCCTTGGATCCAACCGGACTCTTCTCTCCTGGCCGCCTGCAGCATCTTCATCTCCAGGCTCCATAGAACTCCACAAAGAAACCCGACACACTTTGACACCTATGCACCCGCTTCCTGTGGGTGAGGTAACGCGAGTACTCCGGTGCTCCTGTAGTGGTTTACACCTCCAGTGTCCTAGTTTGAAGTGGCTAAGTTCTAGTCCAGTCGGAAGACCCCTAAATCTGCAACGTTGTAACTTTTACGCGCCATTGACTTTGCATTGGTGCACGCGTGTGCTTTAGACACTGCACCCGCATCCTGTGGGCCGCTCCCGTCCTAACTTCAGTTAGTCCAGTGTAGCCCCAGCGATTCTCAAGGCCCTAGGCCTTACCATTGTTCGTGACGTGGTTCTTATACCACTATTTTTGTATATAGTTTAAGTGGCCACCGGGCCTATCTATAATTGTGCAACTTTTGTATGTTTAACTGTGCTTTTGTTTAAACGCTTGTGCCTCTGTCCTCATAAAGAGTACAGAGGATTATTCTAGTAATAAATACATATTTTTTTATAATATATAACTTGTGTGGTGTCCTTTCATTTGGTATTAAAGGGATTGAATATGGTAAAACAGCTGACTTCACATGCCCTCTTGAGTTAAGCCTAAGACTGCTTAGGTCCATGCTACCCCTAGGATAGCTTGTCTATAAGGTTGACTTACAACCACTCGCCATAAGGGTTGTTTGGACTGGTACAAGGTGCTCACTAGAATAGTGAACATCATACACCAGGCCAACTTCTCACAGTGTCACTTCTTTTGGCCTTGACTTCTTCTAGAAGAGTCCGTGACATCCAGGCTTTTACGGTTCATCATCCTTTCTTACAATTCACAAATGACTCTGTGGTGCTCCGCACTAATCCGAAATTTATACCCAAGGTGCCTTCGGATTTTCATCTAAACGAACCTGTAATTTTAAAAACATTCTTTCCTAATCCACAATCGCCTGCGGAAAGGGCATTGCATACACTGGACATTAAGAGATGTCTAAAGTTCTATTTGCAAAGAACATCTACTTTACGCAAATCGGATCACTTATGGTACAATTCGTAAAGGCCAAGCAGTTTCTAAGCAAACAATTGCAAGATGGATTTTGGCAACCATTGCTTTTTGCCATGCACAGGTACAAAAGGGGGTGGTGATGGACGGAGCATCTGAACCAATCAAACACTCACACCCAGTCAAAAGATCTGGGTTTGATCCATCACCGTTCTTTAGCCCACTCTGCCACCCCAGTTCAGACATGGCTATATGCAAATCAGTCTGACCCTGTGCCTCATGGGAACAGTCCAGCCCGAACTGCCAAGCCATGCTTTCCCTGGACCGGAAACAAGCTTTCGAGGACCGGTTTCTGGCATTTCAGCCGTCTTCAGCCCGGCTTGGTTGAATCAAGTGGCAAAGTGAGCAAGGGACTCACGTCTGAGCATACCCTGCCAAACTTATGGCGAACAAAGCGGTACAAAAGGGGGTGGTGATGGACGGAGCATCTGAACCAATCAAACACTCACACCCAGTCAAAAGATTTGGGTTTGATCCATCACCGTTCTTTAGCCCACTCTGCTACCCCAGTTCAGACATGGCTATATGGAAATCAGTCTAACCCTGTGTGGCAGGGTATGCTCAGACATGAGTCCCTTGCTCACTTTGCCACTGGATTCAAGCAAGCCGGGCTGAAGACGGCTGTAATGCCAGAAACCGGTCCTCGGAAGCTTGTTTCCGGTCCAGGGAAGGCATGGCTTGGCAGTTCGGGCTGGACTGTTCCCATGAGGCACAGGGTCAGACTGATTTGCATATAGCCATGTCTGAACTGGGGTGGCAGAGTGGGCTAAAGAACGTTGATGGATCAAACCCAGATCTTTTGACTGGGTGTGAGTGTTTGATTGGTTCAGATGCTCCGTCCATCACCACCCCCTTTTGTACCGGTTTTGCCATACACAAGCAGGAAGACCTCTGCAAGCAGCTCCTAGAGCGCATTCTACAAGGGCAGTGTCTTCTTCAACGGCCCTATTCGCTGGAATCCCTCTCCAGCACATCTGCAGGGTGGCAACCTGGGCCAGTCGGCATACTTTCACCAAACACTACTGTTTGGATGCGGCCAGTGAGACCGATGCTTCAGTGGGTCGAGCAGTTCTACGCAATCTTTTCAACTAAGGTGAGCCTCTATTCCCACCTCCTATTACTGCTGTCAGACGCTTTCTATATTTTTTATTGTGCACATGCTCAAGTAATTGCATTTTATAATGCTTTAATGCTGCATTATTTACATATTGCATGGTTATGTGTTATTCACATTTACAAGCTTAAGCTTCTATTAGCGTCTGCCAGACACGGATATGTACTGCTATCTACTCTGATTCAGGCATGTGAATCTATGAAAGACACCCCTAATACAGGAGAAGAACAATAGTTACTTACCTGTAATCTTTGGTTCTCCAGTATTGGTGTCTTTCATAGATTCACATGCAACCCGCCCACCTCCCCTCAGATTTTCTTTGGCTACATTGGTTTATCATCACTCTTTGCGAGAAAATCTGAGAGCCTGAGCCTCTGGGGAGAACCTTCTGGTGGGTGCTGTCGCCTGATTGGCTGCAGTTTGGACTATACAAAATGACTAGGATAGTCATGAGTGTGGAAGTTTTTTCTCCTGTAGCTTAGGCTATTTTACTTCCTGGTTGGGAATTACTGGTTTTTCCTATGTTATTTTGGCATATTATTGCTTTTTTATGTACCGTGGGACTCCCACTCTGACGACGGGGAATGATTCAGGCATGTGAATCTATGAAAGACACCAATACTGGAGAACCGCAGTTTACAGGTAAGTAACTATTGTTCTTACCCTCGATGTTATTGTTTCCGATTGCGTATTCCATTCTTCGCATATTGTGTTTGTTTAGAAAAAAAGGCATTTGGGCCTAACCGCCTCCATCCGACTTGCAGTAGATGGAACAAACTCTCTTTAAATACTGCCCTCTATGCCACGCGAAATACCTACGTACCGACTCACACGAAGTTTGCAACCTGTGTTTGTCACCCGAACACAAAGAACAGGACGGCGACACGTGTAAGACGTCCCGCTTCAAGAAGACGCTCCGCGACCGTCTGGCTGAACGCCGCTACATGCAGAGCCAATGCACAGGCTCCATTCCGGACCTCTTTGGACCTGAATCGGAAGACGAAGCCGGTGCTGCTATCGGGCAGAGAGGAGCAGGATCCCATTTCCGTTTCGGAGGAGGGCTCCGACCAGGGTAAGGACATCCCTCATGGACAACGTACTGTAAATACAGTCTCTTCTTCGTCCCGACTCCCAAGTCAACCAGTTAAAAAGAAGGCTCCGGACCAACCCGCGCCCTCGGGCCCCGGTAGGCACTGAGACCACGCACGCGACACCCCTCCTACTGCCTCAACACCGAAGCCTACATAAAAGTACTCCAGCTCAGAAAAGCCCCATTCCAAATCAGACACCGAACCAAAGCCTTCGGGATAGAAGACCAAGTCTGGCTGCGACCATCACCACTCGGCACCGAAAACCATATTGGATCCGAAAACACCAGCCCCCAAACCTTCGGCACCGAAAATGTCTGCACCAAACAGATGCACCAAAGTCACCTAAGAAGCATAGTTTTGGTGATCCGCTTGAAAAAACAGACCCGAAACTGAAGATTTAGTTTACACATCCAACAAGCATTGGCATAGCCAATAGGTCTCGCTTTTAGAACCTAATAAGTATTTAGTTATGCAGCACATTATCCTTGGTGCAACAACATCAACTGTTGCATGGCTAAACACTTAGAAGGTCCAAAAGGCGAGACCTATTGGCTATGCCAATGCTTGTTAACTTTGTGTGCATTATTCCACAGGGAAAGCTAAATACCCTAATTGCATGTAAATAAAAACTCCAGCAACAGCATGGACTCATTAAAATTTAACATTCCCCTTGCCTATTGAGGACAATACATTTTACTGATAGTAGAAGTTCTTCAAACAGTGATTCAATCTGCAGTTTGACCATAACAGTGAGCACAACATGTGTCCTGTCTGCTGCTGATCCCATCACAAAACAGATGTTTAATGGCCTGCCATCAGAACAGAAAATGGCGCAATCTCAGTTTGTTTTTCTAGCAGACTGAATGGTGGCGATGGTAAAAAGTGAAGTTTACAAGGAAATGGAGACAGTCAAACAACCTTGCAAGAGACAGTCCCAATCACACGTTTTATGATGTGCCTTTTATTACTGGAAACTCCCTTTACCTTAGTATATATTTAGTTTATAGCACAGGTTAAATGTATTTGAAAACAAACCAAGTGCCACATGTGATTATATTTATAAGTGTAGTGTAATGGATTGTTATATTCAAGCGTCCTAAACATCCATGATCCTGCTGACATATTACTACATGTTTGCCGCGCTCCATGCCTTCTCCCAGCCCATTATGAATCTAACGTGTTACCCATAAGAAACCTTTTGGGTGCGAAAGAGCAAAACAAAATTAGTAACAGCATTAGAAATCTGAGTTAATAACATAAATATATACAACGTGTTGAGGATGAAAGGAGAGCGTGAGAGTGAATATAGAGAATTGAACCACATGCTTTCTTAAGCTGCCTGAAAAGGAAATATTTTCTATATACTAGTTAAATAGTCGCAGAATAAACCGTACAGCACATTGCTACAAATAATACTTGACGTGCATATGTCAAAATCGCCCAAATGACTGCAAACAATAAATAATTGTTCGATTAACTGATTGCTGCTGTGCCCTGGGTCTCAAAATCAATTCTGTGCTTGCACATGGTGAGGATGCAGACCTGTAATTCCTTGCAGCAGGGACAGCGGGCAGAGGGACAGTGAATGCCACGTGGATTCCTTCCTCGTGATAAGTACTGTTAAAAGTGAACAGCATAAAAATAAGGCAGCCTAATAAATACACGTCTGATAAAAAAGAAAAAAAAATTCTGGTGCACAACGTGAGGGAGTGCTCACGAGAAACTCGGGTCTTCCTGCGGTCCAGGGTGTGTCAGGTCGCAAATCACAAAAGGTGACATGTTTGTGAAAACAGCACAGCCAGAGCAGCTGTGTAAATGTCGTTCGTAACCTGCTACAGCCTAAAACAACAAGTGTGGACAATGAAGTGCTGTGAAAAAAACGCAGAAGCTAGTCTAGCCCACATAATGAGAATGACAGGGATACAACGCAAGGGATGCGCGCGCAGCAGCGCACGTGCTTGTTGCGCGTTCTAGCAGGTCGCCGCACTGGGAACACTTCCCAAAGCCTCTACTAAATGTCTCTCCGAGCAGCGCATGCGCACTGACTCAGCGAGATCTAAAAACCGGCCACATTACTACCAAAGTGACTTTAAAAAGAGGGACTACTACCGAATAAGAATACCATATTCCATTAAAGAAGAGAAGTGTTGGGACAAACCCTTTCCCTCCTCTTCCTTTACCACCTTTACCTCAGTCTCTGTCTGTGCCAACTTCACCTGAGCACTCACCACCATATATACCTGACGATCAGGGTGATGGGGACGGGGATGATACTAATGATGATAATCAGCCTAGACCTCCAGATGAGTGGGATGACTGTAACACTGACTTGCTCACAGACAATGACTCTGATCTATACCCTACCAGGCCCTCTCCACCAGACGATAGTGTAGGATAAATTGAATTGCTAGGCAGGGCTGACAATTATCCTGGGGTCCAGCTGCATAAAACCCTTGAAGAGGATTTCCTCTTTAAACAACACACAAAAATCCACACATATGCAACCCATGCTTAAAGGAATGACCATTCATGCAGACAATATATTTAAGGATCCTGACAGAGCACGTATCCTTACCACCAGGGTGGATAAAAAAATCAATCTTGCACCATCTGATCCAGTCTACATAAGAAGAATATTACCCTTAAACTCATTAGTTGTTTCTAATGCATGCAAAAGGGCAAACGCAGACTACTGGAGGCACACCACCCCCAGATAAAGAGTCAAAGTGCCTTGACGCTACAGGGAAAAGAATAGCTTCCCAGGCAGCTAACTTCTGGCGTATATCTAACACACAAGCGCTGTTAGCCAGATATGACCATGCGCATTTGGATGAAATGGAACAACTTGTACAATTCTTACCCCAAGAACATGAATCTAAAGCGCAAGCAAGACCTGGTACGTCAGGGACAACTAATTTCCAAAAATCAAATTCGGTGCTCCCTCGATGCGGCGGATACATCTGCCAAGCCGGTGAACACAAGTGTACTTTTAGGAGGCACGCCTGGCTACGCATATCGGGGTTCAAATCGGACGTCCAGACCTCAATATTGAACACACCATTCGATAAGAAACACCTATTTGGGCCGGTGGTAGACTCTTCTCTTGAAAAAATGAAGTAAGATACCGAAGTGGCTAAATCAATGGGAGCCCTTCAGTCTTCACAAGGCCGTGGTACCTTTCGGTGCTCCTTTTATCGAGCAGGGTCCAAAACCACTTCCTCTGACACTAGGTCCACATATAAGGGCAATAACCAACACTCAGATTCCAAAACTTGTAAGAGCAGAGGTAGAGGTTCCAACACACGTACCTCCCCCTCCAATACAAAACAGTGACTTGCCCATAGTCCCCCCCACCCCCAACCACTTAACACCCTTGGGAGGAAGACTGTCACAATTTTTAACAAAGTGGCAGTCAAGAACAACACAAAACTAGGTTCTCCAAATTATCCATTCTGGTTACTGCCTGGAGTTCATCAACACTCCTCCAAACATTCCACCAAAGTCGCACAAACTTTCACCTGCACCTTCTCTAACAAGAGGTACAATCACTACTTCTAAAACAAGCTATCGAGCCGGTACCACCACAACATCAGGGGTCAGACGTCCACTCCCTTTACTTCCTAATTCCCAAAAAGAACGGTTCTCTCAGACCAATATTAGATCTCAGAGAACTAAATCTTTACACACAATCAGACCATTTCCACATGGTAACACTTCAACAGGTGCTACCTCTTTTGCAAAAGGGCGACTTTCTCTCTACTCTAGACTTGAAAGATGGCTATTTTCATATTCCAATCTATCCGGCTCACTGCAAATTTCCCAGGTTTGTGGTAGCAGGCCAACACTACCAATTCAAGGTACTCCCATTTGGAGTCACCACTGCTCCCAGAGTCTTCACAAAGTGTCTGGCGGTGGTAGCTGCGCATCTAAGAAGACAAATCATACATGTCTTCCCTTATCTGGCTCATAAGAGCCAGCAGGTACCAACAATACCTCAATCATACATCCATAACAATTCAGTTACTTCACCAATTAGGTTTTACAGTCAATGTGTTAAATCACATCTTCAGCCAAACAAAACTCAGAACTACCTAGGAGCATTTCTGGGTACTCAATGGGCTCTAGCGTTTCCGAGTGCAGCCAGAATTCAAAACATTCAGGTGCTAATTCACAAATTTCAACCCAATCAATCACTTCCAGCTCGTGTGTTTATGCAACTGTTGGGAATGATGGCATCTTGCATCATGATTGTTCCCCATGCCAGATCGCACATGCGTCCACATCGAGAATGCTTAGCCAGCCAGTGGAACCAGTCACACGGTCTATTAACCGATCTGGTGTTGGTAAGCGGCCGTACTCCTCGCTCTCTGCAGTGGTGGAACAAGCAAAATATGTCAAAAGGACAGCCGTTCATAGACCCGATTCCACAGACAGTAGTAACAGCGGACGCGTCCCTAACTGGCTGGGGAGCTCATCTTCAACAACACACATTGCAAGGCCTGTGGAGCCACTAACTGAAGTTGCTCCAAATCAATAATCTAGAGCTGATGACGATCTTTCTAGCTCTCAAAGCTTTTCAGCTCACCAAGCTGCCTTGGTTTGAACCGACACCATGACAGCTATGTATTACATTCAGAAGCCGGGGGGAACATACTCTCCCCAACTGTTCCACCTAGCCCAAGACAGCTGGAGGTGGGCTATTCACCACAATATCTATCTCCTAGCGGAACACCTCCCAGGAGTCAACAACCAGATTGCATCCCTCCTCAGCAGACAAAGATATCAAATACACGAATGGGAACTTCACCCTCAAGTTCTACACCCATACCTCCAAGCTTGGGGAGTGACTCACATAGATCTGTTTACAACACCCCAAAACGCAAAATGACAAAGCTTTGCCTCCAGGTATCCACACCCGTTATCCAGGTATCCACACCCGTTATCCCAAGGCAATGCTCCATGGATGAACTGGTCAGGGTTATTTGGTTATGCTTTTCTGCCTCTCCTACTCATTCCAATAGTGGTTCGGAAACTCAGGCATACATCTCTCACACTAATCCTAGTAGTTCCAACATGGGCACGTCGACCCAGGTTCTCATCCAGGGGATACTCATCAATAGTCATAATCTATGAATAATCCCCGCCCATGTGCGAGATCCCGGAGCATATAGAAAATACATAGAAATATATATGTTTATATATATATGTGAAAACATATATTTGCAGCCTAAAACATATCCCAACTGGCAAATCTGACGCACAATTACATGAATTAGCATACACACAGTAGTAATCTCCCAACCCCTAAGGAAGAAAGAGAGCAGTAAACATTTGCATACAACAATGCTTTATTGCCATAGGAAAAAACTGTAATTGCAGGCATTTGCCAGTAGGCTGCAGTAGAGTATAAAGAAACAAAGAAAGACTGACACCTTGCCTTTAGGCATTAGAGATGGGGTACCGTGCCTTTAAGACCTGAAGGCGACCCCCTGCTCCCATGATGCACCACAGGTGGCAGTTGGGTCAGTTCTTTTTTGGCTCCTTCTGTGAGGATCCTGGAGCTTGAGCTCTTCAGTTTTTGACTGAAATTGTTAATTTGACTGATTTTTTTCTGAAAATTCGACATCTTCTGGTTTACTAAGGCTTCTACTTTGGTTTTTTGTGGTATTCCACTTAAATGTCCTGTCAGAATGCCTCCTTTATTCCGGAAATATCCTTCTTGTGACAAGAAGATGGCACTGGCTGACCCACACTCGGTGTGCATTGTGTGCCTTCCATCTGCACATAATCCTGACCAGTGCCAACACTGTCAGAAGTTCTCTAGGTGGACTCTTCGTGACAGAGAACGTATCAGACTTCATGCCATGTTGGAGAAAGACAAAAGTCATCAGGTGGGTGGCCATGGAGGCCCCAGGTCGTCGACCTTCTTCAATCAAGCATGGGTGGGTGTTTCGATAGGACGGTCTACGTTTCGACCCCAGCAGGATGGAGGGTGAGTGGTGTCCTCGCGACGGTGTCTTCATTAGGACAAATTCATGGGGTGAGCACTTGGGTAAGGAAGGACGGGCAACGTGCGATCCTTAAAATGCTCTCAAAGGGCTCCTGATAATTTATGTTGTTAATCTTGCAAATGGGGTAATCAATCTCCCGATGCAAGCGATGGATTCAATCCAAAACAGGGTCTCCTTGACGTGGCTGGGTCGCTCGAACAAGCGACAAAATTAATCCATTGAAAACATACCTATTGGCAATGTGTATATAGGAACTAACTGACCTTTAATAGGCTGGAAAGGTCAATTTTTATATATTGTGTATTGTATTTATGTCACAAACACCTTTACCCTGTCCCTCACTCGTCAATTCACTACTACTGACCTATTTTCTTCTCTTTCCTGCACTAAGAGCACTGTGAATAGTCTGAACACTACCAATGTTTTGGAACTAATGCATTGCGACCCATTAATGCTTTGACTGACCATCGCATTTAATGCTGGTGTTACATATGGAAATTAAATTTCTGTTTCTCAACTTGCTTTTGCATCTATAGTGGTGAATTTTTTTCTGTTTGTTTTTTGATTTCTTATGACAAAATATAACTACCTCGACCAATCGCTTCAACGTACTGTATCAATGACCCAGGCCGGGTAGTTTTTACTTGGGTCCAATCCCGTAAAAACTCATCACATGTAATGCACAATGGCATATTTGCCTAAACAAACACAGTATTACACAATAAGAACCTAAATCAAGCTATCGAGCAAAGTAGGGGAAGGATGATCCTTTGGTCAGCTTTGCAGCCACAGAACCTAAACACTTTACAATCATTGAGTCCTCCTTAGACTAACGGATACTCGAGGAAAATGTGAGACTTTCTCTTCAACACTTGAAGCTGAGCCGTAAGTTGTTCATGCAACAGTGCAATGATCCAAAACACACCAGTAAACCTATGACTGAATAGCTAAAACAGAAAGCAATCCCTGTTTTAGAAAGGCCAAGTGAAAGTCCATGCCTCATCCTACTGAAATGCTGTGCCGAGAGCTATACATAAGTGGATGCCCAGCAAGCATCCATGAGCTTAAGCAGTTATGTAAGGAGGAATGAAACACCATTCTTCACAGTCAATGTGAGAGTCTGGTAAAAATTAATTGGAAATATTTTCTTCAAGTTATTGCTGTTAAAGAGGGCTACACTCATTGATAATTTGCAGTGTGCACTCACTGTTTCACACAGTGCTACAGAATTTTGTCAGTATTTTTTGTATATTGACAGTGATATTGTGTGTGTTTTCTCACATAAGGTTAAATTTACGAATTGTCTGGACAAAATGAAGATCAGAAAGGTCTTATGTATATCCATAGAATTCTAGTAGCGTGTACTTTGATACTTTAAATTTTTTTGCATATATGTCAACAAAATAAAAATTTGGATTATAGGAATTGTATAGTAAGCTATGGGATTTCTCACTGTGACCAGGGAGTCTGGCTACCGTCCCAGCATCTGGAACCTAATTGAAATCAAGGGGCATTGTTATTTATCAAAATCTTATGTTGAATATCAGGCTAAATGCAGTGTGGGTGGCACAAGTTGTTTTGCTTTGTACCTTTATAATGGATACCGCCCCTTCCTTCTAAAGGTTTCTTAATACTTCAGTCATCTTTGCTTGTGTAATGTCTAGGCTGGAATATTGTAATAGCCTTAATGGCAGCCTTCCAGCATACGCTGTGTTGGTACTACAGAGCACAGTTGTGCAATTAATTTGCGCACAAAGTCAGGTTTAGGGTTGAAAAACATTTCCTCTGGCCTCATCTGTTAAATGGTAGCACAATGAGGCCTTACTTTGTGATATCTATAGGATTGACAGTATAAGTTTCAAAACCTGTCTTTGGTTGCTTGTGTTCCGCTTCAAGGAAGACCTGGCCTGCCAGTTCAGGCTGGATTGTTCTTATTGAAGCAGGGTCAAAACTGATTTTTATGTGGCTATGTCCAAACTGAGGTGGCATGGTGGGCAAAAGAACAGTGGGTTGGAATGCTACCCAGAGCGATCGCCAGAGGTTAGACTTATTGTAGGAAGCTAGCTTTTTATGGAGTGTACCAAAATGAGGTACACTATGTAGAAAATCCAGACGACCCTTATTGGCTTACAGGGCTTAAGTTTGTAATCCCAAATGATCTCTTTTGTGGTAGTTTGGTGAGCAGTTTATGTTTGTCAGAGGGTAGTTAAGCATTTGTTGTACACACTGTCAATAAATGAGAGAGACACTGAAGAATAAACTCCAGGCCAATTTAGAAAATTACGGTGTTTTTATATAATTTTAGACACCAAGAACTTTGTAATCGTATAAATACTTTAGATGCTATTTAATTATAAAATGACTGCTATCAGATTTGAGGAATGAGCCTCGAACGCGGTAATGTTATCCCTGAGAAACATTAACTGCATAGGTTCACTTGCAAACGACTTACAGGACTGCTCTTCTAGACTTAAGGTGAGTTGGGGCCAAGGTTCAAGAAAACACCAAGAGTTCAGTTTTACCTGCCCAGAGTGTCCGGTTGTAGAGCTGCTTTCAGCAGTGGTAGCCTCGGACGCTACACGCTGTAGTCAATGGGAAAAGTACCTGTAAGAAAGAGACTCCAAGGGTGGACCAGTTTGGCAGAACCCAAAGGGGGGCTCCACTGTTTGGGGTCTCAGGACCACAGAGACACCGTCGGTTTTAATAGACTTGGGCTGGGGGCTCGGTGCATAGGTGTTCTGTGCGGTGGGTCGTCTAATTTGAGGCTCCCATGGTTCTCGGTGCACATGCAAAAGAGGGAGAAGAAACGCAACAAGATGACTTCTGGTGAGGAGCTGGTCTCAAGGGAAGTCCCTCATCAGGCAGGTTTGGATTTGGCGGCGGTGGTGTTCGGTCTGAACACAAACAAGCCTTGGTGCTTACAACAGGCTCTGGTACTTTGGGTATTGATGTAGGGCATCTCCCTGGAGTCCTGGCACCTCCAAACGTGGTGGGGAGAGGGGTCTGATTCGCCTGACTAGCCTGGTGGGGTAACAGGCACTTGCTTAGCTAATTTTCCACCTGTCCTAGTGCTAAATGGGCCTCATGGCAGAGGGTAGCATCTCTCAGGTGTGGGGGAAGCCGGGGATCACATATATAAGGGAGAAGCGGGTTTGAAGCCCCTGATCTTGATATGCTACATCACTAGTCATCCTGCTGGAGGAGCTGTGAATACCTTCCTCCGAAGCAGGCATTGTTTCTGGCCCAGAGAGCGTTGACTTTCACCTGCATGGGGTCAGAAACCTGTCTGGACGATACCAGTGACTCAGCACACTAGTTAGTGGTAGATTTTTCAGGGGGTATCTCTAAGGGGCCCACTGGGTGGATGTCTTAATAAATCCACTATTGACATCAGTAAGGATTTATAAAGGCAAGGCGTGTGACCTCAAACACCATAGACTTCAGGAAAAGCCGTTGTGTAGCTAGTGAACTCGTAATGACCAATGCCCAGTACATAAACTTAAGATGGCTTCCCTGTTCACTTGTACTATCTAGTAATTGAACTATACAGCACAGGGGCATATCTACTCATGCAGATATGTCCTCATATGTAATAGTGCACCCTGCCTTATGGCTAAAAGGCCTGCGGTAAGGGTGACTTACATATTTTGCATGCAGTGTCCTTGGGCATGGCACACAGGTTGTGTGGCATGTCATGTTTTCACAGTTTGTGGCACCAGTTCCCGCAGCATGCAATGGCAGTCTGCATGAGTTTGGTGGTGGGTCCCTTAAGGTGGCACAATGCACACTGCAGCGTTAAGGATCCTCTTTACTACCCTTGCCCTAGGTACCAGGGGTACCATTTACTAGGGACTTACCGTGGTACTAAAGGTCTTGCAAATTTGGCTACAGTTAAACAGCTACCTTGTTTTTAAGGAAATAGCACTGGCGCTGGGGATCTGGATAGTAGGAACTCAGTGCACTTCAGTCATAATTTCATCCAGTGCCAGGCAAAACGTTGGGGTGAACGTGTGAAAAAGGGGTACTTTCCTACACTTATTGCAGGCATACCCCCATCACCTTTTCTATTTTTTGCAGAGTGCAGTATTGTATCCCAACCTATGTACATTGAACAAAAAGTTCAAAAGTATTGATCCCTGCTGGAACTTAACGGATCCAGGTCTCAAGTGACAAATATGGTCCAGTTACAACCTGCTGTGTCCTGCTCTCCAAGACAGAAACAGCTGATACTTAACATGTCTAGTGTGGAAATGCAGACCCTTGACCGTTACCAGAAGTTAGTTTACATTCCTCATTGACCAGTGCAGATTCTGCCCCATGAAAGTGTTTTAACCAAACTGGAGGAGTTCAAAGAAATCAACTCCCTTCTAATAGTTCTACAGCAAGCTGAACATCCCTTACACAAAACCCTACAACTGAATATCCAAGAAATGCTTGTTGAATATGGTACAATGGATTTAAAGTTAACAATAGAAAACTTCATAATTAGGAAACTTGACAAGTTATGGAATCCTTCTACCCATGGTCTACCAAAGAATCTGTGAACAGGGTGCAAGTCACATATGCTATTATTTAGCTGGAATAAAATTGCCTGTGGGTCAAGGCAGACCACTGGTTTAGTTGGAGAACAAGTTGCATCATTAATATGGGTGGTCTGAAAGGACCCAGTTAAATGTATTGCTCTGCTTCTCAATCAGTCAAGCTATCTTGGATGTTCAGTTTGGGTGCACTAGATTGTCCATCATCTGGAAGAGTTCAACAGGATGGTTTGTTGCCATGTTAGTCATCATGGTGACGCAAGTTGCCTCAACTCTGAAGACTGCATATTCATTCCCATTATCATATACAAAGGCTGCCTTGCTCTCTTGAATACATTGTGGCATTTAGCATACTTTGAGAAAGTATTATGAGAAGGGGCAACTTTTTTGATGCCCCACAGAGTGCATATTTGTGCATGGATGGTGTCCTCCTTTACAAAAATAATAATGATTTGGTCTTTCACACTTTGTCCAACCTAGTGTTTCCAAACAACTTTCTCTGATCAATATCACTTTGCTATTGCATCATGTCTTTGTTCATAAGGGCTACATCATCTGAAACCAGTCGATGATGATTTACAGGTTAGATGGCTCCTTGTGTTGATGGTGTGCCACTCTAATAATAAACTGAATGTACAGATGATTAAATGTTGATGAGATGTAGTTGTTAATTGTTAGACCTGGCATCATTGGCGTGAGTCTCCCTTTCATTTTGACGGATTGCCTCCTCTGTTTTGATATGTTTTTGCTGGTTATATGCTTTGGGCACTGTACCACTGCTAATCAGTGCCACAGTGCAAGTTCTCCCTATGTTAAATTGATGTACTAATTGGCGATTCCATGATTGGGTTATTTGATTTACCTGTCAGCCCCTAGTACAATGCACCATGTGTGCCCAGGGCTTGTAAATCAAATGCTGCTGGTGAGCGTGCAGCACTGGTTGTGCCACTCACAGAAGCAGCTTGTAAAGTGTGTCTCAGGCCTGCCACTGCAAGGCCTGTGTGCAGTCTAGTACTGCCATGTCGACTTGGCAAGTGCACCCACTTGCCAGTCCCTAAACCTTCCCTTTGCTTCATGTTAGACACCCCTATGGTAGGCCCAAGGGCAGGGTGCATTGTAAGTATAAGGTAGGGCAGGCTCTGGTGTGTGTAGCATGTACTAATAGTGAATTACAGCCATTTTCGTTATTCACTATTTAAGGCTACCTGTTCTACATAGGCTAGAATGGGCAGTTAGATTATTACATTCTTATAATCCTAACTGACTCAGGAAACATGACAGAAATTAAAATTTAGTATGCCTGAACTCCGAATAATAAAATACATCTCTTAGTAAAGTTGGTTTTAATATTCTGTGTTTGAAAATACCACTTTTAGAAAGTAGGTATTTTCTTGCCCAACTGTCCAGGCCTGCCTCTGCTAGGTTGTGTATTCCTTGTCTGGGTTTGTGAGTGACAGGGCTGGGGGAGTCCAGGAGACAGGTTGGGGCGTCCCAGTGGTGAATAGAGAGATCTGCATCTAGATGGGAGGGAGGAGTTGCACCTGGGACCTGAATAGGGCTGGGCCTTCCCTCTACAATGCTGGCTCCACCTCCTGTGGCTTGTCTGGCGTCTCTGCCCTGCACTGTGAAAGGAGAGGAGGAATCATGTCAACATAGTGCTCCAGAGCTGTATCTTCCCTCCCCCTGTGCTGGCACCACCTCCTGTGGGGCGGCTGATGTCTCTGCTCTGCACAGTGAAAGGAAGAAGAGAGTCATGTAAACAGAGTGCTCAGGAACTGGTTTGGACTAGTCAGAGGCCTCTCTGCCTTCAGAGAACAAGGGATTTTGGGGTATAAATATTGGGACCCAGTCCCAAGAACTTTAGATCATTTCTGGAACAAGAAACCTTTTGCCAAGGAGAAGAACCAAGGAAGCTGCAGTGTGCTGTTTGCTGGGTTGGCCTACAGTGGTTGCTTCATTGCCAAGGAAAGGAGAAGGAACCTTTTAAGGACTTTCATCATCTTCCGAATATTCTCCATGGGCTTGAACTGTGCTTGCCTCCTGCTGAAGTCTCCGGGACAAAATACTTAATCTCCAGCTCTCCTCTGAATTTCCTTTCTGGGATTCTCAACTCCAGACATTTGCGTGTCGCTGGGAGCTGGAAGCGCGACGCATCGAGAGGAAGCGTGTCGCCGCCGCAGCTGAAATTGTCACATCACCGGAGAAGCGAGCCTTCACCGCATCTCCCTGGAAGCGTGTGTTCATCGAAGATGCCTGCTGTTGCATCACCGGAGAAGCATGACGCCATCAAGAAAGTCACCATCGCATCACCGGAGAAGCGTGTCGCAGGGCCTGTTGCGGCTCCAAAGTACAGAGTCGTCGCAAGGCTGCCAGGGCGTCTACGCATCGTCACCACACCACATCACCGCATCAAGGGCGCCATCTTCTCGCATCGCAACCGAATCATCTCATCGCATCAAGGCGCCATCTTGCGCACCACAACTTGCCCGCAGGCCGAGAATCTACGTATCACCTATGCATCAGTAAGGAGTACGACGCATCTCCTACTCTGCGCAAGCTCTGAGGCACGACGCATCATCTCCCCCGGATCACGGAACCGACGCATCACCCCTTTTGCTAGCCTTTTGTTTACTTTGCGATACGCATCCAGGTACTGTGTTGAGAACTTTGTCGCATTCGTCATCAACTTGAACTAAGTAACTTTTATCATCTTTAAAGCAATCTTAAGTGTAGTATTGTAGATTTTTGTCGTTTGTGGTCTTGTGTTAAGTCTTTATAAAGAATACTTATTTTTATAAAAACCTGTGTTGTGTCCATCTGTAGTGTTTCCACTGTATTACTGTATATATTCACAAATGCTTAACACACGGCCTCTGAGGTAAGCCTGTCTGCTCGTGCCAAGCTACCTAGGGGGTGAACAGATGTTAATAATGAGTGTAATCCCCTTATCCTGACTTAAAAGTAAGGGTCCCTATTTGGACAAAGGTGAATACCATTGCAAACTAGAAACCCCCAGATCTAACAGTAATTGTGCAGCCTAGGATGATAACCTGCCATATCTGTGAGTTTTAAGATAGATTGCAAAAAATTCCTCAATCTGTCTCGTAAACGGAAGCACGTTTTTCTTTTTCTTTGTTGCAGAATGAATCTCAGATTTTTCCTCCAACAACAGGCGGTGCAGAGAAGATGTGTCAAGATTTAAAAGTTCCCCTTCTGGGTAAAGTGCCTCTGGATCCTCGGATAGGTATGCTTTTATTTAGCACTTTTAAGAGTGATTGCCTCAAGAAGTGGGAAAGCCATTTAAATTTTGATCCTACTTTTGTTCAGCCCTTTTCGTTAGGGATAGACATTTATTTTTAGTTTTTTTCTTTAGTTTTTATTAATGTAATGCTTCTATGTTGTCTACTTAAATCTGTCAAGTGGACCTTGGCTCCGCTTTTTCTTTGGCACTTCCAGCTGGGCGACACAGTTGGTGTGATCTCTGTCCAATATCATGCCCATCTCTGGGCGATCCCTCTACTCAAGTGGGATAAAACCCCTGATTGTTTCATCTTTGACTATGAGATGGAAAAATGGAAATGTTCTCTGCATATACGGCACTTTAATAGACCAGGTATTTGAAGTGTTTGAAAAATGCGATTTGTCTTCTTTGAAAAGTGCACATTGTCTGTAATGTTATTGGTAGGCCCAGTATTTGTGGGGCTTTCACGATTTTATGGCACAATGGTGAAATTGATATTAATTGTTTTCATTTAACAGTGTTGGAGCACAGAACAGAATAAATTAGCTAAAAACTGTTTAAAGCTTTGCTACACAATTCATGAGTTTTGTGAATTACATTAACATCATGGGCATTTTCCCGGAAAGTTATTGGCTTTTTGATAATATTCCCCACAACATCTAAAATGATGTAATCATAATATTCTGTCATGGGTATCATGTTATGTAGTTATTGCTAAAGAAGCACTACACCATTATTGGCATCACGGCCATACAGAGAGCCGCGGGATTCGAAACAAGGATCGGAGGTGCATTACAAGTACCGATGTTTTAAAATACAACTCATCAACTGCCTCATGGATCTCTTAATGGGGAGACCGTGGTAAACGCGATTGGATTAAAGAGCCGGGAATTTGGCGCTTGCAAAATTATTTGAAACTCTAAGATTGAACCGCTATTGACATACTTTTCCATTAGGATCACATATTTTCCTGATCCATGACTTATTATACAGAGTGAATAAACAATTGATTTACCGAACTGCGACTGAATAGGACTTCAGAATTTTCTCTACCCAGGCCGCCAAATTGGCTGGGACGGAATTACAACCGGCTGGAAGGCTAGATGTTTCTAACAGTGACACAGCCCTGATGAAGTCGCGGGTGACCTGCCCCTTAAGCGACGAAACACGTGTTGGCGGGATCAACTGGCATAAAGACTAAAACGATAAAAAAAAAGGAAAACTGTTGCTGTGTTTTACATATTGCGATAAACCTTATGAAATTTGATTTATGTGTACTAGGATATTGTAAAAATGTATTGTAGTATCTATTGGTAGGATCCGACTCATGGGGTTAAGGATGATAACCCCCTCCCTAAGCACCATACATTCCATATTTAGAATAATAATAGACCGGGACCAAGTGAAGCGCCACTATCACTAGATATCACTAATCATCCCTCAAGTATACACACCATTATTGTCTGTCCCTTTTTTAAATGAGGATTTTTTATTAACTTTCAATTATGGAAGCATCAACATGCAGTACGATTTAAACCATAAAAGGACAGTGGAAGAATTTGTTGAGGGTTATACTTAAGAATTCTCTATGGAAACTGCCTGTCATCTTCATAAGCATCTTACTGCTGTAGGTGAGCTTGGGTTTTTCAGAAGGAAGGTGTTCTTAATTCTGAGGCCTTTGTTAGTGGCAAAGTCTGTAGCTGAGGAAGCCGACTTTGTCACATATGCTGGAAACAACTGAGAACCAGACCCTAGATTATTCTGTACCTAATCGAATTCCAGGATCAGCAGATCAAACAACCTGCTGTAGTATGTCTGACTGTAACGCTTTGTAACATTTAATTAACCACCAAGTTTTGCTCTAGCTGATGTATTTTCACCAGCCATTAACAAAAAGGTATGGATTTATGATACACAATCCAAAAGTCCTTTGAATGCAAATCAGGTGTTTTTTTTAATTAATTGTAGACCCCAAATGGAACATCAGCCTAAAAAATGAGGTGATGATGATCCTCTGTTAAGGGCATGTATAACTTAACAGCTAAAACACTGGAAGGCTTGTGGCAACTGGTAAGAAATTAGTCGTATGTGCCATTTTTTTAAAACAAATATCGTCATCAGTTTATTCATATAAACCAATCTGTGCAGACCACGCAAGTCAACTGCTGACATCATGCATTCTAATATTCTCTGCAAGTGTACGATATTAATTTCAGATTGACTGTTTTTCATGGTTGCTAGCACCAAACAATAAGAACAAATTAATAATTGGGCGAGATTGATTTTGACATATCCTAAATCATTATGGTCCAATAGGGACGAACTTATGTCACACGTGCGTTTTACATTAGACAATGCAGTGGTTCGATGCCCCATGCTCAAAAGCGAATAGGATGCTTAGAGCTGCCTTAAAAGCTGAACCGAGGGACATACTGCGGGTAAGGCTGCTTAGAGCAGAGTATAAGCTTGCTTTACGTACCAGATCAAACGATTTATTGAAAATCCACTGGGATTCCCTGGCACGATCTGCTGACCTAAAAGATACCACTGGGTTTTGGAAGGAGGTAAAGGAAATAAGATCTATCGGCTCAAATTTGACCGAAATTAACTGTAACATCACCGGTCCGATCTGGGTTGCGCACTTTGGCAAAATTTACGCAACACCAGATAATACTCCTTTGTTGCTACCCCCTCCACACCCAATGTCTATTTCCACACTTGAGGTTTTTGATGCTATTTTAGAAAGCGCCGGGAACAAAGCACCCGGATCCGATGGGCTCTCCATAGACCAATTAAAATGTGAACCAGAGTTTTGGGCTCCTTTGCTATGCAATGTTTTCAACAATTTAACTGAAGGAGAGATTCCGGAAACATGGTCACGTAGCATTATTGTTCCCATTTTTAAAAAGGGCGATAGGCTGGATCCTGGGTGTTATCGCCCAATTTCTTTAATAGATAACACCTTAAAAGTTTTGGGACGGATCTTATTTAAAAGGATAAGAACCTGGACAGATGAGAACAACATCCTACATCCTAGCCAGTTTGGGTTCCGCAGTAGTGTCGGAACGGTGGAACAATGCTTGAATCTGAACTTGATCATGGGAAAATATAATATTGCAAAGAAATCCCCTTTATATTTTGGTTTTATGGATCTGAGCTCGGCTTTTGATTTTGTTAATCGCTCCCGGCTTTGGTCTACCCTTCTCGAATATGGTTTGGATGACCATCTGGTACATTTTTTAGCTTTTTTACACCGTGATCTTAAAGCTTGTGTACGTGTGAATCAAATGGGTGAAGTTTCCAATGATATTAACATTGGTAGGGGGGTGAGACAAGGGTGTGTGCTGGCCCCTCTCCTATTTATTTTGTACATTAATAAACTAAGCGGCACTTTGAGCACCCTAACTAGTGATGTGCCCTACATTAATGGAGCCCCTATACCCACCCTTCTTTACGCAGATGACGCGGTCCTGATGGGCCGTACTCCGAAGGCACTGCGTATTTTAATTTCAGGGTTTGTCCTTTTTATGGCCGATTTAGGCTTAACAACCAATTTTAAAAAATCACTGATTATGAGCTGTGGGCCAAAAAATCACAAAATGCCCCAGATTATTTCAGGGTCAAATGTTTTAAAAAGTACCAGCACTTTTCCCTATTTAGGGCTCCTATTTTCAAATAGTGGTACGTGGCATGCCCATGTTTCTTATGCCAGGAATAAGCTGGGCAAGGCCATCAATTGTGTAACCTCTTTGAGGCAACCCACCCAAGCTGATGTGATAACTCCCCTGGTGAAGATATACCAAACCCAATGCATGCCAACCGGCACTTACGGCGCTGAGGTTTGGGGTTATACCAAGTGCTCCTCTATTCAAATAGAAGAAAATAGATTCTGTCGTAAGGTATTGGGGGGGGTTATCTGTTCTCCAACCTATGTATGTCATAATGAACTAAATATTCCCTACATAGAGGATTTTGTGAGATCAAGACCAGCATTGTTCTGGATAAAGATATGGAACAATACGGCTGCTACATTGACCCGTGACATTATTTTGGATTGTCTAAAGTGCGATAGGGGACACCATATTCCATGGCTGAAATCAGTAAAAGAGTGCCTCGCAAGCGTGGGTTTGGCTTCCCTGTTCACATCACCACACCTAATAAATCGCTCCCATAAGACCATCATCTCAAGGGCATTGTATGATTTATATAGTGAAGAGCGGGACAGAAAGAACCAGATTAAATGCACGGTTGTAAAATATTTGGCCTATTCTGAACCACACATTAAAAAACCTGGCCTACCGTACAGATATTTGCGTTTGCATCTTGGTAGATGGGTAAGGGGTTTACTGTTTCGTTTCCGAGAGGGGAGTATAGTTAATTTACTGAACTTCCCTCTGGGATACAATAAACATCTTGAAACTTTAAATTGCCCCTGTAACCCTTACATGAAGCAAAGTCTCATGCATTTCCTGTTCTTCTGTGGTTTTTATAAAAAATTTACTGTACATTATCTAATGCCCTATTGTAAGAAAAATGAATTGACTAATTTTAAATTGGCACTCCGGTCTTTCCAGGTATTGGGATCAGACGAAGTCATTTTTAGGATGAGCTGTTTCCTCAAAGCTGCTGTTAGATCGAGAGCCACCCTCAATATCGATGCATAATTATAGCACACTGCACTTTCTATTTTGCACTTTCATGATAAAGAATTTTTTAAACCTACCATTTTTATCTTTGGTAATTATGTGTAAATAGATAATATTATAACAATGTGATGTCCGTCCTTTTTAAACAAAGGTTTTAAAATTGTGTTTTTTAATATTTTCTTCTCTTAACAATTTTTAAATCTATCACTAGGGAAGGACAAATTTGGTACAGTTGTGAAATTATAATAGATTTTGATTTGATTGTGCTCGTTTTTTCTCGTATTATTCTCCAATTGTAATTATTGAATTGAATGTTTTTGAAATGTTTTTTGTTTGTACTTTTATGGATGTTTTCTTATTCCGAATAAAGATCTTTTGACTTGACTTGACTAGACAATGCAGTAATCTAGCCATCAACTCCAATATCCTATGTCTCAATATGGAACATGACAAGTTAGTGGATGCATGCTCAAAGGGTAAAGTAAATAAATGTTTAGCTATTGTGTTCAAAAGGCATAGTAAATGATGAGCTATTGTGATGACTGTCTTAATCACCTGTTTTATTCAGAGACAGAATGTCTCTTTATTTATATGCATTTTGAGTTGCCAACGCTTATGCCATGAGAAGACACATCTCTCCACAAACTTTCATCTTCTTCTCTAGTCTTCTGCTGAATACTGTTTACTATTAATCAATGTTTGGAAAGTGTTTAATTTCCCAGGACTACGTAGTAAACAGAATATACCTACTGTATGATATGGCTGGACTTTCTGGCGTCTTTGGTAACTGTTCAGCTCTCTAACAGGGTCCACAGCATATTAGATTGGGTTAAGCATCTGTAATGTACTAGTAACTCCTGTCTAATTATAGCATTCTTATTAAGTAATTAATACATTTTGTAATATAAATTATACAGTTCATTTTTGGAATGCTTTTGATAAGATATATATATATATATATATATATATATTACCTACTGGCGGTCGCCAGTAGGTATATATAGTTAGGATTTTTTCTCTATGGGATTTTTGAAAATTCTATGTCTAATAACTTTGGCGTTTGTGGACGGAATTGGCTGAAATTTTCAGGAAAATGGAACATTTTGTTTCTGAGCAGCCCCCGAAAATTTGGGGGGGTTTCGTCAAGGGGGGGCCGAGAAAAAAGGGGGGTCCCAAAACGTGTTTTTAACATTGAGTTTTCCATAGGGCGGTTGGCCTCACTTTTAGCCCGAACGGCTGAATGGATTTCCACGAAACTTGGCAAAATTGTAGATATTGTTTGCCCGATGTGCCTTTGCTAGGTCTCAAGATATGTGGTCCTGTGAATTTTGAGTAAATTAGGTTTAAAAAAAGATATATATCTAGAGCCGCGCCCGGTACGCGTACCGGGGAGCGCTTCAGGCGCGCCACGCGACTTGCGCACGGCAAGCTGATTGGTTCTCGCGTGTCTGTAAACATTCGAAACAGTCCGCAGCGGCCGCCATCTTGTGTCTCGGTGGGATTGAGACACAAGAGGTGGCAAGAATCAAAGGGGGGAAATGAGCAAAAGGGGGCAGGGTACACCCCCCTGACCCCTACTTTTGATGTGTTGGGCCATAAAAGGCTCCCGCGGGTGAAAAAAAAAAAAAAAAAATCGATTTTCGCGGGGGGGAGCGCCCGATACGCGCACCGGGGAGCTTACGGGGGAGCGTACCATGGAGATTAAAAATGACAGACTTTTTTTTTTTTTTAAAAAGCTTCTTTTTATAAATTGGAGGTAGTTCTGAAAAGAACTCTTTTTTTTGATTTTGTTGTTTTATATATATTTTTTTGTTTTTGTTGTTTTATATTTTTTTTAGACTTTTTAAAACAATTTTATATTTTTTTGGGATTTTTGTCAAGGGAAAAACAAAAACAGGGATTGCAAAACTGCTCAACAGGAGCAAAAAAATTTGAAAATTTAGGGACTGGCAGAGCAGCGGTGTTGCTGTTTCTTTAGGGCAATGAGTTCAACACTCTGCTCCCCATAGCAGAGCAGTTCGTCACACTCAGTGCACAAAAATTTGATGCCTGCAAACACCGGCTGAATGTTAGGGACCATTCTTCCACGGGGTGGTCCCGAAGGTGTTGCTCCACCAGTGGAGGTGCTGCCGCCATCTGTTGGTACATTCCGTGCCAGCTCTCTGACACTCTCCCTGGCAAAGTTGTTAGGGTGTCTTCTTTTCACATGCCTGATCAAATTAGCATTCCCAAAACTATATTTTTTCAGAGGATTGCCTCTGGATAAACTACTCCCACATATTTTGCAGGTTACTTTGGGAGCGTTGACTTTTTTCTGTCCTTCAGGGATGTCGTAAAATTTCCAGATGAAATGGGTTTTTTTCTTTTGCTAAGGAGGGTCCTCATCTAAAAATCCATCTGAATCACTGCTGGATGACTCTCTTGCAGCCATTGCTGGAGATCAGAAAAGTAGGAGATAGAGTAGACAGAACAGCTCTTGCTCTCTCCAAGTACAAAGCAATAGTGAGAGAAATGGGTGGGTTTCACACAATTTGGAAAAAAAAAAGTTCTGAACCAATGAAAAGTGTTATTTTAAAGTCACATGGTTTGACGCGCTTACGCTACGCGCCCCGGGCGTGTATCGTAAGCGCATCGGGGCGCTTACGTTGCGCGATCGTATGCGCTTCCAGGTGCGCTTACGCGGTGCGTCATAAGACGCATCTCGCGGCTACGCGATACGTGTCTTATGACGCAAGGCGTGGCGGCTACGTGATACGTCACGATGTTGTTTTCGTTCGCGGCAATAGCGCTTCCGGGGCGCGCCGCAAGATTGCGCTTACCCGTGCGTTCACCTGTCCGCGCCCCGGGAGCTTACCAAAAAAAAGTATTAAAAAAAAAATTATTAATAAACATATAAAATATATGTTTGGATTTAAAGAAGAATACATTTTACAGCTACAGATATTAGCTTTTAAAAAACCAATGAAATTCACTGAAAAAACCATAGGTTATAGACCATATATAGTTAGGAATTAGCATTTACAAAACCTTGAAAATTCACTGAAAAAACCATAGGTTATAGACCATATATAGTTAGGAATTAGCATTTAAAAAACCTTATTTTACTCACACAAAACCATTGAAATTCCATATATAGTTAGTTGTACTAACTATATATCGCGCACCCGCAATCCACTGCTGATGATGTCACATATTACATCATTCATGACATGGTCAGTGACATCACTGATGACATCACTGATGACATCTCAAATGACATCACTGATGACATCACTGATGACATCACTGATGACATCTCATTTGACATTACTCATGACATCATTCATGTGATGATACGATGAACCTCTTCAGACTCTAATATAACCTTAGATACACTCAGTGTAAACAGACACTCACAGACTGTCACTCATCCATGGAGTTACTCACACACCTAATCAGTCTTGCAAAGAATCAATCACACCTCCATTTCCTCAACTATATAGTTAAACACACCTTACTTATTGAAACATATAATAACACATATTTACTCTGTTATACAATCCCTGATACAAGTTCACAATAATCCATACAGCCACTCACACATTCACTGGCTCTTATGCACAGTTATTTATATATGTCAACTACCACATGTACTGTGTTTTACATATGTACTTACTTTGACATGTAGCACTGAGATATCCATTCACTCACCAATACACTCATGCACACAGTAAACCGCCCATACAGCTGTTTCCACATGCACTTTTGAAGCCATACATCTAGTGAATCAACTGCTCACACATCTATGCACAGAGTCATTCACCTCCCAGACACCCACACACACACTCAGTCTCCCATACAAATACTTGGCCAACTAATCAATAACCCATATAGTTAGTTATATAGCTAATGATCAACAATTGCATCAGATTACAAAACAACAGACACAATGGTGCACAATTTAAAACAGTTTAGTCACTAACCCATGCACTCAGTGAGACACATTTAATCCCTCACTTATACAGTCAGTCATGCACCTACTAAATACATCATCCAGACACTTATACATCCACTCATTCTTCAATATATAAGACATATTTTAACTTTACAGAAACATACAGTCACTGGATGTTATCATCAGTGATGTCATCAGTGATGTCATCAGTGATGTCATTTGAGATGTCATCAGTGATGTCATCAGTGATGTCACTGACCATGTCATGAATGATGTAATATGTGACATCATCAGCAGTGGATTGCGGGTGCGCGATATATAGTTAGTACAACTAACTATATATGGAATTTCAATGGTTTTGTGTGAGTAAAATAAGGTTTTTTAAATGCTAATTCCTAACTATATATGGTCTATAACCTATGTTTTTTTCAGTGAATATATATATATATATATATATATATATATATATATATATATATATATATATATATATTGGGGGGGGGCTTCAATATTTTGCATTCATTAGACAATGGATTATTTCAAATATTGATTAGGTTTTTATTTCTGCCTCCCCTATTTCATTTGGATTTATGGGTCATAAATCATGTAGAGACTAAGTTTATTAATATACTATAGTTGCATCCATTGTGGTTAATTTACAAAAGCATTTGGGTATGGAAAGTTGTACAAAAGAGTACTCTTATTTACTCTTAAATGCCTTAGTGAAACCTCCAACTCCATATTAATAAGGTGCAAAGACAGCTCAGTCTTTTCTCTTTGTACTAACTACATATGAATATCCCATTTTACTCACATTTCAAATCCTTTGGGGCCAATTCGCAAAGGTATTTCAGATTACTTAAAAGAGTACATGAGTAATACTTATATGCTCCAAAATGTCCTTGTGAATAGGCCCAAGAGTATGCTGATTCATGGCAGATTCTGTTATACAAATGCCCATGACATAACCTAATCGTTGTTTGGAAAATCCCCAAGGTGAAGATTTGTTAGCATTTACAAAATATAAAATGACACATCTTCTTTTACTATTTCACACAAACTGATGATTCTAGAGAGTGTTTTATACAGAATTGTTCACATTTTCTTCAACAACCAGATAAAGTTGGGCACATCTTTAGATGGTTCTGATCCTTTTACATCTTCTGGAGTAATCCAGATGTAATACAGTAACTTAAAGGATCAGCTGCGAAGAGGGAGAGATATTATGACAGTAGTTGCCCCTTATATATTTAGCAGGAACTCTCACCCACTTTAGGTTAGACTGAAGTGTTCACTTATATTATCTTAAAATGTTTTGTATCTGGAGGAGGAGCCCCTTTTATCAGTAGGTATGATTATTTTTTTTGTATGGTTAAACTCGCTTTCTCAAAATGTTTTTGAGTTAGTAGTTCTTTCTGATCTACTCTACACAGCTCCCTGCTTCACTTTAAAATTATTAGCTAATATGTATTGTCACTGATGATTTTTGAAAATTGGAAACCTACTGATGTTGGGAATATTGTGGATAGTCTGACATTTTTTAAAGGTCCCCATTGGATGCTGTTGGGGTTAAGACTTATGACATTTGGGCACCCCACCATATGAATGCTGCATTTACCTTGGGCTCTTTCTAATAAACATCCTTTAATGCAAATTTGAAATCCTGCTGTAGTTTCCATTTGTATGTGTTGGAGTACAGAGAGAAATACTAGTGTTGGTATTAACAAAAAATGATAATAGGGCAGCAAGTAGAGGAACCAAAAACAGTGCTTCTATTGCAGTGTGTGTGTGTGGTGAAGTTTCATTCAGTGTAAGACAAGTGAGGTGATTCTCTTTTATGCTAATCAGTGGTCTGTGATCTTGAAACGGGAGCTACACACCTCCTAAGAACAAACCTTGCATATTTCTCTTGACACAGCACTCTGCATCTACCACAAGCAGAGGGTCTCTCCTGAACCCCACCCCCAGTGGTTTAAGTTTTAGCTCTCACAAATATTGATTGGTACTGTCAACCAGAGGTAGTCAATATTTCGTAGACTGCAGCTCTGCTAATGTGGCCTTTAAAGCTGATCCCTATGCCCAGCACATTAGAAAGAATGTTTAGCTGCAGAGCTCTGTAATCTGCATAGGTCAATCACAGTATAGCTGTACTCTTCCCTTCTTTTTGGGACAGAAACAGATGGACTGGCACAGTGCTCATAATGTATATAAAGAATGGTTTCTTACCTGTAATCCCAGTTCTCTCTCAGGGGAATCTCCATTTAAGTGATAAGCATTGTATAGTCTCGCCCACATACTGGGAGCCCTGTTTGTAAAAGCAGAGAGATGAAGGATAGAAAGACAGGGCTGCCCTGTAGTCTGTCTTTATGTGAGTGTAAAAACAGTCTTCGCTTTTAGGACCCAGAGACCACCAGTATCCCATCATGCCCAGCAAGTGGCAGTTGCTTCAGTTCTTTTTGACGAGATGTGGCAATGATGGATAAGTCCAGTGATCTCCTCTGTCATCACCATTGGGGAGGCAGGAGGGTTGCTTATGACTTCAATGACGATTTCTCTGAGAGAGAACTGGAAATACTGATAAGAAACAATTCCATTGATAGTCATAAGCACTGAATAGAATATCAAGTCCATCCCCACCCAGAGCGGTGGAAAAGAAAGAGGACGACCAATCGTCCAAATTGAGCAAACAAATTTCTCAAGGAGGCCTGTCCTACTTTAGCATCTGTTTTAGCATCCAAGTTCAAACTATAGTGTTTGGTAAACGTGTGAACAGACCTCCATGAAGCTGCTTTGCCAATTTAGGCTACAGGAACATTTCTCATCAAAGCGTCAATAGCTGCTTTGCCCCTTGTTGAATGAGCTGTAGATCTAGCCAATGAAATCTTATTTGCTTTTTGGTAGCATAATAGGATGCAAGATACTATCCATCGGGAGATGGATTGTTTGGAAGTGGCTAGACCTGTATGGACCGAGCCATAATTTACAAACAATTGGTCCGATCTACGCAAGTGTTGTGTCTTGTCTAGATAAAACTTTAAGACTCACCTAATGTCAGGAAAGGGAGAGTTCTTTTCAGCCAGAATGGGAGGATGCTGAAAGAAAGTTGGTAAAGAAATGGTCTGATTGAAGTCAAAATCCGAAATGACTTTTGGAAGAAATTTCGGGTGAATCCTCATCACCACCTTATTAGAATGAAAAACAGTGTAAGGTTTGTGAGAAAACAACGTCTGGATTTTGCTAAGCCTGCATGATTATGTGATCGCTAGTATGAAAGCAGTTTTCTATGAGATGCTGCAAGGGCGACGTGTGAATGGGTTTAAAAGGGCCCTGCATGAGAGAACCATAATGTGCTCCCACGGAGAAGGACACCTAATGGGAGGGAAAACCTTTTTCAACCCTTCTGAAGTCTTTGTTAACAGGGATTTTGAAAAAGGGGTTTCTGAAGGAAATTTTCTGTAGGCAGTGAGTACTGCTAAATGAATCTTTATGTAAGAGAATTGTATGCCAGATTTCGCCAAATAGAGAAAGTATGGAAGAATGACATCTTCTTGGCAGGTTGGTGGGTCTCCGTTCTTATTAGAACACCAGATGCAAAATGCCTTCCATTTGAAGGTAAAGCTGATTAGTTGATGGTCATTTACCCTCCTTGAGAATGTTCATGCAGTCTTGAGGAAGGTTCAAGTATCCATACTGAACTAGCTCAGGAGCCATGCTGCCAAATTCAAGGAGGAGAGATTGAGGTGAACCATCAGGCCTCCGAATTTCGTTAGAAGGTCCGGTGTGCACGGCAGCTTGAGATGTGGACGCTCTGACTGGTGAAGATTTTTTGTGAACCCCCATTGCGTGGCCACTACGGAACAATCAGGAACATCCAAGCTCTGAAGTATGACAGTTTGATGAGGTTTGATGGGATTAGTGGTTTTGAGGAAAGGCGCAGAAAAATGTGTCAGACCATTCCCCAGTGTCCCTGGCTGGAAGAACCTCGCGGTGAAGCCTGGGCATTATTTATTTTCTGTGGTGGCAAACAAATGGTTGTGCAGAGCGCCCCACAGCCTGAAGATGTTTTTCATGATGTCGCCGCGACTGACCCATTTGTGATTTTCCTGCAGGACTCTGCTTGAACATTCTGCACACCTGGGAGATGAGTTGCAGTGTTCTGCAGGTCGCTGGCTATCAGCCACTTCCAGATTGTCTGGGCCTTGTGAGAGAAAGCTCTGGACCTCGCTCCTCCCTGCTTGTTGAGATAGTACATGGTTGTCGTGTTGTCCATCTGAACAAGCAGGAATTGAGTTTTGAATAACGGGAGAAGAGCTTTCAACGCCAGGTGAACTATGTGCAGCTCGAGGAGATTGATGTGGTAGGTCATCTCTCTCGGAGACCATGTTACTTTGATTTGGAGATAATCCATGTGTACTCCCCATCCTAGTAACAGGTGTCAGTTACTATGGTCTGGGAGGAACATCCTGATGAATTGGCATCTCTTGAAGCATATTCATCAGAGAGCACCACCATTTTAGAGACTTGTGTTGCATGGGTGGGAGAGTGGGATTCTGTCCTCTCAATTGTCCGCGAGAATGGGTCTGAACTTGATTCTGGGGCCTTTCTGTTTTACCA
Organism: Lissotriton helveticus; assembly: GCF_964261635.1. Lineage (NCBI taxonomy): Eukaryota > Metazoa > Chordata > Amphibia > Caudata > Salamandridae > Lissotriton > Lissotriton helveticus. The sequence continues at coordinate 555,773,897 of NC_136071.1, read as the reverse complement.
GAAAGTATCAGAAATAAATGCCAGTTCCCTGTTGTTTGGGAGGAACGGTCTCCACAGAATGCTTTTGCAGAAGGGTGTTGACTTCGATCGTAGAATCTGTAGATGGTAATTGGATGATTTTGGTGGTATATTCAGTGGAGGACTTGTGAACCTGAGACAATACCAATTCCGAACAATATTTAGTACCTAGGCGTCTTTTTTGTGATGGATTGCCACTCTGTCAGTAAATGCAAAATACTTCCCCCTACTGGAGTGGGTAACAGAAGAAGGGGGAGGAAGATTTATGGCTGTAGGTTTTCCCCCTGAGCAGGCGGTTGAGTAGTTTCCTTCTAGGCTCCCGCCACTGTTGCTTTTGCTGGGATTGCTGGCAACCTGGATACCAGTGAGTGGTTTGAACCCCCTGAGGGGAAAAATGCAGTTCATAGGTCTTGTAGGGCCTTTTTTGTTCTTTTTGCCTTAGGGGCCAACAGCTTTGAGGGTCCAGGCCTTCTAATCGTCTGTGTGACTGCTAAAGAGTGTGGATATCGAGAATGGCAGATTAAGGATCCGTTGTTTTGACTCCTACTTGAGGGCTGGGAGAGGGAGCCATGAGGGTCTGCGTAATGCCACCCTGTGACAGTACTAGTGTGCTGCTAGCAAGGAATCATCCGCTGCGGCACTGATGATCTGATTGTAGACCATTATTTCCTCATTGACAACCACAGGGAAGTCCTCCCTTGTGTATCTGAGGAGGTCAACTGCAGATTTCTGTGAGGAGTCCCATAAGGCCCTGTCATACCTGTCCAGAAGAGCTGATGCAGTCATGGCAGTCACAGCTGTCCTGCATACCTGTGGCCGACTGAGTCCAGCTACTTTCTTTCCTTGTCTGGTGGTACAGTAGACGAAGGAGTTGTAGCATGATGTTTCTTAGCCGCTAAGATGAAGAGTCCGGAGGTGGGTCGGAGCGGAGAAAGAGTGGATCCTGTTCTGGAGGTCTGTATTTTTTCTGTAGCCTTGACCGAGCAGAATTAACAGAAGCTGTAGTCCGGGACAATTTCATCATTGGTTCCAATAGACCCGGATCCAAAGGATGGAGAGGTCTTGACACTGATCAGTGGTGAAGCGTCTCAAGTATAACCGGTGTGGAAGGAGTTGGAACCTACATCTGGTTATTCAGCTATGCAGCCCCTCTCACCCGGACCTCCTATAAAGTAGCGTCATAATCCACTGGAGAAACCTGTGGAGGTGGAATGTCTGACTTCTGTATCTTGATCTTGACGCATGATGATGGTGAGAGTTCCTTAAGGATGGATGAGACGAAGAGTACTGGGACCTGTGGCGCTGTCTGGAGTGGCGTGAGGGAAGACTAGTTCTCGAACACAATCTTCACGCAGAAACTCTAGGCCTCAGAAGAAGGGCCTCCATAGGTGGAAGAGGAGGAATTTGTGCCGGTGGAAGAAGTGCCAGTGGTGGAGGCAGCTGAGGAGGGGCTGGAGGCAGTGAAGCAGATGGTGGCAGAGGAGAAGGAGTGTCTTGCAGCACTATTGGAGAAGAAGGAGAATACACTCTAGAGAATTCAGAGTCTGGAGACAAACGCGTCAGTTTCCTTTTCCTTTCTGCATTCTTTGATGTTCTCGACGTTGACCTACTCCTTAAAGTTGACCTTCCTCTGTCTCGATGTGGACTTCCTTCTGTGCGTCGACGTTGTAGTCTCTTTTGACCTACACTTTCTGAAGTTCTACCAATGTGGGAGCACCCAAAAAACATCAGTGAGGAAGTTTGCACTTATTTCCATATGTAATTTGTTCAGAATTGATAGCATGTGGATATCTGAGATCTTCAGGGGTAATACTTTAAAACTGACTTGGGATCCATAACTGTATTAGATTATGGCCCAGTGATGACGAATCACCCCTTCCGTGACTTAGAAAGAAGAATCATTAATATCCTGCTTAGGGAAAGGATACTTGCTGAGGAAATAAAAGAAAAGATGTAGGCTTACTTTCAACTGACGGTTAATGGAGAACAGCCACACTACACTGTGGATGCTTTATAGGCAATAATTAGAAATGATTGCATCATTTTGAAGCCTAGATATTGGATACAGTTTTTGGATGGGTCTGGGTAATCTAGGAAAGTAACTTAAAGAAGCAGAAGAAAAGTATAAGAGGGAAATAACCTGGGCCACATATAGCATAAATGAATTGAAGAGTCAGTTGAATATTTTAAATACAGACAGAGTGGAGAAGAACTTGTGTAAAATGAAGCAGTGCTTTGACATGAAATTAGTAAAACGGAAAAACGTTTACACTGAAGAAAGGCAGCCAAAGTTTTAATTCATCCGAAATGAACACAGAAAGGTGACAGCCCGAGTGACAAAGGAGCAAGGTGAAACAAGTTGCACAGTGTTTACCGGAACCTAGGTGACAAGTAGAAGGATGATGGGGAATACAACAGAGAATTACGATCATCTCCCTTCCAAATATAGACCCCAAACATGAGGCAAAATTTAAACAGACCAATTTTAAAAGTAGGAGTAACATTAGCCTTATAAAATTTTGAAATAAGCAAGGTTCCAGGCCTCGGACAGACTAACTATGAAATGCTATAAACGGTTTGAAAAGTCAGACCTAACCCTCATGCTTAAACATGGAATAATCATTCCCATTGTTACTCTTACACACCCATCACACAGATCATTTTCTTTCAAATATATACTTGTGTATCTTGGTTGCAAGACTAGAGACTCTGCTCTACTTGCTGTTAGGTGCCCGACCAATCATGTCCCTTCATGGTAAGACAAAACATTTTCAATAAATGTTGAGTGTCACCTTGTCAAAACAAACATTACAAATGTGCAATTTTACTTTCACAGGATGCAGAGAAACCATGTGCTTTCATGACCTGGACTTATTGTCCAAGACTGACCATGTTTAGAGTTATAGCAAACTAAAAATTATTGTATCTAACTTAGAAGTCCCAAAATTTAGAACGGACTGCAAACGACATACATCTTCCTATAGAAGGACACCAACACAGGTGTCTCTCGTAGCCTTTACTGTTTGCTCTAACTGGTGCTATTAGGACACAAAATAAAATCCAATAAAGAAATCAGAAGCATTTATTTCAATGGGGAACATCATGCAGTAGCCAGGTTTACCAAAGACATTAGTTGAACCTGTTTACTCTATCATATGTACTGACAAAACACAAAGTATATGAAAAGAGAAGGTGACTGAATTTAAAATAAATCTGACAAATCTGAGATACTCCCTCTTTCAGTGGGCATGTACTAATGTTTGATATAGTATTATAAACTCTACATTCAGTTTAATGCACCTCTATGAAGAGAATAAGGTAAAAACTCAACAAATGGAGGGGGGTTGTGATACCATAGCAGAATTGCAGCTGAGAGTGTGTTGCATTACCTCAAGGAGTACTAATTAATGCCCCAGCCTGATACTTAAAAGCACTACAAGCTGATGCGGGGAGGGCTGTGTTGGGGAAGGAAATCACGCTGCACAAATTAGAATCTTTAAGAATGGTCCCAGTGCCGCGCAGAATAAATCTGCGCACCTAAGATACAGGCATTTGCTGCAAGACCCCACAGAGACTTGTACTTGAAGAGAAGAGACTACAGTTTTCAACTATGACTGTTGGGCTTCGGAATGGCATCCAATTAACAAGGCTGTGACTGCAAGAGACCTCAACCCCTTTGAAAGCATAATTGCGACTTACATAAACTCCAAAAAGTCCCATAATTCAGCTGTATAGAGGGTGGAGGAACCATACAATCTGGAGCTGTGCAGATAGATGGGAAAGCAATGTTGGTGATATCAACTGAACTGAATAAATAATTGGGATTAGTTGAAAACCTCAATCTGTATGCAAAACAGGAATGTATGATAGACTTGTCCCCATACGTTACCAAACTTCATAGCATGTACTTAACAGTCTCCGATCTCTAAGAGGATGCAAACAGAGCGGATGCGCTACATGTTGGCGCGCTTGTTCATTCTCCACATATATTGGAAAAAGTATTGAGCATAATTAGGGAGGTGGTGAGCTAAGGAGATCCGAGACATGTTCCCTTCAGTTGAGAAGGAGGGTGGGGTCCCATTCTGGTTGGTATCTCTAGAGCTATATGTATCTTTACATATGTGATTGCAGTAGAGCAATTAGCCATTGACGCTGTAAAATAAGAGAACACCCAAATAATCTGGAATGGCTGTGCCAGGTTTTATCATGGGAAGGCAGCCATTTCCCCTGTGAACAGGGAGACCCTTGTGAGGAATATTGAGAAGAAACAGGCTCTGTCCACAAAGGATTCATGTATAAGGTTGCTACCCTAGGCAAGACTCAGCAGTAATTTGATTGACCGGTACATAAAGGGCTTGATAACCCTAAATTCCTATTCTGACCAGATATAAATTCAATTTAAAAATAACTTCTTATATTTGTTATGAAATACAAGAATTGTCCCTAACTGCCCCAATGTTACTTGAAAATGTGCTATTTTGGTTGGATGGGGGTAGAGGTAACAAGCCTTTACAATGCAATGGTCTCGCCTTCGCAAAAGTTAGAGCTATTGGCATTGTAAATGACAACATTTTTATTTATGTGTTAGTTTTGACAACAGATAAATATATAGCATTGTCATTTACAATGCCAATAGCTTAATCTCTCACAAATGCACACACACCATGCTCTCCCTAGAACACTCACACTGCTGTCTCTCTCACACTGCTGTCTCTCCCACACACAGCCACACACACACACACACATACAGCGAGCCACACACACACACACACATACAGAGAGCCACACTCACACAGCCATACACACACATACAGAAAGCCACACACACACAGATACAGAGAGCCACACACACACAGAGCCACACACAGAGCCACATACACAGCCACACACACACACAGCCACATACACAGCCACACACAGCCACATACACAGCCACACTCACAGCCTCACACACAGCCACAGCTTTCAGTAAGCTTTTGAGTTAGAAACAATTTATCTAAAGATTATGCACCAGATGAGGGATAAATATGCAAAATAAACCAGAAGCAGCAAACACAGGATCGCATAATTCCAGTGGCCCTCCCCATGACCTACTATTATATTTGAACTCTAACTTTTTGATGGTCAAACTGGACCCTCTCCGTACCTGTCCACTGGGTGCAACGTGATGATTCTATTGTGACCCCCCCAGCCTTCAGCACCTTTGTCAGAGTAACAGGCCCCCCGCCCCCACCCTAATCAGGTTTCCACAGACCCAGAAGAGACACAAGAGGCAAAGCCACGGCCCACCGTAACTGGAAGGTGCAGTTGCTCGCTTCTCCTCCCCCGGGCCCCTTGACAAGTGACATTTATTTATTTAATGCGTTTTTAAATAGCGCAAACTTCTGTACCTGAAGGTGTAAGAGCGCTTTATAAAAGGACCAGTTACATTACATTATTTACAACAAGGGGTGGTGATGGACAGAGTCTCTGAATTAAGCAGAATACTCTCACCCAGTCAAGAGATCAGGGCTAGATCCAACACCGTTTTTTAGCTCATTGCACCATCCCAGTTTCAGAACCTGGCTGTATGCAAATTAGTCTGTCCCTGGCCCAGTGCATCATGGGAACAGGGCAGACCAGACTACAAAAGCCAATTCTTACACTGGGAAGGAAACAAGCTTCCGGGGACCGGTTTCTGGCATTTCAGCCGTCTTCGGCCCGGCTTGCTTGAATCCTGATGGTGCAATGAGTAAGGGACTCACATCTGAGTATACCCTTCCACGCTTAGGGTGGACAAAATTATTTACAACAAGGGGTGGTGATGGACAGAGTCTCTGAATTAAGCAGAATATTCTCACCCAGTCAAGAGATCAGGGCTAGATCCAACACCGTTTTTTAGCTCATTGCACCATCCCAGTTTCAGAACCTGGCTGTATGCAAATTAGTCTGTCCCTGGCCCAGTGCATCATGGGAACAGGGCAGACCAGACTACAAAAGCCAATTCTCACACTGGGAAGGAAACAAGCTTCCGGGGACCGGTTTCTGGCATTTCAGCCGTCTTCGGCCCGGCTTGCTTGAATCCTGATGGTGCAATGAGCAAGGGACTCACATCTGAGTATACCCTTCCACGCTTAGGGTGGACAAAATTAAAAGGACCAGTTACATTACATAACATTCAAGGCTGTAGGAGTTTAGGCCTAAGATCAGTGTTGCATGATAACTTGTTGGTTAGTATTAAATAATGTGTTCGCGTTAGATCAAAGGTCTCTGTGCTCATGATACGGCAAGGGCACCCTAGCGCTGATCCTTTTCCTCTGATTATTATACCCAAATGTTTCTGCACTTGACCTAACGTGGCTGCTAAACCGGACGCACGATAAAAAAGTGTTGCGGTCTAGCTTCGAATAGATTCACCCTCCAATTGAAACGATGCACTCTCATCATACTACTATGTGCTCATTGGAGAGAGCAAAAGAACAACACTGGCCCAATCAGACAAACGCGTCTTTCGTGTGGACCAATTGCAAGCCTGGGGCAGAGGAGCGCGCGACATGTTTGATCACTTTGAAGTGGAAGTGAACCTAGAACTGGAAGGGGCAAGGAGGAGTGGATTTTTGACTATAGTTAGGGCTGCGGTCTCTGGAGCTGTCCAGGGGGTTGCAACGCGGCTATCATGGCTTCCACCTATACTGCTGTGCTCCTGGTTGACACATCCCCCGTGAGCCCAGAGCACCGCTTGCGCCTCAGGCTGGTCCCTTTGCGGCTTTTAAACTATCTGGGCTGCCGCCTGGGTCCCGGCCTGGTCCGCTGGGAAACTCTTAACAAAATCATGAAATCGCTGCAACCCCCTTAAATGGAAGGTCATGAAGATGTTGGAGGACAGTATTTTCCCACAGCCGCGCAACTACTCGGTTCAGGCTGGTAGACGGCCATCGGCTTGACATGGGCGTGCACAAACCAGTTAAGAGGTGAGAAGAGGGGTGGGGGGGCGAGGAGTCGACGTCATTTTTGGAAGCTAAGCCCCGTCCTTTGCAGACTGGGGGGGCGTGTTTTTCGAGAAGAGAAAGAAACGAAAACAACACGCCCCTCAATCCGAAACTGACGGGGCTTAGCTACCAAAAATGACATCACAGAACCCTCTTCTCCAATGGCTGGCCGCCGTTTAGGCAGCCAGCCAATGGAGAAGAGGGGCGGGTTCAAGCCTCGCTACACTGGAGACATAAGATCTCGCCAGCGAGACTGCGCATGCGCAGCCTACGCTAACCGAGACCTAACAGGTATACTCACTGACATTGACAGATTTCTAGCGCTAATTTTACTGATGTCGTTTTCAGTTGTTCAGTGTTAGTTACGTAAACACAACATTTTTACACAGTAAGAGACACCAAAGGGGATTTTTGGGGCCCTCTCAAAAAGTGCTTGGGATCAGTGTCCAGTATTTTGGGCGCTGTATTTTGTAAAATCTATTTAATATAAGGACCGTTTTCTGAAAGAAAACAATTGTATTTGATCAATAAATCTGTAGGACCGAACAACCAAAAATTGAGACACGCCTAGGTCTCATCTGCAGTGTGGCTATCACTGCCACCTTGTGGTAACAAAACTGCTTTAAATATTGTTAACTCAAAGCTTTGTGTATTAATGCCATGAATGCATGATGTCATATATGGCACATTAGCCTTCCTCATATGACATAAATACCCAGCAGCGGCCCGTCCTCCCCCCATCATTTTGCAAACTTAAAGAGTGTCCGTCAGGCTGAGCAAAGGTTAGCGTGATAGACACTCTTTATGTTTAGGTAAGGCAGCCGGGTGCTATATATGCCCTAAAAGAATAGGCGCCTGACTGCCGGAGCTGAACTTTGCTGCGCTGAAGAGGTCACAGCCCTGTGGGTATGACCTCCTCAGCCCGGTAAAACACTGTGAGGTACTCCTCATAAAGAGGGGGAGCGTCAATGATGGACTCAGCCCTGGGTGCTTCAGTATTAAGCCCCGACGTACCCAGGCCCGGGTGTCAATCAGTGACGACTCGTCACAGAGTGGGATGGGGTCGGCAATTCTCACTGACCCCATTCCATTCCGTTACTAGTAAGGAGCTGCTACCTCCTCTCTTTTGCTGACCCAGGATCAGCTAATGAGGAGCCAGCAGTCCCAACCCTCCAGGAATCTCAGAGGCTTCCCTCCCGAGATCACCGCTGCAGTTGGGAAGTTGTGTGTTTTTAATGTTTTGTCTGTGCGTGAGTAATGAATGTGTGTATGAATTTTTGAGTGCGCATGCTGTTGAATGGGTGTGTGCATGTGCTTGTGAATGGTGGGTGTATGTGTGAATGCATGGATGTGACTGGTGTGTAAGTAGATAGGTGAGCATGTGTGGCCCACCGGCTCCCCTCCTACTTCAATTACTGGCACTGGAAATACCTGTTGATAATAGGAAAGAGTATACGGACTAGGACTAAAAGAGTCACCATGCATGTGGCTTTATTCTTATTAACCGTTATTAGACACAGTGAAGCATTGACAGTTTTGCCCTACTTCAGTATCAGGGTAGTACAAAACTCATTGGTTGTGTAACTTTTTGAAGGTACTTTACCTGTGCTATCCGAAAGAGACTATTAGTCATGGATTCCTCACATAAGAATTACCCCCAGGTGTGAGACTGGATCCGGAGAATCTATCTTCAGCAGTAGCCCTGCGCGCCGGTAGGTCGGTCGACTCCGCGTTCGTCGTTGGCGTCGTGATCGCCAGCATGACGTCACTGTATCTACTTAGACGCCGCCCCTGCACACTGACGTCAGTTCTTTACACGACATTCCACTCCAGAAGCGCAAGGCCATGCAAGACACTGACCACTGGTGCACAAAACTAGGCCCCTGAAAGGGAGTCCCTTACCCTAAAAGTCAGTTCGCAAAACGGGCAGGAATCCATAACTAATCTATGTTTCTTACAGATATATTGTTACCGAAGGTAAGTAACATGTTCATCTGAAAGAGCCTATTAGTTATGGATTCTGTTGGACTTGGCCTTTTTTGCAGGGTCATCCCTGAAATTTTTGCCTTCCTCCTGTATTTTTTCAGACCTGTTGTTGGCTGTTTTATGACTCTGGACACTTTACTACTGCTGATCAGTGCTAAAGTGCATATGCTCTCCCTATTGTAAATTGATGTATGGATTAGTGACTCCATGATTGGCTGGTTTGGTTTACTAGTACAGTGCACTGCGTGTGCCCAGGGCTTGTAAATCAAATGCTGCTGGTGGGCTTGCAGCACTGGTTGTGCCACTCACAGAAGCAGCCTGTAAAGTGTGTCCCTTTTCTGCATATTAGTCACCCCTATGGTAGGCCCAAGGGCAGGGTGCATTGTAGGTAAAAGGTAGTACATGCCCTGATGTGTGTGGCATCTCCTAATAGTGAATTACAGCCATTTTCGTTTTTCACTATTGCAAGGCTACCTGTTCCCGATAGGCCAGAATGGGCAGTTTGATTATAACATTTTATAATCCTAACTGACTCAGGGAGCTGGGTAGAAATTCGAGTTTAGTATGCCTGAACCGCAGTATACATCTTTTAGTGAAGGTGGTTTTAACATTCTTTGTTTGAAAATACCACTTTTAGAAAGTAGGTATTTTCTTGCCTAACTGTCCAAGCCTGCCTCTGCTAGTTGTGTATTCCTTGTCTGGAGTTTGAGTGACAGGGGCTGGGGCATTCCAGTAGACAGGGTGAGTCAGCACAGGGCTGAATAGAGATATCTGCATGTAGATGGGTGGGAGGAGTTGCACCTGTGACCTGAATAGGGCTGGGCCTACCTTCCACAATGCTGGCTCCACCTCCTGTGGTTCGTCTGATGTCCCTGGCCCATACTGTCAAAGGAAAAGAGGAGTCTTGTCAACAAAGTGCTCCAGTACTGCACAGAACTAGGTTGGACTGGGTACAGAACCCTCTGCCTTCAGAGGACAACGTATTTGCTAGTATAAATATTGGGACCCAGACCCAAGAACTTTAGATCACTTTAGGGAAACAAGGAGAATCTTTGCTGAGGAGAGGAACCGGAGAAACTGAGGAGGAGACTATCCCTAAGCTGAGTTCTGTTTGGGTGATTGTCCTGCAGTGGTTGCTCAACTTATAAAGGATCTCAGAGGGCTTGAGATAGAGCTTGCCTCCTGCTGAAGTCTCAGGGACAACAGACTTCACCAACCATCTCCTCTGCCTTCCCTTGCTGGGAATTGAAGTGCCTGCTGTTGAGCTGGGCCTTCTGAGAGACTGCATGTCACTGGGAGCTAGAAGCGCGTCTCAAGATGAAGAAGCGCGTCGTCGCATCACCAGAGAAGAAAGTCACCGTCTCAGCAGATGGCATCGCATCACCCGAGAAGCGTGCCGCCGCTGCCGCCATCACTTCACCCGAAGCACCTCACGTCACTGGAGAAGAGTGTCGCAGTAGACGCCGTCGCATCACCGGAGAAGCGTGTCGCAGGGCCTGTCGCGGCTCAGAAGAATCGTTGAGTCGCTGCACGGCTGTCGGTGTGCACGCATCATGTCTCATCAAGAAGAAGACGCCATTTTGTTTCACTGCACAGGATCTCCATCGCATCACGGCGCTGCTGGTCGCATCGCCACGGAAGCGCAGTAAGAAACCGATGCATCATCTCCCCACGTGAAGAAGAACCAACACATCCCCTACGCAGCAGTAGGGACCCAACGTATCACTGTTCTTGCGTGTAAGGAACCGACTCATCACCTTCCCTGCAACACTTTCGTTGTATAACGTTACCCATCTACAGGTACATTGAACTAAAAGTGTCGCATTTTACATCTAAAGAGAACTAAGCTATTTCTACCATTTTTAAGGTACAGTATTGTGGATTTTGGTCGTTTGTGGTCTTGTGTTAAGTCTATATAAAAATACTTATTTTTATACTGCAACTTGTGTGGTATCCATCTGTGGTGTTGTCACTGGGTTACTGTATGTGTTCACAAATGCTTTACACACTGCCTCTGAGATAAGCCTGTCTGCTCGTGCCAAGCTACCAAGGGGGTGAGCAGGGGTTATTTTAGGAGTGTACCCGCTTACCCTTACTAGACGCAAAAGTCCCTACTTGGTCAAAGGTACCTACCTCTGCCAACTAGAGACCCCTAAATCCAATAGATTCCTACTCTTAGAATGGATACCCCAGCAATACCAACCCCGGAGGTGGGTCTGCGAACTAAGTTCACACCAGAAAGCCCTGGAGAACTGAACGACCAAAGAAGACGTCAGTTCTTTTTTTTTTTCGCGACAGCCAGCGCAGATCTGGAGAGAGCGGTACCTCAAGTCACTTTTGACTCTTTTTCGATTTTTTTATCGACATTGTTTTGAGTCGTCCGACTCCTGGTGTTCAGGGATGTCATCTCGGCAGACCGGCTTCAAGCCTTGTGGCTCCTGCCTGATGTAGGTGACAGACCCTCATCTTGTGTGTCTCTGGTGCCTGAAGCGCGACCACGACTCAAAGTCGTGCTCCATCTACCGGGCCATGACCCCAAAGTCTTTGCGGGAGCGGTCCCGAAAGCTTCTGAAGTCTGCTTCGCGCCGCTCGAAGTCCCGGTCGAGAGGGAGGTCGCGGTACCGGCTGCGGAGCCATCACCACCACTCCTCCTCGAAGTCTTCATCTTCAGGTAAGTCGAAGCACAAGAAGAAGGCAAAGAAGCACTGTCGCTATTCGTGTTCTCCCCATCCGTCATCCGACATGGGATGCAGAAGGTAGCCGCATGCCTCTGCCCGCGGAGCCTGTTGGGTTGACTCCGGCCTTCCCGGGAGCCGGAGCGACCCCATCCCAACTTTGTAGCTTTTATTAAGCTCTCCACTCCATTTTTGGGCAGCCCGACTCCGCCGGAACACCTTCAGGCCCCGGGGACTCGGCTGGGGGTCCTAGGCCTTCGATGCCGGCAGCTTTGGCGCTGCAGGGCCCCCAGGGATCCAAGCTTGGATCCGAATTTGCGCCGGTCGACACATCCTCCGGCGCCGAATCCATTGGCAACACCTCCACCCCCTCAGACGCCGGTTGTGTCCCCAACCGACATCGACCCCCAGTCTCCTACTCGTTGTGGACATGTAGCCGGACCGGCGTCGATCGACGTCTGTACCGGCGCCGACCTGTACTTTTGTACCCCTGTTCTCCCCTGGTGTTCATTATCGCCCTGAGTGGCTACCAGAGGAGCGTGAGGAGGACTGGGAGGGATCTGTGGACCCTCTGGCAGACCAGTTAGAGTACCAGACTGGAGAGTAGAGTTGGGTGAAGCCAGTGGTCTGGAGCCCCCTCCAGACATTTTCATGCTATCTCCCCCTACCATGGCTACAGAGGAGGGTTCATCATACGTAGTGGTGTTGCGTAGGGCAGCTCAGGCCTTAAACCTTGAGCTTCCTACTGTGGCGGTCAGGACTAACCTCCTGACTGAGGTGCTTCAACGGGCGGCCATCACTCCGGAGCCCCTGCTGCCGTTCAAAGAGGCCCATGCGGACATCCTTTTGGGCACTTGGTCCAAGCCCAAAACAGGAGCCCCTGTGGATAGGATGATTGCCTGACACTGGCTCTGGGCGACCCCATTTTCCTCTCCCAACACCCTACCCCCAAGAGCTTGGTGGTCCAAGCCTCAAATTCCAAGGTCGTATTCCCTACCACTCCACCTGATAGGGAATCCAAGAAGCTGGACCATCTTTGTATAAAACTTTCATTGAAAACAACAGTGATCTATCTGCTTGTACAATTTACATTCTTAATTTCACTTTTTTACATATATTCGATACATTGCAAAACATTAGCTCACATATGCCTCCATCCCTAGTACAGGTCCTCGTCTGAGTCACTTTCTTCTTCTGCGGGCGTGCAGATGTTTCCTCTATATATGTTCCATTTACCCAATATTCTTCCCAATTTTTTGGGGCATTTCCTATTAATAAATGTTGCCTTTTCCGCTACCATGACCTTATCCATGTCATTACACCATTGCAATAATGTTGGTACATTCTCTACTCCCCACTTTTGCACTATGTTCCGTTTGGCTATTGTCATGCCTGTTGTTGCCCATTGGCGTTTGGCATGGTTAAGATATGTCGGCCCCCATATATTAAGAAGACAGCATTTAGGCTCTAGTGGGACATGCTTCCCGGCGACCTCTGTGATGGTTCTCACCACTGTCTCCCAATATGGCACGAGTTTCATGCAGCCCCATGAGGTGTGATAAAAGGTTCCTACGTCTCCGCACTATCACAAGCAACATGGGTATGGGGTCCGCCCCATCTTGTGTAGAACAGCCCTGGTGTAATAGGTCCTATGCAATATTTTGAACTGTAGTCTAGAGGAGATTGCCACCTCCTTAGGCAATGCTATCGCTTCTCGCCAGTCAGGGTCAACCATGTCTCCCACCTCCAACTGCCAGGACTCCCTGAGCCGGACAAGTGGATCTGCCCGGTTATTGATGATTTTCCTATATGTTAGTGAAGTTGCTCGTTTATGCAGATAGTCAGTGAGCAGTCGGTCCTCTAAAGGTGATGACTCCGGGAGTGTCTCTGCAGGAGAAAAGACTGCCTCTATGTCATGTTTAATTTGCATAATACCTGAACTGTTCTCTCGGGGTCACTGTGTACTGCTCTTGCAAATAGGCGAAACTGACTACCTCTCCATTATGCCAGAGATCCCCCATCCGGGAGATGCCAATCAGATCCCATTTTTGGAAATCCTTTACTGTTACCTAATGTTCCTAATCGGCTCGTGTCCCACAAGCGTGTGTGTTGTGTAAGTCTGCCTGCCCATCCCAGGTGTCTATTAACCATGTGCGGATAGTGTGCATGGCTGGACGTATAAGGGCACAGGCCTTTTGATTGTTATAAAGTGCTCTGTTAACCCCTCCTTTCCCTAGTCTCATTCTGTCTAGGTGGTAGGTAAGGTCCGTGTCCGGCATGTACAGCCATTGATTGATTACCGTGAGTTGTGAGGCCCAGTAGTATGCTTTTATATCCGTCAGGGCTATCCCACCATCATACCAACTTCGCATCAGCTTATGTGCAGCCACTCTGGCCGGTTTACTATCCCATAAAAGAGCAGCAACCTCTGAGTTCACTGCCAGGGACTGGATACGGAGTATTGTGTAGGGTGTACAGAAATCTGGGCAGGCCCATCATTTTAAAGAGGGCCGCCCTACCTAGTAGGGTGAGTGGTAGTGCCTTCCAATGTTTAATGTCACGTTTCAGTTTTTGTAAAGGGGGTTGTGGGTTGAGAGCAAAAAATGTGTCTTGATCCGATGTAACATGTATGCCAAGGTATTTAAAGCTATCCATAACTATCCAGGCCTTACAGTCCCTTAGAAGCTGCGGGGGTGTTCCATGTGGGATGTATAGTACAGACTTATCCCAGTTAATGGCATATCCAGATACTGAACCAAACACTGCGCAGATATTGAGTAGTGCATGGAGGGATCATGTGGGTGAGGTAATACATTGTCGGCGTAAAGGGAGATGCGATCCTCCCATTCCTCCCTCCATTTTAGACCTCGAATCCTGGGGTCCCACCTTATCCAGGTCGCCAATGGTTCTAGGACCAATGCGAATAGCAAGGGCGACAATGGGCAGCCCTGTCTCGTCCCACTACCCAGGGTGATTTCCTTCGATATGTGGCCATTAGCAACTAGAAGCTGGACCATCTTGGTAAGAAAATGGTTTCTTCGACCATCTTGGTAAGAAAATGGTTTCTTCCTCCAGCTTAGGACTGCGATCGGTGAACACTGCATATCTCTTGGGCCGTTACTCCCATTCTGTGTGGGACACAGCCGCGCAGGTCCTGCCACAGTGCCCGGAGGAGGAATGGTCTGTGCTCTCTTGTGCAGTTGCCGAAAGGAGAGACGCAGCCAAGTTCGCCATACGATGTGGACTGGACACTGCCGACTTGCTGGGTAGGACGAATTCAACGTCTGTAGCCTTTAGACGCTATGCCTGGCTGTGGTCCACTGGCTTTTTGGGTGATGTCCAAGCTACACTTTTGGACATGCCCTTTGGACGTTGCTTGTTTGGTAACAAAGCAGACCACGCACTTGAGTATCTTAAGGGCTATGGCCAGGTCATTTGGCCCCGCTTCTACGTCTCGCCCGCACAGTCTGCCGAAGTCACACCTGATTCCCTCTCAGAAGCTCTTGTTCATTGGAGCAGTTCTGGACACAGTGCAGTTTCGGGCTTATCCTCCTGAGAGAGAGTCAGGGATATTCGGGCTATGATTCCGATTTTTCAGTCTCTATCCCGGGTTTCGGTCAGAATGACCCCGAATGTACTGGGCCTCATGGCCTCCTGCATCCTGCTGGTGGACTATGCCAGGTGGCATATGCGGGCTCTGCAGTGGGACTTGAAGTTCCAGTGGGTACAGCATCAGTGAAATCTTTCTGATTTCATCCAGATCTCGGATGGCACTGCACACCAATTGCAGTGGTGGCTAACAAACCAGGATTGGGTCAACAGCAGATCCCTCTCCCTTTCCCAACCAGTGGTGACCGTGCAGCACTTTTGGGGTGGGGCACCACATGGGGGAGGTGGAGATGTGAGGTCTTTGGTGGAGTCCGGGCTCCACATCAACCTGCTGGAGCTCCGGGCGATCCGTCTTGCACTGAAAGCTTTCCTTCCTTCTGTCAAAGGAAGAGTAGTGCAGGTGTTCACGGACAACAACACCGCCATGTGGTACTGCAACAACCAGGGCGGGGTGGGGTCGTGGACCCTATGTCAAGAGGCTCTTTGCCTCTTGACTTGGCTGGAACGTCAGGACATGTTCCTTGTAGTTCAACACCTGGCAGGTTCCCTGAACGCCAGGGCGGATGAACTCAGCCGCCGGTGCCTGATGGATCACGAATGGCATCTTCACTTGGAGGTGGTGCAAGGTCTCTTTCAGCAGTGGGAGACCCTTGGTTATATCTATTCGCCACCGAAGATAACGCGCAATGCCAGCAGTTCTGTGCGTTGGAATTTTCAAGGTGGCACTTGCTCGCCGATGCTTTTTGTCGCGAGTGGAGTTGCAGTCACCTATATGGTTTCCGCCTAAACCACTTCTACCCAGAGTGCTGAAGAAGATCAATCGCGACCGGGCCCAAGTCATTTGTGTGACTCTGGACAGGGCACAAAGAGTCTGATATTCCGAGCTCTTGCACATGGCCATCGATCCTGCGATCAGACTGCCCCTTCGGGAGGATCTTCCTTCGCCGTAGCAGGGGGCGGTCCTCCACCTGAACCTG
The DNA here is from genome assembly GCF_964261635.1 of Lissotriton helveticus. Lineage (NCBI taxonomy): Eukaryota > Metazoa > Chordata > Amphibia > Caudata > Salamandridae > Lissotriton > Lissotriton helveticus. The sequence goes on along the minus strand of NC_136071.1, from coordinate 555,757,664 downwards.
TCCTGGCTCCACCTCCTTGCGTGGAGATTGAGCAGCAACAGTTGACAGCTTTCGACCTTCCTCCCGAAGTCTGTAACATTATCTTGGCAGCCAGGTGTCCCTCCACCAAAACGGTATATACCCGTAGATGGAACAAATTTGTGGCATGGTGCGCAACACTTCACCTCCTCTTCATTCTTGCCTTGGCCCATCAGGGCTCTGCTCTGGGAACTCTCAAAGGCTATCTTTCAGCCATTTCTGATTTTCTTCGCCTTCCAGATCAACCTTCTCTTTTCAAGTCCCCTTTTGTAAATTTTTTCCTTTAGGACATTTAGGACATTACTCACTTGTTTCCTCTTATTCCCGTCGTAGTGCCCCAGTGGGACTTGAACTTGGTACTGGCCTACCTTACGTGCGCTCCTTTCGAGCCACTACATGACTGTCTTCTCAGACTTTTGACACTCAAAACTGCCTTTTTGGATGCCATCACCTCTGCTCGCAGGGTGGGTGAGCTCCAGGCCCTTTCTTCCAAACCTCCTTTCCTGGCTGTCCTTCACACTAGGCCTTATTTCCTTCCTAAAGTGGTTACTTCCTTCCACTTAGGACAGACCATCTCTTTGCCCACCTTCTTTCCGCCCGCATCCTTCTAAAGAGAAGGAGAGGCTCCACCGTCTAGATCCAAAACGTGCGCTTACATTCTATCTGAATCGCAAAATCTGCTATTCCTTAACGAAGAAGGAACCTCCTGTAGGTCTGCGCACCCATTCCACCAGGGTGACGGCAGCCACTACTGCTTTGGGGCGTGGTGTCCCTCTTCATGACATCTGCCATTGCACACATTCACCAAACATTACTGCCTGGACAGCCAAGTCAGAGAGACGGCTTCTTTGGCTGTTCAGTTCTCGAGGACTTTCTGGTGTGAACTTAGTTTGCAGACCCACCTCCGGGGTTGGTATTGCTGGGGTATCTATTCTAAGGGTAGGAATTCATAACTAATAGGCTCTTTCATATGAACACGTTACTTTACTTGGGTAACAATATATCTGTAAGAGACATATATCAGTTATGGATTCCTCACTGCCCCACCCATCCTCCCTGTTCTGCGAACTGACTTCTAGGATAAGGGACTCCCTTTCAGGGCCATAGTTTTGTGCACCAGTGGTCAGTGTCTTGCATGGCTCTGCGCTTCTGGCATGGAATGTCGTGTAAAGAACTGACATCAGCGCGCAGCGGCGGTGTCTACGTAGACTCCGCTACGTCATTCCGGCGATCGCGACACCAATGACGAACGTGGAGTCGAGCGACGCCGCCTACCGATGCGCAAGGGTACTGCTGAAGAAAAACTCTTCAGATCCAGTCTGACGCCTGGGGGTAATTCTATGGTGAGGAATCCATAACTAAAATATGTCTCTTACAGATAGTTACCGAAGGTAATTAACTTGTTCCTCGGTGCTATTTTGTTTCGTCATGCTCCTGGTGAGTCTGACTAATGTCATAGTTTTCAAAATAAATTCTCTCAATTATATTAATTTAAAATGTTTAAATCATGTGAAATTATATGTTATAAGCACAGTACGCAGTTTTTGGCATTAATGATGATTGAACCGAAGCAGATGGTAGTAAAAAACTTGATGTACTGTGTCTTGTTGCTCTAAATTCCATATCATGGGATTTTATCTAAATATGTTGTGACTATATAATTACCAATGATGCAAGCAGTTTCTAAAAATACAACACTTGTTATATTAAATTCATATTTGCCACTGAAATCGGTATTTTGTTTTTAATTACAACCTTTTGATATGTTTGATCAAGGAAAAAGTTGTGACAACGGAACGTCATTTTTGTCTGAAGTCCCCGATTCTCCTTCAACCACAGCGTACAGGAATATAATCCAGAGTGAGTACGAAATGTGTTACAAATAATATGCCACCCTGAACAATTTAACACTAACTCGTAGTAGTGTAAATTATTAACCAAGTGGAGCTGCTTATTAATTAGACAATTTAAAGCTAACCCCTAAGTAATGTAAAATATTAAACAGGTGGGGCTGCTTGGCAGTTCAACAATTTAAAAAGTTAACCACTTAGTTGTGTAAAACTTATTAACTAAGTGGGGCTGCTTGTTGATGAGACTTTAAAGCAAACTCCTTAGTAATGGAAAATAGTCAACAGGTGGAACCGCTTGGTGATTAGACAATTTAAAGCACATTTCTCAATAATGTAAATTATTAAACAAGTTGGGGCTGCTTTTTATGGGACAATTTAAAGTCAACCCATGAGTTATGTTAATTTTGAAACTGGTGAGGCAGTTTGTTGTCTACTAAATCCGCTGTATGTAATATTAATAAGCCAAGTGTCCACATTTTTAAAAGGAGAAAGCACCATCCTTGTTACATCTTAAAACTTGGCTTTTCAAGAACTAGTTGAGCTTCAGAGTCCTGCCATATGCTCCCTCAGCACCGGGACAATCTTTCTGAGTAGCTCTGCACTTTATTAAATCCTGTTCATTCTTTGTTATTTTTATTTTTTAAAGATCTATATTAAGAAATTTGCGCAACATGTTACAATGCATGCAGGTGGAAATCTTGCAATCAATTAAGATGATCACATCTGTTACACACATTGCAGGGACAACCATACATAAACAGCCCAGTATATTACATGGAGAAAAGCTACGTGAAACGAGGAAGGACTGGGAAACGCCAGGGAGAGAGCAAGAGCTGATGAAAATGGTAGCAAGGAATTAGTAGGGTGTGTGCACGGAGGGGCCACACATTATGAGCCATCTCTGGCGGCCGCCGCCAGCAGAGTGCTAGCAGACAGTGCGGGAGTGGCCGCAGAGGGCAAACCCCTCTGGCGCTGGAGGTAAGAAACGAGGGGACCCCATATGTCAATCAGTGGCTAGTTGCCAGCACCAGGTCCCAGAATTCTGACAGAAGTGTCTGACAATGCGCAGCGTCTTCGATCCAAGCGCTGAACCTGGGTGCTGATCTTCGTCCCCAGTGCATGGAGACCCTACGCCGCGCAAGAACGTGCAGCATGGCGGTCAGCTTGCGGGAGACATCTAGGCAGTATTTCACAAAGCTTAAGAGGCAGAGCAGTGGGTCTGGCGTGACAGTCGTGGAGGTAATATCAGTGATGGCGGCGCACACATCGCGCCAGTAGGCAGAGTTCTTTGGGCAGAGCCAGGCTAGGTGGGAAAAGTCGGGAGTGGAGCATCGTAAACCTCTGTCGCTGGGAATGAGGCCCATTTTGTGCAGCAGGACAGGAAAGCTGTATAATCTATGCAGGTATTTAAAATGTTTGAGGCACAGGCGGTAATTGGGGGACAGGCGTTTAGTCTGATTGCAACAGTACAGCCAAACCTCTTGAGAGAGATCGGTGCTCAAGTCCTCACTCCAGGCGGTGCGGGCGTGGTCAGCAGTAGTCGGGGACGCCGCCAGTGTGAGGGCGTAGATCCTGGTGACCAGCTTGCGGGGGGAGCTGGATGTGTAAACAAAGTAGAGGACAGCCATCAAAAGGGGGGCTGGGGAAACGAGGGGGGAATCTCCCTGCAGGATTCTCTGAGCTGGTAATACAGCAGCGTGTCCATGGGGCCTGACTCGGCAGCAAGAGTGAAGAAGGTATTATCAGGATAAAGGTCCGACACCGTGGTTAGACCAAGGCGGGTTGCGGCTTACCATTCCGGCAGTCCGCAGAGGGGGAATGCCGGGTTGTGTGCAATGGGTATGGCATTAGCGGAAAGCATACTAGAGCCAGAGAATCTCCTGAGCCTGTTCCAGGCCCAGTGCAAGGTTTCCACTGTGTTTATTTTACCGCGCAGGGGTTTTACAGTGGCAAAGAGAGCAGTAGAAGCAGCCAGGGGGCAGCGAGGTCAGCCTCCACTGCAACGTGAGGCTGAAAAGGCATTGGGTGCAATCAGAAGTGGAGGAAGCTGGCTTGGGCACTGAGTGCGTATAATTTAAAATCTGGGGTGCCCAGTCCACCTCGCGATAAGGGCAGTGTGAGAATGTTGTATGCGATTCTGGGCTGGCGCCCGGCCCAGTCAAGTGAGCGGAGTCTGCGAAAAAAGTGAGCCGTGAGAGGGATAGGGATGTTCAAGAATAAGTACAGAAACTTCGGAAGCACCACCATTTTGGCGATGGCAATGCGTTCTGCCAGGAAAGGGGCAAACGTCACCAGAGGTGAATCTTGGTCTCCGAACCAGTCCACTGCCTTGCCGAAATTGGTCTTCTAAAGTTCGTCCACATCCCTACTGAGCTAAATGCCCAGATATCTAGTGGGTCCCAACGCCCAAACAAAACGGTAGTCCAGAGTGAAGGGGACAGTGGCGTCCGTGAGGGGAAATAGAACTGACTTACTCCACTTGACCTGGATGCCGGAAAGATCCCCTAAGCGCACCACCTCGCGGACCAAGGGGCTGATATTCTCCGGTGGATGGCGCACGTAGAGTGTGGCGTCTTTCGCATACATGGAGACGACCAAGGCACAAGCCGCAAAGCCGAGACCCCTCTGGGTGTGGTGTTGCCAGAGCCTGGCAGCGAGGGGCTCCATAGCAATAGCGAAAAACATGGGTGAAAGTGGGCACCCCTTCCTTGTGCCCCTTGCGACGGGGATGGGCTCCGGGATTTGACCGTTGATCTGAAGGCGAGCAGTGGGGATAGTGTAAAGAAGCTGGACTTTGCACAGAAAAACCTGGCTAAAGCCTAAGCTAGGAAGAAGGTAAAAGAGGAATGGCCACTTGAGAGTATCAAAAGCTTTGGTGGCATCTAGAAGGGCAGCCACAGCCAGGAGAGCGCGTTAATTTGGTGGAGGACGTCGAAAAAAGCCCGGAGATAGTGCGAGGTGGCATGGCCAGGGATGAAGCCGGACTGGTCTTGGCGTGCTCTCAGGGGCATGAGAGGGAGTAGGCGGGAGGCTAGCAATTTGGCAAAGATCTAGTTATCGGTGTTGATGAGAGACAGAGGGCGATAGGAGTCATGGAGCTCTGGGGATTTGTCCAGTTTCAGGAGGAGCGTTAGTAGTGGCCTCGCGGAGCGAAGGAGGAAAATGGCCACACTCAAAAGAATTGTTGTACATAGCAGCAAGGCGAGGAACCAGGAGGGGCGCAAAATCCTTGTAAAATGATGCAGGCAGGCCGTTGGAGCCGGGAGCCTTGTCGCCTGGTAGGCCATTAATAGCAGCCAATATCTCCTCCTTGGAGAAAGGCTCGTCAAGGTACTCCCGGTGGCTGTTACCCAGCCAGAGAAGCTGAAGAGTATTGAAATATTGATCAAGGATGTTGCGTGGGGCGCAACTCCAGCGGTGTAGAGTTGAGAGTAAAAAGCGGTAAATCTGGCCACCACCTCCTTAGGAGAGGTTGTTCTATCAAGGCATCCATCTTGGAGCACGGCGATATAGGAAGTGGCATGAGGCTGCCGTAGGAGATTGGCAAGAGATTTGCCTGGGCGATCTCCCTCACCGAAGCGACGCCCCCTAGCCTCCCTGCCCACAAATGAGAGCTCCCTATTGGCCTCGTCATTAAAGTCAGTGAGTTTACCCCTAAACTGTGCCAGGGGGTCAGGCTAGGGTCCAAAAATAGCAAGGAATCCAGCGCTTTGATCTCCCCCTCCAAATTCATTCATTCATTCGTGGACCTTTGGAAGACCCGTCGTCAATATTGGATGTGCTCAACGGTTCTTTGAACCTGCAAATGTTTTCCTGCATGAAAATTGACATGTTACTTATTCTTACAATAAGTTCTCCTGAATTACCAAATGTAGTTTAAAAGTTAAAAAAAATCTGAAATTACTAGTTCGAGGCATGTGTGCTGCTTTGCATACTTCTGCCATCTAGTGTTCGGTCCGGATGTTTGCAAGTTGTTTTTCTTCGAAGACGTCTTTTCCAGTCACGAGGTAAGGTGACTTCTTCTTTCAGTGATAGTGCGCATGGGCATAGATTTCATTGTTAGATTGTTTTTTCCGCCATAGGTTTGGATGTGTATTGCTGCACTCTGGTTCGAAACCGTCCTTTGGGTTCCCCCTCAGTACGCAATTCACTGTACCCTCAACGGTATTGTTATCATATGCGTTTTCCTCTCTCTGCGTATTCGTCCGACTGGGAAAGTCTCTCATCTTCGGTCGAAAACATCGTGAGCGGCCTTTGGGCCTAGCTGCTTCGGTTCAGTCGTCTGCCGATGGAACGGACTCCGTTTCAATTATGTCCTCTGTGCCACTCCAAGTACCCTCGCACCGATCTACACCAAGTCTGCAACTTGTGTCTCTCACCGGAGAACAAAGAAGATTGCGAGGCTTGTTAGTCGTTCCGATCGAAAAAGACTCTTCGAGTTCGTCGGCCAGAAATTCAGCGCCAAAGCACTCAACATACTCCAGATATCTTCGGAGAAGAATCCGAACATGAAGAGACAGCTGTGGAAGAAGAGGAGGCCTTCTCGTTTGCAGAATCTGATTCCGACCTAGAGATCGAATTGTAGTCCGAAGACATTCCAGTGAGACAGGTGGTCATAAGTACTAAAACCCCCGTACTCCATAAACTATCTTCCACTAAACAGAAGGCTTTGGCACCACCTCTACCTTTCGGCCTTGGTCGGCACTGAGACAACGTTTTTGATGCCCCGCCCTCGGCCCAGCACCGAAACAAGTGATCAAGCCTTCCGGCTCAGGATCGAGCTGAGACAGATAGTCTTCAGACCCAAAACATTCCACTCTAAAAGACAAATCTGGTTTGGAGCCGAAATCCTTAGTTTCGAAACAAAAGTCTTCTTCGAAGCCAAAACCTTACGCTTCAAAACAAAAGTCCGCTTAGGAGCCGAAACCTACTGTTTCCAAGGACAATAAGGACAAGTCCGGTTCGGCACTCAAACTTTCGGTGCCTTCATCGAAAGAAGATATTTCAGATCCCCTGGAACTTATCTAAGACGTTATGAAGGACAGATTGGATCCAAAGCAGAAAAAGCTTTACATCAATCCAGACACTGGACATGCATTAGCCAAAACTTCTTCCAAGAGGAAAGTCAGTTTAGGTGACACTGGCTACAAGATCCCCCTTAAGAAGAAGAAAAACACTGCTACAAGTCCTATCCATCCTACTTTGCCATCCCTTCCACCACTTTCACCATCTTCATCTTTACCAATACTGCCAGATCCATTCACATAACACCACAGGGATCTCCTCACACACAGACCGATTTATGAGATGGGAATGATGAGGATGACGATGACAATGTTACTTTACGTACAGACCCCTGGGATGTTTATAATATTGATCCAACCATGGATAATGATCCAGTCCTATACCCTGCCAACCCTTCACCTCCAGACGATAATGTATCTTATCTGGAGCTAATTTCCAGAGCAGCAGCATACCATGGGGTTACACTGCATAAATAGACCCTAGATGACGATTTTTTATTTGAGGCACCAGGAGCTTCACACAGAGTTAGTCAGAGTCTCCCTGTCTTAAACGGCATGATGAGACCTGCAGATGCCCTTTTTAAGGACCCTGTTCGTGCCTACATTTTAACACCTAGGGTTGATAAAAAATATAAACCATCACCCTCTGATCCGATTTTTATTAAAGAACAGCTCCCTCTAGATTCACTGGTAGTTTCTAACGCTCGTACAAAAGCGAACTCAGACATCTGGAGATGCACCTCCCCCAGATAAAGAATCTAAACTTATTGACGCATCTGGTAAAAGGGTAGCTGCACAAGCTGTTTATCACTGGTGCATTGCCGACATGCAAGGCCTATTAGCTAGATATGACAGGGCACACCGGGATGTCTACTTCAGTACCTCCCAGAAGAGCATAAGAAAAAGGCACAAGAAAGGAAGTTAATTTCTAACTCTTCTATTAGATGTGCTCTTGATGCTGCTGACACTGCACCGAGAAAAGTTAACACCAGCATTCTCTTACGTCGGCATGCCTGGTTTAACATTTCTGATGGATACATCTGCCCGTGGATTCCTCACCTTTTGAATACCCCCTGCGCCAGCATTCCGCTGGAAATTTTCTTTCCTAGCTCTACCACGTCGACGAGGACGTCACAATAGGTAGGCTCCGCTCGCGACACCATATGATTTCATCGGAGCCATAAAAGGACCTTGTCGGCGTGCTGATGTCAGTTCCTTTTTTTCCACCCCGTCGACGCTTAACGGTTTTCCTAGGGGCTCTCCATTTTCAAAGAAGAAAACTTTGTGTCTCTTAATTGTTTCTGATGGCTACTTCCAGGAAGACTGTATTTAAACCCTGCAGAGAGTGTGGGAGGCATATGTCGATTACGGACCCGCATGATGATTGCCTCTGGTGCTGATCTTCGGACCAGGATGTCGAAGAGTGTCGAAGCTGCAGGAAAATGAATCCCAAGGCTATCAAGGAGTGTGAAGCCAAGCTTTTCATGGCCAAAGCCAAACAGGAGAAGAGAGGGCGAAGTCTTCATCATCCCATACATCGAAGTCAAAGAAACATAAGAAGACTAAGAGAAGACATGGCTCTCGACACCGTTCTTCGAAAGCAAGGGCGTCGAGGTCGTCGACTCCGGCTGAGCGGCCTCGAAGGAAGGACTTAGTTTCTATATCACCTTCTCTTTGGGTGACGTCGGTTCCATCTCCGGTTCCAGAGTCGCCGGCTTCGAAGGGCTCTTCGCTGCATGAAGACTCACCGGCTCCAGCGATGTCTCTGGCGCCGAAGAGTCTTCTCCAGGTCGGGTGGCTTCACCAGTGTGGGCGCCGTCCCCGGCTCCGCAGCCTCCGATTTGACCCCAGATGGTTACTCTTCAGGAAGGTACTGCTCCATATCCTGCTTTTCCTGCTCCTGGGTCAGATTCTTTGCATTTTCTTAATGCGATGTTTGTCAGGGCCTCTGCTCCATCCGGTGCGCCTTCGGGCCGCGTGGGTCCTATGGCATTTAACCTGGGTGTTCCTTAATTCTATCCTCAAGCACCCTTTATGCCTTTCTTGCCGTCAACTCCGGCTTGGCATTTCCCGGTGCCGAGGTCCTCCACTCCGGCTCCTCGGACTCCTTCGGCTGCTAAGTCGGCGCCGCCTCAAGTTAGATCGACATCGAAGTTCGAAGCTGAGGCTCCTCAATCGACGCCGTTCATGTCTTCACTGGTGCCGCGTGTGGCTCCGCCGACGCCGATTCCAAAACAACGCTCTAGGAGAGAGGCTCAGAGGCTTCTTGAAGAGGAGGAATATGCACAAAATCAGGAGTAAAGGAGAGATTGTTGACTCTGGATGAGTTTGAAGGCCTTCATGAGGCTAGTGGCCTTGATACTTCTCCTGAGTATAATCTTCCATCTGCAAATGCAGGGGTTGTACAAGACATTGCTCCTTATCATGTGGTCATTAGAAGGGCGGCTGATTTACTTGGTCTTCAGCTTCCCTCAGCTGAGGTGAAATCTAATATTCTAACAGAAGTTCTTAATACATCTTCTTCAACGTCTGAACCGTTACTTCCCTTTACGGATGCTTTCACAGAACCAATCCTGGAGGTGTGGCAGAAGCCTTTATCTGCTCCTGCGGTTTCTCATTCCATCTCGAGAAGGTACAGACCCGCTCCTGGCGATCCGGCCTTTTTATCATCACATCCTACGCCAGAACGTTTGGTTGTCCAGGCTTCTTGTTCGTAGCAATCTTCTGGTTCTTTCACTACCATTCTTGGTGATAGGAATTCTAAAAAGATGGAGCAAGCGGCAAAGAAGGTGTTCTCTTCTGCGAGTATGGCTCTTAAATCCACTAATGCAACTTACCTTCTTGGGAGGTATATCCATGCTTTGATGGACTCCGTCAGGCAGCTAGCTCCGAAGTTGCCTGAGTAGGATCGGGCTAATTTCTTAGATGTCCTTTCTGATTCGCAGGCTGCGGCACGTTAGGTGATTCAGTCGGGTAAGGACACTGCTGACTCTGTAGCTCTTGTGATGGGGTCTTCTGTGGCTGCAAGGAGACAGGCATGGCTTTGATCATCTGGGTTCTCATCTGATGTTCAGGCGACTTTGCTGGATTTGCCCTTTGATGGGTCAAAACTCTTTGGTCCAGTCTAGAGGATACAGCTACAAGCAGTATCGTGGATTTGAGAGATCTACTTCCTTTCGTGGCCGCCAGCAATCTCAACAGAGCCAGAAACAGCAGAATCCCTTGTACAAGTCATACAGAGGGAAGAATAAAAGAGACCTCAGGGGTGTTCTCCTCAACAATCCTCCCACTCTTCCTCTACTTCCCCCTCCCGCCACCGTTGGTACATCAGGAAAGCAGTTCTTGATCCCACATCTTAGAGCATGTTGGTCCGGTTGGAGGTCGGGTGTCCCGCTTTCTACAAGATTGGAGACTGATCACGTCCGATCATTGGGTCTTGAATCTTGTAGACAATGGGTACGCCCTTCCCTTTTTGGAGTTTCCTCCTCCTTACCCTCCTCGCCAAGGTTGGTGCTCAGAGGACCACTTAATGCTTTTACAGCAGGAGGTTCTTACCTTGCTACAGAAAGGTGTGATAGAGGTGGTTCCGGAGCAGGAAAGGGGTCAGGGTTGCTACTCCCGGTATTTCATGATCCCCAAAAAGGATGGTCGCTTAAGACCGATCTTGGACCTCAGGATTTTGAACCTTTACCTCAGACGGGAGAAGTTCAAAATGTTGACCTTGGCTCAGGTTCTTCTTGCGCTGCAACAGGAAGACTGGGTGGTGTCCATCGATCTACAGGATGGGTATTTTCATCTCCCCATCCTGAAGTCGCATCGGATGTGTCTCCGGTTTACGGTATAGTCGCAACATTATCAGTTTGCGGTTCTTCCGTTCAGTCTTACTTCCGCACCTTGAGGCTTTACAAAGGTGATGGCGATAGTAGCAGCTCATCTCAGAAGGTTGGGGTTCCTGTTTTCCCCTACCTGGACAACTGGCTGCTCAAAGCGGAGTCTCCAGAGTTGGTTTTGCGCCACTTGCAGGTAACAGCTCATCTGTTGTTCAAATTGTATTTCTCGATAAATGTACCCAAATCTCACCTGGTGCCATCTCAGCACAGCCTGTTCATAGGGGCAATACTGGACACTTCTGTGTGTTGAGCTTTCCCTCCTCCGCAGAGGATTCTCGACATTCAGGAAATTATTCCTTTATTTCACGATGGAGCGTTTGTTCCAGTCCCGAAGGTTCTTCGCCTGCTTTGTCTGTTTGCTTCCTGCATTCTGTTGGTCACCCATGCACACTGGCACATGAGGGCACTCCAGTGGTGCCTCCGCAGGCAACGGAGATCTCAGGGAGTCAATCAGAATCTCCAGAGAAGCTGCAGCGGAGCGGTCTTGGTGGAGTGTGCAGGGCAATCTGTCTCAAGGAAAGCCCTTTCAGTCTCCTCCACCGGTGGCCACAGTAATCCCGGATGCCTCCACTCGAGGGTGGGGTGCTCATCTGGAGGTCAAAGTTCTTTGGTCTCCAGAGTAAAGTAAAGGAATAGCAGGCGATTCGTTTGGCACTGAAGACTTTCCTCCCTTCACTTGGCGGGCAGTCGGTTCAGGTCCTGACGGACAACACTACCGCGATGTGGTATATCAACAAACAGGGAGGTGCAGGGTCGTTTCGTCTCTGTCGAGGCTTTGCGGCTCTGGTCCTGGGTTCAGAACCATCGTATTTGTGTGTTTGCATATCATCTGGCCGTTGTGCTGAATGTACGTGTGGACAGTCTCAGTCTGCGTTACTCGGCCGATCACGAATGGCAGCTTCATCCGGAGGTGGTCCATCACATCTTTCAGATGTGGGGGTCTCCTCGGTTGGACCGGTTTGCCACTCACGGGAATGCGCACTGCCCGTTGCAGTCTCCTGTTTCCGATGCAGGGAGCGCTGGGGGACGCGTTTCAATTGGATTGGAGCTCGCAACTCCTTTACACATTTCCTCCCATACCCTTGATTCCTGAGGAAGATTCGCCAAGACCGGGGCCAAGTTATATTGATCGCCCCGGATTGGCCAAGAAGGGTGTGCTACACAGATCTACTTCACCTTTCATCGCACCCTCCGCTCCGTCTCCCTCTCAGGGCAGATCTCCTCTTGCAGGGGCAGGTTTTACACCCCCCACCTCCAGAGCCTGCACCTTCATGCCTGGATATTGAATGGGGCAACCTGAGTTCTTTCTCTCTCCCACCGGATATAGTGATGTTTTTTTTATCGTCCAGGTTACACTCCACTAAGTCTGTTTACTCTTCCAGATGGTCCAGATTTGTTAAGTGGTGCGGAGAGAGAGACATTGACCCTTCGAAGGCCCGTTTGTCTAATATTCTGGAGTTTTCACTTTCTTTGGCACAGCAAGGTTGTGCTGTAGCCACTGTTAAGGGCTATTTGTCGGCTTTTCTATGTTTGCCGGACCAGCCGTCTTTATTTAAGTCCCCCATTGTCATGAGGTTCATTAAGGGCCTTACAAATAAGTTCCCTCCCACACCTTTTATTATGCCTCAGTGGGATTTGAATCTTGTTCTTTTTAATGAGTTCTCCGTTTGAGCCTCTTCATACTTGCCTGTTGAGGCTTCTTTCTTTTAAAACGGTTTTCTTGATTGCTATTACCTCGGCTAGGAGGGTAAGTGAGCTTCAAGCTCTTAGTTCGAAACCTCCTTTCCTGACCATTCATGCGAATAAGTTGGTTCTAAGGACCAGGGCTGCTTTCCTTCCCAAGGTGGTTACCCCTTTTCATATAGGACAGTCCATTACTTTACCCATCTTCTATCCGCCCCCTCACCTTTCCAAGGAGGAGGAGAGACTGCATTGTTTAGACCCTAAGAGCTGTCCGCTTTTATTTGGATCGGACAAGAGATCTGAGGCTGGACGATCAGCTCTTTGTGGGCTATGTTGGGAAGATGAAAGGCAAGGCTGTGCACAAAAGGTCTCTTTCCAGGTGGATTATCTTGTGCATCAAGACTTGCTATGCTCTGGCCAAGAAGGACCCTCCTGAAGGTATCAAAGCTCATTCCACCAGAGCTAAGTCTACTTCTTCTGATTTGGCTAGATGTGTTCCTGTTTCTTGATATCTGTAAAGCAGCAACTTGGGACTCCCTCCATACCTTTGCAAAGCATTACTGCTTGGATTCTGAGGTTAGGAGGGATGGCCATTGTGCTCCTTCTGTTTTGCAAGATTGGTAGGTCTAGTAAGGTGGACACCCTCCTCCAGGAGAGGTACGGCTTTGGGAGTCTATTCAAAAGGTGAGGATTCCTCACAGTCCCGCCCGCCTCCCCGTTGTCCACCTGTTCCTACCCAAAAATATTTTATTTTAATCATGTTTATATTTTAATAATGAGTAATGCTTTTTCACTTGCTATTACTCTATGCGTTTGTTGATTATGCTTTTGTGATTTTATGTATGTATATATATTTGATATGCTATGTATATATTTGAAAATGTGTCGGTCCGCCCGTTTGCCTCATTGGCACGGAAAAAATGAGTGGAATTGACGTCAGCACGACGAAGAGGTCCTTTTATGGCTCCGATGACGTCATACGGTGTCGCAAGCGGACCCTACCTATTGTGACGTCCTCGTCGACGTGGGAGAGTCAGGAAAGAAAATTTCCCGCGGAATGCTGGCGCAGGGGTTTTTCAAAAGGTGAGGAATCCACAGGCAGATACTGTATCCACCAGAAAAGCGTTACCGAAGGTAAGTAACTTGTTCTTCTGGCTTTAAACCAGAAGTCCAACAGTCTATTTTAAACACTCCTTTTAACAAACAACATCTTTTCGGACCTCAGGTTGATGAGGCTTTAGAAAAGATGAAAAAAGACTCAGACGTGGCAAAATCCATGGGAGCACTTCAAACTCATTCAAGCAGAGGCTCCTTTTGTTGCTCATTCTATAGAGCAGGGTCTAAAAGTACATCCACAGATCCTTACACTTCCTTGTACAAGCCCAACACGTAACCCTCTTCTGGTAGAGGCTTCTTTAGAGGAGGGTAAAGAGGAAACCATTTAAAGGTATATGTAAGGGCACGCCAACGCGTAACTCCCCTTCCCCCAATAAGCAGTGACAGCCCTACGCTTCCCCCGATCATCTAACACGTATCGGGGAAGGCTTCAACAATTTCTCCCCATTTTGCAATCTATAACATCAGACAAATGGGGCGGAACTATGGGGATATTGTCGACCAAAAGGTCTGGTTAGGGTCGAACACACATTTATGAGAGTTGTTTGCCCTACCCGTTAGTACCCCACTGGACCCACTCAGACTTGATCTTGGATTGTTCCCAGTGGAAGAGGAGGTTGCCCTGAGACCTTTAACTTATTGGAGAAGACTCTGGTCTGTCCAAGAACTCGCCCCGTACCGTGCAGAGTTCAAGGAGGTTTGGGTGTCTTTGAGGTAAAAAAAAAAAAAGTCCCCTGGCTTTCACATATCAAGGATCTCTGCGTACGGCTTGGTGTTTCTGGACTATGGGAATCTCCAGAGTCAGTTTCCTTGACTATAGCCAGATCTGACCTGGTAAGAAGGTTTAGGTCTAATAACTTGCTGACCTTGCATGCTAGTACGGCTGTAGGGAGACGGACTAGTGAATTCCTTAATGCAAAAACAGATTACAAGAAGGAGGAATTCCTCGACAAGATCTGTCCGGCCCAAGCTAGAAAGCTGTATCTACAACTAAGAATGGGCAGCTTGCCATTAAGGTCAATGACATGTAAATGGGATGTAAACAAATGCACCAAGTGCCCAGCGTGTGAATATCCACTAGAAAATGAAAGTCATGTATTTTTCTTTTGTCCAGCATATGTGCTGTCTCGAAAGAGATGGATTAAACCCATCTGCAGGAATTTGGGGTTTCGAGAATGTGAACACGCGCTTAGAGTACTAAAATATGACACCCACCTACCAGTTGTCTTTGCTGTTTCCCGTTTTCTAAATAGTACGTGGATTAAGCGCAGAACTTTCTTAACGACTTAACTCTAGATTCTTTTTTTTTTTTTTTTTTTTGCAACAGTCATTTTGAATCGCTTGATAACTATTCTGAAAGTTTAATTCTTACTTTTTAACCATGAATATTCTTATTGTATTTATGTGTATATATATATATATATGAAATGTGTTTTTAACTTATTTAAAAATTGATTTTTTATCGTTCACTTTGTTCTTACTACGTACTTTTATGACTCTCTGTGGTCGAAATAAAGTTATCAATGAAACAAATGGGTGTTAGACATTAGCCAACATGGTTATTGCCTGGAGCTCACCAGCAAGCCTGCCAACATTCAACCTCACACTCACAAATGCTCGTCAGAGCACCTGCAGCCCCTCAAACAAGGGGTAAAAGCTCTTAACAAAAGAAGCTGTAGACCCAGTTCCATTACAGTACCAAGGGTCAGGGGTCTACTCTCTGTTCTTTCTAATCCCCAAGAAGAATCGCTCCTTAAGAGCAATATTGGATCTAAGGACATTAAATCTGTACATACTTTCAGAACATTTCCACATGTCACCCTTCAACAGTTCCTTCCACCGCTACAGCAAGGCGATTTTATGTCCTTACTAGACTTAAAAGATGTGTACTTTCATATTCTTGTTCACCCTGCTCACCGCAAAAACCTCAGATGTGTGATAGCTGGCAAACACTATCAATTTAACTACTGCTCCCAGAGTATTCTCAAAATGTCTGGCAGTAATGGTGGTACACCTCAGAAGACAACACATTCATGTCTTCCCATATCCAGATGACTGGTTCATCAAGGCCAGCACACACCAAAAGTGTCTACACCACACTCAGACTACATTAGAACTACTCTAACAATTGGGTTTCATAGTCAATGCTCAAAAGTCTCACCTTCACCCTTCACAAATGCAGTCTTATCGGGTGAGCAACTCTAAATTCTTTCACAGCGCTAGCCTCTCCCAAAGTAGCCAGCATTCAAATTATTCAATCTCTGCTAATACAGTTTCAGGCCAATCAATACTTAGCAGTCAGAATGTTTATGCAACTGCTTGGGATTATGGCATAATGCATCAAGATAGTGACTCAAGCAAAATTGCACATGCGTACCCTACAGGGGTGCTTAGCACGTAAGTGATATCAGTCTCAGGGTCAATTAACAAATCTAGTGTTGGTAGACAGCCCGCACCCATCGTTCTCTGCAGTGGTGGAACACACCAAACTTATCAAAAGGGCGGCCCTTAATTGACACTGTTCCACAGATCCAGCTAACAGCAGACGCATCCCTCACAGGTTGGGGTGCCCATCTTCACAAGTTGACAATTCAAGGTATATGGAACAACATACAACAAAGCTCTGCATATCAACCTTCTAGAGCTTCTAGCTGTATATCTAGCACTGAAACTTTTCAGTCTCACCTCATAGGGAAAGATGTCCTAGTCTGCACCGACATGACAGCAATGTACTATGTACAAAAACTGGGGGGGGGGGGGCACATTTTCTGCAACGGTCACGATTGTCTCAAACAATTTGGCGTTGGGCAATTCATCACAGTAAATGTATCTATATCAACACAAAGGGATTCCGCACACAACAATAAAATCTTTTGAGATTGAATGGAGGACAGTCTTTATATGCACATAGAACAACTTCCAATTCAACGTTGTTTCTTTTTTCTAAAATAGTTCTTTATTGGGCGGTGTTTCATATAGAAACAAATCAGGTAGATACCACGCTTTTTATTGTGTCCTCCAGTATCCGTACCTACCGCCTTGAATCATAAAGCCTGAAGTAACCTTCGTTCATTACACAGTGGATCCAATGCGTATATCGTTTCTCAGACTTTTTAGTTTGAGGTGGATTTTAAAGCCATGTGTTATGTTGAAAAGTAAGGGTGAGATGCAGAGAATCTGGTGTACCCCAAATGGCACAGTTGTCTTTGAGGATCTGGTTTCTCTGTTAATGGAAGTGTGGCTAATTGGCATAACATTGCTTGAAAATCCAATGTATTATTGTAGTGTAGTTCCTATTATCCCAATAGGCTCTGCGCATTGGAATAATACCTTCAATAGTATAGGCCTAGACCAGACGTTAACTAGGTCTTCTATTGTCGATATTAGACTTAAAGTTTTGGGTTTGCCAGCTAGCTCAGAGTTCACTAGAAACTTTCTCGAATAGGCAAGGAGGAGTTGAACCTCCATGGATAGACAAGAAGGGATTTAGTTTCTGACAACCATAGAACATGACAACTTTGCTCTCCCCTAATCAAGAGTGTATCTCTAGAGTCGTGTGAAAACAAAAGACGACTTATTTTACTCAGTCAGTACGTGCATTCTTAGTCTCACCAGATTGTAGAGAAAAGGAAGAGACGGGCGTGTTCAATAAAAGATGTTATTTATTGATCAGTCTCTTTTCTCATACAAGAGAAATGGATCGATATTATTGCAATACTTATGGTTAAGTAAAGTGCATACATTAAAAGCAGAAGTATAAAATAATACTGTAAAAACATTGATATGGTTTCTAAGCCATATGATGGTTTAAAATGGATAAAATAGATACATACACATATACATTTGACTAATCGTACTCAACTGGTGTTTCTAACTACGCCTACCCCAGATGTACCCGACCTAAGCCTAATACGTGGGCGGGAGTAGAAAGTAGCAGTTTAAGTTAAGTTTGTTTTGCCAAGTGACTGACTCAAGAATTCTCTGTGAGGGGTTATTCAGTTCTGTACCTGGAGTCTAGGATGAATGAGGGATGGTATCTCTCGTCTCTGGTCTCGATATTCCAGGCTGCCTGCGAGGGCTACCCGGAAGCGCCGGAGCTGGATTTCTCGGCAGGAGAAAGCAGCGTCTCGTTCTCAGCGCGTCAGGAAGGCGGGGCTGCGCCAGCGGGGTCTGCTCTGCTTCGGCAAGTCTGGCTGCTCCGATCTCGTCACCACCGCGTGTGTTTGCATAGGGCAATATCGGTAATATTTATACCTTTAAGGTGCCGAGATTGACGCATGGATGGACATAGATACGTCAATAAGGATGTCATACGACCTGGTCGTTAGCACATTCTTTTGCTGAAGTTCTCGGTGAAATCAAAACAATGGCCGCAGGGTTTTTCCCAGGTCTGTCATAGGTTTGATTTGTTTTGAGAACTCCGTATGCCTTATCAGGGGCTGGAGGAATATCGCTTGTCTAATTAGATGGCAAGCGTTATGACCTAATCAGATAACACGTTCCTGTGCCGTAGTGTGGCTTAATCAGATAACGGTTCCTGCATCATGGGGGCTTTCTGCATCACGGGATGGCTGCTAGTTAACTTGTTAACCAGAATAGGGTCAGGAATAGGGGGATCGATACAGAACCTATAGGAATACATCACATTATCAGCTTTTTGAGCAAAGTGTTAATGTCTAGATTGTCCTGGGCAAGAGCAGGATTTAGGGTTGTCAATGCTATGAGTGGTTACTGTCAACCGAGATGGAGGCTCTTGTATTTAAGCGAGAGCCATGTTGTGGAGTAGGTTGTTATATTCCGTGTACACATGAAAGTGCCTGGTTACATCTTTCTCTAGGATTGTGCTGGGTTACAGTGGGTTTCAGAGACTGTCAGTTCCTGCGAACAACACAGTCTCTGAAACCCACTGTAACCCAGCACAGTATTTTTAGGAGGGATAACTGCAGCTTTAAGAGTTTGGAGGCTGAGCCCTTCCCAGTCGAAGCTAAGAACTCTTTGTAAATGTTCTTGGGCATCATGAGCGATTCCTTAAAGTATGACGGAGTGACTCTACCAGTCAATTATACGTTTTCATTGTGTTTGACGTTTTCAGCAGTTGAGCTCCAGAATGAACAAAAAGCAGACTACGGTGAAGGGGGCGTCAGCTGCTGGTTGGGGACACTTTTCAAGGTTGTCAGCTTGGGTCCTGTAATTATTTTTACATTTAAGACCGATAGTCGGTTTTTGCAATACTGTTTCATGGCACAAGGGTTTTTTTTGATGTGTTGGGTTAATTAGTTCAAAGATGATTTTGAACATTTAATATTGACCCAGTTTTGCCTTTTAGATTCCAAGTCTTGGCCACTTTAAATGGTGTCTTGATAATATGTTAATCATAAAAACTCACGACCCCTGAATTTCTGGGATCATTTGCTAGGCCCTCTGTTACATTATGAAAGACTGAAGTAAATGTATTTTGGTTTGTAAAAGACATGGCCTATGTACTACATCCTGCACCAATGAAGGCCTGCAACGCTCAGTCCAAGGCTGCTTTCTCGAAGATGAGGCCCATCTGCATTTGAGTAAACTGCACTTTGTTCCATGAAGGCTAGAAACGCCCCTTTAAGCACGCGATCTTTCTAGTGCCAAAAGATTAAACTTCAGACTGTGAAACAATGACTGTTTGCTGCATGTATCTGATTGTGGTCAACATTTGACACCTTCAATCAGGCAACAGCTTCGGGAAACAAACAGAAGATTCCTGCAACAGTATTATGCCCCTATGGTATATGAGGGTCCCATCCCAAGTAATTAGCTTCTGGAAATATTTTAACAACTAGCAGCCCGTCCCAACGTTGTCCGGGAGCAATTAGGCTTCAGGCCCGCCGCCCCGACGTTGTCCGTGGGTCCCCCGGAGCCTTCCTCCATATATTGCAGTATTATACCTCTATGTTTACTTTGTATGCTTTTGTAACCTGCACACGTCACTTTTTCCTCCTGTAATGCACCGTTTGCTACGCTCACGATTGTCACTTTTGTAATGCACCGTTTGCTAGCTCTTGTACTTTTTTGGCTCACGATTGTCATTTTTGCTTTTGCTTCATTTAATGTAACGTTTGCTTTTGTTTTTTGCTCACTTATAATGTTGTCATCCGCCGCTCCCCGCTCCTTAATAAATAAATAACCTACCTCATCCGCTTGCTTCATTTAATGTAACGTTTGCTTTTGTTTTTTGCTCACTTGTAATGTTCTCATCCGCTCCCCTATACTACTATTAGCTGACTCTGCCACACCCGCGCTGACTCTGCCAGACCCACACTGACTCTGCCAGACCCGCACTGACTCTACCCCAATTAAATAAATAACCTACCTCATCCGCCGCTCACCGCTCCTCCTCGCCGCTCCTCACCATCTGTCCGCCGCTCCTCACCGCTCCTGTCCGCGCTCCTCACCGCTCGTTCCAGCCTGTCCGCCGCTCCTCTCCGCGCTGATGTCCGCCGCTCCTCTTCCGCTCCTGCACGCCGCTCCTCCCCGCGCTCCTGATGTCACCACGCAGGTCGTGGCCGGCGCTACTTGCAAGGGACTACTTTTTTTTATCGTCAATTTTTTAAATAACTTTTTTTTTTAATGTATATAGCCTATGTCCATCTGCACACCCTGACGATTACAATGATGTATCGGGTGTGTGGATTGGTGCTGTGGTTCCCGAGTTTACCCGCCTCAAAGGTCCAAAGTTCTTGCTTTATAATAGTAGTATAGATATTAGCAGATCAAGTACATCAGTGACCACACCATATGTAACTAGTAGATGCTTCTTTCTTGTATTGGCAGTGTAAACATTACATGAAGCAGAATGTTTTGTAAAGGAGAAAAGAAAAAGGTGATAAGCGCACATGACTAGATTACATCTTGAACCAATAATGTGATTTGGTTAGATCGATATTTTGGCTAATTATAATGCTTTTCACTTCACAGGAATTCAAGAACATTGTGACATGCTACTTCGGGAGAATCACCAGAAACAGTAACCAGTCATTACTAACATTTTTAAAGTCTTGCAATGCGGAGTAATTTGGGCAGTATCATAGTACAAGAATGCAGTGCAGACTTGTGAATCTTTGCGTGTAAGAATTTCCACCTATAAATTTAACGCAAATGGCTTGTGGTGTTAAATGAGAACCTTAAGCCAGAAAGACTGGAGTGGCAAACCATTGCCAAAGCTCCTCAGATAACCCTAGTCGATAGCAAATAAAACATTTCCTATGTTAATGTATTTTAACATCTCTAACGAAAAATAGGGAACCTAATTGTTTACAGTTGTTCAATTTCTTATCTATGCAAATTTAAAAAATAAATCATGGTGCTGCTGTTTTGATTGATCCAAAGTATCAGGGAAGTGTTACATGAGAACATGAAGAGGTACTTGGAAGGTGTATAATTTTATCTTTAAGAATAGCTGTTGATGTAAATGATTTTTTTTCCTATAAATTATTTTAAAAAATTCAAACTGACTTCACAAATCTGTGGTACTGTTAGCCTTAACCTCACTTAAAGTGTTTAAATTAGCACTCACATTAACTGTAACTGTTCATAATAAATAATTTTTATTTAAAAAAATCGAGGCAATAAATAATTAAAAACAAAGTATATGGAATGTTGATTTCCAAAACACAAACAACATAAATGTAAACAATATAAACATAAGGCACTGCCATGTCCAAGAACCATGCCGTTTTATAGCTGTTAAACAATATTCTTGTTATGGAGTTTTACTTTGGAGACTTGTTGCTGTGTGTTGAACATCCATGCTTCGTTGGGACTGAGAAATAAATAATTTGAAGTAGTCCGGACAGCATTAGTGGTCTTCTTTTGGTATTGGTTTTCTCGGTGGTCTACAGGGTCTGTGAAGTAAAGAACATAATTTTTTAAACAACAAGGGTTGGTTTCTGTTAATTACGTCATTAACTACTTGTACTGTTAAACGTGCAGATTTCAATTGCTTTTTGTGAGCATACTAAAATGCACCTTTCAAACCCAGAAGAATTATTTACTGTGAAGGAGTATGTTTTTTTTTCTCAAGACACCCCACCCCCGATTGCTTCAATTACAGCACATTTCCGGGGCATACCGTTCTTTCCATCACCTAGAAGGCTACAGGATGGTAAGGTAACGTTTTATTGCAATCAGTATAACAGTTACAATTTTTCCAACAGTACAGTTAAAAAAAAAGGTAAATACTCAACAGGACTATAAGGAGGTACTTAATGAGAGAGTTAATTAGCGTTTTAGTCAAATGCATACAGAAACAAATCTTTGATTAGACTAGTAAGCACAAACCGTAAACATGTCATATTCAATTTGTGACCAAAGTAGGCAGTCAGCTACAAAAATCTAATTACCCTTGCACAAAGGTAAATGTTTGACTGCCTAACGTTATATAAGAGCTGCTTTCAGGGTAAGAATTATATTTTTTGTAAAAAAAAAAGTCTCGAAAGCCTTTTTTGAAAAGTACAATGACTGAAGTGCACAAAAACAGCAAAAAATGATATGGTAAGATTATTATGCCCAGAAGACATACACATGGAGTCTATAGAACCTAGCAACTATTCGTCCCATCTTGATCATAAAATGTTATAATTTATCATGCAGTCTATAGGCAAAACGGGATGGATCTCGTAAGTAATGGCAGTGTTCAACGTAAGACTAAGAAGATAGCCTCATTTACTCTCACTGAAGAGTTTTCTGCAGATTGTTGGTCCTTTAAAAAGTTTCAGTAGTATATCCATAATACTTTAGTATTTCTTTTTTATTTCTTTCATTGATTTAAGTAGTCATGCAACATTACAACTTCTCCCCACCCCCTCCCTCCTCCCAACAGTGGAGGAGTATGCTTCGGCAATTACATTTCACAATGTATTTGTAAACCGCATCAGAACGGTATGTGGGACACTGAGGCATCTGCCAGCAACCCAAACTCAGTCTGGTTAGCAGGACTCGGTGCACTGTCAGTTGAAAACCAGCATCCAGTAGCTAAAAAGGGGGCAAAAATATTGTGGCGGGCTGCAAGAAAAACTCAATTTCCTAATTCCCTAAACTGTTGATCATGCAGCACCGGTATTGGTACTACATAAGCCTATCCCTGTAGTTCCGCCGCTAGTGGCGCATGTTCCGACAAGGTGCAGTCCAAATACTGGACCAACCTGAAGTCTGCAACCAGCTCTAGCTGTACAAGCATGTGATCTATTCCAGAAAACAAATCCCATGCGGTAGGGAATAAAATGAGTAACCCTTTGTCCGACCGTGTTGCACACTCCATAGTTCCAGTAAATTGTGTCCATGCCCTCCAGCAGTACCCTAGAAGATCTGCTTAGCTGTGGCCCTTGAGCTATCCAGGTTTCTAACACATAATTACAGTCTCCCATCCATATAACGTCATAGTGCACATATGGGGTGAATAGGCGCACCACCCCTTCTAAAGAATCTGTGGTATCTATGTTCGGTGCATAGGTGTTCAGCAGAACCGTGGGTTTACCACATATTTCCTGCAGAACACCTATATAGTGGCCATCAGCAGCTTTTATTTTAGTCTACACTGACATACACTCATAATAACACCCCGTGCATTGAGGAAGTATAACTGGCATACTACAGTATACCCCCCACTTTGGCCCATATCATCTTATGTTCGTACAGTAAAAGATGCATTTCCTGCAGACTTACTATACACGCCTGTTGCTTTCTTACATATGACCATATTCTCTGCTGCTTGATAGGGTTCTGTACCCCCTCAACATTCCACAATAACGCTACCACCTCCATGTACGTAAGGTGTGCGCTGCTTTGGTTCTATGACCTGTCGAAGTGCATTTTTACTGATAGTTCAAGCTCCTCCCCTTGAAACCAAAAACTGTACCCCCTACCCCCACACACGTGGCCTCCAAAATCGACACATATGGTGTCAACCCGACCCCCTCTAAATTGAAATCAAACTTTCCCCACATAGTGTGCTCTCCCTGCAGGCCCCACTTATGGGACGACCCGGGAACTACGCCATTAGTATCCACTCACACAATTGAGAAACTTTTGTGTACCTAGATAACTCTCATACCATATCTGACTTAAGAGTAATGCTTAATCATCTGATATTCACCACCCCCCTAGATTTTCGCACACATTCAGTGTACCCCTCCCATTAGACTAAACCTGTGTCCATAGAAGTGCATCCTCCTCATTTGGGCCTCTGTTACTCTCAACAAACTGTATAGCATTCTCTGCATAATAGATGTGTCTCCAGCCGTCCTGCACAGGCTCATGAGTGCATTATTGGCCTTCCCTCCCAGGTATATATATTTAGCCCCCACACAACAGGGTACACCATCTGGATGATGTTTATGTATTAGGGGGAATGGGTGACCAGATAAACACAACACAAAGACGAAATGATATGCTAGGTTAAATGCGGGGGATGGGGGGTTTAATCCCGGGTGCGATCCAAGAGGGCATGTATAATTTAACTGAGTGTTCCAGGTGTAGGGTACAATGTTTTATATTATGTTGACTAAGCAGTATGTAAGTTAAAACAGTATGCGATGTCAAACCAATTGCTGTAACAAGAACCCTATAACAGTCGCTATTGACCGGCATGTACGATAGCAATGAGTGATCTGGTTCTGTAAAGCTATGATCTGACCTGTATTAACCACTTTGAGTAAAACAAAGAAAAGAAAATAATGCACTGTAAACTGCAAATTTGTTGTAAAATCAATAAAAACAAAGTTAAACCAAAAAAAAAAAAGTATCTCTTTCACTGCAAATGCACTCGGAGATGCGCTGGAGACAATAGTCCATAAGCCAGTACTCGATCCCTAAGCTGCTTTCTTACCTCCCTGAACAACTTGCATTTCCTTTGGGTTGCCACACCATAGTCCGGGTAGAAGGAGATTGTGTTACCATCATATTCCTCATTGCCTTGCTGTCGTCAGAATGCGCATCCTTATATCCTAGCAATAAGCATTCTTGGCGGTGCGCTAGGCTTTGGCCTTCCACCCGGATATCTGGTGACCATGTCCACTTGCACTCACCCTCCAACAGCAGTAGGACAACAGGTAGTCATGTTTCCAAAAAACATTCCACAGGGGCGGTCTCTCTCCCTTTCGGCAACCCTAGTATTTGCACATTATTGCGTCGGAACCGGTCTTCCAGATCTGCCAATTTGGCCCCCTGCATCTGTAAGTGCCTCTCCTGATCTGCTAGTTGTCTGGTATGAGCCCGGTCTGTTCCATCAGCCGTGTCACCCAAGTCTTTCCCTGCTCTTTCATCTTCTCTATTTATAGCTCAACTGTAATTGCCACTCTCAGTCTTTTCAGTAATGGCCTTGTTGCCCTCCGCAATCAGGTTTTTAATGTCTAGATTTGATGGGGGTTCGGCCTCCCCCTGCACGGGCTCCTTGCTAGGAGTCGCACCCTGGGCCATCCGGACCAACCCCTCCTCAATTGTGTGCTGTGCTTTGGAGGCCGTTCCTGGGCCATCCCTGGTTTTAGGCAGCATTCGTGCAAGATAGCGTGGTACTGTGATTATCTAGGTCTAGTCTCACTGCTCTTGTCCCTTCTCGGTACTGGGTCAAGACTGATTTGCATATGGCTGGGTTCAAACTGGAATAGCATGGGGAGCAAAAACAATGGATTTAGGCCCAGATCTCTGTGCTGGAGTGAATGTATGACATTGTCAACATTCTGTACATCAATTGTTCTCTGCCCTTCTCAGTACTTGGCATAGAGTTGGAGTCGATCAAGCCCCCCCCAAATCTCCATCACAAGCTTCGGGTATGCTATGTCCACATGTGATATGCTTCCAACTACCCATTCCCTGCCCTCCAGGATCTCAGGGTCCGTTGCCATCTGTGACACATAGCCTACCAGTAAGGCCTTCAAATGCCCTGGGGCAGCCCAATCACTTAATTTTCAGTGGCAGGCTGATGTCATGTGTCCCATCGAGGATCTCACTCTGGCCTGGGCCTGGAGCCCCCTACTCATTCAGCCCCTTCCAGCAGCTCTCAGGGCGCACTCCTCACCTCTCGCTGAGACCTTTCCTCTGGAAGGGAGGAGACCGGAGTGATCTCTAAATCACACCTCCTGGCTGGTCTGGCTGCAGTCCACAGCCCAACCCTACACCGTCCAACGACTCGATTCCCGGCTACCAAGACCACAGACTCCGGGCCTGCGCAGCCACTCCCTGCCCAGCTCACTGAGCCATGCACAACCTCTCTGTAATTCCCCGGATGGCCACTTGAGGGGTGACCAGTACCCAGGAACTATTGCACCATTGCCTAGTGATTCCTCTCGTCTCACAAACAATAAAATGGCATAAACGTGGTACCCGAGACCGCACATCACTTGAGGACAGTCGAGAAGAACTGACCTGCTGCTCCCTGGACCCAGCAAAGAGCAGCAGCATTAAGAAAGGATTGCACCTGCAGACCCCAAGGGACTGGCAAAGAGTACTATGCCTGCTGTATACACTTGTGGAATAAGAGCTCCACATTTGTCCAGAACTGAAAGAGTGTCCTGCTGCTCCCCAGACTTAGCAAAGAGAGGCTGCACCAAAGACTCGACTCAACCTGATGGACTTGTCAAAAGGACTGTCCCTGCAGTGGCCACTTTTGGAACAAAGGATCTACCATGGGCTATGCCAGAAACGTTATTCCAAGGGGCAGGTTGCTAGCCCCCATTTCAGCATCCGGGATAAAAAAGCGGAAAGAATCCTGCACTTGTGAGCCCAGGATCATCTGCCGGCCGCTGGACACCGAAGGCCTCCTGATGGACAGTCCCGACCTGCCCAAGGTGTGCACTAGTCTGTGGGACACTTGGCCATCATCTAAGTAGACCCTGGTTGTCCCGCAAGAAAGAGACTTAACTTGTGAACGACAGTTGTAGCTGAAGACTAGTGGCAACTGGACCTGTACTGGACTTCCCAGGGGCATTGTAGGAGATAGAGTCCTGAGGCCAGAGATGACCCTGGAGCTTATGGATCCCCGGGTGACTCGCCACTTCTCTTCCACAACTCCAGTAACCAAGGGATCTTCTCAACATCCTGCAACGTCCACATCAGGACGACTTCTTGGCTGGAACGTGATCCCGATGAAATCTGCTGTGAAGACTCTGAGACTGCTGAACCCGACAGGTATTTGTCTCCCCAAACCTAAGTGGTCCCTGTGACTGGCTCTCAACCTGTTGTGACATTCAAAGAGAGGATTGGTACTAACCTTTTGAAAATCACAGTTCCAGTTTCCCCATGATATTTTTTTGTCATTTGGCATCTACTTTAAGATAAAAATACACTGTTTTTAGAAATTGGTGTTGGATTTTTTTTGCATGTTTCTTACTAGCCTATTGCTTTGGTACTTCTAAATACTTTATACCCATTTATTTGACATTGCTGGACTTCTCTGTGCGAAAGCTACCCAAACTGAACTAAAGCATTTGTTATAGACCTAAATGGACATGATAGAGATTGTGAGCTTTTTACAGGGTGAGGTCTCCCAACCACATCCCATAATAATCCACTTTCTTAAATCCATCCTTAGATACAGTATATCACTTTTATTTCTAGCCTAAGGCTCATTGCTGGAAAACTCATAAAGGCAAGTCGCATGCCCATCTCCTTTAGTTGATTAGTTTCCTCTGCCCTCTATCTGGGGAAATAGGAAAGCCAGAGGAGTTTAGGCCAAGAGGAAGAGCATGGAAGGATTCACAGTTCCTTATACCAATACACCACCATATAACCAGTCAGTACTTTTTTCGCAATGTCAGTGAAACTGCAGGGAGGATGCTGATGTGCTCTTAACTCTCAGATCACTGACAGAATTTCGGAAACACAAATATCATGTGAACAGAATACCCTATCAAAAAATATTGAGGACCAAAATATTGAGAGGTAAGTGCAAAAATGTAAAGATAGATTTACTATTCTTGACTCCACACATGTACCTAGAAGATATATATATATTGTCATGGCACATATAAGTGGAGTTATATATAGTAAAACTTTGCTTGCCTGTAGAAACCTACCTTCAAAATATTTTTGTCCTAGATACAGTATTTTTTTGACGAATGTTTTTATTCAATATTTGTTTGCACACCTCTCTACACTGGCATGTGGGACCACCTGGGGAGAAAGACTCACTAGGGGGTACCCTTGTACTAGGTGAAGCTGCAGGACAGACAGGGAGGATTTTGATGTAACAGTGTCTCTACACAGGGGGAATGGCCTTCTGAATTCCCAGTGTACCAATGCCACCCATACTAATGACCACATATTCAAAAACTGAAGGACCCCTAACTCTAAAGGACTAAAGAGAAAAAAAACGCACTTTTGGAGATTAATCTGATAAGACTTATAGCTGCAGATTCCATAGCGTCAGACTGATCTCAGTATTTTTCGTCAGCAGTACCCCGCACGTCGTTAGGTGGCGTCCGCACCGGAAGTGACCTGCGAGGTGCCTATTAAGGCGGCACCCCAGTAAGCTGTCAGGTTTTTTTTTTTTATCTCTGAGCAGACTCGGAGAAGAGCTACATCCTGACTTTTTTTTACTTTTTTTTTTTTACTTTTATCAACTCCTTTTTTGAGACGGTCTCCTGGTGTGGCAGGTATATCTTCAAGAAAGGCTGGTTTCAAACCCTGTAACACCGGTCACCAGCAAATGTCAGTGACGGACCAACACCTTATCTCTCTAGTGCTCCGAGCGTGACCATGATGCCAAGACCTGCGTCAATTGACGTGCCATGCACCCCGAGGCATTGAGGAAGCAACCCCTCAAGCTCCTTGCTGCTCGATGTGCGAAGCTGTGATATTCTCGAGCCCAGTCGCAGAGTCATTCCAAGTTATAGTCATCAAAGTTGTCCAGGTGCTCTGATAAGTCCCACAAACAGAAGAGGAACATGAAGTTAAAGAGGTCTTCAAGTTTGCCCCATTTGTCGAAGTCGCCTGACAAGGGAGCACTGGTATTCGAATCTTACACCTGGGTCTTCTCCAAACCACCACAAGTTTCCAGAAGCCGGAGAGACCCTGCCCAACTTTGTGAATTCTATGAGGCCATGCACCTCATTTGGGAGGCTTGTCCCCACTGAAGCACCTTTTGGGCCCTGTGTGCTTGGGAGGAGCCCCTACTGGTCTTCCGCCAGCAGGTACCAGTCAGGTCCCTTGGATGGATTAGAGTGGCAATGGACCGGCCACCTCTGCGTGTCCCTGGCACAGCCCCTATATTCATCCTTTACTCATATAGATCCGGATGATTGTTGTCCATCTCCGGAGCTGACTGGGGGCAGACCCCCAAACTGGTTCCTGTGCCATATTCCTCAGGGATGGTTGGGAAGGGCCTCATGGACCCCGATTAATACCAGCCCCTAGAGATTACAAAGGACACCTGGTGTGAGGATCTGGCAGATGCCAGTGGATTGGATACCCTTCCCCAGATACTGGGTTTGTTTCTCCGCTTACCGTGGCTACAGAGGGAGGAGCCTTATTTGCTATGGTGGTGAGGAGGGCGGCTGAGGTCCTAGATCTTCAGCTAACCACTATGCTGTCAAGACTAATGTCTAGGCTGAGGTGCTTCAGGCGGGAGTCACTACATAAAAACGGATTCTCCCGGTTAACAAAGCCCTCCTGCATGTCCTACTGGGGACCTGGTCCAAACCCTGCTCAAGAGCTCCTGTGTGTAGGTTGATTACCTGCTGCCCTCGCCCCTCCCAAGGGGACACCAGATTCCTTACAACACACCCAACTTGGAGAGCCTGGTGGTCCAAGCCTCCACTTCCAAATTAAATCCTGGGACATTCTCTAACGCTCCCCCGGACAGGGAAACCAAGAGGCTGTATTCCTTGTGGAAGAAAATATTCTCTTCCACCAGCCTGATAATGTGGTCAGTAAGCACCACATCCCTTTTGGACCGATAATGTCACTCGCTGTGGGACTGTTGTGCAGGTGCTTCCTATGGTCTCAGAGGAGGCCTGAGCCATACTTTCAAGCTATTGCTGAAGGGAGAGACCCACCAAAGTGGGCTGGATACAACTTACTCGCTAGGCAGAGCCGTTTCATTGGTGATGGCGTTACGGTGCCACAAATTTCTTTTCCGGGGATGTCCAGGTCTCACTCGTGGACATGTCCTCTGGCTCCCGTCTCTTCAGAGACATGGTGGACACAGATCTTCAAAGACTGCACGGCTACGTCCAGGTCCTTGGACCTTTCCATGGCCCCTTGCCAACCACTGTCCACCTTCTGCTCCTTTCGTGACCATGGAAAGAGCTTCCAGCTGTGTCTCCAACTTCATAACCTCCACGGCCGGCAGACTTCTCAGCCTGCATGGCCGAGGACATGGCACTCACAGGCCTCATGGGTCAGTTTGCCGCCGCAGCCTCCAAGCCTCTTTAATTTGCTCTTCGACTATCATGGACACCCAGTGGGAGGCAGGATACACTAGCACCTGCACCACTGGAGAATGATAACATCTAACAGCTGGGTTCTTCAGAATGTCCAAAGGGGCTACTCCCTCCTCTTTGTGACTACCCATCCACCCATGCCACCTACTTGAAACAGGCTGGCAGAAACCACCACATTTTGTTACTCCGCCAGGAAGGGCAGTCTCAGTTAGCAAAGGGAGCCATAGAGGGGGTGCCGGCATCAGAAGGAGGTCGAGGTTGTTATTCCTGCTACTTTCTGGGGCCCAAAGTAGACTGAGTCCTTTGTCCTTTAGTAGATGTGTGCCCTCTCAATTTCTTCCTGAAAAAGGAGTAATTCAAAATTCTCACCCTCGCTTAAGTCCTGTCTTCCCTGGACCCGGTAGACTAGGTGGCAACATTGTACTTGCAGGACGCATACCTCCACATTCCTGTCCACAGATATTACTCGTGGTTCATCAGTTGCCACAAGCACTTTAATTTGCCAGGCTCCCTTTTGGCCTTACCAGCGCCCCTCGGGTGTTCAGCAAAGTGATGGCGGTGGTTGCAGCTCATCTGCAGAGATCAGGGTTTACAGATTTCCCCTATCTCAAGGAAGGGCTGTTGAAGGTGGGCTTGCCATCTCCAGAATACGGTAGACATCCTGCCCTCACTGGTGTTCACTATCAATGTCCCAAAGTCACACCTGATTCTTTCTCAGACACACCCTTTCATCAGAGCTGTTCTGGACACAGTGCACTTTCAGGCCTATCTTCTCGAGTAGCAAGCCCAAAATATTCAGGCTACGATAATGATGTTTCAGCCTTTGTCCTGGAATTTCAATAAGAATCACCCTGAGGCTGCTGGGTCACATGGCCTCCTGCATCCTGCTTGTAACGCATGCCCAATGGCATATGTAGGCTCTGCAGTAGGACCAGAGGTTCCAGTTAGCGGAGCATCAGGGGAGTCTATCTGACATGGTCCAGATGTCAGGGCACTGCAAAAGAAATGTAGTGGTGGCTGACGAACCACAACTGGGTTATGTACAGACCTTTCTCCCTTCACTGCGACTGGGTTACGGACAGACTTTTCTCCCTTCCCCAACCAGATCTGACGGCAGTAACAGATGCATCACTGCTGGGCTGCAGAAGCCATCTGTGATAGGTGGAGATCCGAGGACTCTGATGTCCAGCAGAATCAGGACTCCACATCAGCCGGTTGGAGCTCTGAGCGATCCAGTTGATATTGAAAGACTTTCTATCCTCCATCAAGAGAAGGCTAGTGCAGGTGTTAATGGACAACACCACTGCCATGTGGTACTGTGGGCGGGGTGGGGGCGTGGAGACTCAAGAGGCCTTGCATCTCTGGAAATGGCTGGATCGTCAGGGCATTTCCCTGGTAGTTCAACACCGGCCTGGCTTTCTGAACACCAGACTGGATAAACTCACCCAAAGGTACCTATTGGTTCACAAGGGGCATCTCCACTGGATGTGGTGCAAGGTCTCTTTCAGCAGTGGGGAGAGCCTTGGTTAGATCTGTTCGCTACCATCAACAACACGCAATGCCAGTAGTTCTGTGCGCTGCAGTTTGCAAGGAGGCTCTTGCTAGGCAATGCTTTTTGTCTCAAGTGGAGCTTCAGCCTCCTGTATGCCTTTCTGCAGATACCACTCCTGCTCTGAGTTCTCAAGAAGGCCAGGAACAACCAGACCCAAGTCATTCTTGTGGCTCTGGACTGCGCCCAGAGTCTAGTATCCAAGCTGTTGAGCATGTCCATCAGGTCTGATAAGGCTGCCCCTTTGGGAGGATCGCCTATCGCGGGAGTGGTTCTCTACCCGACCTGGTCAACGCTCCACCTTCATGCATTGAAGTTGAGCGGCGACAGTTTTTCACCTTTTGCCTGAAGCCGGTCATGTAATTTTGGCAGCTAAACAACCCACCATGAAGTCTGTATATGCCGGTAGTTAGAGTAAGTTTCTGCCATGGTGTACAGACAAACAGGTTGACCCTTTATCCACAATCCTTTCCCCAAGTTATTTTCTTAATTCTTACCCTGGCTCTGCATTAGACACGTTGAAGGCTTATTTATCTGCTATTTCAGCGGCTGCCAGATCACCCCTCCCTTTTCAAGTGCCCTATTGTAAATAGGTTATGGGGGCCTAGCAGTTAAGGAGCCAGTTCAGCTTTAAGTGGTATGTCTGAGTCTCATAAAACATGTATAAACTGAGTTTCAAACATTTTGTTGGCACAGGTGGCAAACAACTCCAATAACAGTTTCGCAAAACCAACTCTACAGGAATAAAAAAAAGGAGGCATGGATTAATCAAAGTAAAACATGCAAAATTGATGGATGTGTGTACATTATATATGATATGCCTGTGTGCACAGGTATGATCCAAGAGAGAATGTATATTGAAAGGACACTC
The DNA here is from genome assembly GCF_964261635.1 of Lissotriton helveticus. Classification (NCBI taxonomy): domain Eukaryota; kingdom Metazoa; phylum Chordata; class Amphibia; order Caudata; family Salamandridae; genus Lissotriton; species Lissotriton helveticus. The sequence continues at coordinate 555,725,251 of NC_136071.1, read as the reverse complement.
ACCATGAACAAATTTGTTTAACTTAAATACACTGGTAAAAGAAGGGGACTCTTGAAGAAAAACCCCTCAATTTATGAAAAATGCAAGCAACATGGTTTATGGAATGTCATGGGACTTTGTTTAAAATTTTATGAATTTTTACTAATTCATTTATTAGGAGGGATAGTGTTTATATCGTTGGATTAAGATGCACAAAAATTACACGTTATTTAAAAAAAAGATTTTATGAAACATACTTTATATTTTTCATATTGTAGCCTATGAGAAAACGACGCACAAAGCACTTTTTGATATGCAGGCTTCTTTTTTCATATCTCTAACAGGCATATAGATATCTATACCTTAATTAAGAAATCATTATGGCTTGATCAGATCTATCCCTTATGCAATTATCATTTTATTCCCATGTCATCTTAAGAAATATGGATTCATTTTTGTGACATTGATAATTGTAATGAATGTCATGCTTGTTAACAGTTTCATCAAATCAATTTAGTACTTAACTGTAATTGATGATTTTTTTGTACTAAACTGGTCGATTTTAAACATGCGAATTGAATATGTACACAAATTTCATGATACCAACAGTTAGCATCGAGATAAAAAAATTAATTTTAATTGAGCAATCAATTTCTTTTTATAGATTGTATACTGTATACATTGTAAATGTATGCCTCCATGAAATGAAATTATGCACTAGCACTTCCTGCCATATAATGATGATCTGATGTACTTTAAAGGTAGTATCGTAAAAAGTGGCAGATTAATATCGCCATTATTAAAAATTGAGGGTTAGCAGTCTAGTACTTGTATAATAGTAGAAAGCAACAAGGGACCTTAAAGCACTTTTGCACTTTAAATGACACACTAGACTAATGGATTCTATGGTCCAGTAGACGGCGGAGAGCAGAAACACATAGACCGTCCATATGTTTGCCTTGCACGATGGTGTGCTGAATAAACACTCTTTTTAAAAGGCAAACTACCTGGTGAGTTCACTCTTTTTGGTGCTGTGAAGTCCTCGCTGCGTGAAGGTGTGGAAATTGTTGGATATATATATATATTTTTTTACTTTGGAGTGCCCAATGTTCAGAGACTCCCCTGAACAAAGTGAATCTACTGTTGAATAGTATGCTTGGATTCCTCTCCATAAGGCGTGTTTAGCGGTTTCTGAAAGGAGAAGTACCATTTAAGCAGGCATCAATGTTTTTCTACATACAAATTTTGTTTTTGGAGGGTGGGAGCCAAATAGCATAAGAATAGTCACTTGAAAGTAGTTTTTGTGTGTGTGTCAGGGGGTGGTAGGGGGGGTGGACAGAGTTGGATAAGTGATGAGAAGGAAGTGTGTTTCAGCCATTCAAGTATCCGCTTCACCAGCTGGGAAACTGCAGAAGCATGTGGCATTGAGGCTGTCACACAGATATGAAAAGCTCACACAGTGGATCATAAATGTTCCTATCAGTTGAAGGATTCCTATACGGCAACAGAAGATTGACAGTCAGGACTCTGCAGATGACATCATGGACAAGCCTAGATGGACTGAACTAGCATTTACGCAGTGAGGGGCCAGCTCCGAGCTGCAATGTACCAGCACAACTAGTAGATTGTCCATGCCATGTTGCAATCTGGCAAGGCTAGAAGGACAATACCTGTAAACAATCAGCTTTTTATCTTTACCCACATTCAGTGTGAGTGGCAGAGCTTTTTACCCCCCTGTAGGTATAATTTACTATTAGGGAAGTGCAAACTCCTAAATGAGTTTGGCAACACAACACCAAAGACAGTGTGTGGTCCAACAACTGAGGAGAGGCTCATGCTGATAAAGCAGCATGCAATCTAACAGACTAGGTGTGTTTCTGAGCCTCAACTCCTCCATGAATAGCTATGGCCCGACCAATGTTGGGGACTAGAACAAATATAGAACCCTGCAGCCCCTCTGCGATTACTATAGTTACTGCTTTAGAAGAGTTCTAACTTCTAGAAAAGGGGTCTGCAAGGGAGGGGGGGGGGTTTGGGAAGGCAATGTGGCCACTGGCGTGCTGGCTCTGTGGCAACCTGCCCAGTTAAGGGAATCATTCTAAGAGAAATGAAACCCAGAAGAATTTGTCCTGTGTTGTAAGGTGTTGCAAGGGTTTTTTATTGGGCTGTGACTTAATGTGATACTTGGATTCATCCACGAGTTTGGTACCAATTGTCCTGAACTGACAACATGAGCACTGGATTAGGATTCCAGATACAAGTTTGTGCAGGATCCCGTGCAGGTTTACTTAAGCTGGCCCTTTTTCAATGCAGTACTACCTACATATATTCCCTGCTCTGCGGCCTAAATGAACAAGTTACTTACCTTCAGTAAAAATCTTTGAAGCAAGACACCTGTATGCCGGTAGGTGGTGGTGTACGGTTCCATACTAAAGTTTTTCCACTCTGAAGTGATGAGCGGAGTAGCATATCAGCACCATCCATGTGCTGTAACAGCTGGTTGCTTAGGCTGTCTGCCCCCTCAGACGCAGAGCCTGTCAGCAGATGGCATGACCAGTGTGCAGATCTCTGGATTGGAAATGCTTTAAATGAAGAAGAAAACAAGTCCAGTTCACAGCACAAAGAGGCGAGAGGGTCAGTGAGAAATGTGTGGTTTGGTAAGAGTGTACACCAGAATGATTTCATACAGAAAAGTAAGTAACTTGTGTGTTATGTTGGATAATTCTAACTACAGATTCCTCAGCTTGTTAATAGATATAGTACCTCCCAAGGTGGTGGTCTGTGAACTGGCTCAGACCAAAACGTCTTGCATGATCAAGCTGGTAAAATGCCGCTCTCGACAGACCGGACTGTGAATTGGTTACACAGGTAAGTACAATTTGGGTTTAGAAAAGTACAAGAGACTCCAACGGTGTTACCATCATAAGATTTTACTAAAGATTCTCAACTGGAGCACTGTTCATAGGGTGGTGAAATGTTGGGAGCATATACAAGATCACATTTACACAATAAGTTACACTACATGACACATTCACAATTTGATGTGCAAGCTACTGAGTAATATTGGGCAATCTCATCTGAGAGATAGTTTGTGAAATGTGAGACATCCAGGCAAACATGGACAGTGGGAGAGGGCTGTTCACACAAGTCAAGTGCCATCACTAGATAGGTGACATGGCTGCTTCTCACTTCGATTCTTGTCATTTTTCCAGTGCTGATAAACTCGGTCGAGGTCAGCTTTCCCAGTCAGGAGGTAGGCCTTTGTCCTCATCAGCATATCCAAATGCTTCTCCTCTATTTCTCAGTTTACTCTTGATAGCATTCATGAGGCTGAATCCTCTTCCACAATCTGCACTAGATGCTTGAAACGTTGCACATACATCAACAAGCTGAGACGCCACACTATACTGAGCACCACTGCATACAGTAAAATTCACCATGTCTTGAAAGGTGGTAAGTAACCCACCCTTTACATATTTTGTCACCACACATTTATATTCTCTGTATTGTCGAACAACATCTTCCAGTGTTTCACAATCACCCAGGACCAAGACATGTTTCTACTTTTCAACAAGTCTTTGTACCTGCTCAGTCCCAAAATCAAAATGTGATTCTGTTGCTATTGCCTGGAATTAAAAACGTGCCTATTCTTTCAGTTCATCTTCAGGGCACCTTTTATGCACTGGCTCACAAAGAAGGGCAACAAAAGAAAAAAGTAGGCCCACTGTCAAACTCTTGCGCTTCCTTGTACAAGACCATCAGTTCTCTTACTGTGCTGCTACAAAAGACAGTGTCCCCAAAGTACTGTTCCTTAATTTGGCCAATCATACTGTACAACTTCAACAGTAGTCAAATAAACTTTTTTGAAATAGTTTGCACAAAGATGCAAATTTACCCTGAATGTCATTAAGTAGTTCAAGGGAAATATGGTAGTTTAAGTCAGATAGCTTTTTGTAACAATATTTAGCAACTGGATTATTCTCCTCAACGTTCTCATGCTTAAAGTACTTAACAGCCTTGTAATTTTGAATTAGTGCATCAACTGCAAAATACACTGAAAGCCATAGGACTTCATTCAGTGGTCGAAATGAGACCATTTAACACTCAGTGACCGATAAGATTTCATCAAGCTTGGACATCCTTGCAGGAGATCTGGAGAACACAGTATATACAGTTCTCAGTAATGTCTTCATCCCTTTAATCATCGGAACCCTCTTCCAGGCATCAACTCCCAAATCTGCCCGATGTGACACACAATGCTGCTCAACTAGATGAGGAAAAGATGGTTTATGGTGACTAGCAACACCATTATTCTTGCCCAGCATCACAGATGTCAACATGACCATTTTCATTAGGTCCAGTTCATTGGCAGCATAGAATTCTTTCACAGCAGTAGTGATAGCCTCAGCATTACAACTAGTCAGCTTCGCTGTGCCCCCAAACAGTGTGCTGTGCTCTGTTAACGTTACAGGTCGGAACTTGAAGGACAGGATGAGCATTATTGTAACAGAAATATCTGTGCTCTCATCAATTATCAATGTGTGATACAGAGCGTTGTGAAGTTCTGCCATAGCTACGCACTGTATCACACTATTGAAGGCATTAAGGAACTCAAAGGCATAGTTCTTGCTTCTCCAGCTGTCTGGTGTCTTCAAATGCAAAGCTAGGTGGTCATGGACGTCTTGAACCAACAACATTGACGTATTCATCCGGACTGCCAGCGACACTTTGTTGATGAAAATCTTTATCTCCTCAAGCAGGTATCTTTGTCATTCAACAACTTCCATTCTGTTTGGTTTGTCAGTGGCAGTTTCTGTCAGCATTGCCCGAACTCCATAACCAAACCTGGCAGCAGCACTTCTGTTTGGCAGTTTCGCCAAAGAAGACTCGTGAACTTTGTTAATTAGATGGTGTTTCATGTAATCTAGTTTCCAGCCGTCATCCAATTTCTACCTTGTAGAAAAATGCCCAACAATCTTGGCTTCGGCACATGCTTTGCAAATCAAGCCCACGTCTGGACTGTATTGAAATTGTTCCCGGAGTTGCACGCAAACCTTGCTATGGGATATCTGTGTCTCAGGCTCCACAATTTTTTCACCCACTCTTCCTTGAAAACCAGGCAACATTTGTTCTCTTGTGGTGAACCACCACACTCTGCAGAAGTTACAGCTTTGCTCTTGAACAGCCAACTATGCCACAAAGCCTGCAAAATAAAGGAACATGGCTAAAGTTGATGCCTATACTCGTTAATACAATCTGTCCCACAGTAGTGAGGCATTGCCAGCAAAATGTAGTGTAATTACCTGGATTTTTCCAGTTCTTTGTCCTTCCCTTCCAAACTTATATGTAGCACTGTCTGCACAGCCTGAAATAGAAGTAAAGATAGTTACGGCACATTGTGATATAGCAATATACCATGTACCCCACAAGGTAACTACTAAAACAATTACCTATTGTGCTTGTACTCAGGTATGCTCATTCAAGTGTGCATGTGGTACTGTCTGCAAAACCTGCAACAGAAGAAAACATGGGTTAGGTATGTTGTTATACTACAATGCATCTTGTAATGCACCACAATTTAACTCTATCAAACAATTACCTGTTTGTTCTGCCTGTGCAGTTGTATCCGTAGTATAGGCTCACAAACCTGCAAAAGTAAAAGGGAGCACATTGTGAATCTATTTACCCAGCAACCCCCAAATCCGACCAGGATCGTAACCCGAATTACCTTGCCTTCGTGGGTACCCATGCTTGACCATTCAAATTCAATACCGTAGAGACAGCAAACCTGCAATTAAAGATAAGATCTTTAGCAAAGGATCTGAGAGACACCAACAATGTATGTGGCAGTTCCAGAGATTCCAACAGGAAGAGCAACCAAATAGTTACCTGGGATGGATGTATGATTAAACAACGAGTTCCTAAACCACGAAGGCTTAACAACGACCACAGCCCTACCACTACATATTGTACAACGACTTACTGAACCACGAAAATGTATTTATTCTCATATAACCCAAATCTACTACTACGTTTTAAATAATGCAAGATTGAAAAAAGAAAAAAATGTATTTAAATCAACCCTTTCTTTTAAAAACTATTTATAGTAAAGAAACTAATTTTACTATCAAATAATGATTTTTTAGAAATACAGACGAATTTATAGAGACAGTGTACGTGAAAAATACTATTTAACATAAGGTAATCATCTTTTTTCTCAAACATTTAAAAAACGGACTCCTTAAAATTTTAATTTTTTTAAAGAATGAACTCAAATAAAACCAATTAATACGTCTAACCACCCTTTTCTGACCACTTCAACTGTGAATTGAACACTGATTTTAATTATTTCGAAGTTTAACTGTGAACAGTCGCATGGAGCACAGTACAGAATAGCATCATTGAAAAACAAACCTTCAGTGCCATCTACTGGCCTAGCAAGGTTAATTTATACAAAACCTATTATAACAGCGTAATTAAAATAAGTAAATGTATAAATCAATTCAAAAAAATAATATTTGTAAATGTTTTGTTTAATTTTTGACACCTACTTCTGGTTGATGTGTTCGTGGTTCAAATACAGTAGTTGTTAAGGAGGTCGTGGTTCAGGTTGTTGATGGGGGAGTCGATAAGCCTACTCGTTGTTAGGGATTCGGTATTAAGGTTGTTTAGCAAAGGATCTGAGAGACACCAACAATGTATGTGGCAGTTCCAGAGACTCCAACAGGAAGAGCAACCAAATGCCAGCTTCGATCGACCAGCCACGCCCTCATCCAAAGAGCCACCACAGGAGGAAGGTCCTTCTGCTACCTGGCCGCCAAGACTTGGAACTCCCTCCCGACCCACCTCCGCCTGACCCAGGACCACCTTGCCTTCAGGAAGCAGCTCAAGACCTGGCTGTTCGAGCAGTAGCGGACCCCCTCCCCCCAGCGCCTTGAGACCCTCCGGGTGAGTAGTGCGCTATATAAATGCTTTGATTGATTGATTGATAGTTACCTGGGATTTCAGTTTAAGCCAAACAGGCATATGCTAAACTGGTCTATAAATCGGCATTGTGCGTTACACCTTCTGTGATACAGCTTTTCCCGTACATTCAAACTGCGCAAGTAGTTGAGTTGGGTGAATTAGGAAATTCACAAGGTGGACTGAACCGCACACAAACATTCCAAAGATCCCATGTGGATATAATGCAGCAAGTGGCGTGCAAAAAAATATGATGTATATCAGATGTACACACATTTAGAATATGAACAAAGAGGCCATGGAAGAGCTGAAACTGGATGAAAAATCAAAGCTGTTCCCAACAGGGCCCCCAAAATTAATTTGGCCCAGGGCCCCTGTCGTGGTTCTGCACTGGCTGCATTACTTTTGCTAATAGGAGCACGGATGCTGGGCAGATTGTGTGTCTTTTTGAAAGTATACATGTTAATCACAGTGCCAGTCATGCGTTGCAATTAACATGAATACTTTCACAAAGGCACACAATCTGCCCCGCAGCCGCGTTCCTGTTACAAGTGATGTAATTGTAAAATTTACCTAAATTAAAATAGTGGAGCTAGCTTAATAAAAATCACCACAGGAAATTGGTCTTGCCACCAAAACGTTATGTACACAATATTAATATGATGTGCTTATCATTCAATTACACATTTGAATTACTTTTTTTGCATATTGAGATAAAGGTACCAGAGTAAATTTAAATGGGCTAAGAATTCAAATTAACAATAAGATCACAAACATTACAGGAAGAAATAAAACCGTTTGTGATATAGATCTTGAAACACGGGGCTACAGTAATAAATGTTATGCTTGGGTTACACTTAGCGAATTGCTCTGACATTAAACAATGTCGTTTTTCAAAAATGTTTGCCCACGACATAAGCATCATCCTTCAATATGGCAGACACAATATTCATGTTCTGAGCAGTGAAAATGCAAATATACAAAAGGAAACTACTGGCCACAAATACTCAGTCTAGAATGAACTGAATCGGATCTGAAGCTTTCTGGAGAAAAAAGAAATCTGAATAAGCTCCTAAACTCTACTTTAAATTTGGAGAGATGGCTTTACTCTGTGTAATAGAGATTCTGTCTCTTGTACATGAAGCCTTTGATGACGAGTCGGGTAGAGTGGCATCCCCGGTGTCCCCATCAGTTTTTCCACACATAGATTCCTCTTGCTAAAATTGAGCTCTGCCTAGCTGGAATCCGGAAAAACGTACAGGAATGCACCTGGGTAAAACAAATTCTGCATGTTTTTACCTTTTCCAGCTGCAACAACTCTGAATAGCATGTTCTAGGAAGGAAATGACTAGCTGGATCCATGATTCAGACCCTCCCTTCCATGCCAATACCTTTGATCGGCCCCTACAACGGATACTTTCAAGTACAGCCAACATTTAGACAGGGCTCTGCCGGTGCTGAGCACTGGCAGTTCTAAAAATCAGGTGCTGAGACAGGTCCCTTTCGGGCTCTCTATTATTGCCCTCACCCTCAGAGTGAGAAAAAAATCTTAACTTGGCAGCAGTACCACCCTTTACTACCTTTGATGCAATTTAAAGGGACTCGTTACAGTTCTTCCTCAGGCTTATAATTTCAGAACTGAAGCATTTTAACTATTTTATACAAGGATGCTATTGTTGTTGCTTATTTATATTGTGCATCTAAAACATTGACAAAGCCAATAGTCCTGGATTGCTGTAGATGTATTGTTACTTGTATTATATATCTGGATGCAGAGACAGAAAGAAGCAACAAAATACCAGCCGGGCAGCACACTAGGCTAAGCAGAGATTTATAACTTGCACGTTAATTAAGAGAAATGCATCAAGTCCAAAAGCACAATGTGTTAAGCACACGTGCTTTAGGGCTGGATGCATTTCTTTTCTTAATAGAGTGCTGCAGCGGGACTGATTGTGGGTGTTTGTGAAGATATTTAATTTCATTGCAGCGCATGACGGTGCTGCGATTAACAGGAATACTTTCACAAAGGACCACTGCCCCGCAGCCATGCTCTATTAAGAAAATAAATAATGCAAGTCCAAAAGCACGACGTGTAAAGTACACGTAGTGCTTTTAGACTTGATGCAGGTGGCATGTTACTTGTTAATTATATATCTGGATGCAGAGACAGAAAGAAGCACCAAAATACCACCCAGGGGGCACACTAAGCAGAGATTTCTTATATTAAGTGTTACCTAAAAGAAATGCAGCAAGTCCAAAAGCAATATGTGTGCTTTATACGTCGTGCTTCTGGACTTGCTGCATTTCTTTTCTTAATAGAGCGCAGTTGCGGGCTGATTGTGGGCCTTGATGAAAGTATTTCTGTTAATCGCAGCACCGTCATGTGCTGCAATTAAATATTTCCCAAAGGCCCACAACCAGCTCACAGCCGAGTTCTATTAAGAAAAGTAATGCAGCAAGTGCAGGCTCCAATTGCTGTTGAACGCGTGCACAGGCTGCCATTAGAAGTACACTTACCCGCCGCTCCCTTGTGTTCACCTCTTGCACAGTGTTTCCACAGCCTCCCACAACCAAGAAATTACAGTTTTTCACACCACTCGCATTTTAAAAGCGGTAGCAGGAACACTCACGCGGGATGTGCTATGCGCATGCGCTTCACATAGGACAATGCGCGCTTGGGGTGCCAGAGGACAGTGCTTGTAAGTCTTCTGGGTATTTAGAACAGGAAGGAATCCATACGCCCAGAGGAGACCGGAGTAGATAGCAAACAACAATATCTCAACAGGTATTAATAGTGGCTAATTTTAGTTTCAATAAAGCATGCACATAAAAGTTGCAAAAAGGAATGAGACAGGGAGGCAAAAGTAGTTATAGATGTTAAATGCAAGAACTACTCTTTATTAAGCAGGAATAGCCTAAATAAGAAAGGGCAAAATAGCGGCTTTCAGTTACATTAAATGTACATGTAACATGTACAGACTTGTGCACATTAGTTCCCATGAAGAATAAAGTGAACAGCGCAAGTGAAAATATACAACGGTAAAACTGTGCCGGAAAAAGACCGACTTGAATGTCAATATATACAGAGGACTCCTTCCTTTTTGCAACTTTTATATGCATGCTTTTTCAAAAGTAAAATTTGCCTCTAACCTGTTGAGACATTGCTGTTTGCAATACGCAAGTCTTGTGGGGACAGCTTTTAGCCAGTACAAAGCAGATCTTTATGCCGAGAACAATTGAGAGATTGTCTGATGCTGCATTGCTGTGCCCTTTGCTTCGGCAAACTTTACTAACAGCTGATCGTCCACCTGCTGTTTTTTGGTATGGCCAATATAAAAGCTTAGTGTCCCCTAACGATGGAGAGTCTCTTTTTCCTAAGAGGGATGAGGTGAAACAAAGAATGCTGAATAAGTAATAGCCTTCCCAGAATAGAATGAAGTCACCACTTTTGGTAGAATGGAAGCTCAGGTCCTAAACACTAACTTATCCAGAAAAAACATTGTATAAGGTGTGTTGATAGAAAGATCCTGCAGCTTGCTCACATATCTAGCGATGTTATGGTGCTGACCAAGACCATCTTCAACGTTAGAATTCTCAATGGACAACTGCGCAGTAGCTCAAAAGAGGAGGCACATAAAAAAGTGAATACGTTTGAGTCCCACTGTGGTATCACAAAGGGTTTGGGTGGAAACAAGTTTTGAAAAACTCTCAGAAATGTAATCAGTTGGCAAATAAAGAAGGCTGATCAAGCAACTGCAAAAAAGCCAAAAGTCCCCATAAATAGCCCTTATAGGGGCCAAAACTAAGTACTTGCTGGGCCAAGGACAAAATAAACATCAAAACTTCGGACAACTTGACTTGTAGTGGGTCTAAGTGTTGGATGCTGCACAATACACAAATTTATCCCAATGACAGACGTACTACAATTTAGTAGAGGGTCCCTCACCGCCAAAATGGCATCAGCAACCTCAGGAGGAAGGTTGAAGGAGGTCAACTGCCACTGCTTAATCTCCAAGCATGCAAATTCAAATGGGGCAGTCCAGCATGCAAAACCCAGCCATGATGTTGCCACAGAATATCCTCCTGAAGCGACAGCTTGATCGGTGGTACAGATGCTTTCTCGTGGCCCGAAGATATGGTTACCAGACTCTACTGGCCCAATCCAGTGCCACTCACTTAACTCTGCTCTACTTTGAAGGCATCTGAGAGAGTGCTGCCTTGGAAACTTCAATGCGCAAAAATCTTGGCAATGCACAATTTCAACTGTGGTAATTAGTTCTCATCGCTGCAGGAAAACGCTGTGTGCCAAGTCTGGGTGCAACTGCCATTTATGATCTACTGTGTGCCAGGCAGAGTGTGTCCGTCCTGGCCTGTGGCGAACCTGCCAGGTGGTATACCACCAGAGAAATTCCTTGGCGTTCTAGCCACTTTCAGAAGAGCAAAGCCTCCTGACACGTGGCCCAGTGGACAGGAAGGCTTCCACAGAAAGCAAATAGCTGTCAATGACAAAATTTTGAGGCAGAGGGGAGTCTGCAGTCATATCATAGCACGAATGGTGCCAATAAATTGGAGCATCTGTGAAGGAGTCAGGTGTGGTTGTATAGTAAACGCCAACGATGTTAGGTTCACTGTCAGATAAGAGGTGGTTGACGACAGCTTGAGGCACGCCCACCTTCAACAGCCAGTCATCATGGTAGGAGAAAGATTGGTACCCCTGACCTCCAGAGGTATGTTGCGACCACCGCCTTCACTTTCATGAACACCCGAGGGGCACAGGAAGGGCAAAAGGGAGTACTGGGAACTGAAAATGCTTTTGACAGACTGTGACCCGCAGGTGGTATGTGTGAGCCTGAGATACGAGACCTCTGGAAATAAGTGTCCTGCAGGTTCTACGCCACCGTTCAGTCTCTGGGATCTAGGCCTGATAGGACCTGGGCAAGTGTGGACAACATGAATTTGTCCTTCCACAGAAACACATTGAGAGGGTGAAGTTTTTCATCAAAATGAAGGCTTCTGACCTTCGAAACAAGGTAGTAGCAGAAATAGCACCCAATTTCTACTCCTGAGGCTGGAACTCTCTCTGGCCCCTTAATCCAAAAGGGCCTGTTCTTCACGCTGCACAATGATAAATGGTACCCAGTCAGCCTGCCTGATGGTAATGAAGTTACAGCGGGGTCAAAAGAAAGGGGAGGTCATAGCCCCAATGGACAATTGGAAGGACCCACTTATCTGAACTAATGGCCTGTCACCCCTCAAGGAAATATCGAATCATGCTGCAGACAAAGACATACTAAAGCGGTTTTGCAGCTGCAGATAATGGAGGGGCGTGAAACTAAGCTGCACGTCGTCTTTGCTGTCCTGGGCTTTGTATCCGAGAACTGCAGTCTTGGTCAAAAAAGGGTTTAAAATTCTGTTGGTCTGGTAGAGGGGTCTGGCATTGGTGAAACTAAAAACCCAGACCATAGCCACAGAGATGGAGAAATTGTCTGGTGGAAGCGGAAAGACTAAATGAATGTGCAGTAGTTATACTCTTAAAGCCTTTCCAGGGGAGGGTCAGATTTTTTTCCCCCAGAGATAAGAGCTGTCCATCAGGGATATTATTATGTCGAGCGCCAACTGTTACCCAAAAAGACATCTTGACGTAGACTATCCTGACTGGAAAAAAAGAGTAAGAAGAAAATGCAGAGGACTAATTAGTGTAGAGACACATTTTGAGAGCTTTCCTGAAAGCGTAGAGGTCTCGAATGTCTCGAAGAGTGGGAGGCAAGCTATAGCCCTATTGAGACTCTTGAACTGAGAAATTTCAGCCGCCTGCTCCAACTTTGTAAAACTTGGGACCTTTAGGAGGTTGGCATTGGCTGAGCGCAGCACTGTTGGAGGGAAGTAATTTTGCAGTTGTCCTAAAGCAAGTGTGGTCCAACTTGGTGTAAAGCTCTGTGAACCATACAGAGATTAAAATTGGATTTGCTTTGGCTTGGGAAGAAAATGAAGAGTCCAGAGCAACTGTGGTAATAGAACTGCTTGAAGGAGAGCAAGCTAACATTTCTGTGGCTGACTGAATATGGTAAAGAGGTTTAATAAGTTACATAGCCCCCAAAAACAGTGCACTACTATTGTCAAGTCTATTCAAGGTGACACTCTGCCCTATTAGAGAGTGTAGCCGATGTAAGTTTTAACCAGTAATCCACATTAATGAAAAGCAAATAAAGGAGAGTCCGTTGAAGTAACTTGTAAGTAAGAGATCACTGTGCATATACAATTCAAAATTCTAAACTGAAGCTACAACCGCATATGTCATTAGTTTTATTGGCTTAAAATGTAAGGGAATTTGCACAAAGCCAACTTGCGATGTCATGAATGCAGCTGTGGAATGAGGACATGGATTAAGAAGCATGATCCATTGCGAGGATCAGTTGAGTGTCATCTGGGTAAACTTTATGCCATGGGATCTAAACAGGAGGGTAAATGTCCTGAGGTAGACATGAAATAATGTTGGACTCGAGGAGGAGCCCTGAGGTACCCCTGACCAACTGCTTTTAAGGAGAACGAAAGGAAGGAAGGAAGGAAGGGGTGGGATTACTTGCATTCTGGCCTCCAATGCTTGGACATCCCCAGAGAAGCCCATAGTCCTCTTCCAGGCATGACATCGAAGTGCCATTCCGGTCCCCACTGCATGATTCAAGCAGTCAGTTGTGCCAAGTCAAAACCTATTATGAATTTTCCTATAACACGATCATCCTGGATAGTTTGGGTAAGGGATGCTGAAGGTCGTTTGGAACAGCCAGTAAAACTTGTGCCACCATGTCTTAAAGAACATGGGAGTAAAGGTAAAGCAGACAGATGGAATTTACTGACCACAGAGCAAGGCTCGTGGAGGGAGAAAATCTGCTTGACAAAAGTCTCTATCTATTTCAACTCCTAATGTGAAGTGATGGGAAGGAAATGGGTTTTACTTTGCAGATGGACAGCAGTACCACTAAACTCTCTTGATGTCGGATATTGTGTGATAAAGTCCAGCTGATCTGGTGCAGAACAATGGCGAAGAGCAACCTGCTTGTTAACAGATAGGCCTGGACATGATTTCGACCCAGTGCCCATGAGGGGTGTCTGTATGGGCATCATTAAACGGCAATAGAGCTTTAAATGGGGCCTGGCCAGGTTGAATTAAGTCAGTCAAAATATTAGTGTTCACCTGTGTGGTAGGTAGCTGTAGGTCTACAACATCTGGTGCCACTGACATATGGACTACGAAGAAGGCGCTTTCCTCAGTAGCAGGGCCTGGGGTGACACAAGGACAGTTTATGGAGATGTATCCAGATCACTGGCATTTTGGATTTCTTCTTACCAGTAATCCTCATCCCGTTATGGGATATACCAATACCCTTCTTCGGAATTGTCATTATCTGAGCCAGTGCCAAAAAGATTGTGTAAAGTTTGGGCCCTACTGCCTGGTAAGAGTAAAATGTCAGAATGGGAGGGATTGCCTATTGACTGTTTCCCAGTCAGGTCCGGGTGCGGCCTTGGTTGTGGTGAGTTTGGCGTAGAGTCAGATAGCACAATGGGCTGTAAAATCTCCAGCATCTGCCTCGATACGAAATGGAATGGTGCAGGTTGTGGCGCCAGAACAGAAGTCAGCACCAAAGCCAGGGCTCAACCAGAAAGAAGTTCAAGGGGCACAGATAGAGCAGAGTGTGGATCCGTTGGCAAAAGTCCAACTGGAGGCTGCTGCTGCAGCTACTTGGGCATGAAGGTGTGCCAGAGGGTGCTGGCTGAAAAGTACACAACATAGCCTCTCTGAATGCTCTACTTGCTATGACGTCACAGATAGGCCGGAAAATGCAGTATGCACCGGGACTAGACTCTAAAACAGCCCAGAAGGCGATCCGGAGCGAGACCAAGAGACATGCTAACACCTTCGCATGCTCTCTGGAGTGCCACATAGACTTATGTTTTTTCATGGACTTACTGGAAGACTTAAACCGCGACAAAGATCTGCCACAAGAAAGACTTCGGGAGCTCGAATGGGACCTTACTTTCAAATTTGAAAGGTAAAATGGATTATTATTGTTTCTGGTGCAGTAAAGTTTGCCCTCACTGTTTGGTATGGCCTTCAGGTTCCTCTGGGTGCAGCATCACAGGACCTAGTCTTGCTCCAATCCGGGATACCGAAGAAACATCTGTTTGCCACAGTCCCTACACAGTTTGAACCCTGTCACCATAAGGGGTGACTGTCTCTTGCACACTGGCAAATTCTGCCAAACTTTGGGGTCTTGAAGACCAAAGGCAAGCCTGGATCCGGGTCTGAAGACGCAGAAGAAAATGAACTGATTGGACTGGATTGGAACGACGTAAGAGTAGAACCACACAACGCCACCTACTGGTGTGCAGGAGAACTGCCTTAAAGTTTCCGACTCCAGTCTGATGCTGGGGAATAGTCACAGGGGGAGAAATCTGTGGTTAGAAGTATCCATCAGTATAATAAATGTATCATGTGGCCCAATACAAGGAATCAGAATCAAATCATTAAAAGTGGGCTTATGGAGAGCAGTACCTTGGTGTATAGAAAGACTATTCATTCTCTCTGTGTCCCCAGATATTTTCATTAAGTATTTTAGATCCCCTCAATTCTGGTGATGGACATGTTACTAGTTGAAAGGAAATGTGGACTGAATGCTAATTAATGCAAGGGTTGTTGAGGTAAATTGTACTTATCCCTTTTACCCCTCCCACCCCCAAATTTCCAATCTAATTTTCCTGCCCTTCCCCGACAGTCAAGTATAAAATGTCAAAAGTTCCATTGGTCTGCCCACTCCAAATTCCTCTCTCTCCCCAATCCTGTTTAGTTAGTTACTTTCTATAGCGACACTTTCAGTTCAACCTTATGCAACATCGGTATACCACTATTATTAGTTATAACTGTAACCTTGGCATCAATGAATGGAACGAAATAGAACACAGGCTCGCACTAACACCGTCTTGAGATGTTTTAGGTTTTGTGGCATCATGCAGCAAACAAATACCATTTTATAGTATGGTTTCAAGTATCTCTACTAATCAAATCAGTAATCGGACTACAACATTTTTGGGAAAATAATGAACTTATAGTAGCTCTATGTAACATTTGGGAACAGTTGACAGCTATATCCATTTTGCAAACACTTACCCTCTGAAACAGCTGCTGTGACAAAAACCTGGATGCCATTTTGCCTATATGTTTTTGCCCTCCTACTTTACAGTGGATGTATCCATAGAGGTTTGCAGTTTGAAGAGAAATTCCGGCTATAACAAGGGCCTAGATAAAATACAAGAAATGAGGTAAAAGGATTTACTTAGAAATCACTTCCCAAAGCCCACATAAGAAGCAACACTTGAATTAGATGTTAAAAAAACGACTCTTAGCAGAAAGTCCATATCAAGCCTCTTGGCAAACAATACAATCGCAGCAATAACGTTCATCACTATTAGATTGGTACAGTCACTATTCAAGAATTGTATGGTGCAAGCTTCATCAAAATATGCATGCTGTTTGTCTACTCATTTGTTGACAGTGGGCTGCTGTGCATTCATAAAATTTAGCTGCCACATATCTTAAGTATTATTATGTTGGATTGCTATCTTAGGCTCCAAAATGAATACTGCATTCATAAATAAACCATCAAAGAATGTGTCATAATGCATACCAGTGAGCATTCTTTTTTGTAATAAATGTACAATTTAGTAAATTCTTGACCCAGCACATCGGAATCTTAAATGTTTTCTTCCTTGTATTCACTTTAATTATCACACTTGCACTCAGTGTTCATTCGAATTCATCAACTGTTGCGTGCTCTAGGGTGCACTCTCTGTTGTCAAGTGCAAACATATATGAACAAAAAGCGTGCCCCTTAATTGGGAGACGTCCCCTAGTCACAGCGTAATCCCTTGGTCGGGTTGTACATTTTCAACAAACAAATACCAAAGACAAAGCGATATCTTTTCTGTACCCCAGATATCTTTAATCCTTCATTCCATAAGGTATAAATCAGTATTTCTGGTTCATAATACTTCAAAGAAAGTAATACATCAATTATTATCTCCAGAGCATTGTCCAATGCATTTCGGCTATCAAGTAGCCTTCATCTGTAAAGCAAACAGGTGTATCATGCATGAGGATACGCAAAAAATATATATATTTCAGAATCAACAATTAACATACTAGCCACTTGGTGTCTATCATTCTATCAATGTCCGCTAGTATGTTAATTGTTGATTCTGAAATATATTTTTTTTCGCGTATCCTCATGCATGATACACCTGTTTGATTTACAGAACTCAGTCCCTGATGAAGGCTACTTGATAGCCGAAATGCATCGGACAATGCTCTGGAGATAAGAATTGATGTATTACTTTCTTTGAAGAATTATGAACCAGAAATACTGATTTATACCTTATGGAATGAAGGATTAAAGAAATCTGGAGTACAGAAAAGATACCACTTTGTCTTCGGAATTTGTTTGTTGAAAATTTACAACCCGACCAAGGGATTACGCTGTGACTAGGGGACGTCACCCAATTAAGGGGCACGCTTTTTGTTCTTCCTTGTATTCACCTTTACGCTGGCACCCATATTGTTGTTCGTTATGGGCTAGATCTAATTTCACCAGAATCAGGCAACCAACGCATGTTTTTCCTTCTTTGATGGGACAAGGTTTTTTTTAGGATTGCATTTTTTCCAATCCACACTAGACTAATTAAGTGTGTCAAGAGACAAATGTTCATTCACAGTTTGAAAGCCAACAGCAGCTGCCTTGTGGCTTCTGTTTTCCAGTTTCAGCACGAAAACGGCACATAGCAGATTGTCGCTTTCTAGTTCTCTTTTAGAGATTTACTGAATTTGTCTCTTTCCATTTGCCTTAATAATGAATTAACTGGTGGTCGTATAAACACGTCTTTCTGGTACTTCGCCTTTTATTCGTTTGTGAATAATATCAAGATACGTTTCACAGACAGTGGTAGTTATTAAGATCCAAGTTATTACTTATTGTTTGACCTCCCACATCTGTTGCCTTTTTCTTAATTTTTCCACTCGCAAAGGGTTGTCTGCATTAGGGTATGCAGATGCCTGGGAATTTCTCAGCACTTAGGTACCAACTGCTCATACCCAACTCAGCTGGAGCTTTTCTTATACCTTACACAGTATGTTAAAACAAGCATTTGCAATGCAATAGGTCTCGCATTATGAAAGTTTGAGCTATTGGTCTTGTAAATGACAATTTTTTTATTTATGTGTTGGTTTTGAAAATAGCGAAATTAATAGCTTTGTCATTTACAATGCCAATACTTTTATCTTTTGCAAATGCGACACCTATAGCATTTGTAATGCAACATGTTTTGTATTTACGTGACTTAGATGTATTGATATTACAAATAACAATGGCTTTTAATTTTTTTAAATACATAATACTTAAATAAAAAGTTATTGTAATTTATAATGGCAATAGCTTAAACTTTTGTAAATAAATTTTGTGAGGATTATGTTCAGTGTATTTTATTGTGACGAAAATCCAAGAACAGAAGTGAAATCTTAACATCTTTGTAACATTTGTAATAAAGCTTGAAACATTGAGAGAACATATTTGAACCAGTTGATGTTGAATGGTTGCACAGATTGATACATGCTGTGGCGTTTAGTGATGCTGTGGTAGCGCATATTGATGCTGTGGTGCCCCTGAGTGATGCTGTGGTGCCCCTGAGTACGGTAGAGTGAGTGAGGGCGGTGGAGTGAGTGAGGGCGGTGGAGTGAGTGAGGGCGGTAGAGTGAGTGAGGGCGGTAGAGTGAGTGAGGGCGGTAGAGTGAGTGAGGGCGGTAGAGTGAGTGAGGGCGGTAGAGTGAGTGAGGGCGGTAGAGTGAGTGAGGGCGGTAGAGTGAGTGAGGGCGGTAGAGTGAGTGAGGGCGGTAGAGTGAGTGAGGGCGGTAGAGTGAGTGAGGGCGGTAGAGTGAGTGAGGGCGGTAGAGTGAGTGAGGGCGGTAGAGTGAGTGAGGGCGGTAGAGTGAGTGAGGGCGGTAGAGTGAGTGAGGGCGGTAGAGTGAGTGAGGGCGGTAGAGTGAGTGAGGGCGGTAGAGTGAGTGAGGGCGGTAGAGTGAGTGAGGGCGGTAGAGTGAGTGAGGGCGGTAGAGTGAGTGAGGGCGGTAGAGTGAGTGAGGGCGGTAGAGTGAGTGAGGGCGGTAGAGTGGTAGAGTGAGGGCGGTAGAGTGAGTGCGATAGAGTGGTAGAGGTATGTGAGAGGGTGAGGGTGTATGTGAGAGGGTGAGGGTGTATGTGAGAGGGTGAGTGTGTATGTGAGAGGGTGAGGGTGTGTGTGAGAGTGAGGGTGTGTGAGAGTGTGAGAGTGAGGGTGTGTGAGAGTGTGAGAGTGAGGGTGTGTGAGAGTGTGAGAGTGAGGGTGTGTGAGAGTGTGAGAGTGAGGGTGTGTGAGTGTGTGAGAGTGAGGGTGTGTGAGAGTGAGGGTGTGTGAGAGCGAGGGTGTGTGAGAGCGAGGGTGTGTGAGAGCGAGGGTGTGTGAGAGCGAGGGTGTGTGAGAGCGAGGGTGTGTGAGAGCGAGGGTGTGTGAGAGCGAGGGTGTGTGAGAGCGAGGGTGTGTGAGAGCGAGGGTGTGTGAGAGCGAGGGTGTGTGAGAGCGAGGGTGTGTGAGAGCGAGGGTGTGTGAGAGCGAGGGTGTGTGAGAGCGAGGGTGTGTGAGAGCGAGGGTGTGTGAGAGCGAGGGTGTGTGAGAGCGAGGGTGTGTGAGAGCGAGGGTGTGTGAGAGCGAGGGTGTGTGAGAGCGAGGGTGTGTGAGAGCGAGGGTGTGTGAGAGCGAGGGTGTGAGAGTGAGGGTGTGTGAGAGTGCGACTGTGTGAGTGAGGGCGTGCAAGGGTGAGGGTGAGGGGGTGTGAGTGGGTGAGGGGGGTGTGAGAGGGTGAGGGTGAAGGGGTGTGAGAGGGTGAGGGTGAGGGGGTGTGAGAGGGTGAGGGTGTGTGCGGGTGACGGTGTGTGAGGGTAAGGGTGTGTGTGAGTGAGGGTGTGTGTGAGAGTGAGGGTGTGTGTGAGAGTGATGGTGTGTGTGAGGGTGAAGGGGTGGGTGAGGTTTTTTAAGGGGAGTGAGGGTGAGGGCGAGTGAGGGTGAAAGGGTGGGTGAGCATGGGTGAGAGGGTGAGTGAGAGGGTGAGGGGGTGTGTGAGGGTGAGGGGGTGGGTGAGGGGGTGGGTGAGGGGGTGTGTGAGGGTGAGGGGGTGAGGGTGAGGGTAAGGGTGAGGGGGTGTGTGAGGGGGTGTGAGGGGGTTTGTGGGTGTTTGAGGATGAGGGTATGTGAGGGTGAGGGGGTGTGAGGTTGAGGGGTGTGAGGTTGAGGGGGTGTGAGGTTGAGGGGGTGTGAGGGTGAGGATGTGGGGGTGTGAGGGTGAGGGTGTGAGAGGGTGTGTGAGGGTGACCCAGATTGAAGAGTCAAAGATGAAGTTGAGGGTGCTTAAATTTGGCAATAAAGCAAAATTCGTGTTCATATGTGGTAATCTGCATACTAACACTGTATGCGTCACCTTCATTCTGAGGTCAACACAGCTATAATGTTGCCCAATATCACATATGAGGTCTCAGCCAGGTCTAGCTTTACAGTCAAAAGCACACTGCATGCTGGGACTTGTAGTTTCACTGTTAACAGCGTAAGTATAGGTTAATAAATCGCAGCATGCAAAGAGCTGTTGTATAAAAAAAGGGCTGAACTGGCTGAACTTATCACACTTCACGTGGTCCTTCTTGGCAGCAGTAATATGAATAATTGGCAAGTGCAATAGGTTAAGCCAAAGGCAGAACTCGATCTCTAGCTCTGTCAATTGTTTCGCCTATGTTGTTGTGACTGAGGAAAAAAAAAAAAGTGCTTGTTTTCCAATGACGAGAGGCATTTCCAAAAACCGTGCAAAAAAAAAAAAAGAAAATAAGCACATGCCCATCTCGCATGTGCATGTATCTGGCGTCACCATCTCGCATGTGCATGTATGTGGCGTCACCATCTCGCATGTGCATGTATGTGGCGTCACCATCTCGCATGTGCATGTATCTGGCGTCACCATCTCGCATGTGCATGTATCTGGCGTCACCATCTCGCATGTGCATGTATCTGGCGTCACCATCTCGCATGTATCTGGCGTCACCATCTCACATGTGCATGTATCTGGCGTCACCATCTCACATGTGCATGTATCTGGCGTCACCATCTCACATGTGCATGTATCTGGCGTCACCATCTCACATGTGCATGTATCTGGCGTCTCCATCTCACATGTGCATGTATCTGTCAAGACGCTCCAGTGACACCAGTGTGATGACGTGTACGTCATGATGCAGTAGCCATTTAAAAAACAAGATGTTGAGCTGACCCCGAAATGCGGACTTTGTTCCCCAGCACTAAAGTCAGCGGCTTTGGCTATTATGCCACATCCTCTACTTCAACTTCCATAACAGCAAATTGTAACATATTTTTAAAATAAGTAAATGCATTTATTAAATGCACCAAAGCAAGCAAAAAAAACTAAAGCCGCTCCATTTTGTCGAAAGATGTTTTAGATTATCACAAAGGGTAAGCTAATTGTACTATATTCACGCTTTTTTATCAGAAAACGAAGGGAGCCAAGCAGTCTGGGCGAGTATGATAAGTTTGAATAGTTTCTGGAAGTGTTGGGAAAGGAGACAGCGACGGCATAATAAAGTGCAAATTAGGCTCGTAACAAACATTGTTATCTTTACTGCAGTGGCATATGTGGAACACACTTCTGCACCTATGCATCTAGCGCCGGAAAAGCAGAGTACAGCCCGCAGCGCTAGGAAGGCCTGTTTTGTACGCATGCAAAGCAGCAGCCATGGGAACTTCAAGGTCGATAAGCCGCCCTGCTGCTATCTGGGAGCCAGAGTCACCCTGTATCACACCTGCTGCCAGCGCGATTAGGGGGAGTCGGGCGGAATACAACCGGACAAAGATTTTAACATCCAGCGGTAAGGCCCTACGGCTGTCCCTACGGCTGTCCCTCTGCACATGCCCCCGCAGCAACCTACCCGTGACACCCCACGCGCTGCAGAAAAATTGCTAACTGCAAACCCCGCCACTTGTGCACCTTCTCTCGGTGCCCTGCGAGGAGCGTCCTGCCAGCAGTGTCCTGAAGGAGCTACAGCGTGTCCCTCTCTCCCTTCAGCGGGGAAAAGCGAGCCCGCAACGCCTCCTGGAGCAGCCCCCAGGACAATGGCCATGCCCCGACCACCTGTTTGCACCGCCAGCATTATTAGGCACAGCCCGGCGTACTGAAAAAGCGGCTGTGGCCTGTGTGTGCTCATGGAACGCTTACCGTTCATTGT
Source organism: Lissotriton helveticus (assembly GCF_964261635.1). NCBI lineage: Eukaryota > Metazoa > Chordata > Amphibia > Caudata > Salamandridae > Lissotriton > Lissotriton helveticus. Next base: position 555,702,950 of record NC_136071.1, on the reverse strand, counting down.
GCATTGTCCCGAATGAGGTCTAGAAGGGAGCCTCCCGGCACTGCGCACCTCCGTTTTCCCAAAGAAACTTCCAGGAACAGAGTGTGGCCTGCTGTTTTCGGCGGAGAGAATCACGGTATTCTCAGAGACTATCGGCTAGCGGTGGTCTCACGACACTGCATCCTCGCCAGCAACTGAAGGAAAGTGCTGGGCACTAACTATGTGCCCGGTCGCGTCGCGTCGTGCAGATGGTCAAAACTAAACTGAAACCTACGGAGCATGGCAGAGTCGGATTCTGACGCGCGCGACCCAATCCCAAGGCGCGCGTCAGAATCCGACATTCACAGCAAACAGCCAGCAGCAAAAGCGCGCTCACGAGGTCAAATCCGAGACGGAAATGCGCGCGTCTTACTCGTGTCCACATATTCAGTAAGCACATAGGTATACTAAAGTATACATGAGGCCATTCGCTACGCTCGACCTAATAAAGTATACATGAGGCCATTCGCTACGCTCAACCTAAAAAGGAAACATTTTCAAGGGCGGGACACTGTTTTTTTTTTTAACCTATTACAGTAAAAGAATGGTTGAATTTTAGGTTCATCCTGGATACGTGGTATACCCAACTCCCATTATACAATTTGTCTATTGCCACTGATCCATCAGCCTTTTCTTCAAACCACTATTGCGCGGCAAGACACCATAATATTATGAAAGAAAAGTGCTGATTTTTCTTTAGAGATAAATTATTTCTGTTATTGGTTCTGTATTTACTTCTGGCTTTTTGTATTTATGTTAAGCAAGGATAATATTCTAAATATGCCAAATGAAACTAAGAGAAGGGAATGACGATTTATTTTCAAATTGCACATATTTAAACTTTCACCCTTTGAGATATTATTCCATAAAATTAGACTAAACGCTTAAACTGCACAAACAATAATAAAGAAATAGCAGAGCCAACAGTAAATTCTGAATGATATTTAAAAACAAAAAAAAGTTAAGATTAAACTCAATGTGATCTTTCACTTGATGCCTTACCAGCCACTTCAGTTTTAAAGAGAAGAGGGTACTGAATAGGAAGACTGTCCAGATCATCGGACAAATGATCAGAGACAACCAAAAGATGCGAGCTTCAGTCTCCGTGGACGATGAAACAGTCGAGGATGCCTGGAAAGCAAATGTGTTGTATTTAATGCACAGTACAGTCATAAAATCGTATATACAAGCATCACAGGAAATAAAGTACCTGCTTATCTGTCAAAATTGTCACCAATTACAGTTGTGCTAGTGAAGATAGGGATTCACACATACACTTGCACGTAACTAGTCTATGAAAACGTTACACGTTTAAATATTGACCCAATATCTTGTATAGTGCACAAAACTTTGGGGAGGCCATTTGAAACAATACCACAGGATATTACTATTTTGTAATGAGGAAAAAAGTAACAAGCATTTGCAATGCAATAGGTCTCGCATTATGAAAGTTTGAGCTATTGGTCTTGTAAATGACAATTTTTTTATTTATGTGTTGATTTTGAAAATAGCTAAATTAATAGCCTTTGTCATTTTCAATGCCAATAGTTATAACTTTCGCACATGTGACGACTATAGCATTTGTAATGCAACATGTTTTGTATTTACGTGACTTAGATGTATTGATATTACAAATAGCAACGGCTTTTAATTTTTTTAAATAATTAATACTTAAATAAAAGTGATTGTAATTTATATTGGCAATAGCTTAAACTTTTGTAAATAACGTTTGTGAAGATTATGTTCAGTGTATTTTATTGTGATGAAAATCCAAGAACAGAAGTGAAATAACATCTTTTTGTGATATTTGTAATAAAGCTTGAAACATTGAGAGAACATAATTGAACCAGTTGTTGTTGAATGGTTGCACAGATTGATGCTGTGGTGGTGGTGCTGCCGAGTTTTCTCTGAATCTGCACCCACAATCTGCACCCACAATCTGCACCCACAATCTGCACTCACAATATGGTATGTTATGCTTACATACGTTCCATATATTATCCATGTATATGCCACATTTAGTTAAGAATATATGTTCTGTTTAGTTACATTACTTTATTTGTATACCCTTTTATGCTGCTCTAAAGTTATTTCAATGGGTGAAATGCGGAGCCTGGGTAGCAGGAAGGAGAAGAAAACAGTACAACTTAACAATACTAAATATATTGTAAAAAACACAAAACGCTCGATTTCAAAGTGCTGTTGTTTCAGCTGCTGTATTGTAATTGTTGTTGATAGTTTAAGAATCTTCTAATAAACGACTAACGACCAAGTAAAACGGTTAAAAGGAAATGTAAAGAAAAAGAAAAGAAAGGGAAAACAAGGCAGTGCTGGGAGGGGGGCTGCCCACCAACTGAAGTGCTCTGGTTGCACGGCCTGCGGCCGTGTGAAGTGATAAGCCTTTGAAGTATGTCACGGCGCCTGAGGGGAGAGCAGAGTTCTGACGGCAAAGTTAGGGGAGGAGAAGTAAAGGCTGTGTTTGCGAGGGGAGGTGCTGGTGTGGGAGGAGTGCTGCTACGGCCTGGGGGAAGCTGGCTATGCAAGTTTATGGCCCAAAAGCGCGTGCCTGTGGCCACGTGAACTTCATGAAAACGCCAGCAAAAAGCTGGTGGTTTCATGAGGATTTTGAGCACTTGAATTCTCGATCCCTCAATGCGCTTGCGCGCATTGTAGGTCACGATACCTAAAAACAGAATTGTCGATTTCGTGTTTTGATTTAAGCTGCAAAAATTTAAATAGAAAAATGTGTTATGAATGAAATTTTCCAACAGGTGACTGTCTGAAAGCAGTGAAAAGGAGGATGGATTCGACATCAGAGGCTCTGAAATATCAGTTTAGAAAAATGTGTCAATAAGTTGGGCCTCCACCGCAGAGTGAAGGTTTCCAAAGACACCTGGCTTAGTCTTCTCAAGTAGCTTATTTATTCACTGTCCTTCGAGGCACTTGGTTATGAGAATGTTGTAGTCATACAGTGGACAATAATGGGAGTCTTTTTTCTGGTCCACTTATTAACACTTCTAATGAACAACACATAGACTGACACAATTGGCCAGTCTTTAACATCTACATTTAGTCATATATGGTAAACTCTGAGAAGAGTTTCATCCAGGACCTTAGCTGCAAATGGAAACAAGATGCTTAAAAACCCAAACTGAAATAATGTAGCAGCCAAGCAAACGAAAACTCCTCATGCCCAACATGTAATGTCACAGCTAAGTCGCAGAAGTCATTGCTTAGACAACAAAATAATTGAAGGTGAAAAACAAATAAATGAACATCACAAAAGCAAGAGAGAGAAAAGACTAAGCTTTTGGCAAAGAGGTTTGTCTTAAGGCAGATGAAACAGCCTAAAGTCTTGCTATCTGTACCTATAGGTGACAAAAATAAAGTTGGGTTAGAAGGTGTACATTTCTGTACAATTTATGATACATGTTTAACTGTGGATTCTGGGTTCAGCACACCTTGACAAATGCAGTGCAGCAGTGGTTTCCAAGTGTTTTACAGGTGGAAATTATTTTAGTTGGACTTAAAAACACAGGCAGTTTGGCTGCTCTTTCTTGCCTAGTACTGCCCTCTGCCTCAGCAATGCGTCCTTGCCAACCGCAATGCCGTAGTTTTACAGTACATAAGCAAGTGTTCTTTATTTCAGTGCCGAATTGGGACACAAAAAGGTGTGTTAGGCTCATGTATAAATAAGTACGAGACAGTGGTAGGTCCTGTACTCCTCAGTCATTAACTCAATCTCCAACTACAAATCTCAAGAAAATCAGTAATGAGTTCCTACCCACTCCTCTGACTCATACTCATTGCAGCAATGACTGACAAAAGATGAAGAGTGTGCTCACATTTTCCCTTCCCTGTGCCATCCTCTCCCACTTCCCATCCTTTCTTTCACACCATCTCTTCCTCAACCTTCTTAAGAACTCTCTCATACCATCACCTGTCTAACTCAACATTACCAGAAAAACCTATATATCTCCCTCTCTCTAAATACTGCAGATTGTCGGCACCTCCACTATTCATTCTGAACCAGTCAAATTGCTGCTCTGCCTCCTTGAACAAACAAGTATGTGCAATGCAATAGGTCTTGCATTTGTGAGATTTGAGGTATTGGCATTATAAATTAAAATGCCTTTTATTTATGTGTTTTGAAAAGCTGCAAGCGTCTTGCAGGTTTTCAAAACACATAAATAAAAGGCATTATCTTTTACAATGGCAATACCTCAAAGTCTCGCAAATGCAAGACCTTTGTGACATTCGTGCTTTAGCTGTAAACATCATAAGCTAAAGCACGGGTGCCATGATTGCTTAATAAGTAAAGATGTAGAAAAAAAATCTATTTCTTTACTTTAAGCAATTGCAGCATATGCGCTTTAGCTTACGATGTTTACAGCTAAAGCACGAGTGCCGCCTTGCAACAGGTCTCGCGTTTGCAAGAGTTTGAACTATTGGCATTGTACTTGTTCTCGGCGGGGTTGTGGGGCACCAGATGGTGTTGGGCACCAGCACGGAGTAGTAGACAATGGCGGTCGCACGCCTTTATGTGCAAGATGTGCGGTTCTCCACTCCAGGCAGGGGGCCGCCGTTGGCTTGTACTCCGAGAAAAAAAAAAAAGATGACGAACACTAAAGTAAAAGAAGACCTCTATGGCAAAGTAAAGGAGTTGTGCCTTCAGGAAAGCCGTGGACGTGGCGGACACTAAGAAGTCAAATTTGCTATTCGAACTCTAGTCCTAGAATATTTTGAGGAAAGTTAAAATATTTTAAGAAAGTGTTATAAGTGATAATTTTGCACTGACCGAAAGGCTGGCCTTAAAACAAGAAATACTACCAACTATTTGTCTTTACTCATACTCTCCTGGCTCACATGACTAGATCAAGCACAAAAGCAATAACCTGAGCCCTTAACCTTCAAACTTAGGGGTTGATTATGTTGGCGGTGAATCCGCATCCTCCGGGCCGGTGGAAGCCACCGCCAGCCCGGAGGATGCGAATTCACCGCCGCGGACATTGCAAACACCCACTGCGACATTAGGATGCCGGTGGGATCAGCGGCGGGCGGCAAGTCCGTCCGTGGTGTATGCACGCAAATATGGTGGCGGTATCTGCAAGACACCGCCAGCCATATTAGGTTGCAGGCGGAAACATGCTTTTCCACGGCGGCTTTTCCGCCGTGGAAAAGCATGTGGTCTTTTGTGTTTGGGGGCCCGTTGTGGGCCCCCAGGGTGTTGGGGGGGTGCACATGGGGTGTACCTATGGTATCCCCCCTGCTTTGGCATGCACAAGGTGGCAGGCGCCACGCGGTGCCTGCCAAGTTGTGCATGCCAAAGTGAAACATGAATATTTTACATTGCGGCGGGTGCTGCTCAAAGCAGCACCCGCCGCAATGTAAAATATACGGGATGTGACCGCCAGGGTGGTGGTCACATCCCAATTGCTACGGAGGGAGGACCGCCGCTGCCCCTGCGGTCAGTCCCTCGTCGCCATCCTAATCGACCACTTAGTCTCCAGGTGACAGCAGTGCGACTGATATATGTACATCTACTAGACCATGGAAGAAAGATCCTGCAGAGTCTATGAAGCAATTTCACCTATGGCTGATAAAACACTTTTGAAACAGTTGTTTCCAGGAAAATATATCATCAAGGTCATCGTAGACACAGATGTAAAACTACTTAAAATGGAAAGCGGACACTTCAAAAGACAATGGAGGAAAACATGCAACCAGACTGATGCAATGCAGCTCCAAAGATACTACAAAATGTAAATAACATGCATCAAGAAAGCCATTCCCCACTGTTCTCATGGCATTTGACTATATCTCATATGAATAAACTATAAATGCCATTACCCTGTCTGTACATCAACAGGTCTAGGAACTCTACTACTTATTAAAAGCTCACTTCATGAAAACAAAAGAAACAGATAGATTTCCAGTCTCAGTAAATTCAAATAGTCACAGCACTACTCCAACATAGCCTATTGTCATCAATTGGCCCTGTAAGCCACAAACTCCTGATCCAAAGGCTAAACAAGCATGAGGCAACGCCACTTGGTCTGTCCTTGGTAAGCAGACACAATAGTTATTTTTTTTTTTTTATTGGAAGTATAAACCACAAAAAGAAAAATCAAAATGCCACAGCCTAAACGTGACTGCTGTATGCTTTCAATAAAAATGTTACATTCAAATCTAAATTAGCAATTGCAAATACATTTAAAAGAACAAAATCGGTGCGCCTAGCAGGCAGGTGCACTTGGTAGAGGAGCTATAGTAATAATGCACATTACAGAAAAATAAGATTCTCAGTGGCACAAAGAAAATATACTATTGGCTTTGAATAACTAACTTAAAGACCTAGTTTAAAGACATAATGCTAACTGAACACGAATGGAAAGAAAAAAGCATTGGTAAAGTAGGATGTCAGCTCGCCAGACCAGGAACCGAAGTGCACTTATTATTCTGCAGATGGTCTTATGTGATCACGCAAAATGCTTATAATCACAGTGCAAGAGAACCAAATTCTGAAGTGGATTAACCCTTTGCCTCATTTTGTGTTCTATGCTAGGCAGAAACCATGTATTTATATATGAATGCGTTTTTCATTTATATCTCATTTGATTACATGAGTCTGGTGAAACAGCTAAAGTTCTCTCTCAATCATACCTAGTAATACAATCCAGGGCATAGTCCTTAAATAGATAATAGTCCATGTTCTCAGGGAGCCTCCGGGGCCCTGATCACGAGCGGAGCTGCCACCAGAGCCTACGCTACTCTTGCTCAGCCTCCGGAGTCCCTAACGAGTGATAAATATGCTATTTTCAGCCACGGCGAGTGGAGCTCCTTAGGTTCGGTGTTGCTCCACCGACCATCTTGGCCAAGACCCCCTGTGCGCGTTTTAACAGGCAGGGCTCATAACCTCCTCTGGATCCCATAAGTCTGTCTGTAACAAACAGCTTCACAGTCTTGCAGGCTTCTACGGCCAATTAAATTCAAAGAGTTCATGGTATTCAATCGACTGGAAATGTCCACCGGTCAGCTTGCTCTACATACCTCACCCTTCAACCTGCACCTGTGTGTTATATGTAGGTCCGATAAAAGGAAGGAGTCACTTCCAGTATGTGTACCAGTCTTATTCGGACACAATCGGGCAGCAGAATTTCTTCTGCCCGCATCAGCACGCAGATATGGATCATTCTTCCCTGTTACTTTTCATTAACTGGACCTAGTGCCTTGAGCAACCCCAACTCTTATGCATTCATTGCTCAGGAGGGTGAGGAGGAACCTGCCAGTGTGCTCTAATGCACTGCCCATCCATGAGTTCACCAGACGTCGCTGTCTCAATCCTCCAGGTCATCGTAGCTTCCATTACGTCTCTGCAATCACCTTACTTGACTGAACCTATGACCATCGGGTTCCACAGCCTCCCTGACGTTTATATACTTAATTTACTGGGCTTATTGTCCTATTGTGTGGGTTTCAACAGAATGGCTCATGCTCAAAGCTGCTAGAGGAGTGCTTGGAGGAGCTGTGCTCTATAAAGTTTAAGCTTTTAAGATATTTTCCTGTGACTGTACTGTTACCCCCAAGTACCCGAGAAATTATTACCTGTGCTACAGAAGCACAAAAATCAGTTTTAAAAGTCTGCAGGATTTGAAATATCTTTGCACCCGTCTAACTGGGCAAAAAGTAAATAAAAAGATTTTAAAAAGCGGTTTAAAAAGTAAAAGTGAAAACAAAATTGCCTAACAAAAGCCTTCCTAAAAAGCCACCTCCTCATCTGAAACCAAAAGTACTAGTGGTGGTTCCAAATGATGCCAGCATGCAGGTCAGTCTCTTGCATGAATAGGACCAATTGTAAATTTCTGCTCTCCAGAAAAGAGCCTTTCTCCTACAAAGGCAGCACCTGAAACAGCAGTTTCCTTGCAATTCTGGTCTAATGGCACAAATTCAAGGACCTTGCACTTTTGTTAATGCAAATGAATAGAATATCTGGAATATAATGAGTCCAGGTTATTGGAGGCTATTCTGAATGGGATGGACCTATGTCACTGTAAGACCAACAGATGTCGTCTCATGTTCTTTAAAATATATTTTTTGATGGCATGCCCTAAAGTTTACCTTGCGCAGAGGCAACATCCGCAAGTTATTGTTTATGGAATCCGTTGCTCCACGAATCCTTGGGCAGGAAAGTGAGCCAATTTTAAATTACAGTGAGAGGTCTGCTTGTAGTATTTACTAGGTCTTGTTGCACTCATTTGTTTAACTGTCCTGTTTTTTCTGAATTGAAATGTTCTAGATGATGGCTAGCTTACCACTGTGTTTGCTTGCATGTGAAACACATTTTTCTTGAACCAAACTATCTAAACCTTCAACCAATCTAACTATCCTTTCGTTCACTTTATAGCGGAGTCCATTCCCCTCCCTCCCTTTCCCCCGCAACTGCAGAACACTTTGAACACTACTTTCTGGCTCACACCATGAAGCCCCAAAATCCCTAGCAGGATGATTGTAAGGGATCCTCCAATAGCAATGCTACTCTCTGCATAAAGGGCTACGACGGCTGAAGCAGGTACCGAGAAGGGTCCTAGACCTTGATGAAAGTGTGACTACAGGTCGGGCCCCCACATGGAACTCATGGGGCACATTCCGGATATTGTCTGAGAAAGCGCCACAAGAGGAAATTTTCCTCTACCACATATCACACCTTAGCGCATGTGTCACGTATATGGTCTTTTAATAACACGTTTTAGACCACTCACTTTGCACTACACATAGGTCCTGAAGAAAGCCATACACTAAGAGCATGGCTGAAACATGTTGACCGACTAGGACATTGGAGTTACCTTAAGATCTCTTTAAATATCCGACTCTCGTTTTTATTAACTGCCAAGGGCTCACTCATTAAAATATTCATTTTTTATCCCAGGGACCCCTATGACAGCTTTTGTAACATTCGCTCACTTCCTTTCACTGCACTCTCACGGCACAATACCAGCTCCGCTGTATCCCGGCGTCGTAGCACACCCAAGGTGCATTCGGTGCCTTGGGTGGGGCCCAATGATTAAGCATGTCACCAACTAGGTTGGTGAGTTAGGGCCTTACTATAAACATAATGTGTTTCCTTTCCAAAACAAACATACGCTAGGAGCACCCACTCCAGAGCTAGTTCTCTTTGATAAAACATGCTAGAAACTTACCTGAACACTTGTAATGTTTTAACATCTACTGAACATTATCTAGTTGCCTGTATACTATTTGCTCATAAACTCTTTTCTCCGAACAAATGGGAAACCTTCAGGAGGAACGAGGGCTGAAAGGTTATTTCTGTGTAAGGCCCATCTAGTTGCAAAACGAGACACTGCTGCATGATGGATGTTCCCTACTCCCCCAACCCTACTGTGATGGAGGAGAGATGTGGATTGGTGCGCACAACAAGAGCATGAGGTCCATAAGGCCAGGGGCTTCCCCCACAAACATGGGCGGGTTTGGGGGAAGTGGTTGGTTCAATTTGCCTAAGATTGTAAGAGATATCGATTCTCTTCCAGGGGATCCTCATCAATAGTCATAAGCATTAGAATATTCCCGCCCATGCGCGGGACCCCGGAAGCACTACAATATATGTGCCCCACATATATATATATATATATATATATATATACATATACATATACATATACACATATATATATATACATATATATACATATATATACATATACATTACCTACTGGCGGTCGCCAGTAGGTATATATAGTTAGGATTTTTTCTCTATGGGTTTTTTGAAAATTCTATGTCTAATAACTTTGGCGTTTGTGGACGGAATTGGCTGAAATTTTCAGGAAAATGGCACATTTTGTTTCTGAGCAGCCCTTGAAAATTTGGGGGGGGTTCGTCCAGTGGGGGCCGAGAAAAAAGGGGGGTCCCAAAACGTGTTTTTAACATTGAGTTTTCCATAGGGCGGTTGGCCTCACTTTTAGCCCGAACGGCTGAATGGATTTGCACGAAACTTGGCAAAATTGTAGGGACTGGTAGCCCGATGTGCCTTTTGTAGGTCTCAATATATGTGCTCCAGTGGATTTTGAGAAATTAACGTTTAAAAAAAGATATATATCTGTAACAGCGGACCAGTTAGCGCACTGGTTCGCGGACTTTTCGCGCAACGGAGCTTTGTGAAGCGAAGCTGATTGGTTCTCTGGCGTCTGTCAACATTCCAAAAAGTCCGTAGCGGCCGCCATCTTGTCTCTCGGTAGGATCGAGAGACAAGAGGAGGCCAAAGCGAAGGGGCAAATGACCATAAGGGGGAATAGTAGATCCTCGCTGACCCCCTAGGTTTGATGTGGAGGTTTTAAAAGGGCCCCGCGGGGCAAAAAAAAAAAATTATAATAATAATCTTACGGCTGAATGGATTTGCACGAAACTTGGCAAAATTGTAGGGACTGGTAGCCCGATGTGCCTTTGCTAGGTCTCAATATATGTGCTTCAGTGGATTTTGAGAAATTAACGTTCAAAAAAAGATATATATCTGTAACAGCGGACCGCTTCGCGTACTTTTCGCGTTACGGAGCTTTGCGAAGCGAAGCTGATTGGCTCTCCGGTGTCTGTAAACATTCCAAACAGTCCGTAGCGGCCGCCATCTTGTCTCTCGGTAGGATCGAGAGACAAGAGGAGGCCAAAGCGAAGGGGCAAATGACCATAAGGGGGCATAGTAGATCCTCGCTGATCCCCTAGGTTTGATGTGGAGGTTTTAAAAGGGCCCCGCGGGGCAAAAAAAAAAAATTATAATAATAATCGAACGGCTGAATGGATTTGCACGAAACTTGGTAAAATATTAGGGACTGGTAGCCCGATGTGCCTTTGCTAGGTCTCAATATATGTGCTTCAGTGCATTTTGAGAAATTAACGTTCAAAAACAAGATATATATCTGTAACAGCGCTCCGCTTCGCGGAGATAAAATTATATCTGTATTACGTAGCTGTTGCTAACACCAGCTAGCGACGGCTAGTAGGAGATAGCGACCATCTTGGGCCCCACTTTGCATGTGAGTGATATTTATCACTAATGACATGCAAAGTGGGCATGCCAAGATGTTAGCGACTGGAAACAGTCGCTAACATCGCTATCTCCTATTATCAACTTTTGGAAATATTCGAGATAAGCGCGAATATCTCCAAAAAGTAACAGCTGCCCTGAGCAGTTCTTAGCCATGTTATCCAATGGGAGGTGGATAACATGGCTAAGAGCATTAGCTCGGTAATGCATGAATATCGCGGAGTTTTCAGCGATATTAATGCATTGCGCTCGTTTTTTATCGTATTTGCGATAAACCTTGATAATAGCAAGGTTTATCTGCGATAATTTCTGACGGTAAAAAAATCTTTGCAATGCATCGTTAGGGATAAATATCGCTTAACTTTGGTAATATGCCCCAACGTCTGTTAACGTTCGATTCGAAGGAAATCAGGAATTGTTGAAAAACATTGTGTGCGCCATCTTGTCTTTTTTCAAATGCCACACTTTTGTCGTGCACGGCAGCCATTTTAGATGCCTTGACCAGATCCACTCTGTGCACGCTGTCGATCCTTAGCATGGCTCCCCACCCTCGCAAGCATCTCCCCCAGGCAGTGGTCACCCCCGCTCTCTGTTTTATGCATGGGTAATAAACCTCCCCCCATCTGCGCTGTTCTTCCCTGAGAATCACACCCTGTGCCCGCCCGACACCTCCCTTTCGCCCTATTCACTACCGCACCCTCTGACACTCCTTTTCCTCTGTGTCCGATTGTCCAGGCCGGTCCTAGGCTATCAGCTAGCCCTGCAGATGTAGTTTATGGCCACAGCTGTAAAGAATCACCCGTCTTCAAAGGAGTTATAGTAGATCAAGGCCCACACTCGATGAGATCCGTCACAGCAGAAGCGTTGCTATTATCTGAAAACCATCCTGTATTGTGATTGGGGAGGGGACCGAGCGTGAAGCGGAAGATTCCAGGGATGACTCTTTGTACATCAAAGTTTTTACAATTATGTGTCACATTAAAAATATATAGCACTCCGACAAAGTAGTAAGATTATAAAACTTTAATAATTTATAAATATATACAAGAAAACAAAAATAGTAATAACATAAACATTTTTAGAGAAAAACAACGAAGTAGCGGTCGGCTGTGCGAATAGTCCCAACGCAGCACAACGTCCAGATTTCCGGCGTGGGGCGTCGCGGGGGGTGGGTGATCAGTAGCAAACTGTTGTGCGAATAGTTCCAAGGCAGCAGAACGCGCCGAAATCTAGATGACACAAAAGTGATGTCTAGTAAGTTGCCACCCAGCAAATAACGGCGTGGGGCGTCGCGGGGGGTGGGTCATCAGTAGCAAACTGTTGTGCGAATAGTTCCAAGGCAGCAGAACGATGGCACCAAGGTGATGTCCAGTAAGTTGCCGCACTGGTTTTGGTATCCTACAATGCTGCTCCGAATAACGGCGTGGGGCGCCCCGGGGGAGGCGGCGTGAACGGGCCTCTCCAGGTGGAGTCTCGTCTGTTGTAGTGGGGCGCCCCTTTACCGTTTCAGTTGCCATTGCGTCCGCTTTTGGTCCACTGTGTCAAAATCCGCCATTCAGCTGAGTTGCGCCCACTCTTGCGGTGCAGCGATAGGCGGCTGTCACAGGACTCTCAAAATGGCGGCAGGCTGTTTCCTTTTTGGGCCTGGTCCACTGAAATGGCCCTGGGACACCTTGGAAATCGGACGCTTGTCTGCTAGGTCTTGGACCCCATTCTCGAAAGCGTCCCCTCCGCCTTGAGAATTCATCAAAAGTTTTGGGGGCCCCGACTCCTGCAGGCTTCTGGTGGGGAGCGGCTGCCATGATTGCTCGCGGAATGACCACGACGGAGCTACGAGATGGTGGTGCTCTCATGGTGACGCCAGCTTCAGTCTGAAACATCCAGAAACAAGGTGGGGCTTTCATCGTTTGGGGGAAAAAAAAAAGTTTTCATCCAATGAAAAGTGTTGTTTTTAGGTCATATGATCAAGCCTTCCATCATTAGGAAACCAAAAGTAAAATGAACCAATGAAAAGTTTTATAAACAAGTCACATGACCTGTTATGCGGCATAGGGTATAAAATGCGGAGAAAATACGTTGGCACGTGAGGCGGCGTCAGTAGCGGACCGATGTGCGAATAGGCCGAAGGCAACACAACGCGCCAAGATCCGGATGGCATCGAGGTGGTGTCATAGTTGAGAGTTCTGAGCAGCGGTTGTAACACTGTCTGAAGCTTATTTGCAGCTGCTGCAGGTTCACTACGCGCCAAGATCCGGATGGCACCGAGGTGGTGTGTAGGAAGTTGCCGCACTGGTGTGGCCATCCTACAATGCTGAAAGTCGGCGTGGGGCGCCCCGTTGGCCTGTGAGTTTGCGTCAGTAGCGGACCGATGTGCGAATAGGCCGAAGGCAGCACAACGCGCCAAGATCCGGATGGCACCGAGGTGGTGTCTAGTAAGTTGTCGCACTTCTGTGGCCATCCTACAATGTTGAAAGTCGGCGTGGGGCGCCCCGTTGGCCTGTGAGATGGTGTCAGTAGCGGACCGATGTGTGAATGGGGCCGAAGGCAGCGCAACAATATTTTCTACTATATTTCCGGTGTAGAAGAGACCACAAGGCGCTGAGATGCCAAGATCCGGATGGCACCGAGGTGGTGTGTAGCAAGTTGCCGCACTGGTGTGGCCATCCTACAATGCTGAAAGTCAGCGTGGGGCGCCCCGTTGGCCTGTGAGATGGCGTCAGTAGCGGACCGATGTGCGAATAGGCCGAAGGCAGCACAACAATATTTTCTGACTGACACCACAAGGCGCTGAGATGCCAAGATCCGGATGGCACCGAGGTGATGTCTAAGTTGCGGACTGATGTGCGAATGGGGCCAAAGGCAGCGTAACAATATTTTTTGTATGGAAGATACCACTAGGCGTTGAGATGCCAAGATTCGGATGGCACTGAGGTGATGTCTAGCAAGTTGGTGTGGTCATCCTACAATGTTGAAACTCGGCGTGGGTCACCCCATTAGCCTGTGAGATGGCGTCAGTAGCGGACCGATGTGCGAATAGGCCGAAGGCAGCACAACGCGCCAAGATCCGGATGTCACCGTGGTGGTTTCATAGTTGAGAGGCACTTCATCTGCAGTGGGGCGCCGAGATCCGGATGGCACCGAGGTGATGTCTAGCAAGTTGCTGTACTGGTGTGGTCATCCTACAATGCTGAAAGTCGGCGTGGGTCGCCCCATTAGCCTGTGAGATGGCGTCAGTAGCGGACCGATGTGCGAATAGGCCGAAGGCAGCACAACGCGCCAAGATCCGGATGTCACCGTGGTGGTTTCATAGTTGAGAGGCACTTCATCTGCAGTGGGGCGCCGAGATCCGGATGGCACCGAGGTGATGTCTAGCAAGTTGCTGTACTTGTGTGGTCATCCTACAATGCTGAAACTCGGCGTGGGTCGCCCCATTAGCCTGTGAGATAGCTGTTCTTTGGATTTGGGCCTGGCTCGTCTGCTGTAGTGGGGCGCCCCTTTACCGTTTCAGTTGCCATTCAGCTGAGTTTCGGCTGCTCTTGATGCTACAGCGACAGGCGGCTGCAACAGGACTCTCAAAATGGCGGCCTGTTCTTTGGATTTGGGCCTGGTCCACTAAAATGGCCCTGGGACACCTTAGAACTCGGACGCTCGATTTTTTTTTCCTTTCCTGTACATGCAAAAAAAGGTAAATGCCCGGTACGTTACACGCTTCATCTGCCACGATGAACTCTCCAGAGGAACCGAAAAAAAATATAGTTGTGGTAACTATACCATGCATCGTCATATGGAGAGGTGGCACCAATTAATTATAGTGCTGCATAAAAGAGAGATTTGGAGGAGAACCCCTGACCTGCTAGTACATTCATCAAAGAAGTGGCACTGAGAGCTTCAGAGGCAAGGGAAACGGTCCCAAATATTTAGAAGAACTTTGGAAAGATTAAAATGACATGTTTAGATTGTGGCAAATTAATTTCATGTGGACAGATGAGTGTTACTCTAATAAATACAGCATATGAACATCATCATAGTCGATGGTTGGTAGAGACATTTTGACTATATCCTGGACCTGCCCGTCCTCGCCCAAAATGGCGCCAGAATAAATGGGACTCGTAACTCCTTGTTGTGTACTGGTTGCAGAACCTTGAAATCACGAGATACGTATGCAGTTTTGAAGCAAATGGCGGGCGGGGACGAGAATTGATTGAATATTTCGACATCCCTATTGATATTAAGTTCTGATGTGTTATTGATTACTGTACTGTTGAAAGTTCGAATTAACGTCACCCATGGTACTTGCCCGCAAATGTATATCTAGATAATTTTATTGTAACTGGCCCTGTCGTATTTTAATTATAAAATGTACGTCCACCGATTCCGTAACTGTTAGACACCTTAGTTCTTGCAACGTAATGGCCCGCCCGTTACGTTCCTCTACAGTGTAAATGTCTATTCATCATATACGATTACAGTTTGCTCCGTGGCCGGCCCACGTGGTTATAGGCTCGTATTTGTATAATGAAATTTTCACAATAAAGGTTTTTAAAAGAAAACATGGTAGTAGTATATACATTGGTAAAGTTTTTAATAATAGTCACTGTTTTAGAATCATTAAAAGGCAAGTGAAATAAAGCAGACCAATTACATGAAGGGTAAAAGGTATAATACGAAGGAACGCAGTAAAGATAAATGGTCAAGGGCTGTTGTGTTTTCTATTCCTGCAACATAAAGTGATCGATAAGAATCTCATATTCAGGCGTATCGGCGACTAAGACAGCAGGTCGACCCTCTTTTGCTCAACGGCTCCGTCATGGGAGGAAGAAACGCTCTTTTTCTCGAAAAAAGAATATATTTTACTTGCAGGACAGTTGTAAAATTTCCGGGAAAGTACATTAGCCTGGAACATTATAACATATATTTAAGAAAAAATAATGTTCGGAAGTAATGAAAAGCGTAATTTTTAGGTCATATGACCAAGCCTTTCATCATTACAATAAGAAAAGTAAAATGAACCAATGAAAAGTTTTATTAACAAGTCACATGACTTGTTATGCTTACGTTACGCGCTGCGCGCCCCGGATGACTTCCGGATGCGCTAACGCGGCGCGTCATATGACGCATTACGCGACAACGCAGGTACAGAATATAGTCAAAATGTCTCCACCAACCAGCGGTCGGAACACAACCCCTTTCAGCAGGCTAAATAGTTCTGTTAAATGACAACAGAAGGGACAGGCAACAAGAACCATCAGTCAAAGAGGGGAGGGCTAGTTCTTCTCTACCGGGTTACATTGGGGCGCTACCGGAACTGATCGAATTGGTAGTCTACAGTGTTTCTGGATGTTTCAGACTGAAGCTGGGGTTAGCATGAGAGCAGCACCATTTCGTAGCTCCGTCGTGGTCATTCCGCAACCAATCATGGCAGCCGTTCTTTATCGTTATTTTGGGCGGGGTGGGTGGCGGAGCCGAGCTGTTTTGCAGCCATCATTGTGTGGAGTTCAGTTCATCTCACTAGTTTTGTATTTGTCATGAGGGGTTGTTCCTAATGTTTCTATTTTAGCGAGGTCAAAAAGAGATCCCATTAGTGGCCTACTGATTTTGCTCGATTCCTTTTCTTTTTTTTTACACGATTTTTCGTTATCTGCAAAGACTAAACAGAGTATTGCGACTCTGTGTTTGTTTGTAAATAGAGAATGAACCAAAGAGAACTAATTCTAAAACAGTAAATACTTGGATAACAATGAATCAAATGGAGAGAGAAGCAGGCACGACGGATTACAATGGGGGCAAAGACCTGCGTTAACTACCTTTCACTATCTGCAAAGAGAGAGTACTCCTAATAGAAATGAGGGGGGGGGGGCACCATTCAAAGCAGATCAGTGTGCATAAACACGAAAATGTTTTCACTTACCACGTACTTGACATTCGACAGCTTATGATATTTGCTATTAAAAAACCATTGAAATTCACTGAAAAAACCATAGGTTATAGACCATATATAGTTAGGAATTAGCATTTACAAAACCTTGAAAATTCACTGAAAAAACCATAGGTTATAGACCATATATAGTTAGGAATTAGCATTTAAAAAACCTTATTTTACTCACACAAAACCATTGAAATTCCATATATAGTTAGTTGCACTAACTATATATCGCGCACCTGCAATCCACTGCTGATGATGTCACATATTACATCATTCATGACATGGTCAGTGACATCACTGATGACATCACTGATGACATCACTGATGACATCACTGATGACATCACTGATGACAACATCCAGTGACTGTATGTTTCTGTAAAGTTAAAATGTGTCTTACATATTGAAGAATGAGTGGAAGTATAAGTGTCTGGACAAAGGATTTAGTAGGTGCATGACTGAATGCATGAGTGAGTGATTAAATGTGTCTCACTGAGTGCATGGGTTAGTGACTAAAGTGTCTTAATTTGTGCATCATTATGTCTGTTGTTCTGTAAACTGCTGCATGTTTTGATCAGTAGCTATATGATTAACTATATGGGTTACTGATTGATTGTCCAAGTATTTGTATGGGAGACTGAGTGTGTGTGTGGCTGGCTGGGAGGTGTGTGACTCTGTGCAGATCAATGTGTACTTGTATCAATGATTGTATAACAAGGTAAGTATGTGTTAGTATATGTTTGAAAATGTAAGGTGCTGTATGTTTAACTGTATAGACAAGAAAATGGAAGTGTCATTGATTCTTTACAGGACTGACTAGGTGTGTGAGTAACTCCATGGATGAGTGGCAGACTGTGAGTGTCTGTATAGGTGTATGAGTGCATATGATAGTGTTGTAAAGATGAGTGATTGTATGTATGAATGATAGTATGGGTGAATGAGTGAAGGTGTGTGTAGACGTAGGAATCAGTGAGTGCGTATGTAGTAACTAGTATTGGTGTGTCAATGGTTTCAAAAATTATATTCTGTATTTAACACTGGGTGAAACAGAGGTTATATTAAAATGTGAGGAGATGCATTGTATTGTCACATGAATGATATCATCAGTGATGTGGTCATTGATGTCAAATGAGATGTCATCAGTGATGTCATCAGTGATGTCATTTGAGATGTCATCAGTGATGTCATCAGTGATGTCACTGACCA